>NC_136068.1:63211755-64411755 GCF_964261635.1 Lissotriton helveticus | reverse complement strand
GCTCAACGAGACTGCAGTAGTGGAGTATGGAAGAGTAGCTCCGCCCACTTTCCGCCCATGTTGGTCATTCGCTTGTGTCAGTGTCCTTCCTAAATGCTGGCATCTGATTCGTAAAGAGGCTTGTTAGTCCCTCCTTAGTACCGCCTTGTCTTCATTTGTAAACTCCCATGGCGACTGGCCCCTTTATCGGTTGTTACACGGTGACAGTACGTGTTCTTAAGTGTATAGTGTGTAAGCACTATTTTATTTATTTTGTTTCTCTTTTGCAAGCATGACGTGCTTTACTTACATTCAGTGCACCATGCCCGCTTTCTCTTTTGAAGCAGCCAGGAAAATGGCGGCTGCTTCTTTGAAATGTAACAGGTTTCGCACTTAAATGCGAGGCCTATTGCATGGCAAATATTTTTTTCTCCCTCTCCTCTTTAAGAAAAAAAATTAAAAATGGGGGCAGGTTTTTGTTTTCTAAGGTAGCCTCAGGCCCAAAGTCCTCCCTAAATGCTCCGCGCTTGGGGCTCCTATGTCTTGGCACAGCAGCTGCCGCCCTTGGCCTCAGGCCTGCATTTCTGCACGGGGAACCGGGCCCCGGAGGAGAGAGAGGCTGGGGGGCACCTGGATTCCTGCCAAGATTAGAGGGGGATAGCTCCGAAAGGCTGGCTGCAGGATCTAGGAGATTTGGTATTCTGTGGTAATGGGGGGCCTGTGTCTGCAGGCTCGAGACACATTTGCACTGGAGGGCTGCTTGCTGCCTCGTGCACTGGGTGCCCCGTCTGAATGCCCCCCCCCACAGTCATGAAAAAGTGATAAACTGGTTTTGATGAGTCATGCCCTTTAAAAGTGGCGAATTTCCGTGATTTCAGTTTGATGAGCTGAGGCAGTGTCTCGCAACATGCAGTTCTGCCAGGAAATGCCTTTGAAGTAAGTCAGATTTAGTTGGAGGTACATCTGGAGGATGCTCCCAATTGCTGCTCTTTAGTAAGGTTCATTCCTGTCCCACCTGCTCCATGTTTTACTTTAGTGGTTTAACGCATACTTTAGTGGTGTAACGCAAAATGATGCCCCCCACTCCAAAATATGAAGAGGGTCCACTGGGACCCCCCGAAGGTTTGGAGTGCCCTATAGAGATTGCCCCCACGACACCGTTGCTGCAGCAGCTTGTGATATTCCCCCAGCTTTGTCAAGGTTATCCCTTGGTGTGGGTTTGCAACTTATCCATGATTATCATTTCTCACACATTATGTGTGGTTTATCGTATCATTATGTGGTGATTACGATAATATTGTCTCGCGCCTGCCTTTATATGGAAATGTTTGGCAATGATGATAAAATCATGAAAGTAACATTTATAAAGCACGCTACTAGCCTGAGGTGTCTAGGTGGTATAGTTCTGAAGATATTTAATATCCAATAGAATTTTAATAATAGGCAGGATCCGTAGGTTTAATTATTGAAAAGCCACGTTTTAAGAGCTTTTTTCAGAAGGAGAACAGGTCGGTTTTCTCTTTAAGATGTATGGGCATTGCATTTCAAAGTTTGGCAGTGCAGGTGGTAAAGCTCCTGCCTCTTCAGCTTGCTCTTTTGAATTTAGGTACCACTTGTTTTTAAGTTGATGAAGATCTGAGTGACCTGCTGGGTCATACCATTGAATGTGATGCCCAAGACATTTAGGCCTCACACCATGAAGTGCCTTAAAGGCGATGAAGAGTGCCTTGAAGTCAATTCGATTTTAGGTCGAGCCTGGGCAGCGCATGTGCTGCTGCGACGCATGCAGCATTGGAGTACGGAATAGAAGCCCCGCCCACATTTGTAATTGGCTTGAGCCATTGTCCTTCATGGACGCTGGCTTCCTATTCATTATTAGGCTTGTTAGTCCCTCCTTGGTACCGTCGCGTCTGTATTTGTTACCTCCCCTAACGACTGGACCTTTTACTGGTGTGGTTACATGGTCTGTTTTATAAGTTGGTGAGCCCCATTTTATTTAATGGTCGTCCCCTATTCCACCCACTACCTCGCAGCATGCCGCCCTCTTTTATTTTAATGTTTACTAACGGTGGGCCACTTGACCTAAAGCGGCCGCGTATTTAAATTTATTTATTTTAGCAGCGCGGTCCACATTGAGTAGCTGCGCTTATTTATTAATTCATTTATTTAATCTGGTTACTGGTGCCCATGCAGCACTTTAACATTCATTGAGGTTTGATCAACTTGACAAACAGATTTTTTTGGGGGTGAAAGCCCCCATGCCACGGTTTCACTTTAATGTAGGACACGCCCTTCATGAACGTGAAAGCGCTGCATGGGCGCTTGTAAAAATAAACAAATATTTGCCATGCAATTGGTTCCGCATTTGCGAGAGATTAAGCTATTGCATTGCCAATAGCTTAAACTCTTGTTTATACAAGACTTATTGCATTGCAAATGCTTGTTTAAATAGGATCCTGAGTGCCATTGCCAGTGTGATCCCATTTCTATTTCATCTTTGTGACATTGGAACGTTCCTTTACTGTCAAAAAGTAGGCCCAGGTATTTGTAGTCTCTGGTTGTCACGAGTCTTGCGGCGTCTAAAGTTTCCCTACTCAGAATCCCCTGCAAACCTCAAATTCTGAAGAAAAAATCACGTTTTTCTCAAATTTGTGAGTGGGGAAGTTGTAAGATCACCGGGCTGACACAAATTTCCTACCACCCAGCGTTCCCCCAGGTCCCCGGATAAAAATGGTACCTCACTCTTGTGGGTGGGTCAAGTAACCATGACAAGCAAGGGCCCAAAAAGTATTGAGGAGACATCAAAATTACCTATCGCAAACCAACCTGGTTTTGCAAGGAGGGTCACCTGGGTTTTGGCCCTGGGCTCGGCGGCCATCTTGGGAAACTACCAAACCCACACATTTCTGAAAACTAGACACCCGGAGTAGTCCAGCGAGGTATGGCTTGCGTGGATCCCCCAATGTTTTCCTACCCAGAATCCCCAGTATGTTTGTGATGCTGTCCTGCTTTCTTTCTTCAGTGATGGCAGAAGACTATTGGAACACAGTGAGTTAACGACAAACTCAACTTCTGGAAAAATCCTAAGAGTTTCAGGCTCAACGATAGGAGTGCAGGCACTTTTGTTACCAGGCAGAAACCAGCCATGCAGAAACTCAAGACAGCCCATAACAAAATTACATATTGATTATATTGAATAGATCAGTTACCTGAAGCACAGAAAGTGGAATTTACTCCTGCTATGCCAGAGATAGCAGTACAACATTTGAAAAGTCCCTTTGTACCAGGCCTAACAATACCCCCAGAAAGAAATTTCAAGGGATCCTTAGGGGTTTGAACACTTCCTGTAACAATGTTTTTCACGCTTTTTCACTCTCACCCCTTGTCTTATCTAACCAAAGACACAATTAGCTGGGCTACTCTAATGAATGAATGAATTAAAGTACTTTTATATAGCGCAACGTTCACTTTAAGGAGTATCTTGACGCTTTTGCGGAGAAAAGAGCACCTGATCCACTGATCCTAAACACAGCCATGGTTCCCAGACTTCAACACGTTTCTGAAAGATTTACAAGCAATCTTTGATAAATGACAAACTATACAAGCAGCCCACACTGGATAATAACCTTATGCCTGGGATCATGAAACTTGACTTCCTACAGTAGCCATTTTCCTTAGCTCAAACCTGAAGCCGACTGAACTGATGAAGCAGCAGCTGCAGCTTTTTATCAGGGACTCCTACCATGGTAACAAGCCACCCGACTACAAACACCCTAATTGATTTCACACTTCCAACAGCTAATCATCTCTGACACAGGGGATTAGAAATAACATTGATGATTCCACATTACACTATACTTCCAGAGACCACTGCAGCTTCATTTGGAGAAGCGCCAATGCGGATAGGAAGATTAAGAAATCATCAAGCTATGAAAAACGAGACAGACCTAGACAAAGTGGATTATGTTTTTATTGTGGAAAAAATGTACAGTTTATCAGACAGTATCCTCACCTGGAGCAAAATACAGAAGCTTGGTCTTAAAGAGCAGACCTAGGTAAAACGGTTCTCTTGTTAAAGTGTCTGCAGTCTTCTCACTTTTTCCTTAACCGCATGCGTGCGGGCGGAATTCCGCCCGTACGCGGAGTTTTTTAAAATCGCACTTTACGTGACGAGCTGGGCTCGTCATGAGCGTGCGAGGAGGCTACCTCATGACGAGCCCAGCTCGTCATGAGCGTGGAAGGGGTTAATATCACTCTGGCTAGTATTTTGGGCCTCTTGTCAGTACTAGCCGTATCAGACTGCAGGTTTACAGGATGTTTTATAGACCAAACACTTGCTAAAGCTAATTCAATTCCCTTCAGAGAAAAATCAGAATCACTGAGCATTAGTGGATTAATTGTGCCCCTTTAACATAAAGAAATGTGTTATGAAACTGAACTGGTCACTCTGGCAACATTAACAAGACATGGTGAGACCTTCACTTTTGATCTCATAGGTATCCCTTGTTTTCCTGTAGTACATAGGACCCACATGGATACAACAAAATACTCAAAATACTTTTTAGGGAAATTACAATAAGATTTTGAAATCCATACTCTGTTGCACTAAGAAATTCATGGAAGCCGGGTTTATGTATTACCCTTTGCCTACAAGGCTTTTGTCATATATTTAGGGAAAAGGGAGCACAGGTATAGTGTAATAGATTTCATTCCCAAAGCTGTGATTCCCAACGGAAGAATATATCATTTAACTGTTCAAGAAGATAATGTATTAAACCAATATCTTAAAGACAATTTAGAAAAAATAAATATTGGCATTCAAGTTTGCTTACAGGAGTCTCAATATTTTTGGTCATAAATCTAATGGACAGCTAGAGAAAATTCAATCGGTGAAGAGCTTTACAAATTTACACTTGAGTGATGTGTATAATCTAGTGCAAATTAAGGCAGGGGATGAGCGAAAGATGGCCTCTAATACTCAATATGGTCATTATGAATATCTCATAATGCTTTTCCAGATGGGCAAGGCACTGCCACTTTTCAAAATACTGTTAATTAAATCTTTTGAGATATTCTAGGTACTTGTATAAAATATTTACTTGGATAACATTGGTTTTCACTACCATTCTTAAAGAACATTAAAGTACATAAAATGTATGTCAGAGATGTCTCACGGTTCTAGCGACTCACAATTCTTTTGCTAAATGTGAACAATTCATTTTTGAATCTTTCTTAATTACTAGGCCATGGTTCAATATTCACATATAGGGGTTAATATGGATCCTCAAAAGGTAACAGTAGTTGGACAATGACCTCAACTAAGTACCGTACGCAAAACAATTTCTGAGTTGTGCTAATTTTTACAGGTATTTAATTGCAGAATTTTCAACCACTGTTGCACCCACTGTACAACTCACTAATGCTAAAGATCCTTTCTGATGGGGAAGTGAACAACAAGAAGCCTTTGATAAAGAAATTCTGCTTTTACATCATCACCTATGTTAAGACACACTAATCACTCTTTAACTTCTATACTGTTAAAACTAATTCTTGGCTTTTTCAAAGGTACTCTGTAACTAATGCATTACATCCAGTGTCTTTTTTCTCCTGTACTCTAAATATGGCTGAACAAAATTACACAATATATGATCAAGAACTGTTAGCCATTAGGGATACATTTTTCCACTGGATATACAGAGAGGCTGTCTTTCTAGTAACAGTTTGGCCAGAGAATAAGAATCTGGAATGTGAAAAAAACAAAAATTAAATGCAGTAATGCTAAACCTGAACGTGGGTGTTATTTGCAGTATTTGATCACTTTTAGACCAGGAAACAGGTAAGGAGCTATTATATCGGAAGGGAAGACTATAAAGTGATAGTCATGTTGAAGAAAAAGATTGCGTCTTGGTGCCATGATGCTTCTGTTTCTGGACATTTTGGGGTAAAGTTGGTGAAGAGACATTTTTGGTTGCCAAAAAAAAATTCAGATGTTCGTGATTATGTTACACGACGTTTAGTGTGTGCAAAAATTATGTGTTTTTTAATTGGAGGCCTATCCTCTTTATCTACACCAGATCTACCATGGAGAAATTCTCTATGGATGTATATCCACATTTCATTCTCTTACATAAAGAGCCGAACCCATTTATTTGCACAGTTGGGAGGGTTTTGTTTTTTTAACTGAGAAATTGTCCAAATGCACGGTCTACATAGTGATTATTACAAATAGAGCATCTCAGTTTGTTGCAAGATTCTGAGCCGCACTATTAATAAAAATTGGAACTAAAGTCATCTAATGATCACCCTGAATCAGCATATAGAACGCTGGAATTCATGATGTATTGGCCCATTCGCCATTATCTGTTTAACAGGGAAAAGGTAGGACATTTTGGATCGCCACATCATTTGTGTACACATACAGTTTTTCATATACCTCACATTAAAAAGGCATTATCTTGTCAAAGCTAACACAGTCCACCAGTTCTTGTTTATGCATCTTTTGAGTTGAAAGTAGATTCAATCATGGATTCCCGTTGAGTTAAGGGACAATTACAATATTTGGTGTCTTTGCGGGGAGGTGCTCCATCTGAAAGCTCATGGGTGTCTGTATTATTTGTGCATACCCTTGGAGACTTAATTTCATAGTCGCTACCCCTATTAGCCAAAACCTTGAACCAGGACGGGTAGATAAGGGAAGGACTTAAGGTGCTGTCAGGTTTGGCTGGCTGTTTTTTTTTGTGTTTACCCTTCCTGGATTGCTTCTGGAAATAAACTTTTCCCACAAGTGTAATTGTTTTGGCATGATCTCCATTACTTTTCAGCAGTCTGATGACTAACTAGTAGCTGGTTTGGATACACTACTGTTTATTTACCAATGAGTCAGTGAGTTTCACGCTTATTATAACTCCAGTATTTATAAATACTGTTTTTGAAATCAATTTATGATTTAGTACTCTACTTTATTTTCCTGCTATACATTACCAGTTTTCCTATTATCTGAAGTAACCTCTGTGCCAGACATTGCCAAGAATGATACTTATTTTCTTTGTGCACAAGTTTGTGACCTACTCCACCTTCCCTCCTGGGAAACATCCTCTATATCCTGCATCACCTTGAGTGATGTAAATTGGAAAGAAGAACAGATTAGCAATAAACTAAACTACTGGAACAATCTGGAGGGCTTACAATATTGGTGTTACAAGAAAATTATAATCTGGTGTATACTTAGACTTGCATCTGAAGGATAATGGAAAAACTTACTTCAGCGAAAAATATTAAAGCTAAGCTAGGATTGTTTCCTTTCTAATTTCCTCTACAATACTGATGCTGAAACAAATGTAGAACATTCACCAACTTATATTGACAGCACATTGGATCAACACAGCTACAGCTTGCTATTTGAGTTATTTGAAGAGAGACTTAAATTTCCTATTGGAAATAGAAGCAAGAATGGAATACCAAAGGTTAATCGACTAATGTTCTGAGGTAAATTTAGGTTCCACTAGTGAAATAACATTGTGGGAATCTATGAAGTCTTCCTGGAGAGGAATTTTAATTTAAAAAAAGCAGGTTTAGGGGAAAAAAAGACACTGAGGAATTTGTGTGAAAAGAGAGAATTACTGTTCTCTCAGTAATTTGTTCCAAAAGATCCTTCCATACAAATGTTAGTGAAGCTTATATGACAAACAAGGAATTACAGATATAAGACGTAAGATGGAACACTCATGAGGATGAAAATACCATAGTATCGTTTTTGTCTGGAAAATTAAAAGAAGATAGAACACACATCAAATCTGGAAGAAAAGGAGTAGTGAGACACAAAGAGTGAGAAGAGTATGTAGAATTTTGAAAACTTTAAAAAAACAATTATTAGGTTTTGTACCAGAAGAAGCTCGCCCTGCAGGCAAAAGTAGTCCACTAACTTCTATGAAACGAAGAACCTGTATAATCTTTTTGCAAAAGATGACCAGGAGGTGATTTGCCCAATCACTGTGGAGGAAGTGGTCAACAAACTCCGCTTAATGGTATTGGGTAAATCAGTGGATATAGACGTTTATTAGCTCTACATGCAGTCATTAGACCTGGCAGCTAAAGGCTGTACTTAATGGAAGTTATTCTGGAAGAGACTCCTCAACATAATTTAAAAAGAAAAAGTTGAAAATGGTGTAAAGGGAGATGCTAGGGGAACTTCCAAAGCTGGGGACTACTGTGGTGATTTTGTAGTGGGGCATAGGCCTGTTGCGCGCCAATATCATAAATTGCCATTGGGTTTGGATCAGGAGAAGCCACCGCCAGCAGAGGAGACAGGTAAGGCATTAAGCGCTGGAGAGGAGTCATCAGCTGACACCAGCAATGGACAAGGAGGAGGCCCAAAGGGGCTAGTTGGTACTGGGGAAGTAGTCCTACTGAAGGCTCCTAGGGCTCCCTAAGTCTCCCATTGTGCTGAAAAGTTGCAGCACTGTCTCCCTGAAGGTCTCTATTTGTTGTAGGGTCAGTAATAGGCCAAGAGATTCAGGGAGTATTTGGACTAAACTCAGTACAGTATCCATGTAGGGTGAGGGGGTCGGAGTCCATTCCTGTGAGTGTTTTACAAAGCTTCTCACTGGAGCAGGGATGGTGGGAGGAAGGGGACTCTTGCATACACATCTTGTGCTCACGGTGAATCTTGTCTTTCGGC
The DNA here is from genome assembly GCF_964261635.1 of Lissotriton helveticus. Lineage (NCBI taxonomy): Eukaryota > Metazoa > Chordata > Amphibia > Caudata > Salamandridae > Lissotriton > Lissotriton helveticus. Next base: position 64,403,099 of record NC_136068.1, on the reverse strand, counting down.
TTTGCCTTAAACTGACACGAAGTAGGTGACTCGAAGTGGGACCTGGACCTATCCAAAAAACAAATTTAGATTTGTTGAAACACTTACAAAGTATAGGAGCAGAGCTCTGGATCCACGTTGAAGGGCAGGGAAAGAAAGGAATTGACATCAGAACACAGTGATAGTGCTATGTATGACTCACGTCGCTACTTCCGGTGGACTTGCATAGTCACCAATGTGTCTGATGGCACCACCTCTTGGCACAGGAGAGAAAATTATAAACAAAAGCTCCCAATACAGTGTGGAAGGTTTAAAGTTGAGGAATCTGCATTTAGAAGTTTCCATCAGAAGCCAGGATTTCCCAATATCACCATTCAAAGGACGACCTGGTGGCTACAGTCTTGCTATTAGTATCAAAGCATCAAACAGAGGTCCCACATCATAAACCTGTATGCGAGTGAATAAAGTGAAGCAAGTCAACTGGACAGAATCAGAATTCACTCAAACAAATTGCCAAAGTAGAAAAATATTTAAGACTGCAATGACCGCCAGCATCTTACAACCAACAACTCCAGTAACACACATGGTCCTGTAAGAGATATAGCCAATACCAACCTGGAAACAGTCTCCAAGGTATATGTTCACACATCAGGTTAATTAACTGCTGCAATCACATACACTTCTAACTCAGGACCATGAAAGTTCTAACATCTAAAAAGCAGCTTACTTGAATGCTCCGGACCACATCTGCAATTAAAAATACTGCTCTAATGTCCATCACACGACTGCAACTGGCCCACTATTCGCTACATGCCTCATGAAAAAGACAGCACTCCATGCTTTTATTTAGTAGTTTTGATCAGTGCCATGTGTTGCCACTTGGACACTACAGAGTGAGGTGGGACTCGGCAAAGAGTAAACAAGCAATGAAAAGGTGCATAAGTAGGTGTCGTTCAAACACATGCTAGGTATGAACAAGTGTATGAGATACATAAGACACTATTCCTGTTGTCAAAGCCTCCAGCCACATGCCGACCTAGAGAAATCAATCTCCATCAATTCCTGCCAAGAGAAAGGTTTTGCAGGAAACGCACCCACCTTTTCAGCTAGTGCTACTGGACTCAGTTCTGCCTCCAAACAGCAAAACTATGCTATGGAAATGTCATTTGGCAGCACGCTGGAAGGCTGATAGGAGGCAACATTTACATCTCCTTTATTTATCCTCAGGTAAACATGAAAGCATAAGCACTTGGCTACACATGAACCTCACCAAGAGCTTTATTGCTCTTCAGTAGAGCCCAAACCTCATCTATTCTTCCACACACTGCATCCTGGACTTGGAACGCAAACTACTGGATACAAAATAATGGACACAAAGGAAGGATTGCACTATAGAGGATACCACACACTTTGTAGCCACTTACCTGTCCACGAGTGTGACATGTTCTGTGTTGACATTGCAGTAGTGGCGTTCTAGATGTTCCTGTGCTATTGGGCCAAGGCTGACCCATTTCTTAGATGTCTTCTGTCTGAGCTGCCAGTGGTACGGCCATGGTATATGATGCCGGATACATGAAAGGCCTGCAGGACACTCCCCAAGAAGAAAACGATCACAGATCAAAATGTTATCCTGCTCATGGAAGTGGCAGCCGGCTTCCACAGTATCAAGTGAAAAGCCTATCTCGGACTGAGGCAATGCATGTTGGTCAACAGATGTCTCGCCACCAGAATCAACTCCACGGCCTGCCCACCAGCCACAAGACAGGGAGGTGGTTGACTTCCACTGCTTCACAAACAAGCCATATGTCCGGCGTCTCTGCTTCCGGCGGAGAGGGATTAATCGGTATGATGCAGATCGTGGGGCCACCACGCATTTGGATGACTTAGTTGCAGTTGGAGGTTTTCTGTTGGAGGAAAGAGTCGTTGGAGGTTTCCTGTTGGAGGAAAGAGTCGTTATCAGTATGTACTCAACAATATTTCAGAGTTCATTCTGGTCACAGAGGTCCATATCCAAAAGCTTGGCAGTTTTGGGTGTATGAATGTGCATCACGTGTATTTGAAACTTCACACCATGATTTTCGCCAGGGCACAGTGTGGTGTTTGAACACAGGATTTAGAAGTTCAAAGCAGGTCATGGTGATGTGACTGACATCAAAGAGCAGTGAATAAACTCAGCTCCTGCTTGCCATAATAAAGGCAAACCATTTGGAAATCAGGGAGTAGTGTTTAAAACCAGGATGTGTTTGAAATGAGGGTGTGGCGTTCAAAATCAGAGTCTGGTCGGGGAAACTAAAGTGGAACACAATCTTAATAATGAGGGGTTTTGCTTCATCCGAAATCAGATCTGCTGGACTCTTGGATGTCTGGTACAGCAACCTAGGATTTTGCAGACTCGAAATTCAAGGACCTTCTTAGTGATAACTTTCAAAATAGAAGCCTTGAAGAGCCACCTAGAAGCACATGATGGTAGCTCCTTCTCCTTTATTGCATAAAATTAACCACTTATCAGGCAAATGATAATATCTACTTCAACCAATAGCTGGTAATAGCAGTTCATGAATGAATTTCTCAGAAACCTCTATATGTTTGGGGTGATCTCAGGGTGGGGGGGCTGGAAAGACCTTTGCAGTGCAGGAGGCTTGGAGGTGACAGTGGCTGTGCTTTGTCAAATTATATTTAATTCCACTGCCCTGCTCACTAAAGAGCTTACACTTCTTGAAAGAAATAGAAGACTTACGTGTCCAAAGTTTGTAAAAAAAAAAAAGGAAAAATGAGGGTAGTAGTATGGATGAACTAATGTGAAAACAATGGCCAATAATAACAATAGTATTCACTAACGTCAATGCTAGTGATACAGTGCTTCCCAGCCAATCCTGTTGTAATGCAATTGTTATGTGTTGTGGTTTGGCAACAGAACATTTTCTTCAGAGCAACCTTGTTAAAAATCTGAAGCTTTATATGTTTCCCACTATCAGTACAATAGGTCTTTGTTCTGACCCCTGTCACTCCAAATTTGGTTGCAGAGAATTTCAACAACGAGGAGGCGTAAAGGGGGGAGGGGGGTGCGGGGGCGGGGCGAGGGGATGCAGCGTTAGGGAATGAGAAAGCGGTATACTACACGCCTTCCTCCATACCACAGTAGACACCCTATTTCTCATTATATATCAGCAGGACATTCTAAAGAGCCTCTTGGGTAGCCCTGCTCCACCCTCTACACCTCCAGTAGACAATCCCTTACGTACTTTGTACCCTAAGTGTACACCGCACTCCACACATTGCAATTTATCAAGAAACCGCTCACATGTGTGTGGTTTCCGTGAGTGACGCCTAAAACACTGGCGTCACAGATAGTTTTGACCACATCAAGTATTGGCACTACTGCAGGATAGAGCTCCTTTCCTGTGGAAAGTGGCTGGGTCGAACAGAATCACAGGAAACGTGTGTAGGAAGGAGCAGATCTTGCCCAGCAGGAACAGATTCTGTGGGCAAAAAGAAAAACAGAGGTCAGGGGCGCATTATAGTTGAAGATAGAAACAAACAGCAGCAACCAACAACTCGGAGTGCAAAAAGCAAGACTGGTTAAGAAAGGTAACTCAGTGGCAGAGAAATGAAACAGGAAGGAAGGACTGGCTCTTTTCGTGCCTCATCCCTCAACCATAACATCCAAACAAAGGTGAGCAGGGAAAACAAGAAACAATCACGCTTAAGTATCAAAGCAGCTACTCAATGGGCAATACCTTGGCAGCCACTTCATGGTGTGGAGGAAAGAAAAGTAGTACCCCACGTGGTCTAGGGCTGACAGTGTGGAAGTAGACGACAACTATGAATCATATAAACACATGATCTAAATATTTAATAAATATGTACTTTTTAAAATATATTTCGATTGATAAAATATTTAAATGTCATAATACTACATCTGTACTTTTATTTATTTTTTATATTCATTTACATTTATTTAAAAAATAAACTATTTTAAATATTTTAATTTAACATTATTTAGTACAAGGTTTTATTTTAAGTCCCTACCTTCATTATTTTCTAAAGGAGGGTGTTGAAGTACAAGTGGTTGGTCATGTGTACTGCTGAACTATCGAAAAATAGTAAACTTACTCAAGAATGAAAATTACATTGATGACATGAGCTACCAAATTCACAAAAAGCAACACTGCTTGAAAGCAAAGATACCCTTGTCTTTCTGGTCGCAGTAATTCAGAGACCCTGCACTTTGCAGGTTGGTGATACACTATTATATTTTATTGCCATGAAGGTCTTTTTATTTCAAGTTTTTTTTCAGTGATGCCAGTCATTGGGATTGTGAGCAAATCGATATGAAAACCTAGTAAATAACTTGGTTTGGGGAACGTTGCGGGTGTTTCAACGTGCCACTCAGGAGCTTTGCAGAACCACCCCGGGAAACATGATAGGAAAAATACATTTTCTGTTTTTAAAATAATGGAAAGGCCAACTGAAATGTAAACTTAATAGTTTCTGTTGGGCTGAAGCTGTTACTTTACTTTAATAGCTGATTATTAACACCATGAGTGCTAGAGGTATTCCCCCCTGGTGCTGACTTCATTGAATTCCCATTGTTCATGACAAGGTCAGCTCGTCATAAGCACACGACCAGTGTACTGCATGATGAGCTGAGCTCGTCATGAGCATCGAAGGGGTTTAAAACAAGGCTACAACTCGCACTGCGGGATCTATGCAGCATTGAAGCTGTCCTGAGATCTCCAGATGAAATGGCAGATTCAGCTGAGAGGCCATGCTGAGACCAGGCTGGGCAGTCAGCTCTGGCAGCAACTAAGGCTCAAGCACAGCAGAAACACTGGTCACTCTCAGAAAGCTAGTCTTCCTTTGGGATGTCTGGACTGTCGGGGTCCAGGGGCAACTTTTGTTGCGAAGAAAGAAGGTGAGCGCAGCTGCCTCAAGAAAGAGTGAGATGGTAGAGTGGCAGACCTGTGTCACACCATATTGGCTCCCTTCACAAGGTCACACGGTGAGAAGCATATATCACACTGTGGCAGAGAAAACAAGTTGGGAACCGCTGCAAAGAGAGGATTTCCTGCTCCCTTTAGATGCTTTTAAAAGATGAAAATACCCCCAAAACATTGGCAGCAACCTCAGCAAGTTTTTATTTTTCTTATTTTAGAAAATGGGTTTGGTGGGGGAAAGGGGAAGAATAAAAAACAAACACTTCTTGCTAACCCGTCAAGAATTTTCAATTCTATTAAGGACACGGAGGCAAGGATTATGGTTCTCTTTCTTTACTGATAAAAATAGAGCAGACAATTAAAACAATGAAAGCTTTAAACTACATATCCCATGAGCCTTTAGCCCAATGTCTCTACAAATCAGTGTATAAGTCTCCATATGGAAGCTCTTGAAACCTGTCCGCACTCTTTGTTAAAAGTGGAATCAGACAATCAATCAGCTATTGCCATGATATCCTCTAACTGAGTACCAGAGGAAAAAGCTTTAGATGCCTTAGCACTACGGACGGCATGGGACCCAAAAGTGGTCACATCAATGCCCTCTTCAGCCAACAGCCATGTGACCCAACATTGTGGAAGTCACCAGGCGATAGGGCTTTTGCAATGAAATAAGCAATGGACATCCAGGGCCTCTACGAAACTTGCGGGTACAATCTCCATAGGCCCTGAGACAACATACCACACATAACTTCTGATTGTCCAGAAAAGATGGATAAGGCACACAACGTGAATTTGTCTTAGAGCTAAAATATCCGAAAGGAAACCCCTGTAGGAATAAATATTATACCGGTTATATTTCCAAAGCCCTTATGTAGGATACTCACCTACAAGAAATGAGGTATACAAGTAGAGTCAACTTTGCTGACCAAGCCCATTCGAACTTAAGAACCAGATTCACATCCTACAAAACAGAATATTTCAGTTGAGGGGGTCAAACGAGCCTGATACCCCAGAGAAGTTTACAGATTAACAGGTGCTCATCTGCAGGTCTGCTATCAACACGAGGATGGCCTGCTGAAATAGCAGACCGATAATGGTTCACCTTATTTATTAATAATAACATTTCTAGAGCGCGAACAAATGCCCTTGGGCGTCTCGGCGCTAAAATATCTGCCAATAATTCCCCGGCTGGAGGGGGAAAATCTGAGGTTACTGGTTAAACAGCCAGGTCTTTAACTGCTTACGAAATGCCCAGAGTGAGGGGCTGCATTTGATTGACTGGGGTAAGGTGTTCCAAAGTTTCGGGGCCGATACCAGGAACCTACGGTCCCCCCAGGAAACTGTTTTAGTGCGGGGAACCACTAAATCGTTTAGAGTAGTGGAACGTAGAGTTCTGAGTGGGCAGTATGGAATAAGATGTTGTTTGAAAAATGACGGTCCTTGATTGTGCAGAGACTTATACACAATGCAGAGGGTTTTAAACTCAATCCTTTTTATAATTGGCAGCCTGTGTAAAATTCTAATGGTTTCGGTCGCGGACTTGAATTTAGGGGCTCTGGCCAGAAGTCTAGCTGCTGAGTTTTGGATGGTTTGCATTTTGTTAATGACCCTTACTTGGGCGTTACCAAATAAAGCGTTACAGTAATCGAGGGTAGACAGCACCTTGCGATAGACTAAACCATGAGTAGCCAGTTCTGAAAGGAAATTAGTGATCAACGGGACAGTGGCCCCCTGGGGATCAATTTCCCATTCACCACACCTATGAACAAGTCGGCGCAAGGAGGTAGCATATCGCTTTTGACTACTAGGGGCCCAAGATTGGGACAAGAAGAACACAACCTGGTCCAAAACTCCGGCCATCAGGCATGGTTTCCTAAAAATACTCCACTCCATAAGTGACAATGTGGCCCCGATGCACTAGTGGATGCAGGAGTTCCGTTGGACACACTAGAAGGTCCTGGAACGACAAAGTCTGAAACAGGAAAGTACAAGACTGCGCCATCACCACTGGAAACCACAACTGAGCCTTCCAAAAGGGGGTCACCAAATCAGTTCCACATGTTGCCAACACATTTGAGACAAAACCCTCTGGATCATTGAGCAAGGTGGGAAAGCATAATGCAACTTCCCCGACTAAGACTGAAGAAAGGCATTGGAACTCACCGCTCGAGGATCCGGCCTCCAACTGTAAAACGTCAGAAGAGGAGTATTCAGGCGAATGGCAAACAAATCCACCTTGCAGATGCCCCGTAATCTGTTGAGGGCTCTGAAGTCGTGAGGGTGAAGCCTCCAAACACTGGAATCCCTGATAAACAGAGTTCCAGTCTGCCACCACATTCGCTTGACCTGGATTGTACTCCGCAGTCACCGATATCTGATGCTGTACGCAATAATGCAGAAATTGTTGCCAATCTAGACTAGGAGATGTGACCTCCCCCCCCCAGCCGGTTTATGTGCGAAACCGCTGAAACATTGTCCATCCGAAGCAGGATGCAAAATTTTGCCTTGTGCATAGATAAAGCCTGTACCGCAAACGCCCCAGCCAACTGCACAAGGCAACTGATAAGTAGATTCAGTTCCTCTGGGGACCATCTGACCTCGTCTTTACCTGGAAGCATCTCGCCTCCCTCCTGCCCCATCTGCTGACATTCGATTGTATGATCATCTCAGGACGGGAGGCAAAAATTGCCTTGCCATTCCAGGTATCCGTATGATCCAACCAAAAAGGAGATTCCTGTCCTGGCGTCCTCCAACACTGTGTTCCGAGTAAGATAAACCCTTCGGTAGATGTACAATTTTGAGGAGTGTAATGAGTAATAATGTAGGGGACCAGGAAATATGGCCTGAAATGACTACGCCAGAAGGCCCACCAACCTGGCCAAAATACTCAATGATATAGTCTGCGAAGCAAGGTCCTTCATCAACTCCTTCTTGATAGATGAAATGTTCACATGTTGAGCTGCTCTAGAAACAAGTCGACTAGAAATCCTAAGAACACAAGGCTGAGTTGGGACTAGGAGAGATTTCTCCCCATTGATTATGAAATATGAATCATGGACGAGTTGCACCGCCCACGAAAGATGAGCTAAGGCCGTCTGCCTGCTTTGTGCCATGATGAGAATATCATCTAGATATATGATCAGAAGTACCCCCTATTCCCTGAGGAACTGGCTCCCCCGAAGAAAAATCTTGATGAAGCACCAAGGGGCAGAAGACAGGCTGAAGAGCAGGGCGGTTAACTCGTACAACAGATGGCGCCAACAAAATTGAAGGAATCGAACGTGTGGAGAAAAAATAGGAATCAACAGATACGCATTCTTCAAGTCGATCCGCACCATCCAAGTTCCTTTCTGTAAAAGGTCTTGCAGATTAATGCACTCCATCTATTCAGACAGTAGGATGCAGAGATATTCATTCAGGAAACTCACAGGCTGAGCAAAAACGAACTGAGAATGAAGAATAAGAGGTATACAGTACAAACATAAGCGACAGGAAAAGCAAAAAGTAGCAGGGGTGGCGAGTCTCAGCAAATGAGACCTTGACATCCAGATATGTGACACTAATCAAGACCCAGAGAGTACATACCTCAAACGCCATAGAATGATACGAGGTACTGTGTACACAATAATCAATATTTACACTCAAATTCCCAACCAAATGAAGGATGGGGTAGGAACAGCAGAAGGCCGGGGCATTACAAGGTGATATTGTAATGTGATCTGTGATCAGAATATATACAGGACAACACTTTTCCGAACCAACAAAAGCTATGTCTAAGCACTTGAAACTAAACTTAGAAAAACAAGGCTTGAGGACAGTTGATGGAATTAAACCAAATTTGAGGAATTCTCATTTTTCTCACATGTCCACATATCTCACAGTTGGCATGCTCATTATCTCCAAATATCTATTCTACAGACAGTAAAGGGCAAACATGAAGGTGGGGAGTGGGCACAATCTTAGATAATGCAAGGGTGGAGGTTTAAGCTGAGGGACCCTACCGCTTTATGGAGTAGTGTATGGAAAAATCAGGGATATAGTGCAAAGGATGTGGTTACAAAAGATGAATTACCACAATGCAGAGAAAGGGTATCTCTGGCATGGCATGGCTATAAAGGAAGGACTGCCTACTAGATCGTAAACACATTCAAGAGTTGGACCAAGTGGAAAGATAACACAAACCTTAACCTAACATTACCAGAGAAAGGGTATGCATAAGGGGCCAACTGAGAGTCTTAAAGATAGATGAACAAAGCAGAAAAATAGACAATGGTTGAAACAACTGTTTTATGAGAATGGTAATAAAGCAGATAAACTCATAGCTAACAGACTGAGAGCCAAGAGGTTGAGGGAGCATACAGCAAAGCTGAGTTCTGGGATGGGAAAGATAGAACAGATGAGGAGGTGGGAGAGCTGCAAGTCCTTATACGCCTCAGGGTAGATTAGTAGGGAGGACATCCAAGCCTTCAAGAGCAGGGGTCAACTCCCATCTATGTCACCATAATACAGAGAAGAACTAGATAAGCCTATCTCAACATAGACTCTAGAAGTTATCACAGCTACACACCCTAACAAGGCTTTAGCCCTTCATGGGCTTAAAATGGCCTTAAACCAAAATGTCATAGTCGCTCTCTTCTCATGGGGTCCCTTTTTAAAAACTGTTCACCTCCTTTTAAGATGAGGCATGCAACACTCCAACTATAAGAGAGGCGAAGTGTCTGTAGCCCTGAAAGCCGGCACACCATCAGGGGAGTGTAAAACCTGTAGATCAACAGCAAGGCTATTCTGTTTTAAGTGTAAACCTATGATAACTGATGAAACTCCACTAAAAGGAAACAGCCATCATCAGTGTGAATATATATATATATACACCAATAAACATCTGCACAACAGCAAACTAAACCATTCAAAGAAAGGAAAGTGAGGGAAAATAAGTTGTTTTTATTTCTTCCTGAACGTGGCAACACGTTTAACCTGTTGCGCAAGGTAGCAGCAAGAAAGACTGGTCTAAAATTATGCTGCTGGTTTGGTTTAAGGATGTCACTTAACTATAGTTTTTTTTCTTTTCTTTCTTCCAGTGTTTTGTGCTTGGATTATGGGTGCAAAATTTAGAAGCATGTTCTAGGTCTTATCTAATTATTTTATACACTGTAGATTATTGGGAAATATTACAATCATATTTGATCTTTTGGAAAGGTTTTATTCTTTCTCTGACTGGAGAAAAGACTGGCTCATAAGAATCTTGGCCAATACGTAGTATCACATTTACCCAGAAAGACTGAGTGGGTAAAACCCTTAGATACATCTGCCCTCTTTGCTAACAAGTCAGTATTGTATCGTATCGCCCACTGCCAGACCACTATCTGGTATCGTAGCGCCCACTGCCAGACCACTGCCTGCATTGAATACTCATTGAATATTTATTAATTACCCTCGTTGTGCCAGATCGCCACATATTGCTGTAATACCTGCTCAATTGTGCTGATTAGCATATTATCGTAGCGCTAGTCTCCCAAAGCGCGCTGCAACGCTCTGCTTTATTGTGCTACCTGTACTTGACTTTGTGCCTGATTGTGTCTTGTGCCGGTTCTACTGGCATTATCATCGCGTTCTCCACATATTGTGCCCCAACCCTGTATCGCTTTGGGCTGACTGCCATTTTGTTTTGGTTTTTGTTGTTTTGCCTTCCCTCCCCGGCTCTCCACCCCGCCTCCCGCCTCCCAGCTGCTCCTCCCTCGCCCCTCCCCTCCACTTCCAGCATATGACAGATGCATCTTCGAGCAGCGTTCACGGGCTGCGGACGCGCCACTTGCGTGCCGAAGGCGCGCCAAAGGTAAGCCCGTCTACGCCCGTCCGCGCCTGGACCGCGCCCAGCGCCAGACCCCCTGGTCCTCGTGAATCCCACTCCACCTGCATAACGTATGACGCCGCTACCCTCTTTGCCCTCAACCCCGGACGCACACAACAATGCTGCGAAGCTGCCCCAGGACACACCCATGGACCCTTCGCCTGCCACTCCTGCAAGTTCACCTGCATCAGGACCCACACCAAATCCACAAACTCCAAACAGAGTTCCAACTCCAACCACCTGAAGTGCATCCTGCTAAACACCCGCTCGGTCCACAAACACGCCACTGAACTCTGGGACCTACTTGACACGGCATCGCCGGACGTCGCATTCCTTACAGAAACCTGGATGAACACCTCATCAGCGCCCGACATCGCCATTGCCATCCCGGACGCTTACAAGATCATCCGAAAAGACCGCACCAACCAAATAGGATGAGGCATCGCCATCGTCCATAAGAACACCATCCGAATCATGACCAGCTCCGACGATCACCTTGCGACCGCCGAACACCTTCACTTCCAGATCCACACCGACCCCAGGACACACTTAGAGGTACCCTCATCTACAGACCACCAGGAACCCGCACACAATTCAACGAAGACATCACTGATTTCATCAGCCCACATGCCCTCACCTCCCGAGAACTATATTCTACTGGGAGACCTCAACTTCCACTTGGAAAAGAGTAGCGACAGAAACACCACCACCCTTCTGGACAACCTGGCCAATCTCGGACTCAAACAACTTATTAACACCCCCATCCACTTGGCCGGACACACGCTCGACCCTATCTTCACCTCCAGCAAGCACATCTCCTTCGATCACACCACAGCGCTCCACTGGACGGACCACAGCTGCATTCACTTCAGCTACAAAAAGACCACGATCCACAACCCCCACAACCTATTCCTCAAAGAAACTGGAACAAAATCACCACCAACCAACTCTTCACATCGCTTAACCAAAACCCTCCTGCCATATCATCGGACCCAAACCAAGCCGCTACCAAGCTCACACAATGGATCACCCACAGCGCTGACGAATTAGCACCCTTGAAAAACCACCAGATCAAACAAGGTAACAAAAGGCCCCCTGGTTCAATGATGACCTTAAGAAATCCAAGAAGTTATGTCGTACTCTCAAAAGAACCTGGAGAAAAAACCCAACCACTGACAACTTGACCACCTTCAAAGACGCCACCCGCAAACACCACCAATTGATCCGATCCACTAAGAAATCAGCATTCAAGGATCGACTCGACAACAACGCCCATAACAGCAAGGAACTATTCAACATCGTCAGAGAATTTACCAACCCCACCGCCGGCACCAACGACATCACTCCCTCCCAAGACCTCTGCGACTCCTTATCCTCTTTCTTCCACAACAAAATCGCCGACATACAGAACAGCTTTGAAAACCAGCCCGAAGAACAGTCCACCCCACCCACCTCTGAACCAAAACAGCACTCCCACAACCTTTGCGCCTGGAACCCTATCACTACTGAAGACACCATCCGCCTGATGAACTCCATCCACTCAGGATCGCCAACCGACCCTTGTCCCCACCACATCTTCAACAAAGCAGACTCCATCATCGCACCCCATCTCCGCGATGTCATCAACTGTTCCTTCAACTCCGCTACCTTCCCGGAAAGCTGGAAACATGCTGAACTCAGCGCCCTTCTGAAGAAACCCTCAGCAGACCCCTCTGAACTTAAGAACTACCGCCCCATCTCACTCCTCCCATTCCCTACCAAAGTCATTGAGAAAGCCGTCAATAATCAGCTCGCCGCCTTCCTTGAATCTAACAATTCCCTCGACCCCTCACAGTCCGGCTTCCGAGCCAAACACAGCACCGAAACCGCCCTCATCGCAGCTACAGACGACATCCGAACGCTACTGGACAACGGAGAAACAGTTGCCCTCATCCTACTCGACCTCTCCGCCGCCTTCGCCACAGTCTGTCATAGCACCCTCATACAACGCCTCTGCAACGTCGGTATACAAGGAAAAGCTCTGGACTGGATCATCTCGTTCCTCGCCGGAAGAACACAGAGAGTCCGCCTCCCCCCATTCAAATCAGAGGCCACCAAAGTCATCTGCGGCGTACCACAAGGATCATCCCTCAGTCCCACCCTCTTCAACGTTTACATGAGTCCCCTCGCATCCATCGCGCGACAACACAACCTCAACATCATCTCCTACGCAGACGACACCCAGCTGATCCTTTCCCGACCCAAACACCGCCAAAACAAATCTACACGAAGGAATGAAAGAAGTAGCCGAATTGATGAGGAACAGCCGTTTAAAACTAAACTTGGACAAAACGGAAGTCCTCATTTTAGGATCATCCCCCTCTTCCTGGGACGACTCATGGTGGCCACCGACCCTGGGTATAGCACCCATACCTACGGATCACACACGTAACCTGGGCTTCATCCTAGACTCCTCCCTCTCAATGACCAGACAAGTCAACGCCGTCTCATCTTCATGCTTCAACATCCTATGCATGCTCAAGAAAATCTTCCGCTGCATCCCCACCGAAACAAGAAAAACAGTCACCCACGCACTGGTCACTAGCCGACTGGATTATGGAAATACCCTTTACGCCGGAACCACTGCCAAACTACAGAAAAAACTCCAACGCATCCAAAACGCCTCAGCCAGACTCATACTGGACATCCCCCGTCAAGCTCACATCTCCGGTCACCTGAAAGACCTCCATTGGCTTCCCGTCAACAAGAGAATAATGGTCCGTCTCCTCACCCACGCACACAAGGCCCTCTACGACCTAAGACAAGAATGCCTCAACACAAAACTATCCTTCTACACACCCACCCGCCAACTACGATCATCCAGTCAAGCCCTTGCCGCAATTCCGCGCATCCATAGATCCACCGTGGGAGGAAGATCCTTCTCCTACTTAGCGGCCAAAACGTGGAATTCTCTCCCCACCCACCTCCGCCTCACACAGAACCACATCTCCTTCGGAAAGCAGCTTAAAACCTGGCTATTCGACAAGTAACGCACCCACCCTCGGCCAAGCGCCTTGAGACCCTCTGGGTGAGTAGTGCGCTATACAAATTCCTGAACTTGAACTAGTATTGATAGCAGGTGAAATGCAAAACATCCCATGCATTAAACATTCAATACTAACGCACAATAGTACGTCTTGGTGGTCTGAGTGTAAAGGAAAAAAGTAACCGAAAAGGAGTGGTTGGACATTGTTGACACGGACACACCCCTGTATAAGGGAAAGATTATTGCATGAATAATTGGTATTTATTTATCTTTCAGCATTATACATGAACCCTACTGCAGTGATGGGGCCACTCAAATAACTACCAAGTTGAATGTATGGCTGGTAAAATGTTTTTTATAAAAACACAATAGCAGAGTGACATATATCTTCCGGTCCTGACGAATGCCTTTGAACTTTGAGTCTTTCTTGGCAGAAACATGTTGACCACATAAGATAGGGTAGTCTCAGTACCCCCTGTCCAGTCATAATTTTCAACTCTATTCAAAAGGGCACTAGAATAAAGGACAATTTTCGCCCACAACAAGATAGTTTTAGCTACACTTTAAACTATTTTTGCACTCTGCCCGTCACTTTAGTACAGCTACATTGCTCAGCTTAAAAAAACAAAACACCTCCGCTGCACCCCTTTTGGGGAGTTGTAGCCCACACTGGGTACCTCGCAGTCCTAGTGTGCGGAGGGAACCCAATGATGAAGCGTGTCACCTTTGGGTGAGTGAGGGTTCTCGTCCTAACAGCGAAGTGCTCTCTTGCTTAATCGGATCACTCCTTTTCAGTCACTTTTTTCCTTTACACTCAGACCACTAAGACGTACATAGTTAATTTCGATATAGGAGCAGTTCTTTTTTGGGTTAATGGTTCAGGAAGACTCCGTTGTGTGTTTATAATTAAACATTCTGTACAAGGTATAGTGACAGGTACCTGTGAAAAAAGAGTGATGTCACCATGCGCATGGGATAGTGAAGAATACATGAAAAGTCTTTCCAGATACCAAAAAAATGCATAGTTGCAAGATGCCCCAGTTGTATGTGTGATACCTGGCCATAGTTACAATGTCAGAAGCAAACTTTCAAGTTCCAGAACACAATGTGAAGCTTGCTGAAAGTTTAGGACTGACTTTATGTGAGACACTTGCCTTCAGGGTACTTGGCAGCTATAAACATCCACATACCAGCTGTACCACCTTAATATAGTCAGCCAAAGAGTGCAGAAAAGCAGAGGCGAGCATGCTTAAAGCATTAAGTTTCAGGTGCCTTAGAATGAATGCAGTGCTACAAATTAATCTGGTGCAGTTCAACATTTTAAAGTTTTCAGAAGGAACTACGCTGTTTGCAGGGTTGTCCACCCCTACAATGGCTTAATGTTCAGTAAGGAGTTGGTCAGTGACCCCTATGTCCAGGAATTCATTAAAGCATTTGAACATGGCACTCATCCATTAATAGTCTTATACACCTAACAGAGGTCTTACAAAGGGGGTGTGAGAGGTAATGAGACGAGTAAGAGGGTAAGAAGACGTGAATGTGAAAGAGAGGAAGTCTTTCTATGCTTAAAACATTGTAACATAAGTCAATTGAACACACTGCTGATAGCAAACATTATATACCCTTACTTCTCCTTTAACCCGTTCGCTACTTCTGTCGACCAACGGCCGTCGCAAGCACTACCTCCGTAGTGCTGTGCACGTCCGTTGGCCGACGCGGCCCCACCTGCTTAATAGAACGCTCTGCACCAGTGCGGAACGTACGAAGCAGTAAACGGGTTAAAATAAATATGTGCTTTATAACAACTTGTTAGGTAAACACTGGAAAAAAACAGTTGCCTAATTTGGATGTTAGGCAGCTGACTAAACCATGATAATTACAGTCTGTAAAAGGTCTGGAAAAAACAGAGAAAACACAGCAGAAATGCACAAAAAAATAACACACGGAAAACAGAACAGTCTATCTATAGCCTTGTTTAACACCAACATTAACATGCTGAGTAAGATTCTAGCATGTAGACTAGACATGGTTAAGACCATGGATACTCGCAAACATTTTCCCAGTGGCCAATATGTTAGGTGGCTGGTGGGACTGAGGGCCGCATTGTTGCCAGCAGGGTGGTGGTCAGGGGGTTGGTAGAGGGTTATTAAGAAGGGTGTAGGGAAATCAAAGCATGTACATCTAGTGGCTGAATTGAAATGCAGAATGTGGAATCGGAAAACCTGGGATTAATTGTGGCTTCCCCACTTGATCAAATTGTGTGATCCTGGGCAATTGTTTTATGTCACTCTCCCTCCTTTTTCTTCATCCCCACATATAAAAGGAACTCGAAATACATGAATTCATTATATGCGCTTTACAAAAACTTCTGCTGTGTTTAATTTAATAAACTATAATATTATTTGCGTATAATAGCAAACCCGTGCACATATAAACTGTCTCGCCTCTTAGTTCACTATTAGCATTTTGTCAGGGTGAGGTGAGAAGCATAAATGTTTATAAAGTCACATTTGGAAACTATCACTTTTACAATAATACTCCTCAATGCACTGATATATTCTGATTTACCAAAAAGAAAGGGTTCTGCATGTTAATAAAATACACTTTTTGAATTTTAAACAGCCTATCATAATTTTGAACGTTTTCTGCAAGATGTCTTTATAAATCAATGTGTTCCTAATGTTAAGCAGTGCTCAACATCCTAGTTACTTCCTTTCTTTCACAGTAATTAACAGAGCAGGTAGCTTTGTTAGAGAGTTACAAGGTTCTGGCAATGTTGGAAAGGTGGCTCATATGGTTGTACAATGTAGAAGGAAAGGGACCATAGCTCTCCTACTAGATCTAGATGTTGAAAAAGCATTTGACAGGTTATCTTGGATTTCCTCAAACTGGTAACAGTTAAGGGGGGGCTGGGTCCAGCCACGAATAAATTGATTCTGGCTAACTACTTACAGTCAGTATCAAAGACAGTGGAATTGGCTCCAACAAATTCTTCCTCAAAGGGGAACAAAGCAGGGCTGTCCCTTTTAGGCCCGCCCTTTTTAGGTCGAGCATCAGCACACATGCGGTCTGAAAGACCTGCTGTAATCCCTCTACTGAGTGTAATCCCACCTGCTTCGAGCCTGCTGCTTGCAATTGGTTCACTCCTGGGTCGCTTTAATCTCATGGATCCTTATTGTTTAGCGTTCAGATACATCATTTCCAGTTTAACGCGAGGAGCACCGGCCAATTATAGTTTCCTTTCACTCTTAAGTTTTTGGGGGACTACTTGTTTATTTAATTACATACATGTGTGTGACACGGGGCAGCGCACTTTCCCTTTAAGTATGGTTTCAGGCCGCATTTATTTGTTTATGCATTTTTCTTAACAATTGTGGAAATTGCCAACAGATCAGTAGTGACTTTCAAGATAGGCAAGAAAGATGTTGGCCGCACTTGTGATATCGCGACTGGACTACGCAAACGTTCTCTATCATGGTATCCCCGCATACAGCTTGCGTAGACTCCAGATTATCCAAAACCAGGCAGCGCGACTGGTGCACGGCCTTCCTCGTTATCACCATTCCACCCCCCTTCTCAGGGAGCTTCACTGGCTCCCTGTAAAAGAACGTTCCCTTTTTAAGATCGGCTGCATGGCCTTTCAGGCCCGCCAGGGCACTGCTCCCGCTTTTATCACTTCACTAATCCATCCCTATGTACCTACAAGAGAACTTCGGTCTTCCTCCATGTCCCTTCTTCAGACCCCTCGCTTCACACGCAAAAAGTGGGGCGGGGCCAGCTTTTCCTTTCTGGCCCCAACCTTTTGGAATTCACTCCCCGATCACCTCCGTTCTGCTACTCAGTACCTTCCCTTTCGTAGAGATCTGAAGACATTCCTCTTCAGCCAGGCCTTTTCTTCTTAAATTCTTTTAATATCTTCTCTCATCCTTCCTTTTGTCTCTTTCCCGCAGTAGCTAATCCCCCCAGCGCCAAGAAACCGCAAGGTGTACGCTGCGCTCTAGAAATATTTTAAATTAGAAATTAGAAATTAGATGTTGCTATCGAAGATCATTGTCTCTCTTGATAGCCATCACGTTTTTAATTGGGCAAGTAGACTAACCCATTAAAACTCCATGTTGAGGACAACTTAGACTATTTTAATCATCACATTTCACGTATACACACTTTTCCACACCAATCTACACTAGCAGTCCTACAACCAGACTTCACATAGGACACTGGAACAAAAGATCTCAGATAAAGAGCCCCCTCGTGGGTACCTGTCGGGCATTGCAGAACCAGCCTGACGAGTAACATGCCCTATGATGAAGCATGACACTCATCTGGGTGTGTGAGGGCTCCTGTTCCTGAGGAATCTGACCCCCTGTCCTATCCTTAAGTTTATAATTGAAGGTATATTTTCTCTGTTATTTGCACCATAAGGTACTGTATATCCTTATTTTGAAATACTTAACATTTCATTTAACATAAAAACAGGAATGTACACTGCATGGTGTCAGCCTGCGACAATGGCAGAACACTTTCAACAGCAACATTTGCCATTCCAAGATACTTCATATCCACTAAATGGTAAAATATGCTTAATGGAGGATTAAATTGTGGGCGTAAGCATACTCATAAGCCTCCCTGGGTTGTTGCCAAGGCGATATCTGATACGTTTATGGCAGCCTATAGGCTGGTCTAAGCACATATATTGTTGTTCCACTAAAGGATTTTCTCTGGCTATTACTTGAGTTACAGGCCTGGATAACAAGTCCTTAGCATCTTTACACATGCAATAAAGCGGGTTGAGTACATTCCTGACACCTGAATTTCATCTTTAGAGTACGTTCTTGTACGCAATAGTTGCCAGTGCACTTACGACACAGGAATAGTGACTAAAAACATTATAGAGAAGTAACGTTTGGAGTTACACGACAACCATACCGGCCTTTTCCACATGCTCTCTTCTAGGCAACATCCATGAGTTCATATTTCACACAGATCATGAAGGTGCGTTTGTATTTAGGGTAAAGAGCAGCTTAACCCCTTCGGGGCTGATGACGAGCTGGGCTCGTCATGGCGTAGCCTCCTCGCACGCTCATGACGAGCCCAGCTCGTCATGAGCCCCACCCTCGGGGGAAGCGCCAGCGCTCCCCCCGAGTCAGCCCGATTTTTTTAGTTTCTGCGGGGATGGCAGGGGAAGACCTTCCCCTGCCTCCCCCCGCCCGCGTCATCAATGACGTCAGCGCGCGAGGCGCGCTGACGTCACCGGAGGCTCCATTTGTTTACCGACGCGCAGGGAAGCCATTTGCTTCCTGCGCGTCGGATGGTAAACAGGTTAGTTTTGCGGCTGGGGCGGGGGAGATTTCAGTATTGGTTCTAAGGAGGGAAAGGAAAGGCTTTTCCTTTCCCTCGGTGGCATTTAGAGGTTTCCTGCTGCACGATCGTGCGATCGTGCAGCAGGAATGTTAGGGATTTTTTTTTTTTTTCATGGATGATCAATTTCGTAGTTCGGGGAGCGGCCCCTTGGGGAAGGGTCGCTCCCCTTGTTGGGGGAACATTATCTATGAAGTCTTCTCTTTGCTGCAATGTTGTTGAAAGGCCGTTTTTTCTACAAAAATGCCGATGGGGGTCATTTATAAAGTAAAATAATAGTGCTCATTGTAATGAAGGATGCAAGTGCCTCTGTCCTTCATTACTTATACTGATGTGTGTTTCTGAAGTGGCTAAAAAACACACCTGTGCTGCCTAGGCAAAGCTCACTAGTGTTTTTGGCCTGATGAATGTTTTTTTTTTGTGTGCTGCTTTTCAAACACATGCTTTGTCTCCAGTGACCATGTGTGTGTTACTATGCCATGTGCGAAGGGGTCCCTTGAGTGAGCTGTCCATCATAGTGGGAAGCTCACAAATGTTTTTGGGCTGTTGATTGTTACCTGAATTTGTGCTGCAACTCTAGCGCCATCTTTGTCTCCATTGACCATGGGTGCGTTACTATGCAACTGCACAAATGTGCGCAGGGGTCCCTTGAGTGGGCTGTCCATCATAGTGGGAAGCTCACAAATTTTTTTGTGTTGATGATTGTTTTCCTGAGTTTGTGCCGCAACTCGAGCGCCATCTTTGTCTCCAGTGTCCATGTGTGCGTTACTATGCAATTGCACAGATGTGCGCAGGGGTCCCTTGTGTGAGCTGTCCATCATAGTGTTTGGGGTATGCACGAAACATGTCGACGATAGGAGTTGATAGGTACATATGGACACATTACGTTTAGGGCAGCCTATCTTTCCACCCCGTTTATTACCACCTAGAGGCAAGAATAAAGTTTATTGTAAACCTACTGGGCAGGTATTTCACACATCACATAGTCCACTCCTCAAATACACATGCACCACACATAGTCTAATAAAGTGCTCCTACGTAACTTTCGCAAGTCGCAGCACGCCCCAGCCCGTAGAGGACTGGGATGGCCCCAATGATGAAGCATGTCACCGTGGGGCAACCCTGGTGAGTGAGGGGACACCTAAAAGAGGAGCATTTCTCCCCTTTTTTGTACACAATACCATATTTTCACAATCGACCCCAGTGTGTGTTGGTTGTTATCTGAATAAACTAGCAACGCTCTTAGGTATCTGGAAGCAGAGACCATTTGTTCATCATAGTGGGAAGTTCACAAATGTTTTTGGGCTGATGATTGCTTTCCTGAGTTTGTGCTGCAACTCGAGCCCCATCTTTGTCTCCAGTGTCCATGTGTGCGTTACTATGCAATTGCACAGATGTGCGCAGGGGTCCCTTGTGTGAGCTGTGAATCATAGTGGGAAGGTCACAAATGTTTTTGGGCTGATGAATGTTTTTCTGAATTTGTGCTGCAACTCGAGCGCTTGCTTTGTCTCCAGTGTCCGTGTGTGTTACTATGCCATCGCACCAATGTGTGCACAGGTCCCTTGAGTGAGCTGTCCATCATAGTGGGTAAATTTAGGAAAGATGGTGCACTCCGCTAGTTGGTGGGCGTTGCCAATAGGGGATCTTCTGTGTGAGTTCACATGCCTCTTATGTGTATAAATGGTCAGAGACTGTTGAGAGCAGCAGATGGGGAGAAAGAAGCTCCTGGTCATAGGAACTGTTTTAGGATTGCGCTTGTGAAAATCAAGGATGCAAGTGCCTCTGTCCAGCATCGCAGTTAACCACAGTAATTCTGTTGTCCCCCTCCCCATGAGAATCCCTGATGATGTCAGCGCGCACAGCACGCGCCAACATCTTCAGGGATTCCCAGGCGGTCGGGAAGCCATTTGCTTCCTGCGCCTGGAGGTGTTAGGTTGGTTTTGAGATATTTGGGGGGGTTTGCAAAGAGGCTTCAGGGGAGAGGTAAGTGATTTTCCTCTCTTCTGATGTCTCTTTGCAGGGCATTTCTGGCTCACGGTCGCGCACAGCATTGCGATTGTGCGGTGGAAATGCCCTCACTAGCACCAGGGATTTTATTTTAGATTGTAGGAAGTGACCCATTGTGCAAGGGTCGCTTTCAGGTGGGTCGGATTTTAAATTTAGATGTTCTGGCCCCCCCCCCCCGGTGGGCAAATCAACCCGTACTTTTGTCCGTTTTGCCCTTTTTGATGGCCCATCTGTGTGGATGTGATTTTGGGGGTACATTTGTGTATTGTTTATTCATTTGTTATGTTGTTTGTGAAATGTAGTATTAAATTATTTTTTTTCTTCTTTGTTTTTGATCCAGGCTTTTGCTGTTTGTATTGGTGTAGGTTGTGGTTCGGTTAATGCTGGTTTTGCAGCTTGTGTAGTTGCATGTGCTTGGTAAGTAAATGTTTTTTGTACTATTTTTCCTAGATAAATGTGTTGTTATGAAAAGTGAAGTTATTGCTGTTTGTGTGGCTTTGTGTTTCTTGATTGTTAACTTTTTTTTGTATTGCTGCTTGATGTGTACTTTGTCTAATCTATACTTGTTTTTTTTTCTTTCCAGTGGGATTTCCTTTCTTTTTGCTGTGTTTCAGCAGAGTAGGTGCTGGTGAGTCTTCTTATATTTGGTTAGATTTGAATTGTTTTTGAGTGTATTGATTTTTGTGTGAAGACTCTACCTTGTTTACTTCTTCCTTTGCACAGTGTAGGTTGTTGTTCACTTGTGTGTGTAGTCTTCTTGATTTGTAAGGATAATGGCTGCTCGCAGGATTACTGCTAAGCAGGTTGTTAGTTTGCTTTTTGAGTCTTCCTCTGACCATGGTCCAGACACTGACTCCGATTCGGAGCTTGAGTTAGGTGCAGAAGATTCAGGCAGTGAGTTTTCTCTTCGCATGGTATCATCGGATGATGATTCTTCTTCTAGTGCTGATGAAGTGCCTGTGGTAGAGAGGGACATTGATGTGCCGGTAGAGAGGGAAGAGCCATGTGAGCGGCAGCCTAGGTCCTCAAGGTTTCCCTTTTTTTCTCGTCAGGAACAGGCAAGTGTGGTAAAGGCTGCGCCCAAAAGGTTTCACATTGCTGTGGTGCGCCAAAGGTTATCTGGTGCTGCTAGTCTTCCTGTTGTTGAGCAGCATGAGGCATCTGGTGCTGCTAGTCTTTCTGTTGTTGTTGAGCAGCAAGTGGCATCTGGGGATGCGAGTTCTTCTGTTGATGTTGAGATGCAAGAGGCAGCTGGGGATGTGAGTTCGTCTGTTGGTGAAGAGATGCAAAATGTATCTGGGGATGCTAGTATTCCTGTTGGTGTAGTGAGGCAAGAGGCATCTGGGGATGCTAGTGTTCCCGTTGATGTAGTGCAGCAAGAGGCATCTGGCCTGCAGGCTAGGGTGGCTTCTTCTCCTCATGTTAGTGATGACGTCTGGGTTGCCCCTGGCATGGTGCAGCCGGAATTGCCAGACTTCACTGGTGTTCCAGGGTGTAGAGTGGATACTGACAATTTTTTGCCAATTCAATATTTTCAATTGTTTTTTGACGATGAGTTTTTGCAGGAGATTGTGGAGCAAACTAATTTGTATGCAGAGCAGTATTTGAGGGACCACAGTGCCAGCCTTAAGCCCCATTCCAGAGCTACCCATTGGTCTCCCACATATGTTGAAGAGATGAAGAAGTTTTTGGGATTAACTTTTTTGATGGGCTTGCTAAGGAAGCCATCAATGTCTTCTTATTGGTCCACTAGTCCCTTGATGGCAACATCTATATTTCCAGCACTTATGACTCGTGATCGATATATGCTTCCTCTTCGCATGATGCATTTTGTTGATAATGATTTAGCGTTGCCACGCGATCACCCTGATTGTGACCGTCTTTTTAAGATTCGGCCTGTCCTTGATCACTTTGTTGATCGTTTTCCTGAGATGTTTGCACCTGGAAGAGAAATAGCTGTGGACGAGTCTTTGGTGTTGTTCAAGGGCCGCTTGGTTTTTAGGCAATACATTCCTAGTAAGAGGGCACGCTATGGCATCAAACTGTATATGCTGTGTGACAGTGAGACTGGATATGTTTATAATTTCAGGGTGTACACCGGTAAGGATTCCAGCATTAACACTTCTGCTTGTCCGTCCACTTTTGGAGTGACTGAGAAAATTGTGTGGGAACTAGGTAGACGATTATTTAACAAAGGCCACCATTTATATGTAGATAACTTCTACACTAGTGTGCGTTTGTTCAAGGAGTTGGCCAAAGTGGGCACTGTTGCATGTGGCACGATGCGCAGTAACCGGAAAGGTTTTCCAATAGAACTTGTTTGCAAAAGGCTTGTGCGGGGACAGTCTACTGCATTGCGATGTGGGAAGCTTCTAGCTGTGAAGTTTTCAGACAGGAGAGATGTTTACATGCTGACTACTATCCATGACGAAAGCACTGAAGCTCTGCCAGTTCGGGGTGAGACTGCTGAAGTGCGTAAACCTGTGTGCATTTTAGACTATAATAGGCACATGGGTGGTGTTGACAGAGTAGATCAGAGGTTGGAACCTTATGCTGCTCTTCGAAAGGCTTACGTTTGGTACAAGAAGTTGGCTATCCATCTTTTCCACTTGGCATCCTTTAATGCTTTTGTTGTTTTCCAGAAATCTTGTCCTGAGTCAAAGATGCCTTTTGTTAAGTTTCAGGAGACTATAATAGGCAGCCTTGTACTAGTGGAACAGGCAAGTGTGCCAAGATTTGGAGTGGTGGAGGAAGTGGCTAGACTGAAAGATCGCCACTTTCCAGAATACATTCCTCCCACAACTGCAAAAGACAAACCCACTAAAAGATGTAGAGTCTGTTGGCGAAGAGAAGTGCGGAGGGAGTCTCGTATGCACTGTCCTGACTGTCCTTCAAATCCTGGATTGTGTGTGCCAGCTTGTTTTAAATCGTACCACACACAAAAGAAGTTTTGGGAGTTTCATTGAGCTTGTAAGTGTACTGTCTGGTTTGTTTTCTGTAATATTTTTTTGTTTGCTTTTAGGTTTGCATTAGTGCAAAGCATTTAGGTTTTGAATTTGTGTTAGCAGATTTGTAGGTTTCTACATTTGATTTGTGGTATTTCTTTAAAAAATTCTAATTTTGATGGTGGTGTGTGCAGGATTGTGCTTGGATTGTTGGTGTGCGTGGACAGGCGCTTGGCTGGTGGTGTGCGTGGTCTGGTGCTTGGCTGGAATAGTGCATGGATTGGAGTTGTGCTGGGGGGGTTAGTGGATTTTTGCTTGGCTGGCGGAGTGTATGGTTAGGTGCTTGGCTGGCGGTGTGAGTGGAGTGGTGCTTGGCTGGCGGTGTGTGTGGAGTGGTGCTTGGCTGGCGGCGTGTGTGGAGTGGTGCTTGGATGGTGTTGTGTTTGTGGAGTGGCGCTTGGCTGGTGGTGTGCGTGGAGTGATGCTTGGCTGGTGGTGTGTGTGGAGTGGTAGTTGGCTGTCGGTGTGCGCTGAGTGGTGTTTGGCTGGCAGTGTGCATGGTCTGGTGCTTGGATGGTGGTGTGGGTGGACTGGCGCTCGGCAGGCGGTGTGTGAGTAGTTACTTTCTGTTGGTCACTACACACACTGCTAGTTGAGTGACACTCCACACAGTCCATCATTTTGTGTAGTTGCAGTGTCAGAAATGTGGGCGTGTGAAAGTGATGGGCCCTTGAATGGCGCTGTTTGCTGGTGTGAGTGTTGAAATGTGATGGGTCCGCGGCTGGCGGTGTGAATGTTTTGTATGTGTCACGCGTACGAAAGGTGTATGAATGGCCTGTAAAGAGGTTGGTGCCTTGACGTGGCTTTACAGCTCACGAGCTGCGAGTCAGTGGTTCAGTTTATCATACTTTCAATTATACGCAGTGTATTTCATTTTTGATGAAATTACTTGCGTATCCAATTGTATGTACTGAATCATCACTCACCCTCGTGCCAAATCCAACCAGTATGTGTGTGTGTTTGCGGATTAGATGGGTGTGCAGTAATAATTGTTTTTTTTCTAATTTCTGCAGTAGGGTGTACCTTGCCCCTTATTGTGATTGTTGTTATGTGTTGCTTTTCCATTCGGATGGTGTCAATGGTCTGGTTTGTATCAGGTATGAAAGGTGCGTGAATGGCCTGTAAAACGGTTGGTGCCTTGTCGTGGCTTTACAGCTCACGAGTTGCGAGTCACTGGTTCAGTTTTTATGCATTTATTTATTGACAGAGCATTTCATTTTTTTGAAATATCTTGTTAATAAAATTTTATGTACTGAACCATCACTCGCCCTCGTGCCAAATCCAACCTGTATGTGTGTGTCTTTGAGGAATAGATAGCCGTGCTTGAATGTTTGACTTTTGAGTAACTCTGTTAAGGTGTGGTATCCTTTTACTTGGGAGAACAAGGGGAGCGCAGGGTGGTAGGACTTTTTTGCCGGCACGGCGATCCCACGCCAAAATGTTTGGAAAAGTGCTATTTTTACCTATTTTTAAGGTTTGCAAGGAGTTCTGGGTAGGAAAACATTGGTGGACCCACACATGCCATACCTCCCTGGACTCTCCCGGGTGTCTAGTTTTCAGAACTGTTTGGGTTTGCTACTTTCCAAAGAATACCACCCATCCCGGGCCAAAAACTCAGGTGCCTCCCCCCCAAAAAATCAAAGTTATATTGCTTCAGGGTATTTTATATTCACCACTGTTAGATTTGGACCTTTTCCTGTTGCAGCCACTATGGCTACCCACGCAAGTGAGGTACCGTTTTTATCGGGAGACCTGGGGGAATGCTGGGTGGGAGGTAATTTGTGTGAGCCCAGTGATGCCACGCTTTCCCAGACTACAACGTGTGAAAAAATTGATTTTTTTCTGCTAAAATTGAGGTTTGCAAGGGATTCTGGGTAAAGGAACGTTGGCGGATCCACGCAAGCCATACCTCCTTGGAAGCGCCCGGGTGTCTACTTTTCAGAAATGTGTGGGTTTCGTAGGTTTCCATAGATGGCTGTCTCGCACGGGGCCAGAAACCCAGGTAACCCCTAAGTCCACCAGCTTTTGCAAGAGGGGTTACCTGGGTTTTTGGCCCCGTGCGAGACAGCCATCTAGGGAAACCTACCAATCCCACACATTTCTGAAAAGTAGACAACCGGGGGCTTCCAAGGAGGTATGGCTTGCGTGGATCCTCCAACGTTCCTTTACCCAGAATCCCTTGCAAACCTCATTTTTTGCATGGTAAAAAATCAGTTTTTTCACACGTTTTAGTGTGGGAAAGCGTGGCATCACTGGGCACACACAAATTACCTCCCACCCAGCGTTCCCCAAGGTCTCCCGATAAAAATGGTACCTCACTTGCGTGGGTAGGCATAGCGGCTGCTTTAGGAAAAGGCCCAATTCATACTGTGGAGACAAAAACTTTACCTTTAGCCAAATAATCTTATTTTTTGAGGGGGTCACCTGAGCTTTTGGCCCGGGGCTTGGCAGGCATCTTTGGAAACTACCAAACCCAAACAGTTCTGAGAACTAGACACCCAGGGGAGTCCAGGGTGGTATGGCATGCGTGGGTCCCCCAATGTTTTCCTACCCAGAAACCCCTGCAAACCTGAAATTTTGGTCAAAAAACCCACTTTTCCATACTTTTTTGGGTGGGATCTCGCTGCCGGAACAAATGTCCTACCACCCAGTGTTTCCCTTGTTCTCCCGAGTAAAATGATACCTCACTTGTGTGGGTGGGCCAAAGGCATGTGACTTAGGCTGGGGTGCTTAATTTGTAAAACGTAAATATGAGTAAAAACTACTTTTTTCAAAATTCATTTTTGGCGTATTCTGCTTTGGGGCACCCACACAAGTGAGGTATCCTTTTACTCGGGAGAACAAGGGGAACGCAGGGTGGTATGACTTTTTTGCCGACCCGGCGATCCCACGCCAAAAAGTTTGGAAAAGTGCAATTTTTACCTAATTTTAAGGTTTGCAGAGAGTTCTGGGTAGGAAAACATTGGGGGACCCATGCATGCCATACCTCCCTGGAGTCCCCCGGGTGTCTAGTTTTCAGAACTGTTTGGGTTTGCTACTTTGCAAAGAATACCACCGAGCCCCGGGCCACAAACTCAGATGCCCCCCCCCCAAAATCAAGGTAGTTTTGCAATAAGGTAATGTAAATTCACCACCGTACAATTTGAACCGTTTCCTGTTGCAGCCACTATGTTTACCCACGCAAGTGAGGTACCGTTTTTTTCGGGAGACCTGGGGGCACGCTGGGTGGGTGGAAATTTGTTGATCCACGCAGATTCCAGAACTTTCCACCACAGAAATGTGAGGAAAATGTGTTTTTTTGGTCAAATTTTTATGTTTGCAAGGGATTCTGGGTAACAAAACCTGGGGGTAGGCAGGCGAGTCACCCCATCCTGAATTCCCCTGGGTGTCTAGTTTTCAAAAATGTATAGGTTTGCTAGGTTTCCCTAGGTGCTGGCAGAGCTACGGCGCAAAAACAAAAGGTAGTCTTTTTGTCCGAATCGTGCTAAATTTCACTGGGAAATTGAGGTGCGACCATGCTGCGTTTTGCGCTGTTTCATGTCGCAGCCACTATGCCTACCCACGCAAGTGAGGTACCGTTTTTTTCGGGAGACCTGGGGGCACGCTGGGTGGGTGGAAATTTGTTGATCCACGCAGATTCCAGAACTTTCCACCACAGAAATGTGAGGAAAATGTGTTTTTTTGGTCAAATTTTTATGTTTGCAAGGGATTCTGGGTAACAAAACCTGGGGGTAGGCAGGCGAGTCACCCCATCCTGAATTCCCCTGGGTGTCTAGTTTTCAAAAATGTATAGGTTTGCTAGGTTTCCCTAGGTGCTGGCAGAGCTACGGCGCAAAAACAAAAGGTAGTCTTTTTGTCCGAATCGTGCTAAATTTCACTGGGAAATTGAGGTGCGACCATGCTGCGTTTTGCGCTGTTTCATGTCGCAGCCACTATGCCTACCCACGCAAGTGAGGTACCGTTTTTTTCGGGAGACCTGGGGGCACGCTGGGTGGGTGGAAATTTGTTGATCCACGCAGATTCCAGAACTTTCCACCACAGAAATGTGAGGAAAATGTGTTTTTTTGGTCAAATTTTTATGTTTGCAAGGGATTCTGGGTAACAAAACCTGGGGGTAGGCAGGCGAGTCACCCCATCCTGAATTCCCCTGGGTGTCTAGTTTTCAAAAATGTATAGGTTTGCTAGGTTTCCCTAGGTGCTGGCAGAGCTACGGCGCAAAAACAAAAGGTAGTCTTTTTGTCCGAATCGTGCTAAATTTCACTGGGAAATTGAGGTGCGACCATGCTGCGTTTTGCGCTGTTTCATGTCGCAGCCACTATGCCTACCCACGCAAGTGAGGTACCGTTTTTTTCGGGAGACCTGGGGGCACGCTGGGTGGGTGGAAATTTGTTGATCCACGCAGATTCCAGAACTTTCCACCACAGAAATGTGAGGAAAATGTGTTTTTTTGGTCAAATTTTTATGTTTGCAAGGGATTCTGGGTAACAAAACCTGGGGGTAGGCAGGCGAGTCACCCCATCCTGAATTCCCCTGGGTGTCTAGTTTTCAAAAATGTATAGGTTTGCTAGGTTTCCCTAGGTGCTGGCAGAGCTACGGCGCAAAAACAAAAGGTAGTCTTTTTGTCCGAATCGTGCTAAATTTCACTGGGAAATTGAGGTGCGACTATGCTGCGTTTTGCGCTGTTTCATGTCGCAGCCACTATGCCTACCCACGCAAGTGAGGTACCGTTTTTTTCGGGAGACCTGGGGGCACGCTGGGTGGGTGGAAATTTGTTGATCCACGCAGATTCCAGAACTTTCCACCACAGAAATGTGAGGAAAATGTGTTTTTTTGGTCAAATTTTTATGTTTGCAAGGGATTCTGGGTAACAAAACCTGGGGGTAGGCAGGCGAGTCACCACATCCTGAATTCCCCTGGGTGTCTAGTTTTCAAAAATGTATAGGTTTGCTAGGTTTCCCTAGGTGCTGGCAGAGCTACGGCGCAAAAACAAAAGGTAGTCTTTTTGTCCGAATCGTGCTAAATTTCACTGGGAAATTGAGGTGCGACCATGCTGCGTTTTGCGCTGTTTCATGTCGCAGCCACTATGCCTACCCACGCAAGTGAGGTACCGTTTTTTTCGGGAGACCTGGGGGCACGCTGGGTGGGTGGAAATTTGTTGATCCACGCAGATTCCAGAACTTTCCACCACAGAAATGTGAGGAAAATGTGTTTTTTTGGTCAAATTTTTATGTTTGCAAGGGATTCTGGGTAACAAAACCTGGGGGTAGGCAGGCGAGTCACCCCATCCTGAATTTCCCTGGGTGTCTAGTTTTCAAAAATGTATAGGTTTGCTAGGTTTCCCTAGGTGCTGGCAGAGCTACGGCGCAAAAACAAAAGGTAGTCTTTTTGTCCGAATCGTGCTAAATTTCACTGGGAAATTGAGGTGCAACCATGCTGCGTTTTGCGCTGTTTCATGTCGCAGCCACTATGCCTACCCACGCAAGTGAGGTACCGTTTTTTTCGGGAGACCTGGGGGCACGCTGGGTGAGTGGAAATTTGTTGATCCACGCAGATTCCAGAACTTTCCACCACAGAAATGTGAGGAAAATGTGTTTTTTTGGTCAAATTTTTATGTTTGCTAGGGATTCTGGGTAACAAAACCTGGGGGTAGGCAGGCGAGTCACCCCATCCTGAATTCCCCTGGGTGTCTAGTTTTCAAAAATGTATAGGTTTGCTAGGTTTCCCTAGATGCTGGCAGAGCTACGGCGCAAAAACAAAAGGTAGTCTTTTTGTCCGAATCGTGCTAAATTTCACTGGGAAATTGAGGTGCGACCATGCTGCGTTTTGCGCTGTTTCATGTCGCAGCCACTATGCCTACCCACGCAAGTGAGGTACCGTTTTTTTCGGGAGACCTGGGGGCACGCTGGGTGGGTGGAAATTTGTTGATCCACGCAGATTCCAGAACTTTCCACCACAGAAATGTGAGGAAAATGTGTTTTTTTGGTCAAATTTTTATGTTTGCAAGGGATTCTGGGTAACAAAACCTGGGGGTAGGCAGGCGAGTCACCCCATCCTGAATTCCCCTGGGTGTCTAGTTTTCAAAAATGTATAGGTTTGCTAGGTTTCCCTAGGTGCTGGCAGAGCTACGGCGCAAAAACAAAAGGTAGTCTTTTTGTCCGAATCGTGCTAAATTTCACTGGGAAATTGAGGTGCGACCATGCTGCGTTTTGCGCTGTTTCATGTCGCAGCCACTATGCCTACCCACGCAAGTGAGGTACCGTTTTTTTTGGGAGACCTGGGGGCACGCTGGGTGGGTGGAAATTTGTTGATCCACGCAGATTCCAGAACTTACCACCACAGAAATGTGAGGAAAATGTGTTTTTTTGGTCAAATTTTTATGTTTGCAAGGGATTCTGGGTAACAAAACCTGGGGATAGGCAGGCGAGTCACCCCATCCTGAATTTCCCTGGGTGTCTAGTTTTCAAAAATGTATAGGTTTGCTAGGTTTCCCTAGGTGCTGGCAGAGCTACGGCGCAAAAACAAAAGGTAGTCTTTTTGTCCGAATCGTGCTAAATTTCACTGGGAAATTGAGGTGCGACCATGCTGCGTTTTGCGCTGTTTCATGTCGCAGCCACTATGCCTACCCACGCAAGTGAGGTACCGTTTTTTTTGGGAGACCTGGGGGCACGCTGGGTGGGTGGAAATTTGTTGATCCACGCAGATTCCAGAACTTACCACCACAGAAATGTGAGGAAAATGTGTTTTTTTGGTCAAATTTTTATGTTTGCAAGGGATTCTGGGTAACAAAACCTGGGGATAGGCAGGCGAGTCACCCCATCCTGAATTTCCCTGGGTGTCTAGTTTTCAAAAATGTATAGGTTTGCTAGGTTTCCCTAGGTGCTGGCAGAGCTACGGCGCAAAAACAAAAGGTAGTCTTTTTGTCCGAATCGTGCTAAATTTCACTGGGAAATTGAGGTGCGACCATGCTGCGTTTTGCGCTGTTTCATGTCGCAGCCACTATACCTACCCACGCAAGTGAGGTACCGTTTTTTTCGGGAGACCTGGGGGCACGCTGGGTGGGTGGACATTTGTTGATCCACGCAGATTCCAGAACTTTCCACCACAGAAATGTGAGGAAAATGTGTTTATTTTGTGAAAAACTTAGCTTTGCAAGGGATTCTGGGTAACAAAACCTGGTGGTAGGCAGTCGAGTCACCCCATCCTGAATTCCCCTGGGTGTCTACTTTTCAAAAATGTATAGGTTTGCAAGGTTTCCCTAGGTGCCGGCAGAGCTAGGGTGCAAAAACTACAGGTAGGCACTTTGCCAAAAAAGGGTCAATTTGTAACTGCTAAATTTAGGTGTGACCACGTTGCATTTTCCGCCGTTTCCTGTCGCAGGCACAAGGCCGACCCACACAAGTGAGGTACCGTTTTTATCGGGACACTTGGGGTAATTCAGATTTGTAAATCAACTGTTATTACCAATTGAGCTTTCATGCATTTCTCCCTTTGAATGAAAGACATTGAGTAAAAAAAAAATCTTTATGAAAAATGACCAATAATTCTCATGCTAGTATGAGTATTCCCAACTTTGAAAATGTGCAATTATATACTGTTTCTGAAGTCTATAATTTGTACCCAATTCAGAAATACATAGGTGTCTTTCATACAGATTATTCCATGTATACATTTTCCAAGACAAAGTGCACTATACCCAGTAAATGAAAAAATACCATTGCAAGTTGCTGCTCAGTTTTTGGATCTGGGTTCGTCGGGTTCTTGGTGAAACTACAAGTCCTATATATCCCCACAACCAGGAAAGTCTAACGGATGTAACGGTATATTGCTTTCCAAGAGCTGTCAAAATTAGAAAAAGTTATAGGTGAAAACGTTGAGACAAAAGGCTGTTTTTTTCAACAAAATTTCAAATATTCCAATATCTAACTGTTAGTTTCTATAACGAAACCTTCATGGATTTAGACAAATGACCCCTTTCTGAATTCAGAATTTTGTCTACTTTTCGAAAATGTAAAGCTTTCCAGGATCCATTATTGCTTTCAAACTCATTTCTACCATTAACTGGAAGGAGGTGGAAAGCTCTAAAAATAGCAAAAATAGGCTATGTCCCAGAAAAATGCCAAAACTGAGTGAAAAATTTCGGTTCTCTGACAAAAGTCTGTCATTCCCTGAAAGCTGAGAAAATGGAGATTTCAGCCCCACAAACCTTTTTGTGATACTATTTTCAGGGAAACACCCAGAGGCTTTCATTTGCAGCCCGTTTTTCCCATTTTTCTGAAAAAAACAAAAAAATCACTATATTTTGCTAAATTTCTGGGCCCCCTCCAAGGGAATCCACAAACCCAGGGCGCCTTTAGAATCCACATGATGTTGGAAGAAAAGGACGCAAATTTGGCGTGGATACCTTATGTGGTCAAAAAGTTACAAGGGCCTAAGCGCGCACTACTCCAAAACGCCAAAAAAAGCCTCAGCACAGGAGGGGAAAAGGCCTAGCAGCGAAGGGGTTAACAAGCTACATTTATAAAACACATGCAGACAGTAAAACAGTGTTAATCAAACTAGTTAGTTCTGGTAGATCTTGTTTCATGCTGCTTATACCATACATGTGATTCATGATAAGTAGAGAAATAGTGCCTCAGACATTAGCGGAAACACATCAATTTACATTTAGCAAACACTAAAAAATCCAGAATTCTCACATCATAAAAAGTAGGAATTGTTCTATGCTGCATTTTTGCGATATTTGTGATTTATGATAAACCAGAAGTAGTATTTCAGATATAAGCTTGTACACAGCAGTTTGAAAAAGATTGATTTCTGAATTTTGCTACTTTTTCTTTGATCTATAGAATATGGAATCGTGACCTCCAGAAGAAGGGCTTTTGGGGCGTTCACCCCAAAATGCATTGGGGATCGGGAAGTGAAACCTTTGAATGCACCATAACAATAATTTGATAAAAATCTGGATGCAACAAAAATTGATGTTTTTATGAGAATAAATAGGGATACGTTTTCAAAAAAACAATACGAGAAATGGTGGGCTATTAATTTGTTCATGTAATGTAATGCAAAAAGGAAAATCTGTGACAAAATCGAAGATCGAAGTCAGTGGACACTTAATAAAGTAGCGTAACCAGGGAGGACACAAAATCCCAGCAGAAATAGTGTGGATTCTAAGAATCTGATACCAAACAGATAGCTGATCAATCATACGATTCACACAGGGAATAAAGACTGGGGAAAACAGGTCAGTGGAAACTGAAGACGTTGGAACCTCTAGACCGCTCAGTGACTCACTCAATGTTGCATACATACTTCCTGGTTATGGGTACACTACTGTGGCATTCTGGCTAAAGCCATATTTAAGACTATTCCTGGCATGCAATATTTGCCTAACAACTTGCTATGAGTTGTTGAGACTCTTGCTTTGTACCAATTAGTCCCAGTTATCAATTTTTCAAGTTTTTTTCTTCCTCTTTAACCGAGCGTTAATTTCCCTTTATGATGTGTTTCCTAATGATAGCTTTAGCATAGATGATATCCTCAGATATTCATCTCTTGTTTGTATTCTCAGCTCCTGTCTGGCCCAGTCTGTGGTGAGGTACTTCTCTGGAATCCTGGTCTGCTCAAGAGGTCAACACAGCACTATTCATTGCCAAAAACCAGTACTCCTGTCAACACTTGTATATCGTACTTATTACAAAGGGTGGAGTAGGGCTCAAGGCGAAACTCCAGGTTAAAAACGACTCCCGCTTGGATAATATTACACAGTTATTGGCCCTTAACTACTTCACTGTCTTCAGGTCAAGTCTCTACCTCAAAATGTTTTATTATATGAACCAATATGTTGGGAGTAATGTGTGACATTGTGAAGGCTATGTTGCATGCTTTTGTATGCAGCGCTTGCCTGCCAATTACTTGAACTTTTAGCACTCCTACAAGAAGATGCAAAGGTATCAGGTACACAAATGGTTTCTCAGTGCCTCGACATTTTAGTTGGAAAGTAAGCTTACTTTATATTCGAATGATACGGACAGACTGCTGCAACCCATTGGAGTAAACAGAAGAGCATGAAATAAAATTATAATTTGTAACAAGCACTAATACCCAAGGGTGTCTAGTATGTGTAATCAGTTAATTTTTGAGGTGAACATGCTCAACAGTTTACACACTTCTAAAACATATCATGTAGATGTAGTAAGCCATGGGCACTGTGTGGTCTGGTTGAAATTCTCCCCTTCACTCAGAATGCATCCTGGGGCCTCCATCTCATCGACAGCCTCCATCGAGTGTCTTCCATCTCACACTGTTTCTCCGTCAGCCTTGCTATTTCATCCTCAGTCTCCGTTTTCCACCAGTCTTCATGCCTTCAAATTTAGCGTCTTTAAGACGGGCTACCCCTTTCTCTTCCTCACATTTGCCCTCCTTGTTCATTTCTCATGCAGTACTCCCATCTCTCTCTACTCTATTCTCCCTTTTCTTTCTTAGTCCCAAAGGCTTCTGGGTCACCTTAGACATTATCGGTACCTTTTTCTCAGAAACACTTAGTAGGAAATCCACTTTTTCCTTTGAGGTCACCCCTGATTTTTTGTCATTTTGCTGGGCCTAATCATTGTGATGGCTTTAGAACTCTCACACATGAATTGCCATAGTGCTATATGGCATATTTAACCTGCCTATATCACCGTAATACATGGTACAAAGTGTGCCAAGGGCTTGGAAGTTAAATACCACTAGTGGACTGCAGTACCTTTTTGCCATCCACTACAGTGGCAGTACAAACATGGCTTCAGACCACTGTGGCTTCACTGTTTCAATGTAAAAACTGCAATTCAACCTGTGAAAAATAAACCCTTTTGACAGAGCAAAACCTTTCTTTTAAATATCATTACGTCATCCCCAAGTAGGCAACATAGCCCACTGGGCAGGGTGCATAGTATTTCAAAGTAGGACATGATGATGTTTAATGTTAAAATGTCCTTACAATGACTTACACCTGAAAGCTATTTTTACCAGACAGACATAGCTGTTCTATGTAGTGCACAGATTAAAAATTCAAATACTGTATCTCTGGAATGGGAACAGCTAGAATACAAATTAAACAACTATTTGTCATAATTATTAAAAATCCAATTCGAAACGGTGAAGTCTGATTTTTAATAAATATTAAGCAAAAGTTCATTTTTAGAAAGTTAAAACTTTTCTCCGAACAAATGTCCTAAAGGCTAATTTGCATTGGCTCTCAAGCTTCTCCCGGACAGTATTTAGCATAAAATAGGCAGAAACTATCTCCCAGAAGCAAACAATAGGCAGAACTGAATGGGCAAAGAAGACTCATCTGAACTCCACAGAATATTTACTGTTAGTGGTTGACTGGGATGCTAGCCCTGATCAAGCAGCAACTACAATCCTCCTCAGGATAAGGCTCCAGCAAACTACAAATGAACCTTTGTTCACCACCTGGTAGCTTGGCACAGAGCAGTCAGGCTCAACTTAGAGGCAATGTGTAATGTATTTGTGCAACACTTAAAACAGTAAAACAGCGAAAACACCACACAAAAAGATCCCATACCAGATTAGAAAATAGAGCAAAATGCAATAAATAAAACAAGGCCAAAAAGTAAACATCCAATAAGTATAACTGGAGTTATGAATTTTTAAAGAATAAACTGCAATGTAGCACCAAAAAACATAAAGCGCCAACTACGGCTATCTGGTTACACTGGACCAGGTCCAAGCCAAAAGTTCAAGCTGACCGCGAGTCGGATACCGTCCCAGATTAGTCCTGCTGAAGGTTTATCTTCTCAAGTTTTGATGCAAGAGTCCCATTCGCATTGGACGGGGTTGCGAGGAGCAAGGAGAGCGTTGAAGGCAGTCATCGGCATGGCGCGAGGAGCTGGCTGGGCATCGTAGACAGGTGCTGTGTGCTGGCAGTCCCCCGTGAGCAGTCGAAGCTACTGTGCAAAGAGATGGGCTGGCAGCATCTCGCGATGATTTTCGGTGCAGGTGGCACAGTTCCAAAACTAACTGGCCCATTCGTGATAGGGAAGAGCCAAAAAGCTTGAATTAAAGAGGTCAAGAGTCACACCAAGTGTCCAGGACCTGAAAAGCACCTTTTTGAGAGGTCTGAAACTCACTGAAGACCAGTCCAGGAGTTTGTTGGGAAGCCGGTTAAGTCCTTGAGGTTCAGATTGTGAGGCCAGTAGACTAGCCCTTTGAGACACTCTGGGGTCCTGGGTTCAAGATGCATTGCAGGTCCAGTTCTTCCTTTATAGGCAAGAGGACCGCAGATCCAGCAGAGTGGCAGTCCTTTCAGCAGCACAGCAGTCTTTCTTCCTGTCAGAGTATCCACAGGTCTAGAAGTGCACTGAAGTGGTGGTGACTCAGGTCCTTCTTTTATACGCTGGTGCCCTGGTAATGGAAGACACAGCCTATTTAATTGTGAGACTGGGCAGCGCCACTCTCAGAAGATGTTATTCCACACTTAGTGCAAAGCGTACCTGCTGCATCAGCATAAAGTTAGATGCATCTCAAAAATACTTTTCCCCCTAACAAACAGACTACCAGGCGTCAGTTCAGCCGTGACTCCAAAATGTGTATGCGCACACAGCAACAAGACCCCAATATGATCTCCAGTTCTCCCCAGCATCGCCCCGTCGCAGCCATGTCTATTCGCTAATGCCTTCTCCTAAATCTAGCCCCGCCTGGTAATCTGCACTCAGCAATGACCCCTGGCAGCGGAGCACCTTCAGATCTGCTATTTAGCAATAACCACTATGATGTTGGAGCACTGGTTCCTGCCTCTGCCCCTACCAGTTTGAAACTAAAAATCGATTTTGTACAACTGCAATGTTGCTCCATCTATAATCAAAATCAAGGCCTCAAATAAGTAACAAATGACTTAACTCGCTAATAGCATTGTCGGCAGGTTCAACAACATTTCTAAGTTCATGTTTAAGAACTCTGACTTTCAATATTCGTCAATGCAGTGATATGACCTATATAAAATAAATAAACTTTTTTGAAGTTGTAATAGAATGTATCCATGGCTTTAAGTGGGCCGGAACCTGCTGGAGCACTGGCAGTATTAAAATAGGGCATTGAAGCAGGTCCCTAGTGGGCCATTGTTTTCTAGCACTAGCCTTTATGTAGTTCAGGTGAGGGCAAGCTCAATAAAGATGGCTGCTGCATTGTTATGTGAGTCACACGTAATACTTCCGTCATTAATCTGGAACCTGAAAAGCAGGGCACAAGTTGAGGGTACACGTGGGTGCATAGATGGCGCCTACCCTGCCAAGAGGTTGAGTCACTCAGAAATATGCTAAACTTGTATCAGTGTATTTTCCAGACACCCGGACACATTCAGTAGCGCTTGCACGCTGTGTGCATTCGTTCCGAGCAGCAATGTGCAGGCGAGGAGGGGGCTGATCAGATTCCAGCTGGGCCCAAAACAATGACCGCAGTTAAGGGGCCTTTGGAGTATCCTGTCTGGGACCTATCGGGAGCAACATACCTAAATGCAGCAGAGAGGAAACAAAGGCACACAGCTTATCACTTCACAGGTACTTTAAAGAGACATGCTTTTGACTTTGTTCAGTCCCTATATTTAAAAGGGATATGCATACTCCATAAGAATGTTGGATGCGCTTGTATATCCCAGTTTTCGCACAAATTACTATTTAAAACACCCCTATTTTGTTTTATTACTTTTATAACGCTATTCATACCAATGAAGCGTGCCAGAATGCTTAACATCACATGTACAAATTATACATTGATAAATCAAATGTGCGTAAATAAAGTGGAAGATGTATGCCATAAGACAGTGAGGATTACAAGGTGTAGGAGCCACATGTCCTTCATAGCTAACTATGCTATATTAGAAGGATTAACAATTTATAAACTGCAAGTAACAAAAAGATCTGTTAAAAGCAGTAACACATTTACCCATTTACATAAAATAAAAATATGTAATTTGCCTGTTACATAATGTGTTTTGCATAGACATAGACAAAACACAGATCTCTCCTGCAAATAAGTTAACCTCCAGTCATCTTACCATTATTATTTCCTGAGATTTAGAAGGTTCACAAAGATCTCTGCAGCAGGTGCCTTAACCTTATAAGATATTTTAAAATGCAGACTATACAACCAATTAAGCATAACAGATGTACTGCTGTAGTGCTCTTTGTTGTCAATTTCTTTGTGGCAGGGCTTTTAAAAAGTAAATGTATACGTTGAGGCCCAGATTTTGCGTTGAGGTTGTGCAACTTTTTTGGTACAACACCCAATGCAAAAAAATTAATTTGTCAAGTATTATGTGCTCAAAAATACTCATGATAGAACTGCTAAACATATGTGTGAAGTTTTAAGATCTCATGTCACTTCTTGTAATGTCAAGGGTTGTGATGCCATGCAATGTGATGTAATGCGCCATGATGTCACTTGCATACTGCCTAACATGTTTAGTCTCCCCACTTCTTTTTTAGGTCTCGCTAGAGCCAGTGCATGCGCTGGTCTGGCGAGACATTTAGTAAGCTGGTTTTTAAAGTGCTACCAAAGGCGGCCACCAGCTTGCTGTTACGCGCACAACTCGCTCTGCCTCTCCAATGTTCTGTTGCTGATCTCTTTCACTTTTGCGCGCGCTCGCTCACAACTCCTGTTCGCGCCCGCACGTTTTGTTTACACAAACATTACCGGCTTGTTTAACTTGCAGCGCGAGGCACGCGCGCTTGTTATTCAAGCTCCCAATCCTACCCTCCCACTCCACTGCCAACATGTAATTAAATGTTTGTATTTTTTTTAAGTTACGCTGCACCTACGCTTTAGTAATGGCAGTTGCATGCCTTTCTTTTACTTTGCAGCTCGCCCAACTCCTTAAAAAAAGTATAGTTCTTTAACGCGGCGTGGCAAACAGCACTTGGCCTTCAAAAATGCCAGCAACGTGATGTTTGTATTTTGTTTAAGTTATGCTGCACCCGCGCTTTAGTAATGGCAGCCACATGCCTTCCTTTTACTTTGCAGCTCGCCCAACTCCTTAAAAAAAATGTTTAGTTCTTTAATGAGGCGTGGCAAACAGCACTTGGCCTTCAAAATTTGCAAGTAGCGTGCCATTCTTTTCTTCAGCGTGGCAACTCGCCCACATTTTATGTGGTCAGCTACGGAAAGAGGAGCAGTCTCGTTGTTCTCCAGCCCTCTGTCGCACTTGACCTCTCTGTGTGGCTCCACTTCCCACCCGTAGCGCCAGAGGCAGCCCTGCTCACCATGGCAGCGTTTCACATTAACAGCCCTTGGAGTGAGCGAGACCAACCCATCGGACTTTGGGTATGCTTGTGTTCATGTTGATCGAAGTAGGCAGAGCCAGCAACTTCATCATTTACGATCGGTCTCTTTACCAGGAGTCCTCTTAATGGAAAATCTGTGTTTAGTAAGGGAACGTGGGCTATTGATCCCCTGCACCGCCTTGCCTATATTGAGCGACAAGGCTTGAAAAAAAAAACACGTGGCTCTAATTGAAATTTGAACCAGAGCAAGTGCCGTCCTTAAGAGCCATGTATTCTCGAGGGTTAAAGCTATTGCTGCCACAGTGGATGATAATAAATCATTCAAATGGGTGGGTGGAGGCAAGCTACCCAGCCTTTGTTCCTTTCGACATTTAATATTGGTGACTTGGCAATTAGTGAGGGGTGTTTTTGTTAGGTCTGTGGGTAACTTTTATTCTTCTTTCAATGTTTAAACACATTTGCTGTCTGACTGCAAGATCAGAGTCCTGTGACCCTACCCGGTTCTCTATGCTCATTAATTCCTCTATGCGGTGATTGTTGTATTTGTGCCCAATGGCAGCTAGAAACGGACTGAAGTCTGTTGTGAAGGCTTTCCTTGCATTAACAGTCCTTTCGTCTGGTAGCAGTTTTGTATGTTCAAGTAAATGGATGGCACAGGGTTATGTGATTAAGTTTGACATTTCTTTCCAAACATTCCTTAGGAACATATTACAGAACAATTAAGGCTGGTGGACTGTGTGCCTGCCTGTTGCATGGTACAGAACACAATTTAGCTGTGGTTGGGTTCTTAATCTGCACGTGATCATTTCTTTATACAAAGTAAATTGTACTGGCTTTTTTTATCACATCGCCCTATTTGCTACATCTTCAACAACCTTTATGTAATCTCTTTAGAGGCACTGTGGCTCTCAGGGTGGGTTGCAACGGGGTTCATTACATATACATGGGCATCTATGCCCCTGGTACAAACAGTGGGCTTGTTCTTTCTGCAGAAGATGCTGCTGCTGAGAACTATAAGAGCTTGATCAGCTATGTAACTGTCATTACTTACAGCGGTGTCGTGGTACCAGGGTGTGAGGGGCCATTGTATCATACTTATTTCGCAGCATCTGGATGGGGGTGGGGGTGGCATGCTGACTGGTTGCATCAGGGCCCAAGGCTCTATTGCTACCATTGAGCGTGGTACGGGTGAATGTGGTGGTTAGTAAGGTAGGTTATTTAAGAGGGTGACTACCATCATGTGTGGGTCCGGTTAATTTGGCTAATGGTAACACCGGTTATTTACTGTGCCTATAAATGACAGAAGAATGGCGTGAAGCGCTGCGGAAAACATGTTCTTGTTTAAACCGGCGAATGTAGTGTAGGTCTCGCCTTTGGGGCCTTATAAGTGTTTAACCATGCAACAGTTAATGTTGTTGCACCAAGGATATTGTGCTGCACAACTAAATACTTCTCAAAAAAGAGACCTATTGGCTATGACAATGCTTGTTTAGGACTTGTGCCCTGTTGAAAAAGTAATAGTAAGTGGAAGGATATTGTTTTAAGGGTATCCTGGCCTGTTGTGCGCCCTTTCTCCGCTGGAATCGAACAGCATGGCCAATGTCAGAATCTCTTGCAGCTGTCCTTTGTGATTTCGTGTTGACACCACCTCTCCTGCTTCATGGCTTGACATTTGCTGCTGGATGTGATGGTGCTAGAAACCGAGAGGGAATCAGCCCCTTGACATACCCAGCATTAGAATAATGGAAGTCAAGGTGGCACTTGTCTGGGACTAGACTATTTATGTAATGCTTTCACGACTCTTCACTTCCCCTTTTTGTCACGCCTTTCTATCCCCCTGCGCATCTCATATTGCTGGATCACAATTACGCTTAAGTTTAGCTGGAGGCTGATGGGGTGTCATGAATGTCTAACCCGCCAAATTTAACCATTAGAAAACAAGTTATTCATGGCATGAGCCAGGATTCGGGAGGTTTCAGATTGTATTATAATTTGCATGGCATGAAGGAGAGACTTTTCTAAGGGAATTCATTGTCAACTTGTCATGTTTACTTATTTGTTGACTGGCACTCCCACTGCTCATGGGCGGGCTTGTAAGTTTAAAGTGTATCAAGCTGCACCACCAGACACGAGATGGAGTCTTGCTTTCAACACACAGCACACTGATATGCATGCGCATGCTATTTACAGTAATTGCACATGATGTTAAGTAAATATCAAAATGTATTTGCTTCTGCATCCATGTTCAGGGACCATGTGTACTCGGTAGCTGGTTTGGTCAGAATCAGTATATAAATGTAAATCGTGGCAAGATCGTGTTTGAACATGATGATGAAAAAAAATGTATTTCTTTAACCTGGCGTAAAGTTTCTTTAAAAGGCTGCCACGCGACAGCCATTTAACCTCTTTAGTCTGTGCCACTCTCTGATTCCACGTCTGTCCCGCTCCTGCCAATTGTCGCATAAAGAAGGAGCGTAACTTCCACTGGTGCAGCAGGTGCAGTGGGACTGAGACCCACTGGACCTTGATTATTATTGGTTTTCACAGTTCAAACAGCAGCCTGGAGACCCATGTCTTTCATTGCACTTGAGCCAATGAGATCTGGCTGCCTATAACTCTATTGTTTTAAACATGTTAATTTGTGTCTCTTGCTGGGCTGTGCACAGGTCTCAAATAACTTTTTACTATCCGTTGTTGAATGAATTCCTTTAAGCACACAAGTATACCTAGTTCTCGATGTGTGCCACGGCCCTTCAACAGGTTTACCAAGCCCCCATAGAGAACTTCTCCCCTCACACCCCCTGCCCCGAGTTTGTTCACCCACTTAATACCCTGACTTTAGCATATCTTATATATGTGACGCATGATTTACATGCCAAGTATTTTCTTGTTTCGGCTCGAGCTCTCCTTGTTACTGGTTTGTTGGCGCACCTGCCTCGACAGTCCCACCTTCAAAAGCCCCTCGCCCCCTCATTCTTCATCAGTTCCCTCCTCTCCCTATAAACCCCCCACTGCTCTTCGTTAACGGCAGACACCGCTCTAGAGCTGACAGTTTGTCTCTGACCCCCCAGTCTCGGCCTCACTTCCTCCCTGAGTGACCCACCTCTCTCTGGTCGTCCTCCTCACTCACACAGGTAGGACAGCCTCACCCTGTGCCCCAGACGACGCTCCTCCACTGCTCCTCAACTCGATGCTCCCCTCGCTTCAGGCCACGGTGCAGAAAACACTCCCAGGGGAAACGAAAACAAACCCTCGCCTCCCTCTGACGTCACCACGAAGAGCACGTAAGGAGAGGTCACCAGTGGCAGGGGCAGCACATGCTGCAGGCGCGACGGCCAACCTTTACAGGTGTTCTTGAACTTACGGCTCAGTGGACCCAAACTGAATCCATACTGGAAGCCTGGGAACCTCCTTAATTAAAATAAATAAATAAATAAATACACAATACAGAAACACTGTACACATGAAACAAACAGACAAAAATGCAAACAAATATATATAAAAACCTAAGTTCTAATTTTAAAGGCATTAAGGTTTGATTTCTTAAGCGATAAGCTAGACTGCAGCATGTCACTTTGTCGTTTTTGCTCCTTACGCATCTTCTCTTTTTTGTCAGTGCACACTAATGCTTCCATTGCCATCACCGATTGGCCAAACTACTATTTACTGCACTTGGGCTGCTCCATCAAATCAAACTAAGGATACCAACTTAGGGCCTAATTAAAAAAGGTACACTCACACTTTTGTGTAAGTTTACAATTTTTTCAAATCTATTCACAAACTGCTAGTTTAATTTTACTACTAGTAAATGTACGACTGCAGGTTCTCCAAGCATGAAATGATAGGCCTCTCCTATCTTTTTAGGAGTGGAGTCTCTGCAGTCGTACAATTACTATTAGTACAATTAAACTCACTGTTCGTGAATGCCCAAAAAACAATAAACTTACACAAAAGTGTAAGTTTACCTTTGTGAATCAGCCCCTTTCTTTTTAGTGTCCAATCTAATATTCCAACACATTACAAACCTTTATAAAAATTTAAATTCTGATTTTTTTGCTGTGCAGATACTTAATTCATATGTTAATATTTATTTTCTATAGTCATGGACTGAGTACGTACGCATTGTAAATCCCCCGTAGTACGCAGACTACAGGTTAAGAATAATTAGTTTAAAGGAAAAGGTACATGATAAAACCTGATTAGATAAACAGTGATTACCTCCACGTCCCTCGTCCTCAACCAAGTCATAACTAAATGAGGTAGTGTCTGACTCCCAGGATATTCCACATGATCTGCAGGAGCGTTGGATTTCCAGACGTGAATTAGTTTGCCTCCAAAACGAATGCTCCTCTTCTGATCCTGCGCTCCCAGATTTCGCAGGTGGAGGCCTGTGAGTGAATGCATTGTAGGTTCCATGGCCCCCAAGGTTCCTGTATACCTTTCCTCCCTTTCACCTCATTAAAGCATTTCTTTTGAAGATTTTGAGAGAGAAAGTTCAAGTGGTGGCGGTGATGCCCAAACTGGCCACCGAGGTCGTGGTTCCAACTGTTGATGAATTTTGTAGTGGGGTCTCCTTGAATCTTGCGTCAAAGACTGTCTCATCTGCAGTCTCCACATCATCACCCACCAGTCACTCTAACCCCCTAGTGGTTAGACGGTTGAACGGTGAACTCTAGCGAGTCAAGGTTTGCCAGCCCACATTATTTCAGTGGTCCAGGGTTCATGTAGGGGTTCTACTCTGTCGTCTTATTCTAAGCATTAGACTGCTTTTATTTTTTTTAAATCTTTATTTTGTATGTAGCATATACCATAAAGTTTCCTTATGTGTTGTAAAAGTTCTTTTTTCTTCAGACATTTACAAAAAGTGCATAGATACTTCTGAATTCTTAAAACCGGGAGATATATAAACACGTAAAGTGCATACAAAATTCATAACAGGTATTAAAGTGCTTAGATCATCTTATCGAATTCATAAATCGTTTTAACCCATCACTGATGTAATTCAATTCCAACTCTTCCATATTCTATTCAGCTTCACTACCGAACCTTCCCTTTTTTGCATATGTAGTTTCACACCTAAAGACTCTTTGCATTTTAATT
The DNA here is from genome assembly GCF_964261635.1 of Lissotriton helveticus. Lineage (NCBI taxonomy): Eukaryota > Metazoa > Chordata > Amphibia > Caudata > Salamandridae > Lissotriton > Lissotriton helveticus. The sequence continues at coordinate 64,358,559 of NC_136068.1, read as the reverse complement.
AACCACTGTTGAAATTGTTGGTATTGTCTCGGATTTCCAATTGGCAAGAATTAACAATCTTGCAATAAAGATTAATTGTCTCTGGCCAGTAGTGAGCTTGTACTGTACCTCTACTCTGCCTAAAAGAGCGAATGAAGCATCAGGGGAGAGATCAAGTGACAGAATTCTTCCAACTTCAGCAAAGACATTCTGCCAATAATTCATTAGATTGGTACATTTGAACACCACAAGCGACCAGTTACCCAATTGCTTGTCTGCATCTAAGACACCCAGGGTCTACCGTCGTATAGATTTTATGGAGTCTGGCAGGGGTATAGTAACAAAAAAATCCATCCTTCTTAAATTAGCAGCTTTTACTGCCTTGTAGCCCATTTGATTAAATCCTTGCCATTGTTGGAGGTAAAGGCGGCAGCCAATAGCTGTAGAAATTCTTTCTAAGTGATCTGAAACGATTTGCTTATTCTCTGCAGATTTAAATAACCTATACCAGTTCCCCAGCCCTTTAGTTCTAAGAATAAATTGGGCTTTCCCGAGTTGAGACCAGTCTCAGTTTTCTGAGCTTATTAAGTCTGAGCAAAATTTCTAAATCCGGATATATAACTGAAGATAAAAAGCCTATTTATATTAGTGTTCTGTTCTCTGATTTCCTGCCAGGAGAAGTAATACTCACTTTAAAAAAAATCTTGTATTTTATGGAACCCAAGTCTGGCCCACTGACCACAAATCTGAGTAGACCACTGAAGCCCCAGGGGGATGCATTCTGCTAAAACTAGTTGAAGGTGCAGCCAGAAGATTCCGTGGGCTTCCCAAAATTTTGGGGAATGAGATGTTATCACTTTTTGGATCTTGTAATGTGATTTTTATGGAAATTTGGAGATTCATAAGAAAGGAGCAAGACCAATCTCAGATTCCTTGAGCAATAGAGTCAGGAAAAAATTGGCAGAAAACATATCCTCTGAATTGTTATAATTCAACCAATTAATAAGTTAAGCTTGATGATACAAACAAAAATTAGGTAAAGCAAGACCTTCATCTTCCACCTCTAATTGTAATGTTTGTAGTTTCAGTCTAGGTTTTTTCCCTTGCCATATGAAATGTCTTATTTCAAAATATAACCGGTCAAAGAAAGACTGGGAGTCCTTACCATTATGTTAGAAAATAGGAATAAAAACAAGGGGAGAATATTCATTTTAATCAGAGCCTCTCATCCCATAATTGTTAAGGGAAGATCCTTCCATTGCTTAAGGAGGTTACTTATCTTATTAAGTGTAGAGATAAAATTAAGCAGTCATAAGTCCTTCAAACGAGAGGTTATAAATATCCCTAAATACCTTATGGGACAAGTCGTTGAATAATGTCCCTGCATTTGGATGGGTTATATAGCAGATGAACAGTTAAAAGTAGGGCCTCTGACTTTGCGTTATTTATTATATACCCCCGACTGCCGTAAATTCACTTGTTTTGAAGATAGTTCTCAAAATGATTTCTTCATCTGCGGCCAAATACAGGGCCATATCTTCTACAAACAACGTAAGTTTTGCGGATCAAGGGACAAAGGCTAAGATGGCGTTGTTTTGCGGATCCATTGACAAAGGCTAAGATGGTGTTGTCCTGCCTTATGGCACAAGCCAATGGTTCAATAAACAGGGAGAAGAGTGTTGGAGATAGGGGACAGCCTTGTCACGTCCCCCGGCTAATAGAGATAGAGCCGGCCATATTCCCGTGAACAATTATGAACGTCTGGGCATCACAGTATATATTTTTCACTACTTGACAGAATGCATATAGAATCACAAATTTATTCCTAATAGCATGAAGTACATTCCACTGCACTCTGTCAAATGCTTTTTTAGCATCTAGCATTATTATTGCTACTTTGATTTTATTAGTGCCGAAATAGTCGATTGATTGAAGAAGTAGTGAGTATTAGAAGCCAAGAGCCTACCTTGCACAAAGCTGTTTTGGTCCCAATGTTTAGGCGAAGGGGTCACTTTGCAAGCCGATTTGCCAGAATTTTTTAGAAGCTCTGTAATCCACATTCAGTAGGCTTATTGGTCGATAAGAATTGACCTCTTCCTCAGATTTCAACTTTTTAACAAAACTAATCACCGCAGCTTGAGTAAAAGTGACCAGCACTGGTCTCCTTTTAGAAACCCATTTAATAATGATCTCAAAAAGGTGTTCAGTTGAGGAGAGAATGCCTTATAGACCACAATTGGAATGCCATCTAGCCAACCCGCTTTCACAGATGGTGATGTATTCACTGCTTTACTGACTTCTTCAGATGTAATATCGGCAAACAGGGATTCTCTCTGTTCCATAGACAATATGGAACATTGAATTCAATTTAGCCAACTTATAGCTTCCTCTATAGAGGTGTTATGGGACTCAGAATAAAGCTCCCTATAATGATTAAGGAAAATAGCAGTAATTGCAAGAGGCTGAGATGTAGGTCTTTAGAGGCCTTGTTATTTTTTTTTTTAATCCTATTAGTATGGCCCAACGCTTAACTGATCAAGCCAAGTATCTACCGATCTGATCATTTCTTCATATCTTTTTTGCAAAACTGAACCATGAGATAGAATCTCTCTGGATATAAAAAAATCTTGTAATTTATACTTCGCTTGACTGAGCTTGATTTTTTATTCCTGGGAAGTAAGGGCTAGATAGCTTGCTGTAGCTATAGAGAGTCCTTTTTCTAATGGTATTCTTAACTCATTCTACCATAGGTTCTGTGCCCTGCCACACTGCCAGTTGCCTGGCTCTTTTGTAAGATGAGGGAATGCACACCTTATTTATGAACTTCATTTTCCATTTCTTCATTTTTTAGTCATTCCTTAGGCGCTATTGCGTGCAGATTGGCTAATAGGCATGCCCTACTGCCACATAGTTACGAAACATTAGTGATGAGGGACTACATAGCCCCTGGGCCAAATGCACAGCTATGTGCCGCTATTTAGCGTGCACTTTTATTCAAAATACTTTCATCCTTAATCCACACTAATCCAATATTTAACCATACTTTAACTCTAGTATTTCCAACTTCAAATTTTCTCAAATTTTTCCACGGTCCAACACTCGGGATGTGATGCCATTTTACAGGTTTCTAGTATTCAAACTGTGCCCATCCGGTGCCTCTTAGCAAGAATACGAATGATGCAAAAAGTCCATCGCAAGCAGTATTTTTTATTTCATAAAAAAGAACCCAATGCATTTCGGGCCATCATGTGCCCTTTGTCGGGGGTCACTACAAATAAATCGGAACATAAGTACATTATTACCACTTCTTTCACAGCATAAGCAACGTTACAATGTTATTACAAGAATTCATAATGTTACTTGCATTTTTTAAAGGAGATCCCTATTTTTATCAGATCTATGAGTTTCTAAACGTATACTGTACTGCGTTTTGAGTTCAAGTGCACGTATTGGTAGGACGCGTGTATGAGGGACTTTGAGTTGAGAATGGGTTTACACCAAACTGTATAAAAAACGCAGTACAGTATACGTTTAGAAACTCATAGATCTGATAAAAATTGGGATCTCCTTTAAAAAATGCAAGTAACCATTATGTGCACAGAGGGCGAGAAAACAGAGAAAAACTGGGAGTATTTGACTAAATTAACAGCAGGGTTAGTCTGGTTTATACCTTGAGCATGAGAGCGTGATGACCTAATTAACTAAGAGGGAGACTCAGTGGGATTATGTAGCCTGGAGTGAAGTTTTTTAACAAGACGAAGACGTAGGGTATGAATTCTTGTAATAACATCGTAACGTTGCTTATGCTGTGAAAGAAGTGGTAATAATGTTCTTATGTTCTGATTTATTTGTAGTGACCCTCGACGAAGGGCACATGATGGCCCGAAATGCATTGGGTTCTTTTTTTATGAAATAAAAAATACTGCTTGCGATGGACTTTTTGCATCATTCGTATTCTTGCTAAGAGGCACCGGATGGGCACAGTTTGAATACTAGAAACCTGTAAAATGGCATCACATCCCGAGTGTTGGACCGTGGAAAAATTGGAGAAAATTAAAGTTGGAAATACAAGAGTTAAAGTATGGTTAAATATTGGATTAGTGTGGATTAAGGATGAAAGTATTTTGAATAAAACTGCACGCTAAATAGCGGCACATAGCTGTGCATTTGGCCCAGGGGCTATGTAGTCCCTCATCACTAAAGTTGCCTGGCTCTGTCATACCATACTAGGGTGAAAGAAACATTTGGGTTGTTAGTAATTATTGGAAGGGTGAGTTATTTTCGTTTGCTTCACCCCCAGTTTAATTTGCCCATGTGTGTATATTATTGCAAAGCTCTTTAAGAAGACAGATATGGACACAGTCAAGCAAACAAAAAGACCTGTGCACAAAAGGGAATGACACAAGCGCTAAGAGCAGACTAGGGAGCTCAGCTCCCTTCTGAAATTGTTACACATCAGCCTCTCTACTTGGTGGCTGTACAAATCTGAAAGAGCAGAAGATGGGGTTGGTGGGAGGGAGGTGGAAGGGTTGAAGAAGGCAGATGTTAGTGCTTCCTTTAAAACAGCCCTGCCAAGTGCCACGCATCTCACGTTAGAATAACGCGTTTGCGGGAATTTTCCCGCAATGCCAGAGATTTTCAAAGGTGTCCTGAAGTGTGAAAAAACAGTGTAGGTTCAATTTCTCACTTTGCTGGGAGGGACACATAAAAGCTAATGGCGCCAGAGTACAACGGGACGAATAGAAATCTCAATGTATTATGATGTGGAAATCTCCTGCTATCACAGAAACTCATTTGCAAGCCCAACGAACTTCAGAGATTTGAAGACCAAAAGACAAAACCACACTCCCACCTAATTAATGTAAAAAAGCACCCCCTGCTCAAACCACAGTATCAAACAGATGTAGATGTCCACCGCAAAATGAAGCTTCTCAATATATGCCAAAAACTGTCAGTCTGAACTGCAGTAAAAGAGGGGCCTAATTGGAGAACTATACAGGGAGAAGATTCCCGCTGTAGCCCCTCTTATTCCTGTGGTCGGCCTCGGGTCCCATGGCTGAGAGCCTAGACAGACTCAATTGATCATGATCTGGTCACGCCATTAATTTGATTGGATGCCAGCCAGGGAGACGCAGGCTGGGTAAGGCAGGGAATCTCTGTTTCATTTATTGGTTTTCTGCCACCCCACCCAGCAACAGGTATGCAAACTAGGCTGTGGGCAGTGCCATGCTACTACTAAGTGTGGGTGACATTATATTGTTTGCAAGAAAGTGTCACTCATAGTCATTGAATGTCACTCATAATTACACTGAAATTATGAAAATGTCACACACAAGCAATCTGAAACCTTGGCAGCTGAGTTAAAATCCAAACATAGAGACTGGCTTTCTAGTCCAGTCCACACTATGGCTAGCCCAGCAAGATCCCTCTGGCACATATGGTGCAGTCAGTGCACCAGGACAACATATTTGTTCTGCATGTGCTTCCCTTGGCTGTGTATATATCTATGCTCAGACACGTTTTCAACAGAGTTGTTGCCTCGCAACCCTTGCAAAACTTGAAGTTTTAAATCCCCCATTGCTACATTTATTATTCTGTAATTTTAGTGGCAATACCCACTCTTTGCCCACTCTAGGATGGGCTGGTCACTCAGTGACCTCAATAAATTGCTCAATCTCAAAGCCATCCATGGTACTCTAAAGAGCCAACACCTGTGTGAGCTCCATCACAGAGCCAAAATAATACTAGTAGAAAAGAAATGGACCTCTTTGACATACTGTCAACAGCACCCCTTCTCTAGACCAGGAGGGCTCATCATTGGGGCTTAGACTCGTGCTGAGAGATTTGGGGAAAATGGGTAAGTAATGGTAACTGTAACGCTCTCTACGCCGGAATCAACAAGTAACTCCTTTGCAAACTCTAGACCATCCAGAACACCGCAGCCAGACTGATCCTCGACATCCCCTGCCACAGCCACATCACCCAACACCTCTGCGATCTCCACTGGCTCCCAGTCGAAAGAAGAATAACCTTCAAACTCCTCACACACTCCTACAAGGCCCTTCACAACACCGGATCAACATACCTGAACAACCGACTCTCCTTCTACGCACCCAAAAGACACCGCCAATCAGTCGACCTCTCTCTGGCCACCGGTCCACGCACCTACAAGACCAGAACAGGAGGCAAATCCTTGTCCTACCTTACAGCCAAGGCCTGGAACGACCTTCCCCTCCACCTACGACAAGTCCCCACACTGCCCCATTCCAGGAAGGACCTCAAGACCTGGCTCTTTGGATGATCCCAGCACTCAACGGAGCCGCCCCCTTCCCCCCCAGCACCTTGAGACCCTTGAGGTTGAGTAGTTGAAGTTTACCGACCCTGATTGATTGATTGAAATAGAGAAGGGGAATAAATGGAGGGATTACAAAGGGCCAGGGTTAGTGAGGTGGGGAAGAAAAAAAATCATCTAGAGGGGAGATAAAGGACGAGGGGCAATAAAAGAGAGGAGGATATAGTGCATAAGATTGAGGAAACCCTTCACCGTCATAGCACTACTAATTCCTCTTCATGTATATATAGACTCTAGGTCCACCTGCACCAGAACGTTCACGTTTCTGTGGTCTTACCTTGGTAATTCATTATATCCAGGTTTTTGTTTTCCCTCCTGAGACTTAAAGCCCTCTTTATTCCATTATAAAAGAACCAGGACTAGATCAGCCACTTCGGCCTGGACCTGGGGTACTTGTTCCCAAAGCAGCCATAGTGAGGCATGGCAATGACCTAATCCGCGTGTGCAATATGTGTAGCGTTGTGCTGCTAACCCAAAAATGGCATTCCATAGGGAGGAGGACATTTAGGTGTCACTGCATTTTGCACAGACATGAAGCCGACATCCACACTCATTCATTCGGTCATTGCCCCTTGTATTCTTGATGCTGTAGATGTACGTCAGTGGGGTTACGGTTCCCCACAGTGCTCATAGGTCAATTATTTTATTAGTTAATTTCTCATAATTTTATGCAGGACCAAGTCTTGCAATCTGATGCCTGTCACACCGATGTGCACTCTGAATATCGACAACAGAATATCAATGGGACATAATATAGGGGGTAAAATATAAAAAAATTATCAGCAGATAAGTCTAGATTTTCTACACCCAAGTCCACATATATGTACCTACGCAGTACATATATATCAAAGGTACGTAGATGTGGAGTTAGGAATACTACATCTATACTTTCCTGTATGCACTTACCTTTCAATATTTTGTCCCTCAATATTCTGTCCTCAATATTCTTATATCATAATGTTCTGGGGGTTGATATTAGTAGTACAATCTGTCACCACGGGGTGTGATGTCACTGTAATATCAAAAGTATTCTGATGTAACTCCCACTCTTGTCATTATTAGGGTCAATACTAGTTTTAAAACTGAAATAGCCTACATCTTTTTTGTCACAGAATAATATCGAGTATGCACGGAAATGGGGTCTGGATAAGAAAACAATCATGTGGATTCCAACCCAGGTTGCACCATGAAAATTAAATTATGTGGCATATCACTGTGATCAGCTCTAAAGTCATTAAAAAAGGTAGATCCAGCAGTATCTACATGAGATGTTTTTTTAAAGAACTACAGGCCATATGTATCAAAATCCTGTTCTGCGATTCTCAAATAGCGTTTTTTTGCGAATGGCTATTTGAGAATTGCAAAATGCTATGTATGTAGGATTTGCAAATAATTTTGCGAATCCTACATATTCCTTAATTGCGAATCTCAACTCGCCATTCGCAATTAAGGAATACGTCCCCATTCATTCCTATGGGCCTAGAGGCCCATAGGAATGAATGGGAAGACATTCTCAATTTGCGATTAGCAATTAGAGAATCGCAAATTGAGAATGCAATTTCAAGGGTGCAGGGGTTTCAAAAGGACACCCTGTTGCACCCCTGAAATAAGCATGGTTGCACATGTGGCACACATACATGCCCTAGGGCATGTATGTGCTTCACATGGCACTTTGTAAAATGCAAAAAAAGTGAATTTTTCAAAGAAATCGCAACTTACCACCAACTTGAAGTTGGTGGTAATTTGCGATTCCTTGAGGCCAAATTGCACTTTTTTGGTGATTCTTACATTGCATTTAAGGAATCGCAAAATTTGCAATTCCTTAAATGCAATTGCAAAATAAGAAATATCAAATTTTGCGATTCCTTATTTTGCCCGCAGATTTGCCTCATACATACTGTTGGACTTGGCCCTTCTGGCAGGTTCACCCCCTAATCTTTTTGCTTTTAGTATGTGGTCTGTGTTAGTGATTTTTGGGTCTCTGCGCACTTTTGCCCTGTGTCCCAGAGTAAAGTGCGTGCCTGTAGTGTGGCTGGCCTGCCCTCCCATAGGAATGCATGGGGAATGTGTGTTTCCATGTTAGTTCCTGATGCGTGGGGAGTGCAGGCTCGAGTTTGGTATGTGCGAACTCGTGAGAGTGAATGCTGCGCAATGGTATGTGCGGCTTGTATGTGTCTAGTGGGGAAGTGCCACTTCTAGACATTGATGTGTGTGTACAGTTAGGGTGCTGGAGTGTGATTGGCTGGAGCTGGCTGGCAAGCCTGGCTCCAGGAAGTCTGATGGGTCTGCCCAGGAGTAAGTGGAGAGATCAGCCTGAGTGATGTGAGGGAGGGCTGCACCTGGTTCCTGAATGGGGCTGGGCTTTCCCCACACAATGCTGGCTCCGCCCCCTGTCGTGCCTCTAATGACCCTAGCCTCCCCAGTGAATGAAAGGGGTGGTTGACCCATCAAGGGTGCTCCAAAACCAGCTGCGACTGGTTTCTCCCCCACCCTGCACCTACAGACAAAGGATTTAGTAGTATAAGAAGGGGCTGTGTCCCCATACAATTTGTTTTGCTCTGTTCCAGGATCCTGAGGGGGCTGCTGCTGTTGCTGGGGCCAGGAGGACCGCCACTTGGATTGTTTCCCTGCCTGGAGACCCAGTGAGCTGGCTCTGGGCCCAGCTTTGCCCCCCTGCCTGCCTTAGGGCTTTGCTGGACTTTTTGGTGCCCTTAGCGCTGGGAGCGCTTTACTTTCCCAGGTAGCGCTGAGGAGCGCTTTACTTTTCCTCTGGCACCTGGGAGCGCTTTGTCCTGCTTCTAGCGCCTGGGAGCGCTCTGATTATCCTTTGGCGCTTGGGAGCGCTTTGTGTGCTTTCGCCCGCGCCCACCCGGCATTGGACCCGTTTTGCCAACTTTAAAGTCCCCTGGCAGGTGCCCACCCCACCAGGGACCTTGCCGCTATTTTTTTGTGGCCCGAGCCGGTGCCCACCCGGCATTTGCTTCTTTGTCTTCCTTCGCCGGGCCGCCGCGCTGCCTGCGACGACCCGGAAGCAGCTTGCTGGCCGGCCAATCACAGCGCGGCCCCGGGAGAGGCGGCCGGAAGTCCCGCCCCCGCAGTCCGACGAGGGAAGAGGAGCACGGCGGCTGAAAGGTGCAGGCGGGACTCCGTTGTGGAAGAGGAGCCCGCGCCGCCCGCAGGAGAGCCCCCGCCACAGGTCCAGGGGAGTGGGGGCCTGTGGTGTTAATCCGCAAGAGAGGGAGGGTGTCGGGACACATTGCCGGTGCCCCCCCCCCCCATTTTTGTGTCTAAAGAGCCCCCGAGGCTCTTGGGGCCATATTGTGATTTTCGAGTCCCCTGTGAGGGACTCCTATGTTCAGTGAGGCTGCATCCTTGTAGTTAGAGCCTAGAGAGGCTCTGGGGGCATTCTTTGTTGCAGAGCCCCGAGGCTCCCAGCCCCCCTTTTGTTTTAGAGCCCCGAGAGAGGCTCGAGGGCCAATTCATTGTTCTTGAGCCCACGAGGCTCCAACATTGGCCCATCAGTATTCTAAACTGTCCAGCACTTAGTGGACAGTTGCTACGTTTAGGTCTGTGTTCTTTGCTGCCTGCGCAGCCTGCCCTGACATTTTGGACTAAGGGCATTTCAGCCCTTGCGAGGCCAGTTGGCCTGGGGGACAGTTCTAGTGTTGTGCTATGTGCACCCTGCGCATTTGTGATTTACTTGCTTATGTGATTCCTGCGCAAATGTTCTACCTGCACCTCTGAATGTGTTTTTATACCTCATGTGCACTGTGTTTTATGTTTCTTCCCCTTTGCTAAAAGTGACCTGCTTAGAGGATTGTTTTATGTTTTATTACCTTTGCTAAATGTGACTTGCTTAGGTGATTGTTTATGTTTCTTCCCCTTTGCTAAAAGTGCCCTGCTTAGAGGATTGTTTTATGTTTTATTACCTTTGCTAAATGTGACTTGCTTAGGTGATTGTTTTATGTTTCTTCCCCTTTGCTAAAAGTGACCTGATTAGAGGATTGTTTATGTTTTATTACCTTTGCTAAATGTGACTTGCTTTATGATTGTTTAGGTTCCTATAGGTCCTGATAATAAGGTCCTAGTTCCCTGCGTGATTTTCCTACAGTGGTTAGGGTTGCGTAGGAGGTATTTACCCTTTACCAGTAATTACTGGTTGTGTGCTACATTTACTATTTTGGTGCTACAGTCATTATATGTCTATGTGCTAAGTGTTATTCCTACAAGTGCTAATTCTAAAAGTGCATACCCCTGACAGTGGTCCAGGTGGCCCTGTCCTGTGCATAATCCCTTGTAAATTCTGCCCGTGCCTGTTGGCACATTGTAAAAGTGTGTTTTGTTGTCTAATGTGTTTTTATTATAATACAAAGGCTATTTTTGATATAACCTTGTGTGGAGTTTCCTTTGTGGTGGGCCTTGGGTGTTGTTGCTGGGGGTGCGTGCGCAAACACTTAACTCACATCGCCTCCAAGTATAGCATTGCTGCTCGCGTCACGTTACCTAGAGGGTGAGCAGGGGTTATCTTGGTGTGTAACTCCCTTGCCCTGACTTAGAAATGGTGATCCCTGACTGACTTTGGCGTGAACCTTGGCCAGCCGGGGGTCCCGTCTCTAACACATACCACCTAACCAAAACTGCGATCGCAAACGCCGAAATTCTGCGAAATTCAAGTATATCTGTTTCACATGTATTTCGTGTGTTTTTACTACCCTACACAAACATTTTCTATGCAAACTATAATACAAATACAAGTAATAACCACCCAAGTTTGGAAGTCTCATCAAGGGCGGCCACCGACTAAGTGGGAACATTGTCATAAATTGAGTTTTGTCAATGCTGGAGCTGCATGAATACCAGCCTTCACAATACAGTACCACATCACTCCAAATGTGGCTGAGTTGCTTTGAATGGTGCAACATCCAAAAGGAAAATTTACATTTTTACCCTAGGGCTCTGAAAATCCGTGCCGTTGAGCCGTCTACCACCCACTTGATCAGGATTCATGCCTGTGCAATTATATTGGGAGCTACTTTCCCTGCTATGAATTCTGTTTCTATGCTCCAATCCACCATCTTTTTCGATTTCCAGATTCACACAATAAATTCACCAGTGCCTGGATTGGATTTAGGTTTCCATGTCCCCATACACTCCAAATTGCCCATTTTGTAATACAAATATTCATTACTTGTGTCTTTCTGTATGGGGGTTTTCCCATGTGGCTACACCACAGCACTGTGCAGTTATTTATATTGTGCACAAAATATGAGCTTGTCCCAGGTGGCTCTAGAAGAAACCTGTCTTCACAACAGTATCACATTTTCTCTATTGGATGAATGAATCTAACACAATCTTGCAGTGCCAATGTATTGATCACTGTTTAGTGCCTGCGGCCCAAACACTACATCATGGAGGCAGCGCACCTGGCTAGGGGCATTTCGGATCACTCACTACTTTGGTTCAGATTCGATATTGCTTTGGGATCGGGAGGTAGGGTGGCCCCCATTAATCCCTGCTACATGCGAAATCCTAAAATTCGTACTTTTGTGGTCGCAAACGCTCTGAATTAGAGGTTTGAAGGCGTTGAACCCCCAAAAGTGTTTTGTACATCTGGTCCTTAATGTTTTTTCAGTTTGACCTGGGCATTGTTGTTATTTTGCAAGCATTATCCTGTCTAGATCTAGATTATTGGGCTACCTGTATCAAGAATATGTTCCCTTTTGCATATTCTTACTCTGAGCTTTTTAACAAAAAATATCTGATTGGAAATATGAAACCCAACAGATGCACAGCAGTGACACCCCCTGCCAGCCCAAGGATCAAGCAGTTGGATTTCCACAAGTCTTCAGACAGAGAAGTTAAGAGAAGACACTTATTGAATGTTCTTAATGTGTTAATGCCCTGTGCTCTGAGGAAGCCATATTGTTGCACTGATATCTTATGGCCAGACAAGGCATGACATTGCCAGTGTTTCTACAAGAAGGATACGCTGATGCAGCAGTAAACTTCTATGGCCAGCTAGGGTGCAGCAGTGGGTGGCTGGAAGACTGGAGCCTGCAGACAGACACCACTGAAGCATCACCACCAAGTGACCTGCATCAATATGGCATTCCCTAAGGATTACCAGGGAACAGCAGACATAAACACAGCACAGCATTGGCTGGGGGTATGAAGGTTACATTTGTAAATTGGTGCCTCAGTGACATTCAAGGGTTAGTCAACATATGGCATGGCTCATTGCCTCAAAGGGACAGAATGACAACTAGTCAACAATGCCTCGGAGAAAGTATGACATTGGTTGAGATTAAGCTAAAGGTTTAGAGTGTGTTGTGAAATTACAGGTGGAACCCCTTTGAATGGCTTGGAAAAAGAGTGGTGTCACTGAATGGGCCCCTGTGAAGGCTGACTTTGGATGTAGGGTCTGTGAAAATCACAGTGATTCAAGGATCCTACTTAGATTATCAATTATCAATGAATCAAATGTGGCCCCATCTAGTTCTTACTGATGGCCTTTGACTCCAAATCGATGAAGGTTTCTGTCCCAGAAATACATCGGTATGTCCCAGTTTCAGTGACTGTTTTAGTGCCCTGGAGGAACGTCAGCTCCACCGGCACTGAGATCCTGACCTCCTTGCACATGAAATTGACGGTCACCTTTGTATATGGTAGGATTTTCACCGGCATGCTCAGCTCCGCCTTTTTCCTTGTGGTGAGTAACTCACTCTCACCTTTCGTCACATTAAATGTGTTGGACCGCTCTGACTCTACACTCACCACACCTTCCAAGGTAAAGGTGGCCCCCAACTTTATTGAACTCAAAGCTGTGGGTGATGTATTTTTCGTACTCTTTGGTAGAAGTGGCGGTGAGGTTCTGCTCAGCGCCTGTGTTGTTGTTGTACACAATCCGGTCTATCCGCTCAACCTTTTTGCTCTCTTTCTTCTTCTTGTCCCACAGAATTGTGGCCGTTATGGCGGACCTCCCAGGGCGCAGAGGATACAGACTGGTGACTTGGTCATTGAAATGGATGGCTCTGTAATCGGGTAGATATTCACCAGCCCTGGCCACTATGCACCTTCCCCCTCTGTCTCCATGCTCATACAGAAGCCATGCTCCGCTCTGGACCCTGTGGGAAGATATGGTATAATTTTTGTCTCCATACATTAAATTGGTCTCCTGAGTCAGCACCATCTTCTTTCCCTTTTAATGGCTATTCTCATACAGTGTAATCTGAGGGGTGCTCAGGTCTTCGGTGATCAGTGCAAGAGAGGATATACGGTCATTCATCGCAATCGTTGGATATTCTCCCTCCTCTAGTGCGAGGATTGCTCCATTATGGTATGCTTTTTCGTACAGGACCCAGGGCTGCCCGGCCACCTTTACAGAGGAGATGACCTTATCGAAGTGTTCCTCGTTCAAATCTAGAACATCTGCAGTGAAAGTCCTATGGAGTCCTTCAAAGTCGGTTTTTTCATAGACAGTGATTTGGCTCATGGTCACTGGTTGTAGGGTTTCTAATGCGCTTGCCTTGGTTTAAGCTGTAAGACAAAACAGTGGAGAGATATTAAGCAGGGAAAAGTATATCAGTGGATTTGAGCAAAAGAAAGGGTTTAGTGCCAAGAAAAAAACATTCTGCTGTTTTTCTTTTTGAAATTGTTATCCAGAATACGATATTTCCCAATATTTAAAGATCCACACATAAAGCAGTTGGCTTCTGCACGTTTCAAAGCTTTAGTAAAAGTGCCGCTCACAAGAATGACTGAGAGTGTGGTACGAGGGAGTCAAGCTTAACATGATGGGCCCAACTCCTTGTGCTGCACTACAGTGACAATAGGAAATCTGCCACTTACTGTCACAGAAACACAGGGGCATATTCCCAAGGAAAGTGGCAAAGCGTGTGTTATGCCAAGAAGGCTAAAGGCACACTCCATCACTTTAGAAACGCAGGGCTGCACCATATTTACAAGAACATGGTGCATCCCAGCATTTTCGCCTGCGCTGGCGCTAAATTTAGAAGACTGGAACCAACTCAGGCACCCATTGAACTGTAGTCCATGGGTGTCTGCGTTGTGGGGAGTGATTGTTTATGTGCAGGAAAGAATGCCTTCCTGCACATAAACATAGCACCTTCAGTCCCACTCTTCAGTTCAAGACTGGACCTGTGGAAGACTCACAGAGGACTGGCTGCTGCTGTGAACTGCTGTGCACTCTGCCAGACTGCTGCTGCACCTGGAAGGGCCGCTTTGCTGCCTGGAGCCTGCCTTGAACCTCAGAGGCCAGCCCAGCTCTGCTGTTGAGTCCACATGAGGTGTATCGTCGGTCAGATTGACTTTGCTACTTCTCCTGCTATGTTCTTCTCCGCAATAGCAAATCATTTTCAGTGGTCCTTCGCCAAAGGGGAATCCGACCTCATGGAACTGTCTTCGGCTACAGTGCTCTGCTTCGTCCCGCTGGAGTTTTACAACTTCCATTTTGAAGACTGAGTCCGCACGTAGAAATCTTCACCACAGCTTCGACCCAAGGCCATCCTAGGATGACACTGCCTCCTTGGACAGCCCTTGCAGCCTGACCCGCAGAACTTTACCTTCCCAGCCTTTTTTTAACAATAATATTTTTAAGCCTGAAAGTAAGTGGTGACGGGGCTCGATCTACTTTTTTTATCTGTACCCCGCTCCATCGCAGTTAACCTTTACTTTAGACTTTGATCTGGTCTTGCAAGACCAGAAGTTGCGCTTGCCGCTTTGATTTTTTTAGGTGCCAGATTTCACCAAAATCTTAAAAATTCATAACTCTGGCTCTACTGATTGAATGTTTGTTATTTTGCTGTCAAATAACTTGATACAATGTTCTCTATTTTTCTAAACTGTTTTGATGGGTTTTTTTTGTGTAGTGTTTTCATTTTAATACTGTTTGTCTGCTGCATAAATAATTTACACATTGTCTGTAAGTTAAGCCTGACTGCTTTTTGTGCCAAGCTACCTAGGGTTAAGCAGAGGTAAATTTTGTGACTTTTTGTGGTTCACCCTGCAAAGGATTGTGGCTGTTGCTTGACCAGGGCTTTCACCCCAGTCAACCAACAACCCTATTTCTCACACTTATTAGTTGGCATTTTTCAGAAGCTGCACCTTCCAATGGTTTGTTTTTATGCTGCTTCTAGGTGGATACGCTATAGACTGTTAACACCAGGGAATCAGTGCCTTTCATTGGATTTCATCTTTGCTTCTCCTGCGTGGATACACTTTGAATGTTTTCTAACAGGTTATTCAGGAAATGTGTGCCTTCTAGTGGCATCCATCTTTGCTCTCTCTTGGGAGAACCCCATAAACATCAGAAGAATGGTGGTTTTCGGAAATTACATATCCTTACTCACTACACCCACACTGCTCCAAGGAGGACCAATGGATTATTATTAACTAGTGGTAACAGGTGTCTGCACCCCTCAGTTTGTTGCACCTACTCTACTTCTCAGTGGACCCCTCATAAACCCTTATAATAAGTGTTTTGGGAAGCTATGCCATTAAGTAGCTTGTACCTATGTCATTTCTTGTTTGATCTCATTAACTTGGGGTTTTGCCAAGTTCTGTCATCCATTTAGTTGCTCTATCAGAACCTCTAGTTGAACTATGAGCTGATAAGAGAAGGGGATTCATTGTCTTCTGAACACCCTAAAAGCAATGCAAAGAGCCTTAAATTTGATCCTCTGGGGTACTTGCAGCCAATGAAGGTACCTAAGGTCTTTTGACGTATGTCTCAGTATTTGTAATAAGGTATTTGCATCGGCATTAAGCATGACTTGTAATTTGCTAATTACAGCCTTGGGTGCTCCCTGGAAGACAGAATTGCCATAGTTCAAGCTGGATAGGAAAAATGCCTGGACCACTAGTCTTCTTGATGTCATGGAAAGCAATTGGAGCATATTCCGAAGCATTCAGAGAATTCCAAAGTAGCAGGCCTTGCTCTCCATCGTTAGGGTTTATCCAGTCAAATTTCCAGTTATATTATAGGTGTTTTGGGGGTGGGGAGCAACCATAAACAGTTCAGCCAGCCCAAGCTCCACTGGGGAGAGTGATAGTTCCCCAGAACCATCAACTCAGTTTTGTTGCCATTCAGCTTCAGGCTTGATTTATCCATCCAACTGGCCACCGCCTCCATCCAAGGCAGTTCCTGATCTGGTGTAAGTGAGAAAACCAATTGGGTATCATCGGCATATGATACTATGGAGATCCCAAATGGTTTCATAATATCCGCAAGAAGCTGCATGTATGAATTAAAGAGTCTTGGGCTTAAACAGGAGCCCTGGGGGTCACCACAGTGAAGCTGAAAAGTATTGGAGAAGAAGGGCTTCTCGAATACTTGACGGATCTATCAGAAAGAAAGGCTTTAGCCAATTCAGTGCAGTTCCTGATACTCTGTCCCTGTGAATCCTTTCTAGAAGAACATCATGATTCACAGTGTCAAAGGCAGCACTAAGGTCAAGAAGGATAATTACTGCTATGCCACCTAAATCAAGACTCATTTTAGCATCCTCCACCACCGCTAAGAGGGTTCTCACAGTGCTATGTTTGAGCCGGAAATCGGGTTGAGTGGGGTGAAGTCTATTGTTTGTTTCAATTAATTCCAAGAGATGAATTTTAACGCGTTTTTGAACACTTGACTCAGTCCTGGATCAGGGATATGGAACAATAATTTGCCAATCAGGTAGGGTCTGCCTTTGGTTTCTTTATATTTGAATGGATTCTTAGACCATTCACACCTTCTTCTTCCTGTCACCCATAAACTATCACCATCCCACGAACGACAAAACTTGAAAAAACACCCTTCAGGTTTCTCCTCTACCTCTGTCTTTTATTCAAGTATCCCATTTCTATTTAGAGGCAAACCTACTAAATCTAGGATCTATAGAGCATAATCGATCCTCACTGTGTCATATTCTTGTAAAGTTTAGACTCATGTCAATAATGCCCCGCACCTGGGAGAGAGAGCTATCTCTCGCCTCAGTAGTTGACTCTGTAAATCTGTCTCCTATCTCTTTGGGTGTCTGATTGGTTAATGACCCAGGTAGCCTTAACTCCGCCAGGCTGCATAAATGCTCCCTTGAACACTGCAAATCTCATCATGTGCAGTATTTTCCCTGCACACAACCCACAAGGTTTCTCCTAGAGTGATTGTGCATGGAAATGGTGTACTGTCATAACTGCACCAATTGCAATCCCATTTCGAGATACTACTTGCATCTGAATATGGCTCCCACCTTCTGTGGAATGAGGCCCTTATTATCATAGCTGTATCTTTACCCTAAAACCTAAATCGCTACCCTACACTACTCAAACACCACTACACTACCCTAAACACTAAAACACTACCCCCTGTGTGACCTTCCCCCACCCCCAGTCCTGTCCCTATACTGTAACACTACCCTGCATGACCCACCTGACACTACCCTAAACCCTAAAACACTAAACTACACGACACAAACACCACAACACTACCCTAAACCCTAAAACACTATCCCCTGCACAACCTCCCCCACCCCCAGTCCTATCCCTACACTCTAACACTATTGTGCACAACCCACTTGACACTACCCTAAATCCTAAAAACACTACCCTACACAACACAATCACCACAACACTACCCTAAACCCTAAAACACTACCCCCTGCATAATGCTCCCCCGGCCCCCACTCATGTCCCTACACACAAACACTATCCTGCACGACCCATGACACTACCCTAAACCCAAAAATACTACTCCTCAAACACAACAACACTACCCTTAATCCTAAAAGACTACCCCTGCACGACCTACCCCCACCCTAAAACCTTTAAAACTACACAGCCCCTCTTACCTCTCTCTCCTCGTGGTTCCTCTCTTTTCCTTCCAGCGTCGTCAGAGGAGCGGTGTTTGGTGCACGACATTGTGAGGAAATGGAAAAGCCTCAGTTTCCTCACATCGATATGGATCGCATTACAACGCTTGCATTGTAACATTGCCTGCGATGTAATAACATGCGAAGTAAAGGCTACGCGTTGAAACTGCGCATGCATTGTTATGCTTGCGCTGTAATGGTATGCGGAGTAAAGGTCACGTACTAATAGCTGTTTACCCTAAGGAAGTGCTGAGCAGTAATGACCTGTGGGTTCAAGTGTGTCGTCAGAAGTGGGGAGGGCAGGGGAGTAGTTATTTCCATAGCCCAATGATTTTCTTGGCCCAACACTCAACTAAACCGCTCTGTTTATTGATCTACGCAAGTCAAGTCAAAAGATCTTTATTCGGAATAAAAACATCCATAAAAGTACATGCAAGTATAGTTTCAAAACAATACAGTACAATAATAATATGACAGCTGGAAAAAAGACACAAACCAATCAATCAATTTCACAGTAACACACAGAATGTCCCTCCTTTTTAAAAACAGCATTATATACAATTTAAAAATGTTTTCTAACAAACAGAGTTAAAAACGGATGAATATTAACAGCAACATTAAAGTGTCCTCGTCAGTCGTGTGCAAAGAAGCAGAAAGTGCCAAATGTACAAAGAGAAAATTTATAAAGTGCATAAAAAGTACAGTGTGCGGATGTTATGCATCAATATATAAAGTGGTTCGTGTTCGAACGGCTGCTTTGAGAAAGCAGCTCACTCTGAATATTACTTCATCTGATCCCAGTAATAAAAAGGTCCTCAGTGCTTTTCTAAAGCAAGTCAACTTATGTTTTCTACAATAGGGCATTAAATAATGAGCGGAGAGAATTTTATAAAAGCCGCAGAAAAACAAAAAGTGCATAAGGCTCTGTTTCATATTTGGGTTGCAAGGACAATACAGAGTTTCTAGATGTTTGTTGTAACCCAAAAGGAAGTTTAGTAAATTTACTATGCTCCCATCACGAAAGCGAAACAGTAGGCTCCTATTCCATCTGCCAAGGTGTAGACGTAAATATCTGTGTGGGGGGCCTGGATGTTTAATTTGAGGTTCAGAATAGCCCATGTATTTTATAACTGTACACTTTGACAGGTTTTTCCTTTCCCGCTCTTCTCTATACAGGTGATATAGTGCCCTATGAATAATAGTCTTGTGGGAGCGATTTATTAAACTGGGTGAAGTAAACAAATGACCATGTCCTACGCTGTCAAGGCATTCTTTTACAGCTTTTAACCATGGTATACAGTGTGCCCTGTCACATTTTAGGCAGTCCAAGATTATATCGCGGGTCAAGGTGGCAGCCGGGTTAATCCATATTTTTAGCCAGAAGAGAGCTGGTCTTGATCATACAAAATCTTCTATATATGAGATGTTTAATTCATTATGGCATATATAGTGAGGGGAACAAATGACCCCACCCAGCACCTTCCGACAAAACCTATTTTCTTCGGTTTGGATATGGATACAGTTTGTGTAACCCCAAACCTCGGCGCCATAAGTACCAGTTGGGATGCATTGGGTTTGATAAATCTTTACTAGTGGTGTAATCACATCAGCGTGGTTGGGTTGTCTCAAGGAGGTGACACAATTTATAGCTTTACCCAACTTATTCCTAGCATAAGAAACATGTGGTTGCCACGAACCAGTATTCGAAAATAACAGCCCTAGATAGGGAAAAGTACAAGTGCTTTTCAAAACATTTGACCCTGATTTAATCTCAACAATTTTATATTTTTTGGGGCCACAGCTCATAATTAGAGATTTTTTAAAATTAGTGGTCAGGCCTAGGTCTGCCATAAAATGGACAAAGCCTGAGATTAAAATACGAAGAGCCTTTGGTGTGCGGCCCATAAGGACCGCATCATCAGCGTAAAGGAGGGTGGGTATGGGGACTCCGTTCACGTAGGGTACATCTTTTGATAAAGTACTCAGCGAGGAGCTCAAATTATTAATGTAAAGAATAAAGAGGAGGGGGGCCAGCACGCATTCCTGTCTGACCCCCCTGCCAATGCTAATATTATCAGAGACTTCGCCAGATTGGTTGATGCGCACACGAGCTCTTAAGTCACTATGTAAAAAAGCTAAAAAGTGGACCAAATAATCATCCAAACCATAATTAAGAAGGGTGGACCATAGACGGGAACGGTTAACAAAATCAAATGCAGAACTTAAGTCCATAAAACCAAAATATAAAGGGGATTTTTTAGCAGTGTTATATTTTGCCATAATCAAACTCAAGTTCAGACATTGTTCCACCGTGCCAACATTGCTACGGAAACCAAGCTGGCTGGGATGTAGAATCTTGCTCTCATCCGCCCAGGTTTTAATCCTTTTAAAAATAACCCTCCCCAGAACTTTCAGAGTATTATCGATTAACGATATGGGGCGGTAGCACCCGGGGTCCAGCCTGTCGCCTTTTTTAAAAATGGGCACGATAGTGCTACAAGTCCATGTTTCTGGAATTTGTTCATTTGTTAAATTATTAAAAACATTACATAGCAATGGGGCCCAAAAGTTAAGTTCACACTTTAACTGATCAATTGAAAGCCCATCGGGGCCAGGCGCTTTGTTTCCTGCGCTTTCAGATATAGCATCCTCGACCTCAGACACAGAGATGTTAAGGGGGCTTAGGGGGAGGGAGGTTAAAGCGGGGTTGTCCGGTGTGGCATAAATTTTAGCAAAATGTTCAACCCATTTAGATCCGGTGATGTTACAATTAATTGCCGTTAAGTTCGAGCCTATGGATCTTAGGTTCTTTACCTCCCTCCAAAACCCAGTAGTGTCTTTCAGTTCGGCCGAGCGTGCCAAGGAGTCCCAGTGGGTCTTAACAAGTTCATTAGTTCTATTACGTAGGGTAGATTTATACTCTGCTCTGAGTAACCTTATTTGAGGAATATCCCTGGGTTCAGATTTTAAAGCAGCCCTTAACTTCCTATTTGCCATAGAGCAAGAAGCATCGAACCATCTAGGTGTTTCCTCAGATTTCCTCGAAACAGGTCTCGAAATCTCACTTTTTATTACAGAGCAGAGTCCACTAAATGATGTGATTATATTACCCCCGTGATCATTAATGGTGAGGCAGGTGTCAATCAAGGCTGGGTGTTCTTTGATAACTTTTGCCAAGATTCCCCTATTATTCACGCCCCTCCAGATTACCCTCAATTTGTCAGTTGAAACTTCCAATTTCTTGCACCTATTTCATTTTGTGGGCGCTTACCCCTCGGAAGTAGTATATGAATTACAATAGGGAAATGGTCACTATATACTTTACACACAACCTCAGCCTTCGTTAAAACATTAGCGACAGGAGGTGAGACAAAAACATAATCAATCGTAGTGCCACTACCATGACCAATAAAAGTGGGAAACGGGGCAGTGCTGATTTCCATACCAGCATGCTCCATGCAGTTTACAAGTTCTCTAGTTGCAAGGAGATTTAAAAGTTCTATACCTCTTCTACAGGGGGGTTTCTAAAGTGTAAGTGTGCATTGAAATCCCCTCCTATACAAATGCCCTCGAATTTCCCATATTTCTGTCCATCCATAATTTCATCAATAAACTCAAATAAAAGAATAAAATTACGATTAGGTTGGGACAAAAAGTCGTTATTATAGAAGTTGATCAAACATAGCCTTGTCCTTTTAATATATGCCAATGCCATGAAACTTGGGCAATTGGTTTGGAGTGTATCGATTTTAACTTCTGCTGATATTTTGGCCCAAATAGAGAGGCCCCCGCTAGGGCGGCCTAAAGGGGGGGCCGAGACAGTCCTGGTATGACAGCTGTACCCCTCAAGTAGCAGGTCATCGGTGCACCAGGTTTCTTGGAACATTAGTACGTCATGACAAATGACCCAATCCTTCCAAGATGTGATTTCCATCTTAGCCTTCAGGCCAGCAATGTTCCAACTGAGGATTGACAGATTTTTATCGGGCCTCAAGGAAAGGTCCTGGTCAATTCCTGGGGAAAGTACTGTTGTTGTAGTTTGCCCCTGTTGTTCGCATGGTGTTTCAAGTGAAAAAGTTTCGGGTGTTAATGGGGGTACCTCAGAGGATGGTTCGACTGTGTGATCAAGAGCCGAACACACAGAGACAGGTTCTTCAATAGTGGGAAGCAGTCAATCCAGTGTACCCAAATCATGGAGTATTGAGAATCTGTTATGTAATGGAAACACAGGTGGAGGCTGCATCATTCTGTGTGGAGGGCGATAAAAATAATTTAGCGGTAAAGGGGTCACCACAGTGGATGGGCCATGAACAAAGTTCTTGTTTAACAAAGACTTCGCAGTACCAGGGTTCCTGAAATTGACTATGATGCAGTCCCCGTTAATATTTTTAAAAAGAGGACCAACCCAAGTTACTCGGCGTGTGGATATAATTTCTTTGGAAACGTCATAGCCAACCCCCTTGTGCTTGGTTAGCCAATCAATACATTTATTGTGCAATTGTACCCACGACTCTCCTTGCCCTTCCCTGAGGGGTGGAATGCCAGCCAGAACTAAGACGTAAGGACACGCCTCAGGTGGAATATGTAAGGCAGGGCCTTGATGTTTAAAAGGCCTGGTGTCTTCGTGTGGGGTCTTATTGTGGCGCTGGCTGGAATTTGAAGAGACCTTCTGCGTTGTCGTGCCTGTAACAGAGTTACATTTATAATTGTTCTTAGGGGCACTAATAACAGTGGAGGGCAAGGAAGGTTTACTTGGGGAGTCAGGGGGATTGCTTTCCCTTGTGCTTGTGGTCGCCACAGATGGTACAATCTTTGGCGGACCATTTGCAACTTGTAATTCCTTAACCCTATTTTCTATGGGCGGTTTGCCATTTTTTGTATGATCACCACTAGTGAGCGCACGAGTAGTAGATTCCAGGTCTTTTAGCAGACGTTCACCTCTTAATTTATCCAGGCACACTGTGCCTTTTCTTTTGGCATCATCATTTTTGATTAAGTTTTCCAGTCTGTCAAGTCTCTTAAAAATATTATTAAATTGTCTAATCATTTGACCTTCGAGTTGCCTAAAAATTGTATCCGCAATGGTCTCGATGAGATTCCCCTCAGATTTAGAATGGAAACTATTTACATTGGGAAAATCCGTCTGGGTGGAAATAGTCATTGAATTTAAGCCATCATTGTTTATAACAACGACATCATCCAGATGGGGTTGGGCCTGCACGGATACTGTATGTTGTTTTTGTTTCTTCCCCCTCTTTTCCGCTTAGCTCCCGTGTTCTCAATGACCTCAGAGGTTGATGATGGAGGGGTAGGGTCCGGAGCTACAACAGGGACTGTGTGCGTAATAGTGTTTTCGTCCTCAAGGACAGTTGGCATATTAACAGTAGCAGATTGTTGTTTTACCACGATTACTTCGGGAAATATATGCATGTTACTGCTTAAGCTACATGTTGCGGTTGGTTGGTAAGTGGTAGGTGAACCCATGGAAAGCCTCCTCTCAGTTTCGGCAATCTCATTGAATGCAGTGTCTATTAGTGTCTCAAAGGACGTAATGAGGGATGCAGGGGTTTCAGCGTCCTGGGTGACTGAGTTTGTAGTTTTGTTAGTAACGTTGCGTTTGGCCATTTTAACAGTCAACTAACCAGAAATGCTCACCTTTGAAGGGGGGCGTTGGATGGGTGGCCCGCCCGACCACTGTGGACCTCGGAGGGCCTCAGAGGGCCCGCCCTTTGCCCGGGCTTCGCCACGGGCGCGACTCGCGAGGCGAGGGGGGTGTCAGCCTTTTACTCCCGCCTCCGGGCGCTTCTGGCGCGTCACGGGCGCACTGCCGCCCCTGAGCCTGCTGGGTGGTGTGGTCCAGACCGGTCTGCTGCCGGTATGAGCTCCGCCGCCGTTTCCCTCACGGCTCCGCTGATAGCGTGGCAGTGGCGGTCAGGTAAGAGTGCCTGGTGTTCCCCGACATGTTTCAAATCATCCTGGGATGATTTATGGCGCGAAATCACGAACTGTATGGTTGATACAACAGCCAACAGTAAGGTGGAGAACTGCCTGTTCAGCTGGTACGATTGACCATAGCTGTTCCAGGCTTCCTGTTTTAAAGACAACCGAAGTGGGTGCAGCAACAGAGTGTTAACCCTGATGAATCTGCCATAAATTCTAACGGGCAGTGAAACATGTCGGCTACAGGTATTGGGATGCGAATTTAAGCTTACAGCCTTTTTAACTCAGCAGTTCAGACCTCAGTTAATAATAAAGTGGTTCAGGAGGTTTGATTGTTGATTTTATCTTCACTCTGTTCTGTCTCTTCACTGGGAGCTGTGCTCTAAGCTCCATGCTTTGCACTTTTTTCTTTATGTCTTTGTCTTTACTTTTCACAAATTCTGGAAATTGGAATGGCTACCTATGATGAGAAAGGGGCACAATATTTGGTAAACAACTGACCAAATTGCCCCGAGGGTGTTCGCCCGTGAGGTGCCTTCCTTTCCGCCACACATTTTTTCTGTCTTTAAATGTGTATGTGTGGTTGTGTGTATAATCCCACGTAGATCTGTTGGGTTTGATTGCGCCGAGTTGAACATTTAATGAACCCCCGCTTCGTTTTGTTACTAATAATTATAAACGAAGTGTTCGTTTAGGACATTGATGCACTAGAGACAACAAATACCTACTTAGAGTATTCACGAAGAGGTATATCCAGAATTTTACTGTAGAAAATTCCAGTGGAGAACGGTCTCGTGCCAGTATGATAATTATCGCATGTCCTGGGTACAGGGAACTTTTTGGATTGCAGCACAGAGTGCAGACCCACATCTACGAGGCCACGCAGAGCCACTTTGAGTGGCTGTTTGTGGCCTCGGAGATGTGGTGTAAGGCAATACAGTGCAAGCCTTACACTGCGTCGGGGGAGGCATTCCATGGGTGTTGCGGTTGGTTTTTCCACGCAACATCCATGGGTTTGACAGATTCCCCGATTTACTCGGATGTGTAAACCTTGGAATGCGGCAAAACCATTAACGAAAAGAAATATCTTCATCCTGCAAGGATTGGCACCTTCCTGCACAAAAAAACAATCCTGCCAACAATGCAAACACCTTGCACCATGATGCGAGGGTGCCTGTGTTGGAGCGAAGACAGCCAAAACGGCGCCAGCGCATTAGGAAAGGACAGGAATCCACAGAATATCATAAATATGGAGCATTCCTGCCCTTTCCTTTTGACACATGCCAGCGCAGCAAGTGACTTGCTGTGCTGCCGTGCATAAAAGACTCGAAAATGAGGCCGTTGGTTTCTACTTCCCTGGAGAAAAAGTTCCAGGTTCTGTGTTTGACACGAACACACCTGGACAACTGACATATGTAGGGCCTTCCTCAGCACGCCGGCACCATTGCCCATCATCGCTGGAGTAAAGCCAGAAAAAACCTGCTTTTAGCAGCGTGCCTGCCTTCTGCTCCATGCATGATATCACAGATCCAGGTCAGCCAGGCTGATCCTGTCCCTCCAACCAGCTCAGCCAAGTCCCACGC
Source organism: Lissotriton helveticus (assembly GCF_964261635.1). Taxonomy (NCBI): domain Eukaryota; kingdom Metazoa; phylum Chordata; class Amphibia; order Caudata; family Salamandridae; genus Lissotriton; species Lissotriton helveticus. The sequence continues at coordinate 64,332,838 of NC_136068.1, read as the reverse complement.
ATCAGGGGTTAGACTAAGGCATTTTAGTGCTGGTGTCCGCATCACTGCACTTAAATCCATTTGTCACACACTGTAAAGCCCAGGGACCACCACAAGTGGAATGCTGTAAGAGAAGTGGCCTCTGAGCAAAGAGCATGCTGGCAGTGAGTGTGCTATGATGCCCTGAGAGATACATATTATTTCTTTACTTTCCCACCCACTTTGGCTATGTTGCTTCTTTCCCTCCCACTGGCACCCCTGCATGATCTGTGTTGCTGCTTTTCGTGTTGTGCCTGTGATGCTTCTTCCCCAATCTCATTGTCAGTGTTGCCCTTTCACTCCCACCCTCCCTCCTGTTGTCCAAGTTGTCGACTCCCACCTGTTACCTGTCATAAGAAAATAATAAAGAGCTATGAGTCTGACAGTGCTGGCCATCTCACAGAGCTTTATTAAAATAACTTTAAGTTATGCTGCACAGCAGTTTCACCGCTTTATAACACGGCTAAAAGAAAATGGAAAAGCCAATAGCATTGTAAGAACTACGGGGCAGATTTACAAGCCCCTTACGGCACATTTGCGTCGCCATTGCATCACTTTTGTGACACAGTGGCTGCACAAAGCCAGCGCCATGCTGCGGGGTATTTACAACGTGACGCATCTAGGGAGATGTGTCACTTTGTAAAGCCCTGCACACATGTGGGCGTTCCGGCACGGTGTAGGAACGCCTCGGAAAAGCGGCTGAGTGATATCTACAAGGTTTCACTCAGTCACTTTTGCGACCCTGCTGCGTCAAAACCTTACGCCTGCTTGTAGCCGGCGTAAGGATTGACGCAGCACAGTAGGCACCCCGAGCCTTGCTGGAGCTGCGTCGCGCTTGCGACGCGACTCCAGCAATTTGCCGCCTTTCCCCCAGGGGATGCGACATGCATCTGCCCATCCGTGCGCCACTGTTCACCGCATTGTAAATGCGACGCGTCAGTGGTGGCACACGGGTGTTTTGGTGTGTCGCAACTGTTCCGGCGCATCACTGCTGATTAGCAGAGATGCGCCCGAAGTTGTAAATCTGCCCCTACATGCTCTACCAACGACAGTGTTACAGAATCAGGGAGGAGAAGATTTGGCGTGTGTGTTTACATCCACTTACTTCACCTCACCTACAGCAGCTACACTGGATCCCAGGGGTGAAACTTATTCAAATGTAAGCCCTTAAACTTGGCCTGTTTAGCCCTCTATGGCAAGAGCCCTCTCTACCCAGGGAATAGACTTGGCTTGTACAAGTAACAGAGAATGCAGAGGTCCAATAACCTCACCTTAAGCAAATTCCCAGATGTTCTAAAGTCCGGCGAGGAGGTAGCTCATTCAGAGTGTTGGCCTCAAAGCTCTGGAACACCTTACCACTCAATCTTCGCATGTCTCATTTAGTTGACATCTTTAAAAGAGAACTAAAAATGTGGCTGCTTGGTCGAGATTAGTTCTTGATGACCTGGTATGTTTTCAGTCTCTGCTTTGAGCTCTGGGACGGATGTATGTCATTACAACGCGGTGGGCTACCATTACAACGCAGGTATGACAACGCAAGACTTGCGCTGTAGGTGCTAGATTTACTATTCCAACTCCAGCCTACGCAACAGTAGGGAAGGTGTTGGAATACTAAATCTACTATTCCTTAGTCTCTAGCGCCATCCAGTGCAAGTCGTTGTAACGACTTGCGTTGTCATACCTGCGTTGTAATGGTAGCGTGGTGTAAACACCGCTTCGTAATGGATGTTCCCCCTCTGGGACGCTTCTGCCGAAGCACCTGTGCACTTAGCGATTGCACAGGATTGGTTGCTTGAAGATTAAATAGGACCAATCAACAAAATAATCCAGATAATTTTCAGTTTGCAAGTGCACAACACCTGTTCCCCTGATCTCCGTTTCTCTTCTCTCCCTCTCAATTCACCCTCTCGACTGTCCTGGTCTTAGCGCTGGGATACTTACGGGTTACTATGCGCTTTACAAAACCTCAATAAAATACACTGTGCTGTAATTGGTTGTCTTTCAGCTCCCACCAGAAGTTAAAAAAATTTTGATAGTTTTTGGAAACAATTTGGCTATGTTGGTTTGTCACTCAACATCCAGTGTAAGTAGCGGGGAGGGATGGGGAAGCCGTCAGTCCAAGATTAACTCTCTGGTGAGGCCATTACATAGCATGGGTAATTTTTTAACATTCCCATTTTTTTTTATAGTAAAAAAAGTGCGATCAAATCTCCACTCAGTCTACATTGCACGTCATGTTCTTCTGCAAATGTAATTCTTGCATTAGAAAGAGGGTCCTGTTGCCAATTATGAAACAAGCATTTGCAATGCAATCGGTCTCGCCTTTGGGACCTTACATGTATTTAGCTATGCAGCACATTAGCCTGGGTGCTGAAACATCTACTGTTCTTTAACATGGAAGGAAAGGAAGCACCAAACTGCGTGACACTGCAGGTATGCGAACACATGGGGAGAAATATTGCCTTTCAGCTGGAAATGGTATAGTTTAAAGCTCTGTTTTCAATATAAAATCAGGGCCTTCTGAGGTCATATCACTGAAAATACAAGATTTGAAAAAAAATATTATTGTCTACTGGTGCTCATGGAAGACAATTTCTATGGACTGGAATCTAGAGATACTAAAGTGATTCTGGTATTTTACTGACCACTAATGGCCGTTTTCTATCAAGAAAGTTTAATGGAGGCAGTTGTCAGAACATTTTTTAAAAAAGAAAGTCCCTCAGCAGAAAGCAATTCTGGTATTTTTCTAACCTCTACTGGTCGTTTTCTATCAATACAGTTAAATAGAGGCAGCTGAACTAAAAAAAAGTCCCTAAGCGGAAGCAGACAAGTCCTAGGGCTGATCTCCAGAGCCCACAAAGTACATACACATATACGTATATACTTAAGTATATACAAGAGGTCTTGAATGCTTGACCTAAAAACTAAATACCAGGTTTTGTTTCCAAGCTCTGCTATATGTTCAGTCCTTCTCTACGATCTATATCAATGCAGCAACAGTAAGCCATATTGAGCATTAGATTAAATGGAGAAAGTACTTGGGTTGGGTTCCTATTGATTAAGCTCAATTTATGCACTCTTATCCTGATAATGCAAAGAAATGTCTTTGATAAAGTGATTTGAGTTTGTATCTGTTTCAGCACTGTTCATACTTTACTGTGGGAAAACCCTTGTGAAATCTGTCTATATCTGACATCGGTGTGGCAATAGTATGCCTGAGCCAGAGTTCAGTCAAATGGGGCAACCGTATGGGTCGGGTCGCCATTGAAAAAATATATGTATTTGTTGAGATTTATATGTATGAGAGAAACGAAAATTACACTGATTGTTTAATAATGGATATAGCATCTCAGCTGGACTAATACTGATTACATTTGATTGCATGCACTTTAGTATGACAGTGCAAGACAATGCTTATCTGATGTAGAGATTTGTGTTTCCTTGAATTGTAGCACAAATTGCACTTTAATGTGGGACAACTTTTATAAAAGCATAATGCATGTTTTATTGAATTTTATGTGTTTTTAGATGTGATTGCAGTTGTAATTATTATGATTTTTATGACGAACATGTGGCCGAATAAGGGGGCATATTATCAAGAACGTCGATAAAATTATCGCCATTTTAGCGACAGTTTGGCGATAATGAGCTTGATAGTATGCCCTTGTGAATTCCCATAGAAGCCCAGGTTAACACCAGAACCTGGGCTGCTAAGGGAATTAACAAGGACATATTTTATCAAGCCCATTATGGCCGCTTTAGCGGCAATTTCCTGCCGCTAAGGCGGAGATAATTTTATCGCCGTTCTTGATAACATGCCCCAAAGTTTATGTGAATGACTTACTAGTAAAAAATTTCAAAAAGTGGCGCACATATTACATTAAATGTCACACATCAGTGCAATGAAAACCTGGAAATGTCACTCCTAAAGAAACAGAAAATTGACAGCTATGCCCACCTCTCTTGCCCTTCCCCTTGTTTTCAAGGGCACGTTGAAGGATGGAAAGATTCCTCAATTAAACAGCTCCGAGGCTTGGGACCAAAAAAAGGTTTCCCTCTTGAACAAGTAGGTACAATCGGAATCGTCTTTTTGTAGAAACGTTTGGAGTTTTTGGAAACAGTGCTGACGGCCTGGGAAAATACAGGACATTTAGTATGGAAAAAATGCAAGCTTTTTCTATTTCTATCCCAAAACTAACCGAATGACAGGCTCCAGCTATGTTGTCTCAGGGTCTGTGTACTCCACATTTTGCCAGCTTAGCCTGTGCAATTGTTTTTTCCAGAAAGTACAAAGTAAACAGCCAATTCTGCATTAAGCAAGCAATGCCATTGTTTTGCAAACGCTGCAATTTTGTTATAAACTTGGATTGACGCCCACAGTCAGACCTGCCTTTTGAGTCAACAGGCGTAGCTAAATTTTTACTCTTGGGGCCATACCTTTCACAGAAAAGCAGAACTACATGCCCCATGATGCAAAGCGTGACTGCAAAAAAGTCATAAGTGGCTTGTGTCACCCTTGACATGGAGTCACTTATGAGATTTGCCTTCACATCAAGTAAAACAAAAGTAAATTGGCTTTTAAGTGCAGAGGCAGTGCTTAATTTGAGCTGGTGGTTTCCGGTGCTCAGCACTGGCACTTAATCATCAACATCAACACTTTTCATGAGCACCAGTAAAAGACACATTTATATATTTGGAGATTAAGTGATTTGCCCAGAATCACAGACTGTTGAGCTGACACCGAGACTCAAAGTCGGTAGCTGTTGCCATATCATCTCCCCACTTTCTTGGTTAGTAGTTGGTTCTGTTTTAGGGGGTGTTAACAGGAGAATGGGCTGGTGCAAGCTGCCTCCTGACAAGAGCCCCGGCACTTCTTTTTTTTACATATTAACGACTGTACATAGGCAGATTTGAAGTGTGTTCCATGTGGAGCCAGATTGTTAAGTAGCTCACTTCATAGGGCTGATTATATGCTGAGTTGAGTGGTATCACTGTGTTGGATACCTCACTGCTCAGCTATAAGTTTGTTTTTGCCCTCAGATATCCCAGATGATTGGAACTGGACCTGATTTCCCTGGCAAAAAATAAAGCTGGTAAAATCGTCTGAGGCTTACACTGCAAGCGCACCCCATCCTCATCCTCTGTCCTCCATCCAGCCGCCTTCTAAGGCACAAGAGGGGCAAGTAATATTCTGCCCTGCCAAGCCCCACCCCTTCCCAATGCCTACATGGTCCTCGCCCCTTCCTTCGTATTCCAATTATATTGACACGAAAGGGCTCATCTGATCTTGGTGAGTGCCTTGGCCCACCCTAGCAATGTCCCACAGATGGCATTGGCCCAGTCTTACCTGCCATATAATAAATCTTGGCCACTCCTTTTGCAGATTAAGCTTTCACTTCTCTAAGTGCATGCCCTGTGGTAGATCCCTGACAAAAAGCTGAGGATAAGCTTTTCAAGATCACTTTTCTAGGTTGAGCATTTGAGGAATACACAGGATAAAGTTAATCATCTTGCTGGCCCTACTCAGTTTCAATAAATATATTGTGAGTATTCTATCGCCCCTCTTCTTAGAGCCATTGTTGGAAAACATATTCCGCCCCTTTATAAGGTTGTGGAGCTATGGCTGTGGGTGGTGTTATGCAATGTAGGACTCTAGAGAGCAGGGTTATGAAGAAGGCACTCCTGCCCCATTCTTCAAAGATCCCAGCCATGACTCTTACAAAGATATCTTGCTGTCAAGATCTTCATGGCCATGATACACCTAGAAACCTTTCTAATCAAACCATTAACAAAAACAAACACTACAACATCAGCTATAGTATACTAGCAACATACGAAAATAAAGTACAAAAAAGAGAGCATCAGAGCACACGTATTTCCAAGGGAATTCTCTTATGTTCTGCATTCAGCTTCCAGATCAGAAGGTCCAACATGATCTACCACCAGGGTGGAACCCGGTGCGCTAATTGACCGGCTTTATAAAACCGGTTCAATTTAAGGTTGGATATTGTACATGTGGTTGTAATTGAAAATGTTAGGTTTTCCATGTATTAGTGGACTGTTTTTGGTTTTCATTGAGTCGTTTAATTGTTACATTAGATGTCAGATTTAGATATAGCAGTTGATTTAGCTAAATATATATGATTGCTCAGCTGTAGTTGATTAATTGAGTTTTAAAGTTCTGCACATTTATTTTCAGATTACCTTCTTATGGCAATGTCTAATGAAACGAATAACGATTAGCTCAGGGGAAAATATTTGGTCCAGACCATGCAGGTGATGCTTTTGAAAGAGATCCCCACTGCATTGGCAGGGAGCACTTAGGGCCTCCTTTCTTTCTCTGGCGTTCTTCTGGAGGAATTGTTTATATCGAGGACGTGTCCATCTGGTCCCACACCTCCTCTTGTGCGGGAGAGTCATAATACATTTCGGCATTCCCTGGACTCCCTGGATCGTCTATTTTGAACTCTGACCATTTATGACAAATATCTTTGATAGTACATTTGAATCCTCCCAAAGTGAAGTTAAATACCCCTGGTATCTTCCAGGCTCGTGGGCTACCTTCTCGGAGGGCTGTAGAGCCCCGGAAAGTGTGGTGGGCCACCTCTTTAAGGATTGGTGAGCCCTTGGTAGACTTATTGCCTGCTTTGGACATCGGAGATTATACAAATTATAGAGACTGATCTCAAGATTGAACCCCCCTCTTTGGTTACTTCCTGAATTGTTGATCAACCAGATCATATGTGAAGAAGTCTACACTTTAGAAGAAATTGTATATAAAGTGTTTGCGCCCTGACGAAGGAACTGTGGATAGTTGTCCTTTCCGAAACGCGCGTCGGTGCTGTTTGCTTGATTATTTGTGTTTAATTTATTATTTTTGTATTGCTGTTTTTCTCTCTCTGTTTTGTATTGTTTTTGCCATATTGTAATTTTGTGTACTGTTGTGTAATTGTGTATGATTGATTGGTTGAATGTGACAATGTTTGCTTGCTTCAGGATGATTGGGGTTTTTTGCTGTATATCTTAATTGGTAATTGATTTTAAATAATTTTAGGAAGTTGTTTTTGTGTATATTTATAGGAAATAAATAAGAAATATGTTTTTTAAATACATTTCTTGTGTGGGAAAATGTTGATATATATTTATCTACGGATGTATTACCTTTAGATTAAGTTTGCTACCTAGGAGAGGTTTTGTGTTGTTGTCCGATATTTGCCTGCTTCCTCTTCCTAGTATTGCTGTTATCAGGGACCCTCGTTTGTCATTGAAAAAATAACTATTTTCTGAGGAAGTCACTGCAAGTCAGCTTGCTGTGCGGCACTGCGTGACAGGGAAAGGGCAGGTATGTGCCATAATTAAGGCAATATGGTGCATCCCTGTCCTTTCCCTTGTGCTGGTGCCCTTTTGGCAGACTACTACCAACACAGGCCTCCTTGGACCATGTGGCAAGGGTGCCTTTGTTACCAGAAGGATTGTTTTTAAGCAGGAAGGGGCACCTTCCGGTACAAAACCAATCCTGGGAGGCACACTCTTCTTTCAATGTGTGCTGCAGACTGTAGCACACATAAAAAGAGGAAGAAATTAGGAGAAATAGAGATATTTCTCTTTGTTACTCCTCCCCTGGGAAGGTGTATATTTTTGGCTCATTCCCAGGTTTGCAAATTCTTGTAAGTCTGTGGTTGCAACAAAATCCATGTGTGTTGTCTGGGAACACCAACGCAATGCCCATATAATGCCTACCCAGGGCAGAATAACGTTATGCAGCGATTTGCTCTGTGTTGCATTACTCTAGATTTTTTAAGCTGCTTAAAGCTACGGAAAGTGGCTTCACATGGCTTTAAAAACGTACTTGGAGGTTTGCGTCAGGCACGTTCCATGGATCATGGTGCAAACATGATGCAGCCCTCTAATAAATGAGGCACTCAGTGTGGTGGATCCATTGTGAGCCACTCTGAATGCCGAGTGTGGTTCTATCTTGTTGAACCCTCCGACTATATGGAGAGGATTTGGGGGTGCCAGGCATATGGGGAAGAAGAATGGGAAGGAGACCGTAGGCCATTTAGATACCACCTGTGGGGTTGATACACACAGGGAAAGATGCAAGGAGGCAGAGAATGGGTGATTATGGCTTGGCAGTTTTTAGCAGGGATTGTGTTTTAGGTATGTGCAGTGGTTTAATTAGAGTGTAATGTATTGTCAGAGATTGTTAGCCCTTTCATGCCTCATTTAGCAACCCTTTTCATACTAGACTACTTTTTACACTCTCTAGCCTGAATCCCTGCTGTCTTTAGGGAGAACGCAGCTGTGAACAGGAAGAATTTCTAATTGCACTGTGTCATGATTCTAGAATGAAAGTGTTTTTTTTCTCTTGAGCTGTACTAAACCAGGTACAGTGCCCTACCCCCGTAGCCAGCTGTTTGCACTCACCTCTAGTTATCTTCAATACCCTTCGGTATCTCTGCCACAGTCACTGTTTCAGCAGCCCACTCTTATAGCAGAGTCTTCCTGATGATGTCTGCTGATTCGAGTATGGCCCTAGGGCGTGTGAGAACCAAACAGGATGCACATACATCCATCACAGAATCACATGTTGTTTCTTCATTGCTCAGGTGGGGGTGCTAAAAGGTGTGATTATGTTTCTTTTTTATTTGCATCTCCATCTCTTGTGTGAGAACACATGTTGACCCACTCTTCCTGTGATGTGTAGCCCCTGCTCAGCGAAATGAACACCGGTCTGCACAGTCATCACCCTCACATTGTGCCCTCAGAAACAGCAGGGGCCTCTCAAAACTCCCTTTACATCCAGTACTGGTATCATAGAAAAGGTGCTGTAGAATGTGAACCTTATGTAACGCATAAAGGCACTCATTGCTAATGTTCAGATAATGATTCCAAATAAGTTATGAAGCCTAACCCTACATCCTAACCATAATCCTAAACTTTACCCGACACACTAAACCTAAACTGAAAAACTGTGCCTAGATCTAACCCTACTAAGTTTGTTTTGATTTACGTTTTCTGTGCTTTGTTATATGTAGCTTTTGGAGTAATCCACTGTTGATGGCTTAAATGAGGAACTTTGTAATACACGCCATAACACATTTAGGCCCACATGCATCATAGCAAAAATCGGTCGCAAACGGGCAGATTCTCAGGATCTGCCCCTTTGCGACCGGTATTTTTGCATTTGGGATGCATAATCCCAAATGCAAAAATCGCAATTCAAGTAATCTCTAAATTGTGATTACTTAAATTGCGATTGCATTTAAGGAATCTCAAATTGAGATTCCTTAAATGCAATGCATTAAAGTAAAAAAAATTGCGATTTCGCTAATAGGGGGAGCAAATTACCTTGAAGTTGAACTTCATGGTAATTTGCAAAAACTTTGAAAAATGCACTAAAGTGCATTTTTCTAAGTTTCATTTTACACACACACATGCCCTTGGGGCATGTGCGCGTGCAAGATGTACTCATATGCAGATTTCAGGGGTGCAACAGGGTGTCCTTTTGACACCCTAGCACCTTTGAAATTGCATTCTCAATTTGTGATTCTCTAATTTTGTAAATGGTTACAAAGAAATTAGCTTCAACTTGGGCACCTGCTGTAACCCTGTAAGGGCTTCATCTACTTCAGTTTTTGAAAATCCGTCCCACACGCGATTTCGCGGATTTTTCTGCAATTTCGCGAGATTCGCGGACCGCGAAATTGCAGAAAATCCGCAAATTCTGCTAACGGAACGGATTTTACGCCCATGCTTAGCTTACACCTGATTGGTACAATGTATTTACTTGTGGGTCCCTTGTATATTAACGAGTACCCAGGGTCTGAAAATAAATGCTACTACTAGGCAGCAGCACTCATAGTGCAACCCACTAAAAGTAGCCTTTTAAAACATCCCTTTGCGGCCTGTAGTGAAGTTTTAAACTGCCAATTCAACCTGGCAAAATAAATATTTTCTGTGGCCTAAACACTCATATTTAATACATATAAGCGTCTAAATAATGCCTTAAAGAGCCGATATGGCTGGGTGCATTGTATTTGAAAAGTAGGGTGTGGGTTTTAAGTTTACATGTCCTGGTAGTGAAAATAAGTTTTACGACTGTAATGCCTACCTCTGCTACAGGATCAAATGGGTTACCTTATTACATTTTGAATCAATTTAAATACTTTTAATAAGTTCTAACTTTTGAATGGGTTGATTTACCAAAGCGATATTCAGAAACTCACACTTTATACATTTTTGACCCCCAAGAGACATTTGAAGCAAGAGGTTCATTTATGGACATAATAATAATGATTGCAATTTCTGCATAACGCTCATTATCATACTGGTGTCAAGTGTAAAAGGACGTTTGAGAGTATTTTTCAGTTTTTTTTTTTAGTTTTGCATGCACAAAGTATTATACGTTTTGGAATGTTTATTTATGATTATTCAATGCAAAAATATGTTTGATGTTTGAAATGCGGTCTGGAAGATATGTTTAAGTGTGTACGAAATATTCATATGAGATGAAAAAATTCACCTAATAAATATGTGGCCCAAGGGAATTAATTTACTTGACCCAGAATTGAAAAGTGGGAGTTTAAAATTATAGCCTGGGTACATTTTTCATTTGTACTTTAAAGGTGGCCTTATCCAGCTGTTTCTTAAGGACTCGACCCCCAATTTCTTATGCTTGAGAGTAGGTAGATACCCATGAGAGAATGATCCATCAATAATAAGGAGAAAAATAAATCTTAAAAATACAAACTACGTGGCTAGCCAGAACTGGCCTATCACAAAAATGTCAGGACAAGAAACACGTTCATATTCAGAGTACCATATTCATAGATTGATCACTACTCCTTCACCTTTTACTTCTATCACTTTGAGTATAACTGCACAACAACAAAATGAAATAGAAAAACAAACAAGACTCAGGAAGAAACATAGACAAACCGAGCGTAATGGATATTTTCTATTGGAACATCTAAAAGCAATGTGTTCTGGAAGATATGTTTAAGTGTGTATGAATTATTCATATGAGATGAAAAATGTACCTAACAAATATGTAGCCCAAGGGAATTAATTTACTTGACCCAGAATTGAAAAGTGTGAGTTTAAAATTATAGCATGGGTACATTTTTCATTTGTACTTTAAAGGTGGCTTTATCCAACTGTCTCTTAAGGACTCACCCCCAATTTCTTATGCTTGAGAGCAGGTAGATACCCGTGAGGGAATGATCCATCAATAATAAGGAGAAAAATAAATCTAAAAAATACAAACTACGTGGCTAGCCTGCACTGGCCTACCACAAAAATGTCAGGACAAGAAACACATTTATATTCAGAGTACCATATTCGGAGATTGATCACTACTCCTTCACCTTTTACTTCTATCACTTTGAGTATAACTGCACAACAACAAAATGAAACAGAAAAACAAACAAGACTCAGGAAGAAACATAGACGAACCGAGCGTAATGGATATTTTCTATTGGAACATCGAAAAGCAGGAGCAATCCCTTGGGAATGGCAGGTTAAGAACACACCGGTATTATTTATCGAGGACCCAGAGTATAAAAAATGTTTTAGTTACATTAGTATAAAATGCAGTAGAGATCTGATTTTGCACTCAATTGAAACAGTCCAAATGATCTGTAAAAAACATTTGGATGAAATCTTGGCTTTGAAACAAGCCATAAAAGACAGTCAGACAGTAGCGGGCGTGAAAGCCCTGTTGGAATAAAATTGAGAAAGATATAAATACATTTAAGGACAACATCATGAACCTCAATAATAAAACTATCGACCTAGAGACAGTATATCCATATCTAAAAGAATATTTCTATACACGACCAGAGTCACAGAGAGTGTTACCAGAATATCAAGGGAGATCAAAAACTAGATTCCTCACTTTTTAGAAAACTTCATCATCTAAATTTCCTGGAGAATCAGACTCAGGGGCGAGTCCCTCAAATCAAAACATACAAAGACTGATTTCCTTTATAGCTAGAGGCCAACAAAAAAACAGACGAAGATACAGAAATCAACCATGGGAAATGTGAATGAGATGCCAATTTTACAAGAATTGTAAAAACAAAATCCATTTTTGAACTGGATCATTCATTTGTGCCTCTTAAACACACATACTATGTATGATTAAAAACAGAAGCACTGGAAATCTTAAGAAAGATAATACTCAAAGCCAAATTCGCCAAAAAAGAAGATCATCGCATTGAGGAACCCACAGGCCTATGCAAGAAGTCAACCCTTTACCCACTCCAAAATACTATTCCAAAAAAAGTACTGCATTTGTGCAAGTTGTCTTTTCAGCTTTAAATCAGCTTGAAAATAGAAAGACTTTTGCAAAAATAAAAGAACAAAAAGGGAGCCAAGGCTATTCAAGTACTAAAAAAATTACAGTTGAGTAGTCATAAAAGAAGCTGAAAAAAGCAGAGTGGTTGAACTATCGAAAAAAGATCAGTACCTAAAGGAAGGAAAAAGCCAAATTCACAATCAAGATTTCTATTGAATAATTTCAACTGATCCAACAAAGGTGATTCAAGATGAACTTTTAACAAATTTGCAAGAAGGATTTGCCAATGATTTTCTTGGTCCTTTGAGTTTACAAAAAATCAAATCCAAGGTCCCCTGTAACGTACTTTTTGCCTAAAATTCATAAGGAGGAAAAATATCTCCCAAGGCGTCCAATAGTTTCCAGATGTGATTCTATTCTGGAACATATTTCTTAATATGGGGATGTTTTTTTGAAACCTTTCCTCAAGGAAGGTCCACCTTACTTGAGAGACACAATAGATGTTATTAATTAAGAAGGAGGGCAACAATGCAACTCAATAACACATTGGATTGCTACTTTTGATGTCATCTCATTGTATGCACAAATTCCTCAAGATGAATCATTAGAGGTGATGGAATTTTATTTAGAAAAGAGATTTAGAAAAGAGATTTAGAAAAGAGACCAGGACCCCATAGGCTCCAAATGCAATTCATCTTAAAAATGGCAGCCATAGCCCTAAAAAACAACAACTTCAAATTTAAAGATGTATTCTTTATTCAGACCAAGGGAACGGCCATGGGATGTTCTTCTTTGCCAGAAATGGCATAACTGTTTATGGTACTATTTGAAGATACATGTATCTTTAATAAGAATCCCTACTCAGGAAGTAATAATGTCTGCTTTTTACAGTGACCTAATAATAAAAGTCCAGATATACAATTCAGTATGTCAAAAAATCTAAACAATTTGACATTTCTATATGTTGAATTCAAGGTTACAGATGAAAAACTAGCAAAAAAGTTGCACCACAAATCAACTGATAAGACTAATGCACTACATTGCACAGGTTTTCACCCTCAAACATTGTGACCATACTAATGGAAAAACTGAAAGACAAAGGAAATCCGCGTAAGCTCTTGAAACATTCATTAAAAATAGCATGGTACACACCAAGGGAGTGCCTCTGGTAAAAAATAATAATAATAAGTATTAGAAAAATTACTATGTTTGTCCACTTATTGCCCACAGACAAACAATTTCAAAAATATATTTTTTTATAATTGCCATTTGATTAAAAAAACTCTGAATGTGGGTTTGACTGTCCACTGTTTGCCATGAAGAAGTATCCATGCCTAGGTAACCATCTAATAAAAGCTTGCAGCAATGTAAGAAAGGGGGATCTTGAGAACTCAGTGGATTATGAACCCTTTGGAAGGCCATTACAAATGTGGCAATTGTGTAACCGGTAGTCAAACAACTGAAGGAAAAGTTTCTCGAACTGCAGAACTAAAAACGTACTGTATGTCCATGTGCAAAATATATATTGGTAAAACAAATCCGAAAATAAGACATAGAATAATACAACATACCTTTTGCATCAGAACAAAAACCATGACAGCCCCACTGGTAAAGAGTCAGACAGAAAAAACTTTCAGTGGACAGTACCTTGAAGCACACCGTATGAAAAAAAGAGGCCTATTTAAATTTGAGATTCAACATAGAAATTAACGCTCTTAACGAAATGTCTGAACAGACTGTCAGCAGGCTGAGAAGGCTATAAATCAGAGATGCTTTTTTAATTAGAAGGGGTATCGGAGTGATTCCTAATTTACAGTGTACCAAAGGACGCTGTTTAAACCCCTGAGACTATCCCTAAAGAAGCGGAACGCCTAGGGAGCGAGTGCCTACCTCGCAAACGTTGCAGAACTTCATTTCTGGAGCCCGGAGCCTGTTGGTCTTGGTCCCCCTCCCGCAGCCGCACTTACCATCCCAAAGCGGCCGCCGAGCGGAGGGGGCCACAGGACTACGTTTCCCGGCCTGCCCCGCAGCGGAAGACGGTGCAGACTTCGCGCCAGGCGGCGCATAAGAGCGCGTCACCCCGGTGGAGCGGGTGACGCTGTTTAAACCCCTGAGACTATCCCTAAAGAAGCGGAACGCCTAGGGAGCGAGTGCCTACCTCGCAAACGTTGCAGAACTTCATTTCTGGAGCCCGGAGCCTGTTGGTCTTGGTCCCCCTCCCGCAGCCGCACTTACCATCCCGAAGCGGCCGCCGAGCGGAGGGGGCCACAGGACTACGTTTCCCGGCCTGCCCCGCAGCGGAAGACGGTGCAGACTTCGCGCCAGGCGGCGCATAAGAGCGCGTCACCCCGGTGGAGCGGGTGACGCTGTTTAAACCCCTGAGACTATCCCTAAAGAAGCGGAACGCCTAGGGAGCGAGTGCCTACCTCGCAAACGTTGCAGAACTTCATTTCTGGAGCCCGGAGCCTGTTGGTCTTGGTCCCCCTCCCGCAGCCGCACTTACCATACCGAAGCGGCTGCCGAGCGGAGGGGGCCACAGGACTACGTTTCCCGGCCTGCCCCGCAGCGGAAGACGGTGCAGACTTCGCGCCAGGCGGCGCATAAGAGCGCTTCACCCCGGTGGAGCGGGTGACGCTGTTTAAACCCCTGAGACTATCCCTAAAGAAGCGGAACGCCTAGGGAGCGAGTGCCTACCTCGCAAACGTTGCAGAACTTCATTTCTGGAGCCCAGAGCCTGTTGGTCTTGGTCCCCCTCCCGCAGCCGCACTTACCATCCCGAAGCGGCCGCCGAGCGGAGGGGGCCACAGGACTACGTTTCCCGGCCTGCCCCGCAGCGGAAGACGGTGCAGACTTCGCGCCAGGTGGCGCATAAGAGCACGTCACCCCCGCGTCGCGGGAGCGCGCGGGAGCGCCCGGGGCTAAGCCCGGGCAAAGGGCGGGCCCTCTGTGGCCCTCGGTGGCTGAGGTAGGCTGGGCTGGGCCCTGTTATTTCCATTCACACAAGTACATGTATACCGGCGGATATTGAAGTGACTGCTCTGAGGGTTAAGCGTACATTTTTTCCATAGACCTTGTCTGCGGGCTGATTGTTCTCGTCTCTCCAATTTTCCTTTTTTACATCATTTTTAAAGCTCATTTACTCTTTTTATATCATTGTAACATTAGTGGACATACCCTTTTTTTTGTGCGGCGTCAATTCTATTGGAAATTCGTGAGGATGACTAAGAAACTCCGCTCTGGGAGATTAGTGGGGGGAAGGACCTGTGCAAAAACAAAATCTAACCCCTTAAGAAATAAATCTGTGATTAACTATTCGCTAAAAGGACAGTGTCAGCTTTTTGACCTTTGGGAAAAAGCTGTGGATAAGAAAGCAGCTGTGGACGCTAATGATGGTTTCCTACCTTTTTCACAGGCGGGTCCATCTCAAGCGGCTGATAATATGGTCTCTCCTCCAACACTGATAGATCCAATCCAAATAGAAATTACTGCAGGGATAAGCCCTGCTCTTGCTATTGATAATGGTCCTACTGGGCCTCTTGTGCATTTAATGGAAGGAAAATACACTAACAATTCTCCGGCGCCACAGGCTGGTAATGTACGTGTTAGCTCAGAGGGAGATGTTTCTCTGTCATCTATTGACCTCGAACTTTGTGGCCGTTATGTGAGCACAGGAAGTCCAAAACTCTTTGAAACCTCTAAACCATTAGTGGGCGCGACTCCATCTGGCCTATTGCTATACAGCAGTACTCCCTCCATAAATGCGCAGGATATGTCCGCACTGTTAAATGTTTCTGTGTCTCCTGAATTCCATCTATCAGGAATCTGTCCACCTGTTGCTACTGGCGAAAAACCAATATCGGAGTCTTTGATTGCCCTTGAAAATTTGCTCTCATCTATACTGTGTCTCTTGGGCAAATTTGTGGGCAGCTCGGACTGTATCTTAGATTCAGTCACCAAAATATTGAATGCAATGCTGCACAAGGTGCCTGAAGTGAGGAGTGCTTCCTGGAACGTGACTGATACCAACCAAGCAACGGGGAACTTAAATGTACCTTTGGAGAAGCCTGATATAAAGCCGATAGCTATGGTTCAAGAAAACATTTTTATGGCTACGTCTGTTTCAGTGGCAAATAATTGTGTAAAAAACTCCGACTTTGAAATAGAGGAAGAAATTCAGACTGGTGTACCAAGTTCAGTAGCACAGGAATTATTCCCGATTTTTAAAACCGGGAAAATAGAGCTACAAGAAGAGGACGATGAAGAAATCAGCAAAAAAAGCCAAAAACACAGAAACGATAAAGGGAAAAAAAGGAAACCTCTACGTAAATACAGGAAGAAAAGACAAAGGCGGATAATCTTTCAAGATTCTATTGTTTCAATCAACAATGAGGAGAACGCCATTAATTCAAACCTGGGGATCATCAAAATGGCAAGTGAATCTTATCATGAACACTTAGGTACAGAGACTAACGGTAATACTCTGCCTTTGCCTTTAGAAGACTTGTCCCAGAAGGGTGGTCATGGCACGATTACCCCGCAGGTGGTTGAGACAGGGAGCACTACCCCGGTTGTACTGGGGGACCTTAATCCTTCTGCTCCCTCTTTTGCCCCTACGGTTAGGGCAGATATAGGCCCGCTTCATTGCCTCCAGGCAAAAAAATCAATGAATTATGTGGACACTTTTGTTTTGGACTTTGTTCCTCTATTTGATGTAAATTTGCCTCTAAATAGATCATGGTTGCTTAAATGTCTTTGTGATCAGGAATGTCTTCACCTTATTCAATCAAGGGATATTGAGTTAGTGTCTCTGCTAGGTGAAGATAGTGTAACCAGTATAAGAGTCAAATTTTATTCTAAATTCATTGTAAATCTGATACTACAGCAAGTGGAGAGTTTTCAATGTAGAGGTATCGATGTCCTGCCTATTTTTAGTTCTGATGTGACCATTTCTCCCCACGGGATGTCCCGAAAGGGTGACAAGTTAGATAGGGCATCCTCCCCGTTTGAGGATTTAAAGATCTGGGTCTCAAAGGGGAAACGGTCAGTCTCTAAAGCACTGCTTCTTCCGCCAATCCAGAACTCCGCACCTGTAGACGAGAATCACCGGTGGAATTGGCTGCATGGTGCTCTTGCAACCAAGAGCACCGATAATTCCAAATTATTCCATCATCTTTAATAATCAATTAAAAATAATCTCTTGGAACGCAGCCGGGATACACAGTAGCCCCGAGAAACTTGATTTTTTATTCTCGCTAGGAGCAAGTGTGATCTGCATCCAAGAAACATGGTGCATTGATAGTATCTATGGAGGGAAGGAATACTATGTGTTGGAAGCACCTGCTGCCCCTTCTAGGAAAGGTCATGCTAAAGGGGGAATAGTTTGTTTGTTAACTAATAAACGGAGCTGGAGATTTTCGCATTACATTGATCCCAGTAATCTCTTTTAAGCCATAAGAATTTCGAATCTCCCAAATTTTCCTAATAAATCGGGCATTGTAATTATTAATGTGTATGTCCCCCCTGAAGAGTGTTATAATAATTTATTGAAGCATGTATTTCAATATATTGGACAGATTAAGAATGTTTCCTCTCCACCTGATGTTATTCTAGTTGGAGATTTGAATTGTAAAATCTCGAACGCCAGCTTAAATTTATTTAGAAATATACCCAAAGATTGTCCCCGATAAAATAATAACAAACAAAAGAGGGAAGATTCTCCTGGAGGAACTTTCGGCTGTTGAGGGGCTTATTTTAAATGGGAGATTTCCCTCTGATGTGCCTGCGAACTTTACGCATAAGTCTCCTTTTAGCCCCTCTATCCTGGACTATGTGATCTCTGACTTTAACATTTTCCCTTATGTCCATGATCTTATGATAGCCCCCACCTCTTTTAGTGATCATTGCATAATTTCCATAACGCTTTCTTTTAAACCTCCACCCACTGAGTCTTGGTCGTTTGGTAACAATGAGGTCACCTTCCAGGGAACTTCGGGTAGGTGCTGCTGGAACAGCACCTCAATAAGAGGTGTACATGATATTTTATGCAAAACTATACTAGAATTAAATAGCTGGTGTGGTTCTGAAATTGCTAATTTCGAAAAATTGGTGAGAAAGATCACTTCAGATGTAAAAAAGGTTAGTGGTTTTGGAAAAAAGCCTTTTGTCCCTAGCACATTGCGCACCCTGAATAAGGAAATAAATAAATTAGTGCGAATGCAATATATAGGAAGATCTGGGGAACTAGCTAAGGAAATATCGAGGTTAAAAAGAAGGAGAATCAGATTAAGAAGGAGTCTAAAAAAGGAGAAGGAAGACTTAGTATGGATAAACCTACGGGAGGCAGTTGCTCATGGTAAAACTAGAGAATTCTGGTCCAGAGTCGGGAGGGGCTGTGGTACCAGAAGTAGTCCTCTTCCTATACCCATCTCTGAAGAGGTTTGGTCCTCTTATGTTAGAAAGCTGTATTCCTATCTGAGGATCTGATCGACTATCCAACTGTGAAAACAATAGAAATGGCTATAAAGAATATGCGCTTGTCGGGCGCAATGGGACCTGATGAACTCCCCATGACGGTTTTAAAGCAGGAACCTTTACTCTGGAGTAGGATTCTTCACCCAGTGTTTAAATCCTGCTTTGTTACTAAAATTGTTCCAGCTTCCTGGAAGGGAAGTATATTGGTCCCTATTTTTGAGAAGGGATCTAGGGATTGTCCCATGAATTACCGTTTGATTGCTCTCCTGGACTCAATCGGAAAGGTCTTTGCTAAATGTATTTTGGGCTTACTTGAGGATTGGGTCGAGGAGAATAATATTCTTCCATGTGAACAGACTGGTTTCCGTAAGGAACACGGTACATTGGACAATCTCACCACCCTCCATGTGATCACGGATAAATATTCACGTGTAAGAGGAGGAGTGGTGTTCGCAGCGTTCATTGATTTCTCCACAGCGTTCGATAAAGTCGACCGTCGAACGCTGTGGAGAAAACTAGCTGCCCTTTGTTTACCGGTGTATCTATTAGAGCTGTTACGTGCTCTCCATTCAGAAACATGGTGCAGTGTTCTCCAAGGGGGTGAGAGGGGACTTTCACTCAAGATTCCCTCCCAGAATGGCCTTAAACAAGGCTGTCTCCTGGCACCACTATTGTTCTCACTATACACTGCAGACCTTCCTGCTTATCTATCAGCGTGTGTGGGTATTGCTCCGGTGGTAGGTGGGACCCCGATTTCTTGTCTCATGTATGCTGACGATATTCTCGTATTAGATCTAACCCCTAAAGGTCTTGCTAATCGGCTGCAAGCTTTACACGTTTTTGCTGATACACACTGTATGAAAATTAATATATATAAAAGCAAAATCATGTGTATTGCTGGAAAAAAGAAATGCCGTTCTGTAAATTTTGGATGGTTTATTGGTGGCCAAAAACTAGATGTTGTCAAAACCTACACTTTTTTGGGAAAAATTATTGCGGCCAATTTGAGTGAGAGGCCCCATATTGAGCACTGTTCACGTAAAGCGCTTGCCCACGGCAAAGGCTTAAACTCCCTTTATTCCGCTACTGGAAAGAGACACTTCGCTTGTCTTCTTGAAGTGTTTAGGGCCAAGATTCCTCCTACGATACTGTATGGTATAGAACTCTTAGAGTTGAAGCATTGGGAGTTTTGTAATAAAATTGAGGGGAAACTCCTAAGATCTCTATCCAACTTTAATACCTCCTGCTCCTTGGCAGCATGTAGGCTGGATTTCGGCCTTAGGAGCAGCTGGGTCCAGGGACTATGTGCCCTGGTAAGATGGGTGGCCTGCTTGGCTAGAGCTGAATCAGGGTCGATGAGGGCCCTTCTTAAAAAGAAACTGTTGGGCAACTTTAATGAGTTCTCACGTATGGTAAGGAATTTCAGAAGAGCTGTGTCACTCTTAAAGCTAGATGAAAGTGTGTTATTCCTGTATTCATCATCACAGCTAAAACTTGTGCTAAAACAGGCATCGTGGGAACTTTGTTATCAAATGGATAGGAACACAATACAAGGGAAAGGGGGTAGCAATCTTCTCCTTAACTCCTACACTATGAAGTTGGCCCAACCCTATGCCACATGGAATTTACCTCATGGTATTCGTAGATTATGGTTTCTGTTACGTTACGATTTACTGCCTTTAAACTCACTTCTTTCTAAATGGTACGGAACCTCCCCCATGTGTAACTTCTGTAGCTTGAGTACTCAGAACTGTATCCATGTTATGTTAATCTGCCCTGCACTTCGACCATTGCGTTTTAAATGGTTAAAATCGATATGTCTACAATTGGGTATATATGACGTTAATGTTTTTTTACGATCTCTATACTGTCCCCCAAATGAAATGTTTTGCTTCTATATTTTTAATTTCTTTAAAGGTTTTTTAGCTATTTATTAAGGCAACCTGGAGAGATCTGACTTTGTGCCCTCATGCCATCAATTCTATGGATGAAATCAGTTTTCTATGTGTGATGTATTTTATTTTCTCTGTTTGTATTTGTTCTGAATTTTATGTGGCCCTTAACCAGAGCCAAACATAATAAATAAATTGAATTGAATTGAATTGAATTGTGTACCAAAGGTGAAAAATAATTTCTTGATCAGGTCAAGGAAATTGTTGAAGATAAACTGATTCCCGCTGCTTGAAAAAGACTCAGGTGAACATACATTTTTATATATATATATATATATATATATATATCTATATCTATATCTATATATATATATATTTATATATCTATATCTATATATATATATATATCTATATATATATATATATATATATATAGATATATATATATATATATATATATAGATATAGATATATATATATATATATATATATATATATATATATATATATGTATGTATGTATGTACAACATCTACGGGCAATTTTACACAATGACTCAAACTACCCAGTGGCATGCCACTTTGAGTCTACCCACAATAGAGATGTAAATTGTTTGTCTTATTATGAAGTGGGAGCAATACCAAAACTAAGAAGAGGTGGTAATAGGGATTTGAAATTAAGGCAGTTGGAATCCAACATGATATTGGAATTCGACAGTAAAAGCCCTAATGGCCTTAATAATACAGAGGATCTACATACCTTCCTCTAATATCCCTCAGCACTTTATTCTAGAATTCTGTAATTCTCTTCAAGTGGTCTATTTGTTATAATCAAATTTTGATTTTTTGCTCTCAGGCAGTCAGGTTCCCTGTTGCCTGGAGTAAGCTTTAGCTGTTTGTGCATATAACAACGATTTTTCTAAATATTTCATCAAATTTCCGTTCCGTCTAGTCAGGTTTCCTGTTAGGCGGAAACTAAGGTATCCTCTCAAATTATTCCCCATTTTGTAAATATATGTAATTCATTACTTGTATTTATTTTGAATTTTTACACAACTTTTTATACACAGGGTGTTTTAATAAGAGTTATCTATTTATGATTATACTTGCTTGGATTATCAAATGCTTTTATCATGAATTTTAATTTAAGCAAAATGTGGTTTTAACCCAATTGTTGAAAATATGGAGATAAGGCAAATTTGTTTACAAGTCGGTTTTTCATGCACATTGTCACTTTTTCTTCCTCTGGACAAAACATAGGTCATAATTAATCTTTTGCACTTTTAGGACATGCATTGTTTGCACTTTAAAAATAGCACTTTAAGATCTGACCCACCCATCAGTTTGATCTCATTGAACAATCTATAGATTCTAACTATTTAAAGATGGAAACTTTTTTAACATACCCCCCTCCTTTTTTCTTGTTCCCCTCTAGATACAAATATTTGATGGATTTATCCAGAGACTGCAGATGAAAACTTTTATATTCAAGTGATCCTATTTCTGATGCAAATGTATTTATACGGACATATAGACATTTTAGTTATACTTTGAATGTGTCTTTTATTTCCATGATCATGTGACACATGGAGGGGGTGGTGAAGGCTGGGTGTAATGTGCACTATAAAAATAGAAAATGTACAAACAATAATTGCATGTGAACAAGGGCTCTGGGAGCCCGAAACGCGTTATGCACTCTCGCACAACTTGAGCAAATAAAAGAAGAAACTTAACATCTGGTCCTGTGGTCTGTCTCCTGGTTTTTCGTGTCTGGATGCAAGGAGTTTTTTTGTGGATATATATATATATATATATATATATATATATATATATATATATATATATATATATATATATATATATATTACCTACTGGCGGTCGCCAGTAGGTAGGTATAGTTAGGATTGTTTTCCGTAGGAAATCCGCAACATTCTATTGGGAATAACTTTGGCGCCGGTGGACTAATTTTTGCGAATTTCTCAAAGAAGATGGCCCGCTCTGCTCTGCTCCTTCCCTGAAAATTTGGGGGGGATTCGTGAAGTGGGGGTCGAGATTAAAGGGGGGTCCCAAAATGTTTTTTCCCCATGTTAATTTCCATAGGGCGGTTGGACTCACTTTTAGCCCGAACGGCTGAATGGATTTCCACCAACCTTGGCAAAATTGTAGGGACTGGTAGCCCGATGTGCCTTTGCTATGTCTCAAGATATGTGCTCCAGTGGATTTTGAGTATTTTAGGTTCAAAAAAATATATATATCTATAAGCGCGCCCCGGTACGCGCACCGGGGCGCGTACCAGCGCGTAACGCGTGTTCGCGAGCGGAAAGCTGATTGGCACTCGGGTGTCTGTCAACATTCCAAACAGTCTGGAGCGGTCGCCATCTTGTGTCTCGGTAGGATCGAGACACAAGAGGTGGAAAAAACAAAGGGGGAAATGACTAAAAGGGGGTAGGGTAGACCCCCCCTGACCCCCTAGGTTTGATGTGGGGGCCATAAAAGGGCCCCGCGGGGCAAAAAAAAAAGAAAGGTTTTCGATTTTCGCGGGGGGAGCGCCCGGTACGCGCACCGGGGAGCGTACCTGGGAGCATACCATGGGGAAAACCCAGTGAAACAGTAAAATAATAATTTAAAGTGATTAGAGGTAGGGTAGCTCTGAATAGGGTTGTTGTGTTGTGTGGGTGATTTAAGTACCAGCATGTAGGTACTAATACAGAGTCTTAAATTCAATGTACACCGTCTTCTCTGTAGATAATTTGCATGTTGTTACAGAAGTTATTGTGGTATATGGAATCTATACCATAGTCTGTCAGGAAAGCAGAAACAACATGGAGGCAGGAGATGAAAAAGAGATGTCAAATAGTCATTGTTGATAATATAATGGGAGAAAGGAAGTAACTATGAGCAAAATTACTATGTAACACAAAAAAGTTGCACAGTATACTATAAGTCTCACTCTATATTATAATAATTTTGGTACTATTTCATGAATTACATATAAAAATGAATAATGTCTCGAACAATTTTGAATTACTAAATATACATTTATTGTTCTGATTGTTCATAATTAAATAACACTACCAACATTACATCATCCGGAATGTCCTCCAAATTTGTATTGCATGATTCCATATTATCTAAACAGTCAATGAATTGTTGGTCAAGAGACTCATCCATGAAGTCAAGAAAATCTTCTTGAAGAATCTCCTAATCGGTAATTTCGAAAGAAATATTGATGGTCTGTTGTGTACCTTCCATTTTTTTGCTGTAAATTGCATAAAAAATAACTATATCAGTAGAGTTAGGGCATTGTTGGGTTTAAGTTCAGAGAGGTACTTCTGAGTTTTTATGAGTCAAGTTATCTTTGGGCAGTGTATGGTATCAGGCAGGAAGTAGAAATATAAAAAAGTGCATGTGATGAAGCCTAAGTAAATTCATAATTATACCAGAGAAGCCTAACTCAATCCATAAATATAACATAGAAGCCTATCTGAATCTATACCTATAACAGAGGGACAGTAAATAACTATCAGAAAACGTTTTTACAAATTAACTTAAAGTGCCCCTTACAAATTAACAACTTACCTTACAGAAAGGTGATGAAGATAAATGAGAAAATCCTTTAAAGATGTACCTCAGGTAGTTGTAGTCAAAATGGCCGTTTCCCTCTAATTTTTCATTTATATTCATGTACATAACCGATCAAATGTCAGGAAATAAAAGTAGAAAATGAAAGTAACATTTTAATTGGTTGTATATTCTAACACTTCATATGTGTTTTTGTCATGTAAATTACCTCAGGATATTTAGACAGGGCTACAGCCCAAATGGCTCAATGGAATTCCATCAAATTTGGGAAAATGGTAGGGACTGGTATGTAGTAGGGCCTATTCTATATTTGATGAAAGTCTCTCCAGTGGTTTCTATGTAAATTAACATTTAAAAATTTTCGGGAGCGCTACGGGAGTCCTCCATCTTGTGTTTCGGTAGATTTGAGACACAAGATGGAGGACAAACAACGTTGGGAATGGGTAAAAGGGGGCACGGTAGACACCCCCTGATGCCCTAGGTTTTCTGAGGGGGGCTTAGGAGGCCCACATAGGCCAAAAATATATATATTTGTTTTAATTTTTTGCGGGGGGAGCGCCCGGTACGCGTACCGGGGAGCGTACTTTGGTGAAAAACAGTTAGAGTAAAGTAATCATTTTGAGTGATCAGATGTAGGGTAGCCCTGAAAAGAGCTTTTGGGTTCTGTGGCTGACTTAGGTACCTACAAGTAGGTTCCAATGCACAGTCTTAAATTCAGGAGGAATATTCTATTCCCCTCATCTGAGAAGTGTACACCATCTCCTCTGTAGATATCTTGCATGTTGTAACGCAAGTTATTGTTGTATATTGAACCCATTCTATAGTCTCTCATGTAAGCAGAAACAGATTTATTCACATGTTTCCGTGCTTTCTCAAATTGTGGACAAAATTGGTTGGACCACTTCCATTTCTGTCTTTGGCATATATTGGAATATACCAAGTTAGTTTGTGGAAAAAGTGTCATCAATTGCCGAAAGGTGTCCTTTAAAAGCATCTCCAGACCTACCCCAGTCAAAGTGCCTAGGTCATTTCCACCACAGTGCAAAATTATGAGGTCAGGGTGTGGCAGATGGTAAAAGGTTTTCACCAATGGTATCAATTGAAGACATCTCAATCCTCTTTGGCCAATCCACTTGATGTGCACATTTGGTAAATCGAGGTTGTGAAAATTTCTGATAGCTGCATACCTTTGAGCCCAGTGGATGTAGCTATGTCCAATAATCCAGACAGAGTACATGGTGAGAGGAGGTTCTGGTGCAGTCGGATGAAGTGTAGGAATGAAATGGCAGTTGGAACAGTAGGAGTTTGCAAAAAAAAAATAAAGGAGTTTCAGTGCTCTGATTGGTGGATTCAGATAGTTGAAAACTGAAAGTTAGGGTGCATGGTTCTGTTCTGTGAAAGAAGTAATTTGAATGCTTAAGAAAAAGTCATTTATTGAAACAATGCACCGGATAAGCTGGTGTATTGAGAGAACAAACATCCTTGCTGAGTTCATTTGCAACATTGTAGAATACATTTTTAAACCTGAGAGGTCAGTGAGGAGGGAGTTGCTATGGTAACAGGTAGAAAGGGCTGAGGGGGGAAGGGTGTTGGTTTGAAAATAGAGAGGGAAGAGTTTTGATTGGTTAACATGAGGGATATGTGTGTAGAATTAGAGATTTTCTGTGCCATTCATGGTTGCAGTGCCTGGAGTACATACCTTTTGCTCTGCTAAAGAAATATTGGTGTGTGTATCTGACACTGTTCTCAATCTCCCAAAGCATTTATAAAGGTGAGTAATGATTCATTTAATATAGATAGAGACGTGTATACTCTATGGAGAAGATTTGGAAGCAAATTGTGGTTTTTTAATGTTGCTTTGTGTCATGTTTTTTGAAAATGCTTGATAAAAAGTTGTTGGTGGAAAGAGGAATTGTATTTTGTAAAAATGTGAAGATTCAGTAGTGACCTGGAATGCTTGTACATAGGACCTGCGGTTTGTTTCTAAAATGTTATTTAAAAAACGATTTTGGGGGAAATGAATGGCTTTTACATTTTTGAGAAGGAATAAATAGTGTCTGCATGATTAAATAAATATATTTGAACCTTTCACAATGATGTCTTCTGTGTTACCTCAGATTAGGCAGCACATTGAGCTTCTTTGCTGTTCATTTGTGTTATGTTTTTTGATAATGATTGGTATCAACATTTGCAAGATAGAGGATTTGTATTTTGTAAAATAGTGAGGTTTCAGTAGTGAAATTAAATGCTTGTACATAGGAGCTGCGCTCTGTTTCTAAAATGTTATTTAAAAAACGATTTTGGGGCAAATCAATGGCTTTTATATTTTTGAGAAGGAATAAATAGTGTCTGCATGATTAAATAAATATATTTGAACCTTTCACAATGATGTCACCTGTGTTACCTCAGATTAAGAAACACATTGAGCTTCTTTGCTGTTGGTTTGTGTAATTTTTTTGGTAATGCTTGGTAGGAATGTTTGCAAGAGAGAGGAAATGTATTTTGTAAAATAGTGAGGTTTCAGTACTGAAATGGAATGCTTGTACATAGGACCTGTGCTCTGTATCTAAAATGTTATTTAAAAAACGATTTTGGGGGAAATTAATGGCGTTTACATTTTTGAGAAGGAATAAATAGTGTCTGCATGATTAAATAAATATATTTGAACCTTTCACAATCATGTCACCTGTGTTACCTCAGATTAGGAAGCAGATTGAGCTTCTTTCTTGTTGGTTTGTGTCATGTTTTTTGATAAAGCTTGGTATCAACATTTGCAAGATAGAGGAATTATATTTTGTAAAATAGTAATGTTTCACTAGTGAAATTGAATGCTTGTACATAGGATCTGCGCACTGTTTATTAAATGTTATTTAAAAAACAATTTTGGGGCAAATGAATGGATTTCAAATTTTTGAGAAGGAATAAATAGTGTCTGCATGATTAAATAAATATATTAGAAGCTTTCACAATGATGTCACCTGTGTTACTTCAGATTAGGAAGCACATTGAGCTTTTTTCTTGTTGGTTTGTTTCATGGTTTTCGATAATGCTTGGTATCAATATTTACAAGAGAGAGGAAATGTATTTTGTAAAATAGTGAGGTTTTAGTAGTAAAATGGAATGCTTGTACATAGGACCTGCGCTCTGTTTCTTAAATCTTATTTGAAAAACGATTTTTGGGCAAATGAATAGCTTTTACATTTTTGACTAGGAATAAATAGTGTGTGCATGATTAAATAAAAATATTTGCAGTTTTCACAATCATGTCACTTGTGTTACTCTAGATTAGGGAGCAGATTCAGCTTTTTTCTTCTTGCTTTTTGTTAAGTTTAATGATAATGTTTGGTATGAACATTTCCTAGATAGAAGAATTGTATTTTTAAAAATAGTGAGGTTTCAGTAGTAAAATGGAATGCTTGTACATATGAACTGCGCTCTGTTTCGTAAATGTTATTGGAAACATGATTTTGGAGCAAATGAATGGCTTTTACATTTTTGAGAAGGAATAAATAGTGTCTACATGATTAAATAAATATATTTGAACCTTTCACAATCACGTCACCTGTGTTTCCTCAGATTAGTAAGTAGATTGTGCAGATGAGGTGAGGCATGTCCAGGGGTACAAAGGAGGTGAGGCCTGTGTCCATGAGTGCAGTGCAGAGGACTCACCTCCTCTGACCCTTGGAGAAGACTCACCTCCTCTGTGCCCCCTGGAGAGGCCTCAATGTATTGGGTATAATTGATGGTAACAGGATGCAGATGAGGTGAGGTGTGTCTAGGGGTGTAGATGAGCTGAGGCCTGTCTAGGGGTGCAGATGAGGTAAGGTCTGTTCAGGGTTGCAGATGAGGTGAGGATTGTCCAGGTGTGCAGAGGAGGTAAGGCCTGTGTTCAAGAGTGTAGTGGGAGAGAGGACTGTCCAGGGGTGCAAAAGAGGTGAGGCCTGTGTCTAAGAGTGCAGTGGGGGACAGGCTTCATGAAGTCCAGCCCACTGCACTCTTAGACACAAGATTCACCACCTCTGCTCCCCAGGACACGCATCACTTCCAGTACACTCTTGAACAAAGGCCTCACCTCCTCTGTACCCCTGGACAATCCTTACCTAATATGCA
This sequence comes from Lissotriton helveticus, assembly GCF_964261635.1. Lineage (NCBI taxonomy): Eukaryota > Metazoa > Chordata > Amphibia > Caudata > Salamandridae > Lissotriton > Lissotriton helveticus. Next base: position 64,304,466 of record NC_136068.1, on the reverse strand, counting down.
ACCCTAAATCATTTTTTAAACATGCCTAAATGTATTGGGTATAATTGATGGTAACAGGGTGCAGATGAGGTGAGGTCTGTCCAGGGGTATACATGAGGTAAGGTCTGTCCAGGGGTCCAATTCATGTGCCCTACATCGATTTTTAATTAATATTTAAAAAACATGGCACAGGTCATATATAGAAGCATTTCATTGCACTAATGAATGCTCATTTTTTTACAAAATGTAATTCCTCTATGTAGTAACATTTCTTTACCAAGTATTATCAAGAAATATGACACAAAGAAAGAATAAAAAAGTTTAATCTGTTTCTTAATCTTAGAAAACACAGCTGACGTGTTTGTGAAAAGTGCAGGTATATTTATTTAATCATGCAGACACTGTCTAATCCTTCTGAAAAATGCTAAAGCCATTCATTTGCCCTTTAATCGATTTTATATTAACATTAAAAAAACTGACCACAGGTCATATGTACAAGCATTCCATTTCACTACTGAAACCTTATTTTTTTACAAAATACAATTCCTCTATGCAGCAGAAAATTGTTACCAAGCATTAACAAAAAAATAACAGAAAGCAACAATAAAAACAACACAATTTGATTCATAATATGAGGAAACACACCTGACATGATTGTGAAAGGTACAAAGGAGATGAGGATAGTCGAAATGGCTTTCATGATTGTGAAAGTTGCTGAGGAAGTGAGGCCTGTGTCTAAGAGTGCAGTGGGGGAGAGGCTTTATAAAGTCCTGTTCACTGTACTCTTGGACACAGGCCTCACCTCCTCTGCTCCCCAGGACAGGCCTCACCTCATCTGCACTCCTTGTTAGGCCTCACCTTATCTGCATCCTGTTACCATCAATTATACCCAATACATTGAGGCCTGTCCAGGGTGCACGGAGGAGGTGAGGCTTGTGGGTCAGAGGAGGTGAGTCCTGTCCAATGCACTCTTTGGCACAGGCCTTACCTTCTCTGCACCCCTGGACAGGCCTCACCTCATGTGCACAATGTACTTACTAATCTGAGAAAACACAGGTGACATGATTGTGAAATGTGCTAATATATTTTTTAAATCATGTAGATACTATCTAATCCTTGTCAGTAATGTAAAACATTTTCATGTGCCCGAAATCTTTTTTTAGAATAACATTTAAAAAACAGAGAAAAGGTCATATGTATAAGCATTTCATTACACTACTGAAACGTCGCTCATTTATAAAATACAATTCCTTTATGCACCAAGGTTTCTTTACCAAGTGTTGTCAAGAATGTATAAGTCTCTCTTATATTTTCTTCCTGACTTACTCTATTTTTACATCAGTCCCTTTCTAACACCCTCTCTCTGACTCATTCCTTTTTACATTCTGACTGTGTGTTACACTCTCTTACACTTTCTCTTTGACTTACTTTCTCTTACACCCTGTCTCTGATTTATTCCCTCTCTCTCATTACTCCTTGTTACATCCTCTCTCTGATTTGCTTCCTCTTACACCCTCTCTCAAACTTACTCTCTCTCTCTACCTTTTACAGCCTCTCTTTGTTTTAGTGTCTTTTACATTCTCTCATCTTCTAACACCCTCTCTCTGTTTTACATCATTTTACACCCTCTCTCTGTCTTACACCCTGTTACATCCTTTTTCTGACTTACTCCCTTTGTCCCTTTCTTTGACTGACTCCCTCTCCCTATTACATCCTTTTTCTGTCTTACAACATATTATACACTCTTTCTGTCTTAGTCCTTCTCTATGTTTTACTCACTCTACCTGTTTTTTTGTCTGACTCTCTCTGTCTTTTTGTGTTAGTTCCTCTAGCTCTTTTTCTCTGTCTTACTCCTAGTTACATAGTTGCTGTGATATAAACTTAGATATGTTGTAAACTAGTGTTTATATCGTTTGCTTATTGTCATTGCTTTGTTGTTTGGTAATAGTGGTCTAAAATGTGTTATTTTTTTCTTTAACACAGATTGAAATCAAGATTTCAATAGTAAGGAAATATGCCCTCAAGGCAGAGGAGAAGAAAATATGCCAAGCGGAAAAAATCAAAAACAGCAACGGAATTAAAGCACTCGTCTACAACAAATACTTCAAAAAACAGGAAAAAAGCTCCTGGTAAGACAACTAAGTCTTTCTTTCGGAACATATGTAGATAAAAAAAAAATGTTGATGAGAATGTTAATATACAGAAGGAGAGAGCAAATTTGAAAGGAAGGAGAGCCCCCCCAAAAATGTTACTACTGGAGCAGGAGAGAATAATATGTATAGGAATAGAAGGGAAAACCAATTTAGGGACATTCGTAAACGAATGTTTTGCAATAGGGTGGTTTTAAACTTGTTAAAAAATATTAAAAAAGGTTAACAGAGAACTGCTTTTTATAAGAAAAAGAAAACTGTAGAGAAGATTGTTGATCAGGCTTTTGAACTTAAAATTGTATTTTTTATTTTAGTAATCAATAGAATTAGGAATCTTAACAAGACAATTGATGTTTTCAAATCAAAGAGTAGATGCAAAAGAATAATTATTCGGACTAATTTTTGTACATTGTTTTCTGGTGAATGGATGCATAGTTCAAGTTGTGAGCCATTTTTTAATGAGGAGAGTTACTTCCAAGAGAATGATTTGATGCATGCAGTTGACACCAGTGGTCGAGCATATGAGGTGAAAGACGGTTGTCCGATTGAAAAAGAGAAACTTGTGTCTAGAGATGCAGAAGAGGTGTTAACTGATGAAGTTTTAGGGAGACGTACTAAGGGTCCAGTGTACACTTGGAAGTGTAGTAGTATTTGTAGTGTGCGACAGGATTCAATCGATTTGCTTCGTAATTTCTTACGTACATATAGTAAGAAAAGTCTAAAACAGAAAATGAAGATGTTGCAAGACTTAGATCCTTGCAGAGTGAGAGAAAACACAGGTTTGCAAGGGCATTCACTGGCTTGTCTTTCTAGAAAAGTATGTCAGAGTGTTTTTCATCATTTTAGGATGTTAGCAGTGCATCATAACAAAATGAGGAAATTAGTGAGAAGGTTGTATTATGCAAAAAGTCCAGCACTTAAGCTTAAACAATTAAACAGTGCTCTTTTGCATGGAACTGAATTATATGTGAAGAAGATTTGTGAAGAAATTGAGATTTGTTGTTTTGGTGAAAAAGAGGACAGTGTAGAAATTGACACAGTAATAGAAGGTAATGTGGAAGACAATGTACAGATTTCAAGTACAGAAAAGTTTGACCAGGAAATTACCAAGTTTAAGGTGAAATCAAGTGAAAGGCCTAATTTTACTTGTGTGTGTTGTCGACCAACTCATTATAAGATTCAGACTAGGTTAGTTGATTTATATGCAGAAAGTGAAATGGAAAATAATAGTGAATGGAAGAATTTTGCAACTTTTTTGTTGGTGGAGAATTCTTTTGATTTAAGTTCTGATCAGCGTATTTGTAAATATTGTTATAATAAATTAAATGAAAACAGAATGCCTGCTAGAGCTGTTCATAATAATCTTGAGTTGGTAGACATTCCTCCTGAATTGATGGATTTAAATACATATGAATCTATTTTGATTCAATGTGTCCATCCTTTTCAGGCTATTGTTCGCATGGAGCCTAAGATAGGGAAATTGCCTCCTTCAGATTTACAGAGAGGATTAAAGGGAAGATTTGTTTATTTGCCTCTAGATTTCAAGAAAAATATTGATACAATTGGTGTAGAGAAAGTGGAAGAGGAACCTCTGGTTATTCTAGTTAATGGGGTTCCGACAAAGAGTAAGAAAATCTGGCAAGATTTAGTGGATGTTAGGAAAGTCAAAAAGGCAACGTTGTATTTAGTTAAAAACAATGAGTACTACAAAGATGTATGTGTTGGAGCAGAGGAAACAGCTGCAGAAGAAGACAGTGATTGTTCAGCCGGCCAAATTGAAAAAGTTGATGTGTCTAGAAGTGAAGAAATATATGAACATTATACTGTTCATCCTTTGCATTCCAAAGAAGTAATGGGGAATGCAATTGACTTGTTTCAAATGAAATCAGCAAAAGGAAGTCCCATTAGTGTATGGGAAGAAAGTTTGGAAGCTCGTTGTTTTCCACATTTATTTCCAACAGGTCGAGGTGGACGATATGACGATCGACCACTTCAAATTCCTGCATCTGAATACCGGACTTTCAGATTATATGCTGAAGATCCAAGGTTTCGTCAATACATCCCATATTTGTTTCATCTACTGTATGAAAGTGACTTGTCTGGGCTTTCTTATGCAGTAAACCATATACTGAAAAGTGGAGCACATCTGCAAAATGTTTCGGCAAGGGACTTTATGGAGAAAGTCAATCTGCAAGACAATATTTTGGAATCTCATCTAATCAATCTCATGGCATGTCAGCGTGGTACAAACGAGTATTGGTACCGTCGTCATGGGGAATTGAAATGTATGCTAAGAAACATAGGAACTCCTACATGGTTCCTCACTCTTAGCTGTGCTGAGTATGCATGGGACAACTTACTTCAATTTCTATGAGAGGCAAATGCAAACATACAAAATATAGAATGCAAAACACCTGGAGAACTGTGTTCTTTGGATCCACTGAATGTATGCAGATATTTCAATCATAGATTTGAAGCTATGATGTCTTTCATTACCAAAAAAAAAAATCCTTCCTTTGGAGAGGTTTTGGATTTCTTTTGGAGAAAGGAGTATCAAGCGAGAGGTGCTCCTCACATACATATGTTGTTATGGATTAAAGATGCACCCAAATTTGGAACAGATTCGGATGACACAGTGATGAGTTTCATTGAAGAGTATTCAACATGTGCTGTTCCGAAAACTACCGAAGAAAACAGTTTAAGGCAACAAGTTTTACGCTTTCAATCCCATCGTTGTGGAAAGTACTGTCGTCGAAAATTCAGAAACAAGGACAAGTTCTACACAAAATGTCGTTTCGGGTTTCCACGACCAGTGATTTCTAAAGGAAGAGTAAATAATTTGATGTCTTCTCTGCGACATACTGTGACGAGGAAATCACCAAAAAATACATACAATTTAAAAAGAAACGAAGAGTCCAAGTACATCAACGACTACAACCCAGTGGTTTTGTCCATGTGGAATGATAACATGGATATTCAGTTTGTTGCTGACAACTCTATTGCTGTGGCTCGATATGTGACGTCTTACATCAAAAAAAAGAAAAGACAGAACTGAAGGAAATGTGGGAGGATATTTCACATGAAAAGAGTCTAAGCAAGAAATTATACAGTTACAGTCTGAAGATGTTGTCGCATCGAGAAATTGGAGCATATGAATGTTCTGATCGGTTATCATCAGCAAGTCTCTATGCCAAATCTAGAACCATCATTTGGGTGAGTCTAGGTCTTGCTGCAACACGAAACCAAGTTTTAAAATCTGTACACGAAATTGAGTATTTGGCGGAGAAAGAACCAAACAGTACAGATATTTTGAAGACAAACATGTTGGATACATACTATCCAAATAGAAGTAGTCATCTTGAGAACAGTTGTTTGTATGAAGTTCTGCAAAACTATATTTATAAGAGGACCATCAGAGAAGATATCAATAATGGAATATATGCTATCATTGGGTCTGAAGGATGTCTAGTGAAGCAGAGAAAAGGCCATTTGATTAATCATCGAAAATTGAGTTGCGAAAATCCAGAGAAAAGGGAATTTTACTATTTAGCTCTTTTGCAACTCTTTAAGCCATGGCGCACAGAAGAGGAACTACTTGGAGATTTTCTCTGTTTCGAAGATTCTTGTAATGCAACCAAGGATACCATAGAATGTCCTGATTTTCCAAAATATCTGCAAATGTTGAACGAAGAAATAGAGCAAGAAGCCACAATTGCTGTAGAGATTGCTAGAGACAGTTCTCAAGACAGTCAGAGTTCTGCTTCATTGAGTCAGGATCCACTAGGAGGACCAATTATCCAAAATGAAAGTGCCACTGCCATGGATGAGGTGGAAAGAGCTATGGAACAAGCTCAAGATGATATAGTTAACTTAGAAGATTTGGTGAAACAACTAAACCTTGAGCAGAAACAGATATATGACGAAGTCACAGAACAGGTTGAACATGGATTCAGTCATGAGAAAAAAGAGTGCTCATGTACATCATTTAAGCCTGTCCGACTGTACGTGAGTGGAGAAGCGGGAACTGGAAAACGTTTTCTGATTAAAGCAATTGCAACTTATCTGCAGAAAAGGACAGAATCACTGCTGTCTTGTGTTGTTACTGCTCCAACTGGGCTTGCAGCACATAACATTAAAGGGATTACTTTACATCGTTTACTGATGCTACCAGTTGAGAATGATAACAAATTACAATACCACAAGCTATCTGGAGATGCTTGTTCTGAAGTTTCCAGAGTCCTGAAGAAAATGAAACTTCTTATCATTGATGAAGTAAGCATGGTCTCAAATCTAATGCTTGCTTTTGTGCATTTGAGAATGCAAGAAATTCTTAGAACAGACTATGATGTCTTATTCAGAGGAAAACACATTATTGTTTTTGGAGATCTACTGCAGTTGACTCCAGTGAAGGGACAACCAGTGTTTAAAATGCTCACACATGAAGATACCAGGAAGTGCCTAGGAAGCATTGGAAACGTTAATATATGGTTAAATTTCAAATATGCAGAACTGCTTCAAAATATGCGACAGGCAAAGGATGAAGATTATAAAAATATTCTACAAGATGTAAGAATCGGAAAAGTAAGTGAGCATTACATGCACGATTAATTTCAAATTTGTATCCAAATGAAAACATTCTTCCAGAGAATATTTTAAAGAAAATTACTGAGAACAAATCTGGAATATGTTTGATGCCAACTCTGCAAGAATGTTCCATCTTCAACAACAAAATGTTAAAGTTAGAAAATGAGATTGTGAAACTGGAACATATAGATAAAATAGAGCATATGGGAGCAACAATTATTTTGTCAGAAAATTTGAAATCAAAATTGGATTCATTAGAGAAGAGTATATCTAAAACTGCTGGTTTTGAAAAGACTCTGAATGTGTGTTTAAATTGTCGTATCATTTTGAGAAGAAATTTAAATGTTGAAAGAGGTCTGGTAAATCGAGCAATGGGTCATGTTGTTGATTTTGTGAATTACAAAAATAGAGATGGAATTGAAATTTTAGGAATTAAATTTGATGGCATTGACGAAATAGAACAAATTTGTTGTTGTTCAGCTAGATTTTTGCTTGTGAAATACGTATATGTTCACCGAAAACAGTTTCCTGTTTGTTCGGCATATGCGGTGACAATTCATAAATCTCAAGGTTTAAGTGTAGATAGTGCTTTGGTGAACATTGGAAGTTCTGTGTTTAAAGAGGGTATGGCATATGTGGCATTATCACGAGTCAGAACATTATCTGGATTGTACTTGGTTGAGTGTGATGAGACAAAGATTTGTGCAGATCTAGATTGTGTTAAAGAATACAATAGGTTAAGAAGAGAGTATGCTCCATATTTGCCTCAATATCCTCTGTTTGAAAAACGTGTGGTAGGCCGAAAAAGAAGAAATGAGAATAATTGCAGTGAGGTAGTAGCAAAAAGACAAAAAGTAGATGAAACTGTAATTGTAAGCAGAAAGAAAAAGGATTCTGTTGAAGATGTTGTTGGATTTCAGTTTGAAAACAGTTCTGGTGTCAACTGCTATGCTAATGTAGTGCTTAATGTTGTTTTTTTTCTTCAAAATTTACAAGAACAGATTGTTGAAAATCGGGATCAAACATTCTGCTGTTTATTGAATTCTGTGTCTGAGAAATGTAGCAGTGATAGAGCAAAAATAGGAAGTGTTTCAGAAATTTGAAATCTTCTAGACATATGTTCTGGTCAAAATCAATTTTCACAGAATATTCAGCAGGATTGTGAGGAATTTTTAATGTATATGTTTGATGTATTGGAAGATGAAGGTGTAGATATAAAAAAATCTTTTTAGCCTTTCTTATCAATGGCAGCATGACTGTGACAACTGTAGTTTATCAAGTAGTACTATATATTTGACTTTACCAGACTGCAAATCAGTGCCTTTTAATAATCTAGTTAAAGCAGCTGATCACAATATGGTGTGTACCCAATGTAAGTCTGCAATGCTCTCCACATTATTTATAAAAAATTATGGTCTGTATGTCATTTTAATGTTCCAACGATGTAGACCTGATGGAACTAAATTGACAACTTCTATTAAAAATTTCGTGGCTTCTCAGTTATCAATTTCAGGAAGAACTTTTGCAACTGTAGCTATTATTTATCATGACGGTCCTTCAACAACATCAGGGCATTACACATGCTATTTAAAATGTCGAAAAGGTTGGACTAACTGTAATGATACTCATTTGACTTTCAAACAACGTTTGCCTTTTGACTTAAAAAATTCATACCTAGTGTTTTTAGAACCAAAATTTAAGTAAAGGTAATTGGCCTATGAAGACAGGAGCAGTTAATAAAAGTTAGTCTGCTGTTTAAAATTATATTGTGAGTAAAAGTGATGAAGATAATATAAAAATTATAGTTCTCATAAAGGTACGGTAAGTGGATGGCATAGTAAGTGATATCAGTATTATAGGAAATGTTCAACATGAGAGAGCCAGAGATGGAATTATGAATATTTAAACATTGTGAATATGTTGTTTGAGCCTTTCTTTCAGAACGTCGGGAAAACGGTAATTTTAGAGTTTGTTTTAGGTAATTTGAAAATATATTGATACATCTGACACTATTTGGCCTTAAGGAAAGGTGAAGGAATGAGCAAAGAGTCATGACTGAACACAAGGAGTATATGAAAACATTGAAACATATTTCAGATGTTCTTGGAGCTTTTCTTCTAGAGAGTCGATGAAATGGAATTTTTAGAGAACAGCAGAGTAGCTTCCAACAAAAAGGACCTTCATGATGTACTATTTGGCCTAAAGGAAAAGTAAGTGAATCAAAGATTAGTGTACATATGTGATTTGTAAGTTTATATGGTTTTTGTTAAACACAATCTTTTTGATTGTGTTTTTTTTTCCCGCTGTCATATGATGAATAGTTTGAACTCACTGTTTTTAGTGAAATTCAATATGTTCTGAGAACAGCAAAAATAACCTATCTAACATGTTGTACAAATTATTCTATAGTTTGTATTGTGTAATTTATATTGTATTCCCATTGTCTTACACTCACTTTCCTTTTTCCTCTCTCTTTCAGCTCTCTTTACTCACTCTCACTGCCTTTCTCTCACTCCGTTTCACACCCATTCGTTTACTCCACTTCTTTCACAACCCCTCATTTCCATTTCAACTGTCTGCATCCCCTCTCTCCCTTGCACCACTTTTCAGCTTTCAGTCTCTCTGTTTTACTTCCCTTTTCCGTCTTTTCCTCTTTTGCTCTTTTAGTAATTCCTCTTTACTCACTCACCAGTATTGTCGCACTCTATCACTATAACTCACCCACTCTCCCTCGCTTATCTTTGTTTGCTCCTTTCTTTTGACCTCTTCTCTCTATTTTCCGTTCACTACCTCTATGTCCTCAGTCCCTCTCTCTCCTTGTGTTATGTTCACTTGTGTTTATCTACCTTCTATCATTTCTCTTACAACAACTTCACTGCTCCTCTCTTATCGTTCTTCACCCCATTTCTTTTAGTCCGGTTCCATTACTACCCCTCATTTCCTATCTTTCAATGTCCTTCTCTTTACTTTCACCACCGAATCACTTTCTCTCAGTACCACTGCTTTAGTCCTCCTCTCCTCTCTTTCCTTCTTTTGCTCCCTTACTCATTTTCCTTTCCTCACTCATTGTACTCCACTTCACTCAGTCCTTCCCTTAGTCTCTCTGTCTACTAACTTCCTCACTCCTTTTCCCTCAATCCTTCTATATTATCCTCTCTCCCTTCATCCCTTCACTCTATGACTCTCCTTCACTTACTCTCAGTTGTCTTCCATTCCTCATTCTTCTAAATGCATCCTTAATCAGACTCCTTTCCCTCTCAGTCATTCTCTTTTTACTTACTCCTGTTTCCTGATTTAGTTTTGCTAACTCACATTCTTTTAGTATCATTCTTAACTTCAGTTCATTTCTCTCTTCTTCTCTTCCTCTCTGTCAGTGAATCTATACGCCTTACTCTTAGTAATTTGGTCTCCTTCTATTTCTTTTACCCTCTTTTTGTCCTTCTACATTACTTTATTTCCCTTTCTGTGTCTTTCACTCATACTTTATTTCTTAATACACTGTTATGATTTTTAACCTCTTCATTTGTATCTTTTATTTTAAAATATATATTTTACTAATTATAACTTATTTTTTTTTCTCTCTTTCACAGATACAAAGTGTAGTAAAAAATTGTAATTAAAGTTACATTAATTATATGGTAAGAGTGACTAAAAAATGTAGTTTGTCATCACCCTTTGCTTTAACCTCACTATTATTCTCTCACCCTACCTCACTCCTGTTTCCTTACTCTGCTTCCCTCACTTATTCTTATCCTCCATGTTTACTCCCCTTTCCCTAACTCCCCTCCCACATTCAACTTCTTTCAGTCCCCCTGCTTTATTTCCCTTACCCTGTGTTCCCTTCCTTTGCTCCCTCACTCATTCCCTTTCCCTTAATCATTTACTTCACTCCTGTGACTCCTTCTCTCAGTCTGTCTGTCCTCACAGTTCCTCACTTCCGTTCCCTCACTCTGTCTCTCTTACCGTCGCTGTCTCTGTCCCCTCATTTTGTCAATACTCTTTCGTCATACTCACTCCCTACAACTCACCCACACTCCCTCACTTACCTTTCTTTGCTGCTTCATTCACTCCCTTTAAGTCACTCCTTCCTTTACTCTCTCTCTCCTTTCTCTCTGTCACTCCCCATGTCTTACCCTTATTCACATTTATCCACCCTCTTTCAACCATCTTTACTTACAGTCACTGCTCTTTTCTAACCCTCCCTCACCATTGTTCCTTTACTCCGATTCCGTCACTACCCCTCATTCCCCATCCTTTCCTGTCCTTCCCTTTAGTTTCAACACCCACTCACATTCTCCCAGTACCTCTGCTTTAGTTTTCTTCCTCTCTCTTCCCTTGTTTTGCTCTCTTATTCATTTTCCTTTTCTCACTTACACCCTATTACACCTTCTCTCTGTCTTACTATCTAATACACAGTCCCTCTGTGTTGCTCCCTCTAGCTCTCTTTCTCTTAACATCACTCTCTTTGTGTCTTTCCCTCATGCTCACTCCTTTATTTTTATTTTGTACGCTCCCCGGTGCGCGTACCGGGGAGCATACCGGTACGCGTACCCTGGAGAAAAAAGAATGACAGAGTTTTCAAAAAATTTTGCATTTTTTTATAAATTAGAGGTAGTTCTAAAAAGAATTGTTTTTTTTATTCTTTTTGTTGTTTTATATATTTTTTATTCTTTTTGTGAACATTTTTTACTTTTTTTGGCTTTTATGAAGAATTTATATTTGTTTTGTATTTTTTATGGGGACCAACAAAAAACAGGGAATTGTAAACGGCTCAACTGGAGCAAAAACAAACAGGAAAAAATTAAGGCTTCTTTCGGCACTGGTGGTTGTCACCAGCAAGGTTGATGAGATTTATACTTTGCTCACCATAGGCAATTGTATTGCCACAAACAATGCAAACGATTTTGTACCCACCAAACTTGGTTTGTATGTTTGGCACCATCTCCCTTGCCTCTGGACCCGATGGAGTGGGTTCTTTGGTTGTTGAGGTTCGGGAAGACGATGGGGGGAGGTTTCTGCACAGTTCTCTCACCTCTGCTGCAGAATAGTTGTTGGGATGCAATCGTTGCATGTGGCGAATCATTGTGTGATTGCCAAATGAATATTTTTTGGCAGGGTTCCCCCTGGATAGTACAGCGCCACAGATGAGACAGGTCACCTTTGCCGCGTTTACTTTTTTGGAACCCCTTGGGATTTTATAAAACTCCCATATAAAGTGCTCCCTAGGTTTGTAGGGGGGATTGTCTTCTGGCAGGAACTGCCTTCTCTCTTCCTCCTCTTCCTCCTCCTCCTCCTCTTCTTCTTGACCACCAATGTGATGTTCTAGTGGTCCTTGTGGTGGTGGTGGTGGTGGTGGTGGGGCAGATGCTCCAGCTGCTGATAGTACTGTAGCCATATCTCTAAGAAAAAAGCAGGTCTTCCTCACTCAAAGAACAAAGTGAGAATGAGGAAAAAAGTTCGGGGCTTTCATCATTTGGAAAACAAAACTGTTCTGAACCAATGAAAAGTGTTATTTTCAAGTCACATGATCCGGGCTTTCATCATTTGGAAACCAAAACTGATCTGAACCAATGAAAAGTGTTATTTTTAGGTCACATGACCCGACGCGCTTACGCTACGTGCCCCGGTGCGCGCCCCGGCGGCGCTTACGTTGCACGATCGTATGCGCTCGGGCGCTTCCGGGTGCGCTTACGCCGTGCGTCATAAGACGCATCACGCGGCTACGCGATACGTCACGATGTTGTTTTCGTTCGCGGCAATGGCGCTAACGGGACGCTCACTGGTACGCGCACCGGGGCGCACCATAACACTGCGCTTACCCGTGCGTTCACCGGTACGCGCACCAAGGCAAAAAAAAAATATATATATATATATATATATACATAAAAAAAATAGTATTACATAAATATACAATATAGGATTTATTATAAAAAATATTATATTTCATAGCTATAGAAATTAGCTATTAAAAACATGAAATTCACTGAAAAAACCATAGGTTTCACACCAGTTATAGTTAGGAATTAGCATTTAAAAAACCTATTAAATTCACTGAAAAAACCATAGGTTTCACACCAGTTATAGTTAGCTGGAAATTTTACCAGTTAACCAATCAATTTTTTTTTAAAAAACATCCACGTAAACACTTATTTAACCATTTATTCTTCCATCAACTTTTACATATACATATATAACACATATTTATTTTTTAGAAATACACACATTCACTGGATGGTGTCATCAGTGATGTCATGAGTGATGTCACTGACCATGTCATGAGTGATGTAATATGTGACGTCATCAGCAGTGCATTGCACGCGCAAGTTATAGTGAGTCCAACTAACTATAACGAGGGAATTTCAATGGTTTTATGCGACTAAAATTTCCAGCTAACTATAACTGGTGTGAAACCTATGGTTTTTTCAGTGAATATATATATATATATATATATATATATATATATATATATATATATATATACAGCAATAAATATAACTTTAAGATACCTTTAAAACCTTTAAGACCTAGATACCGATGAGGAATAAAAGATCTCAGATTGCTGCTTTACTACATTGTGAAAGTAACTGAAATACAATATAAGGATTAAGCACCGCATCAACGAGCATGCAAAGCGACACCTGATGAGTGCTCAACTACTCAGGTTTGAATGTTAAGATCATCATTGCAGCAATTGGAAACGCCAAAACCCTAGGTAGCAGCAGCCGGAGAGACGCTGAACTTCACTAAACCAGTTAAAAGAAATGAATTAAAAAATGTTTTTAACATTGTGTAATATCGATGTAACATTTAAGGATAGCGAAACCCATTTACATTTAACACCTGAATGCTGTAGTTAAAAGAAAGAACTAAATGAAACAAAGTCACCAAAACCAGTGCATACCTGGTCTGTACTAATACAGCAGATTGCCAGATACATTTTTTTAATGATCTTTTCTTAGCCATAAGTATAATAGATTACAACAATGAAGAAACCATAAGAAAAACATAGAGCATACATAGTATGTGAAAATAAAAAATACCAATAAAATCCAAGTCAAATAAAATATCCATAAGCATGATAGAGAAGGACAAAAGAAATATAGGAGTCAACAGAATAGTTGTAGAATTGGAATATAGGGAGGATGATGCAAAAATACAGAAAGACAATAATACATTAATGCCATTGAAGGCTAGACCAGACCCTTTTATATTTTAACCAAGAACGTGGGCCTCTGACCTTAGCGAGTCCAAGTTCCATTTCGTATACTTGTTTGAATAAAGCCCCAAATTTGTTAACGCTTGGTCTTGTGCTGTTAATTCAAACCCGGGCTATACATAAGCGGGCACATGCTATAACAATTGAAGCTAATAATGTCTTGTGACTAACCATGTCACGTATTTTCTCCAAGACGATGGGCCAGATGCATCAAAAAAATGTTTTGCGATTCCCTAATTGAAAATGTTTGCGATTCGCAATTAGGGAATCGCAAAAAAGGCATGCATTAAAGTGTGCAGTGTACTTTCTGCGATACCCAAGAGGTCGCAAATGACTTACCTCATGAATATTAATGAGGTAGGTTGCAATTAGCGACCCCCTAGGAATCATAAAAATCACAGCAATGGTGACCGGCTGAGATCACCATGTCTGTCATTGTTTTTAAAGAAAGCAATAACTTTTTTTTGTGAAGCAGCCCGTTTTCCTTAACCCGTTTACTGAGGGAAACATTCCGTCGCAGTGTGGGCATTCTAAAGGGTGGGCGGGGCTGCGTCGGCCAACGCTCGTGCGCAGCAACAGGGAGGGAGTGCTCACGTCAGCCGTTGGCAGACACGAGCACGGAAGGGGTTAAAGAAAAACGAGATGCTTTACAAAAAGAACAATGGAAAGTTTTCTTTTCAGTTTTTTAAGAGCAGGCAGTGGTTCGCGGTGCCCTTAAAAATGCTTTTACAAACTTTCAAAAAAGGGAAGGGGTGCCTTGGGGACCCCTTCCCATTTGTGAATGTCTTACCACCTACTTGAAGTAGGTGGTAATATGCAAATCGTTTGTGACCGCATTCACGGTCACAAAACATTCATGCGTACTGTTAGGATTCGCTATTTGGAAGGGATGCCATAAACACGCCCTTCCAAATAGCGAATCCCAAACCCATTTCGCAATTCGGTTACAGGTTACCAAATCGCAAAATTGGGTTTGATGCATCGCAAAAGCATTTTTTGAAATCGCAAACGGGCTGATTCTGCAAATCGGCCCGTTTGCTAGGAGAAAAATGCTTGATGCACCTGGGCCTATTTCCCTCTCAGTGAGCTGTGCACTATAACTGCGGAGTAATGTAAGTATGGAAGATACATCTATCCAGAAGGTGTTCAACCTTGGACACGTAACAAGCATATGTCTTAAATCTGCAGCAAAGACTTGGCATTTTGGACAGAGTGATTTGAATGAAGGTTGAGACGTAGCCCATTTAGAGATGAGCTCAGGGGTGTAATACAACATAAAAACTGTCCGGTGTTGCTGTAGTTTCAGATTAACAGAGGTTACAGCTGCATCTAAAGTGTCCAATGAGGCCTGTACTTCCTTTGTTATGTCGGTTTCAAAATCAGTCTTAATTTCGCTGCTATCTGCAAACTGTCATCGCTAACAGCTGCAAGAAATTTCTGATAGACTATACCGATAGTTCCACGACCGGAGGTCGAAAATAATGCCAATAATAATTCAGAGGGACTTGCCATTTCTGTTAGCCTCTGGCCCCATAGGAAATAGTCCTGTACTTGCAAATTTTTTTTAAAATTAGTCTGTGAAAGCCGAAACTCATCTTTCAGGGCTGAAAAAGACGGAGATCCCTGTCCATGTCCTTATGCTGCCCGCATCTTCCGATGTGATCGTGGAATATGTTGGGCAACATAGGATTGCCCTACAGCATCGTATACTGGTCCAGCTCTGGCAGAGAGTATTCCTTGTAAATGTCTTGCCCGATCCTGGCAATGTCTCTAATCTTGAACCTGACCCGCTTAAAATAATTGTGGTCAGCAGTCTTATACAGCATGAACCCAGTGGCTGGTCCCCAGGCTAGCTGATATGATAGTCAAGCAGTGCCGGTATCAGGCCCACTGAGCAAGCTTTGAATCTGAGCAGCAAATGCAGCCCAGAAGTAAAATTTGAAATCTGGGAGCTTAAAGCCTTCCTTGTTTGAAAGATAATTTGATATATCGAAGAGCCCTCTGTGTGCATCTGTATCCCAATATAAAACTACCTATAGCACTATCTAACCATTTGAAGAAAGACTAAGGAACCCTTAGAGGAATTGTGTAATATTGATATCAAAATTTAGTGAGAATATTCATTTTCACTATATTGCATCTTCCATATATACTGAGAGGAAGCCGATACCAACTGCGAAGTTTTGCCATTACTATTTTTAGTGGCTCAGACAAGACCCCGTCGTTCACTTGGCTTCTATGACGAATACACAAATAAGTAGCTGTTCTTATATTCCCTAATGATATCGGTACTGTTTCAGGTTGAAAATTTACAGTTGTCTGAGTATTAGTCAAGTTTAATTTATAGCAGAAAAAGGAGCCAAAGCCCTGCGCCTCCCGTGTAATTTAAACTATAGCATCGACAGGGTTAGAAAAAAAAATGGCGATGTCATCTGCATATGCAGTTAATTTTAAATCTAATCCACTAAGACATACTGGAGACATCCTTACATTTTGCAACAAATGCCTTATAAAAAGCTCAATATAAAGGACAAACAGTAATGGGGATTGCAAGTTAAAATGTTACTTAAACAACATAGTGAAAGCAGGAGGCAGCAGGAGTTTATAAAAACACAAACAAAGAGACTTGATTTAGGTGAAATTAATACACGTTTTAAACATAGTGAGTCTTTAATAGTTTTTAGCACTCATTACCAGGAAAATAATATACAGTTAACTCCAAAGAAGACAACATATTAAAGCTAATGTGCTTGAAAATACAGCAGAATGCAAGATACAGTGTTGCTTAAAAAACATTGTAAAAGCAAAAAGCAACAAAAAAAAGGAAAAAATAAAAAGATAATAACGGAATGGTATTATCATTTTATTTTGTCCTCCTGCTGCAGCAGTGCATGGGGGGGCGGAGCTGAGCTGCCGTCGAGGAGTCTCCCAAAACAGTCATGCACACTTTCCCCCTTCTGCATGTAGGCTACATTACAGCCTGCATGGAGAACAAGCCCACCTCTACAGCCCCTGACTTAGTGCCTTGTCACGGCACTCAGACCAATCACAACGCTGCATTGCAGAGTTACGATTGGCTTAGGGGTGGGGGCCTGGCTCCCTGCTTCCTATTTAGACCTGGCGTCGGACACAGGCAAGCAGGAGAAAAGAAGTGGGACCCAGCGGCGGCAAGGTAAGTTTTAATATTTTTTCTATGCAGTCCACCCCCCCCCCCCCCCACCCACACGCCCATGGCCCCCTACCCGCGAGCCGTGCCGGCCGCCCATGGGAAAAAGGGGTGCAGAGATGGCAAAATATTTACAAGGCAAAAGTAAATTGCTTAAATGTGAGTGAGTGCAGTGTATATTTGGAAGTGGTGAAGTCAGGGAGATGCAAGGAAGTGGTTTCGGGGGAGAGTGAAAAAAGGGTGCTGAATAGGAAAGTGAAGTGGTTGAAGATGTGCATATGGATAAAATGTACGGAGAAAAAGAACATATATATCCAACATAAAACACACATGACCGAAGGCCAAAACTCTTTTCACAGGCCTCAATACTATTGATGTTTCGGAATTAAAACAATTTTAAAGTTAATTATTTATAACAAATCCTTGTTGTTACTCATTTATGTTAAACAGCTAACAAGCATTCACAAAGCCAATCATGCTGAGAGGTTTTAGGAATAGGTCAGTTTTTTTTGTTTTTTTTTAGAAAATAAATGATAGCCATTTTAATATAAAGCAAAATTGAGTGTAATAATCAAGATAAAAGACAAAAGACACAGCATGTTAGTACCAAAGAAAGAAGAGGGATTTACATATCGATATCCATATAAGACATAACTGCACCCCAAATTTGCTGCCCCAGTTTCCTTTTCCAACTGCCTTTCAGAGCATATAAGCTGTACTCCATATTAAACATAGCAAGTGACCTTGCCCTCCAAGCATCAAATGATAGGGCATCCTTTTGCAGCCAACACGAGGCTATACACAGACTAACCACGTAGGTCAGTTGTTGTGTTATATATCTGGATCCAATTCCATCTCAGAGAGAAACCAAAATACTGGTTGGGTAGCACACTATTGGAATCCCAGATATTTATTTTACGTGTTCCCTTTTAGAGAGTGAACACATTTTTCATCCTAGTTAGAACCTGTCTTCACATATTTCTATATGGCTGATTGCAGTCAGCAGCTGTGTGTCCTTCCCGAAGCATGGTTGTAGCATTTTGTTTTAAAGTTGATGCACATTTAGTGCAAGACACTGGGCAAGCACACACTTTAAAAGGCTGAAGTTGTTGCGTTGTACAATTTGCATATTACAGTAACTGTTGAACATATTAATGAAGTAAGATATAGGGCAGTTTTATATGTGTTTAATATTTCAAAACGATACATTACCACTGCTTTTTAAGCCTTTCTTTATCACTAAATGAATTTGATATAAAATGCACCATTTGGCAATCTTTATTTCAATTTTATTCTCTGGAGAAGGATCCAGCCTGGACCGCACACTTGTCCATTAAACTTGCCCGCGTCACTCACGGCATAAAAGTCACACCAAACTTTTACTCCACACCACTTTCAAATGTTACCAGCCAACACTAATTAAATAATCCCTTTTTCCAGAAAAGAAACCACGTCAGAAGTAAAAAACAAACCAAAAAAAGAAGCACAATATATACATGGTGAACTCGAAGAATGAGGTAAACAAAAGTGATAGAGGGGATATTACACCGAGCAGAATTAAAATTGAAATTAGAACACTGAAGTTAATTTAGTTTATTTCACAGAGCTCGAGTCAGTCAGAGTTCTAAGGAGAACACACAAAAAGGAGTTCAAGATGTGTTGACGGATATACTTGGGGAGCAGTAAACTTGAATTAAAAAAACCTTCTAGCAGGCATTCTTGAAAATTGGAAGGCCTATCTATATTGAGTGATTTTGTTTGACCCCAAGGGACATTTAAACTAGGAGGTTCATTTATGGACACAATAAAAATGATTGTAACCTCTTCATAAAGTACATTACCTTCATTACCACATTGGTATCAAGTGTAAGAGCACGTTTGAGAGTATTTTCGATCTTTTGAGATTTGTATGCACACAGTATTATGAGCTTTGAAATGTGTATCTACGATAATTCAATGCAAAAATGTGTTTGATGTTTGAAATGTGGGCTGGAAGATATGTTTGAGTGTATATGATATATTGATATGAGATGAAAAAATTCACATAAATAAATACGTGGGCCAAGAGAATTAATTTACGAGACCCAGATTTTAAAAGTGTGAGTTTAAAATTATAGATTGGGTAAATTGTTAAATTGTAATTTAAAGCTGGCCTAAGCCAGCTGTTTCATAAGGGCAGAACTCCTCAATGTTCTAAAACTTTGATAGGGTGCAGGTAGAAATGTCTTGTTTGGACTCAAATTAATTGTAATTGAAAAAGCATTTAATGGTAAAGTTAACTTTAGATTACAATTCTAAAATGCAACTTAAAGAAAATGGCATTTACCTGCCCTAACTTTTCCGAGGCTTTCTGGGAGTTATTAGCTGCCAGGACTCCTCCTAGAAGGCGAATTGGGCCTAGGCAGTGAACAATAGGACCTGGCTTTAGCTGGGAGAGCGCCAACCTGCCAAGATGGGAGGGCAGAGCAGTTCCCTGTCCCACTTACATTTCAAAGGATGGCCTCCAGCACACTCACAAAGGAACATGACACCAGCCTTTTGTCGGATCACTGACATAATATCGACGACACAAATATCGAGATACACAAATATCGAGTCAAAAATATCGATTGACAAAATATCGACTCCCTATCTTCAAACAGGTAAGTACCAAAATATCGACTCCAAAATATCGACTTACAAAAATATAGACTGTCAAAATATCGATTTTTTTTAAATGTCTTAAAATTAAGTTAAAACTAATATAGTAATAAATATATTTAATATAAACTTAGAAATAATTAATAAAAAAATGTAATTTTAATAAATAATTTATATAATTTAAAAAATTATATCACCAAAAATTACACACACATATATATATATATATATATATATATATATATATATATATATATATATATATAAACATATTATTAAATAAACATATATAACATTTTAGAAAATGTTTAAAATGTATTGTTACAACTATAGTGAGTTCAACATTAGCAAAAGTGTTGGATAGCGTAGAGGTCAAATTTACTACTCCCACTCCAGTGGGTGCAACAGTAGGGAAAGCGCTGGATAGCGTAGAGGTTAAAATTACTATTCCCACTCCAGGGATGTATGACGTTACAACGCATACTTTTACAACGCCTACCATTACAACAAAACTTTTACAACGCAAAAACTTTTACAACGCATACATTTACAACGCAAGATTTTACAACGCATATACCTTTACAACGCATACCATTACAACGTAAGTATTGGTAAGTATATAATAATTTTTTGAATATAAATTAATAAAAAATATTATAATATAATTTAATATAATTTAATTTTATTAAATAAATTTAATTTAAATGTAATTTTACTTTATTTTTACAAAGTACCCCTGTACCCCGAAAACCCAAAACTGACCCTGAACCCTAAAAATACCCCTTTACCCATAAACTGAAAACTGACCCTGAACACTAAAAATACCCCTTTACCCGAAAACTGACCCTGAACCCTAAAAATACCCCTTTACCCCAAAAACTGAAAACTGACCCTGAACGCTAAAAAATACCCCTTTACCCAAAAACTGAAAACTGACCCTGAACCCTAAAAATACCCCTTTACCCCAAAAACTGAAAACTGACCCTGAACCCTAAAAATACCCCTTTACCCCAAAAACTGAAAACTGACCCTGAACCCTAAAAATACCCCTTTACCCCAAAAACTGAAAACTGACCCTGAACCCTAAAAATACCCCTTTACCCAAAAACTGAAAACTGACCCTGAACCCTTAAAATACCCCTTTACCCCAAAAACTGAAAACTGACCCTGAACCCTAAAAATACCCCTTTACCCAAAAACTGAAAACTGACCCTGAACCCTAAAAATACCCCTTTACCCAAAAACTGAAAACTGACCCTGAACCCTAAAAATACCCCTTTACCCAAAAACTGAAAACTGACCCTGAACCCTAAAAATACCCCTTTACCTAAAAACTGAAAACTGACCCTGATCCCTAAAAATACCCCTTTACCCCAAAAACAGAAAACTGACCCTGAACCCTAAAAATACCCCTTTACCCCAAAAACTGAAAACTGACCCTGAACCCTAAAAATACCCCTTTACCCAAAAACTGAAAACTGACCCTGAACCCTAAAAATACCCCTTTACCCAAAAACTGAAAACTGACCCTGAACCCTAAAAATACCCCTTTACCCAAAAACTGAAAACTGACCCTGAACCCTAAAAATACCCCTTTACCCAAAATCCCAAACATATAACCTTTTAAAAATAATTATATACTTACTAATACTTACATTGTAATAGTATGCGTTGTAACGGTATCTGCGTTTTAAAAACATGCTTTGTAAATGTATGCGTTGTAAAAGTTTTTGCAATTTAAAAGTTTTGTTGTAATGGTAGTGCATAGTAAAAGTAGCGTTGTAAACGTTGCATACCCACTCCAGTGGGTGCAACAGTAGGGAAAGTGTTGGATAGCGTAGGGGTTAAAATTACTATTCCAACTTCAGAGAGTGCAATAGTAGGGAAAGTAAATACTTCACAAATATATATAAATAACATAAATATTAATACCAATTACAAATAATTAAAATATTAAAAAAGTGTATACAAATATTAAATATTTATTTATAAATACAAAATAAAATTATTTAATTATAAAAATTGCCTACTCATACTAATTAATTACCTATTAACAATAAATTAATTTACAATTTAAAAATTAATAAATTATTTTCAATTACCAATTATATTTTAATTAATTACCAATTAATAATTAATTAACAATTAATTCTAAATAAATATCAATAAATAAATTAACATATTTAATAAATTATAATTAAATTACTTCCCACCCTATTCCCCTATAAACACACAACCCGCTACAGAAAATAAATTACTAAAATTAAAATATTTATCAATTAATCAATTATAATTAATTACCAATTATATTTTAATTAATTACCAATTAATAATTAATTAACAATTAATTCTAAATAAATATCAATAAATAAATTAACATATTTAATTAATTATAATTAAATTACTTCCCACCCTATTCCCCTATAAACCCACAACCCGCTACAGAAAATAAACTACTAAAATTAAAATATATATCAATTAATCAATTATAATTAATTACCAATTATATTTTAATCAATTACCAATTAATAATTAATTAACAATTAATTCTAAATAAATATCAATACATAAATTAACATATTTAATTAATTATAATTAAATTACTTCCCACCCTATTCCCCTATAAACCCACAACCCGCTACAGAAAATAAATTACTAAAATTAAAATATTTATCAATTAATCAATTATAATTAATTACCAATTATATTTTAATTATTTACCAATTAATAATTAATTAACAATTAATTCTAAATAGATATTAATAAATAAATTAACATATTTAATTAATTAGAAATAAATTACTTCCCACCCTATTCCCCTATAAACCCACAACCCGCTACAGACTTATATTACACAAAAAATAAAAATTATTATTAACTTACCTTAAATTCGATATTTTTGTTGTCTATATTATGTCTAGTCGATATTATGTCCATTCTATATTTTTGATTCGATATTATGTCCATTCTATTCGATATTAATTTTCTCTAGTCGATATTTTTGTTGTCTATATTATGTCTAGTCGATATTATGTCCATTCTATATTTTTTACTCGATATTCTGTCCAGTCGAAATAAAAGACTCGATATTATGACTGTACACCCCTTTTGTCACCCTAGACCTCTTGGGACTTGGGCAGGGGAAGAAAGAAGAAGGAAGGAACTTTGCACAACCAGATGTGGAAGTGGACTAGAGGTTTCAAACTTATAGATGGGTGCCACCAAGTTTAAATAATGGAGACCCTGAGCGAGCCACTTATCAGTATACTCCAGGACCTGTGGACATTGCAGAAGAACGACTTCCTTGTTTCCCAGAGGACTGTCCTACTGTCCGAGGCCTGCCCGGGTTCCTAATAAGGAAGACTGGGCCTGTTCCTCTGAACTCTATGCACTAGACTTTGAAAAGTGAACTTTTTCAGCAGTGCTAAACTGGTCCCTGTATCCGCCCTGCACTCCATCTTGCTTAGCCTTAATTTGGGACTTTGCCCAGGTCTAGCAGGACAAGAAACCCACAGTTCGCGCTGTCTGCTTCTTGGTACTATTATTACTTAAACCTTGAAAATTGCACATATCTGGTTGTACTGATTGGAATTTAGCCATTGTCAACTTATTTTATGTGTTAAAATGTAGAGTATTATTCTAAAATGGTTTGAGATTTAGAACTGCCATTGTTGTTTGCTGAATGAATAGTTTACACATTGCCTCTAAGTTACGCCAGACTATTTTTGTGCTCAGCCACCAGAGAGTTAAGCACAGGTTAATCTAGTGTCTTGTGGTTCACGCTGACAAAGAGCTGTAGTTGTAGCTTCTGTGGGGATTCACTCCCCTCAACTAATAACCCAATTTAATATACTGGAGTTCCGTAGTGAAATCTAGTGCTTGTGTTTGTGCAGTACCACTCAGTGATTTTGTGCAACTCTAAAATCCCATATAAATAACTTAATACTAGACTGGACCTCCTTTTAAATTCTCCTTAATTGGACTCTTTTGTTTTTTCCAAACTCATTCCACTCTACTCTTAAGCATCTGTGACTCTGCTTGCTGCAAGCATGGACTATGAACTCTACAACCTGGATAGCTACACTGTGGCTGAGGCCCCAAAAATTCTGTGGGATGTGGGATATTACAGCAAACAAGAACTCCAAGAAACAGGAGCTACAAAAGGTCCTAAGGGTCTAGGAGGACCAGTTATAGTATACAGCACAGGAAGACAAGGAGCTGGACTTAGAGGAGCAGCAGGGGTGGAAATGAAAATTTGAGAGGAGGACAACCCCCTTATTGTGGCCCCAGAGGAGAGAGGAGGGCCAACAAGAGGGAGGTCCCCTGCCAGATCCAGAGCAGTCAGCAGTATCTGCCTTACAACTAGTCCCTAGAGTAGCTAGAGGACAGAAAAGCAGAAAGGGAGTTCAGGCTGAAGAGGACCAAAATGAAAATGGAGGAGGCAGCTGTCCAGAGGGCTGCAGGGTAGATCAAGTCTAAGGTTATAAGAGTCTTGGCAAGGGAGAAGGATGAGACAGATAGGACCTTGGCAAGGGAAAAAGCCAGGGCTGACAAGTCCCGGAAGGAAAAGTAACCTGCCCTGAAGGAGAAGAATATTCTGCTGTCTCATGAAATGAGTAAGCAAGAGCGGGTTCTAAAAGACAAGCAGACCTCAGGTTCCAGCAGCAATGGTGGTGGCAATGCCACAGTGCCCAATGGAGACAGGAGGCTCCACATTCCCAAGGACCTAGGGCCAGATGTAGGAAAAGCCTATTTACCAATTTATAAATACCGAATTTTACCGATTCGGTATTTATGAATCGGTAAATATGAAGGTAGGAGATGTAGGAAGATTCGGTAATTGAATTACCGAATCTGTAAAAATCGATATTTACCGAATCGGTAAATACCGATTCAGTATTGCCCATTAATTCCTATGGGCCTTGAAGCCCATAGCAATCAATGGGCAATACCGGATTCGGTAAATACCGATTTTTGCAAGGGTGCAGGGGGTGTCACTTTGACACCCTCTGGCACCCCGAATAC
Organism: Lissotriton helveticus; assembly: GCF_964261635.1. Classification (NCBI taxonomy): domain Eukaryota; kingdom Metazoa; phylum Chordata; class Amphibia; order Caudata; family Salamandridae; genus Lissotriton; species Lissotriton helveticus. The sequence continues at coordinate 64,279,706 of NC_136068.1, read as the reverse complement.
AGGCATGCGTGCCATGTGGCACACAGACATGCCCTAAGGGCATGTCTGTCTGTCACATGGCATAGGTGTGCATGCACACATGTGCATGCACACCTGGATTCGGTATTTTACCACCCAATTGAATTGGGTGGTAAAATACCGAATCTGTATGGCCTTTGGGACTCAGAAGAGTCCCACCTACATTTGGATTTACCGAATCGGTAAAATTACCGATTCGATATTTTACAGATTCGGTAAATTTACCGATTCGGTAAAGTTACCGAATCTGTAAAATAAATGCCCCTACATGCCGATTCTTAAATACCGGTTGGTAACGGCCGAAATCGGCCGTTACCGACCGGTATTTAGGCTCCTGTATCTGTCGCCTAGTGCCTAACTTTGTTGTGGGGATGACGTTGCCAAGTCGTTTGAGGCATATGATGTTGCCCTAGAGATGCGCAGGGTCCTTGAGGAGGTTTGGAGAACCACTCTCTGGAAGCACATTTTCAATGAATGGAGGGATGCACTTTTGTCTTTACGGAAGGGAGACATGGTGAGGTATTCCCTCATGAAGGAAACCCTTGTCGGGAAGTGTGGTTTTGTCCTTGAAAGGTATAAGCAACAGGTTAGGGACAGCCATAATTTGCCCCAACAGTTCTGGGTGGATTTTGTGGATTATTTTTGCAAGGCACTGGATGGTTTTGTGAAGGGCTGGAATGTAAATGATTATAAGTGGCTTACCAATTGGGAACCCCCCTTTACCAGACAGGCTTTACAACAACAGGCCTTTACAACAAAGTCAATTTCCCGCATGCAACGTTACCACTCATTACATTACCATGCAAGCTGTTACAGTGACTTGCTGTAGGGAGCACGTTGTTGGACTAGTGCTGGATTTTTAAGTCCAACACCTTCTCTACTGTTGCATAGACTGGAGTGGGAATAACAATTGATACTATTCCAAAGTCCAGCACCCCCTATAGCAACTCATTGTAATGGCTTGCGTGCTAAAGTAACACATGGTAATGTCACAGAAGGGGCAGTGACTTCACTGTAAAGGCATGCAGGGTAAATGCCTACGGAGTTTCATCATACAACCATGCCAATTTGATTGCAAGTGAACATATGTTTGGCAGTTGTTTTACAGACCTGTGCCAACACCTAGTGAATAGCAAGCTAATTGATCCCAGGAAGCTTGCCAAGGATGTTGACTGCTTGCACCAGGGTCCATAGGACAGTACCTGGGGTGCCCCCAAGAAGTAGTTCAGGTTCCCTGAAGCAGAGTGAGGGAGAAGTCCAAGGTAACACAGAGAGGTTAGGGTCGGGTGGGGGAAAGGGTTCCCACTCCCCTTCTGAAAATAGGGGGTAGATTCTGGTAGTGGTGACCCAGGGTGCCCCATTTCCAACTTTGTTGCTTTGAGTGCTCCCAGTTAGGACACAATCAGAGGTATTGTCTGTCCCAAAGATCCACCCACTGGTAGGAACACTACAAGGATGATCAATGTGGCCTTAGGGGTAAACAGTCCCCTTGAACAAATAGTAGAACATGCCCTCATCTCTCTTAGTTGGGACATAGACTCAGAGGGTAGGCTTGTGATACCTGACAGTGGTATTCAGTATCAGCTTACAGTGAATGGAAACCCTGTCACTGCTTTGGGGGACACCAGTGTGAGCCAGGCCATGGTGGTGGAAAGGTTGGTTTCCCCAGATCAGAACACCAAACAGGTGTGCAGGTGTGTAGTATAAGTCAGGCCCTTGGGCAGGATTTTTTCCACCTGTTATTTGTGCAAGACTTATGCCTCATGAGACAGTGTTCTTTGGATAACAGTGTCTTTTATTGTAATTCATAACAGTTAAAGGAATCATAGTGATGTCTTCTGTTCTTCTCCTTCTTCAGGTGTGAGAAAGCTGGAGCCAACAGAACAGGAGATGTAGCTCAAAAGAAGGGAGAAGTCCACTGGTAACTGTACATCAGCTTATAATCCTATACTAATCTCAGAGATCTGGGGAATGTGCTCAGGTAAGTTTGTATCTCCGTGGTTTAGGGTGCTTCCCCATTCACCAAGTGAAACCGTTTTTGGAAGACAGGCAAAGACAAAGTAAACCTAGTTCTCTTCACTAGGAATGGTGTTTAGAAGTATTATAAAGATAAGCAAAAGTCATGCACGTCTTATGGGGGAAAAAACCTCAATTACTGCCCTGTACCATGTGAGATGAAATTAAATAGGAATCAAAAGAAAAAGAATCTTGAGTGGCTCCATAAAAGTGCGTAGTCCTGAGTGTGATTTTAAAACCACAGGCAACACATGGACGGTGGTTGCCTCTCACACCTGTTCTCCACTCCGCCTTCCGTCTCAAGCTTATCCCTCCTGTATCTACCCAGGAGATGAAGGTGTACCTGGGAAGCCACACTTCTCCAGGGGCGTGAAGGAACATCTTGTTCTGCCAGTGGCCTCCTGGTTCGTTGGGGATATCTTCCTGTATAGCAGGTGATTCTTCTCTCCTAATTGGCATTACAAGTTTGGTGTTTCAATGCAACACTTCCTTCTCCGTCTCGGTGTCTCCAAGCCACAAACTCATTGATTTCCCTCCTCTGCGTTCTCCTGAAAAGGCCCGCTCTTCATAGGTCAAGCTCATTTTCACATGAGAGTCAGCTATCACCAAATCATAGGGTCCGCGTCAGCTAACTACCGATTATTGCTATTCACCTTCACTGGTTTCAAGGGGAAAAGGAAGTGTCACGTGTTGCTGACTCCATTGCCTGACTTCCGTTGCACGACTGTAAACAGGGAACAAGAGGGTCAACAGGTACAGTGAACTCCAATGGGACATGACAAAGGAGTTTGCTTTCCTCCTCTTCTTCTTTACCCTCAAAATGTGATTCTGTCTGACACCACTCCATGGCTCTATTACCCCTAGATTGGGCTGGGAATATGACCCTGATGAGGGTCATAGTTAAATCCTAGATGCCCATAAATTGCATTCTAGGAAATGAGTAACCACCGGTATTAAAAGAGCTGGGAAAGGCACCAACCCAATGTGCCCTGAAAGCTCTGGTTTCTGGGGCACTACACTCACAGGAAAAGCTCTAGTTTCTGGGGCACTACACTCTGAGGCACTACATTCACAGGAAAAGTACAAATGCCCAGGTGGAGGGACAGGAGGTTGAAAAAGTCCACCGTGGGAGGACCAGTTGATCAAGGGTTTGACAGCTCTGTGGAAAGAGCAGCTTAATACCGATACTGATAAGACCACTTCTGACCTGGAGGTTCTTCCTGTGCTGTCGTAGAGACAAAGGGATGGAGTCCTGTACATTGCACACCCCTGCATGACACAGAAGGAGTGTGTCACCCTTGTGGTGGGTGATGGTTCCCCCCTGGAAGTCCTGGCCTACCAGGTACATATTCACCCTGAGGGCACAGACCATGGGCTGTGAGGCCTGTATCAGTATACCACCCCTGGACTTATGGGATAGAGTTGAAGAAGGGTGCCTAATACCCAGGGTGGTTTCCCCCACTCTGAGATGCTTTAGAGGCATAGGCACCCTTGTATGCTACCCAATGAGCTTCCACTTGGCAGTGGATGGCCCAGGGCCTGGCTCTTGAAACTGTTAGCCGTCAGTGGCCTCCGTTGGTTGCTGTCCTTTTGGGTAGAGTTTTCTTTGGGTTGAAGACAGAAATGTAATACACGAGGCAGATATGGCCACATCACTTTGTCATCCATGGGGAAACTTTCTGCCAACTGGGGTGCATTTGTCAACAAATTACAATTATGAGCTTCACAGAAGCGTTCCACCAGTGAGTAGAGATTTCCTAAAGTGTATGCTCACTGGCTCAGGAGAGTGTTGACAGAGAGATCCAACTAGGATCAGAGGGGCGTAGAACTTATAAGTGCCACCTCAGAAGTGACCCACGGTCCATGTTCTATCACCTAGGCAGGGAAGCCCAGCAATGTATTGATTAAGCTACCCTGGCTTTTGGCTGGATGGGGATGGTATTGAAGTTCAATATCTCTGCAGGGTCACCAACATACTTTTTACCTTCATCCCCCCATTTTCTGAACCAGTTTTTGTTGGTTTTCAGGACTACATGCACTTTACCACTACTAACCAGTATTATAGTGCCTGTGTTCTCCTACCAAACTATGGTACAATTGGCTTACACCTGATTGATACATTTATTATACTTGTATGTGGTACTAGGGATACACAAGGGCCTGCAAATTAAATGATATTGATCAGCAGAAGCACATATTGTGCAACTCACTAAAAGTAGTCCTATTTTTGCTGTACTCATTATTGTTGGCCTTAGGACAGCTTGAGACCTGCCTTGTTTTTCCGAGCATTGCCTTGCTGCTTTAGACCTGCCCGGCTCTCTGAAAAGGAGGACTGGAACTACTCCCTTCATTCCAGGCTATCATGTGTAACTACAAGGGTCAATTGGATGGTCCACTATTCTGAGCCAGGGGCACAACAAGCAACAGAGGAACACATGCTCAAAACCTTTTTTATCAATTATTATTCTCCAGAGGCTGGGAAGGTCCAGAGCCTTGAGCAAACTGTTCCTCCACAAAGTATTTGGGATATATGTCCAGTCCCAGGATTCCTGGATCTTACTCTCTTTTTTCGACAACAAGCAACAGAGGCTTCCCTTGAACTGCCCAGTTGACCTGCTCCAACCGGCCCTGTCTGGACCTGCAATTGGACCTGTCTGGACCTCCCTGGACCTTCTGGAGTGAGTTGCCGATGACCAACGGGTTTCTCCCCAGGACCTGAACCCTTGGATGGCATCAGTTGAAGTTGTGTGGACCAGAATTTGAGATTGCATCCTTTTCAGCTGGATTAACCGTGTCTCCGTATCTGCCCTGCACACCGTCGTGGTTGGCATGAACTTGTGACTATGTCCCAGTTTAGTGCAACCAGGTACCCACACTTTGAGCATTCATTTCTAGGTGCTATTTTTATTAAAATCTCTACAATTACATATCTCTGGTTATCATTGAATTGTTGTCATTTTGGATTCATTTTATTCATAAAAATGTGTACTTTCTTTCTAAATTTCTTTTTATTGTGTTGTGTTATCAGTTTGTTACCTCTTGTGTGCTACATACATACTTTACACATTGCCTCAAAGTTAAGTCTTACTAAATTTGTGCCAAGCTAACAGTGTTCAGCACAGTTGAAACTTTATTTTATTGATTTTTCAAGGTGAGCAACTTAAAAACACTACAAGCATGTGTTAATAGACACAGCTTGTATGCATATACGTTACATTTGTCATTTCATTTGATTTGATATGTTACTATAAATTTAATCACATAGTTCATCTCACTCACTATTTACATGTTATAATCTATTCTCACAGTTTGTTACTGTTTAAAACAATTGCATCCTCCTCCTTAGTTTACATTATGTATAGGACAGTTAGACACTCAAAACAGCATCATTGGTCAGGTATACCTTAGAAATAGAGATGATTATGACAAACAGTGACATGCTAGGGATGCGATACCAGGGGATACATCTCGAAGTATGATATCTGGCATATACCCCACAATTACTACTCGTGCCTCAGTCTAGTGGGATAAAGTTTAAGGTGTATTTTGTGTCAGGTTGTTAGCTGGATCCTCCCTTGAGTGCTTGAGGAGGTAGCTAGTGAGGGGCCCCCATATATCTCTTGGCCGTGTCTGCATAGCAGGATAATTGTTCCTGGCAGTATATTAAGTCATTTAGCCAATCCTTAAATTTGGGTGCTCTCCCTCTGCCCCAACAGCACGCTTATCTGCCTTATCTGACTATCCTACTTTCTGCACTCCCATCCACTATGCTTCACATTCTTTCTAATAGCCTTTTCAGTGCCAGACTCCTCTTTTCCCTCTTCCTTGTAGAAAAGAGAACAATCCACCGACTCTCCCACTTGATTTTCTTCCAGATAAGGGAAGCTGGTAGGATGTAGCCTGGGGGTGGACTCATTGCACGTTTTCTTCCTACGGGTGAAAGTTCAGTCCAAGCTCAAATCCACAAAACATTTGCTCTGTGTTTGCCACAATTGTTTTTTCTCAGCATGTCAACTAAGCCAGGATTCACCAACCACTTTGTCTGTTACCTATAAAGCTGGGATGGTCTATTGCCTCGTGAAGGTGCCTAGGGCCGTCACAGTTTGCTTGGTACCAGTGGTGTAGCAAGGGTTCATAGGGATCTAATGCAAGCGGGGAATGTGTCCTTCCAAGTACTACTAGTTTAGTAAAAGATAGCCATATGCATGGTAGCACCCCTGGGTTCTTAATGCCACTGCTCCAGCTGCACATCGAACTGCCTGTCAAGATTTTAGGTGATTGACTGTAGAGTTCAGTCCCTTCATCACCTGTAGTTCTGCTACCCTTAATATCAAAGACACCGCCTACACCTGAGACATTTCAAATGGGGATCCATGAACTGCATTATATCTAATGCACCTGCTAAAGAGTTGGATCGCATTAACTTGACTTGTACCAGTCAATTATGTACCGTAATCCTTTAGACAAATGACCAGTGCACACGCAAAATGTGCATTGGCTGATCAGTGCAGCAACACCTTTTTCCAAGCTGCAAATATCAGTTTAAAACTAGTACAAATGTACCTGACATCTGTGCAAAAATGACAAGCTCTACACACACTCTCCTGGATGCACAAACTCTTGCCCCAAACTGACATGTGATTATCTGGTCACTTAGCATTCTCGGTGGCTACTAAGTCTATAATGGATTTTGTGTGGACTTATTATATTCTCCAAGAAGTGGCAACAACCCAGCTGCTAAATTCCTCTGTCCAGTGTCATACCTTGAGCCAGTGCTGGCTTTTTCGTCAGCAAATCTTTGCATTCAGGGACTCACAACAGATGTTGCTATAGATGGGTTTTGTTGAAACATAAAAATCCCTAGACTGAATGAGAATGTATGAGAAGAAATTAATTATTGTGTTCCATGTTAAGGGATTGTTTGTGTGAGCAGTGGCTGACAAACAATACAACTCAATGTAATCAACTGGCATAGGAATTAGTTGTTTAGGCAAGTGTATCATTGTGGGAGTCAGAAGCAATCACTTTTCTCATTAGAATGTGATGAGCAAATAATTCTGCGGTTTGCTTAAGTTATCGTATTTGCATCAGACTTTGTGGGAACATTTTTTTAGGAGCCCTGGGGCAGGCTATGATCACTGAGCCCTGATTGTGACAAGCAGGGTCCTTTACCTCAGCTGCCCTGGGACCTCAGCTGACCTGAGACTTTACCTTACTACGGAGTCCAATACTATTGTTCAGCACTTGAGCATCATGGTAGCAAAATCAACCATTCGAAGACTTTCTCAGTGAGGTGGTGTGGGGCTATAGGCTCAGACTGCTTAAAAAACATTTAATATAGCCAATTAATCCTTTTCCAGCCATTATTTAAGCATAGAAACATACTTTTCTTCTATCATGGCTAGCAATACTGGACATAATAGGATAGAGGGCAATAATATAGCATCCAATGAGGGAGGTAATTCCTTACAACGAATAGGAGCAGTTGGTGCTGGTTTAATCTTTAGACAAGGGCTAGTCTTCTGTGCAAAAAAGTACTATACCCTCACAGGGGAAAAGAATAATAGTTGCAGTTTGAGTTCCTATTTCCCTCATCCTGAAAGGTTAGCACTTAGCAGTTGAATGAAGCATGGTGTGTCTCACAAACAGACCTCATCAGAGTGTATCACTCTGTGCATTGTACCTTACAGGATGCCTGTCAATTGCCGCAGGCTGAGCCTGCAGTTTGCTAGCTAGGACATAGGATGCACCCACTCCAGGTGAAATGTCTTCCAAATCCCCTGTCTTAATAGTGATGGTATCACAATCCTGGAGATTCTTCAATGCTTTACGTTGATTCTGTGACAACTTATTAACAACCCAACTATCCTGTTCTAATCATTTTTCCAAACCACTCGTTATTACTTTTTCAAAAGCATCCACCTCCTGCCCTACTAAACTACTAGCTGGTGTCCAAGTGGACATTGTCTTGAGGCCTGATTTATTAGAGGATAGTCTTTGCTCTTTTCCCTCAAAGAATTTTTTAATCCTAACTTTTTTTGGAGACAAGACTTGGGCGGGGGATGTTTTGTTACGTTGAATGTTGAAAGGTTTTAGTAGAGAACAGGCACACTCTTTGCCTTTGCGCGAACCAATTACTTTTGTACTTTTGCATTAGTTGCTGGTACAACTACCATTTTGTTGTTATGACAAGTGGGAGGTTTCTCGTTTTAGGCTTTGCATGGTATGGTTATTTTTTGGTGCTTTTAGAGTTTCAGAATTATTGGGGTCGAGGAATCAAATGGATATTCAGACCAGTGAAATTCATATTCAGCGAGGGTCAATGAGGATACTTTTGAGGAAGTCTAAAACTAATCAATTGGGCAAGGGCACATGGATTCACTTAAACGGTGTGCAGGAATGTTGCCCTCTAGGGGAATGGGAGTCATTCGTAAGTTCTCCTGAATTTCAACATGGGGCTATATTTCTGCATTGAAATGGGGATAAGATTACCAGTGCTCATTTATTGTCTGTTTTGCAGAAATCTTTGATCTTGATTGGGAAAAACCCCTTACTGTTTGGGACTCACTCTTTCCGTAAAGGGGCAGCTACTGAAGCGGCCAGATTGGGTTGGGGTTGGGAGGATACAAGTATTGGTAGGAGGAAATCTGCTTGTTGTTCTCGTTATGTCACAAAATAATAACAACTATCTATTACAGGGCTGCAGTCTAATTTTGTTTTTCCCGCCTAGGTCGTGTAAAAAGTTCTTTATCAACGAAAATGCGTACATGGATTGTAGGCCACTCCTTCATTAAATGGTCAGCCACATTTTGCGTAACTTAAAAATTCAGACCAGGCCTGTTGATAACTGCGTCTGGTGGAAGGAGCTATAGACTTTTCGACCAACTCGATGATTGATTCTCAATCCCCCTGCACCCAGATGTCTTGTGGAATCGCAGTTTTGAAGTTGTCTGCCACGGTGCCAAATTGCGGAATTTCTGCCAATTGAAGCAAGACAACACGTCCGCAATTGTATTATTCTTTTTTTAAACCCTTTTTATTATTGATAAAACATAAACAAACAAGGCAATAAAAAAACAATACAGCTGGATATGCGTTCAGGGAGGAAGGAAAGTGCATTACAATTTAATACAAATCATCGATGCGGGGGGGCAGAGGGGAAATCAGAGTCATAACACATCGGGGCTTAAACAGTACTAGGAATGTCGGGTCAGGGGGAAAGAGGAACATCCGGAATATCAGCGAGGGGAGGTGTACATATATCACCCCGGTAAGAGTTCCATTGGCCCCAGATTTTACCCCACTTCTTAGGTCTGCCGCGCGCCACATACACCGTCTTCTCTCTAAACATACACCAGTTCATGTTCTCCTTCCATGCCAAGACCGTGGGCGGTCTCTGGGAACCCCACAATTGCGCAATATCTCTCTTGGCAACCATATTCCCAAGGGTCGCCCACTGAGTCTGCGCCACATCATAATCAGTCGGTCCCCAAACATTCAACAGACAACGCCTGGCTTCAGGCAACAGCGCAACACCCGTGACTTCCTTCATCACAGCATGCACACGATTCCAGAAGACTACCAATTCCGGACACTCCCAAATTATGTGAAGGAAAGTACCAATTAAACCGCATCCACGCTTACACAAACCATCCACAGAATAACCCATACGAATCAGGCGAGGGCCGGTCACATAAATCCGATGCAGGATCTTAAGCTGTACGAGCCGGAGACGGGCTGGAATCGCGACCTCCTTAGGTGAGGATATCGCCAATTGCCAGTCCTCATCATCCAACTCTAGACCGTTACTGGTCCAGACCTGCCTGAGGTGTGCCAACAGGTCAACTCGATCGTTAATCAATTTCTTATATATCAAAGAAATAGTGCTGTCGGGAACATATCCGTCAAGCACCCGATCTTCGAGTGGAGATGATTCCGGGATAACAGTACCTTCAGGAAAAACTAACTTAACGCGTGGCGAATCTGTAAATAACGGAAGAACTCCTTGTCACTCAGCTCGTATTCTACCTTCAACTCCTCAAAGGTCTTAATCCTAACCTTGTCCCAGAGATCACTCACCCTGCAAATACCGATCATATCCCACTTCTCAAAACCTTTCGTCTGCCACAAGCTGCCCAGTCTGTCAGACGCATAGAGCGGAGTCGCCCGGGTCAGTCGATCCCTCCATCCCATTGCCGCATTCGCACATTGCCACACTCGCACCGCTATCTTAGTGGGTCCCGAAAGTATCCGTCCAGCAGATTTGGAATAAAGCACCCTGTTATAATCACCACCCGGCAGCAGCCACTTATCCATCGCAAACACAGGATTTAAAGCAGGACCGTACATAGCATGATTAATCGCCCCCAGCTGCGAGGCCCAATAGTATCGCCTAATATCCGGAAGTGCGATACCGCCGTCATACCAGGGAAGCGCCAGTTTGGCGAGGGCGATACGTGAACGCCCATCCCATATCAACCGCCTCTGCAGACTCTCCACCTCCCGGAAATAGCTCGCCGGAATGACATCAAACGTGTTCTGAAGCGCGTATAAAAACCGCGGCAGGGACATCATTTTAAAAAGAGCTGCATGCCCAAGGGGGGACAGTGGCAGTTTGTGCCAGGCCACAAGGTCAGATTCTAACCGTTGGAGCGGAGGAAGCAGATTACGATCATAACGGACCCCGGGGTCTAATGTAATAAAGACCCCCAAATACTTAAATCCCATCTGCGTCACCTGCATGGGACAACCGCGCGGCAATGAGGGAGCGTCACCAGAGAGTACGTAAATACAGGACTTGGTCCAATTAATCACAAGGCCGGAGTTCCTCCCGAACGAGTTCAGCACATCAAACAGTACAATCATCGACTTTCGAGGCGACGTGAGATACAGCAAGATGTAGTCTGCATAGAGTGATACTCGATCCTCAAAGTCCGGGGTCCACTGAATACCCCTCATCGATGGCTCCCACCGCAGCCAGGCCACAAGAGGTTCTAAGGCGAGGGCAAAAAGAAGTGGGGACAACGGGCATTCCTGCCGCGTGCCCCTCCCAAGAACAAAGGACGCAGAGACTCAACCATTCACCACAATCTGAGCCAAGGGTTCCGTATACAAAGGTTTCACCCAGCCAATGAAACCAGGACCAAATCCAAACTTTTCAAGGGCTGCCCAAAGATACGGCCATTCCACTGTATCAAAGGCCATCGTAGCATTCAAGGAAGCCAAGATGGCCGGTTCACGCAGTGACGCTGCTCTCGCGAGAACGCCTTGCAAGCGCCGCAAGTTCAATGCTGTATTACGATGTGGAATGAAACCAGATTGATCCGGATGGATCAGGTCACTGATTACTTTTATCAAGCGGTTAGCAAGCAACTTTGCGAGGATCTTTGGCTCCGCATTTAGAAGCGAAATAGGCCTATAAGAAGCACAGCGATCCCGCGGCTTCCCTTCCTTATGGATCACCACAATGGTCGCAAGTCGCTGATCACGGGGGAGGGAGCCGATGTCTCGCGATTCTAGAAACATATCACGAAGATACGGCGCCATTTTGTCAGGACGCAGATTGTAAAGCTCAATGGGGAGACCATTAGGGCCCATAGCTTTTCCCGAACGGACGGAACGAATAGCGAGAGCCACCTCGTCAACCAAAAGTGCTGCGTCCATCAGGTCCCTGTCTGAATCCGACAAGCAAGGCAACGCAATGTCTCGTAACAGCTGATGTGAATCTTCTTCTGGTCTATCGGAAACTGGGGAGTACACTTTTCGAAAATGTTCAGCAAAACACTCAACAATCTCAACATGGTCAGTCACCCGCACTCCATCTGTTCCCTCAATCACAGGAACCACACGACTCGCCCTCTCCTTTCTGTCTAACCAAGCAATCAGTTTCCCAGCCTTGTCTCCCACATCGTATAGCCGTCCCTGCTGCTCTCTACTCATAACTCTAGCAGCGTCTGTTACCAACGCCCTATAATCAAGCTGTTTGAGACTGAGGACATGAACCCTATCATGAGTAATACCCAACTCCAAATCCCCTTCCAGCTCAGCTATTTCGGTCTCGAGGCGGACCACCGCTTCATTTTTGCTTTTCTAGGCACCAGCGATTAATGATAGCGCCTGTCCGCGAATAACCATCTTGAAAGCCTCCCACAGCGAAACAGAAGAGGACACAGATCCCACATTCTCAGTAAAATACTGATCCAGAGACTTGACCAACTCTGCCCGGGTTTTGGGGTTACGGAGATACCAAGGATTAATCGGGGCCAATCGACCCTCAGCCCCCAACCTCGTGTCCATGAAAAGCCACAGTGGGGAGTGATCTGAAATACCCCGAGCCAGGTGTCTAACTTCCCTAGCTGACAGGCCCTGTGCTGCTGGCATCAAGACATAGTCAAGTCTAGAGTGACTACCATGAGCACCAGAGTGGAAGGTGTATTGCGCCTGTCCCGGATGCAGCAGCCTCCAACAATCTACCAGTCCCAGTGTCTCCAGAAAGCCACTCAGCGAAGATTGTGATCTCGTGAGGTCCCTGGGGGGGTAGCGGTCCTCCCTGCCAGAGACGACAGAATTAAAATCTCCACCCATCACCAGAATGCCATCTGGAAGTCCCAGAACTACTCTCCCCAAATCAGCAAAAGTCGTGGTTTGCAGGCCAAGTGGGACATATACAGAAAGCAATGAGACAGTCTTCCCCTCCCACCTACCAGTGAGAGCAGCATAGCGCCCCCTGTGGTCGAGGATGATGTCATCTACCTCCAGGGGGAGGGAGCTCCTGATTAGAATACCCGCACCTCTAGAACCAGTAGTGAATCCGGAGTGTGCAACAAGACGATATCCTCGCCGATTCGTAGCATGGCATGTGTTTCCAATCAAATGTGTCTCTTGCAATAACACAATATCAGGGGAGAGGCGTCTCAATAGTTGCAACACTACCCCACGTTTTATCCTATTCCTTAACCCGTTAACATTCCAACATAGTAACTTCAACCCCCTACCCCCATCCCAGAAGTGAATGCAGAACCCACCCCATAGCGAACACAAAACCCAGATCCAGAAATAGAACAATACGTTGCATTGAAAAAACATGAAACACACCCAAACCCTCTCCCCCACCCCCCGACAAACACCCGATACAACTCCCCCCACCCTGCACCCCTGCGTTAGACTCAAAAGCCACCCCAACTTGCAGTGTGCCTGTCGCCCTAACATTAAACTAGTCTACAAAAAGAAACCCAGAGGAGGAAAGAGTCCCACTCCCCCTGCCACCCCTGGGTATCCCACCATAAATAACGCAAGTGTAAAAGTCATCAAACCACAGCTGCTAGTTATACTCAAAGTCCGGAAACCAGAAACCACTTCTCATTCTTGCTCCATCGGGCCACCTTCAGCTCCTCCAGATTGTTCCGTGTGATCACGCTGCGTAGGCAATGTATCAAGCCAGTCACTCACACTCTCAGGGCGGTCAAAGAAAAACGTCCGATCCTCGTATTCAATACGTAGCCAAGTTGGGAAAAGCATTGTGTATTTCATACCCATGTCCCTCAGTCGTCGCTTCACGCCCTGGAACCCCATCCTTTGCTTCTGAACGAACTGGGTGAAGTCTGGGTAGAAGCGCACCATAGTGTTTTCGAACTTCGTGGGGCCGCCCACCCGAGATGCCTGCAGGATAGCGTCTCTATCTCTGAAGTTGAAAATTCTGGCGATGATAGGCCGCGGAGGGGCACCCTGCTTCGGCTTCCCACCCGGCACTCTGTGTGCTCGTTCCACCGCAAAGAAGTTGCTCAGGCCTTTGGGGGCGAGGTGATTTAGGATGAGGTCCTCGACCAGGAGATCCGCAGCTGGTTCTTCCGGTTTTTCAGGGACCCCAATAATACGTACATTATTGCGTCTGGCCCGACTTTCAAAATCCTCCAGCCGACGAGCAAAGAGATCATTGGAGGATCGTAGATTGCGAACCTCAGTCTGTAAATCGGACACATCCGTCGTGAGGCTGGAGGTCCTTAAATCTAAGGATTTGACCTTTTTGTTAGTCTTTGATAAGTCCACCGTGATCAGATTGACGTCGATTGCCACAGTGTCCAGCTTAAGGGCCAGAGCCTCATATTGCTGGCCAATGGAGGTCTTCATACTAGCAATGGAGCCCATGACATCCTGTAGAGTCAAATCATCCGGCGCAGCTGAGCCGTCACCTGCCACTTCCAGAGACCTACTCGCACCACCGGGGGACCCTTTAGGATGGGTGTAGCGATCCATAACATTCGATTGAATAGTGCCCCCCCCCCGTGAATGGTCTTGGTCTTTCGTTTCTCGCTATCGGGTTTGCCCGTCATAGTAGATGTTGCGCCCCGGAGGGGCCTTTGTGACCTTGTAAAAATGGCTCCACACAATTCACCCACCGGGATCTCCAAAAGCGAATTTCAGCAGGATATCACCATCAGATTTTGCAAGGGACACTGACTAAAAGGACCTGCTATCCTACCAGCTTTTGACTCAACGTCCAGTTTCTTTGAACAATATGTGGCAATTCTTTGGCGGATTTTAATTTGTCAGCCCACCTATGACAACATGGCCCTTGATAACCTATCTTGAAACCAAATTTAAAACCCCCAAACAATTCAGAAGCAGCTTCTGCATTGGGATATACCTCTAACCATAGTATCAGTAAATGCAACTTAATCGGGGTATGAGCCTTTTGGTATACATTGATGAACTGCACCTCTACCTCTTTCGAACCTCCCTTGATCCCTGAAATTCTGGTTTGTGAAACATTGGGTAATGGCAGGCTTTCCATCCACATTGGGAACATTCATGCTTGAACCTGCAAAATTGCCTGGTACATACGTAATTGGCAGACCGCTTGCAGTATGGATCGTCGCAGGCGGCTGGGTAGAGGACATCCACTGCAACCAATGTTCTTGATCCACCTCGCCCCAAGGTTTACCATTAAAAATACTGATTCTATCCCTAAATTCTTCATCATAGTTGAGCCATGCATAGCAACCAAATTGTACCAAATTGTAAATATGCTTTACGAATAATATCCATGTATTTAAACATGGCTAAAGCCCTATCTTGGTGTCTCTCACAATATACACTTGCATATATTAACCCCTTCCATGCTCATGACGAGCTCAGCTCGTCATGCAGTACACTGCTCGTGTGCTCATGACGAGCTCAGCTCGTCATGAACCATGGAAATCTGAAAAGTTCAGCACCCAGGAAAATCTCCTGCAGCATTGAAGGTGTTAAAAATGCAGAGGTCCAATGTTCAATAGACTTAGGGACTCTGGGACGTCTAGAAAGCTCCCATTCTTCCTCTTTGGACCCCTCCGTGACGCCGTTCTTGATCCGTCGCACTGTCTGCACTTGACTTCTGTAACATACTAGAAGAATTGATTGTCCCCGGACCCCCTTTTGACAAAGCATGATTATAACCCACATTATATTCATTTCCATCAAAACCTTCCACAAAATTCCCTTCATTTGTATTGTCAGCCACAAAACCTTGATCAAAGTGCTCATCCAATATTTCAAAATCATCAAGAAACACTTGATAACATAGATTGGGTGAATTCGATAAGGGAAAACGATATTCTTATGTGCCAGGAAACATGGGCCACTGAAGAATTATATATTGAAGGTTTCCATTGTTTTAGTGTGCTATCCCAAACACCCAGGATGGGAAGACCATCGGGAGGACTGTTTATGGGGATTAACGTGGCAGCTGGGGGGAGTTTCAAAGTAATCACAACTCATAGTTTAGATTATCAGGCTGTACTGTTCAAAAGAGGGATATATCTTCATTTGATAAACTTGTATAAAAACGATTTCAAGTCAGTTCCAAATAAGAGTTTTATAAACCTTTTTGATTTTATTTCAGATTTGGATAATTTATCCAATAACGGAGACCTTATGGGTACATTAGTAGGGGGTGATTTTAATGCTAAAATTAATGATTTGGGTCCAAATAAGGGAACAGCTCACTTTGCACAATCATCGACCAGTAGAGGCAGAGAACTCAAACAGTTGACTAAATCGTATAACTTATCCAATGTTATGGACCGGGTCGCAGGATCAACTACGACCAACCATCCAACTTACAGGGATAGGGGGTGTAGTTCTATAATTGACTATGTTTTTGTATGCCCTCTGATTGTAAAACAGTTGGTCTTTGCCGAAGTAGTACCGTCTGAGTTCGGAGACCACAACCCCATTAAGGTAATGATACACACAGCCCGACGGCCGATCTTTCAGACCGCATGCGGGGCTGCAAATTTAGTAGTATCAACTGACAACCTAAGATTGTGCTGGAAGGGGGCCGATAACTCGGAAACCTTCAAGAAATTGGTAAAGGGTAATACGCCACTTATTGACTCTTGCCTCTCATTAGAATCACCACCAGCGCAGATAATCGAGGATTGTGGGAAGATCTGCCAGACGATCAAAACTATCCTCTCTAAACCCCCCGAAGGTGGCACTCACCCCTAGATGGTTCAACTACAACTGTTCTAGAGCGAATAGGAACTTACGCAGGGCATTAACCACCATCCCGAAGTGCTCCATAGGAGTTAAGCAGGCTAGAGAGGAATATAAGGAGGCTATTAAATACCGGAAGAACGAACTTTTGAGGGAACGATGGGACAAACTGTCCGAGGCAGCTAGTCTAAAAAAAGGTAACATCTTCTGGTCGGCGGTCAGGGAAGTCCACTCTATGGGCCAGTCCCTGACGCCGATCAGCTGTAACATAGCTAGTGGCGCATGGGTGGCTCACTTTTCAACTATCTATTCCACTCCATCTTCATGCGAATGAACCCTCACTCCAGGTAATCCAACACCCATAGATATCAGCATTTCAGAAGTAGTTGAAGCAATTAACCAGAGCTCAGGCAATAAATTGCCAGGCCCAGACGGGCTACCCGTTGATCTAATCAAGTGGAACGCGGCCTTCTGGGCCCGCTGCTTTTGAATATCTTTAATAACCTGACGTTGGCAAGGATACCTGAGACTTGGGCTAGAAGTATAATAGTTCCTATCTTCAAGAAGGAAGATAGATCTCTCCCATGTAACTACCGACCTATCTCCCTAATAGACAATACCCTTAAAATTCTAGGCAGAGTCCTGTACAATAAAATTTTGAACTGGATAGAAACAAACAACATCCTAGATCCTTGTCAGTTGGGTTTTAGGGGCAAGGTAGGAACCAAGGAACAATGCCTCAATCTAAACCTGATTCATTGTAAATATGCTACCGCAAAGAAGTCTCCTGTCTACATGGCTTTTATGTATTTGTCCACAGCCTTTGACCTAGTGAATAGGTCAAGGCTGTGGGCAATCCTTTTGGCCGGAGGTCTGGATGAAACCGTGGTAAATTTCCTGGCATATCTGCATAGAGACCTCAAGGCCCAAGTAAGGATTGGGGCGGGTGGAGAGGTTTCGGGGCATATTGATATCGGCAGGGGGATCAGACAAGGATGCATGTTGGCCCCCCTGCTTTTTATTGTATATATCAACGGCCTCAATGCCTCCCTGAGACTGGCTACCCGAGACGTCCCATATATTAATAATGAACCCATCCCTGTGCTGCTCTATGCAGACGATGCGGTTCTTATAGGCTGCACCCCAAATTCACTGCGTCTTCTTGTTTTAAATTTTAACAATTATATGAAAAAATTAGACCTGAGGGTAAATTTTAAGAAATCATTCCTAATGGGTAGTGGCCCGGGGAAGCGTGACATAGGTCTGATTACAATAGACTGCCAAAAACTGACCTGGGTAAGATCTTTTGTTTATCCAGGATTGGCCTTTGCTGCGTACCGGCTCCTGGAGTGAGCATCTAGCTCACGCCAGGAGCAAGTTCTCAAAGGCCACCAACTCGATCTTAAGCTTACCTCGCCCTAAGACCCTGGGTGCGCTTTTAGCTGTACAGAAAATGTATAAACTTCAGTGCACCCCGGTGGCTACATATGCCGCCGAGATCTGGGGAACAGCCAACTGCTCAGTAATCCAGCAGGAAGAAAATAGGTTTTGCAGAAAATATTTGACCACCCCAATTTCTACCTCCTAATACATATGCCACAAAGAACTCAACATTAATTTTATAACTGATTTTATCCGGGCACGTCCGGTACTTATGTGGATTGCATTGTGGAAGAACGAAGCAGCTTCCCTGACACAGCTGATTATCAAGGATTGTTTACGTTGCGATAAGGGCTTAGAAATCCCATGGCTGAGCGGTGTCCTAAGTAGTTTGTGCAGTATAAATAGGGAAAGTGTTTTCTGGGACCCCATATTAGCAGCTTCAGCTGCAAAAAAGGAAACACCTTGTACTCCCTATATAAGGATGAGCGGGAGACGGTAGAGGTCAGGGAAACAACTGTGCGCAACTACATGGCTATTGAACGGTATAGTTATCCGCTTCATATGTATTTGTCTTTACCAATGAGCCATTGGGAGACGAGCTTACTGTTCCGTTTAAGAGCTGGTACAATTCGATTTGCACTTTGCTTTCCACTTGGCCACAGCCCAAATTCGAATTTTAACTTGTGTTCTTGTGATGGGAGGAGTGAGCAAACTATTATGCACTTTATATTTTTCTGCAAATACTATATCAAATATTTTAAACAGTTTTTATGTCCCTATTTTAATAAAAGAAGACCAATTACTTTGGAGGTAGCATATCGATTAATAGTAGAATTAGATGAAATGAAATGAAAAATTCCACTTATATAGCGCATAACCACCCGGAGGCCTCGCAGCGCTGTCGACTGATTACTGTGTCCGGCTACAGGGTAAAATTAGTACGCTTTTGAAAACAGGTAGGTTTTTAAATCTCTCCTAAATGACATCAGGTTGTCGTTTTGTCTGAGGGGTAAAGGCAAGGAGTTCCATGCCTTCGCCGCTGAGTGAGTGAAAGAACGGCCACCCCAACGGGCTTTCTTAATTTTTGCCTTAGTTGCCAAATGCAGTGAAGCCGAACGAAGGGTTCTAGGCAGCGCATAAGGCAACACTAAGGGGTACAGCACTGCCGGGCCGGTTCGATGAAAAGATTTGTGCAGAATGCACATGGCCTTAAATAGTGTTCTGGCAGCCACTGGGAGCCAATGAAGCTCTTTTAGGGCAGTCCTCGCTGACTGCCAGCGAGGGATGTTAAACAATAGGCGTGCGGCACAATTTTGAGTGACTTGGAGTTTTTTTGTCACTGTAGATGATGTTGAACTTATCTTTCGCACTAGCACTTTCTTAAAAACCGCAATAACGGCGCGGAGATCCATGATGGACCCTTGATACTGTTTAACATAAACTGTGATGTGTTTCTTTTTTAACAATGACATATACTGATATGATGGACAGTTTTGCACAAGTCACTTTTAGAAACCTGTGTATTGTATTTTAGTCCTTTGCATTAATTATTGTGATGTATTGTTTTGTGTGCTTTTATGGGTACTGTCGTATCCGAATAAAGTTGAACTGACTGACTGACTGACTTCTGTAACATACTAGAAGAATTGATTGTCCCCGGACCCCCTTTTGACAAAACATGATTATAACCCAAATTATATTCATTTCCATCAAAACCTTCCACAAAATTCCCTTCATTTGTATTGTCAGCCACAAAACCTTGATCATAGTGCTCATCCAATATCTCAAAATCATCATTGCTAGTACTTAGCATTTCACCATCACCTACCCCACAATCATAAAATGACCAATTGGACACAGGCCTCCGCTCAGAGAGCCCGGCCGGCCATAATAGGGAAATCCGCTCCTGATCAGCCTTGTGTAGAAGATACATTACCAAAAGCCGCAAACTGCTTCGCATACACCATTCTGGAAACACCAGACGATCATTGAGAGACTGTATGTGATGCAGACTTCCCGCCGCTCTTGACAGAAGCTGTTGATAACTTACCTACTCCAGAAGCCTGTATGAAGCCGTCAACCTCGGACGATGCAGGAGCAGAATGCTCAACCCACACCCACTGTCCACATTGTGGTCCGAAAGCAGAGTCAAACGTAACCTGAGGGTGACAAGGATGGGGGCGGGATTCTGGGAAAATAGATACAACTCTTGACGGATTACCAAAAGGGTCTAAATGTGAATGATCATGTTCATTGAGCGGCCACCCTTCAACTTCATTCACAACCTCAGAGACATCATCACCCAGAGCTGCCTCTAATATATATTTATTATAACTAATGTTAACTGTTTTTTGATTAAACAAACTAGATTTTGTCCCAGGGGGGCCTCTAGGCCTAGGAGCCAGCACAACATCCAAAACAGCCCCTCCCAATGCAGACCCAACAGCCTGCGCATTTTTGGAAACATTATTCTGTAGAAAAGCAGGTGACATTTCATGAAAAACATCATCCTCCTCCCCACTGTCACTAGAATAGTCAACTAGTGCTGCAGAGCGTCCCTCTGACAAAACAGGAGGGGCTATATTAATTAATGACATTTTTTTGTTAACTTGAGTGCTCTTCCCATGCACTTTATCACCCAAATGTGCCCATTTTGCTGGAGAAGGAGCTGCTGACTCAGCAGAAGAAACAAGATCCCCCTCCCACTTCTACCTAGAGTGAGGGAAACTGGCAGACATCTGGAGGCAGTGCCGTCCCTGCTGCTGACACCCCTCCTTGACCACCCCAAATGAGGAGCGGGGACCCCCCCAACCGCCTTTCCTCTACTGCAGACAAGGAAGAGCAGTGGGGAGAAAGCAGCCTCACACCACCGCTCAGACGTGAGGGGCGACCTCGCCTCTGAAGATGCTCAGGTAAGTGTTCCTCACTAGCAGGCACAAGCTGCGAGCGTCTCTTCAATGGTAGACATGCCGCCAGAGCCTCCGTTACGCCAAGCGCCGCCACACGCTTTAGGCGCTTCGCGCCTTCCGAAAAAAAGACAGAAAATTCAGGCCGCATTAAATCCTCCCATCCAGCTTCACACAAGACGCGTAGCGCGTTAGAAATAGCATCGCTATCAGCCATAACTGAATAATGAAAACAGCGCTTCACTCTGAGAGAAAAGGCCGATGTCAACTAAATGTTCGCCTAAAACAAATCTCCTCAGAGTGAAGCTTCCTGCCAAAAGCCTTTCTATATATCACCTAACCACTAAACCCGACCTCTACATGCCTACACCTATCGCGCATCGCACTGCGTGGATTGTTCCTCAGCGCGAATCACCCCAGGGGGACACCAGCTCGCGCGAAGGTCCCCATTCTCTGGCTCTGTTTCATCCTCTTGGATTCTCGCATCCGGGTCTTCTCTTTCCTCTTCCGGTGGTCAGGTTCCCGTCTTCTTTGGTCTGATTTCTTCTGATTGGTTAGCTCTGTGAGACTGTTTAAAGAGGCAGGCCCTTTTAATCATGGTGTCAGTCTGTTTAATACTTTTTAGGTCGACCTATGGGCAGCTCCATGCATGCTCGCTCTGCCAGGCATGCTGTGTTGAAGTATGCACTGGAAGCCCCACCCACTCTCCACCCATATTTGTAATTGGTTTGTGTCATTGTCCTTCACAAATGCTGGCTTCTGATTCATAAATAGGCTTGTTAGTCCCTCCTTGGTACCGCCTTGTCTGCATTTGTTACCTCTCATAACAACTGGACCTTTTACTTGGCTTGTTACACGATCTACATTATAATTCGGTGGGCCCTATTTTGTTTATTGACACTGATGGGGACAATGGTGGCTGCTTTCTGTATGTGCAGCGTGCCCACACAGGACAATGGCTGCTTTTCTTATGGAGCGCTATGCTGCTCTAACTTGCATGCTCAGCGCGGAACCTGTTTTAGAGACACAGCGCTCAGTTAAATTTTTTTTTTACTTTAATAGTGTGGCGCCCGCTTGAGGGACACCGAGCTCTACGTCATGTAAAAAAAACTATATTAGTGAACGCGGGGCCCACTTCTGGGACACAGTGCTCTGTTTCTTTTATTTAACTTTAATAGTGAGCGCGGTGCCCACTTCACGGACTCCTTGATCTGCGATACAATAAGTAACACTTTTGCCAAAGTTTGAACTATTGGTATTGTAAATGAGAATGCCTTTTAATATTATAAAAGGCATTGCCTTTTACAATTACATAGCTCAGAATCTTGCAATTGCCAGACCTATTGCTTTGCAAATGCTTGTTACTTTCTTTTCCCAGGTCCTGCAGCAGGAAAGAGCTCTGGCAGCTGGATGTCTCCACAGTACATTTTCAGAAAAGGACTCCCGGGTAGGTAAATCTTCTCAATAGATTAGTGACTCATTGCAATAGTAGTGCACTGAGAGAGCGCAAACTGACCTAAATGTATGAGTACATCACACTTACCTGTAGTAAGCACAAATCATGAGGAGAAATGCCATGAGTGCTAATAGTATCTGTAATTATATTCTGAATGTATAGCTAATGTAGAGATTTAAGTAGAAGTGGAACTAATACAGAAATGTGTGACACTATATGATTTTAGTAGATGTGATTATTTCTGAATCCATGTCGTGTAGTTGTTAAAATGTAAGATGGTATGTGGTTAAACGCAGAATGTGGTAGGCCTCAGGGCCAGAGCTAAAAGGGAAGGTGTTTCTTTTCACGACACAGATTGTATTAATGTTTTGGTCATTGCATTAAATGGGCCATGATTTATAGAGATGTTTACTGAATAATAGAATAAGAGTATTAACATGCTTTAATTAATGAAGAAGTTGAATGCTATAATCATGATGAGAAATATTGTAGGCCTGAAATGTTTTAACATCGATTTGCACGTACATGTCTGGGCTGAGAAATGTTGCAAGCCTTTTTTGGAAGTCTATGAGAGTTGGGTTCTTGGCTGCAGATATCTGTCTGCAAAGGAAAAGGGGGGATCCAATTATAAATGAATGAATAGAGGTCTGTTCAGTAGACGGCCCAGACATGGAGGAGGGTTCCGGAATGTTTAAGGGGTATCAGCGGGCCGGAGAAGAGTCTGAGAAGCAAGGTCAACTCTAACGTATGAGGCCCAATACAAAGCATCATGGAAAAAGCCAGAAGCTACACCACGTGAGGGGCGTCTCGCAAGGGGCGTCTCAAATGTTGTTGACTGTTTTGTATTAGGGACAGCACCCCTGGGTGGAGTTAGAGCAGATACCTGAGGACCCTTTAGAGAGCGGATGGGTAGGCAGAGAGGGGTCATGACTGGAGAACTATAGGTTTTCACCAAGAGACTTAGAGTGAGTGACTTCCCTTGGGGGTCATTCACTGCTGACACCTTTGTTAGGTTGGGACTTGGTTAAGTAGGGATACCATCTAGAGCAGGGTAGGGACAGCCTAACCTGTGCGTTTTCCTCCAACTTAAATGAAGGAGAGATATGCGTCAATGCTGATAGCTTTATTATTCTTAGAACTTGTGTTAGTGATTTCCGTTGCTCGTCTGAGGGCTTTCCGAGAGCACATGTATGTAATTGGACCTGTGTATCTCGTGAATCTCATTCTGAGATGCCTGTATTTGCAGCTTATCATATCCTTACAATAAACTTTTGAAAGCTAGAAGTTGTTTGTGATCTTTGGGAGCAGAGTCCTTTATTGGGTGAACTAACTTGCAGAGAGGGGCACTTTCTTCCTCCAAGACAGGCAACAAAGGTTCAGTCGACCAGATCGAGGTTTGGATCAATAGTGATGAGGTATCGATCAAAATCTCGCCCTTCCAGTTGGTAGCTATAGAGGATGGTTGCCTTCTTGAGGACGGTGACCTAGGCCAGGTTAGCTTACCCCAAGGCCCCTAGAGATCGATGATCGGAAGAACAGCCCGCTGAAGAAGATCCGGATGACGTGAGACAGAAAAGGCAGCAGTATCGGTCGAGAGTGAGTATAAAGGGTTATGCGTGTTAGATTGCGGTGTTTTGTATTGTATCTATGTTGTAATGTCTGGCGGAGTTGAATGTCTGTAGAGTGACTGTGGAACAGGTTGTGAGCGCGCGCAACCGGTGGAAATCTTAAGTTCAAGGAGAGCTTAAGTGGTTCGGGTGTATCGGACACCCAGAGTAATCGTCAACTAGTGTGAAGGGGGTCATGAGGTACCATTGATCACCCGAAAGACCGAGATAGGGGGACCGTAAGAGTGAGTGCGTGAGTAACGGACGCTGGTCGGAAGTTACTGTGTGTGTAAGCAACCTATCAGAGAGACGATAGACATTTCGTCAGTTGTGTTGACAATTACATATAGACTGTGGACGTACAGTCGAGAGAAGTGACCGCTTGGTCGGAAGTAGTCATTTTTCGGTGTATGAATGGGACGCATGCATAACCGGGAGACGAGTTGAGAAAGGAGGGGTGCTGCTGCGAAGCGGAGAAAAGTGACGTCAGAAAGTGTCGCGACGTGATTGGCCGACCGAAGAAAGACCGCGCCGTGATAGGCCAGCTAGAAAAGACGTCAGAAAGGGTCGCGACGTGATTGGCCGACCGGAGAAAGACCGCGCTGCGATAGGCCAAGCTAGCAAAGCCGCGACAGGATTGGTGGATTGTCATCAGGAAGTAAACAGAGTAGCGAGGCTGGATATTGTGCGCATAATTATGAAGTGTTTTAAATGGCTGAGAGCGGTGTTAAAAAAAGAGAAGAGGGGATCGTATGAAGGGGAAGAAGCCCCGCCGGAGGGTACGCCAGCTCGTTACATGGCAGTGAATGTTGGGCTGCATACGATCCTTTGGATATCAGAGTGGAGTAAGATTACTGAAGGAAATGAGGAACTGACGTTCCCGAAGTACGGGACGTTCAGATTAGAGGTGTTACATCGATTAAAATCAGTCATGACCTCAATGAGACCTTTGCCTAGACCGACCCAGTTTGAAGCTCTTGATGCATGGATTAGGGCAGCGCATGAAAAGAATATGAACAGACGACAAGAAAGGGTGAAACGATCGGTAAGGGCAGTGCAGGATGCCAGGTGGGATGCGGATGCTAAAAGATGGAGAGTGCATAACATGGAAGTAAATAAACTGTACCCAGTGTTAGAGGTGCCCGTAAATAAAAG
Source organism: Lissotriton helveticus (assembly GCF_964261635.1). Taxonomy (NCBI): domain Eukaryota; kingdom Metazoa; phylum Chordata; class Amphibia; order Caudata; family Salamandridae; genus Lissotriton; species Lissotriton helveticus. Next base: position 64,254,690 of record NC_136068.1, on the reverse strand, counting down.
CCCCCTAGAAGAAGATGATGAGAGCGAAACAGAGGACAGCCTGATAAACAGATTACTGACAGACAGGCCACCCCCGTATAATAGAGCAGGGGGAGAGGTCGAGCATACAGAAGCAGGAAAGGGGGGCAATGCAGGAGAGCATAGACCGCTTCCCAGTTCAGAGTGGGATCCTGAGGCAAAGAAAGAGCTGTCCCAGCCTAGTCAGGTGCAACAGGTAGTCGGGAGGTTTGTGGTACAAAGAGCGCCGGAAACGGAAAGCGCCACATCCTACGCATTACCAGATGCACTACAGGTACCTGTTACCATAGGTCCTATAATATCGATATATGACCAAGAGAGAGCAAGAGGGGAAGAACGGGTACGGAAGGACAGAGAAAGAGCAGAGAAGGCAAGAAGGAACGATACGATCAATTCCCCAAGTCAGATGCCGATACCGAGAGAGTGGAGCACCCCGATGCACACAGCAGGGGACCCAGGAGGAGATCCTGGGGGCCCTAGATGGCCAGTGGATCTGAGGGGATCTGGACGAAAATCCTTTCAAGAGCTAAATGAGTACATGAAGCAGTGGGATGAGGCAGTGAAGGCTCAAAAGAGCATCATAGCTGCGGAAGCTGAAAGGGAAAGTCAGGACAGCCGAGCTCGGACTCACTGCGGGGCTGGGGAGAGCAGCCCGGAGTGGGACTGTAGAGAGAGAGATAGTAGGGGAGTCACCCATTGGGCCCGGAGTGGGAATAGAATAGATTTGGAAAACGGGGGCCCCGGGAGTGGAGGGGTGGCGCGCCCAATACTCAGTGAAGGGGAGAGGAGAGCGCAAGAGTACAGAAACAGCTTTAAGTGTCCACACTGTGTGCCCGGCACCAGAGAACTGAATGGGAGTTGTGAGAGGTCGCACCATAGTCCCTGTGATGACGGAAATGAGCGCAGCCCAGGGAATATGGGGAACCAGGAAGGATCGTATCAGATACTGAGCGATACTAGGCAAAGAGAGAGTAGAGACCAGAGGGAAAATAACAGAGAGGTGTGCGGTGAGAGGAGAGTAGAAGAAGAGAGTGGGCAGAGCAAGAGTAGGGGTAACAGGCCCGTGTTCCATCACCTTCCAAGATCGGATGGCCGAGCATGGGACCTGGAGAGATGGGAGCAAGGGAGGGCACCCATTAACTCTCCCGAGCCCAAACGTAGAGCTCGAAGTTGGGATGGTAGGGAGACCAGTGAGCCCCCTTCGAAAGACATATTGCGAGTTGAGATAAAAGCCAAGAGACTCGATGTCGCCAGTTTAAGGTCAGACCTGGATGATATGGTAGATGGTACCCTGCCTTTAGAAAGAATGGAAATGTATGAACAGGATGAAATACTGTATATGGCAAAGGACATTACTCGAAAAGCGAGAGCAGTCCATGAGAAGTTAGTCGAACTAGCAGGCAAATATATGGTGGACTTGTCAAGAACCAAAGCATTACAGGGTAACCACAGGCTACATTATACAGATCGAGACCTAGATGAGAGGAGAACGATTGGGCTGAAAACGCACATAAGGGAACTGATCGCTGGAATAAGGACATGGAGGGCACTAGATAAGTGGGAAGAGAGGTGGTCCAAGAAAGGGACCGGCAGGAGAAGCACGCTTGGTATGACACCAGGAGGACAGCAGGGAATAGAAGCTTACCCTTTGCGTGAAGTCGCAAATGGGAACTATGTACATGTCCCTTGGAGTAGGGGAGATTTAGCTGCTTTTACCACCTCCTTCCCCAAATTACGGGAAAACCCAGTGGAGTGGTACAAGCAAGTGGAGAGATTTGTAAAAATCTCAAAGGTCCTATGGATAGATCTGAACACGCTGTTTGACATTGTAGTACCAGGAGATCTGTGGACAGCATGCAAGGTTAGCGCTGAGTGGCCCACAACGGAGCCAGAGAGAGATGCTAAGACTAATGGGCCGTCCGAGATTGTGATGGCAAAATTCGAGAGAGTGATGACTTGGCTGAAAGAGAAAGTGCCAATGCAAGACATAGATTGGGTCAGAATAGACCGAACAAGACAGGAACCCAAAGAGACAGTCCACGAATATTACGAGAGATTGCTGAAGGCGTTTAAACAGTATAGCGGCTTGGATGTAATGGATCCAAAAGACATAGGGCAATTTGTGTCCAAGTTCGTCCTGGGACTGAGACCGGATATTAGTTTAATGATTCAGCAACACTCGATTTGTTGGCAAAGTAAACCCCTAGACGAAATACTGAGATATGCCAGGTACTGCTGTGATGAGATAGACTCCAAGGCTAAGAAACTAAAAGAAAAGTTGATGGTGGTACAGATGCAGGCAGCAGGAAAGGGGGGACAGCAGCAACAGCAGCAAGGGACAGGTACAGGAGGAAAGAAGCAGTACAGTCAGAACAAGGGCAATGAGGAGAGTTCCACCTTTAGACCCAGAATAGATATAGCTGCCTTGAAGAAAACGACTAGGTGCCACCAGTGTAACGAGGTGGGGCATTGGAAACGCGAGTGCCCCTACAATGTAGAGATAGGAGAGCAAGAGATAGAGGAGGAAGAGGTCCAGAGCGCGCCTACAAGAGGGGTGACGCCATACCAAGGAAAGGTGCTCAAAGGGGGGGGGGCTCCTCCCCGAGCCCAGTTCCCGCAACCTCCTCGAGTAGGGACTATGGGTAAGACCTATAGACAAATGCCCCTGTTTGTAGAAGGGGAAGAGTGCTATTATGTGGACCCATTAACCGGACAGAGAGTGGAAAGAGAAGACTGCACCCTCGGGGCAGCCTTGGAGGTGGACCAGAGGGGACCCTATGTGGAAGCAGAAGTAGCAGGGTGCCCTACGACATTTCTGGTGGACACAGGAGCCACTAGATCCACGATCAGATCAGCTGCAGTTCCAGACCTGCCCATGTCTGGAGAGACCATAAAGGTGGTGGGGGTCGCAAACAGGAGAATAACCAGCCAATTGACAGAACCGGTACAGGTGAAAATAGGGAAGTACAGCGATGAGCACCAGTTTGTGGTTTGCGATTCAAGTCCTGTGTGTCTGCTAGGAAGAGACCTGTTGTGTAAATTGAATTGTACTATATATTGTACACCTCAGGGAGTGGAGGTATTGACCAATGATGATGATGCAGACTTCAAAGTTGCAAACTCAAGAATATGCGTGGAGCTGTATCCTACTTTAACAGTAGATGAGCTCCCCTGGGACTTGAGAGAGACAGTGGCACCAGAAGTATGGGATTTCACTGGGGAAGAGATAGGATTGGTAAAAGGGGTGGACCCAGTGAAAATTGTAGTGAAACCGCATGCTGAGTTCCCAAGAACACCCCAATATAAATTGACTCCAGAAACGATTGCAGGCATAAAACCCGTGATCGAGTCCATGATTAAACAGGGAATACTGAAAGAAATCGTGGGTAGTCCATGCAACTCCCCGATTATGGGTCTGCAGAAACCAAATGGGAAATTTCGGATAGTACAGGACCTTCGAAAGATTAATAACATAGTCGTTTCGTGTTGTCCAGTGGTACCGAATCCATCAGTGATACTGTTTCAGATTCCATTCCAAGCTGAGTGGTTCACTGTGATCGATCTTTGTCAGGCTTTCTTTTCGATCCCTCTGGACGAAGAAAGCCATTTTCTTTTCGCATTTAAGCTGGAAAATCGCGTCCTAACATGGTGTCGTATCCCTCAGGGGTATACAGAGAGCCCATCGATCTTTAACCAGCTTTTGAAGAAAAATCTTGAAAGTCTAGTGCTGCCCCAGAAGTCAGTTCTGGTCCAGTACATAGACGACCTCCTCGTGGCGTCAGAAACAGAAGAAGCTTGCAGGGAGGACTCCATTGCTTTGTTAAATCACCTAGCTGCCAATGGGCACAAGGTGTCCCCGGGAAAATTGCAGTACTGCCTGACAGAAGTGCAGTACTTGGGACACAGAATAGAGAAAGGCAAACGAAAGGTGTCACCAGACAGGATAGAGGCGATCATGAAAATGAATGCGCCTAAGACACAGAGAGAGGTCAGGATGTTCCTAGGGATGGTGGGTTATTGCCGACAGTGGATCGTGAACTTTTCACTGAAAGCAAAGCCCTTGCAAAAACTGACGCACAAGGAGGTGAGCGATCCGGTACCATGGGACAAAGACTGTTTGATGGCATTCCTACAGCTGCGAGAGGACCTGTGTCGTGCTCCGGCATTGGGAATGCCTGATTACAATAAACCATTTTTTCTTTACTGTTGTGAGAGAGAAGGTTGCGCGTTGTCTGTGTTAGTCCAAATCCATGGGAATGCCCGTAGACCAGTTGCTTATTTCTCGGCTACTTTAGACCCAGTAGCCGCAGCGTTGCCCGGATGTCTCAAATCCGTTGCTGCAACGGGTGTCAGCATTGAGAGATGTGAAAATATCGTCATGGGGCACCCGTTAGAGGTGTGCGTGCCCCATTCTGTTGAACTGTTGATGACCAGGACCAAAACACAGCATCTGACCAACAGCAGGCTCACGCGATATGAGCAAGTTATTCTTGCTGCAGAGAATGTGACCCTCAAGAGATGCTCTGTTTTGAACCCTGCTACCTTGATGCCACTCCCAAATGATATCGAGGATGATGATGAATGTACAGACCATGACTGCCTCGATGTGACTGAACTATGCACCAAACCCAGACCCGACATCGTAGATGAGCCACTGACCGACCCAGACGAAATTTTCTTTGTCGATGGCTCATGTGTAAGAGACGAAGTTGGGCAGTTGAGAGCAGCTTATGCTGTTTGTACAATTGCTGGAGTTGTGGAAGCTGGGTGCCTGGAAGGAGTACACTCCGCTCAGGTAGCCGAGATTGTTGCCTTGACACGTGCGTGCTTGGCCAGCAATCAAATTCGAGTCACCATATACACCGACAGCCAATATGGTTATGGGGTAGTTCATGATTACGGGCAGTTATGGTCTCAAAGAGGGTTCATGACCTCTTCAGGCTCTCCCATTCGCAATGGAGAGTTTGTGCGCCTGTTGTTAGAGGCGTTGCAATGCCCAGCAGGTATCGCAGTTGTAAAGTGCACCGCACATACCAGAAATGAGGACTTCGTTTCGAAAGGCAATAGATATGCTGATGAAGTTGCGCGGTATTGCGCGGAACAAGGGTACTCTTTCACAGAGGTGGAAGTGGGTGGAATAAATGTAAGGTCTGAATTAGCCATGATACTGGAAACTGTTGATACTTGGGATGAACTGTCAAACATGCAAGAAAATGCTCCTGATATTGAAAAAGAAACATGGGAAAAGGCAGGATGTGTAATGGGTGAGTCCCATTTTTGGGTCTCAGCAGACGGCAGAGCAGTGTTGCCCAATGAGATGGTGAGTCCAATGGCTAGACTCATACATGGTCCCGTACACTTAGGGAGAGATGCTATGCTGAGAGTGTTTAGACAGACTTGGTACAATCCTAAGTTTAGAATAGCAGCAGAAGCAGTGTGCCAGCGTTGTGTGACCTGCCAGCAGCTGAACGTAGGAAAAAGAACACCAGTTGCACTGAGCCACATAGGAAGGTCTGGAGGTCCATTCAATAGAATGCAGATAGATTTCATTGAAATGCCAAGGTGCAACCGCCTCCGCTATGTCCTGGTGGTTGTTTGTGTGTTCTCCAGATGGGTTGAGGCATACCCTACACGTAGGTGCGACACCCTCACAGTGGCCAAGTTACTGCTTAGGGAACTCATTCCGCGCTTCGGGGTGCCGGCCTTTTTGGAATCAGATAGGGGAACACATTTTAACAGCGAGCTTGTGAAAATGATTTGTGCAGCTCTGAATATCGATCAGAAGTTGCATTGCAGTTACCGACCAGAAGCCTCAGGAATTGTGGAGCAGATCAATGGCACGATCAAGGCCAGAATAGCCAAAGTTTGTTCCTCAACGACCCTGAGTTGGCCTGACGCCCTGCCATTGGTTCTCATGAGCCTTCGTAGTACCCCAGACAGAAGAACGGGGTTATCACCACATGAGGTGTTAATGGGGAGAGCAATGAGGCTGCCATCTGTCCCAACTACTGCACTGTTAAATATCACAGATGATATGATCCTGGACTATTGTAAGGGGCTGTCTGACGCCATTCGTTCTGTGTCCCTTCAGGTGCAGGCTGCCGAGGTTCCATCGTGCCAGGGCCCGTGCCATGACCTGTACCCTGGGGACTGGGTCCTGGTGAAAAAACATGTGAGAAGAAGCTGCTTGGATATTCGTTGGCGTGGGCCCTTCCAGATCATCCTGATCACGAACACAGCTGTGAAGGTGGGAGGCCTGCCCAATTGGATCCACGCGTCACATACGCGAAGGGTTCCAGCACCTCGGGAAGAAACAGCTCCTCTCTCGGATAGACGTCCAGAAGAGGACCGAGAAGCCATAGAGGGGGCTAGCCAAGCTGTAGAGGTGCCAGCGGAAGCAGGGAACGAGTCTGACCAAGCTGAGGACGGTCAGTACAACAGCGAAACGGAAGACGCTACAGAAGGAGAAAGTAGCTGGGAGTACGAGTCAGACACTGACAGGTCTGACAGAGAGCGAGAACAGACAAGAAGGAGAAGGAGTAGAAGGGCACGTGGAGAAGCTAATTGGCCGCAAAGAAGGAGCTCTAGCCTGAGGTCAACTCCAGAGGTAACCCTTCCTCCGATATCAGAAGACTCAGACCCGGAAGAAGGTGCTCAGGGCGCTGAAGCACCCGACCGAAGAAGGTCAAGAAGAGTGCGTGTGCCTAACAGAAGATACTCCACACCTGAGTGGACATATCTGGCGACAAATGTCTGTGAAACCGGAGACAGGGAGGATCCGAGCGGTGGTGGTGTCCAGTTCTGAGCCCATTGTCACCGTGGAAATACGACTGTTGGTACCCGGAGTCGAACAAGAAGGGTCACTAACATTCATGCTCCCCAGACCTCCCCGCCTCAGCAAGTTAAAACACATGTTCCTTTCAGAATTGCAATTCCCCGACTTTGGTACAACGATAACAGCACATGAAGAGCACAATCTTCGTTTGGAAATACTGAACTATGCTATTGAAGCTACAGGCACAAACCTGATAGTAGACTGTTAAAGGACTTTGTAAATAAAGCAAGCAGAAAAAGAAGATTACCTAGCGCCCAGGAAGCAGAGAATTTTAGGGAACTTCCCTTGAGTTGATGGAGAAGGGCTAGGGTTGTCTTTATTGAACTGTTAAAGGACTTTTGCGAAGAAGGTTGTCAGCTTCCAGTTGTGTGGATTCTAAAGACAAAAGGATTAAAAAGAGACTGTAAAGGAACGAGAGGAAAAGAACTTTTTGCTAAGATAAAGAGAGAGCCATATTGTCTGACGAAATGGAGGCCGGCACCCAGAACCGCAGAGCTAAATGTATAATAGGTACACTAATAGTAGGAGTGATAATATTAATAGCTTTAGTGGTAACAATTTCTTATGTAAAGGGACATGAGGAAGAGGCAAAGGTAACTGATGTGAATTCTGTAGAAACGCTTACACCTACTGTTGCTGGTGAGAAAAGGGAAAACACTCAAGAGAAAGCGTTATTAGCTGCAGAAGCCCGCAGGTTACACGTAGATGAGTCCCAAGGAGACTTTAGGTCAAATGCTTATGCTAAACTTTTATATGAATACGTGGATGCCATGGAGGTTAAGGATTGTTACGTCTGCATGCAGTTGCCGGCGTCTGTAGATGAAGGCATTAGATACCATCACCTCCCGCTGACATATGGCATTACATGTAGCTTATTGCTTAGTATATTTTATGAGAGAGATAGTTTCGAATACTATTTCTCCAATTATGATTCAGTGTTGCCAGAAGTCCCAAATTATAAGCAGATGAACAAATGGGACTACTGGAAGAGTGAAGACAGATTGGCCAAGTTCTTCATTCCTTGGATTACCTTAGATACTTCACATGCCCGTAGAAATAACCTGACATGCAAGGTGTCAGAAGTCGAGAAGAAGTTCATAGGGCAGGTGGATGATCGTTACAGGAGACAAAAGATTTTGAAAAAATCAGGACAATGGAAAACAGATTGGACCGAGGAAGAGAAGGCACACAAGAGAAAGGGTAGTAGTGGTCCAATAGCTTTAGATAAGACGCAGAGAGGAAAGCTATGTCTTCACCGAGCCAAAACGTATTATGAAAATGTATACGTGGGAGAAGTCGACTGTGAACATGCTTTCAATATAGAGTACTATACTAAAGATTTCCTGAAGGGAATGCAAGTGATTCCAAATGTGTATTTTGTATGTGGAAGAAATGCCTACGTGAGACTACCTGACAACTGGTATGGATCATGTTACTTAGCAATTGTCTTCCCCAAAATATATCATGCACAAGACTTAGTGATCATTGAGGGCAAGACATCATCGAGGGGAAGGAGAGATATAGGAGATGCAGAAATGGTTGGAGATGTCTTTGGAGCTATGTTCCCTCTTTTGGGAGTAATCCTTAATGATGTTAAAATTAGACGACTGGCAACAGTTGTCGACAGGTTGTCTGCCAGCACTGCTCAGTCCTTAATGCTGGTAGAAGGAGAGATGCAATCGATAAGGGCTATGGTTCTTCAGAACCGTCTTGCGTTAGATGTCCTACTAGCAAAAGAGGGCGGAGTCTGTAAGGCTTTGAAGGTCCAGGAATGTTGTACTTACATTCCAGACAATTCGAAGCCCCTTGAGAAAGTTATTAGGAACATAACTAATATTCACAAGGAGATCGAAGACTTGAGTAGAGAAAATGTCTGGGAAAAGGTGGGCCACGGAATGAGTGAAGTTGGAGGGTGGATTTCCACCTTAGGCAAAAGCTTTGTGTGGTATATACTAAAACCTATCATCATAATATTGATCTGTGGGATTATATTGTGGGGATTGGTGAGGGTATTCAAATGGTACAGAGCAAGAAGGTCAGAAAGGGCCCAAAGAGAACAGCTGCAGAGATTGGCTGCCATACAAGATAATCAGTACAGGAGCCTGAGGGCTCTGGAAGCGCAGAGACAAATCATGCCAGCAATAACTGCAGTTTAAATGTTAGTGATGACCCCGAGAGGTCATCAAAGGGGGGAACTGAGAGAGCGCAAACTGACCTAAATGTATGAGTACATCACACTTACCTGTAGTAAGCACAAATCATGAGGAGAAATGCCATGAGTGCTAATAGTATCTGTAATTATATTCTGAATGTATAGCTAATGTAGAGATTTAAGTAGAAGTGGAACTAATACAGAAATGTGTGACACTATATGATTTTAGTAGATGTGATTATTTCTGAATCCATGTCGTGTAGTTGTTAAAATGTAAGATGGTATGTGGTTAAACGCAGAATGTGGTAGGCCTCAGGGCCAGAGCTAAAAGGGAAGGTGTTTCTTTTCACGACACAGATTGTATTAATGTTTTGGTCATTGCATTAAATGGGCCATGATTTATAGAGATGTTTACTGAATAATAGAATAAGAGTATTAACATGCTTTAATTAATGAAGAAGTTGAATGCTATAATCATGATGAGAAATATTGTAGGCCTGAAATGTTTTAACATCGATTTGCACGTACATGTCTGGGCTGAGAAATGTTGCAAGCCTTTTTTGGAAGTCTATGAGAGTTGGGTTCTTGGCTGCAGATATCTGTCTGCAAAGGAAAAGGGGGGATCCAATTATAAATGAATGAATAGAGGTCTGTTCAGTAGACGGCCCAGACATGGAGGAGGGTTCCGGAATGTTTAAGGGGTATCAGCGGGCCGGAGAAGAGTCTGAGAAGCAAGGTCAACTCTAACGTATGAGGCCCAATACAAAGCATCATGGAAAAAGCCAGAAGCTACACCACGTGAGGGGCGTCTCGCAAGGGGCGTCTCAAATGTTGTTGACTGTTTTGTATTAGGGACAGCACCCCTGGGTGGAGTTAGAGCAGATACCTGAGGACCCTTTAGAGAGCGGATGGGTAGGCAGAGAGGGGTCATGACTGGAGAACTATAGGTTTTCACCAAGAGACTTAGAGTGAGTGACTTCCCTTGGGGGTCATTCACTGCTGACACCTTTGTTAGGTTGGGACTTGGTTAAGTAGGGATACCATCTAGAGCAGGGTAGGGACAGCCTAACCTGTGCGTTTTCCTCCAACTTAAATGAAGGAGAGATATGCGTCAATGCTGATAGCTTTATTATTCTTAGAACTTGTGTTAGTGATTTCCGTTGCTCGTCTGAGGGCTTTCCGAGAGCACATGTATGTAATTGGACCTGTGTATCTCGTGAATCTCATTCTGAGATGCCTGTATTTGCAGCTTATCATATCCTTACAATAAACTTTTGAAAGCTAGAAGTTGTTTGTGATCTTTGGGAGCAGAGTCCTTTATTGGGTGAACTAACTTGCAGAGAGGGGCACTTTCTTCCTCCAAGACAGGCAACAAAGGTTCAGTCGACCAGATCGAGGTTTGGATCAATAGTGATGAGGTATCGATCAAAATCTCGCCCTTCCAGCACCATTAGCACTGCCTTGCATGAACCCCTGCTGCTTTGGTGAGAACCCAGCTGTGATCAGGAGATATTTCTAATTGCACTATGCCATGATTTTAGAATGATAGCTGTTGTTTTCTCTTGTACTGTCCTAGACCTGTCACAGTGTCTTACTGCCAAAGTCTAGCTCTCTGTACGCGCCTGTAGGTAGTGCTTACTTTGTAAAAGAATGAGTGCCAATGCCCAAATCTCTACTCAGGAGGCTTCGGCCTGCAATACTAAATATCAGTGTCCAGAGTATGAGGCTGCATGGTCTTAAATCAACCTAATGCCTTTTTAATCCACTGCAAGACACTCCCAGCTCTTTATCTCACTGTTGCACGTTCCTGCTTTCTCCCTTTGTGACACTTTCTCCGTCATTCTCTTCTTCGGTCTTTTCAGCTTGTGCTCTCTCCCTATTTTGCTCTCCGATGTGGGAAAATAAGTGCAGGTCCCCTAAACTGAGTCCAGGTGGCCCCCACCGACAACCACCGGCTCAAATTAAGCACTGCCTGTATGGATCTTGTACTTGTCATTCAGTGTCATGTGGGTCTCTGTTGCACTCCCTGTTCAGTATCATGCACGAGTCTCACAGATGAACTCTGCAAGTTCGACTCTCGCCCTCGGGCCTGTGAGAAGCAAACAGGAGGCACAGAAATGGCTCAGAGAAGCATATGTAGTTTCAAATGACTTTATCAGGTGGTGATCAGGCCTCTTCTTTGCTTGCCTCCCCATCCCCTGTGTATGAACACATGTTGAACCACTCCTTCTGTGATGCGCACACCCTGCTCAGTAAAATTAAAACATGTTTACACAGTTATCGCCCAGTTGCTGGTATTATAGAAGACGTTCTGTATAATTGTACCTGCTATTAAAGTGCAGAAAAGTAAACCAAATAACTTACAAAACCTAACCCTACTCCTAATCCTAAACCTTACACTACACTTTAATTAAAAGGATACACCTAAATCTAACCCTGATCTAACCCTAATAACTTTGTTTTGCTTTGCAATTCCGTGCTTTGCTATAGGTAGCTTTTGGTGTCAAATAATGCCTATGGTTTAAAGCAAGTACTTTGTAATACACACCATTAAACATTTTGCCTATGTATTTGATTTCTGGCTTGCAGAGCCTGCCTTGTGGCAGCAATGGAGTGAGCACATACAGATCTGAGTACTTCTGTGTGACCCTGGGGTGCCCTCAGTATTACAGTTGTGTTGCTTCGGTTGTATTGCAAACCAAACAAGTATTGTAAACCATCTAGGCACTCCCTCACTCAGACACCTCCTTGTTCCCCCACACTCTCTCCTCTTGCACACTCCCTGCCTTGCTAACTTGCTTATTGGGCCACTCACTGACTTCCTGTCTCACCCACTATGTTGTCACGTCCACATCCACTCTGAAGTCACGCCCACATCCACTCTGAAGTCACGCATTCCCCACTTGCTCACTCGAAGTGCTAGCACAATGTGATGCTGCCTTGTTTCGGAGGGTAATGCCTGTCACCCTGTAAAGAAGAAAATGAGTGCTAAACCTCACAGCAATTCACCAACTCATACAGTTTCTCCCTCCCCAACTCTCCCCCTAACTCACTCACTAAAGCCATCATTTACAAAGATTGGTGTAGGACAGCCTTACAAGTCTTTTGCCTGTGCTGCCCATCCTCTATTCTCAAGGGCAGAATGGACCATATTTACAAGATACGCTGCACTGTTTTCCTTTTAGACAACACACAATTTGCAGCTCAGCACCAAACGCAGGCACCTATGATGAGGCACCTTCCTGCACATAAACAATCACGAGAGGCTCTGAAATGAAACTTTTCTCCTAGTTACGCTTGCTCTGGGTAGGCGTAAGGTTTGGTGCTTCCACAGGTATACGTGAGTTGGTATATCTTGGCACGGTCATAAATCCATGGGTGTTGCATGGGAACTCCCACAGCTATGCCCATGGAATGCCTCCCTAGTGCAGAGTAAGTCAGTGCAGCGCAGCCTTACTCCATATCTATGAGGACATGCAAAGTCACGTCGGGTGGCGTTGCGTCACCTCATAGGGGAAACATCCTTTACGATGCAACTTTTACCACGCAGTGCCTTTACAACGCAGGTTTTTCAACGCAAGTCATTACAACGATATGCGCTGGGGCGCTCTAGGATAGGTAATAGTTTAATTTACTATCCAACACCTTCCCTACTATCCACGGGGACTGGAGTTGGAATAGTAAATTAAACTATTCACTATCCAGCACCCCCCAACGCAAGTCGTTGTAACGACTTTCGTTGAAAAACCTGCGTTGTAAAAGCATGCGTGGTAAAAGCATGCGTTGTAACAACGTACATCCCCTCATAGATATGATTCAGAGGCCGGTGCCAACGGAGCATCACAAAAAGTGATGCTCCAGCGGCACACACATCTTGAAATTGAGGCCCTAGATCTCTAACTGGCTCATTAACTGACTCACTAACTCCCTGTTTCATCCTCAGTTGGTACATCCACTCCCTATCTAATTTTCTCACTCCCTAACATACTTGCTCACCCAAAGCCCCATCAGAGGAGCACGCAGCACCAGCTGGTTTGGGGGGGATACATGTCTCCCTGAAGAATAGAAAATGAGTCAAAGAAGGGAAGGATGAAGGGGAGCTTTTTTCAAGATGGAATGCTTCTCTGCCTTGCCTAACTCTCCTGCACTCTCTCCGTCCACCATACTCCCCATTCTTGCTAATGGTCCTTTGGATTCCGGGCACTCCATCTTCCTCTTAACTGTGGAGAAGAGCACCCTGGAAGGATGCCTTCTCTCCTTCTCACCATGAACAGCACAGACCATGCCACAGTCAACAGCCCACTGACTCTCTCTAACCTTTCCCCAAGGCCAAGGAAGCTGGCGGTAGTTAGTGGCTCCTGTTGGTGGTGGGTCACTGCTCCTTTTCTCAGAAAGCAGTGAAAGTTGAGTCCATGCTCAAGTAAAAAGAAATGTGTGCCTATTGAGGCAAATCCCCTTTTATTTGAATTGAAATTCTCTATGCATTCCACAAGTGGGTTTGCTCAGCATCTGCAGCTAATCCATGATTATGAAAGCACTTGGCTCTCACCTACAAGACTTAAATGGCTTATTGCCTTCTGTATTTGTTTGAGACCATCAACACTATCTGGGTGACAGTAGCAAGTAGCAAGGCTGCCTTGGGATCCACTACAAGCAAGGGAAACCTCCTGCTAAGGGCTGCTATGGTATTAAAAGGCAGCTATAAACATTGTGCAGTGTGCAGTGAACTACTCACACATCTGGGCCTTGGTCCACTGCTCCTGCTGTACCATGAGTTACCCATCAAGATTTCAAGTCTTTTCTTGTAGAGTTCAGGAACTTCATCACCTGAAAACCTGCTAGCCGTAACAGCTATCCTACAGCTGAGACATCTCAAATGTGAGGGCATAAACTGCATTATATGTATACCACTTGCTAAAGAGTTGCATTCCATAAACTGGATTTGGACCAGTATATTAAGCTCCAGTGCCAAGCAATTTTACATTGGCATGTAGAGCAATGACCAGTCCAAAAACTCAGAGGCATATTTATCAAAGTTTTGAGTCGCGTTTGCACCACGCAAAGTACTGCATGGGTGATGTAAAACCATCATGAGATTTACCAAGCCATGTGGCCTGCGGGGCTTCGTAAATCGGAGTAATGCAAGGCAGTGCAAGTCACTTCCTTGCGTTACTCTGCCAGCAGGGAGGCGGACCATGGGTGGAGCGTGAGTGTTCCCATACACCCACCCATGGATTTTAGTGCTTTCGCAAATTTACCACTAGTGGGAGACCTGGGGATGTGTAAAAATGTTACGCCTTCCCACGAAAGGCACAACGAGGAGAAATATCTTTATTTCTCCTTGTGTTTTTCTCCTTCTATGTGTGCTGCATGCTGCAGTATACGTAGAAAGAGGGAAAAGCCTTAAAGGATTTTTTTGTGCAGGAAGGAGTCCTTTCTTCACAAAAGGAAACCTGCCTACAATACAGGCACCGTTGTACCATGGTGTAAGGGTACCTGCATTGGTGCTAGGCAGCAAAAAGTGCACCAGTGCAAGGAGAGGGAGGGTATGCAGTGTCTTGTTGCATTGCATTCTTTGAAAGAATGATAAATATGACCCTCAATGTGTACATGCTGAAGAGTGCAGAAACACCAATTTGCACTCGTTCCTAGTTACAAATGCCAGCTCAAATTAGTGCAAATATACCCGACATCCCTACACACTCTCCTGGAAGCACAAACTCTTGTACCAAACTTTTCTGTGATAATCTGGTCACTTAACAGTCTCTCTGCACACCTAGGGGTTTATTTCTGAGGGCCTAGCATCACTTTTACACCACGTAAAGTGGTACATGCATGATGCAAGGCTCTGAATCATACGTATGAAGCCATGCAAAGCCACCCTGCATGGCTTTGAGTGGCCTCATAAATCTTGAGAAGGTGACAGTGCAAATCCCTGCGTAACCTTACTCCGTGCTAGGGAGGCGGTCCATGGGCATTGCAGTGGGTGTTTCCAAGCAACACCCACAGATTTTGATGCTGCCCTAGTTTTTCAAAATCTTGCACACCTGGGGAAGCGCCAAACCTTATACCTCTTGAGGTGAGGTGTAATGAGGGGAAATATCTTTATTTCTCCTGTTTTGTTTCTCTTTCTGTATTCTGCATTATGACTCACAGAAAGAAAGAGGAAAATACCTCTTAGAATTGTTTCTGTGAAAAAAGCTACCCCTTCCTGCACAAAAACAATCCTGCATGGAACTGAGGCCCCATGGTGCAAGGCTGCCTACTTTGGTGCAGGGATGCCCATACGGCACCAGTGCAGGGAAAAAGGACAGAAAAGCACTGTATTTCATAAATACAGGGCATTCCTGCCCTTTTACTTTGGTGTAGGGCAGCACAGCAAGGCGACTTGCCCAGATGCCCTCTGCTAAAATCCTGTAAATGAGGGGATTAGTCCCTACGGGTATTTGTTTGAGGGGCTCATAGAAAATTCTGCAGGAAGTGCCAATGACCCACTTGGCAAATACCTCTGTCCAGTGTCACATCTTAAGCCAGTGGTGGCTTTTTAGTAAGCGACTCATAGAATTCTGGGATTCATGGTAGTTGTACCTACAGATAGATATGGTTGACACATACAAATTCTCCTACCTGAGATTGCTTTTGAAAGAATTAATGATTATGTCCCGTGTTAAGGGATGCTTTGTGTAAACAGTAGTTGACAAACAACACAACTCAATTTAATTAACTCTCAAATTAATATTTTCTATTATTCTGAAGGTGAGAAAACAAACACTTTTCTTATTTATTTCAACAAGGTAGTTAGTTTGAGGTTTGCTTGAGTTATTGTATTTGCCTCCAACTCTGTGAAACATGTTCAGGAGCCTAAGGGCAGCCAGGTATCACTGAGGCCCGAATGTGACTATCAGGGCCTTTCACCTCAGGTGACTTGGTGTTTACCTTACAATAGAGTCCAGCACTGACCACCAAGTACCCCCAGCACATTCACACACAGTAACATTCCACTAACAATTCACATGCAGAACTGCAATTATGATACATTATAAAGTCATACAACAACATTGAAACACAGATCGTATGTAATCTATGCATTGCACTCAACTCACTGGTTTTATAATGGTAAGTACATTGATGCAATTCTTTACCTTGTGCCACACACATATCTGAGGACTTCAGTATGATCCTGGGGTGCTCTAAATATTCCAGTTCTATCGCTAGTGTTGTATTTGAGACTTTTCTGAACACATACTTAAAAAGTTACCCACTTCCACATCCACCGACTAACTCACTCTCCCACTCACACCCTAGGTCACTAACCTCCTCAATAACTTACTCCTTTTCTCACTCACTCAGTTGTCCGTCTGTCATCCGCTACCTAGCTCACTTACTCACTAGACACTCATACCTAACTCGCTCACTCCCTAACTCACTCACATGCTCAATGTTCATCTCTAACTCACTGCCTAACCTACTTCTTCACTCACCAAGTCACACACTTCATTGGGGTGAACTGCAGCGCCTCTTTCTCACAACTCTTCTAAAGCATTTCATTCAACATTTTGGTTCTAAATGCATGGCAACCCTCCTTACGCTATGAGCATGAAAAGAAGGTGTTGTCGAGGGAATGTGTTCACAGAGACCTGATCATAAGAAGTTAAAAAAAATTATAGTTAGCTGAACATTTTACTCATACAAAACCATTGAAATTCCCACGTTATAGTTAGTTGGACTCACTATAACTCGCGCGCCCGCAATCCACAGCTGATGATGTCACATATTACTTCATTCATGACATGGTCAGTGACATCACTGATGACATCACTGATGACATTATCCAGTGAATGTGTGTTTCTGAAAAGTAAAAATATGCTTTATATATTGAAGAATGAGTGGATGTATGAGTGTCTGGATGAAGAATTTAGTAGGTGTGTGACTGACTGTATGAGTGAGGGATTAAATGTGTCTTACTGAATGCATTGGTTAGTGACTAAACTGTCTGAATGTGTGCATCAGTATGTCCGTTGTTGTATAAGCTGCTGCATGTGTTGATCAGTAGCTATATGAGTGGCTATATGGGTTATTGATTGGTTGTCCAAGTATTTGTATGTGAGGGTGAGTGTGTGTGTGGGTGGCAGGGAGGTGTGTGACTCTGTGCATAGATGTGTGAGCAGTTGATTCACTAGGTGTATGAGTTCAAGAGTGCATGTGGAAAGAGCTGTATGGGTGGTTGACTGTCTGCATGGGTGTGTTGGTGAGTGAATGGCTATCTCAGTGCTCCATGTCCAAGTAAGTACATATGTAAAACACAGTGCATGTGAGAGTTGGCATATATAAATGACTATACATGAGAGCATGTGATTGTGTAAGTGACTGTATGGATCAATGTGTACTTGTATCAGTGATTTTAAAAGAGAGTAAGTATGTGTTAGTATATGTTTGAATAAGTAAGGTTTACTGTGTATAACTGTGTAGTTGAGGAAATGGGAGTGTGATTGATTCTTTGCATAACTGACTAGGTGTGTGAGTAACTCTGTGGATGAGTGTCAGCGTATGAGTGTCTGTATAGGTGTATGAGTGGATATGATAGTGTTCTATTGATGAGTGACTGTATGTATGAGTGATTCTATGGGTGAATGAGTGGATGTGTGTGTAGACCTAGAAATCAGTGAGTGCGTATGTAGTTACTGGTATTGGTGTGTCAATAATTTTAGGAATGGTAGTTTGTATTTAACACTGGGGGTATCAAAGGTTAGATTAGAGTGTGAGGAGGTGCATCATAATATCACATGGATGATGTCATCAGTGATGTCATTTGAGATGTCATCAATGATGCCATCAGTGATGTCATTTGAGATGTCATCAGTGATGTCATCAGTGATGTCACTGACCATGTCATGAATGATGTAATATGTGACATCATCAGCAGTGGATTGTGGGCGCGCGAGTTATACTGAGTCCAACTAACTATAACGTGGGAATTTCAATGGTTTTGTATGAGTAAAATGTTCAGCTAACTATAACTGGTGTGAAACCTATGGTTTTTTCAGTGAATTTGAAAGGTTTTTTAAATGCTAATTCCTAACTATAACGAGTGTGAAACCTATGTTTTTTTCAGTGAATTTCAAAGGTTTTTTAAATGCTAATTCCTAACTATAACGATTGTGAAACCTATGTTTTTTTAGTGAATTTCAAAGGTTTTTTAAAAGCTGATTCCGACTATAACGTTTGTGAAACCTATGGTTTTTTCAGTGAATTTCATAGTTTTTTTAAAAGCGAATTCCTTTGTATATCGACTTTGTAACCTACGATTTTTTTTTTATTAGCTGTTTTATAAATATTAATTATATTTAAAAAAATAATAATAATAATTTGTTCAATGCATATTTTTTTAAATCATTTTTTCCGGGTGCGCTCAGGCTGCGCGCACCGGTAAGCTCTCCCGAGAGCGCAGCGAGAGCACTATTTCTGCGTTCGTAAAAAAAAATATGTATGAAAAGTAAATAATAATGCAAGACATTCAGTACCATACTTATAACAGCAGTATTTTTGATTTACGAAATGAAAATGATTTTGCATTTCCTTAAAGCTACCAAAACGTCACTCAGGGGCGCCACGTAAGCGCCCCCGGAAGCGCCTACGTTCGCGCCGCGTAAGCGCCCCCGGAAGCGCTCCGGTGCGCGCAGCGTAAGCGTGTCAAGTCATGTGACCTTAAAATAACACTTTTTATTGGTTGCCAACAGTTTTTTTTTACAAAGAATGAAATCCCCACCCATTTCCTTCACTTCTTCTTTCACTTTTGTGACTGAAAGACCTGTATTTTTGCTGCTTAATCTTTGTTGGATTATCATGGCTGCCAGACCATCCAGCAGCAGTGATGACACAGATGGATTTATAGATGAAGAGGTTCCTCAGCCTAGAGTTAAGGAACATTTTATCTGGAAATTTTTTGATATACCTGAGGGACGTAAGAAAGTAAATGCTCCAAAGGTGGAATGTAAGATCTGCCATACTGTACTTTCCAGAGGAGACCCCACAAGGAAGTACAGTTTTGATAATTCTACCATGATTCGCCACGTGCAGAGAAGGCAGCCCCAGAACTGTGCCCGGGAGAGTGTCAGGACTTTGGCACGAGAGGCTCCAAGAGATGGTGCCTCTACTTCAACTGGAGGAGCGACTGCATCGGTGAGGGGGCGACCAGAAGAGCTGATCCCTAATATTCAGCCTGCTTTTAATGAAGCCGTAATTAAATGCAGACAATGTGATCAGCTACTTTGTTATGGGGAACAAAGTGTTCTGCTCATGGTTCGAGCATTAGAGAACCACCACTGCCATCCCCAGCCCTAATTTTTATTTTTTTTGCTCCTGTTGAGCAGTTTCCCATTCCCTGTTTTTGTTTTTGTTCAAAAAAAGGAAAAAAGAAGAAAAAAAAAGTTCTTTTCAGAACTACCTCCAATTCTCATCAAAGAGCTGTATTCTTAAAAAAATGAAAAAGAGTAACTGGAGATACAGACTGGATAAAGACAAGTGAGTGCGAGACCAGGTAAGTAAGGCAGTGAAGAAACAGAGAAAGTGAAAGAAAAAGTAAGAGTAGAGGACTGAAGGCCTCGGCCATGCGTCACTTTTACGCCGCCGGTGCGTCACTTTTTGTGACGCACCAGTGCTGTAAAAATGCACCTTGTTGAGTCATATTTACAAAGTGACACATCTAGGTAGATGCGTCACTTTGTAAACCCCTGCGCCACATTATACCTGCGCCAGGTGTAATGTATTGAAAGGCGGCGTATTGACGCAAGAAAGGGTCGTAGAAGTGACGCAGTGAAATCTATGAGATTTCACTGCGTCACTTTTAGGACACCGTTGCGTCAAAATCTTGCACCTGCCTCACAGCAGGCGTAAGACTGACGCAGGCCCTTTCACATGGGGCTGGCCCCATGTGAAAGGATGCATTGCTGGAGTTGCGTCACTTTTGTGACACACTCCATCAATGATTCACGTCTGCGCTTACAGATACGTCAGAAATACTGACATATCTGTAACTCCTTGCGACATAATGCGTCATACATTAAATATGACACATGAGTAGAAGACTGAAGGCCTCATTTATGAGGCCATGCATCACTTTTACGCCACCTGTGCGTCACTTTTTGTGACGCATCAGTGCTGTAAAAAATGCACCTTGTTGAGTCATATTTACAAAGTGACGCATCTAGGTAGATGCGTCACTTTGTAAACCCCTGCGCCACATTATACCTGCGCCATGTGTAATGTATGCAAAGGGGGCGTATTGACGCAAGAAAGGGTCGTAGAAGTGACGCAGTGAAATCTATGAGATTTCACTGCGTCACTTTTAGGATACCATTGCGTCAAAATCTTGCGCCTGCCTCACAGCAGGCGTAAGACTGACCCAGGCCCTTTCACATGGGGCTGGCCCTAAGTGAAAGGATGCATTGCTGGAGTTGCGTCACTTTTGTGACACACTCCAGCAATGCATCACTTTTGCACTTACAGATACGTCAGAAATACTGACGTATCTGTAACTCCTTGCGACATAATACGTCGTACATTAAATATGACGCATGAGTAGAAGACTGAAGGCCTCATTTATGAGGCCATGCGTCACTTTTACGCCTCTGGTGCGTCACTTGTTGTGACGCACCAGTGGCGTAAAAATTGCACCTTGTTGAGTCATATTTACAAAGTGACGCATCTAGGTAGATGCGTCACTTTGTAAACCCCTGCGCCACATTATACCTGCGCCAGGTGTAATGTATTGAAAGGGGGCGTATTGACGCAAGGAAGGGTCGTAGAAGTGACGCAGTGAAATCTATGACATTTCACTGCGTCACTTTTAGGACGCCGTAGCGTCAAAATCTTGCGCCTGCCTCACAGCAGGCGTAAGACTGACGCAGGCCCTTTCACATGGGGCTTGCCCCATGTGAAAGGATGCATTGCTGGAAATTATTTTTTTACTATAATTTTTTACACTGTTTTTCCCTGTGATGCACTTCAGGGCCTCATTTATAAGGGCATGCATCACTTTTACGCCGCCGGTGCGTCACTTGTTGTGACGCACTAGTGTTGTAAATAATGCACCTTGTTGAGTCATATTTACAAAGGGGCGCATCTAGGTAGATGCGTCACTTTGTAAATCCCTGCGCCACATTATACCTGCGCCAGGTATAATGTATGCAAAGGGGGCGTATTGACGCAAGGAAAGGTCGTAGAAGTGACGCAGTGAAATCTATGAGATTTCACTGCGTCACTTTTAGGACACCGTTGAGTCAAAATCTTGCGCCTGCCTCACAGCAGGCGTAAGACTGACACAGGCCCTTTCACATGCGGCTTGCCCCATGTGAAAGGATGCATTGCTGGAAATTATTTTTTTCACTCTAATTTTTTACACAGTTTTTCCCAGTGGTGCGCTCATGGTACGCGTACCGGTAAGCGCCCATGTGCGCGCACCCTTCGGAGTCCTCCTAGGCCCCCTGATAAAACATAAAGGGGGCAGGGGGTCTCTACCCTTCCCCCTATTAACGTTTTCCACCTTTATTTTTCACCTCTTGTGTCTCTGTTCTTCAGAGTCACAAGATGGCGGACTATGCAGACCATTTAGAATGTTTACAGACACCCAAGAGCCAATTAGCTTTTGAAATTTAGAACCAATTAAAATGTTTCTTTGGTTTTGAATTTGTGTGTGATGAAGTTTCATTGGTTTTCTACATGAATATACATGAAAAATGAGAGGTAAGCACAGCCATTTTGTGATAGTACTCTTTGAGGTACATTTGTGAGGAATTTTTGCTGTTCTATTTCTGGTGTGAAATTTACACAGTACTAACTCTTCTACTGCTTTCTAAAAGGTGAGTTGTTCATTTGTAAGGGGAATTTAATACTTGATAAAGCTAGTTTTATATTATCTATTACTAAAAACGATAAATTAAAGTGATTTTTTTTCTGCAATTTACAGCTTGAAATTAGAAAAGGATATGGATCTGAATGAGGATACCGTTGATATTAATTTTGACATTTCTGCGACTTTTGTTGAGGCGAGTTTTATTGAGGTCTTGAATGATCCTGTTGATAACACTATCCATGAAGAAGACCTTTTTTTGAGAGGAGATGGAATGGGGGATTTTAATGATGAGACTTTGGATGCTGAATTAATCGAATGTTTGGACTATATTGAGATCCAGAACTCATGTATGGAGACTTCTGATGAGGAGATTCCTGATCAGTTAATGTTAGAAGCCCATGACCTTACCTTATGTAATGTGAGAGATGTTAACATTGTGAGAGTCTACCTTATAAACACACAGCTATGTCAAAGATTGTGCACGCAGCTTGTAAATATGCACCCAGACCAGAATATGAAATGCCGTGAGAGATGTTATCATTGTGAGAGTCTACCTTATAAACACACAGCTATGTCAAAGATTGTGCACGCAGCTTGTAAATATGCCTCTTTTTTTTGTATATTCTATCTCAATTTATGCCATTTAAAAAAAGCTATAAACATCTCTCACAGCATTTCATATTCTTGTCTGGGTGCATATTTTATTATTCTGCATGCATTTTCGGCTTGCACCCATGTCAAAAATTGCGCAAGAGTCTTGTAAATATGCACCTCTTTATCTTATATTCCATCTCAATTGATACCAATACTGAAATACTCTATGCATCTCCAACACCATTTCATATGGTTTTCTATCTGCTATTCCTATCCCTCTCCATACATTCACTACTTCCACCCATGTTAAAGGTTGCACAAGGCGCATAAAAAAAGAGGATATTTACAAGTCCAATGAAGCCATTACACAATTTCTAAACAAGCATTGAATCCAAGCATAAAAAACAATGTAAAGAATTTAAAGAAGTCTACCTTATAAACACACAGCTAACATTATGGAAAAAGGTAAACATATAATTCCTTAATTCACACAGACACACACTTTGATACTTGTCAACAATCTTTGAGCTCTGTATCTTTTTTAAAAGAATCATTACTCACCTTTAAAAATGCTTTGGAAGATGTCAAACAGTGTCAGTCACAGTCAACAGATATTCTTAAGCAGAATCTCTGAACAATGCTTCCTTCACTGGAGCCTTTCAATAATGGCACAGATTCTTTCTCATTTCAGTGCCATATTCTTGTACATAGCCAATAAAATTGTTCCCACACAAATTCAAAACCAAACGGCACATTTTAATTGGTTGTACATTTCAAGACTTTGAAACTCACATAACATTCGCCCATCCCCCCAGTGCTCATTCACCAAGTAACCATGGTAACTCCCTCTTAAACCAGCACACAGTTCACAAGTTCATTATACTATGTTGCAAACAAATCCATCAAGGCTGTTTGACCTCTCAATCTACTAGCTAATGAAATGCAATGTTTCTTTAAATGACTTTTTCTCAACCATTGAAATGACTTCTTACAAAAAAAAAGCATGCACCCTAATTTTCAGTGGAGATTTTTAACAAAGCTCCAATCATTTCTGTTTATTCATCTGCACTGATTCTCAAACATTTTTTTCATAATCCAACTGCCATTTCATTTCCACAACTCATCTGACTAGAAGCACATCTACCTTCAAAATGACAAAAGTCTGGTTTGTGGGTCATAGCTATGTCCACTGGAGTCAAAATTACGCAGCTAACAGAGGTATTTACAATATTGATTTACCAAATGTGGACATTGTATGGATTGGACAGAGAGGATTGAGGAGTCACCAATTGATACCATTGGTAAAATCCTTTATGCATTTACCACACCCTGACCTTATAATTGTGCACTGTGGTGGAAATGACGTAGGCACTTTGACTGGGGTAGGTCTGGAAATGCTTTTAAAGGACATCTTTTGGCAATTGATGTCACTTTTTCCAAAAACTGCCTTGGTATTTTCTAATATATGCCAAAGGCAAAAATGGAACTGGTCCAACCAATTTTGTCCACAGATTGAGAAAGCAAGGAAACATGTAAATAAATCTGTTTCTGCTTACCTCAGAGACTATGGTATGGGTTCCATTTACCACAACAACTTGCGTTACAACATGCAAGACATCTATAGGAGAGATGGTGTGCATTTTACAGATGAGGGGAATAGAGTTTTCCTCTTGAATATAAGACTCTGCATTGGTACCTACTTGTAGGTACAAAAAACACCTACTTAACACAACAGCTCTTTTCAGAGCTAACTTACCTCTAAACACTCTACATTATGGGGGTGGAGATCGTGAAAGAATGTTGAGACAGAGAGAATCAAGACAGATTCTGAATTTCCGAACTCTCACTCCGTGGGGTTTGAATCAGAGCGAGGAACTCTATGTCCACATTTGAAGAATAACTTTCCCTTTATGTTCTTTACTGTTCTGAAAAACCCTGCTGGTTATTGTTTTTGTATTATGACGATTTTACAATTTTTGAAGCAATTAGATTTTGTAAATGTGATGTCTATTCTGGCATGCAGATATTGTTATTGACAAACATTAGATATTGTACTAAACCAGCTATGTCCCAGACATGTCTCTTGGCCCACTGGAGGGCAACATCGTTAACAATGGACTCAACATCCACACATAATAGGTTTAATTAAGGATACTCATTTGGGGGGATACAATAATCACACACAAATCCCCAAATAGAGTGAGAGATTCTGTCTTGACCCACTAGAGGGCTACAATACATGTAAAATTGCCAATCCTAAAGATCATAAATGGTTAAAATGGATTTGCCTAATTTTTGTGGTCTAATTTCACACTCTTGCAGTGGACTTACAAATGACCTATTGGGATAAAGAGTATGACTCGTTTTTGCGTTGTCCCCGCAATCCTTGCTGAGACACGTGAAAACTTCCGCATTATTGGATCCAATATGACGGTTAGGTAAATGTCTTCACCTCGGCCAGTTTTACGGTTTTGTGTCAAACCATTTATACTTAATCTGACTAATCACAAGAGTCAACAATCATGGGACTTTGAAATGTAATTACATACGGTTTGTGATGCAACAAACAACAACAGTAAAAATAACTAATGTTGTTCTGCGCATACCGATATAAAGACATTGTAAATAGTTGTAAATAATGCAAACTACGAGTACCATAATCCTTTGATCTACATGACATCACACATCACATGATGCAATGTGGAGTGTTTTTAATGGTTGATTTTGAATTGACAACTCACAACCGTGACCATGTTATCAGGGGATAACGAAACGCGTCGGTTCTTTGGTTATAAACCTGGGAGTATGCCTTATTTCTGATGTAACAAGAAATAAATAAGAATTGTGGATAAAGCTAAATCCAGCGAGTGCAAGATTTATTACTCTCTTCTTTGGAGAGGGTGTTTGTGGATATATATATATATATATATATATATATATATATATATATATATATATATATATATATATATATATATATTCAACAGCAGCTGGTAATTCACAGAAAGAACTTTATGCAATTGTAAAAGACTTCTCTAACCCCATTGCCTGCCAAAAGGTCATTCAGGAATCCCAGGACTGGGCCGATGAACTAGCCACCTATTTCAAAGACAAAATCAATACAATCCACAAATCATTTCCCACAGAAACAGGCACAACAAGTGAGCCATGCCATGCTGATCCCTCCACTATAAACCCCATACAGCAAAACTTAGCTGACTTCGGAACAATCACTGAGGACGAGGTAGCCAACATACTAAAAAAGGCCAAATCAGGTTCCCCCAAAGACCCAGCGTCCGCCCCGATTTTAGCTAAACTAGCACCCGCCCTGGCTCCCACATTGACTTTTATCTTTAATATGTCCCTAACTCGTGCCTTGTTCCCCACCCCCTGGAAAGAAGCCATTGTGAGGCCAATCCTTAAGAAAAACAACGCAGACCCCAAGCAACCGATAAACTACCGCCCCATATCCCTATTACCACTCTTTGGCAAATCAATGGAATCTATCATCAATGCAAAACTGGTAAAATTCCTTGAAAAACACTCGCTATTAGATTCCTCACAGTCAGGATTCAGAGCTTCCCATAGCACTGAGACTACACTGATAGAGGTGGTTGACAATATCCGGTTGGCACTGGACTCCAAACAGTCGGCTATCCTCATCCTGCTAGACCTTTCGGCGGCCTTCGACACCATATCCCACAGAGTCCTATTAAAACGACTGGCGGGGATAGGTGTCGAAGGCCAAGCCCTAGGCTGGATCCAGAGCTATCTCACAGACCATAGCTCTAGGGTCAAATCAGGACCTTTCTCATCAGAAGCTATTGATAACGACAAGGGAGTGCCCCAGGGCTCAATTTTAAGCCCAACCTTATTCAACGTCTACGTATCACCACTGGCCAAAATAATTAGGGACTTCGGCTTCGACACACTGTCGTACGCCGACGATACCCAAATTCTTATAACCCTTGGCTCTGATCCAGCAGAGACTAAAGTGAGATTCAGGAATTGTATGCTAGAAATAAAAAGCTGGATGACCAATAATTTCCTAATGCTCAATGCAGGCAAATCCGAAATAATGCTTTTCGGTGCGGCCAAATCCATCTGGTCCCAAGAATGGTGGCCACCGGAACTTGGACCCTGCCCATCCCCAAAATACACTGTTCGGAACCTGGGCTTCATCCTTGATGACAAGCTGTCCATGGTTCCCCATACGAATAAATTAGTACATACCTGCATAGGTCTCATGAGGAGCCTAAGGAAAATATTCAAATGGCTGCCCTTGTTCTATCGTAAACCATTGATTCAAGGCTTAATTACCAGCCGCCTTGACTACGGTAACGCTCTCCTTGCTGACGCAAACGAGGGCACACTAAGTAAGCTGCAGACACTCCAAAATGCAGCAGCCAGACTGACCCTTGACCTACCCCCACGCACTCCCTCTGCCCCTTGCCTGAAGAAACTGCACTGGCTTCCAGTCAGAAAGCGCATAAGGTTCAAGATCTGTTGCCTAGTGCACAAATCATTAAATGGGCAAGGCCCGAAATATTTAAAAAACAAACTTCAGGAATATTGCCCGGAAAGAACATTACGATCTTCAAGCAAATATCTCCTAAAGATACCAAGGGTCCGTACTGTCAGAAATGGAGACAGGAGTTTCTCGAAGGTGGGCCCCACGGCATGGAACTTCCTGCCTACGGCTTTAAGATCCAATCAGAATCACAAAATTTTCCGGAAAGAACTCAAAACACTTCTATTCAAGGCACCAGCATAACAACTTCTCTCTCTCGCATGACCTATATCCTCTGCCAGCGCTGTGAGACCTAATGGTGAAATGTGCGCTTTACAAAAATAAAAATACATACATACATACAAAACCAAAGTATTCTCCGCGCGTAGCAATCCCTGCCGGCGCAGATATACAAAGCACGGACCAGAGTTACGGCTTTAGAATTCTTTATTCGCCTGTCGGTAACATGACGTTTCGGCACCCTTGTGCCTTGCTCTCATATATAATTCACAGAAAAAAACATAGGTTTCAGGGGCGTTATAGTTAGTTGAACATTTCACTCGTACAAAACCATTGAAATTCCCCTGTTATAGTTAGTTCAGCTAAATATAACTCGTGTGCTCGCAATGCACTGCTGATGACGTCACATATTATTTCACTCATGACATGGTCAGTGACATCACTCATGACATCACTGATGACATCTCAAATGACATCACTGATGACATCATCCAGTGAATGTGTGTTTTTCTGAAAATTAAATATTTTTCCCAGGCGTAGGTGTGTGTCCCTCTCGGCCATGCTTACTTGAAATGTGCACTGGCCAAATGATGTGATGAGGCCACTTGGCCTAAAACTGTGTGGCTTTTTGACTCGATATTGATGTGCAAATTAAGGAGAATTAAATCCAGCATGTTGAATTGTGCGGTTGGCCACTGGGCCAGCACGTTTAGTTTAGTTCAGTTTAGTTTAATTTGTTTAATTAATTTAATTTAATTTGGCTAATTAAAACATTTATAAGATGTAAAATGCAATGAAATAATGTACAAGCAATAGATATCATGCAAATGTGTTTACATGTAACATATTTTATTTTATTTTCCCTTCTAAAAACGAAATCATGGAATGGTTACATCAATGAGTCTTTCTTCTACATCTGTTGTAGTCCACACAGGCTCTGTAGTCCAAACTTTGGGATGTGGTCCTATGTCTATTTTCACTAATCCCCTGGTGCACTTTAAAATGGTGATTGTATTGTTTGTTTGGTTGGCTATCGAAGAAGACCGCTTGGTCGAAACGCGTCGCCATTAAACGACATTTACACGGACCCTGGAGTGCGAGTCTTTTGTGTTTCCTGAACCACGAACGTGGGAACCTCTTCTGACATATATATATACATATATATATATATATATTCAAAACCAAAGTATTCTCCGCGCGTAGCAATCCCTGCCGGCGCAGATATACAAAGCACGGACCAGAGTTACGGCTTTAGAATTCTTTATTCACCCGTCGGTAACATGACGTTTCGGCACCCTTGTGCCTTGCTCGCATATATAATTCACAGAAAAAAACATAGGTTTCAGGGGCGTTATAGTTAGTTGAACATTTCACTCGTACAAAACCATTGAAATTCCCCTGTTATAGTTAGTTCAGCTAACTATAACTCGCTGATGACGTCACATATTATTTCACTCATGACATGGTCAGTGACATCACTCATGACATCACTGATGACATCTCAAATGACATCACTGATGACATCATCCAGTGAATGTGTGTTTTTCTGAAAATTAAATATGTTTTATATATGTATATCTCAAGGTCGATGGAAGAATAAATGGGTATATAAGTGTCTAAATGGATGATTTTTTTAAATATAATTGGTTGTATAACTGGCTGATTAAGTGTATCTTAGTAAATACATGGGTTAGTGAGTAATGTTTAAATATATAAATATCTGTATCAGTCTCTCACTTTGTGTATAAGTGGCTGCATGGTTTAGTGAGTAGCTACATGAGTGTCTATATAGGTTATTATTTGTTTTTTTGAGTATCAGTATGAGTGTCTGTCTGGTTCGTTAGGGGTCTTACATAGATAGACGTTGCATAGATGCATGAATGAGTGACTCACTGTTTGTATGTGTTGAAGACAGCATGTGTGCAGGACTGTATGGGTGGATGAGTTTGTGTATGGGTGTGTTAGTGAGTGAATGACTGTCTCAATAGTGTCTTTATGAGTAACTACATATGTTTTAAACTAGTATATGTGTTTATTGGTGTATATAAGTGAGTATATGTGACAGTGACAGATTGGAAGAGTTCCTGTATAAATTAGTATACGTTTCTATAAGTGATTGCTTAAGAGAGTAAGTATGTGTAAGTTTCTGTAGCAATAAGTGTGGTGGTGTGTGTATAACTGTATATGCAATTTAATGGATGTTTGATACTTTGTTTGCATGTGTGACTATGTGTGTGAGTAACTCTATGGATGAGTGTCATTGAGTAACAGGATGTATACGTGTATGAGTACATATGATGAGTGAGTGCATGTATGAGTGACTGTAAAGGTCTGTTGGTGAATGAGTGGACGTGTGTGTAGATCTTGGAATTACTAAATAGATGTGTTGTAAGTGGTATTGGTATGTCCATTGTTTTGAAAATGTTAGTTTCTATTTTTGAGTGTGTGTATCAAGGGTTATATTAGTGTGAGAGGAGGTCTACCACTCTATCACAAGGATGATGCATCAGTGATGTCAACAGTGATGTCATTTGAGATGTCATAAGTGATGTTATGAGTGATGTCACTGACCATGTCATGAGTGATGTAATATGTGACGTCAGCAGCAGTGCATTGCGGGCGCTCGAGTTATAGTTAGCTAAACTAACTATCACGGGGGGATTTCAATGGTTTTGTATGAGTGAAATGTCCAACTAACTATAACGCCCCTGAAACTTATGGGTTTTTCAGTGAATTTCTAAGGTTTTTTAAAAGCTAATTCCTAACTATAACGTGCCTGAAACCTATGGTTTTTTCAGTGAATTTCAAAGGTTTTTTAAATGCTAGTTTCTAACTATGCCTACAGAGGTTGGACATCTGAAGAAAGAACAAAAAACGCGCAGAAAGTAGCAAAAGAAATGTAGAAAGAGGTAACAGAAGCCCACTAAGATGAAGAAAAGTGCAGGAATAAGCAAAACGTGCAGAAAGAACCAACAGAGGAGCAGAAAGCGGCCTTGTTCCAAAATCATCCTGTGCCCACAACTTTTTCAGATGGGTACTGGTGGCAACTGACTCTGACTAACCAAGCCTAGAGCCAGTGCTAAGCTAAAGACACTTAGAATACAGTGAAAACACCTACATACACTAGGGAACACTATGCGTTGGGGTACCCCTGTGATTAGCATGACCTCCTCCGTAAGTCCCTAGTACATAATTAGGCAGGGGATTAAAACAACCTCATCCTGGGATCAAGTCCCAGCTTCCTCACCACCAAACAGTGTGATCCTAAGCAACAGAGAGATAAACGGTTAAGGGGGGGTCAGAGGGGAAAAAAATTATTATAGACCTACTGGTACCTAGTCCCCCAACTAGACACTAAAACACACGGAAGGTACAGAAGGTCTCAGAAATACAGAGGGAGAGAAAAGAAAATAGCAAATCTCTCTATTGGGACCTAATAGTGTCCTCTTTACATGCCCAGAAAACACAGTTAATCTGGAAACAACCAAGAAAACAAAAACAAGAGAAGATGCACAAGGAGAGGAAAAAGATACCCATCAGCCCACTCATAAGTGGAATCTCGTCATCTGGGTATATGTTGGTAAATGGTGTCCTCTAGGGTCTGCCTTGGAAACAATCCATAGGACTGCCTAGTGATGGACCCAAAACATTTCACCAACAGATGACAGTATATGAGCGGGAGGGGTTGAGGTTGCAGTGCTCAAAGAAAAAGAAGAAGAAAAGGAAAATAATCCAAGTGATTCTAAAAATACCTACGATGATGTCATGAAATACTTTATTAGGGCTGACCATCAAAGTGGTATGGTTAAAAACAGTATGCTGATAGCATGTAAGGAATTGCTACCCACCAATGTTGTTATTCGGTCAACATGTTTCAGCCTCAAGGGCTTTCGTCAGGACCTATGGTGCTACTGCAACACTTACTTAAGTGATGTGAAAGTGGGATCTACATCTGCTTTCCAAACTGAAAAGAGTGTATCTTCTCCCTTATTGTGGGGAGAGAAAACCTCACCTCACCTGGCCACTGCTCAGGAAGAAAGGGAGGCCACGCACTCTCCGTCGTTGCCTCGGAGTGAAAACTGAGCCTCCCCCTCGGCTCAGTTTTCACTCCGAGGCAACGACGGAGAGTGCGTGGCCTCCCTTTCTTCCTGAGCAGTGGCCAGGTGAGGTGAGGTTTTCTCTCCCCACAATAAGGGAGAAGATACACTCTTTTCAGTTTGGAAAGCAGATGTAGATCCCACTTTCACATCACTTAAGTAAGTGTTGCAGTAGCACCATAGGTCCTGACGAAAGCCCTTGAGGCTGAAACATGTTGACCGAATAACAACATTGGTGGGTAGCAATTCCTTACATGCTATCAGCATACTGTTTTTAACCATACCACTTTGATGGTCAGCCCTAATAAAGTATTTCATGACATCATCGTAGGTATTTTTAGAATCACTTGGATTATTTTCCTTTTCTTCTTCTTTTTCTTTGAGCACTGCAACCTCAACCCCTCCCGCTCATATACTGTCATCTGTTGGTGAAATGTTTTGGGTCCATCACTAGGCAGTCCTATGGATTGTTTCCAAGGCAGACCCTAGAGGACACCATTTACCAACATATACCCAGATGACGAGATTCCACTTATGAGTGGGCTGATGGGTATCTTTTTCCTCTCCTTGTGCATCTTCTCTTGTTTTTGTTTTCTTGGTTGTTTCCAGATTAACTGTGTTTTCTGGGCATGTAAAGAGGACACTATTAGGTCCCAATAGAGAGATTTGCTATTTTCTTTTCTCTCCCTCTGTATTTCTGAGACCTTCTGTACCTTCCGTGTTTTTTTGATCCTAAGCAACAACAAAAAATGTCAGGGTCTCATTTTCTTTAGATAACTAATTTCAAAGCACCTTGGAGTAACTCATTTTAGGGTGTGTGCTATAAAGCTATAAAAACGACCCATTTATATGTGGTGTAATAGACAACAATGATGCTTCACATAACGACATTTGTCATATACAGTCCACATGTCAAAGCTATTTCTTGCTTCACTCATGTCAAAGTCGTCAGGGTATTCGAGATTTTTGTAATGCTTTTAAATGCATTTTTAGAAACATACTTTCTATACATCTCCTTGAAAAGAAACACTAATGCTTAGGAAATATCTTTGATAAAAATTGTGATAAATCTTTATCATATTTTTACATAAAGTTTATTGCATGATTTAGATGAAAAATCTTTTTATGATCCGGCTGGTGTTAAGGCTGTTAGAGCCAGTCTAGATCCTT
This sequence comes from Lissotriton helveticus, assembly GCF_964261635.1. Taxonomy (NCBI): domain Eukaryota; kingdom Metazoa; phylum Chordata; class Amphibia; order Caudata; family Salamandridae; genus Lissotriton; species Lissotriton helveticus. Next base: position 64,222,224 of record NC_136068.1, on the reverse strand, counting down.
GGCTCAGCTCTGGCTTGGTTCGCTTTATACATTTGCTGGAAGACAGACAGACAGACAGACAGACAGACAGACAGACAGACAGACAGACAGACAGATAGATAGATAGATAGATAGATAGACTCTCGTTCTCCAAGTAATGCCAGCCTCTCAATAAATTATTTAGTGTTCCATTGTGAACTATGAAACTTTGTCAAGCGAGGTTTTCCTATGGGCAAGGATGGGCACAGGTAATGCTGCTGCCCTTCATAGTGAGGGTAAATCCAAACGTATCCCTATTATAAGAGGCACAGAGAGTGACTGGTTCCTGTTGTTAAAGTGAAGGTGGTTTAATAGTTATGAAACGTCCCTCTGTACAAATCACTGACGAAGGCTGTCTTTAGCGGGAGAACTCGCGAGGCTCAGTGTGCAAGAGGGCAAATACAGGCTCCGGTGTGCAGGGGCAACGGAGAGGGGCCCTGGCACATAGGGACGTTTAAGAGGGGCCCTGAAGCGTAGGGATCCGGCTAAGAGCATGGTTAGAGTCGGGGTACCACACGGGTGGACGGCGTCCCGCCACTTATTTTACCGGGGGGACGCCGTCCCCCCTGCCAAACCGCTGGGCTTCACTCTTTGGCCTCTCTGGGACGAGGAGCTCGGCACCTTTTGTGACATCACTTCCAGTCGTGATGTCACTTCCGGTGACAGCGTCCCCCCACTTCTTTTTTTATGACTTGTGCCCTGGCTAAGAGGGACCCCGTTGTTCAAGAATGGGTGAGAGGGGCCCCGGCATGTAGGGATGATGGAAGATGCAGGGAGAGACGACTGGGGAACGTCTAAGAGGGCCCCTCACAACATGGCACTCAAACTTTTAACAGTGCTCCCTCAAGTGTGTGCTCTGCTGGCAGAAATATACAGTGTACGCACCTGCAACCAGAGCTACTAATTCACACTGAACAGTTTCACTGGACTGCACGTGGGGACTCATTATTTCGACTCGGATTTTGCAGCAAGACCGCATGTGGCGACTCATTATTTCAACACGGATTTTACACCAGGCCCGCATGTGGGGGAATCAGTATTTCAACGCGGATTCTGCAGCAAGCCTGGGTGTGGCGACTCATTTTTAGGTCTCGGCTAGGCAGCGCATGCCCTGTCTCTTCGAGAGATGCTGTATACACTATAGTGGGGGAAGCTCCGCCCACTTTCCGGCCATATGTTTGATTGGCTGCAATCATAAATTCTGCATTATGATTGGTTTTGGGTTTGTTAGTCCCGCATCCTGACGGCCATGCCGTCATGTTTATTCTTCCAAGGCTATCAGCCCCTTTACTTAAAAAAACACGCTTTCTTCCCCTGCCTCTCCCCAATCCTTCCTGCAGTCCCTAACTTCTTGGACCACAACTAGCCCCCCACCCCCTCCTGCTCGTGCCTTCTTTGATGCCCGCACTTCCGTTGAATATGCAATAGGTCTTTCGTAAATACGAGTCCTATTGCATTTTCAATGCTTGTTGGTCCTGTGATTGGTGGAGAAATGTGCACTATATTTTGCCTGACCTGTTCTAATAGCATGCGCAATATGAACATCTCTCCTAGGCATGCGTGGGGAAGCTCTGTTGCCATTGTCTGTCACCGCAACGGTGCTGCAGGTCTGTTAGAACGGAGTGAGGTTTGATCTGCAGCAGCTCTTCAGCCGCGCCCTGCCTGCATCAGGTTACAGACGACTTTCGCGCAGGGCCAGACTGGCTACCGGGCAGTTTAGAAAGCTACCGAGCTGGGGGCTGATTTCACTGCGGTGGGGGCTGATTTCGTTCATGGAGACCTACATGTGCTTCGAAATAATTAATGCAAAACGAATTTCGTTTAGTACACGCAGGTCCCCGTCAACGAAATCAGCCCCCAGCTCAGCAGCATTCCAAACTGCCCGGTAGCCAGTCCGGCCCTGCTTTTGTGGGAGGCGACATTATATCGCACAACGCAATTATGAGGAAGAGGGAGGTTGGGACGAGGGAGTTGCGCCAGCCATGTTAGAAGTATCGATAGCGCTGGCGATAGTGGCACGTCACTCCTGGGCTGTCTTGAAGACACTTTCACTTTTGTGCGAATCACAGGGCAGATGCGATCTTGCTCGTGGCTCTGCCTGTCCTCGAAAGGGCGTCCAAGCACTTTCACTCCCGAGTGAAGCTTTCATTTGTTTTATTAAACACACTTCTCATTCTGCAGTCAGTCATGGAACAGGACACAGGGCTGCCATCATGCGATGTGTTTACGTCGCCAGCAAGTGATCGATGCAAAGAGGTGTCTGATTTAGAAGCAGCGGCGAGAACACTCTGGGGTTAGGAACTGTGGGGCATATTATCAAGCCCCAGCAATAATTATCGCTAAGCGCACTTAGCACTAGGATAATTATCGCGGGTAGGGTGGATTTTTATCACTGAGATAGCGTGCTATCAGCAACACTTATCTCAGAAGTGATAAAAATCCTCGCGCTAACTGCCAAATCAGAGATTATCGCTGGAAAACCAACGATAATCTCTCGAAGTTTGGCGTTAGCTTGATGATAGGGGCTCACAAACTTAGCCACGATATCCACCTTCCATAGGATATCATGGCTTAGTCAGGAAAATACCAGGTGTAAAAAAAGCAGCGCTAACCGCGGTTAGCGCTGCTCTTTTATCGCTAACAGGGTTAGCGATATTCTTGATAATAGGAGAAATGTCGCTTAACAACATTTCTCCTCTTATTTTTCTCTGGAACGCCCCCTTTGCATCTTATTAGAAATGCAAGGGGAAGCGTAGAGAAAAAGGGTGCTAACATGCGAATTTGCGTGTTAGCACCTTGTTGCTGATAGGGAGATCATTTTATCTCCGCTTTCTTAGCTTTTAAAGCCAAAAAAGCGGAGTTAAATCCCTTGATAATATGCCCCTGTAATCGTCGGGGAAGAAAAATTAGACCGGATAAAAATGTGTGTGGGATTTGTAAATATGTTGAATGGATGCCAATGATGGGTGACATGCTACAGCGGTGAACAATATGCTTCTCACCAATAACGTTGACTTCCGTGTGCTGTGCATTATACCGTTGATATTTTAGGATTGCACTGGGGTAGGGGGTTTCATCTCCTGGGCTGAGATTAAGCATTTTATCTCCTAAACAATTACCCGCTTCTCACTGATGTCAGCAGCGAGCCTTTAACGCGCTGAGATCATTACAATGCTCTTTTTTGTGACCCTGAACAAGATACTTCCCAAAACCGGAAAATCAGCTCACAGATCTGTTCAGGATAGTTTTTGCTGCACGCTCACTTTTGGAACGCAGAAAGGCAATTAGTCAAAGATCACACATCGCCCAATTTCCACTTAATGAAAGCAGGCATGTTTTCATGTCCATAGCAAACTCCAATCAATGTCTTTAGCCCCTCGCTGACATTGCTTGTGTACGCTGCGCCATCCCTCTGTTTCCCATGTCACGAGCAACCTCGAGCTTCACTGCGGCTTTGTAACCTGCTGGCACCCCCACCTCCATGAAGCTAAACTCAGCTGGTAAACACATCAAGCCTTTATCAATAAGCTCATTTTTTTCATGTAAATGCCCATCCATCGGCTCATTACGGAAGCTTTCCACCAGGGCAAATCTGTTTTGCTGCTTATGCAGCATAAACCTACCCGATGGCAAGGTTGCTCAGTCAGTTAATACTTATGGAAACCCGGACATCACACCCATGTCAGTAAAATGTTTATTATTAAATGTTATTTTCAGCACTTTGGAATCATTACCATCTGCAAAAAGGAACAGACTGCTCGGTTCAATAGCTCCCAAACGTGAACAAACTCTTCTCTCCAAAGCTATTCGAGTGGGCATAGTATTCTTGAAGCTCACTTAGTAAAGTGCAAGGTCGGGGAATAACTTTTCTCTTTCACTGGCTTTTATGAAACTCGTCATAGCATATCCTTTATTGCACCTTGACGGATTGTATCAACTGCTATTGCATATCCATCTCGGACTAAAATTTAGTCAACAGCAACTTTGTTTTCAATTATGATTTGTATTATGCTACATTATACGATAAAGTGGTACAAAAGGGGTGGTGATGGACGGAGCATCTGAACCAATCAAACACTCACCCCCAGTCAACAGATCTGGGTTTGATCCATTACCGTTCTTTAGCCCACTCTGCCACCCCAGTTCAGACATGGCCATATGCAAATCAGTCTGACCCTGTGCCTCATGGGAACAGTCCAGCCCGAACTGCCAAGCCATGCCTTCCCTCGACCGGAATCAAGCTTCCTAGGACCGGTTTCTGGCATTCCAGCCGTCTTCAGCCAGGCTTGCTTGAATCCAGTGGCATTGTTTGCCATAAGTTGGCAAGGTATGCTCAGACGTGAATCCCTTGCTCACTTTGCCACTGGATTCAAGCAAGCCTGGCTGAAGACGGCTGGAATGCCAGAAACCGGTCCTAGGAAGCTTGTTTCCGGTCGAGGGAAGGCATGGCTTGGCAGTTCGGGCTGGACTGTTCCCATGAAGTGATGCCCACGTTTCAATTTTCAAATCCATCTGCAGTTGTAGCCTTGCTTTAAATGTCACACTCCTCATTATTCGCTATTGTCCTGAAGGATGTCCATTAAATCTGGGGTGCACTTAAAGCTTGCTATCTCTTTAACTCCTCTCGTTAGGACTGCGGGGCATATTACCAAGGGTGGCGATAGACAAATATCGCCGGTTTAGCGGCCGTTTTCGGCCGCTAAGCGGCGATAATTCTATTGCTCTATTAGCAAGCTGACGCTAACAGCAGTTAGCGACAGCTTGTAGGCGATAGTGAGCGGTTTGGGGCCCTCTTTGCATGTAAGCGATATTTATCGCTAATGACATGCAAAGTGGGTGTACCCAACCTGTTAGCGACTGAAAGTAGTCGCTAACATCGCTATCGCCTATTAGCAAGGCAGGCGTAGCGATGGGAATATTGCCGCTATCGCCAAAAACCAACGCCTGCTCAGACCAGTTCTTAGCCATGATATCCAATGGGAGATGGATAACATGGCTAAGAGCATTTCGTCGCAAATGCTTTTAGCACAATGGACAAAAACGTTGCTAATAGCATGTTTTCTCAGCTAACATCCAGCGATAGAAAAATCGTCGCTAAGCCTATTTAGCGATAATTATCGCTACTTGTTGGTAATATGCCCCTGCGTTCGCACTCGTGCATGGTAAATACAATTTTATGGGTGGACTTTTATATAGCGCAAACTCGACCCGAAGGTATTAGAGCGCTTTACCTGAGCACCAGCTACTTTACACAAAGAATAATACACGCACGGAGATGCCCGAGGGCTGAGGAGCTTATCTGCGCAGAGGACGAGACATCCCTTCCGCAGATGTCCCACCGTGAGAACCCTGCTTGGCGCAGAGACACCACTTTTGTACCCAGTGATAAGACGGGGAGATGAGAGCACATGGCAGGTTCCCTCAAGACAAAGAGCGGGCCCTCCTCGCTAAGCCACGAAGAGGCCGATAAAAAACACTCGATTTTCCCCTCTCAAGCACGTGAAGGTGTAACGTTAATGAGTTGTGGCAAGTGGGCTCCGCGGATGGACGGACAATGTGCCTTGTGGCTTATATTTTTTCTGGGAAAGTTACAATGGGCAATTTGAGCGGGTGTGTTGTGTGGTGATTTAAACAGCTAGCATGACCGCTATAAACGTATCTTCCCCACAGGTTTTATGGTGAGGGAGGATGAGGTCAACAATTTAAAATGGGAGGAGTGGAAATAATATTTAATTAATTATATTGAGACATTTGAAGAACTTGTCACTTGAAGAGAAAAACAAATATTGTTGCATTGCCTTTGCCACGGAGGTCGGAGGTATATACACCTGCATGGATAAAAAGCCTCATTTGAGGAATGAAGGAGGACGTTTTCAGGAAGGCATTAGCAGATTTACATGGCTATTTTGCACCTACTGCGTGTAAAGTAATTGACCGTTACAGCGTTTGCCACAGGAAACAAGGTCCCAATGAGGTATATGTGGTTGTATTAAGGAAATTGGCATTAGCCTCCAACCTGGGGGACTGGGAGGATGAATTGTTCCCGGATCAAGTAATTGTTATGTTATGTTATGTTATATTTGTCTTGTATAGCGCACGGCTACTCAGAGAGTGTCCTGGCGCTTTATTGCAAACCTGTATCAAAACATAACAGAGAAAAAGCAGAGAATAAGAGGACCCTAAACAAAAATCAAGACTCATATCTAAAGAGTAAAAAGCCAGGTTTTTAGGCCCTTCCTAAACGCCAACAGATTGGAGGTATTGCACAGTGTCACTGGTAAAGCATTCCAAAGCTGCGGAGCCAGCAGTCTGAATTATGCCCTATATCCCCTGTTTGCAGGACAGGTTGTGGGTGCATGGGAAATCCAGTTTGCAAGAAGTCACCGCCATTATTTCCAAGTGGGAGCTCACATCCAGGTTTTCCAAAGCTGTGGTGTCTTCTGATAAAAAAATTATTGGGGAGATGAAATGATAAGAATTAAAAAAAAACAAAAGGTCCATTCAGAGGATGTTCAGGAGAGCCTTAAAAGGGATGATACATGCAGGTGTACACAAAATTCAAATTCAAGGATGAAGGACTTGAGGGGTAAAGATTACCATTGTGGTAGTTCCTCTCACCTGGCTCAAAATAAGGAGAGCCCAGCTCTGGGACAAATCTGCCAAGTGTGGCGTCAAGGGCCACTATGAGCTAGTGTGTCACACATTTAAGTCTATTTAATGTGTCGAGGAAGAATGTGAAGAAGATGACCACTCTGTTTCAGGTGTGGATAACCTGCAGGTGCTGTGTGTACTAGATGGTGTGATGTGTGTGAAGGGCTAAGTAGGAAGAAGACGTTTGCAAACCTATGGCTGGGGGAGGTCAGGGGGCACTGTTGGCTGATCCTGGGTCTCCATTTACCATCATCAACAAGGAAACTTGAACCAACTTGTTAGGGACAAAATTAAGGGTAAGTTTACAGTAAAAACTGTTGCATACCTGGGACATGAAAACTTCTCAAATGGTATTAAACCAAAAACAGATTTAGTTGATGCCATAAGGAAGGACCCTGCTCCTCAAAAGGGTGAAGTGCAATCCTTTTAAGGACTAGCAGAGTTATACTCCAAATTTGTGTACAATTTCTAAGGGAAAATGTATCATATCAGGCAAATGTTACAAAAAGGTAGTACTTTTTTATGGACAACAGAATGCTAATATTACAGGAGGATGGTAATGAACGTGTGGTCGCTTTTGTATCAAGTGCACTCAATCCGGCAGAGGAAAAATATTCCATCATAGTAGACTCTGGGTTGCGTGTGGGTTTAAGACATTTTAGGCAGTTTGTTTGGGGCACCATAGTGGTAGTTAGGAGTGACCACAAACCCCTTTCAAAGGTGCCTACTTCACAACGCTTAAGTAATGTTTATCCAATAATTAGCAGGCTGTCCATGTAAATATTTGATTTTTTATATGAGGTACAGTATGTGCACGGTGCATGCCACAGGATTGAAGATTTCCTAAATAGATTACCCATACCAAACATTGATGTAACTAAAAACGAGTGGGGTGAGTAGCAAGTGGCTATAGTGATTGCTGAGGAGTTACAGAGCATTTGACAGGAAGGCTGGTGAAAATCGCTTGCACAGGATGTTATTTTGAGCTCTGTCCTGCCAGAATTCGTTAAGGATGTTTGGCCAGAGAAGTACCACTTATTTAGTGAGTTAGTTACTTTTTGAGAGGTAAAAGTAGAACTGTCAGTGGAAGAGGAGTTTTTGTTAAGAGGTGGCAAACTTGCTCCAACCAAGGTGATGAGGGAGAAACACCCGCGTAGCTGGGGGGGGGGGGGGGAGGTCCGCCCCAGGCGGCACCATTTCTGAGGCGGCCGCGCGGCACTGGAGGCCCGTTGCGGCCTTTATAATTTATTTCTGGGATTCTTGGGGGAACGACAAGGCGCACAGTGTCCCACATGAATTATTAAGGCGGCCGCAACGGGCCTCCAGTGCCGCGGCCGCCGCCCGCATTTGCACTGTGCCTGCTGCAGTGTTTAAATAAAAAAACTTACAAGCAGGTCAGGGGTGTGCAGGCTGCAGCGCGTGCGCGGCCTGAGTCCCGCGCCGCGTTAGTGACGTCCTCGTCAGTCCTCCGGTGTTCCATGACCGTTGCTCCGACCGTTGTGGCGGTTGCTCCCTCCCGCCCAGCCTCGCGCCCAGCCTCGCGCAGAGTCCTCCAGACCAGAGGGGCGTCAATCATTCAATTCTCGGCTGCAGCGGTCATGCCGGACATCCAGTACAAGGTGAGGCTGAATTGTACGTCCAGAGCAGGGCCGGTCCTAGGATATGTGGGGCCCTGGGCAGAATAGGAACATGTGAGGCCCCGGGCAGAGACGACGTGGGATCGGGCCAGCTAAGGAAAGTGTTTTTTTTGTTAAATTAAAATGTATTAAAATCACTGCCACCGCACAATCGCATAATTCCAGTGGCCCTGCTTAACATGCAGCATCAGACAGGGACAGAAAATAGGCCCCTGTACCAAAATAAAAGGGGCCCCCATTAGTGAGTTAGTTAGCTAGAAAAGTGTGCCATGTTTGCAAACTAGGGCAGTTTTCAACTTGTAAACACATGCTGTATAAGTTTTTTGTAAGGTATGGAAGGACTGCACTGATGTGAGTTTCACGCAGGCAATGTTTGCTTTAATATCATAAAAATCAAGAGTAAAGACCGGCTCACTTAACCATAATGCAGGTCAACAACTAGCCAAAAAAACGACCTACATACTGTCGTGACAGCAGGGCTTTGACCCCTTGCGTGCGTCGGCCGCCGGCCGTCCGACATCACGGTGGGCTTGTGCGGAGGACGGCCAGGGGTCGTCCGAACCATGCCCATGCCATAAATCACCGCACCGTGGCGAAATTCGAGCCGCGGTCAAGGGGTTTAGTGGGATGAAAAAACCTGGGCGGTCTTTCAAAAGGGCATGGCTGATATAATTAAGGGCATAGCTTAAAAACATGTAGGCTATATAAATCTGTGCATAGCATAGCGTGCCGCCCGACTGGCATTTTGCTGCTTCTTTCATTGCCTCCTTATAAATATTACAACAAGTAAAATTACACCTACAACAAACCAGGACTATTGGCTTTGTCAGTGGTTATTAGTTGCATAAGATGAATAAGCAACATCTACGGCTTCCTTGTATATAATATGGAAAGTGCGTCAGTTGTGACCTGATGAGGCAGTGAAAAAACTATAACGAGTCTCATTGAAGTTGCATTAAAGGTAGGGGGGGTAGGCAGACAAAATATCGAAATTAAAATATCAATATACAATAATATCGATGTTTTAATATCGATGGTATAGTATATCGATGTGCCATAATATCGACAGACAGAATATCGAGATTAAGGTATGTATGTTAGTAATATCGAAATTTTGTTGTTTAGTGTTATGTATTTTATTTTGTTGTTTATATGTTTGCTAAATATGTTTAGAAATGTATGTTTGAAAATTAGTAATTTTGTTAACATTTTGCGTTTTAGTATTAGAGCGGGTTGTGGGTTTATAGGGGAATAGGGTGGGAAGTAATTTAATAATAATTAATTAATTAATATATGTTTGTAAATATTTTTAATTAATAATTAATTGGTAATTAATCAATATTAATTAGTTAATTAATTAATATGTTTGTAAATATTTTTAAATAATAATTAATTGGAAATTAATTAATATTAATTAGTTAATTAATTAATATAATTTTTTACACATTTTTAATTAATAATTAATTGGTAATTAATTAATATTAATTAGTTAATTAATTAATATAATTTTGTACATATTTTTAATTAATAATTAATTGGTAATTAATTAATATTAATTAGTTAATTACATTAAATAGAGTCATTTTTTAATATATATAATTTTTTTATTGTTAATTTATTATTTGGGAAAAATTTATATTAATTAGTAAATTAAATTAATTATAGCTAATGTGCTAATATATTTACTTTATTGTTATTGTTAATTAATAATTAATTGGTAATTAAATAATGTTAATTAATTTTGGGTAAAGGAGTATTTTTAGGGTTCAGGGTCAGTTTTCAGTTCTTGGGTAAAGGGGTATTTTTTGGGTTCAGGGTCAGTTTTCAGTTTTTGGGTAAAGGGGTATTTTTAGGGTTCAGGGTCAGTTTTCAGTTTTTGGGTAAAGGGGTATTTTTAGGGTTCAGGGTCAGTTTTCAGTTTTTGGGTAAAGGGGTATTTTTAGGGTTCAGGGTCAGTTTTCAGTTTTTGGGTAAAGGGGTATTTTTAGGGTTCAGGGTCAGTTTTCAGTTCTTAGGTAAAGGGGTATTTTTAGGGTTCAGGGTCAGTTTTCAGTTTTTGGGTAAAGGGGTATTTTTAGGGTTCAGGGTCAGTTTTGGGTTTTTGGGGTACAGGGGTATTTTTAGGGTTCAGGGTCAGTTTTGGGTTTTTGGGGTACAGGGGTATTTTTAGGGTTCAGGGTCAGTTTTGGGTTTTTGGGGTACAGGCGTACAGGGTAAAAATAAAATAAATTTAAATTTAATTTAAATCAATTAAATGAAATTTAAAAAAATAGGTTTTTAATTTATTTTAAATGTATATGTATTACTTTTAATTTTTAAATTATGTTTTAATGTTTTTATTTAATATTTGTTAAATTATATGTATTTTAAAATTAGTTTTACATTATTATTAATACATTTAAAAAAACGATATTTTTAATTTCGATATTTTTGTACTACGATATTATTTTTTCGATATTTTTGTACTTACCATTATGTAGATATAATATCGATATTTTTGATTTCGATATTTTTGTGTCGATATTTTTGTATGTAGATATTCTGTCTGTCGATATTATGTCAGACATTCGTAGCGGGGGGTGGCACTGCTGCAGAGTTAAGATTTATTTATGCACTCTGAGGGTGAGGGCAAAAATGGAGAGTATGCCTGTCTCATCACCTGCTTTTCAGAACTTTCATTCATTGTGCAGACACTGGATTAATGTTTTTGCAGGCAAACAAAAGAACACGAATATAGGGCCCCTTTCAATGTCCACTTTAATTTACTCCCGGGTCTAAGACTTGAATGACTCATCATACTTTAAGCCCTGCTCCATCCACTTTTACATGCTGATTCTGCTCCTCTGCGTGCACCTCGTGTTTCACTGCTGTACTCACACCTATCTGCCCCCCCCCACTTTATTCCATTTTTTTGTACCCCATTTATTCGCCTCTCTGCTCCCTTTCCCTCATCTTGGGTGAGCAGTTTCCATTGTGATGCGTCGCCATTCTATCGTTTGTTGGGCGCCCTGTAGGATAGCCTGCTTTTCATTCATACAGGGGCAGGGCGCACTTCACACGCACTTTCAGCACCTGTCTAATGCGCTGTCATCAACATGCAGATGCAGCCATTAGGCCCACTGATATTATTACTATATTATTACTATTATATTACTATTATTATATTATTATTATTATTATAGCTGCCTAATATTACTTTAAGGGCCAGCAGGGGAGATTGATAAAATAAAGAAAAAAATGTAAACTCTCAGGGCCCCCCTAGGCCTCGATACTCTGGAGTCTTTAAAGGTGCAAGACCCCACGGCTGCGAGCAGGCGTGGGGCCCTGGGCAGCTGCCCAGGCTGCCCATGCCTAGCGCCGGCCCTGGTCCAGAGCCCCCAGTGGGCGCTGCCAGGGGCCGCTTGACGGCGCCCAGCCATGTATAATGTGGCGACCTTCGTCGGACTCCATGACTATGGAAATGCCTTCCCAGTGTGTTCTTGTGGTTGGAGTGTTTGGCATTTATTTATTGCAGTAGTATCCTTCTACCTGTGTTTGGTTCTCTTTTGTAACATGCACACGCCACTTTTCTCTTGTAACACACTCTTTGCTACCTTTCACATTTTGTTGGCTTTTGATACTTGCACAAGTGCCACCATTGCCTACGTATAATACACCTATAAAATGAGAAATAAAATTTAAAAAGAACAACCATGGGAGAAAAGGGGGGTTAGTATGTCTAGACAAGTTAAACAAGTGTCTGGTAGCAACGTTAAACACATTGTTCTGTGGGTAGAAGAGATGCCGGGGTGGCTCAAAATCAGGCTGTTTCATTAGCACATTTTATTAACCCCTTCTACGCTCATGACAAGGTCAGCTCGTCATGGGCGTAACCTGCGCTACGCGGATGACGAGCTGACCTTGTGACGTAACGCGCGATTTTTAAAATCGCAGCGCGCAGCGGGAAAACCGCTAGCGCGCATGCGGTTAAGTACCACTGAATTATTGCTTTAGTGCAATATAATTAGGAGACATGAGTGCATTTTTCTAATGTTCATTACGTGGTAGCGTACTGCTGTTGTGCTTAAAGTAATAAATCATTCCACGTGCATCAAAGGGTTTATAAAATACACCAGGATTTCTGTTTGAAGAGATGGGGAGTGGATCGAACTATGTGAGGTGCAGGTTGCAGAAGAGGAGAGAATTGTGTCTAATGTGCAAGAGGCAATTTAAAGTAGAGAATAAGCGAGGTAGAGGGAGATCATGCGCCAGTGGATGGAGAGAATGTTCAAATAGGTCTTCAGTGTTAGGTATTCAAGGTGTATCTGGAGAATTAATAATATTGGTAATAACATAATTTTGAAAGCATTATGTAATACTAAGTAGTGGTATTGTAGGTAGGTTATCGCAGTGTGTAGCAAATGAGCAGGTTGTTAGCTTAGAACAGGCAGCACACTCAAAAATAAAAACTGTGGTTTGTCGAGACTTTGAATAGGAGCCCTCATATAGCATGATTGAAGTATCTGGTAACGCACTCATAACATCCGAGGCACTATACCATTTTGGAATAAAACATATTATGTAGAATGACTAGCTCCCTTGTCCAGTCTCAACAGGAGTAAACAGGGAATGTGCCCTTTTTCCTTCGGCCTTCATTGGGCACCCTGGCAAAGACGTCTTGAGGAGGGCAGATATGAATAAGTGATGGGGGAGCAAGGACTGTACATGCTGATACTGTTGGGCAAGAGATGTGGAGCGGGCCTATCCTTGAGAGGGCCTCCTGCTGTGGACAATGTCTGCCTAGCATTAAACAAGCTGTGAGTGGCAGGACAGTGGAATACAATGTGGGCAGTGAGGGAACTGGAGCTTGGTAGATTTTCTCAGTTCCTATTAGTGTCATTATACCTGCTTGAAAAGACTCTTTTGTAACATGCACCCGCCACTTTTCTCTTGTAACACACTGTTTGCTACCTCTCACATTTTGTTGGCTTCTGATACTTGCACAAGTGCACCATTGCCTACGTAACGTTTGTTCTTGTGCCTGAGTGTCTGCCATATATTGCAGTATTATACCTCTAATTGTACTTTTTTTTCTCTTGTAACCTGCACACTTGTCACTTTTTCCTCCTGTAATGCACCGTTTTCTACCTTTTGTATTTTGTTTGCTCACAATTGTCACTTTTGCCTCATGTAACTTAACGTCTGCTTTTGTAATTTGTTCACTTGTAATGTTCTCCTCATGTATCATTACTGTTCCTATTGTGAAGCGCTCTGACGCCTTCGGGTAAAGTCCGCGCTATATAAAAATGCATACATAAATAAAAATAGGAGCGGCGGTGTGACGCAGCTGATCACCCCATGCAGAATGTCAGGAGGGGCCCATATTCTCCAGTAGCTCACAGATATTCGTTCATTGGCCTGGGGTTGAATAGGGACCCCACTCAAGGGTTGTGAGGCCCCTGTATGTTCGCCCCCAGGTGATGTTGTTATGCTGTTAATGCAGAGTGCTGGAACCAGTGTGCGGGGGTTCTCGACGCTGTCCATGTGCAGCCCAAAGCTGTTTGGGGTTGCCTTAAAGTGCTTCAAGGTCTTCTATGCGCTGTTTAGGGAGCTCTCGGTTGCAGTCTTAATTACCAAAGTTGCTTTCTCTAAGAATGCATATTGTCAGTGCACACCTTGGTGCTGTCCTGCCCAGCGCTGTAACAATCAGAACACCCCATTCACTGTTCCCTCTGCGAAACTGCCATTGGAGAGCATTGCACACAGAGAATGACACCATTCTCATTATTTCCTGTATTGCAGGGTCACCAGCTTTATTCCACCTGTTTCAGGTGATGCATTCAGAGCTTGAAATGCTGGGTTTTCTTCAATCCATTTATTGCCCGCGCATTTTAGGCTTGACACTCGTTTAAAAAGCTATTTCCTTTACAAAGAATGTCTCTGGCTGTACAATCTTGTTCACTGACTTTTTTAATAACTGTGTTCTATTGACTGTTGACAACTGTCGACAACTGTGGCATACTAGTGCTTGAGGCCTGACCTGCTCCATAATACTAGACAAGTGATCCAAGGAAGCTAGGACTCGCCAGTGTATGCATATCAATAAACTTACATGCATTTATTAAGTTTTCCCATTCATCATAATTATCTAATTAATCGATTGTCAGTTAGAAATGATGCCACTGTCTAAAGGCAACGTTGAGAAAACTGCAAAAATGAATACATTCTGAGGTAGAAATACCACCACAGGGGCTGAAGAAGGGCTATTAAGCAGCTGAGACAGGTGGGGGGGGGGGGGGTGATTATGAGATTTATTTGCGAACTTGTTGCAGCAGTAAACAAGCTAAAAGCTGATGCAAATCATTTGATTGATTCTACAAAAAAGATGTGAATAATAAAGGCCACCTTTGCATAGTTAAGACTAAGAGTAGATTTAAGCAATCCTACTGGTGGCCAGGTATAGATAGAGAGATAGAAAAAGTGGTAAAAGACTTTATCAACTGCACTAACTCGGATAAGTCTATGGTTACGTTTAAACCACCATACACCCCCACAGAAATTCCATGGATGCTGTGGCAAAGAGTTGGTGTTGACATCTCTGGTCCAGTGCAAGACAAGAAAGGTGTTCCTAATCTTATTTTAGTTCTGGTGGACCACTTTTCTAAATGGCCAGAATGATTCAAGCTGGTACACAAAGCAGATTCTGAAGCTGTGGTGGATTTCTTAGAGAAGGTGTTTTGCACGAGGGGCTTCCCTAGCTTGTTGTTTCTGATAATGGTGGATGGTTTATTTCTGTTGGATTTGATAACTTCATGAAAAAAAACTGGGTGTATACATAAGACTACGTCTTTGTATCATCGCAAAGGTAATGTTGAGTGCTTCTACAGATTCATTAAAGGTACTAGTGAATTGTCCAACAGCTATGACAAGGATTGGGAGGACGAATTAAGGTAGACTATTGTGTACAGAATTACCAAATGTGAGTCAAATGAGCATAGCCCGTTTAAGTTAATGAGGGGAAGATCTCCACATACTAAAGATAACATGGGGTGGTTGAGGAACACCAAGAGAGTCGCTTGGTACCCAAGTAGAGTGAGGAGACATATAGAGGATAAACAGAGATATGACTCCTTACATGGAGTAAAGGTAATGGACCTCAAGATGGGAAAGTATTTGAAAGTGAAGAAGGGTAGACTTCCATAAAAATGTGAAAACAGGTACTCGGCACCTTTTAGATTGGGTAAGATTCTGTGCAATTCTTCCCTACTCAGTGACGGGAACGTTTGGCATACAAAGAGATTAGCATTATTGAAGGGGAAGAGTCCTGGACCAACATCATTAAGCTTGAAAGATGATCCTAGACCTAATATGTATACCTGGGGGTTGTAGTCACATTTGCAACCCTACCTCTGCTCATAGCGCCACAAAATGTACAAAGTGGCGGAGGGGTTGTTGCTGGCGATTACGTTCTTGAATAACATACTGGCAGGGACTATCACTTTCAAAAAACAACTAAGCCAGTCAGAGTGTGTACAAAGCCCATGCATTAAAGACATGTTGTGGTTATGTGAACATGTTGTAGTTGTTTCAACGGATGCCCAGCATGTAGAAATGTATGTTGTGCTAACACATTGGTTTTTCTCGCACCTATATTTGGCGTTGACATGTTTTGGAATCTCTTTCATATTGCTATTGCTATGCTACAATTTGTAAACTTTTGGGGCAGCATTGTGGGGAAGGGCAGCCGTGGCCGAGGCCAGCCTATGTGTTGTCCTCTATCTATGTTGCTGGTGTGATGGGATCTGATATGTGAATAACCTTTGAAAACTACCCAATGTGTTCCATGAGAAGATACTGGGGGGTGAGATGAGAGCAGCATGAGTCAGATTGTGGTGAAGTAGCAAGAGCTAGACTAGAAAGATGGAAGGAGAGATGTAATGGTAGGCACAAAGAGTGATAGATAGATAGATACAGGTGAGGATGTGAGAGACAGGTAAAAATTGGGGTAGATAGCAGTGTATTTAACGAGGTGAGTACATGGAGGTGATGTAGAGAGTGGAGAGATGGGAGAGCTAGACATTGGGTGTATAGGCATTTAGAGGGAGACATGGGTAAGGAGAGAATGGTGATATAGAACAGGTGAGGTGAAAGATATGAAACAGATTACTGAAGCAAAGGGGGTAGTAGAGAGAGGTGGCATTAAGGTAGTCAGAGAGGAGTAAATAGACAAGTGAGGTAGAAAGAATGACAGGTGAGGCAGAGAGTCTCTGCCTCAGATAGGTGAGGTAGAGGGTCACTCCAAACAATGGCGGTAGAGAGAGAGGTGAAGTATACAAGAATAAAGCAGAGAGAGGCAATGTAGACAGAGGAGCAAGGTATATGGACAAAATGTAATTTAAAGGAAGTAAGACAGAGTGAATGAGGAACAGGAAAATTATGGAGAGAGATCCTTGTGTGAGAGATAGGTGAGGTACAAAAAGGTTGAGATAAAGTCACACTTGCACTTGCATGGGTCTCTCAGTCTCTCAATAGTGGGGACCCACCTTATCCATGCCTTTAAACGTCACTGCATAGAAGAGTGCATGAGTGATTGAGTGCAAAGATGCTCAAATAGGTCACTGAAGTCATAAATAGGTGGGTGCAATGATAGGTGATGAATCAATGGATGGATGAGTGCATGCGGGATTCGTCAATCTGTACACTAAGTTGCTCTCCCATTCATCCATTCATACATCTACAGCATTTGTGCACACAAAACACCCCAAACTCACCACTCAATGAAGTCACACATCTACTTGTGAAAAAAGCCAGACATGTTGGTTTTACTAATGTATTTTCATTCATAGTTCTTAAGCAGAGACCCCCACTGTGTGTTCAGGAAGGCTGAAACCATTCCAAAGTTCCAGGATAAGCAATATCTATATACGTGTGTGTTATTAAAATCAATAGTATGTCTATCTATCTTCTGTGGTTATGCTGCAAAGCGGTAATGATCTGACCCTCCTGGACTTTGATTTGACATCCCTTTTCCAAAGGATTCTATGTCATTCTTTGGAAATGCTGTTTCCTCCATTTTGCTTCTGATGAGAATATTTGCTGTTCTTCAGCACATTGACCAAACAATCTGAAACCTCTGCCGGGGACTGAGTGCCCTTGTGAACTTGTAGATGAAAATCATGGGTTCTGGTAAAACGTGTGCTTAAATTAAATTGTGGTGTTTTCAACATGCGGTGTGGCCAGCATGGTAGGGCATAGAGAGCCAGGCAAAATCATCTTAATAAATGTAGTTAGTAAGGGAAACAACCTTTACAACGCAACTTTTACAACGCACTACCATTACAATGAAACTTTTACAACGCAACATCCATTACAACTCATGCATTTACAACACAACCATTACAACGCATGACACTACAACGCACACCACTACAACGCATGTCATTACAACTCAGTCATTACAACACATACCATTACAACGCATAACATTACCATCCAACACTTACCCTACTGTTGCACCCCCTGGAGTTAGAATAGTAAATTTTACCCCTACACTATCCAACACTTACCCTACTGTTGCACCCTCTGGAGTTAGAATAGTAATTTTTACCACTACACTATCCAACACTTACCCTACTGTTGCACCCCCTGGAGTTAGAATAGTACATTTTACCCCTACACTATCCAATACTTACCAAACATGCAATGTAATGTAATGCGTTGTAATGGTATGCGTTGTAAAGGTAGTATGCGTTGTAATGGAATGCGTGTAAATGTAGTTTTTAAAATTTCGTTGTAATGCCATGCGTTGTAATGGAATGCGTTGTAATGGATGTTGCGTTGTAAAAAAGGCGGCATGTGTTGTAAAAGTGTGCGTTGTAACATCATACATCCGTTAGTAACGTACATGAGTAGTGCAACACTGATTGTCACAAGTCAGACTTCAAGGTCACTTTGCTGGTCAGCAGTTCATAAAAGATGGACTTCCAACACAAGTCAAGGATGAAAAGATCCATGCAATCTTTTCTGGAAAACAATGACTATACAAGCAGCTTCCATTTTGATTCAATGTATGTGCATTTGTCTTATGTGAATGCACCAAAAATGTGGCATGAATCTGCACCACATGTTCATAAAATATCCCTTCCCATATCCTCACCCTAGGGTGCACATTTACGAGGGTTTGGCGTAGACAGTGTAGCAAGTTACCTGGCTGGGCTGCCCTATGTCAAAGTGAAAGGGCAGGAATGTACCGCATTTATCCATTATTGTGCATGCCTGTCTATTCCCCTTGTGCTTGCGCTATTCGAAAATATTATTTAAGTCTAGGAAGGGGCTCCTTCCTGTGCAGAAACAATCCAATGAGGCGTGTTCTTCTCTCTTTATGTGCTGCATGATGCAGCACACATAGAAAGAGGAATAAACGAGGAGAAATAAAGTTATTTCTCCTCATTACTCCTCACCTTGGGAGGTGTAAGATTTTGGCGCATCCCCATATTATATGGTCTGGTATATCTGGGAAAGCAACAAAACCATGGATTTTGCATAGGAACACCCACAACAGCACCCATAAAAATGCCTCCATAGTGCAGAAAAAGGCAACACAGCGATTTGCGCTGCCTTGCCTTACTCCATATCTATGAGGCTATTCAAAGCCATGCAAAGTGGCTTTGTGTGGCTTCATAGATATGATTTGGTCATTTTCCGAGCCGATGCATTACAAAAAGTGATGATATGGTGACACAAGGGGCTCATAAATATGCCCCTATGTATGCGAGGAGATCATGAGACATTAATGATTACCATTGTAGGGTCATGCGCACAGAGTGGCCTATGTGGAGATTGGCTCTAAAATGCCAGTGTTAGCAGCAGTATTAGTGTAAATTAGAATTACATGTAAGTGCTTTTTTTATTTTGAAGCAAGGCCACTGTTTTTCAGAGTAGAACAGTAGCACATTCTCTCCGGTGGAGTACTCCTACAGGCAAAGCAGATGAACTAAATATGACCTAACCATTGCAAAATGCAAACAGTGCAATCAATTCATAATGAAACTTGTCTGACAGTCACACCAGTGAATTCCTGGGTCTTTCTGAGACAATGCAGAGAAAGAATAGGGAAGGTGTACTTACTTTTTTCCAAGAACTGAGTCTGTGAGATAAATAGGATGGTATTCATGGGAGACATTTAGATGATGAAGTTTTGGCCAAAACAATTCTTGGTCTTTATGAACCATTGTGAGAGCATGGACATCCATCAAGAGCTTGTCAAATGAGAACAGGTTTTGTATTCACCTCTATGGATCTAGGGCTCCAATTACTAGAAGGTTAAAATTCTATACAGCGATTCCTGATGGCCAGAATTGCAATATGAGGCATTGATCTTCACATGAAAGCCTATCTCTTATGAGTTAGATCCCTCAGAATAGGGACGCGACCACGGAATTACCATGCAGACTTTTGCATAGTATTTTCCTATTGAAGGGTTTAACACTCTCATTTACTCCAGTTGTAAGCAACTGACTGCTAAATGCAGCAGAGGCTTCTGTAGGGCAGGGGTGGTTGGAGGGCGACTTGAGGGGTGGGTGAGGCAAAGAGAAAAAGGCTCTGATGGGGGAGCATTACATACTTCCCCCCACTTGCCTAGATAGAGGTTGTGAGCTAAAAGGGGCAAGGTTTCATAGCAGGGTTGCAGCAAAAGTCTCAAGCAGTTTTACCATCTCAATTTTTCTACCAGAAATATTGGGTCCAGTGTTCCCAGACTTGGTATAAAAAACAGGCTTATTGTGATCTGGTGGAGAGGAATTCCACATAGGAATTTAATTCTGCCTGCTATGTAATTAGGCCTATGGTGTTTTAAGAATGAATGCTGCAGGTGAAGGAAATGGGCACCCTTACCATTATTCTGAAATGGATGAAGATACTCTGTGTATACACCAAATGAACGTTGTGTCTATGTTATACAAAGACATAAATATCCTGGAGGTTCCAATGGCTACACAGGATATTTCTGTAAACTTTGAAGGAAAGGTAAATGGTGGAATCAGAGCCTTAAGGAATCAGGCTACCAAGCATCAGGATCCCCTAGGTATTTCCAATATTTTGTGAATTTGTCCAGTGGCCTCTTCACTCCCTGTCACCACAGACATAATTTCATATACTGGGATTTAGTATGGCAACAAATGCATTCTTGGCGTTGTAGTCTTGATTTGCTTCCAGTGAAATAATTAGTCCTGAGTTTTCTAACTTTAGCCCCATTGGGTCAGTTCTATGGCAGAACTTCAGTTTATCCACATAAACTAAATAACATGCACGTCAAAAGGGTGAACTTAACAAAGGTTGGTAGTAGGGGAAATCCTGCGCAGGGTAGTGTGCAAATTTCTACAGGTCAAATATTCCAATAAGTGTAAATGTTTCAAGGCTAACATACAACAACTACCCCACATTGTGAAGATGTAGAACAAATCCCACATATAATACACTTCTAACAATTGCAGCCTGAGCAAAAACACTAAAGTAAGAGCACATATAAAGACTTGACTCTTAGTTCGTAATAGTTTCTTCTTGTTTTATTCCATGGTCATGCATCCATTTGTCAATCTTCTTAACATTTGTTGTCCAAGCCACAAACCATGCCTACATGTTTTGTCTATACGGCAGTAAGCCATAGACTTCATCAGGGCTAGAACAAACACAAAACAGCCACATTATAATATGTAACACCCAGCACTTGTATAGATTGTACAATAAGTCCCTCAGCCGTATTAACTTAACCATTGATGAACATACGTTGTAATAAACAGCATAGAAACGTCATAAATCTAACGATAAGAGAGGCATGTTTCTTGTTAAATGCCAATCTTTATAGGGGGCAAAGCTCGACAGTAAAAGTTATAGGAAAGGGAAGCATCACCAATACCATGCATACGTGCTCCTATACTAAACAGCACCTTGAAGAGATATTTGTAAAGCGCAGTTGAGACCAAATCCACCACACCACTTAGTGCTCATAATGAAATCAACATACAATTACCACTTAGGGAAATGTTATCATAGAAACTATAATCCCTAAAATCACGAAAAAGTCACAATAATCCAATATCCCTAAAGAAGAAGCAAAAGTTAATCAATCTACTAAAATATCTACAACAGAAATTATACAAACGCAAAACCTTACTACGCGCAACTAAATTATAAACATACAAATCAAGGCCCTCATATATCCAACCATAGAATCATAAGTCATGATCTCCTATTATAAAAAGCATGTACTACCTAGCATGTACAGGTGTAAAATACAGTTTGACCATACAAAATTTCACAACCAAGGTAGGTAAACAAAGAATATGTACACAGATATACGCGCTTAATAATTAGGCAACAGACTGAACTGGTCATAAATAAATGACCAGTTTAAAATGTAAAAGTAAAGCATAAGCGTTTACTTAATGAAATCGCCTATATTGAAAAGCGTGGTGCTAACATATGCATGTCACAATGCATGAAAGTAAAATTATCTCTTAATTCTGGCAGTAACCATGCCTATCTAAAATTAGATACCTTATGTTCAAATTCCAACGTAGAAATTGCTATCAATCATAACATTTCGTCGTATATAGAACCATAAAATAAAAGGAGGTCACTGTAGACCAAGTATCCTAAAGAGAACAAAATACATAGGGCTCGATGTAGGTAATCCCAGATTACCGATTATTAAATACCGAATCATACCGATTGGGTATTTAAGAACTGGCAATCGGGATGTAGGTAATTTTACCGAATTAATTACCGAATCGTTATGATTTGGTAATTAATGAATCGGTATTTATCCGATTCTGTAATTGCCATTGATTCCTATGGGCCTTGAGGCCCATAGGAATCAATGTCAATTACCGAATCGGTAAATACCGATTCGGTAAAATTACGGAATTTGCAAGGGGGACAGGGTGTCACTTTGACACCCTGTTGCACCCCTGATTCTGGCTTGTGTGCCATGTGGCATACATACATGCCCTACAGGTGTACATGCACAGTTGTGCATGTACACAGGAATTCATTATTTACCATGACATCGTATGTCATGGTAAATAACGAATTCTTAAGGGCCGGTGGCACTGTTTTCAGTGCCACCTACATCACAAATTTGAGATTCGGTAAATTTACCGATTCAGTAATTTACAGAACCGGTAAATTTACCGATTCTGTAAATATACCGAATCGGTAAATTTAAGGCCCCCTACATCTCAATCTCCAAACACCGGTCGGTAACGGCCGAAATCGGCCGCTACCGACCGGTATTTGGTGACCTACATCTGGCCCTTAATGTTTAAAGGCATGTGGCAATGGAAACAAGTCTTAACATACGTGATTCAATGAAAGAACCACATTCTCCAATATCTTATCCTTTTATTAGCAAAAGTAACATCATTCTTAACTCAATTTCAATTCAATTTTCAATTTCAAAAGCTTTTATTCGATTTGTACATACAAATCATACAAGCATAATAAGATACATAGTTAAGATATTAAAATCGCCATATGAACACAAATAAGAAAGGAGGTAGGAAGATGTGCAAAGGCTAGTGTGCAACAATTAAAAGGTAATCTTGCCTTTTTAAATCAACATACTGTTACAAAAATACAAGACATTCATAAATGAACAGACAGGAAATCAGTAGGGTTTACTTGATAGACATTTCCTGGCAGCTGTACATTTCAATTTAAATAATCATAACATACTGTGGACATCAACGGGTAAAAATAATACCTTAGTTACAAAAATTGGTATAAAACTTGGAAACATGTATATGCAGACAGGAATGTAAAAGGTAATAGCAGCATAATACAATTCCTGGCAGCTGTATAACATAGGTACAGACAGGTAAGTATAAGAAATATTATAGTACAATACTTTTCCTGGCAGCTGTACACTTCAAAATAAAAGTAGCCAGAAAGAAGCAGATCTCCTCATTCTCTAATGAGGATAAAAGTATCAGTGCAGTTTCTGTGGTACAAATATTATACTTTATAAAAATCGGTTTAAGGTATTTTAACCTAAGAAAATGAAAAAATTTACAGAAAAGTAAAAAATGGCAACTACTCTGGCGAGAAGTACTGTCGCACGGGCAGGGTGTCTCTGATCTGGCTCTTGTGTTTGGAAATGCAACCAAATGGTGAACAATACCCAATCTGACACGTGTTAAAACATACTGATGAGAGGGACGGGTCACGTACACAAGGTAGGGTTGGAGCCCCGAAATTAAATTCAGATCTTTATAAAATTTCACGGTTATAAGATTACCAGAAATTTTATCTCGCTCTGCCTTTTGAAAATTTAGAAACGTTGTCTTAATTTCTTTTTTTGGAATAGAAACAACCTCTTCTGGCTCACGGAACACATCGATATTGAAAAGAAGGAGATACCAGCGATGGATGTATCTCAACCACTGTATGCGTGAAGAATGGTACAAACCTATACAGTCAAGAATAATATCTTGAGTGAATCGAGTCTCTGGCTTAGCCCAAATAGAGCGCCACAATAAAAGTGGCCGAACTGCTGCTAAGTCAGAAATGAACTCGACCCCGACCTCTTCGTGGATCAGTTGAACAGAGGCAGAAGGGGGAACACATAACAACCTCCTTAGAAACTTATTTTCCTCCTTCTGCAGGGATGTACCCTCGCTGTGGCCCCATACACCTGCCCCATACAGTGCAGAGGAGACACAACAAACGTTATATATGTTCATCATGTCTGAAATGCTTCGTGAGCCAAGTTTAGAGGCAAATCGAAAAATACTGCTAGTGGACCGCAGCATTTTTAGTCTAATAGAATCAAATTCCGAGGTCCAGGTCCCACTATTATTGTATGTAATTCCTAGATAACAAAAGGACTTAACATGAGTCAGCTTTTCTTTATCCAGGAAAAAGGTATGCTTTGACTGCTTTGCTGCCTGACCGCATGACATAACATACGTCTTGGTTTTGTTCACTCGGAGCCTCCTAACTTGGATAAACTGCATAAAATTATCAATTAAGCGCTGGAGGCCAATCTGTGTTCGAGATAAAAGAACAGCGTCATCCGCATAAAGTAACAGCGGGACAGGTTTACCACCAATCAGGGGGGCGTCTGCTGGGATGTCAACCAAGGAACGGTCGACATCATTGATAAAAAGGGAGAATAAAAGCGGGGCCAGAACACATCCCTGGTGTATGCCCCGAGACACTTTAAAAAACGGGGTGCATTCGCCTGGGGTGCCATAGCGGACCTTACAGGAGAGTTTTTCATAAAGTCTAGCTAAGAAGTGGACGATTTCCCTCGGTGCCCCTGCATCAAGCAAAACCTCCCAAAGAATAGCGTGGTTAACCAAATCAAAAGCGCTACTCAAATCAGCAAAACATAAAAAGAGGTTGCCATTTTTAGCCACAGTATATTTGTTAATTAAAAGGTCCAAATTTACACATTGATCCAATGTGCCCAAACCTTTCCGGAAGCCGTATTGGACTCTAGTTACAATATTTGAATCAGTTGCCCAATCTTCTAGCCTTTTGAGCAAAATCCTACTCATTACCTTTACAGAGGCGTCCAATAATGAAATTGGCCGATAATTGGAGGCCTCTGATTTATTACCTTTCTTGTGTAAAGGGATAATAACCGATTGACCCCAGGTAGAAGGGAAATGAGTTTCTGCCGCACAATTAAATATCCTCGCCAGGATGGGAGCCCACAGAACTGGTTCATCTTTGTATAAATCCAGCGGGACCCCATCAGGGCCAGGGGCCTTGCCTCCTTTGCTAATAGAAATTCCTTCATGGCTTTCTTCTAATGTTATTCCCAACGGGAGGGGTAACCAAGGGGTAGACTCAGGTGACAATGACTCAAGGGATAACCCTTCCGGATTAAACATTTTTGAAAAGTGACTGACCCAATCGCTGCATGCCACATATGATGTTAGTTCTGGAACATCTTCTTTATTGAGAAAAGGGCTGTTAATTGTTTCCCAATAAAGTTTGCAGTTTTTGGTCTCGGCTGCTTCCTTCAACTTATCCCACGCCTCAGTCTGTAATACCCTTTTCCTATTATTAATTGCTATTTTATATCTAGCCCTGAGATATTGTATATCCTCCTTATCACGTGGTTTGGTACCTAAAGCTTTCTTTAGTTCTCGGAGGGCGACTATACAGGTCTTATCAAACCACCCCTGCTTCGGACCACTATTGGATGACGGGGCCTTAGTAAAAATACCATCAATAATACTATTCATGGAGACAAAGTGGACTAATAAGCAACCTGGGTCACAGTCATTATCTAGACAGGAACTAATTTGGTTCTTACAGCTAGTAAGAACCTCCTTCTGCTTAGCCTTAGAATTAATTCCAGTCCATTTAATCCTTAGACCCTTCGGTCTTATAGGTACTAGGTCGGAAGAGCATTTTTCACCTGAAACTGTCGAGGTACCATGCCCTAGGAGGGTAACACGAATGCTGTTATGGTCGCTGAGACTTTCTTCATTTACATACAAATCGGTAAAGTCTCCACTGCTAGACAAAAGAATATGATCTATAAATGATCCTGCGTCTCTTCCTGTAAATGTGGGGCATGTTATTGCCTGGTTATTTATGTTACAGTTTAACAGGGTCATGTCTAGTGTGACTAGCATGTTATTTAGTGTAGAACCGTAACTGCAATGTTGGAAGTGAGGAGAATCCTCCCTCACTCCCTCATTCTTAACTCAATACTAATACTACCAAAGAAGTTACACTAAGATTAGGCAATATATGATCTATACCCCATACACTATCCGTAGTAAACCATATAATGTTACCTTATTCCAGCTAAGCAGTAAAGAGAAATATCGGGCGCGTCCTCAGTGGCGTGTAGCACCGATGCCATATTGAAGTGCCTATTTATGTCAAAAGGCATGTAGACACTGAAGACGGAAATGCAGAAATCGCTAAACTTAAAGTGCCACCAATTCCGCAAGTGAAACTATGAGCGCCATATTGAAATGCCAACCATAGCTACATATCCAAACCCATAACCACATCTAGTTACAGGTGCTCCAGGCATGGTTCTGCACACTGCTGTGACTACAGACTGCAGTTTAGAGGGCACTCTGCGGGCGAGGGGCAGGGCTCCGCCCACTGCCGGGGACGGGCGGGAACGCGTCCAGACCCGCTCAGTGTCACGCATCCCTGGCGGGCCGGGGTCAGGTGCACTCACAAGGCCATATGCAGGGCACGGGTTATGGCAGTACAAAACGGCCGAGGGGCGACGAGAGGGGCCCAGGTGAGGGGCGGGCGGGGCCGGTGCCAGGCTGCAGTCACTGGGCCTCTGTTGTGCGGCCTCTGGAGCTGGGCGCCCGGCCCCATCTCATCCCCTGATGGGCCCTAATGGAGGGGTGCGGGGAGCACAAAGCGCCTTTCAGCGCCGCCAGAGCCACAACGAGAGCCTTTTCGCCTGAGCAGGAGGGAGGGGGACTGCTGCCTGCACCCTGGACGGATAGCGCTCCGAGGTGCGGTGGGAGGATAGCGCTCCGAGGTGCGATAGAAGGATAGCGCCCCGAGGTGCAGTGAGAGGAAAGCGCTCGGAGGTGCTACCTGCACTGTAGATGGATAGCGCTCCGAGGCTGGTGCTGCAGCGCCCTGAAGTCTGCTGTTAGAACTAAGTGCTGTCACACTGATGGTCTATTGTGAGGCATCGCTAAACTCTCTGACACCTGCAGGGGGTGCTGAAAGCGCTCCGAGGCCTGCCTCCCTCCAGCGCTGATAAGGTCTTGGGGCCCTCAGTTAGGGGTAATATCACCATCCGCATGCAGGGAGAGCTGAATTTTTTCTGAGGAATGAGCTATAGCGCTCTGAAGGGTGTTTTGAGAGCGGAGAACGCTCTAGGCACCGGGCCGGATTCACAAAAGTAACGGACACTTTTGAGTAAGCTTACTACGTTTCAGTGTTCAAAGTAGTAAGTTCAGCAGTGCATATGTTCAACCAGTGATATTACAATACCCTCCCATAGAAAATAAGGGATGTAGGGACTTAAAACCAGTTAATACTGCAAATTAAATTATTTAAAACAGTTAAAAATAAATAAATACAATTCATATTATAAATAGATTTAAAAATAGTGTATTTTTAAGATTTAACTATAAAATATTTTAATCACCTATGAATTTAAAAACTATGCAACCGTACATGTAATTAATAAAAAATTAAATGCATTTTAATCTATATCTATCTATACTACTATTATAAAGGAAGAACTTTGCACCTTTAAGGCGGGTAAACTCGGGAACAACAGCGCCAATCCACACACCCGATACATCATTGTAATCGTCAGGGTGTGCAGATGGACCTAGGCTATATAAAGTATAAAAATATGCGTTATTTAAAAAATTAACATTAAAAAAAAGTAGTCCCTTCAAAGTAGCGCCGGCCGCGACCTGCGTGCTGACGTCAGGAGCGCGGGGAGGAGCGGACTCCAGGAACGCGAGGAGGAGCGGCGGACATGGCGCGGGGGAGGAGAGGGGACGAACGGCGGAATGGCGGTGAGGACAGGCGGGAGGAGCGGTAAGCGGCGAGGAGCGGTGAAATGAGGAGCGCGGGGTAGGAGCGGCGGCTGAGGTAAGGCTCCGGGCAGGCGGGGGTCGGGGCAGGCGGGGGTTGGGGCAGGCGGGGGATTGGGCGGGCGGGGGCCCGGCCTGCTTGACAATGTCGGGGCGGGCGGGGGGCCGGGCTGCTGCACAATGTCGGGGCGGGTGGGGGTCGGGGAAGCCTGATTGCTCCCGGACAAGGTCGGGACGGGCTGCTAGTTAAGGAGCCAGATAGGTATACATATCTCCATCTTGTTCCACATATAAAGTGACTGAATTTATAGGAATCAATCAACATAAAAATATGCAATATATAATTTTTGTGGAAATTAATGTTGAAATACCAAATTAAATATAAAATTATGAGGAAGGAGCTAGATAGTATTACAAATGCCCATCTTCTTCCACATATAAAGTGACCCAGTAATATGTGCAAATTACGATAAGGCTCAACCTAATAGATCACATAAGAATATAATTATGGAATATTATTCTAATTCTAATTAAGCTTTTGCCGCAGGCAACATAACTCCTAGCAGAAAACATGAATAGCTGAGAGGAATTTTTTCATGGACTGACCAGTCTTTCTAACACAAATAAAATGAAAAAATCATGGGCATATCTATGACATACATTCAAGTGAAGCCACACTTAGGGGCCGATTCCGATTCGGTAAAATCCCTTTACAAATGGCCGTATTGTCACGGTCCAACGGCTCCTCGGGATCGGGTGATGCTAATAGGGGTCCACCTCCAGCTTTCTCCGCACTCTGATTGCAAAACGCTTCCAGAGTTCGGTAGTAAGCAGGCGAGGGAAAAAGTCCGGGGCAGGAACGTCAATGGAAGGGATGCCTGTGAAAACAAGAACCACAGGTAAGTATTGGTCTCTACCTCTAGTCTATAATAATAATTGTCACTATACACAAATCCCTACCTGATGCTTCTCAGACAGAAAACCCCCTTCCTTTAAGTAGATAAAAATGAGATATTCCCTCTCTTGGTATGGTACAGGATTCCTGAAAAGACAAAAGCTTTCATTACCCAATGCCCTACTTGCCACAATTCTATAGGGACACCCTACAGAAAACCCATAGGTACCATACGTTCTCACCCCTTTGAACTCATAACTGCATAAAGCACCCAGGGACTCCCTTCCAGATAAGAAGTGCAGGCTTATATCCAACAAAAAAAATAGAAAAACAAAAGGTAATCTGGAAGTCTGTATATCGAAACAAGGAAACGTTCACCCGACTGAACTGGAAAGAGGGTAACTGAAGGAACGCGCCTCTCTTACCAGAATGTAGTGAAACTTTCCTCTCAGCCTCCAAAGTGACCAGAACTAAACACAGCAAACCGCTCCGATCTGCTGTTCGTCTGAAGCTGCAAGAGTACTGAACAGTACAGTGTTCCGGTCACGGGAGGGGGCAATCCAGCGTCTCCCGGTCCGGACAAAAACAACGAGACCACTCGGACTCAGAAACTCAGGAGGGTGTCAATCCGGCGTCTCCTGAACTAACCCTATGCACTTGTGCAACCCAATATCCTACTCAAACCGAGAGGGGGAAATCCAGCGTCTCTCGTTCAAGTACCTAAGTCTCCGAATACGGGAGGGGGAAATCCAGCGTCTCCCGGTCCGGGCTCAGGGACTCTACAAAGCGGATACAGGAGGGGGAAATCCAGCGTCTCCTGTTCCGAACCACTAGCGCTAACTCCACCGCTGCAGTCCAGCTTCAAATACTACCACAGTCTCACCATACGTAACACCGCAGCCGCGGGTTACAACAGAAACAGGTCACCAGGCAATATAACTAATTCCACACAGGAGCAAGGCATCCGCCATACTCCCCTTAGGTAGACAAATCACGTGCACAGCACCAGGTCTCTCCCGTGATTACATAGCCTCTACCGCTCCTCCCAGTCAAATGGATTTCTGTGAGATGTAGTTCGTGTTGCATTCAGGTAGGCACACGGCAAGCCCTGACACGTACGGAGCATATTTCCCGTACGAATCGTACCCGTAAACATCCCCGTACGTACGATAAAGTAAGATTCAGATCCAAAGCAGATCTCCGTACGAATCGTACTAACAACCGTACGACAAAAAAATACGTGCGATTTGTATCCGGAACACGCAGTACGCGACGTCCGTACGTAATTAGGCAGCAGTTTCCGGCCCAGCAAGTACGATTCGTCTCTGCGACACTCCGTACAACTCTTTTTCTACGGGAGCTCTAAACGTCCGGAAACGTGTTTTGTGGTGTTGTGCGAGTCGTTTTCACCCTCTTTGTGCTGTTTTACAGTGTCCGCATGGTTCAGTACGGCTCGTTTATTTGTATTTGCTTCTGTTTATTTGTGTGTCCGACTCGGTCATACGCGACGTTCTCCGCGGTACGAGTCGTTTTCACCCTCCTTGTGCTGTTTTACGGGATTCGCGTGCGCATCGTTCAGTGTCGTCTCGTATTTCATTGTGTGGCTCGCTCATACGCAACGTTTTCTGTACGAATCGCATTCTGATTTCCCGGTATGGATCGTACTTGTCGGGTCGTACAGCATGTTTACGATTTGTATGGTTCCCTTTGAGGGTCTGTGTTGTACGGATTTTCCCTTGCTATTCGTACGGTTTGCATCGATTCGGTCATATATTTTTCCTACGAATCGTACCACATGATTCGGACGGTAATTGGACGAGTTGTACGGAAAGGGCTACGGATTTAATTCGGTCGTACGGATTAGTTTACCGAATCGGAATCGGCCCCTTAATGAGAATCAGAACCCATCCCCAAGATGACATATAGAAAGCAGGTCCAAGCTAAAATCACAAAATTAATACAGTTGCAAACCAGTAAAAGGTAAGTGTCACATTTCAACATCAAGTCAATCAAGGAAACAGACTAAGTCTATTAAGATTAAGGAGGAAATATTCAATCCCTCACATGTAATAAGGGTATGAAATGTACATATAGCGATACAACATGTAGGGAAAAAGTTGAAATTACAAATACCCCAAAATAGACACAGTGGAGCAGGGCCAAACAATGAGCAATGTAGGAGAAAACTTACCTTTCTAATGACATGGTATCTGTTTCAAGCAAAGGAATGAACTTTTGTCCAACTTCCTATTGTAACATGACTAATATTACAATTGATTTGTATAAGTTTGTTAGGAACTTGAAGTTAAAAAAGTTTTTTGCTTCCAGTATTCCAGTCATTAAACAACCGGCATCTGATGTTATCGTGGGTGACTTATCTATACAGGATATTTGAGATACAGCTTTACTATTATCTATTACAGAAAATGAAAAAGATCCTATTACGATGCACAAGGTTTTACAAGACCTTGAATGTAGTACCAATTTGAATATAGATAGTGGTCTTAAGCACAAATCCAAATAGACACCTCAGTTGTCAAGTGGAAACAACATTGATGCATTTCATAAGGTTATTAATAAGTAACTTGATAAATTTGAAGAAATTATGAACCACCGTAAGTTAATGCCACATGTAGATAACTTATACCCAATGAACGTGCCGTACTAAAACAACTTACTTCCAATGATAAGATCATTATAAGGGAAGCGGACATGGGTGACAATATTGTGGTTATGGAGAAAGAGTTTTATGAGGGTGAAATCATTAATCATCTGAATAATGTACTATGTTACAACAAGTTGTCTTTAAACCCTATGTTTAAGATCACTAAATTGATTAATGAACAACTAAAACAATGGAACACAAAAGGTCTACTAAATGATAAGGAGTATAGATATTTGTTGATAGACAGGCCCAGGCATCCATGGCTATATTAATTACCCAATATTCATAAGAATGCCACTTCTCCACCAGGGAGGCCGATTGTGTCTGGAATTGGTGGCCCCACTGCAAAAAATTTCAGAATTTGTTGCCACATATTTACAACCTTACGTGACTAATTTGCCCTCTACGATAAGAGACACCAAGCATATTCTGAACATGGTCATGGATATACCTTGGGATAGGTCAAGGATATTGGTTACATTAGACGTGGTGTCTTTATACACTAACATTTTACATCAACAAGGGTTTTTAGCACTTCGTCGCTTATTTTATAAATGGCCTGTGGAATTGTTGGAGCATTCTGAAATGCTAATAACCATGGCACAAATGATCTTGGAGCACAATGTGTTTTTATTTGGAGCAAATTGTTACCAACAGACTTGCGGGACTGCAATGGGTTCTTGATTTGCCCTATCATTCGCCTGCCTCTTTATGGGGTGGTACGAGGCGACGCATATCTGGGGCCAATCCGGGGCCATCTGGCATGACTACATAATGTATTTTGGGAGATACATAGATGATTGCCTTTTAATTTGGACTGGCAGTGTTACTGATTTGCGCCATTTCTTTGGTTATCTGAATGACAATATGTAAAATATGACATTTACAATGGCGCAAAGTACAGAGAAAATGGTCTTCCTTGATGTGGA
The DNA here is from genome assembly GCF_964261635.1 of Lissotriton helveticus. Taxonomy (NCBI): domain Eukaryota; kingdom Metazoa; phylum Chordata; class Amphibia; order Caudata; family Salamandridae; genus Lissotriton; species Lissotriton helveticus. Next base: position 64,189,897 of record NC_136068.1, on the reverse strand, counting down.
GCTATATGTTGAAAATGACAAACTAACTGTAGAACGCACAGGAAAGATACGGCATGCAGCAGGTGCTCACCCTAAGACAAAAATTAACTCTATACTTTTTGGAGAGTTTTATAGGGCAATCCCCGTGCAGTTCCTGTAACCAGGAGATACTTTCTCCTCATCTGCTGCTCTGCTGCTCTCTGACTTTTATAAGCAGAAGAGGCATGTGAACTCGCCTAGAAGCCTTGCGGGAAGACAGTGCACACTAGCGGTGTGCACTGTCTTCCCGCCCTTTACCCTCTATGATGGACAGATCACTCAAGGGACCCCGGCGCTGCGATGGCAAAGTTACACTAACATGGTCACTGGAGACAACTCTTCTGGCACTTTACGCAGCTGTAGTGTTGGAAAAGCACTATACATTTACCCAACGAGCTAGCACTTACGGATTGGCCACATAAACATAGTCTATTTGTGCATCCGCAAGTTTGCAAATTTTTCCACGAACTTGCGGACTTTTTTGCGATTTTGCGCGAGTTCACGGACCGCAGATCCGCAAAATTCGCCCATACTTACCCAAAATGGCTGCAGTGTTCACGCAATATTTGCTTTGAATTTACGCAGGATACTTAAGTCTTTCAGGATGTGTCGGCGGCTGGGGCACAGACACAGTCGGGTGCACCACTTTCAATATATGCGCAAGGCTCACGCACACAGATGGGTGCACCGCTTGCTGTCAGGCGAATGGGGGCCTCCTACCGCTTCTTCACTGCGGCCGGGGTTGGCTCTCACGTCGTTGCTTCGCTTCTCGGCACTCGGACCAGGGTGTGCTCCTGGCTCCGTTTCTCCCTGCGACCGGGGTGACTCCTGATGTTGCGGCGATTCTTCTTCTGTTCTCCGTCGGTGGACCATGGTGGGCTCCTGGCTCCATCACGAAGGACCCGGGCACATGCGTCTGATGTCTTCTTGAAATCCCGCCTTCCTCACCATTTGTCGTGTTCTCTGCCCCAGGAAACACACCAGAGTCAGGTCAGTTTCACGATATTCTTTATTGCTTATGGTTGCTGCTCCTGCCCACATGTATGTCCTTCTTCTTGCCTTCGTTGTTCCTGAAAGCCCTCCCCATTCCCCTGACCGGAAGTGGTGTCTGGTTCCTCATCTCCAGGCAAGCCTATACTGTTTTCACATTCTGAATACACCTACCAAGTGACCATCATCAGCATTCGAAAACCAATACCTATAGCTAGTTTTTCGACAACGTACATCTGGAGAAAATCAAGATTCATACTTGCATAATCCTTTTCGGATCTTCAACACTACCCGGTCTCGAGCGGAGCCGGGTCGGAATTATCACCGGCACCGCGACCTGTAGTTACTTACCATCCACCTACAGCCCTGAGGAGTCGCGGAAACATTGTGATTTCTTGCGACGAAACACGTGTCGGCTGGCTCATGTATAAACAATAAAAGAAGGAACTATACTATGATGGACTACTTCTTCGCTCATGAACTTTGAACTATATGTCCATTGAGACATTACTTTTTCTTGAATTTATTCTATAAGTGTGCTGCAGAATTTTGCTTTTATGGAAGGTTAATGGGTTCACACTAAAGCGGGGTACACTCAGCCTTTCAACCTTCATAGATGCAAGGAGTGCCCAATTATGTTGGATTGCAGTGACATGTGACTGACAGTGCTGTGAAGTCACCAGTCTGGTGGACTATGTGCTATTAAAAGTATTCATTATCACAGTAAGCAGAATCAAGTAAGATAACGCAGTTGGCTTAGTGCCTGCCCAGAGACTTGTATAAATTCAAGGTCTACCGACCCAGCCTTTTGGCATTGTGTTGACCCTTAACGAGTACCATTGATTTAGATTACAACATCACCTTTCATCTCAGCACCTAGAGACTTCTGATTTTCTGGTGTGCACCATGATATTACTTGTCCTCCATCGGAAGCTTCCTTCCCAGAGGTGTATGTGTCATTTCTTGAGTGTTACTGGCCTTGCTGAAATTGGCTGTCACTGATTGTGAAAGGAAGGAGGTGCTGGAACGCGGAAGCTGCTGGTCAGTTTGCCTCAATTCACTCATCAGTTGAGGTATTTTCTATAGTGCCCACATCACCTTCGCACACAATAGACACGGTATTAGAACATTGTAATGTTGTGAGCTCCATTGAAAACAATGGAGTGCTCTGGGCTTATAATGGCTGGTATAAGCCTGGAGCTCCAACATTCCAATGCTTCTTTGTTCACAGCTCTGGATGTGAACAAAGGCTTCAAGGAGCCTGAGGGGATTCCAATCCCCTCACGCTCCCAAAAGGCTTTGTTCTTTTTTGTTAGAACATACTACCCTCTAGTGGCAGAATGTTCTAATAGCCTTATAGCCCTTTGTAGCTGGCCTATACCGCTATTAAAGTCCCGCTCCCTTGTTAAAGGCCCTCGCCTTCGGCTCGGGCCTTTAACGCTGGAGAGGGCCTTTAATAGCCGGTATAACCCTCTATGGCGGGCTATAAGACTATATTATATAGTCAAATATTAGCAAGGTTAATGGGACGATGTAAAATAGTACATGGGTGGTGTATGAGCCACTTGCTGTAAGGGCTCGGCCTCTCTGCTGAGCATTTGCGTGCACCACGGTTGCGGTGGATGCATTTTATACAGCTATACCATTTTACCAAAAACTGTTATTGTGCCAAACTAGATTCATGTTGCAAACCACACAAAGGAGTTTTTGTTCGAAACAGGAACTCAGAGCAGGTAAAAATCTGTCAAAGGTACATCTTGCATATTACGATGAACCATTACCCTGAGTGACAAGTGAAAGTAATGTCTAATACTACATATTGCGCATTTATGAACCGTGAGGGAAGCGAACAGACAAATATTATCTAATTTTGTCTTTCGTAAGTTTATTATATATTAATATAGCTGCCAACTATTTCAGGCAGTCTGCATTCATTCAAGCATTGCTTCTAAAACAATGCACTACAAAGTACAGGACACTAATCATACACGTACTTTAGCGTCACCTGCTTTCCCCCGCGGTCTGTTGAGCGCTTCTACTCTGCTGATTTCGGAGATAGTTTCTCAAACACTGTCCTGTCCGGAGCGGGGTGGGAAGGCTCCGCGTGGGGACTGGCTGTTGGAACCACTTTCATAGCCTCATCAGAGGAGCGGGGCACTGCGCCTTGTGAAGACTGAGTGATATAAAGGGGGTGGTGATGGACGGAGTATCTGAACCAATCAAACACTCACACCCAGTCAACAGATCTGGGTTTAATCCATCACCGTTCTTTAGCCCACTCTGCCAGCCCAGTTCAGACATGGCCATATGCACATCAGTCTGACCCAGTGCCTCATGGGAACAGTCCAGCCCGAACTGCCAAGCCATGCCTTCCCTGGACCGGAAACAAGCTTCTGAGGACCGGTTTCTGGCATTTCAGCCGTCTTCAGCCCGGCTTGCTTGAATCCAGTGGCAAAGTGAGCAAGGGACTCACGTCTGACTGAGACGGCGTGGGACCATAAGGTGCTTTTCAGCTCGCCATTTTATGCTGACGGGATGATGTTCAGAGAATGACATAGGCGAACCAGCTTACAGAATGTCTGGTTTTAATTGAGCTTGACTTATATATTTATATAGAAAATGTCTATAAGCATCTAGGTAAAAACACACACACTTACACGGATGCACACTTATTTTCATTTTATTTGAATGTTATACCGTAGGATGATAGCGGTATAGAGCTTGATGGGCAGATCTGATTCATAACAAACAAGCATTAGCGGCACGGACGTCGGTAGGGAGGGGCTTTTGAGAAGGCACGGATAACGGGAGGGTGGGTCGTTGTTCGGGAAGGAGAGTAGGAGGCACAGACAAAGCTATGTGACGCTATGTGTGAACAAAGGAAATAGTACATGCCCCACGTAACAACCATGTAAAGGGGCCAGTAGCCGTGTGAGGATACAAATGACAACATGGCTGTACTAAGGAGGGACTAACAAGCCTCATAATGAATCAGAAGCCAGCATTTACAAAGGACAAACACACAAGCGATTGAAAAATAAGGGCGGGGGAGTGGGCAAAGCTTCTCTCTGTACTCAACTACCACAGCTCTTTGCAGAGCAGCGCTTGCGCTCTGGCTCACGCTCGACCTAAAAAGGAGGGTATTAAGGAAAACCATAGTCAGCAGCATAACAGGAATAAATATATTGGAAGAGACCTTAAGCTTGAATGAATGAATGTGTTTGGAAGTAGATGTGGGTGATTTATTATATAATTTGATAGTTTTTAATTTGCACACACAGTAAGGTAGGCACTCATACATTTAGTTACAGTGCCTACAAGCTACTTATGTATGCACCATGGATACAGCTAGATTTACGGTGACACACTGAGAGGGCCATCAATAAAATCCTTGGCATTTCCATGTATTCACCTATACATTTATTATTTGTACGTAGGTAATTTTATATAGTGCTAACATGATCCCTACGTGTATCAGAGCACTGTAAAAATAGCAACACAAGTTAAACACAAAGAAACAGGTAATAAACAAACTAGAATAGAGTTAGCAATATGTTTTACACATAGCCTATAAGTAGTAGTGCAAAAAGCAAAAAAGAACAGGCAAGAAATAAAATATATATCTATTCAGCAGCAGCTTTTTGAATTATTTCTTAAAGGAGGTGGTTGAAGGATTAGATCTTGTTTCAGGAGCAAATGCATTCCATTTTCTAGGGGCAAGAGGAGAAAAGGAGTGTTTAAACGTTTTTTTTGTTGAACTTCTGTGGCTTTAATAATAGAGAAATAGAGCTTCTTAAGCAGTTACTCCCAACTGATAACTTAAGTTTTTTATCCAGGTAGACTGGAATGTTATGATGAAGAGCCTTATAGGTTGAGGTTGGTTGGTGCCTTATGTTATTTTCCTGTAGGCACACAGGTGCCGGCTTTTCGGAATTGCCTGACTCCGTTATCATAGTTAAGGGCTCATCCGTTTCACGTGTTTTTAACTTATTTTATGGCTTCTTAATCCTATTTTTGTTGGCTTTACTTTTATTTTACCAGTAGTTATTTGGTTCAGGGGAGCCTGCGTCTGGTAACAGATTGCTGGATTCAGTTTGCATGTTGTTTTGCTCCTTACATGTTTTTTGATTGCACCATTCGTGCGGTGCTGTCACACTCCCGAACATGCCCCTTCATGACGCCCTTTAACCCCTTCTATGCTGGTGACGGAACCACTCCGTCACCAGCCATGGGTGGGCTGTGCTAATGACGGAGTGCTTCCTTCACGGCCCGGCCGACGCGCCTGCGCGGTGTTGATTTTGCACCTGCGCGGCACGTTCTATTAGGCGGGCGGGGCCGTGACGGAACCACTCAGTCATTAGCACAGCCCACTCGTGGCTGGTGCCGGAATGGGTCCGTCACCAGCATGTCGGCACTGCATGGCCCCCCTCACCCCCAGCGCCGTGGCGGAATTACTGCCGCAGCCAAGGGGTTAAAAGGAATATCACAGCACATCCAAGCTGGTAAGACAAGGTTGCCGCCATATTTTATTTCCTTGTAGGCAAGCAAGGTGGCAGAATTTCAGAGTTGTCTGGCTCTGTTATCATAGGTGCCTTCATTGTGTAAGGGCTGGTCCCTTTTAGGTGTTTTTAACTTATTTTATGGTTTATTTCTCCCATTTCTGTTGCCTTTACTTTTATTGTGCCAGTATTTATTACATACATGGGAGCTGTGCCTTGTAGCAGATGTTGCTTCATTTGGCGCACCAGCTGCACGGACGAGCTGTGAGGTTCCTTATGCAGCCCGTCATGAAAGGGCATTCCTTCCATAAATTCACTGAACAATCTGCTTTTAAAGCTTTGCATTTATAATTTGCTTCCAAAAAGAACTGAATTACAACCCAAACACTCCCTAATGAGCAATATTTCCATACCATTCTGCTTGTCACATCTACAATCTACTCTTTTTTGGTCCCTTCCCCTCAGAGAAGAGCAGTTTGTCAAGATTACCCCCAAAATTTAATCCGGCTTCCCTCAGCATCCCTGTACTCCCAAAATAGTACATGCAGTTCTGGTAACTGTGGCAAAGTTTCTAACCAGAAGTTTCTTCTCCATGTTTAAGGTCAGGGTTTTTTTCTCCCTCTGGAAATAACCCTAAGTTCTTCCTCTACTGAAAAAAGCTAAAGGGTGGATTTACAGAACTGTCACCTGATCTCTATGGTTCCCAATCCTAAGAAGCTAGTGGAGAGAGTGATGAACGACCAGGTGGCCTCATTTATGGACTCCAATCATCTTGTGGATGATACCCAGCTTGGATTTTGACAAGGCCACAGCACTGAATCAGCGCTGGTTGTGGCAAGGAAGGACACCAGTGCAACATTAGACCTTGGAGGACATGCAGCTCTGGTTTTGTTATATTTGTCAGCGGCCTTCGGTATGGTAAACCATGTGCTGTTGCAGCTACAAGTGGGTGTGCGCCAGGAAAAGAAGTCCAAGATATCCTTGTAGTTTGTAAAGTCTTTATTTTCAATTAGTATTTTCCAAAAGTTAATGACACATTTGGCTCAGCCAACGCGTTTCGTTCTCTCAATGAGAACTTCATCAGGGTTTAAGTCAAGCGGGGCAAAAGTACAATAACAAGAAGTCGATGTGGTCCAGTGTGAGTGCTCCAGTGTAATACGCTGGATACACTGGGAAATTCCAAGGGCTAGGTAATGCCCGAAAGCGAAGATCAGCAATAACGTTCAAGTTGGACAGTCTGTGATGAAGTTCCCAGTGAGAGAACGAAGCATGTTGGCTGAGGCTAATGTGTCATTTACTTTTGGAAAATACTAATTAAAGATAAAGACTTTACAAACTACAAGGATATCTTGGACTTCTTTGCCTGGCGCACACCCACTTTTAGCTGCATTTTGGGGATCTGGGACACAGTGGCATCCTGTAACGGCTGGTGCTGGGGTTTTAGTGCGCAGGACCTTTGAACTTGGGGAACTGGTATAAGGTGCAGAACCTTTAGTCTGCCATTAAAGCTTTTTCTTTGAACCATGTGCTGTTGGTTGACCCTATGCACAGCCTTGGGATTAATGACCCTTCCCTGGCTCTGCTACAGTCCTTCCTTTCTGGTAGAAAACAAGTAGTGACTGTACGAGAGTTCACATCAAGATCTCACTCTCTCCCCTGTGGAGTGCCACAGGGTTCATTGTTGAGGCCAACGATGTTTATCCTGTACTACACTTGTAAAATCTTTGGCCTGTCATCTGGCCAAAGGATCTTATGCTGATGACATGCAAATTGTTGTTTCACTTTTCAAGGACGACTCAGCTCTGGAGTACAGATAACTTTGCATGGGAAATAGTAAAGTTTAATGCAGTTTCTACAGAGAAGCCAATTTATGTTTGGATTTATTGTCGGTGAACTCACTACAGAGTCCAATAATCATTTTTGATGTGTTCTCAAAAAGTGGGCAGGAAAACAGAAAAGTGGCTAGAAAGTTGGTGTGTATTTATTTGTGGAGGAACAATTCAATTTGTCAACATAGCAGATTACGTGTAAGTATTGCTATGACAAATTAGAGGATGCCTGCAAGAGTAATACATAATGAGTTAGTGCAAAAGAACAATGGATTAGGATGCTATGCTGAGTGATTGCCAGTGGCTAGACAAATTGCAAGCATTCCATGCATCACCTTTTGTGTGTTTGATGTACCACCTTAAGTGCAAAGGTAATCCCCAGCTGTGGGTCCCATGCTCACTGCGCCACTTGGACCAAGCTATACCAGGATGATGAGATCCTATAACGGCAACACTGATCCTAGGCTGTATGCTTGTCTGTTTGGTGAGGACCTGGCAAGGCCTTTCGGGCTGAACTTTTCTCATGAGGAGCAGGGTCAAGGCTGATTTGCATACGGCTGGGTCCAAACTGAGGTGGCATGGTATGCAGAAGAACAATGGGTTGGGATGCTACTCCAAAAGATTGCCAGTGTTTTTACAAATTTCCAGCATTCGTCCCATAAAATTGTGTGGTTTTTTTCATTGTCTCAGAGTCCAAACTGGCTCGAAGCCCAAAACCCTTTCAGGTTTCCCTCAGGGTTCATGCTTTTCTTCCAGAATCTCCAGACTCCAAAGTCCCATCCAATAATTTCCCCTCTCCATTGCCCATTTGCAAGATCCTCACTTATTTAACCACTTGGATGCTAAGACTATTTTAGGACTGCAATGTAATTTCCATTGAAATCAATGGAAACTCCATGACGAGCTGGGCTCGTCATGAGCGTCAAAGGGGTTAAGCCTCAGTTTTCAAGAAGACATCCAGGGTCAGATTTACAAGCCCCTTGCAACACTTTTGCATTGCCTTTGCGTCACTTTTGTGATGCAGTGACAGCCTAAACAATGCACCATTTTGCGGCACATTTAGAACTTGACGCATCTAGGGAAATGCGCCACGTTGTAAAGCCCTGTGCCACATTATATCTGCATCACAATGTATGCAGGGTGGGCTTTTCGATGTGGGGAAGCCCCGTAAAAGGGACGCAGTAAAATCTACAAGATTTCACTGCACCACGTCTAGGATGCCACTGCGTCAAAACCTTATGCCTGCTTGAAGCAGGGGTAAGAAGTGATGCAGCATAATAAGAATAGGCCTCCAAGAGCATTGCTGGAGTTGCGTCGTGCTTGCGACATGACACCAGCAATACGTGACCTTTGTGCCAACAGATGCACAATGCATCTGTCAATCCTTGTGCCATGGTGTGCCGCATAGTAAATGCAACACATCCATGGTGGCGCACTGGTTTTTTTGCACAGTGCAAGGAAACTGTTGCATCTCTGCTTTGAGGCAGAGATGCATCGGTTTCTTGTAAATCTGTCCCCCAATTTCCTATAAACCCTTCCAAAATCTGCACTAAGTACTACCTCCCCACTGAATTCAAACTGTTTCCCGGGTTTACAAAGTTCCTCCTGGTCTACTGGTTCATAGTCCTTCTGCTCCTGGTATCCTTGACCATTTTTGTTGTGGTACTCAATTAGCCAATCAGATCTGGGCTTCTGGTCCTGGTGACCACTGCCCTGGTACTCTTAATAGTGGTCCTACTGGGTCTAGGTTCCTTATATTTGTTTCTTTTGCCCTCTTAGTTGTCACAGTGTGGCCTACCTAATCCTTGCAATCCTAGTATAGGGTCATCCTGAGTTTGACCCTCTTGGACCTTCTAATTCTGATGCTACTGGACCTGGACTTTTGTTCCCTCCATTTTCTGGCTCTCTTGGCTCTGGTGGCCTAGTCCTAGTCCTGCTCACCCTGTGCCTTCTGGTCCTGGTACTTCAGGTCCTGATCCTGCTGGTCCTCTTGGCCCATCTGGTCTCTTGCGTCCTGTTCTTCCAAGGCCTGGCTCTCCTCATAAGTGTCCTCCTAATTTGGGTTATTCTGGTCCTCATAGCTCTGTTCTTTTTCCTCTTGACCTACCTGAAACTGCACTTGCTGGTCCCAGCCCCCTGAATTTGTTTTCCTTGTTCAGGTCCCCTGGAGTCTGGTTCTTTTGGCTCTGGTCATCCTGAACACCCTTGTACAGTCCCCTTATGCCATCCTGGCTCTGGCTTGCATAATGCCTGCGATCCTCCTCACCCTGGTACCCCAGATTCTGATTTATCTGCCCCACTTAGTACTTTTGCCGTGGTTCCCTAGGCCCTGACTTTTACAGCCCTCCTGGATTTGTGTCCAGTCTTTCTGGTATTGATGTTTTTGATGTACTTAGTCGTCCTATCTCTGTTTCTCCTGCAGCCTTTGATCCTGGTCCCAACTGCTTTCCTTTCCTGGTTATCCTGGTCTCCTTGCCCCAAGGTCTAATGTCCTCCAGGTCCTTTCTATTACCCCTAGTCATCCTAATCCTTCTAACACTAGTACCATTAAAAACTAGTTATGATTCTCCTCATCCATTTGTTTCTGGTCCATTTTGACCTTGGTTGCCCTACTCCTTGTGGGTTAGGTCTCCCTAGTTCTAGGCCTTTGTCTTCAGGCCCTCATGGTCCATGTCATTCTATAACTCCTTGGGGTCTATTCCTTGGTTCTTATCCTTTACCTATCACCCTCTGTCAGGTAGGATCATTCCTAATTTTGCAAATCATCAATCTGGTACCAGTGAACTCTACTTTCCCAACAATGACCAAATCCATACGGTCTTTCACGCATCTCTTCTTAAACTCTATCGATTTGTTACTCATACCAAACCAGCTTTCCCTCCTGTTAAGGTTCACAAAATCTTAGACTCAAAAAGGGATGAAGCAAAATGTTATTATCTAGTCGACTATAAAGGTTACTGCTCCAAATACATGTCCTGGGAACCAACATCAAATGTCCAAGTCCCCTGTCTGGATTGCCACTTTCATGCTTCTCATTTAGATAAGCCTTGTTGAGTTAGTCAGCCTTTGAGGGGAAAACTGTCATACCCTGGTCTGCCTGTGCTGTTTGATCCCCATTGTTATCACTGTTTTCCAGTTGGGCAGGTGCCATGCACTCTGCTATTCACTTATCGCTGTTTTCTAGTTAGATTGTTTTGGGATCTGTTTAACGAAGTGCAAATGCTTGGAAATCTGTTTGAACCAACATCATGTTCAGTTTAGTTAAATGCTAATGTTTCCTGCTATCCTTTAGGTTGCCTGACAAGCTTACCAGTTTTTGTTCAGCAGCCCTGCCATCATATAAGAGGTCTCCATTTCCTGCCCCAGATTATTTAATAGTCTCGGTTTCCTGTGACATCAAAGTTACCTGATATATTTGCTTGTGGTTTATTTGTTCAACTGCCCTGCCATTTCCCTAAAGGCATTTTTTGCATGCCTATCTCCTGTAATCTTCAGAAAGGCTCTAGTGCCTAATGCGTTTGTATACTAAAGCTTTTATTTCCTGCCAAGTCTCCTTCCTGAGACTGCCTTCTACTGAAAGGAAGCTCTTAGGAATCTTTAAGAAGGCTCCAGATTAACACTTGCATGACAGGCTATAAATACTGCTTTCATACTTCTTTCCTTGCTTGGCTTCATCAATTCATCTTGAGAAAGAGCTGTGCTTCCCATAAACACCATCCTTGCATTCCGAGCCTTACCACCCATGACAAGAATAACATGGACATCTTCACCTTGGAAGTAGGGGACCAACAATTCCTCTTGGAACTTCGTCCTTTTGAGGCAACTTCAAACAAAAGGAGCCCTCAGACCTGGCTGCTGTGCCCCCATCACCTTGACTAGGACGATAATGTTGCTGTTAATTCCAGCTATTCCGGCCCATTACATGGTCAATGCACTAACTGGGTGCTTCTAATTTTGGATGCCCTTTTTCTTCAAGGACACCCTTGAATGTTTGAATAAAAAAGCCTTGGTTGAAGGAAAACAACTATTTGTGTGAAGAACAACAACCTTAAGGACTTATAACGACTTCTGAGTTATATGAGCAGTGGCTAAAGAATATGTGCTCAGGCCTGTAGTTATTAATTTTATGTTTGGTGATTAATATATTAAGGGTGAAAAGCCTATACACAGAGGAATTTATAATGATTGTCGAAAGACAGCTAATATTAATTTGCCCAGCAATTGGATAACTATTATTCAGCTTTAGTTATCCCTGGAGTCATTGATCATGTGAATGAAATGAGTGAAACTGATCTTACAAGAGTGAAACAGGATTTTGGACTAGTGCTAATGGATTATTTTTGTGTGTTGATTTCTCCTATTTGTGTTTCTTTAAACAGCATGAAAATGAAAAGACTGTTGAGTATGCAGGTCTTCTTGCTGCTAATAATACAGGTGTGTTAACCAAATTTAATGAAGAGAAGATTGCTATTTGTGCAATATTGGTTCAAAATAGAATGGCTTTGGATATTTTGCTTTAAAAGCAAGGTGGAGTGTGTTGTGTTTTGAAGGTTCAGATGTGCAGTACCTATGTGCCAGGTGAAACAAGCTAACTGTACTATGTTAATAATATAACTAATACATTTGAGTTAGACAAGGCCTTTCAAAGACATTCATGTATGGGTAACTATTGATTCATGGTTCAGTGAGATTCAAAATTTAAGTTAAAGGTTGCTGAATGGTTTTTATGTGGGTGGAGGAATGATGCAGAGAGTATTGAGCCCTACCATTATTTCTTTATGTGTATAATTGGTCTAATGCGTATGTTTACATCCTAAGAAGTATTATGCTTTAAAATGTGATACATTGTGGGAGCAGGAAAAGAAGATGACAGAAAAGAAAGAGAGCTGAGATTGAACTGGAAGTCAGCAATGTTCAATGAGATGTTGACCTTGGAAGAAATCAGAAAGAAATAATCAGAGGGTTATGGATAGTCTAGTGTGGTTAGTGATGATTTATGTCATCAGATGTAGGGACTGTAGCAGTGAAATTAGATTTAACAAATTATGTATGTGTTTTAGTTCCCATAAGTGGGCCACAAAACTGTTTAATCTGGCCTTAGCCCAGTTTTATGAATAACATGGATTTTAGAAATTGCACACATGTATGTTTTTGCATATGCAGTGTGTAGTATCCTGTATATATATTGTAAGGTAATTTACCACCCATGCTCTGCCAGTGCTTGTGCTCTGACTCATTAGAATGTTGGAGTCTGATGATGCCTCGGAATGTTGGGACTCACAGAGGTGAAGTGACAGTTGGCCATGGGCTGAGCAGCTGACAGGCTGCTCTTGGTGGGGCTCTGATTTACATCTTAACAACTTGATGTCCTGAACTTTAATACTTCATTAATAAAGCATCCTGTATTACAACCTACCTGCGTGGACCTCTTCACTACATATTTTTTTTCTTTTTTCATTAAATAAACAAAATGAGACCTGTTGTCTGATAATGGTAATTTCTCTGTAACAAATTACGAGCTCACCGATAAAGTTTGCTGCTTACTTGAGAAACAAACATAATATTGGTATTCATGGTTAATGCCTTTACTACTAGAACTTTGCTTATTAATATTTTCAAGCAGCTGTTGATTAGTAATGCGATGTCACTTCCCCTTGCATGTAGGTTAAAAGTTCTATTTGAATAATGATTTTGGGAGGGTTTCTAGAGAGAGTCTGTTCTGCATAATGAAAATCCTAAATGCTTATTGCTTTTATTATTGCAACTTTATTAGCACATCCAGTGAATACCATTCTAACGGCTTGATTCTCTGCTGTTAAAATGCTATAAAAAGTGTTGTTTTGGGAATGTATAATTTTCATTTTTTCTTTGGAATCAAACTCTACGTCAGAATGCTCACTAATCTTAAACTTTGAATATTTTGGAGTTGTTTAGTTTTATGTTATTCTCTCAGTGATTTATGTGCTTGACTAACCTTTTCCATTTTGCCTTATGTAATTACTTTTAATTGTAAATACACCTTGCTTGAATCTTGCCCTGAATTAATTTCCCTGTGTGGATTTACCAAGTGGGTATTCAGGAGTGCTTAGGGTTCTCATCCTTTGATACTTACATATGGCTCAAATCCGTCCAATCAACCATTTAAATGCTAAAAGTACCAACACAATTGAATAGGAAACAAGAAACTAAGAGTGCCATAAAAGGCAATGAATGGTAAGGATCGGACAAACCAAAGCACACTATAAATACTGGTGCTGTCCACAGTTAGGGTCTGATTTAGAGGAGGTTACTATGTTGCACACATGACGCATATGCTATCTGATGTGTTACAAGTGCATTATATACAATGGCACTTGTAATATGTGAGATGGGATATCCGTCATGTTTGTGATGGAGTAACCAATCCGCTGAACTCTAAATCAGGCCCTAAATGTTCAACAGAAAGTTAATAGTTATCCATAGGCGGGACCTAAAAATAAAGCCACTCGGCATACTATAACTTATCTTTGATTCATTTCCTTTAGGAAATTGCAGTCTTTAAGAGGTAAAGTTTCTATCATTGCTGCTGAGTTAAATTCCATTAAAGGAACATGTGCATGAGATCAGCCTCTGTATACTTAACTAGCAGCCCGTCCTGACGTTGTCCGGGTATGAAATAGAATGTGTGTAATGTGTGTATTTGGCAAGGGCAATTTATTTTAAAATCTCGCAGTTGACAACATTTTTTGTTTCATTAGAATCGGGACGGAGAAGGCCCAGCTGCAGCCCTGGTTGATGTTAGCAGGCGCTTGTAATTGGTGTCGTGATTCGCCGCCTGAGCCCGGCTACAGCCCTGGTTGATGTTAGCTGGCGCGTGTAATGTCGTTGAATGAGCGAGTTATCAGCCGCGGGTAAATTCGTTTAATGAGAGAGTTGAGTGACAGCGAGTAGGAGAGTCTGCAGTAATTGTCCCCGCAGACAAGCTCATTTGCTTGTTAACCCGCTTGAGGCCCAGATGCAAACCTGTTTGATGTAAGCAGGTGCGTGTTCCCCCGCTTGAGGCCGAGCGGCAGCCCTGGTTGATGTTATCAGGCGCGTGTAAATAGTGTACTGATCCGCCGCCTGAGCACGGCTAGAGCCCTGGTTGATGGTAGCAGGCACGTGTAATTTCGTTGAATGAGATAGTTCAGTAACAGCGCGCAGGAGAGGCTGCAGTAACGTTACTTACCACGCCTCCAGCTGAACGCGTTTGTCACGCCCCCAGTACATGGCCACAGCAGACGATCTTCTGATTAATGTACGACCCACATGGCATGAAGGGTGGAACGTAGCACACGCCCCCAGCGTTTCTCACGCCCCCAGCGTGCCCCTTGATGCGGCGCAATTGCGTTCACATGGCATGAAGGCCGGACACACGTCCCCAGCGTTTCTCACGCCCCCAGCGTGCCCCTTGATGCTGCGCAGCAACGTAATTGGCGCTTGTATGTACGACTCACATTGCATGAAGGGCGGACACACACCCCCAGCGTTTGTCACGCCCCCAGCGTTTGTCACGCTCCCAGCACACGCCCACAGCCCACGATATGATGGCGGTACCACGCCCCAGCCCATGCCCACAGCACAACGCAGACACGCCCACAAGGGACTAATTTGCTGGCACGGTTCTTTTACCTTTTAAATGTATATGGTGGCCGTCTGCATAGCCTATGTCCTTCTGCTGCAACTGCCCTTTCCAACGCTGTATTGGGTGTTGTGATTGGTGCTGTGGTTACTGAGATTACCCGCCTCAAAGGTTTGGGCTCTCTCTTTATAATATTAGTATGGATGAAATCATGAATTTCTACTAGTAGTATAAAAAAATACTAGGCTGTAAAACGTCGGAGGATTGGACATAGGTCAGCAATGTGAAAAGTGTTACTGAATTATGTTGTCATGATAAAAAAAATTGAAAGTGGGGCAGTAGTCCCCATTATTATGTAAATTATATGTAAATATGAAGAATGCTAATAATCTATTGCTGATCATTTTAGCGTTTTGAATTTTAATTGTGTTGGTTCTTACACATGTTATTGTTATCTATTGTACTTATCATTTAATGTAATTGTGAAAGTTTTTTTTGTTCATAGTAAATTGTAAGCTTGAGTTGTTGATTGTTGTACACACTTACATTATGCTTTTGGTAAAATAACAGTTGAAGTGAAATTCAGTGCAAAAATAATTATTTATCTTTTTCTTTCATGTGAGTAAATGTTTGAATAGTCCTTAAATAC
The DNA here is from genome assembly GCF_964261635.1 of Lissotriton helveticus. Taxonomy (NCBI): domain Eukaryota; kingdom Metazoa; phylum Chordata; class Amphibia; order Caudata; family Salamandridae; genus Lissotriton; species Lissotriton helveticus. The sequence goes on along the minus strand of NC_136068.1, from coordinate 64,174,312 downwards.
GTTCCAATGTATTTTTTAGGCCCTCTGCAATATGGCTAAAGCTTTCTGTGGTTATACATGCAATCAGCTTGTCCAGCTGTTCCTCTTCGGAAGAACGTTTGGATATTTTCAAATTATATGTTATTTGACGTTTTATCACAGTTGGTACGGGTAAAACAATTAGTGCCTGATCTTCGATTGTTTAATTCTAGGGCAAAGCTACAGTTATAGGGCTTAAAACAGTTGTATGGCTATGAGGTCTGATAACAAGTATTTTTCCCAGCTTCAGGCAGCTATATGAATGCATTTCAGGGCTTAGAACTGTGTTAACACTGGCTTAAGGCTGGGGAGAAATCTAGGCTAATCAGGGACAACTTTCTGTATTTAGAACCATCTTAAGTCAGTAATATGTTTTGTAAATTAGGCCGTTTCTTCTTATTTGCCTAAATTCCCTCCTACTCTAGGGATTTAGCATCTGATTTGATAAGGATGTCCCTTCTTTTCTGGCTAAAAGCAATCTTATGTAAGGTTTAAAACAGAGTGGGGCGTCTAAAACTAGGATGGACAGCCTGAACGAAAGTCATGATAAATCAGATACATTTTTCGTGGCACAAAAAATTGTGGGTTGGACTCCAGTAGGGGAACGCGTTTAGTTATTCGGGTTCTAGATTAGCAGTTATTGGCACAGACGTGTGATCTAGAATTTCTGAGAAGTCTTAACAAAATTCAAACCATAATCTGCTCAGAGTTCTAGGACGTTTTGTGCTGTTGTGTCTGCATATTACGTTGTTATTTTGGTTGTATGTGTGTATATTTGTGTACATATTAGAATTTATATTTCTATGTTGGTATTTTATGTGTTTGTGTGGATTTGGATAGTAATATGCAGGCTTGTGTATATCTGTTTACGTCTGTGTGTGTTGTGTTTCACAGAGAGTTTAGCATACGTGTGTATGTTTCTGGTTACATGCTTTAGTGTATGTGTTTGTTGATTGGGAATGTATATGTGTGCATTTATTTGTGTAGTTTTGCGTTTTGATCATTGTTTCTGCAAATATGTGCACATGCATGAGTATGTATGTGCCAGCACTCAAGGATCTTTGTCCAGACTGTTGTGGATGGTGGGTGAATTATAAAGTAAGACAAATACATAAAATTGCAACAGATTATGTGAGATAGGTATTCTTGGAGACGGACACCATATTCCTTCTCTTAGAATGTCACTGTCTCTTGGAAGCTTCAGTCAGTGTGACTGTACTCTTCAAACTATCCTTTCTAAGACATGTCTCTGTAAATGTTGTGGGCAGAGAAGGCCTGCAATGCAAAAGAAAAGAAGAGACAAATGTACACAAGAACTGCTCATAACTGAGGTTTATTTAGTCAGAAGGCATAACAAAAATAACCATACAGGAAACAAAACCCTGATCATTGACTTCCTTTGCTTATTGTAGTAAAGCAAAAACAAAAATGAATACTTAATTATTACATTAGTTATCTTCGCTATCTTCACCACAGTAGTTGGATGTTTAGAAATCGTGATTTGTGTTAATTGACTAGATTTAAAATAAGATGATAGAAACCCTTCATGTACCAGCTTAAGCTGCAGTATAATGGAAGTAAATATTACAAAGAAAATCGCAAAAGGAACTTCAAATTCATTGCTGGCAGGAGACCAGCACATAAAGGTGTATGTGGTGCAGAATAGTGATGTAAATGAAGCCTGCACCCTCAGTTCAGTTTCATTTACACATGTGTTTACCAATACAACCGTGAACAATGGAAATAAGTGAATGTGTTTTTAAGTGTTTTAATGTCTGGCCATGCAGTGTCCTAGAACCAAATATTGACTGCACTGGTGAATTAGCTACTGCAGTTTCTTCAAGGTATAAATCATTGTCAGACATCTGAATTGTCCCATTAGTTATGAAAGAGTGGCACAATACAGTGGGCCAATACTTGTCATAAAGGTGGTTTGAGCCCTACAAATCACTACCGGTGCAGCAGTGATTGCCAGAGGCCAGTCGCTGATTGAAACAGTTTGATTTCCACAGGAGTTCAGACAGAGATATTTGGAGGAGAGGAACCTAACTCACTATTCACAATGTAGTAATCTCTTGCCTAAGGCGGATTTTTGAAGCAATGTCTGGGGAAATGGCAACCATAAATGAAAGGATTACTCTCAGGTATCTCAGTTTAAAGGAATATACAGTCACCCAAAATATACTTGACCAATGTCGCGGCATGTGCACTAAGGAGAAGCAGTGCTTAATTTGAGCAGCTGCTTGCAGGTGCTCAGCACCAGCACCTAATCCTCAGCACCGGTGCTCATAGCACCAGTTAAGGACACACTCATTTGGAAGGCAGCATGATTTCCACAGAATCACAGGATGTTGAGCCACGCTGAGACTCGAACCCGGTTCCCCAGCTCTGATATCGGCAACTCCAGCCATTAGGCAAAGTCCTCTCCAGAATAATAAGTGCCGGGACTCTAGTTCGGAGGCAGTTTACACCAACACATTTCTCCTGTTAGCGCTACCTCCTGAGGAGAGCCCCGGCACTTTTTATTTTGCAAATTACCACTGAGGAGGAGATGGTGTGGATCCCACTGAGAGCAACCGACGGGATGGCACTGCACATCAATATAGGTTTTTGTGGCAGATTGACATCGGTTTTGATCTGAGTTTTACCACCCTGGGTGATTTTAAGCTCCACTTACACTAAAATCTGTGACCTCCTTGAACATGCAACTGACAGTCACATTCGACCGTGTTGGCGACTTCACTGGCATGCTCAACTCTGTATTAACATAAACCACTTCTTTAAGGTAAATGAGGTACCCACCTTTACTGATCTATCATTGCTGAATTCGAAGCTATGGGAGACATACTTATTAAAACCCTTTGGAAGAAGTAGCAGTGAACTGCTGCTCGATGTTTGATTGATGTTTCTAATGATACTGATCTATCTGAATGTTCCTTTCACTCTCTACTTGCTTTACTGTCCCACAGAACCGTGGCTTACATACCGGACCTTCCAGGGCGCAGAGGATACACATAGGAGACTTGATCATTGAAACCGATACTACGGTAGTCCGACAAATATTCACCAGCCCTGGCTATAATGCACCTCCCACCTTTATTTATATCCTGGTACAGAGCCCAGGCTCCACTCTGGACTCGGTGGGAGGATACCATATCATTCATCTGTGCGAACACTAGATTGGTCTCCTGAGTCAACACTAAAGCCCTACCCTCTCCATCGATATCCGCATAGACTGTGATCTGGGGATGTCTCAGGTCATCAGTGATCAGCCTAAGAGAAGATGCCCAATCATTATAGCTAATCTGTGCATATTCACCCTCCTCTAGGGGTAGGCATTGTCCCCTAAAGTGTATATCCTCATATAGGACCCAGGGCTTGCCGAAGACCTTCACAGAAGAGATGCAGTCATTGAAGCTTTCATTCACCAGATTAGGAACATCTGAATGAAATGTCTTAGAGAGTCCTCCGAAGTTAGCATGTTCATAGACAATGATTGTGTTCATGGTTGCAAGCTTCAGAATTTCAAACGTGTTCCCTTCTTTGACTCTGTAATGTAAAACAAAAGCAACACAGTGGAGAAACATCAAGTAGGGTTTTGCACAAATACACAGCAGTGATTCTTCTCCATGCAAAGAAAAGCTTTTATCACCAAAACGGTTACATTCTGCTGCCTGTGCTTGGAAAATGGCTTTCCAGATTACGGGCCAGATGTACAACCAAGTAATTTGTGACTCGCAAATTGCGTCGTAATAGCAACTTGCAATTTGTGAGTCGCAAATTGGTATGTACTACAGTGTCAGAGACACTGTTAGCAATTCCCAATGGGGTCGCAAAATGCGAGGCTCATGAATATTAATGAGCCTGTCCCAATTTGCGAACCCATTGGGAATGGCTGGCCCTCCCAGGGATTGTGGCCTGCTGAGCTCAGCAGACCTCTAATGTCTGGGATTGCCTTTCAATAAAGTTTTTTTTCTTTTATGTAGCCCGCTTTCCTTAAAGGAAAATGTGATGCATTTGAAAAATAAAAATATTTTTAGAGACAGTCACAAAGTGGATGGGGTCCCCAGTGGACCACTTCCAAATTGTGACTGCGTTACTACCCTCTTGAAGAGGATGGTAATTTGCGAGTGTTTTGCGACCACAATTGCGGTCACAAAACATTCATACATTGCTTTGCGGACACTATTAGGAAGGCAACGCCCCTTCCTAATAACGACTCGCAATTCTTAAATAGCAAGTCGCAAATAAATTATGACTCGCTATTGAGGAATTGTACATGGCCCTGCGCCATTTTGCATGCACAAACGGATTGCAAACCCGTTTGTGCAGGCAATTTAGGGTCATACATCTGGCCCTATGAGCTTTGTTCACCAATAATTTAGAGGTACCACAGTTAAAGCAGTTTGTTACTGCACATTTTAAGGGTTTATTAGGCATGTAGATAGCCCATATATAATGGTTTTGAGTAAATCACCGGATAAACCAGAAACCATGTCCTGGTCCTCTTAAACAGCAACGATGTTGACACTTACTTATAATAGAAGCATAGTATGGGTCAATATCAATTTTCACTGCAGTAAATGTAGTCTTACAATTTATACAAAAGAAAATAATTTTAAATAAAAATACAAATTCTATGTGTTTCTCTTCTTCCTCACTTAACGCAGAAGTAACTTTGAACTAACTTTGGGGAACAAACGTAGGGAATTGTTTACTATTCAAGAAAACTGTGTGTGATAGAAATAGGACTAATGTTCCACTTTGAAAGTCTAGTAAATTAATCTTGAGTTGGCGAAGAATATTTGCAAAAATGTAGGTGAGATAGTCAGCAAAGGTACATACCGAGTAGAATGTAGCCAAAGCAATGGCTAAAACCTGATTCAGATATTTTAGTCAAATTTTATATGAAGTTCAGTCTAAGAAAAATTGTGTTTTCAAACCTGGAGAGATTCCAGTCTTCGTTGGCACACAAATGCCCCTTGGGTTGTGTTGGATCAGATGTCACTGATGCTGTATCACTGTGCCATCCTTCTCCCAATCTAATCACGTCTGACTGCCATTATATATTTTCCTTCTCTGGAGACTTGTGACCTGGTTTCCTGTCATGTTCACAAACAATTGTAGTATATTGTTCTGAAGCAAAGTACTTGACTCTGTAGTGGATGAAGTTTCACCATAAGTGACGCAGAGAGACAACACCATTCCCTGTGCCAGGCCATCGTAGAACTGTATCCAATGGCAACCAAATACTTTATTGGGATTCTGATTTTTTCCCTGTAACTTAATTTGGAGGATGACCTTTGGGAGCACACACACCTGAAACAATATCTCACATACTCCAATACTATTGCTATTTTTGTCATGCTAGTGTGCCTTGTGGGCTAAATGTACTTAGTATTATTGCACAACTATAATATATGTGCCCCACAAAAATTCTTTTTCCTATTAATGACACTTATGCTGTTCCTGAATTTTTGGAAGCTTTGCCTTTCACTTTGTTGCACATACACTACAACTGGGTGGATTTCACAGGTTCAAATGAATTTGTGAATTGGAGAAGTTGCGCCTTTGAACGGGTTGCACTGAAACTGCATGCGGCTGGACTCCATTGACACTTATCAACTAGTGGATTTGGAAACCTGTGCCTTCTAGTTTGTTGTGTCTGAGGGTCTGATTACGAGTTTGGCGGTTACTGGAGCAGCCCGCTACGCCACCGCCCCCCTCCAGGACAGTCAAACAGGGCCGCCTCCCGCCCGCCAGATTATGAGTTTTTCGTGGTCTGGCATGCACTGTGGCGGTCCTGCAGCAGTGCCTCTCAAAGGCACCTATGTATGGCTTAGAAAGTCACTGCTACAGGACGGCCACAGCACCTTCTAATGCACTCGCTGTACTTGGCCTCCTCTCACAAAACGTTTTCTCCCACACTCCTAAAGCACCTTCCCAAATGTTCCATCTATGCCTTTAAAAGACATTCTTGCAACTCTCTTTTGTCCTCCCTCATCCCTGCACTAATCTTTCAACCACTACTAAAGACAAGCAGATTGTTCTTTACTTCACACCTCTTCTCCATACCTGACTCCTCTTGCAATCTAAAGATGCGTGAAAGTTGATGGTCGCACTCCTTTGGGGTGTGTGGATGGTAAACTGCACGTTCAAATATTCATAACATTTCTGGGTGCCTGAGAGTATCACCTCCTGTTCATGAGGTGTGAAACTATTGAAATACTTGCTAAGTGTTCTCCGACAGGGAAAAAACAAACTCTTCCGACACTCCTTGGATTCGGTTATACTTTATAAATCGTTCAACAACTCAGTAGTTCCATTCGCTTTCATTTAATCTTCTTTTATGATTAATCCATTCAATTAATTCCTTGTTTTGGTTATAATGTTAGGTTCACATTATTCATTAGCATAGAATGTTCACAAAATTAACAGGGTACCCAATGCATTTCGGGCATTCACCCTTCTTCAGGGGGTTATTCCTAAAACAAAGGAACGGTAATCTATTATCGAATTCAAGTCCTAGGTCTCACATAAATAAAGTAAAATGTGAAACGCAAGTCTGGCATATGAATGAATTATGGCATCGGTGTACCACCGTGAATTAAAGTAGGTGTGCCTTAGTGAAAAGAAGTGGTCTACACCATCTGGTTATGGTGATATTAACAAATCGTTGTGTTAGCGGTGACTCAGAACATTTACTGTGCTTGCAGTGAAAACAACGTTGTGAGCGCAGTGTTCTTGATCACGTGTCCCTAAAATCGTAACGTAAGCTTAATACCGAAGTACAACAGTATGGTGTGCACATAAACAGTGACATCAGTGAAATATTTTCAAAATGTGTGTGTAATCAATGGAGTAGGGTGCATGTGCTGAACAGCGGGAGAAATAACTTGTGTGTTACTGCGTAGCGAATTCGTCTTTTGGGTGTGCGCCACCCTGGAGCAAAGTGACTCGTGCATTATCGTCAGGGGTCCCCTGTATTTAGTCAAACCACCTAAGCAAGACATTGTGGACTATGTACTTAGTCTCCGCTCCAGGATGGCTTAGTTCATGAAGAAGGCCAATGAAAACCTTGAGGAAAGCCAAGAATTGCAAAAACGCTGGCATGACCAAAAGGCTGTACTGACTGTTTATCAGCAAGGACAGAAAGTATGGGTGGTGGAGCCTGTGCCCCAGAAGCCCTCGAAGACCAGTGGATTGGACCCCATACTATACTTGAGCCGAAGGGAGAGGTCACCTATTTGGTGGACCTTGGAACTCGCAGGAGCCCCAACAGGGTGCTCCATGTGAACAGGCTCAAGCCATATGTTTACAGGGCAGACATGGGCTTGTTCATGGCTACTGATGTGGGAGAGGAGGAAGAGAGTGACCCACTCCCTGATCTCCTCTCACAAAACCCTGATGTTGGCTCAGTTGATGGTGTAGCTTTGGCAGGCAGCCTCACTGAGCAACAGCAGACTGATTGCAGGAAGGTCCTCAATCAGTATAGGCATATGTTTTCTCTGACTCCTAGTCACACCACCTGGTGTACCCATGAAGTGGACACAGGTGGGAGCACCTGTTAAAAACAAAATTTACAGGCAGCCTGACTATATCAGAGATTGCATCAGGACTGAGGTCCAAAAGATGCTGACATTGGGAGTGATTGAGTCCTCAGATAGCCCTTGGGCTAGTCCAGTGGTCCTGGTACCAAAACCTCATACCCAGGGTGGTAAGACATAAATGAGGGTTTGTGTTGCCTACAGGGGACTCAATGCAGTCGCTAGGACTGATGCTCACCCTATTCCTAGGGCAGATGAGCTCATTGATACTTCGGCATAAGCCAAGTTCTTGAGCACATTTGACCTCACTGCTACATATTGGCAAATCAGTTTAGCTGAGAATGCCAAACCAAAACAGCATTTTCAACCCCTAGTGGGCACTACTAATGTGTGGTGATGCCCTTTGGTCTGAATAATGCACCTGAAGTATTCCAAAGGTTGGTGAATAAAGTCCTTACAGGCCTGGAAGCCTATGGTGCAGCATATCTTTATGATATAGCTGTCTTTAGCTCCACCTGGGAGTATCACCAGGTCCACCAAAAGAATGTTTTGGAGGCTCTGCAAAAAGCAGGCCTCACTATCAAGGCTGCTAAGTGCCAGATAGGGCAGAGCAAGGTTGTGTACCTGGGCCACCTTGTGGGTAGAGGCCAGTATCAACCACAACATAGCAAAATCCAGACCATCATGGACCGGGGTGCTCAAACTACATAGACTCAGGTCAGAGCTTTCTTGGGCCTGACTGGTTATTACAGGAGATTTGTTAAAGGATATGGGTCAATATGATCTCACATCTAAAAGAATGCCCAAGAAAGTTCAGTGGACAGTTAGCTGTCAGAAGGCATTTAATAACCTCAAGCAAGCCATGTGCACTGCTCCCACTCTGCAAAGTCCTGACTATTCCAAACAATTAATTGTCCAAACAGATGCATCTGAGTTGGGGGTAGGGGACGTGTTGTCACAACTTAATGCAGAGGGTCAGGATTAACCAGTAGGTTTTATTAGAAGAAGGTTGACCCACAGAGAGAAACATTTGAGTTTGAGTTTGAGTTGAGTTTAAAATATTTGTAGAGCGCACATACACCTGGCGGTTTCATGGCGCTGTGAGGTACTGAGCCCAAGAGGGCAAGAGGATCGGGGAGAAGGGGAAGAGTAGGACAATTATGATGGGTAGGCCTGTGAAAAAAGCAAGGTTTTAAGCGCCTTGCGGAAGTGTGGGTATTGAGTGGAGGATCTAAGGTGGGCGGGGAGAGAGTTCCAGAAGGCAGGGGCAAGTGTGGAAAATTTCGTGCCCCCCCACTTTTTACGCCTAAAGCGGGGAACTGTCAGCAATTGCTGAGAGGATGAGCGTAAGTCTCTGACGGGGGCGTAGGCCTTGATTTCCGAGGAGATGAACGCAGGGGCTACGCCAGCCCGAGCTTGAAAGATGATACATCCTAGCTTGAAGTGAACTCGTTCCCGAATAGGGAGCCAAGGCAAGGACTTTAGGAGCGGAGTGACATGGTGGAATTTAGCCAGGTTGTGAACCAGGCGGGCAGCCTGGTTTTGGACCAGTTGTAGTCGGCGCATACTGTAGGCGGGCATGCCGCAAAAAAAGGCGTTGCCATAGTCTAGGCGGGAGATTACCATCGCCAGGACAATGAGTTTCAGGGCGGAAAAAGAAAAGAAACGGGAGACTTTACGGATCGTGCCGAGTGAAAGAAAGGAGGAGGAAACCACGGAGCTGACCTGGGAGTGCAGAGTGAGTTGGTCGTTCAATTTGATCCCTAGAGTTTTCACAGAGGAAGAGGGAGAAGGGGGGGGACCTAGGGAGGGGGGCCAGAAGAGCGGAGTCCAGGGACTGGAGCAGCCACCTGTCAGAACCAACTCAGTTTTGTCTGGGTTTATCTTCAGGTGGTTGTAATTCATCCAGTCCCGGATAAAGATCATAATAGACTGGAAATTCGCCATGGACTCAGGGGAAGGGGACAAAGTAAAAATAAGCTGGAGGTCATCTGCGTAATTGTAGACGGAGACCTCCATTTGCTGAAGGGCGAAGATGAGAGGGGCAATGTACAAATTAAATAAAAGGGGAGAAAGGGAAGAGCCCTGAGGGACCCCGCATTGCACCTTCCGGAAGTCCGCCGAGTAATCGCCTAAGCGAACAGCCTGGGTGCGGTCCATCAGGAAGGAGGACAGCCAGACCAAAGCTGAACCACCGACCCCCGCCGCTCCGACACGAGAGAGTAAGATGGTATGATCAACCGTGTCAAAAGCGGCGGAGAGGTCGAGGAGGACCAGGGCCTGGGGGTGGTTAGTGTCCATGCCTTCTCTGAGGTTGTCAAGGACCGATAACACTACGGACTCTGTGGAGTGTGCGGGGCGAAACCCGGCCTGACGGGGGGCTAGCACTCCATTTTCCTCCACAAAGGTACTGAGCGCTCTGGTGACATGGCGCTCTAGTACCTTCCCTAGGAAGGGCAGCAGTGAGATGGGGCGATAGTTGACTAGAGCGGAGGATCGGCGCCCGGTTTTTTGAGGATGGGGAAATGATGGCCGATTTTAGGGGTTGAGTGACAATGCCCTGGGTCAGTGAGCTATTGAGAAATTTAAGAGGAGGCTGAGCACAGACCGAGTAAATGTGCCTCAAGATGTGGGCAGGGCAGGGCAGGGGTCTAAAGGTGAGCCCGATTTGATCAAAGGGAGAAGAGAGAGAAAGGCTTACTCAGTCAAGGGAGGGAAGGAATCAAGGCGTGCCGCGACTAATGGACACTGGGGGTTGACGTAGGAAGGGGGGGGGAGAAGGGATGTTAGCTTTGATGTGAGAGATTTTGTCTAGAAAATAAGAGTTAAGAGAGTTACATAGATCCTGGGAGGGGGTGGGTTTGGGGGTGACTCTGACGGAGTAGGCGAGGTCGTGGACAATGGAGAAGATTTCTCTAGGCTGGTTTTCAGCAGCCATGATTTTGGAGGAGAAGTAGGCTGCCTTTGTAGCCAAAATAGTCTTTTTATATTGAAACAGGAGGATGGTGTACTGGGTTTTGAGGTTGGGGCAGTAGTCACGTCGCCAGGCCAACTCGGCATGGCGCACTGTGAGTTTTAGTGACTTAAGTTCCTAGTTGAACCAGCGATTGGCGTCGTTCGCACGTCTGGAGGACACCCGCCTGAGGGGAGCGACAGAGTTGCAGCCCGACAGGAGCCAGGAGTTGATGGAATCGGCTTGTTCGGAGGATGACAGGCCGTGTAGATCCGGACTAGATGCGAGGAGAGTGGCGGATAGCGCGGGCACGTCCACCTTGCTCCATGAGCGCTCCCAGGTGTTTTTGGGGAGAGAAGGCGTGGTGACTAGGCTAAGGTGTAGGGAAAAGGACAACAAGAAGTGATCAGACCAGGTGCAGAGGGAGATGAGCAGGGAGGCTAGAGGGCAGTTTAGGGACCAGATTTGATCTAGAATGTGGCCCTGATTGTGGGTGGGGGAGTGAACGTGAGAGTCAAAGTTGAGGGAGCGGAGCGTGTCTGAGAAATCTTTCGAGATCGAGCATTCGGCGGGGTCGGACGGCCAAAAGTTGAAATCTCCTAGTATCAAGATAGAGGAGTTGTTGACCGCTAGGGTAGCTACTAGATCTTGGAAGCCGGGGAGAAAGGTTTGAGAAGATTGGGGGGGGGGCGGTACATGAGCAAACAGGTGAGTGGGGCTCTAAAAGATGATGAGCGGACGACTAAAAAGTCAGACGATCCGATGGAAGGAAAGGATAACGGCTGAAAGGAGAATTCTTTGCGGGCAATCAGGGCGACGCCACCACCCGATTTGCCAGCGGGTCGGTCGGTGCGCAGAGCATAGTAAGCAGAGGGGAGGGCAGCTAGCAGAGAAGGAAGGGAGTTGTCACAAAGCCAGGTCTCTGTAAGGAATAAGAGATCTGGTTTGTGCGAGTCCAGCAGGATGAAGAGTTCGTGACAGTGCTTAACTGCTGACCTGGTATTAAGGTAAAAGACGGACAGGGTATTGGGCGCAGGAGGGGCAGGAGGGACTGGGGGAGGGAAGGGTAAAGGCAGCTGAGAAGGGGGGGCGCAGGGCCGTCAGTCCCAGTCTGTCGATGCGCAACATCATGGCGTTCTCCAAAGGCCACGGACCTTGGAGGGTGTGGAGCTGAGTAGAAGAGTATTGGACAATCTGGGCATGATTGATGGCCCCTGGGCCCGGTCGGCCGCGGACGGGTGCAGACGGGCTTACCTTTGGCGCGCCTTCGGCGCGCAGACGGCGTGCCCGCTGCGCGTCCGGAAGATGCAAATGATTTATGGGTAGGTGGGGCGGCGGCGGGGCGTGGCCTCTGAATAGGGTAGTGGCTTCCGGGCTCGCGGGAATGGCGGCAAAACAAGCTTGGGTAACAAGCCGCGGCAGTGCTGGATCCGCTGCGCAAGCTGAGGTGGTCAAGGAGCGAAGTGAGTACAAGATATACAGTGACAATCAATAGTAAAGTTTTTTTTAAATCGGATTCTCGCTCCCGGCTTCCGCCTCAGGAGCTCAGTGCTTAATGGGCAGGCGCTTGTAGTCAGCGTCTATTTGTAGGTTGGCAGCGGGGGGCGTGGCCTCTGAAAAGGGGCGTGGCCTCCGGGCTCGGGGAATGGCGGCAAAACAAGTTTGGGTAACAACCCGCGGCAGCGCTGGATCCGCTGCGCGAGCTGAGGTGGTCAAGGAGCGAAGTGAGTACAAGATATACAGTGACAATCAATAGTAAAGTTTTTTTTAAATCGGATTCTCGCTCCCGGCTTCTGCCTCAGGAGCTCAGTGCTTAATGGGCAGGCGCTTGTAGTCAGCGTCTATTTGTAGGTTGGCGGCGGGGGGCGTGGCCTCTGAAAAGGGGCGTGGCCTCCGGGCTCGCGGGAATGGCGGCAAAACAAGTTTGGGTAACAAGCTGTGGCAGCGCTGGATCCGCTGCGCGAGCTGAGGTGGTCAAGGAGCGAAGTGAGTACAAGATATACAGTGACAATCAATAGTAACGTTTTTTTTAAATCGGATTCTCGCTCCCGGCTTCCGCCTCAGGAGCTCAGTGCTTAATGGTCGGCCATAGATAGGGAAGAGCCTTTGCTGTGGTCTGGGCTCTGAAGAAGTTGGCACCATACTTGTTTGGCACTCACTTCATTGTTCAGACAGACCATAAGCTCCTCTTCTGGCTAAAACATATAAAGGGTGAAAACCCCAACTTTTGAGGTGGTCCGTTTCCCTACAAGGGATGGACTATACAGTGGAACATAGACCTGGGAGTAACCATGCTAATGCAGATGGACTCTCCAAATATTTCCACTTAGAAAATGAAGACTCAACTAGGCAAGGTTAGTCTCATCTTAACCTACATACTAACATCCTTTCTTCTCTAACAATAGAAACCATTCATTTTGCATCCATAAAAGTCACGATTATTTAATGAAAACCACCCGGACAACTTTGACCTGTTCTTTAACTCAAGTGCAGATTTTCTCGTCATCACTGAATTTGTTTTAATCAATGACACTTTTCCTGCTTTCATGAGGCTGACTATTCAGACTAAACATTCCTCATGTGAAAGTGATCTTCTATGAAGACAAGTAGAAATGTTGTGATCATCCTTAAGTAGTCCTTATCCACCTCCAGCTACTCAGAGTATTCATTCAAAGAATGCAAAGCTTAACTCATCAACTGTTGAGCTTCTCCAACCTGTGCTTTTTAATTTCTATTGAGTTACACGCTGCCTCTAAACAACCCAGCCTTCCTTGGCACCACTGCCGAGGTCACCACTCCCAGGAGACCAGAATGCCTGGTTTGACAAATGATTCTGGACCCACATCAGATGATGCTTATGACCCTACCTTGAAGATCAGCCACCTGATCTTTCATGTTCCACACATAAAGCTGTATATACCTTTGCCAACATCTTTGCTCCACTCGGACACATCACCAACATAGCAAATCCTTCCATCACCTAGAGTGACAAGCACATCCTTCACTTTAACTGCAAATTTCGTTGTATGCCTATAGCATCACACAAACAGTAATTGGCTGAACCTCACCTCACCTCAGTCAGAGCCACTGAATTCGATGAACTTTGATAAGATTGGTTCACCTGAAGAACATCCTTCTCTTCACCTCTTCTACCTTCACTGTAAGAGTCATTATCAAGAAACTCAATGGCGAGATCGTCAGTGATCTCAAGACCCACTGCATTAAACTGGCCAGTTTCTGACCAATCTCCAGCGGATCTTTCTTGTTAAGGTCATCAAAAAATCTGTTGTCCCCTTAGTTTGAACCCATCTTATTCTCCATCTGGGAGGGCCACTGTAAACACCAATGGAGTGCCTCTTCTGCTGAGCTTCTCTTCAGAATTTGACATGGTGTACCACACACCCTCCATCATGCAGTTTCGGACCTCGACATTTATGATATCATCCTAGACAGCATTCCTTCATACCTCAACAAAAGATACATTATCTTCAACTCATGAGCAATCACAAATCTCCAGTCATAAGAGCTCCACAATAGTGCATGTGGCCAGAAGCATCTTCTTCATGTCTCCGTGTTTTTTTTCATTGAACTATACTACACTCTTCCAATTAAAATGTACTTATAGACTCAGACAAGGAGCCATTAGTTGTAGAAATCGATGGAGCAATATTTTTGTTAGCAATATTTAGACCATGATATTTATTTCAGGACATTTTCACCAGCATAGATTTTGAAACTGATCCTTAGGTTGAACAGTAGCTAGTAGCAAGTCTGAAAATGGGTTTCAAAGATTGTTGGACACAGACATTATCCTGACACCACCACAATTGGACCTGTACATGTATAGGTGATTCCTGTTTCACTCCAACTACAACCTTACTTCCAGGGAGGAAAGACTTCAACACTTTTAGCAATACTACTACAGACACCCAGCAAGCCTCACCAGTCTATGTGACAAATTTGGATTGACAATCAAATCAAAAATCCTCTTAACAATCCAGCCATATGAAGCATGTTCTATCTCAGGAATCCACAGTGTTTAAAATAGAAACATGGGCATACATTTAAGTAGTCCCTGGAAAAACTTTGGAACATGGTTAGCATTCCCATCCATGAAGGTTGTCCAGAGAGAGCTGCAGCATTTAATACACTGGGAAAAATATTGTTGAGAGGGAAGATCCTGGGAACTGACAACATAGATTCGTAGCCTTCAACTTACACAGCAGTTCTGCTTGTTACATCTTAACAAGCCAGACCATCGGACAAGCCTGGAGCATGGGGTACAGTCAGGAACCACCTCACCCAGGGTAATCTGGGTACAGTAGTGCAAGGCATATGTACATAGATGGCATCACAAATGCAGTGTTAGTTTGTAATCCATTTCTAATGGCGAGTTCATTAACAATGTGAAGCAAAGCTTTGCACCTGATGGGCTGTCCGCATATTAAGCATGAATCAACAATCCATGCAACTGGAAAAACAAAAAATAACTATCACTTGGCAATTAACTCATTAAAGAAAGGAATTACTGCAGTACAACAACATCTGTCAGTTGAGGTCTGGAAGATTGAACAACACTTTCTCTCAAGTCTCACCAGAACTCGTCCTCTTGTGAGACTTAGGCAGTCAGCATGGAAGCCATGGCCCTTTTAGTCCTCATCACTCCCTGAGTATTTGCTTCCTAATAGGGAACCTATGACACAAGGACCTCAAGCTATCACACTTACCTCTCCACAAAATGGTTTCCCAATGACTTAAGTGGCTTCCAGAGGACTCCTGCTGGCTCTTACACCGGACAGCTGACAATGATGGCTGGATCTATAGGGAGAAGAAGAACAATGTAGACAACTTAACATTTTAAGATAGTTTATGGACGTTGTATATGATAAATCAACAGTCCCATGACAGAAGCCACCAGATCCTGCTGGCAATTTTAGAATGTTCATGAGGGAAACAGAAACATATTTACTGCATTCAGACTAGTGTAAATGGCCATAAATGCTATAGAAGTAACATTGTCACATAATGGTCCAAAATATCCATCAAATGCGACATTGCACATTTGTTCTGTTGTACAGAGAGTGCTCATGTCTTATGTCAAGATCAGAAGTGAACAAAAAGTGATGGTGGGATGCTTGAATTAATCTTAGCCACTTGTAATTATTCTGGTCACATCCCATTCCATCATTTTATGCACAATATGCTACCTCAGACTAGACCAACCCATATGCAGATCAGCCTTTATCCTGCTATAGTAAGAACAGTTCAACCTGAACTGCCAAACTAGGTCCTCTTAGAACCAAAACAAAAGCAATTTAAGAATGATTTCACTCTAGTTGGAGCTCTTGAGTGAGTGCAATTAGCCTCCAGTGGCACAGTGAGTTTGGAACACATGTCTGGTCATACTTGTCGCACTTATGGCCTGATTATGAGTTTGGCAGTCCGACCACCCAAATACCACGGTCTCAGCTGTCAGGAGACCGCAGTGCTGGCAGTCTTTCAACTGCCGTATTACGAGTAGACTGTGGTGCCTGCGGTAATGCTGCAGCAGTGGTGTGGCGGTAAGCACACGATGCCTGTGTGTACATCTTTTTTACACATGTGTTGAATGTACACATGTGCATGATATATGTGGTAAAATACACCTTTCAACAACAAATGGTTAAAAGCTGGAGGGTCCTAGGGAAAGTTTTGAGACCACTCAGGATTTATTCCCCAACGTTACAAATACACAGCACAAAACCCAGGGGTCCCAAAAAGTGATCAAACAGTGTGGTGAACCACTACTGGCTGGTCTACGAAATTGAGAAATAGAACAAGTGACTAAGCCCTCCAGATCTAACTGTGGGCTCGTTGGACTGGTAGTTTCTCATTGCGAGCGGTCGCGAGCATACACGACCACTCGCAATGAGAAACCTGACCTCCCCGCGTTGAGAATCTCGTCTGAAGGTTTATTTTCCACGCTCGTGATCGGCAACTTGATGTTGCTGATCGCGAACGAGGAAAAAGTCTCACGGGATGTTGATTTTGCTCTCTCGTGGTCGCTAACTTGACGTTGAGGACTGCGAGCAAACAAAAATGCCCGCTTCGCGTTTTCGCACTGTGCTACGTGCAATTGGCGTAGTAGCGCAAACTGCGCACACTCCGCGAGCGTAGCATAGTACTACACCCAGGGTTATTGAAAACATCAATATTATTAAAGACACTATTACTTACCTCAAAAAACGATATTCTTGTCAATGATATTTGTGCATCGTGATATTTATGTGTCAAGAGACTTATTTTTGATGTTTCTGTCTCAATATTTTGAACTCGATATTTTGTGGAAACACCAAAAAACAAGAGAAACCCTCTACAACTTTATCAACACACTCCACATGGTGCAGCACAGAGAGAGGTTGAACAGCTGGGGCATTCTAAAACATATGCTGCGTTGTAGGGCTTAATTTGAGGAGGTTTTGGCCTAGGTCAGGCTTGGAACATGAAGAGAGCATCAGGAATTGCTTGAGGTGCTTGCATTTATGATTGGACTGCTTGTGCAGTGGCCAGATATTTTTTAACTTTAGATGGCAGAATGGCTGCATATAAAAGGTAAGTCTGGCAGCACAAAAAAGCCTCTAAAAGCCAAAAGTGAGCAAGAAGTGATGATCAGTAGAGATGGTCTGGTGATCGATATAGTCGCAATGAAGCACCAGGGCACTGACAGCACAGACTCATAGTCTTCAACCTACAGAGCTCTTCCTGTCAGTTGCATTGCATTAGACAAGGTCCTGGGACAGAGGCTAGAACATGGGGTAACGTCAGAAAGCAGCTCATCTGTGCCATGTGGGCACAGTAGTGCTAGGCTGCCCACACACGCAACACCAAGCAGCAAACCATGCCACAGGCACACAAAAACAAATGTAACCATCCTGTGCAAATTTGGGGTTGAGGCAGTACATTGTGAGACTTGGGGCCCATTTACAATGGCGATTCCAGTAGGATTGGGACCAACCGACAAGTAGTTGGTGGTCCCACCTGCCAAATTAAGATGTGACCACCGTTTAAGCAGCCAGAATTTTCCATTGTGCCTTGTACTGTGGCACGAAAAAGACCACAGCACACGCCACAATAGAAAAGGGGATGTTTTTAAACATCCTTGCCAGGTGTGGTGGCACATGAAGTATCAATGTTTGGGGGGGGAACCACAGGATACCCCCCCAGACCTCATAGTGGAGGTCCACGGGGCACGGGGGCCCTGCTAGGTTCCCCCAAAGTCCCTTTCTCACAGCCTTTCCATGGCAGTCGGACCATCATGGAAAGTAATCCCTACGGCAATGCCTTTGCAGTCACCCCCCCCCATTGTAGGGAATACAATCTGACCAAAAGTCTGACCTACCCATCATAAATCAGGGGTCGGACCACTCTTCTGAATGTCGATCGAACCGCCACTAACGGCCTGTTGGTGGCAGACTGACTACCAACCTAATGAGGCCTTTAGTCAATCAACATGGAAGCCTTGGCCCTTTTACCCCTGCTCCTCCCTGAGCTTTTGCTTCCTAAAAAGAAACCTTTGGTGTAAAGTTTTTATACTTGCCTCTTCACAAAAAGTGTTCTCAATGACTTAAGTGACTTCCGAAAGACCCCTTCTTGCCGTTGACAGGTCTTACAGGAGACAGCTAACAATTATCACTGGATCTACAAGGAGAAATGAAACACAGCACACCTGTAATAGTTGTAGACAACACAACATTATGCAATGTATTGAAGTGGATTGAACAAAATCCACAGCCTTTCGGCTGTAGGCACCAGGACCTGCTGCCAGTTGTGGAATGTTTAAGAGGGGACGAGTAAACCATGCATTGCGATGAGACTGAAATTGCCCTATGTGCATGAGAAAGCGCTATGAAGCATTCATTTGGAGCACACGTTGAGATAAATGAGGTATTACAAGCACGGACTCGCGGTCAAATAAATGGGTATGGCGTACTGAAGCTCCAGCTCAGAGCCAGTCACTGACTGAGCCTGTCACCCCTGCAAGATGGCCTGGTGTGCTCAGTCACTGAGTGCACTCACACCAACAAACTGGGACTGATGAATCCGAGAACAGAAACAAACATACAAGAACCTTGTCAATACCTACAGATGGGCTATATCGAGGGCCTGATCAATAAAAAGATGGCAAGAACCAGGCTGTGCGCCACCCTGTGGCTGTCACTGCCACAAGACACCGGTGGATGCTGGTACCTGGTTAGATTCCTGCTCTGCATCTGGAGGTTATTCCACATTATTGGCCGTCTCTGATGCTCCTTTGCTGGGGTACCCCTGCCCTGGACTGCTGATGGATGGCCCCTTGGCCCTGGCTCTTGCTTTCTGGAGCTGGACACACACAAACCAAGTCACACCCCACACCCTCCGAGCTACACGCATGTCAGGCTCTTTATACTTGTTATTTTCCTGCCTCACCGTTTCACCTACGTTCCGATTGACTTGTACCCTGACTGCACATTCAAAGGGTCTCTGCTTGCAGGTGCAGGGTGTGTGTGTGTGTGTGTGTTTGTGTGTGTGTACATATAGTTTGATGCCTGTGTGTGTTGGTGTGTGAGTACAAGCATGTCTCTATGGATCTGTTTGTTTCTGTGTGTTAGAGTGTCCCTTGTGTAAGGTGTGAATGTGTTTGTGGGTGTTTCGGGTGTGGGTGGTTATCCGTTTCAGGTGTATGTGTGTGTTGTGTATGGATGTGATGTGTGTGTGTTTGAGTAAGGGTGTCAATGCATGCACAAAGCCTGCGCGCCACCAAAGAATCCAATTACAATCCAAATCCCCGAGTAAAATCTCCCTCTCTCCAAGATTATCCGAGTTAGTAACCCAGATCTATTTGTTTCTGCGTGTTTGAGCGCCCTTGTGTAAGGTGTGAATGTGGGTGGTTATCTGTTTCAGGTGTATGTGTGTGTTGTGTATGGATATGACGTGTGTTTGTGTGAGTCCAAGCATGTCTTTCTGGATCTGTTTGTTTCTGCGTGTTTGAGCGCCCTTGTGTAAGGTGTGAATGTGTTTGTGGGTGTTTCGGGTGTGGGTGGTTATCTGTTTCAGGTGTATGTGTGTGTTGTGTATGGATATGACGTGTGTTTGTGTGTTTGTGTGAGTCCAAGCATGTCTTTCTGGATCTGTTCGTGTCTGCGTGTTTGTGCTTCCTTGTGTAAGGTGTGAATGTGTTTGTGGGTGTTTCGGGTGTGGGTGGTTATCTGTTTCAGGTGTGTGTGTGTGATGTGTATGGATATGACGTGTGTGTGTGTTTGAGTAAGAGTGTCACTGCATGCACAAAACCTGCGCGCCACCAAAGAATCTAATTACAACCCAAATCCCCGAGTAAAATCTCTCTGTCTCTCCAAGATTATCCGAGTTAGTAACCCAGAGTGTCATGGAGTGTACTCACCAAGAGATGTCCGTGCCCTCGTCCGTCGCATCTAACCCTTCCCTGCCCGGCACCCTCTTTATACAACACCAGCTCCGGCCGCTCCCAGGCCCCAGGGCGACACTCATCCTCTCGTCCGCCCTCTCTTGACACATTGACACTTGTTGACCACACCTGGTGCCTTCATTGAAAAAAAGTTCCATCGAAACCTTCTCCCTGCTCCCCATGGCCTAGGGGCAGACAACCCACCTCTGGTCGGAGCCCGCAGCTAGGAGGGTGTGGGTATAGGTGGATGTGCTCAACAGGAAGTGGTGTTGGGTGACACCCCCTCACCTGTCAATGCACACCCTCAAATGCTGACCGCTGTGGAGGGTTGATTCAAGCATATGAGAAACCTCTCACTGCACTGATGTGCCTTTGGACAGTAACATGACCTCTATTATTCTAATACTTGTATGCATGTGTGCATGTCTGAATGTATGTATGTTTGCATGTATGCATGTATGTATGTATGTTTGCATGTGTGCATGTCTGGATGTATGTATGCATGTATGTTTGCATGTATGCATGTATGAATGTATGTATGGATGCATGTGTGGATGTATGTATGCATGTATGTTTGCATGTATGCATGTATGAATATGTATGGATGCATGTGTGGATGTATGTATGCATGTATGTATGTTTGCATGTATGAATGTGTGAATGTATGTATGTATGGATGCATGTGTGTGAATGTATGTATGCATGTATGTATGTTTGCATGTATGAATGTGTGAATGTATGTATGTATGGATGCATGTGTGTGAATGTATGTATGCATGTATGTATGTATGTTTGCATGTATGCATGTATGAATGTATGTATGCATGTATGTTTGTATGCATGCATGTTTTGTCATTTCTTTTTTTTGTGTTTGAAAGCTTTATTGAAAATAAATAATCAATACAACAAGGTGACATCAGCATAATAAGGGAAGAGGAGGGGATATGAGGAGATAATCATAAGAAAGCTAATGCCACAAGTAAGGAACAAAGCATTTTACGTTTTTGTTGAGGGCGGGAAGGTGGGGGGGAAGGGGGGGAGGAAGAAAAAACCATTAAATAAGGCAAAAATGCAAAATTGCAATAATGATAAATAGTAAGCACAAAACAGTACAGTAAAAGCACCAAGAACTGCAAATACTCGTTCTAAAGGCAGTAAAAAAGTTAAGCATAAAGCTAATAAAACAGCATAAGTGAAACATTGAGGAATGTATCGGTAAGCAGGAGTACAAATATTCAAGGGGGTTTAAAATTGGCAGATGAGAACGTAGAGGGTTTCTTCTTGGCAGCTTGATCCAAATGGAGAGTGAGAGGTAACCAGTATAAATCAACGTTACGAGAGGGTTTACATGAGGTGGCAAAGGCAACGTCGAGTCTATGTGAGTGACAAAGCAAGTTCCACCAACAGATTATGGATAATTTGTTCAGGGACTTCCAATTAGAAGAAATGTGTTGAAGGGCAAGGGCAAGCATGAGATCGAAGAGACCTCGTGAGTGCGAAGGGAGATCAAGGGAGTCAGACAGACTTCCTAGAAATACTAAAGAGGCTGAGAAAGGGACAGAGAAATGAAAGACATGAGAAATACGAGTCCACACCTGTAACCAGAAAAGGCGAACGGAAGGACAGAGAAAGAAAAGATGAAAGGAATCTGCATTGGTAGCATTGCAGGTCCAGCAATTAGCAGTAGAAGAGGATAGAAAGCGAGATAGGGAAAGTGGAGAAAAGTAGAGTCTATGATAGAAGAAAAAGAGCGATTGAGTCAGAGAGGCATTGCGGGAAGTCTTCAGAGATTTAGCCCAGATTTTATCCCAAAGACAAATTGGCCACGTGGAATTGAGATCTTTTTCCCATGAGAGTTCCAACTTGGATTTGGGGCGAGCAGGATCAGGAGCAGAGAAATATCTATAGATAAGAGAAGCTTTAGGAACCTTGGATAGAAGTGGAAGTAGAGAGGAGGACGACGAGGGAGGGATAGCTGAATCCAGAGAATAGTATCGGTCAAGAACCGTTTCCATTAGAAGGAAGTATTTCTTTGCAAAGGAGGCAGGGCAATGGAAGAAGGATTGAAATTGAGGAAAGGAACGAGGAGATAAACCATCGAAAAGATGATGGACCCAGATTATACCCTTCGACCTCCAAGTAGACCAGGCAATAGGTCTGTTGCGTATGAGAATGAGGGAATTATACCATAAGGGCAATAACAAAAAGGATTCACGAGAAATAGGGGCAGTTGAAATCAATGGTCGTAAAAGGGAGGAAGTGTGTCTAAATAAAGGGGGGATAAGGCACGGAGCTTTAGCGGTAAAGTGGAGAGCTTCCTGGAACGAGTATGGGAGTAAGAGGTCGCGTTCAACAGATAGCCAAAGAGGTGAAAAAAGGGTAATGTCTTGTGACAACCAGCGAGAAGCTTGACGAAGAGAAAAGGATTTATGGTAGAGACGGAAATCCGGAAAATTAATGCCACCATTAAGTTTTTGTTTACGAAGGGAGGAGAGTGATAATCGTGCTTTTTTCCGTTTCCAGAGGAATTTGGACAAGATGGAGTCAATACGACGAAAATACAGAGCCGGAATACGGACCGGGAGCATGGAGAGTAGATAAATTAAAATAGGGGCAACCATCATTTTAATGGAGTCAAGACGTCCCCACCACGAGAGGAAAAGGGGATTCCAAGAGGAAAGTAGGGCGTCTATCCTAGAAATAACTGCATTCATATTAAGCCGAACCGAAGACGAAATGGAATTGGAAAAGAGAACGCCAAGATATTTTATGTGCTTACTATTCCAAGCAAAACCAGTGGAAGAAAAGAAATGTGGGAGGCAGAATTTATTTAAGGGAAGAATCTCCGTCTTATCCGAATTTATTTTATATCCAGAGACCAAAGAGAAGGACTCAAATTCGGCTAGTAAGGAGGGAACGGAGGTAGTAGGGTCAGAAATAAATAAAAGGATGTCATCAGCATATGCAGATAGTTTAAGTTGGTGGGGCCCATACGGAAATCCAGAGATAGAAGGGTTATTACGAATGGAGGTCAAAAAGGGTTCAAGAGCTAGGATGAACAAAAGGGGGGAGAGAGGACAACCTTGGCGGACACCGCGTTGAAGTACAAAAGGGGGAGTAAGTTGACCATTGACTAAAACAGATGCTTTGGGCATAGAATAGATTAAGGAGACATAGGAAATAAATTTCGGGCCAAAACCATGCCACTTCAACGAAGCAATCAAGAAAGACCAATCAACTCGGTCGAAAGCCTTTTCAGCATCAACTGAGATGGCCGCCAAAGGAATAGATAGGGAGGAAGCTTTACTAAGGACATTGAGGAGAAGTCTGGAATTGTCCGAAGTGAGACGACCTTTAACAAAGCCACATTGCTCTTTCCCTATGAGGTGTGGTAGAAGGGGATCAAGACGGAGAGCGAGAAGTTTAGCAAACAGTTTATAGTCTACATTGACTAAAGAAATTGGTCGGTAGTTTTTGCAAAATTTGGGATCACGACCATCCTTAGGGATGAGGCAAATAGTAGCGTCCTGGAAGGAACCTTGAGCCAGGCCGGTGGAACAAAAGGAGTGAAAGAGAAGGAGAAGATGAGGTAAAAGAATGTCGGAAAAATGGAGATAAAATTCAACCGGGAAACCATCGGGGCCGGGGGTCTTACCTTTGGTGAGAGACAGCAACGCAGTGGATAATTCAGAGAGGCTAAGTTCAGAATCAAGAGCAGAAAAGTCAAGCTGGGAAGTATCAGGAGTAGGTAAACGGTCAAAATAGGACTGAAGAAGATCCGGAGTAGGAGGATGCTCAGGCGTATACAAAGATTTGTAAAAAGAATGAAATTGCTCCAAAATGTCTTTATCAGTATGTAAAAGAGTGTTAGAAGGCGAATAAATAGAGTCAATAAGAGTACGTTCTTTTCGTGATTTAAGATAGTTAGCAAGGAGTTTACCTGATTTGTTACGTCCACCATAGTAACGAGCACTACTTCGGAGAAATGTTTTGTCATTTCTAAGCACAAATCTAGAGGGCTAGCAACAGAGCAGTAAACAAGGGGAAAACACCAGTGGGGATTCACAGGGGAGTTTGAAATCGACGATGGTTTGAAGGTTAAAGTTTGAAAAACTGGTAAAAGGAGGAATAACTTCTTGGGAGATGTGAGATATTTGCCACAGTGCTACAGATATCCCTGCCTCCCTCGTGGGAATTCCTTGAGAGGTGTACAGTCTAAACAGGGGGCGGCGTGACCTTCTCCGGGTTTAGGTGGATATCCTACATCCACAAAACTATGAAAAAAACCTCATAAGGTCCTTGAGGTCATTTTACAGAAAATAAGGCCCTCATTTATGGGGGTTTGGTGTAGTCAGTTGCTGCGCTGCCCTACACCAAAATTATTGGGGCAGGAATGCACCGCATTCCTGTCCTTTCACCCTGCGCTGGCACCGTTTCGACAGCCTAGCACCAACACGGCACACTCCCACCATGGTGCAAGCATGTTTTTATACAGGGAGGGGGACTTTGCTGCCACCTTAGAGGCGTTTTTCTCTTGCTATGTGTGCTGCAGAATGGAAAGAGGAAAAAACAAGGAGAAATAAAGCTATTTCTCTTCATTATGCCTTACTTCTGGAGGCACGAGGCTTTGGCTCTCCCCACGTTTGCGTGTTCTCGTTAATCTGGGTAAGTTTCAAAATCCACGGATGTTGCTTGGGGAAACCCACCGCAACGCCCATGGAATGCCTCCAGGTCGCAAAGCAAGGAAACCCAGGGATTTGCTCTGCCTTGCCTTACTCCGCATCTATGAGGCCATTCAAAGCCTCGCATAGTGGCTTTGAGTGGCCTTGTAGATGTTGATAGTGCGAAATGAAGTCTACAAAGGGGGGGGGGCAGTGTTCCAGGAGGAGCAGTGCAAACAGTCACTCACTAATTTGAAGAAAATGCAGGAAAAAGGGGGAGGAGAAGAAGGAAAGAGGTGTCCTCTGTCTGAGACTCAGTGGGGAAGAACAAGTCTTGTCTCTTGTGGCCATCACTCATCCCCTGGGGTGTCATGCTTCATCATTGGGCAGTTGCTCCTCGTCGGGCCGGCGCTGCATTGCCCTATGGGTCCCCCAAAGGGTCACTTTATCGGAGATCTTTTGAGAACTGCTGTGTGGTGCTTGCAGGTGTGTGAAAAGAGTCCTGGGTGGGGCCTGAGGACTTGCGTGTAGAAAGTTAAAACTGTCTTCGGGTATACCAAAAGAGAATGCTTTAATGAGATGGTATCCTTGGCAGAGTAAAATACCGGTAGGTTTGGAGTTACCCCTGTAGGTGTAATATGCCCAGGTAACTAAGAGGTTGACATGTTTCACGCCTCAAATGGTCGTTACGATCCCTGGCGTTTCATCAGGACCAGAAATAAGGTTGTGAAGGTGGATGTGATGCACGTGAAAAAGACCAATTACTAAGTGATAGTGGAGGGTAATATTAGCCCTCCAGGCGATCTGTGGGTGCCCAGAACTAAGAGTCCTTTAGTTGAGGCCACAATTTAATAATTGTTATTCACTGCTGAGACCTAGAAGGGAGAAGAACATAGAAACAAAAGGGGACACATGCTGTAGGTAAATAGGAGTGGCCGGAAGGTAGACCTCAACGCGCATGTGTCTATGTAGCACGCGTATTGCGTTACGTGAGTGAGTGAAAAAATAGGAGAGCAGAGAGAGAGACCAGGAGTAGATAGTTTCCTCTGTTACATGCACTCGCCATTGGATGCAGAAGGCAGAGAGCCCACATACCCAGCCACAAGAGCGGCGGTCAAGTCGATTCTCTGCCCCGCACCCACCATCGAGGCATCAATACCGGCGAAAGTGCCTGAGGGACTTGAGGAGCCGATCACTGTGGGCCTTGTAGGAGCGCTGGACATGTAACACACTGGCCTGTCACAATGGAAGCAGACATCAGGGACAGTAAAAAACTGCACATGGTGGGTGCTCATGTTACCATCCAAGTGCTCTCCAGTGTCCGAAGATTGAGAGAAGTCTCACAACAGCGCCTTGTGTTAAATATTTACTGCCGGTAAATATATAAAAACGGCCCCTACCTAATAGGAAAAGGAGAAGTACTCCCTAGGCTAATGGCGTAGGGTGCCCGCACCTTACCGGGAAATTAGCTCGGGTGTCGGCTGTCATCAACCTGCCTTGCCCTGACACCTGCCTGGAAATGAGAGGGAGGCGGTCCGGGCGAAATGAAACAAAACCTATTTTCAGTACCACTGCATCCTGTAACTTACAAGAATGATCTCTGACTCAGAGCCAAATTCTTCTTCTAGAAGACAAGTCTTTGTCACCTTTTTTTAATTAAAGCTAAATCAAATCTAATTAATCAACATCAACATTTTGAAGTGTAGGTCCATTGACATCCCTTAATATAAACAAGAGCGGTATTCTTAATTGAGAGCTACATTGAAGCGTTTCTGCCTGAATTTTTTTTGCAGATTGACTATTACGCAGCACGCAGATGGTGTCACCTGTTGACCTCATATTTGGGGTTTGAGCATTATATTCTGCTGGGCTAGTCTTGGCTTTCTCTTGGACGACCTCCATAGCCTTTTCTTTGTTATTCTTTCAGACAGGAACACTCTCTTTTGAGCTGTGCACTTCATATATCCCCTTCTACTCTTGGAGGCTATTTGAACTCATGATACAGTGCCCTGAAGAAGTCCTGTATTTGGACGAAACATGTCGGCTGTACTTTGTGTTTCACTACCCAATAAGAGAATGAAATAAAGAGATTTAACTGATGAACTTCTTTCTCATTGTCTACTGGATTTGGACTATATAATTGCTTTGATGGAATTGTGTATTGTGATTTTCAGCACCACTGCATCCTGTAACTTACAAGAATGATCTCTGACTCAGAGCCAAATTCTTCTTCTAGAAGACACGTCTTTTCCACCATTTTTAAATGAAAACTAGATCAAATTATATTAATCAACATCAAAATTTTGAAGTTTTTAGTTCATTCAATAATGAGAGTTTTGATTTACTTTCAAAAAACCTTTAGTCTAATAAAGAGATAAGTAATATTCTTTTTGTCTTCATACAAATAGTAAGTCAAATAAATCACTTTACAGAAATGTATCAAGAGAAAATATGATTAGAGTAAATATTGATGCTAAATAAAAAAGGAATTACTCCGTACTCTAAATAAAGGTCCTGAATAAAAAACTAATAGAAGCCAAAAAGAGTTCAGGAAAAGAAGTGAGATCAAAGGAGCATATGTTAAAAATCAATTAAGTAGTCGCGCTCACAATAAAGGACAGTTCATGAAACTCATCTTAGTCTCAATATCCAAAGAGTATAAAAATACAGTTGCAATAGCAAATCAAGCATCAAAAAGGAAAAATATAGGGCAACAGGTGCAGAGGTTGCTACAACCGTCAGGAAAAAAGATGGTTTAAAGTTCCCAAGAGAGTCCCTAGGTCACTCGCTCCTAACTCCAACTAGCTACACACACTAATATAAAAGATTTGGGGCCAGATATACGACCACTTTTATCGGTCGCAATCGGCCAATCGGGCCATTTGCGGCCTTTAAATAGGTCCATGTCATGTACAAACCCTATTTTGTGAGTTGGTATCCTATTACGGACTCGCAAAATATGGTGTGCTAGTCGCTATTAGGAAGGAGCGTGCCAAGGGTATCCTTTCCCAATAGTGTCCCATGGACCACTGCCTGCCCTTAAAAAATGAAAAGAAAACTGTTCATTTTTTTCTTTTAAACGCACCCTGTTTTCCTTTCAGGAAAATGGACTGCATCTGATAAAAAAAGCAGTTTTATTTAAAAAAAGAAAGCAACACAGACATGCAGGCCACCATCCCAGTGATATGTGAGATTCCTAAGGATTCACAAATTGCGACCTGCCTCATTTATATTATTGAGGTAGGTCTTTAGCAACCCCAATAGGATTCGTAAACAGTGTCTGAGACATTGTTGTACATTCAATTTTGCAAACAAAGGAGATGATGGACGAAGTGCTGAAACTTTTCAGACACTAACCCCCCAGTCAGAGATCTGGGTTGAACCCATCATCGTTCTTTAGCCCTCTTCACCACCGCAGTCCAGACCAAACTGCCAAGCTATGTCTTCCCTCGACTGGAAAAAAGCATCCTGGGACCAGTTTCCAGTGGCAGAGTAAGCAAGGGACCCACGTCTGGGCATACCCTGCCAACTTATGGCGAACAAAGCAAACACAAGGAGATGATGGATGGAGCGCTGAAAGTTTTTAGACACTCAGTCAGTCAAAGTCAGTCAAAAGGCTTTATTTCGATAAAAAGTTATCATAAAAGCAACACAGAAATCACAATGCAACAATTTTAAAAGCAACCGTGAACGTGCAATAAAGTTTTAACCTATTTAAAAAAAGTTGACAAAACAGTACATTAGGCAATCAATTTAAAAGAAAATTTAAAAGTCAATATTAGCCTTTTAGTTCATTTAGTTTTTACAAATTTGCATGGCAGTTCATGAGGCAATTCATTTAAACAGTAAATTTAAAATAAAGTTAAACAATCAATTTTAGCCTTTTAGTTCATTTAGTTTTTACAAATTTGCATGGCAGTTCATGAGGCAGTTCATTTAAACAGTGAATTTAAAATAAAATTAAACAGTCAAGTTTAGCCTTTTGGTTCGAATGGACCAAGCCCATGATAAAAATTTGGCTAAGGCACAAACGTAGGTTGCACGGCTGTCAGACATTAGTATCCTGATTGCAGCCGCGTGGCTCCTAGTACCCAGTTGCCGACATAAGTTTTTGAGCCAAACCCTCCTGGGTATTGTATACTCTCTGCACTCGAACATAAAATGTGCCAATGACTCTGGTTTATCTAGGCATGCTGGGCAAAGCTCTGTACTTTGTACACAAGATTTCCAACGTGAAGTAAAAGAATAGAGGGGAAGAGTTCCTATTCTAAATTTGAAGTACAAAGCCCTATCGAAAGGTTTTTCAATAATGTCAAGGTACACTTCCCGTTTAGGTTGATCTTTGAACTTCAGGAAGTCCTCCGTGAGTCTACCCATGGTGGTACTAATGTTCCTCTGACAAAGGATCCAGTCCCAATAAAGTTTCTTAAGAGCTAACTTCGGGGGTGAGGTTCTATTTACCCATGCTTCGTTCAGGCCCAAGTTTACTAGCAGCACCTTCATATCCCTCAACCATTTAATTTTGTGCCACCCTGGTAGTGACATAATTTCTGCTAGGCCTTGCGCATATCTGCTGAGTTCCTCCACATGCCACAGACGTGCCCATAGCAACAGTGGACGGAATTTTGCAAGGTCATCAATTGGGCGGCAGCCTAAATCCAACATTAGCGGGACTGTAGGAGTACCCTGCGGGAGAGACATAATCGCTCTACAAAATTTCCTCTCTGATCTTGGCAAAGCGTCAGTAATGGATGACCCCCAAAGTTCGGCCCCATAGAGAGCAGAACTAACCCCTTTGGCCGAATAGATCTCAAGGACTGTAGCTATTGGTCTTATTGTACAGGAGCGTTGTTCTTTCAGGGGAGCTCCTGTGATCCTCTTATGAGTTAACAGCATTTTGTCCAAGTGTGGGGTCCATTCCATTTTGAGTGAAAGGCGTATCCCGAGATAGTCGAAGACCTCTACCCTCTCCAAAAGTTCAGCGTTCAGAGTAGGAGAGCGGACATGTTTTTTGGGAGGGTTCAACACAAGATATTTAGTTTTCCCTGTGTTGATTACCAGGCCTCGTTTGGTGCAAAAGGATTGAAAGTTGTCTAGGAGCCTTTGGAGGCCTATGGGGGTTTTAGAGATTAGAAGCGTATCGTCCGCGAAGAGGAGGGTTGGTATACGTTCCCCAGCCAGGGATGGTTCATCTGAAGGATGTTTCCGAAGATGCTCAACCAGCCCATTGATGTAAAGGGAAAAGAGGGTGGGAGCTAGCACGCATCCCTGGCGGACACCTCTCTCAACCGGGATACTATTTGTTTTTCCCCCCCTGGGCCCCACCTAACCTGGGCAGAACTATTTTCATGTAACCTAACAAGTAGGGATAGCAAGTAGTGGGGCAACCCCATATCAGCCAGTACACTCCATAGGGTCTCCCTGGGTACAAGGTCAAAGGCAGTCTTTAAATCGATAAACGCGAGATAAAGACTGCCCTTGCCTATGACCACAACTTTCCAATACACCATCATAAGTCTGAAAGCTTGTTCAACCGTCCCGGTACCCACTCTAAAGCCCGCCTGATAGTCAGAAAGGATTTTGTTTTCTTCTATCCAGTTTAAAATTCTGACCAGCAGAACCTTGCCGACTACTTTTTGACTGATATCTAACAGGCTAATGGGCCTATAATTAGATGGATCATCTCTGGAGCCTTTTTTATAAATAGGGACCACCTCGGCCCCTTTCCACGAAGAGGGGATAGGGGCGCCCCTACAGATAGCAACGAGTAGGGAGTGGATCAGTTTCCCCCACTTCATGATATCAGATTTCAAGAGGTCGCCAGGGATGCCGTCCGGACCAGCCGCTTTTTGGGGAATGATAGTGCTTATTGCGTAGTCCACTTCCTTAGTTGTAAAGTCAAAGTCATTAGGCTGAATGTCCCAAATTGGGGGGAACAATAGTGGAGCCACCACCCTCCCATCAGGATCACAAGAAACAGTAGGAGTGAGATGATCATCTTGACGGGTATAAAGCTTTGAAAAGTGTTTGACCCACGCCTGACTTGGGATGTTGCAAGTTATCAGGTCGCTATCTGGCCTATTACGAGCTCTTATAGTATCCCAAAACCATTTTGAATCTTTCTTAGAGCTAGCTTCTTTAAGGGTAGACCAATAGGCCTCTTCCCACTCCTTTTTTGCTAGCCCCAGTGTTCTCTTGTGTTCTTTCCTGGCTATCTGTATTAGGGGTTGGGACTTGCTCTTAACGGCCTCAATTAGCCTAGTCTTAGCTTTCCTACATGATGCAGTATACCAATCATGTATCCCTTTAGATTTGTTCTGGAACATATTCTTCCCTGCAGTACCCTTTACCCAAAAAACTTCCCCTATAGCCTTTACAGCTGCTTCAAAAATGGGTGTTGCCCTATCTGCTACTGTAACTAGATCAATAGTGTTGATCTGTGCTTGTGAGGCTATAAGGAACTCTTCTATGGTGGAAAGTTTGTCAGCATTGCTGGCAACTTTGTTCCACTTTAAGCGTCTTCCACAGGAGGAGACAGTGACCCTATGTGTACATTTAAGTGGTGCTAACTGTGCTCCATTAAACCAGGGATTCGTGATGGTTAAGGAAAGCGAATTATGGTCGCTCTCCACAGTCGGTATAATTACCATATCTTCAACCGAACTCCAGAGCCCCAAGTCCAACAGAATATAGTCAATCCTCGAGGTATGACCAACCCTGTTGAACGTTGGAGCGCCCATCCGGTCAGAAGATGTGCGGCCATTAGTGGCTCTTAGCCCAAACTCCAAAGTCAGTGCATTTAACTGCACTGCACTATGGGTCCAACGTTTAATCGGAGGGATGGAGAGTGTGGGAATACCCCATCTGCTATCTTCTTCACCTAGGTCAGGGATTCCATCCAGGGGAAGTGGCTCATATGTGCAGTTAAAATCGCCTGCTACTAGAATGTGGTCAGCTTCTTTATAGTCCCTAAGTTGCACCTCAAGATCGGATATTACAGATGAGGTGCACCCATTTTTAGTGCCTCTAGCATAGACGTTGTAAAGATCTAAGGTCAAACCTCTACGGAGATTGGACAGAGAAATGCCCAGAATATCTGGGTTATTTGTCTGCTTAGAGGTTATTCGGCAGTTAAGGGAGATGCTTTCCCAAATAATGAGCCCCCCGAAGGGCGCCCCTTCCCTTGCCTGGGTTTTTCTGCTGGAACAAAATAGGTGACAAACCCAACCCGGTGGAGTGGCTCAGTGCTCCAGGTCTCCTGAAACACACAGATCTTGTGTGCTTCAACCAAATCACTCCACTCGGGCAGACCTAATTTCCTGTAAATCCCCGCGAGATTCCAACTGAGAATTTTTATTTTGTCCTTGATGGTTTCTCCTCTAGTGCCATTAATATCTCTAGGGTTATGGGAATCTACACAATCCCTATCTAGATCAAAAGGTGTTGGCTTGATCAGGCTGATAACCGCCGCAGTTGGGAGATTAGGGCATAAGGGGTGAGATGTGACTGAGGAAACCTCCTCCTCGCCCCTATTAATGTCAAGATGCATGGAGGAAGCTTCGTCAGAATTGAGTCAATCAACCTCATCCAGCGCACAGAATCTATTCCAGTGGGCAAACTGGGAAACAAAGGGGTCAAATGGAGGAGGTGGGCCATGCCATGGTTGCTGCCACTGATGAGTAATATGGTGATGGAGCATGTGTGTACCCTCTGTTAATTGGGAAGCTGAATCTAGGGGGATTTTGTCTGGGGGGCATGGGTAAAAAATAAGACAAGGGAAGTGGATTGATTTGAGTAGCAGGTCCACTACTAGGTGTATTACATATATAATTCACTGCCCCTGTATCCCTGAAATTAACAGTAATAACATCTCCTGCTATGGTCTTGGTGTTCCTGCCCACCCACTCTCCTCTACGCACAGCAAGAATTTCACCACTCATATGGATGGCTAGAGGTTTGTGCAACTGAAGCCACTGGGCACATTTATTTCTCAGTTCAACTAAAGTTTCTCTTCTACCCTCCTTCAGTGGTGGTACACCCGTCAAAACAACCACAAAGGGGGAAACTTCCGGCGGCAAGTTGATTGTCTTAAAACGAGCCTGCCTTGATTTAAGTTCCTGAGTCTTATTTGAGGAAAAAGTTGATGTCGAGTTAGTATCCAAACCATTAGATCCCTTTACTAGTTGATTGCTCACTTTTTTTGGGCCAGAGGATGTTTGCATCTCCGGGGTGGGACCAATCACACTAGGGGTTGAGGGAGATACAACAGATTTACCCCCTTTTTTAATCGAATGCTGTGTTGCTGTTCCTAGGTTATCTGGTGAGATTTTGGCCTTAGTGGAAAGATCTCTCGAAGGCATGCTACCAGATGTATTTTCCAGAGGCACTTCTTTTGTTTTCCCGTGCGTCTGTGCAGGCACATTCCCACTTGCCATATTAGCCCATTTTGAATTGATTAGCGACGTCAGTCTATCAATTTTGGATATTAAAGGCTTAATTTGAGCCGCTATCGTAGCTTCAAGGTCCGATTTTAAATCTATTACCATATTTTCGACCCAGCAAGGTATGCCTAAAGCAGAGTTAGGGGTAGGTGAGACAAGGTTGTGGTTCCTATTTTTAGTATTAGGCTTTTTCTTAATCTTAAACACGTTCTTAGTAGAACCTGTATTCCCTAATTCTGTCAATACAGGAATAGCTCCTACCCTTGATACTTGGGGATGTTTATCTACAATTAACTCTGGCTTTTCGGATGATTGACAGGCTTCTAGGTCTGGAGTGACCTCAAGATCGACTAATGACAGGTCAGAATCTGATTGAGTTACTGATAAGTCGACTGCGTTTGGAACTGTGTGTGTGCCCGCAGCAGTCGAAGGTAAAGGAAGGGAACAATTAGTTAGAGGTTGCTGGACGGGTGAATTTGCAGTTGCTAGAAGGCCCAAGGACGAGCGTTTGGCATTCATAAGGTCCATAGATACTCTTTTTCCAATAGAATAATGCTATGGTCAATTGTCTCATTAACCTGGAAATAAATTGGTCTATAGGCCCAGTGACTTGTGCTACGGCCATTGCTTTTTTAGTATTGCTTCTGGTTTCTTCCGTGCATGGTAGACATTTATGGAGGCCTATGCACTGAGGGGTACCAGTAATGACCGTTAAATCCAAGGGGGGTGGCCCGGTCCGGTCTCTACCGGGCACTAACGGGCAACAACGGGCCCGCCCTTTGCCCAGGCTGCCCCGGGCTGCGACCCGCGCGCGTCCCGCAATGCGCGTCAATGCCCTTGGTTAAGTCCCTGTAGAGTAAGAGTAGGCGTGGCACTGGGAGGGGGCGCGGCTCATGCGGGAAGAGGCAACAGCTGATGGAATTGAACGCTGAACCTCGCAGTCCCGGGGCCGCGCCTCTCGTCTCCTCTGCGGCCTCGCCGGCGGTTTTCCTCCTCTTCACCAAGGGCACAAGGGCTGGAACACTGGAGGAATAACAAGCTACTCCTGTAGCGGCAGGCAAGAATTCACACTAAAAACCTCAGAGCGAGCGGCACCCGCGAAGCGGGGGCCGCAAGAGGTTATGAGCAGTTTGGTGGGGGCGTGGCACTGGGAGGGGGCGCGGCTCACGCGGGAAGAGGCAACAGCTGATGGAATTGAACGCTGAACCTCGCAGTCCCGGGGCCGCGCCTCTCGTCTCCTCTGCGGCCTCGCCGGCGGTTTTCCTCCTCTTCACCAAGGGCACAAGGGCTGGAACACTGGAGGAATAACAAGCTACTCCTGTAGCGGCAGGCAAGAATTCACACTAGAAACCTCAGAGCGAGCGGCTCCCGCGAAGCGGGGGCCGCAAGAGGTTATGAGCAGTTTGGTGGGGGCGTGGCACTGGGAGGGGGCGCGGCTCACGCGGGAAGAGGCAACAGCTGATGGAATTGAACGCTGAACCTCGCAGTCCCGGGGCCGCGCCTCTCGTCTCCTCTGCGGCCTCGCCGGCGGTTTTCCTCCTCTTCACCAAGGGCACAAGGGCTGGAACACTGGAGGAATAACAAGCTACTCCTGTAGCGGCAGGCAAGAATTCACACTAAAAACCTCAGAGCCACAGATCTGGGTTGAATCAATTATCGTTCTTTAGCTCTCTTCGCGACCCCAGTTCAGAAACAGCTGTATGCAAATCAGTCTTCACCCTGTGCCTCATGGGATCAGTCCAGCCCAAACTGCCAAGCCATGTCTTCCCCGGACCGTAAACAAGCATCCTGGGACCGGATTCAGGCTAACAGCCCTCATCTGCCTGGCTAGCTTCACTCCAGTGGCAATGTGAGCAAAGGACCCACATCTGGGCATACCCTGCCAACTTAGGGTGAACAAAGCAAACACAAGGAGATGATAGATGGACGCTGAAACTTTTCGGAAACTCACCCCTAGTCACAGACCTGGGTTGAATCCATCGTCGTTCTTTAGCTCACTTCGCCACCCCAGTTCAGACAAAGCTATATGCAAATCAGCCTTGACCCTGTGCCTCATGGGAAAAGTCCAGCCCGAACTGCCAAGCCATGTCTTCACTGGACCGGAAACCAGCATCCTGGAAGCGATTTTGGGCTAACAGCCCTCATCAGCCAGGCTAGTTGAATCTAGTGGCAAAGTGAGCAAGGGACCCACTTCTGGGCATACCCTGCCAACTTAGGGTGAACAAAGCAAACACAAGTAGATGATGGACAGAGCACTGAAACTTTTCAGACACTCACCCCCAGTCACAGTCAATTGTTGTTTTTACAATTGTAACCCAAGTGGGACGGTATGCCCAGACCTGGGTCCCGTGCTCTCCATTCCACTGGAATCAAGCTATCCTGTCTGATGAGGGCTGAAAGCCCGAAACCGGTCTAAGGATGCTTGATTCCGGTCCAGGGAGGACCTGGCCTGGCAGTTCAGGTTGGACTGCTCCCATTAAGCGCAGGATCAAGACTGATTTGCATATGGCAGGGTCCATACTGGAATGGCATGGTGAGCAAAAAAACAATGGATTTAGGCCCAGACCTCTGTACAGGTGTGAATGTATGACATTATTCTGCATTTTGTCCATCAATTGATCTTTTTGCATTTGTCACCCCCATTGGGACGGATATACCCAGACGTAGGTCCAACCTGGGTCCTGTGCTCTCCATGCCACTGGACTCAAGCTATCCTGGCTGATGAGGGGTGAAACCCTGAAACCGGTCCTAGGATGCTGGTTTCCAGTCCAGGGAGAACCTGGCCTGGCAGTTTGGGCTGGACTGCTGACATTGGGTGCTGGGTCAAAACTGATTTGCATATGGCTGGGTCCAAACTCAAATGACATGGTGAGCAAAAAAATGATCGATTTAGTCCCAGATCTCTGTACTGGTGTGAATGTATGACATTGTTCTGCATTCTGTCCATCAATTGTTCTTTTTGCATTTGTCAGCCCGTGTGGGACAGTTATGTCCACACATGGATCTCGTGCTCTCCATGCGACTGAAGTCAAGCTATCCTGGCAGATGGGGGGTGAAACCCCGAAACCGGCCTTAGGATGCTTTTTTCCAGTCCTGGGAGGACTTGCCTGGCGGTTCGGGCTTGACTGCTCCCATTGGGTACAGGGTCAAGACTTATTTGCATATAGCTGGGTCCAAACTGGAATGGCATGGTGAGCAAAAAAACGATGTATTTAGCCCCAGTTCTGTGTACTAGTGTGAATGTATGACATAGTTCTGCATTCTGTCCATCAATTGTTCTTTTTGCATTTGTCACCCCAAATGGGACGGATATGCCCAGACGTGGGTCCCATGCTCTCCATGTCACTGGAGACAAGCTATCCTAGCTGATGAGGGGTGAAACCCCGATAACGGTCCTAAGATGCTTGTTTCCAGTCCAGGGAGGAACTGGTCTGGCAGTTCGGGCTGGACAGCTCCCATTGGATGCTGGGTCAAGACTGATTTGCATATGGCTGGGTCCAAACTCAAATGACATGGTGAGCAATGACATTATAGATTTAGTCCCAGATCTCTGTACTGGTGTGAATTTATGACATTGTTCTGCATTCCGTCCATCAATTGTTCTTTTTGTATTTTTCACTCCCAAGTGGGACAGTTATTTTCAGACTTGGGTCCCGTACTCGCCATGCCACTGGAGTCAAGCTATCCTGGCTGATGAGGCTTGAAACCCCGAAACCGTTCCTATGATGCTTGTTTCCAGTCCAGGGAGGACCTGGCTGGGCAGTTCGGGCTGGATTGCTCCCATTAGATGCAGGGTCAAGACTGATGTGCATATGGCTGGGTCCAAACTGGAATGGCATGGTGAGGAAAAAAACTATGGATTTAGGCCCAGATCTCTGTACTGGTGTTAATGTATGACATTGTTCTGCATTCTTTCAATCAATTATTCTTTTTGCATTTGTCACCCCGAGTGGGACGGGTATGCTCAGACCTGGGTCCCGTGCTCTCCATGCCACTGGACCCAAGCTATTCTGGCAGATGAGAGGTGAAACCGTGAAACCGGTCCTAGGATACTGGTTTCCAGTCCACGGAGGACCTGGCCTGGCAGTTTGGGCTGGACTACTGCCATTGGGTGCTGGGTGAAGACTGATTTGCAGATGGCTGGGTCCAAACTGGAATGGCATGGTGAGCAAAAAAACGATGGATTTACGCCCAGATCTCTGTACTGGTGTGAATGTATGATATTGTTCTGCATTCTGTCCATCAATTGTCTTTTTGCGTTCATTCCATTTTTTCGCAAATTGCAAGCCGCAAAACATTGCAATTTGCAACTGACAAAATGGAATGGTCGTACATCTGGCCAAAGAACACATGTAAACAATATTGTTGCAGATTAGATCAGTTTGATCTAATAAAAAGACAACTTTTAATGGTGAGCTGGCTTTGTTCTTCCTTTAGCACTGAAAACACATGAAGTCTACAACCCACTATCAAATATGTATCAGATATCAATAAACATTTGTGTTTCTGGAGTTGCTCTTGGGATGTTGGGGCTGCATCTCCCAAAAAGCACTGTGCAATATCCTTTAAAGTCCAGCTGAAGGTGATAAGATAGCTTCTTCAGTCCTGCACTCTCAAGCATTACATGTATGCTTCTAAACACAAGGGGGCATATTCTCAAGGATCTATCGCAGAGTTAAAGTCACTTTATTGCAGCCAAAGTCATGATAAATTTATCGCTCCATGCACAAGCTTGTGCTAACAGCCCACATCACCAGTTTACCTGCAATAGCAGTCGCAAAAAACATCACCACAGATGACGCCGGTAAATAACTCTAATGATATGCAGAGTGGGCGTTCCCATGCAAAAAGTTGCGACAACACCACTCCACAACATTCTCAATGACCAGCCAGATTGGCGATAGGATCACAAACATGCAATAAGGCGTGTTAGCAGCAGGATATTAACACCTCCTCTTACCTGGTGTAAAGTCGGATGACAACCAGCACCAGACAGGGAAGCACAGCTCATAGCCACACATGAAGAACAACAGATGCCCTGGAGCAACTGATCATGCAGGCCGGAGCCACAATAGGGCAACAACACCCACTGCTACCACCCCCAGGACCCCCCCCCCTCCTACCTCAGGCACCCCCCTCCCCTTTGGA
The DNA here is from genome assembly GCF_964261635.1 of Lissotriton helveticus. NCBI lineage: Eukaryota > Metazoa > Chordata > Amphibia > Caudata > Salamandridae > Lissotriton > Lissotriton helveticus. The sequence goes on along the minus strand of NC_136068.1, from coordinate 64,136,105 downwards.
CAATGATATTGCACATCAACTCTACGAAATCATGAACCAAATAATTCACCTGAAGCGTGCGTATTGTGTTACATGAGTGAGTGAAAGAATAGAAGAGCAGGAGCGAGAGACAGACCAGGAGTAGATAGTTTCCTCTGTTACAGGCACTCGGCGTGTTGTAGCCATTGGATGCAGAAGGCAGAGAGCCCACATACCCAGCCGCAAGAGCAGCGGTCAAGTCGATTCTCTGCCCCGCACCCACCAGCGAGGCATCAATGCCGGCGAAAGTGACTGAGGGACTTGAGGAGCCGATCACTGTGGGCCTTGTAGGAGTGCTGGACATGTAACACACTGGCCTGTCACAATAGAAGCAGACTTCAGGCACAGTAAAAAACTGCGCATGGCGGGTGCTCATGTTACCATCCAAGTGCTCTCCAGTGTCCGGAGATCGAGAGAAGTCTCACAACAGTGCCTTGTGTTAAAAAATGTACTGCCGGTAAATATATAAAAACGGCCCCTACCTAATAGGAAAAGGAGAAGTACTCCTTAGGCTAATGACGTAGGGTGCCCGCACCTTACCAGGAAATTAGCTCGGGTGTTGGCACATATTAACCTGCTTTGTCCTGACGCCTGCCTGGAAATGAGAGGGAGGCGGTCCGGGCAAAATGGAACAAAACCTATTTTCAGTACCACTGCATCCTGTAACTTACAAGAATGATCTCTGACTCAGAGCCAAATTCTTCTTCTAGAAGACAGGTCTTTGCCACCATTTTTTAATGAAAGCTAGATCAAATAATATTAATCAACATCAAAATTTTGAAGTTTTTAGTTCATTCAATAATGAGAGTTTTGATTTGCTTTCAAAAAACCTTTATTTTAATACAGATATTAGTAATATTATTTTTGTCTTTATACAAATAGTAAGTTAAATAAATCAGTTTACAAAAATGCTTCAAGAGAGAATATGATTAGAGTAAATAATAATGCTAAATAAAGGAATTACTCTGTACTCTAAATAAAGGACCAGAATAAAAAACTAATAGTAGCCAAAAAGAGTTCAAGAAAAGAAGTGAGATCAAAGGAACATATGCTAAAAATCAATTAAGTAGTCGAGCTCACAATAAAGGACAGTACATGAAGCCTAGTCTCAATATACAAAGAGTATCCAAATACAGCAATACCAAATCAAGCATCAAAAAGGAAAAATATAGGTCAACAGGTGCAGAGGTTGCAACAACCATCAGAGAAAATTATGGTTGAAAGGTCCCAAGAGAGTCCCTAGGTCACTCGCTCCTAACTCCAACTAGCTGCACACACTGATATAAAAGACTTGGGGCCAGATGTACGGCCACTTTTATCGGTTGCAATCGGTCAATCGGGCCGTTTGCGGCCTTTAAATAGGTCCATGTCATGTACAAACCCTATTTTGCGAGTCGGTATCCTATTACCGACTCGCAAAATATGGTGTGCTAGTCGCTATTAGGAAGGAGCGTGCCAATGGTATCCTTTCTCAATAGTGTCCCACGGACCACTGCCTGTCCTTAAAAAAAATGAAAAGAAAACTTTTCATTTTATTCTTTGAAACAAATCCTGTTTTCCTTTTAGGAAAATGGACTGCATTTGAAAAAAAAGCAGTTTTATTTTTTTTTAAAAGCAACTCAGATATGGTGGTCTGCTGTTCTCAGCAGGCCACCATCCCTGTGATATGTGAGATTCTAAGGATTCACAAATTGCGACCTGCCTCATTTATATTGTTGAGGTAGGTCTTTAGCAACCCCATTAGGATTCGCAAACAGTGTCTGAGACATTGTTGTACATTCGGATGTATGACGTTACAACGCATACTTTTACAACGCCTACCATTACAACGCAGTTTTTACAACGCAGGATCCATTACAACGAAGTACCATTACAACGCATGTATTTACAACAAAAATACCTTTACAACGCATACCATTACAACGTAAATATTGGTAATTTTATAATATTTTTTTTATGTAAATTAATTAAAATTAATATAATTTAATTTAATTTAATTAATTGTAAATATTGGTAATTTTATAATATTTTTTTTATGTAAATTAATTAAAATTAATATAATTTATTTAGTTTAATTTAATTTAATTAATTGTAAATATTGGTAATTTTATAATATTTTTTAATGTAAATTAATTACAATTAATATAATTTAATTTAGTTTAATTTAATTTAATTAATTGTAAATATTGGTAATTTTATAATATTTTTTTAATGTAAATTAATTAAAATTAATATAATTTAATTTAATTTAATTTAATTAATTTTATTTAATTTAATTAATTGTATTTAATTTAATCAATTTAATTGTAACCTGTATATAAATAATATATTATATTTAATAAATAATATAATAATTAAAAAAAATACCCCTTTATCCAAAAACCCAAAACTGACCCTGAACCCTAAAAATACCCCTTTACCCAAAAACTGAAAACTGACCCTGAACCCTAAAAATACCCCTTTACCCAAAAACTGAAAACTGACCCTAAACCCTAAAAATACCCCTTTACCCAAAAACTGAAAACTGACCCTGAACCCTAAAAATACCCCTTTACCCAAAAACTGAAAACTGACCCTGAACCCTAAAAATACCCCTTTACCCAAAAACTGAAAACTGACCCTGAACCCTAAAAATACCCCTTTACCCAAAAACTGAAAACTGACCCTGAACCCTAAAAATACCCCTTTACCCAAAAACTGAAAACTGACCCTGAACCCTAAAAATACCCATTTACCCAAAAACTGAAAACTGACCCTGAACCCTAAAAATACCCCTTTACCCAAAACTAAAAACTGACCCTGAACCCTAAAAATATCCCTTAAAAAAACCCAAACATATAAAATGTTAAATATAATTATATACTTACCAATACTTACGTTGTAATGGTATGCGTTGTAAAGGTACCTGCGTTGTAAAAACATGCGTTGTAAATACATGCGTTGTAATAGTTTTTGCGTTGTAAAAATTTCGTTGTAATGGTAGTTCGTTGTAAAAGTTGCGTTGTAAAGGTTGTTTCCCTGTACATTCCTGTTGGACTTGGCCCTTTTGGCAGGTTCACCCCTGAACTTTTTGCCTTTTAATATGACATAATGGTAGTGATTTCTGGTCTCTGCGCACTTTGGCACTGTGGGCCAGTGTAAAGTGTGTGCTCACTCTGAGTGCGTGTGGTGAGATTGGCCTGCCCTCCCATAGGAATGCATCGGAGATATGTGTGTCAATGATAATTCCTGCTGTGAGAGGAGTGCAGGGGCGAGTTTGGTATGTGCAAACTCATGAGATTAAATGCTAAGCAACGGTGTGAGCAGATTTATTGTGTCTAGTGGAGAAGTGCCACTTGTTGGCATTTCTGTGTTCAGTGGATGTGAATTGACTGTCTGACTTGTGATTGACAGGAGCTGGCTAGTGTGCCTGGCTCCAGGAACCAGGATGGGTCTGCCCGGTGGTGAATAGGGAGATCATCATATAGATGGGAGGGAGAAGTTGCACCTTGGGACCTGAATAGGGGTGGGCCTTCCCTCCACAATGCTGGCTCCACCTCCTGTGGTGCAGGGTGAGTTTGGTATGTGCGAACTCGTGAGATTAAATGCTGCGCAACGGTGTGCGCAGATTTATTGTGTCTAGTGGAGAAGTGCCACTTTTAGAAGTTGGCATTTCTGTGTTCAGTGGATGTGAATTGCCTGCCTGACTTGTGATTGACAGGGGCTGGCTGGTGTGCCTGGCTCCAGGGGCTAGGATGGGTCTGCCCGGTGGTGAATAGGGAGATCAGCATGTAGATGGGAGGGAGGAGTTGCACCTGGGTCCTGAATAGGGGTTGGCCTTCCTTCCACAATGCTGGCTCCACCCCCTGTGGTGCGTCTGATGTCCCTGGCCTGTCCAGGGAAAGGGAGGGAGGGGATGAGCAAAACAAAGTGCTCAGGAGTTCCCCTGAACCAGTTGTAGCTGGTTCTTCCATTGCCTGCACCCTGTAGACAGAAGAAAAACAAATAAGGGGCTGTGACCCCAAGTAAATGTTCTTGTTCTTGCTTTTGACTGGAAACATCCAGGGGCTAGTATCTGCTGGGGTCCAGGGGACGGATTTCCTCCCTGGGCCCTGCCCTGCCCCTGGATGCCTGGAGGACTTTTTGGGACCCTTCTGCCCTACTTTAACCCTAGGAATTCCTATGCTACTTGGGCACCCTGGGAGTGCTTTGCCTTCTCCCTGCAGTCCTGGACTGCACGCCGCTACTGAAAAGAGATTCCCACTACCTGGGGATTCCCTCCTCCCTGTGAGCATTGCAGGTGCCTACCCCTCTTAATTTTGGTATTATTTGGCAGGTGCCCACCCTGCATTGTGTCCGCTTGTTTTGATATTTAATTTTGGGTGCCCACCCCGATTATGGCCGCTTCTTAAATTCTTTTTTTATGAGCGGGAGCCCACCCCGCCACTTTGTCGATACAGAGGGAGCCTACCCCTCATTTGTCATGGAGAACTTTTGGCCACGCCTCGCTGCCCACCCGCGGCCGCTCAGAATTCAGGCGAGTCTGCCTGTGACCTGGGTGGGGCCTGCCGCTGGGCCGGAAGAGGGCGCGAGAGTTGCGGGGCTCCCATGAGCGGTGGGAAGCCCTGGAGGAGAAGGAGGCAGCCTGGAGCCCCGCGGGCTCAATGCTGATCCCCGGTCCCGAGACCAGCACTTAGTGCCAGCTGCATAGTTTAGGCCTCCATGTTATTGTTGTCAGCTGCCCCGCAAGTAGTGGGCAGCTGCAACGTTTAGGTTTTGTGCAGTGGCGCATCCTTGACTTTCGCTGCCCAGGCAGCAGCCCTGACTTTGGGATATAGGGCACTTGAGCCCCCTTTCTGAGATGTCCAGATGGCCAGGGAGTTGGTTACATTGATATGGCACCAGGCCCTAATGTGATTTGTGTGCTAACTATGCTTTTGGTGCTAGGAAATGTATTGTGTATAGTATGTTTTACGCATCCTATTTGATGCCCCTAAATATGGTTTATGACTAGGAGGTTTTTTACCTACTTTGGGTTTGTGTTACTGAGATTATACTTCACTGTGTGATTTACGCCCCTAGTGTGATGTATACTTAGGTGGTTAGAGTCTAATGTATTTAGACTTGTGGTATACTGTGCATAATGTAGTTTATGTCACAGACTGATGCAAAGTTCAGTGGTTACCAGTGTTTACTGGTTGTACATTTTATGACCTATTTTACTTTTACCAAGTTCACCTTGTGATGGTTCTGACAGTGGTCCATGTGGCCTTATCAGGTGTACATAATCCCTTGACAATATTGCCCCCTGCCAGTTGGCACAGTGTACATTGTGTGACTACCATCTAAATGTGTTTATTACAATACAAAGGCAATTTTTATATATAACGTTGTGTGGAGTTCCTTATGTGGTGTGCCTAGCGTGTTGTTACTGTGTGTGTTTTGCAAATGCTTTACACATCACCACCGAGATAAGCCTAACTACTCGTGCCAATCTACCAAGGGGGTGAGCAGTTGTTATCTTTGGCGTGTAACTCCCTTTCCTTGACTAGATTGGTGGTCTCTTCCTGGCTTTGGCGCAAGCCAACCAGAGATACCCATTTCTAACAATTTCATTTTGCAAACACAAGGAGATGATTGACGAAGTGCTGAAACTTTTCAGACACTCACACCCTAGACAGAGATCTGGGTTGAACCCACCATCGTTCTTTAGCTCTCTTCACCTCCCCAGTTTAGACACAGCTATATGCAAATCAGTCTTGACCCGATGCCTCATGGGAACAGTCCAGACCAAACTGCCAAGCTATGTCTTCCCTGGACCGGAAAAAAGCCTCCTCGGACCAGTTTCGGGCTAACAGCCCTCATGAGCCAGGCTAGCTTGAATCCAGTTGCAAAGTGAGCAAGGGACCCACGTCTGGGCATACCCTGCTAACTTAGGGCGAACAAAGTAAACCCAAGGAGATGATGGATTGAGCACTGAAAGTTTTTAGACACTCACCCCCAGTCACAGATCTGGGTTGAATACATCTTTGTTCTTTAGCTCACTTTGCCACCCCAGTTCAGACAGAGCTATATGAAAATCAGTCTTGAACCTGTGGCTCATGGGAACAGTCCAGCACAAATTGCCAGGCCATGTCTTCCCTGGTCCGTAAACAAGCATCCTGGGACCGTATACGGGCTAACAGCCCTCATTTGCCTGACTAGCTTGAATCCAGTGGCAATGTGAGCAAAGGACCCACATCTGGGCATACCCTGCCAACTTAGGGCGACCAAAGCAAACAAAAGGAGATGATGGATGGACGCTGAAACTTTTCGAACACTCACCCTAGTCACAGATCTGGGTTGAATCCGTCATCGTTCTTTAGCTCACTTCGCCACCCCAGTTCAGACATAGCTATATGCAAATCAGTCTTGACCCTGTGCCGCATGGGAAAAGTCCAGCCCGAACTGCCAAACCATGTCTTCACTGGACCGGAAACCAGCATCCTGGGACCCATTTTGGGCTAACAGCCCTCATTAGTCAGGCTAGCTTGAATCTAGTGGCAAAGTGAGCAAGGGACCCACGTCTGGGCATACCCTGCCAACTTAGGGTGAACAAAGCAAACACACGTAGATGATGGACAGAGCACTGAAACTTTTCAGTCACTCACCCCCAGTCACAGTCAATTGTTGTTTTTACAATTATAACCCAAATGGGACGGGTATGCCCAGACGTGGGTCCCGTGCTCTCCATGCCACTGGAATCAAGCTATCCTGGCTGATGAGGGCCCGAAACATGTCCTAGGATGCTTGTTTCCAGTCCAGGGAAGACCTGGCCTGGCAGTTCGGGCTAGACTGCTCCCATTAAGCGCAGGATCAACGCTGATTTGCATATGGCTGGGTCCATACTGGAATGTCATGGTGAGCAAAAATACAGATCTGCATTCTGTCCATCAATTGATCTTTTTGCATTTGTCACCCCGAGTGGGATGGATATTGATGGAGCGAGATAGAAAACAAAATTTTGTTTAATCTCGTGAAGTCACATTTCCATAACATGAATAATAATATTAATGATTTGTGATATGTCGTGCTAATACAAATTAGATTAAACTTTACACATGGGGGGACTAACATGTGTGCTCATAAACGTGCATAATTGTTGCATCTTTTTGTTCGTGCAAAATAATAAAATAATTTATTGTTTTCGTTTTTGTCATTACTAACTGCTGCAAACTTAAAAGAAGCATGTGCTTGTTTTGCTTTTCCTTGTCTGTGTGATGTCATTTCTACTATTCTAGGTGCATATGAGTCTCATGGAATAACGGAGACTGGTAGATATAAACGCTGCTTTATTTGTTTGCAATGGCTAGGTAACATTTTGATTAATCGGGTGGGTTAATTAATTAGTAAATCTTGGGGTGGATACAGAATCTACATTATTTCTTACATTAATACTTTTCTTGTGTTTGTTTTATACTAGAAAGCTTAAGTTGCCTGCTTTTGGGCCTAGTCACTTGAGTCGCAGAAAAGAGCTGACTTGTAATTCTGCAAAAGTCACGAGACGCCCATTCTGAATTAAAGCGTTTATCAAAGCTGCATTCACAAAGCAAAAACTGATGTGCTGTCATCATTCTGTCGGACGTGGCCAAGGTCGAAAGTGAACATTTTGTCAGCCTTAACTTGGCATCCGCGGAAGTTGCTTGGACGTAGTGAGAACAAATTTGAACATTTGTTGCAAACTCAGGAAGCTCCTGGTTTCACGTGGAAGAGACAATGGTCTTTATGAAACATGATCTAATGGAACTTTTGAAAAGTGGGTGACATGTCACTTGTCACTCTCAGCCAATGGGACGTCGAAGATTTCTGAAAACTTTCCTTTGCGTAGTTTAGTTAGCGTAGAAAGGTATAAAAAGTCATGCCCCTAGGGATGGGCTGGCTGCTGCTTTCTGACTTTCCGATGAGGGTGATGTGCTGTCGGACTTTGCGTGGAGCACGTAAGAATCCTCAAAGAACTTTTCTTTAATTTCTATCTATTTAGCTTAGTTAAGGAATTAGGTTTTAGAAAATGCTAAACTATATATATTTACTTTAAATTTGATTCACTTACTTAAATTGTATTTTTCTCATATTTCTTACAATCATGCTTGCTTTATTGCAAATAAAATTCATTTATAAAACTATCAACTTATATACCATAATTTAGTAAATAAAATCTTACTTTTGACAAACAAGCTGGTCTTGGTTATTCAGAAGTGTAGGTTACTATTAGCTAGATCACGTCGCAAATGGTGGTCATTTAAATGGTCAAGTTTTATTCTTATGACAATATTCTTTTCGCAAATGTATAAAATTGTATATAGTTTGTAGATAATGTGTATATAGATTTAATCTGACCACCTGATTCAGTAGGCCCAAAATATGTCAGGTGTATAAATGGGTCCATATTTAGTATAGAATTTTGTTTATAGGTTATGAAGTTGGGTAGCGTTGTTTATGATATATTTTCTATAGGCCGCTGGATCAATTCTCTGGTAGCAGAAATTGATGGTTGCTAAGGGTAACCAAGGTAATATGTTGGTTGCTAAGGGTTACTAAAACGTTATGGTATGGAAATAGGATCGATGTTTTAACACATGTTGAGTTCGTTTTTCGTGCTATCTGTAAGCTATACCGGTATAGATTGTGTGGCGAGAAATTAGTCACGCAAGCCATCTGTTCTGTTTGTAGTGATATCGCCGAGTATCACAAGAGGTATCGCCGTGTACCATAGTGTTGTCGCCGAGCAGCACAGTTTTAGGGCTAGGTGTGAATCTTGTATAGTGAGGGTTTTCTAAGAAATTAGAGCAGCATGAGAATAGGGACAAAGCGCCTTCCATAAAACTCACTGTGATAAGAGTATTAGTTATATCCGAGCTTGAATGAAGGGTAAATTAGCGTCGGTGCATGATTATCTATAAACAGGTTAGAGTCCTGTACGGGTACATGTTTCATATCTATAAACAGGTGAGAGCCCTGTACGGATAACGTCGTTATTTTGCTAACGGTGCATGATTTCTATAAACAGGTGAGAGTCCTGTACGGATTTCATGTGTGTTTGAAATTAGGGAAATTTCAGTGTGAAAGTGCGAGTTTGAATTGTATTTTATGTTCAAGTGGAACTCTTAGAACTTTCACTTCGCGGTGGGTTCAGAGCAAAGCGAGTTCATAATTATACGTGTTAGAAGGGTGGGGTAAGGTTACTCTACTGACAATTGAATATTATCCTTAGTGTGAATAGCGCCGTCTATTCCGAAGTGTGGATACTTGAATGTATGTAAACTATCCTAAATAGTGAAACGAACAGATGTTGTCTTTATAGTCATTGTTAAGAATTAATTTACACTGAAAAGTGTTCTTAAAATGGCGCTGTGAAAAGATTTTGTGAAGGAGGGGTAAGCGCCAGGAGTGAGAAACGAGAAACCGCAGCTGCTGTGTACGTCACAGAGCCGCGCTGGGATTGGGTGACCTACGTCACAAGCTATATTCTGATTGGCTCTTGAGTCTCTGACGGCCTGTGAGTTGATTGGTCCTTCGGAAAAACTCCAAATTTATTGGTTGAGCAGAAAAGTGACGTAGCTCAACTGTCATTGGCTTGTTGGTGTGTTTCGCGCACGGATTGGTTGTTTTTCGGAACATCCCGGAAATATTTTACGAACGATTTTGTGAATTAGTTTTAACTCTTAAAAATGAGTTATCATTTTAAACATGTTGAGAAAAAGCCAACATTATTTCAGAAGTTTAAGAATTTATTTTCACCTGACAAGAAAATCGAAACGCGAGGTGGTAAACTACTTCATAAGTATAAAACACCTGCAGCGTATATGGAAGGTGAATATGGATATCATACTGTCTTATGGTTCGACAGTTGGAAACGTTATACTAAGAACGACGGTGTTTTAACTTGGCCTGATGATGGTTCATTTAATGTAAAAGTCTTAAGAAATTTACGAGAGAAAATGAATGCTCTTGTTCCGAAACCGAGACCAACTCAATTTGAAGCTTTAGTTGAGTGGGAAGACGAGATGTATCAGATACAAAGAGAAGCTAGTGGAATTAAAAGACCTTCTAAAAATCCACCTTGGAGAAGAGAAACTCATGAAGATAGATTGCGAATGTGGAGACAGGGAAACATGAGTGAAGGATTGTATTTAATTCATGAAATGGTAATGGGTACTCCTACAGGGAAATCTATGGAAAGTGAATCTGAGGATGCAGTAATGGAAGAAATATATACAACTGCTAGAAAGAATCAGCCTTTGAGACCTCCTAGATCATGGTCTACTCCGGTGGTTTCTACTGAAACTTCACCGAGTGCACCTCCAATTAATGAAGCTCCTAAACTTTATCCAAATAATTGTGAAATCATTGAAACTCCTAGAAGACCAGAATTCGAGAATGCTCGAAATGAAGGTAGACATTTTACAATGGCTCCAAGAGCAAGAGAACCTCCAAAAGATTATACAAGAGAGGCAAGAAATGTTGAAGATGTTGATTATAATGAATATTTAAGATCTAAAGAAGAATTAATAAAAAGAATGACAAAAGGCATGGAAGCTGTGACAGTTCCAGTAACAATTGGTCCTGTTCAGCCCGTATTTGATCAAAAGGAAACAAACAAAACTGGATTAACTATTCCTTTAAATACAGAAATTCAAAAGGCTGCTGAAAAATTTTATTCAGACTTATCTGAAATAAACTCTTCTAAATCGAGAATGCCTGACTTAACCTTTAATGAGGATTTATCTCCAAAAACACCAATGGGTGCTATATCAGATATAGGGAGTCCTGAAGTCAGGGTAACCACACCAAAACTAGATGTGGCCAAATTAAAAGCGAATATCGAAGAATTAATAATTGGAACAATTGGTCCAGATAGTTTAAATTACTATCGAGATGATGAACTACTGTTCATTTGTAAAAGCATACAGTGGAAAACGAAAAACAAATATGATCAACTAGAGGATCTAGCAGCAGAACTTGAAATCGATGTGAGTAAACAAAAGAATTTTGCGAAACATTACAGATTAGACTTTTCAGAAAGTGACATCGAGAGTTTAAACTCAATGGGAAGAATAGTTCATATTAAAGATTTGATTGTCTATATCAAAAAGCTAGGAGAACTGAACAAATGGAGAGTAAAATGGACGAAAAAGAAGGAAGATGAAAGATTGGAAAAATTGTCAAAACAATTTCCAATGAGAGAAATTGCAGGTGGAGGATATGTTCATGTCCCTTGGTCGAGACAGGACATTCTGTTATTTACAAATGACTTTCCAAAATTGAGGGAGAAACCAGTTGAGTGGTACAGGCAAGTCGATAGATTTATCAAAGTATCAAAAGTTCTGTGGATTGATTTAGATGGATTTTTTGATATTGTCGTTCCATCAGATCTTTGGACAGAATGCAAAATATCGATTAGTTGGCCAAAAACAGAACCTGAGCGAATCAAAGAAACAGGTGCTCCAAATCCACTTGTAATGGATTTTTATGAAAAAGTAATTGTTTGGATGAAAAACAAAATTCCACCCAAAGAAGTCGATTGGGTTAAAATAGAAAGAACAGAACAGGAAACAAAAGAATCAGTTCATTCTTTTTATGAAAGACTACTGTTAATTTTTAAACAATACAGTGGTTATGAAAAATTAGATGAAAAAGACATGAGCCATTTTGTCTATAGATTTGTTTATGGACTAAAACCTGAAATTGGAGAAATGATCAGAAATAGTATTGTCGGATGGCAATCACTATCTGTAGATGATATTCTAAGAAAAGCTAAGTATTGCAGTGATGAAATAGAAGTAAAACAGAAGAAGCTGAAGGAGAAAGCCATGTGGGCTCAGGTAAAGGTGGCTGAGCAACAGATTGCCAGCATGGGTAATAAGAACACTAATTTTGTTCAAACTGGGAATACAAACCAGATACAAGGAAAGTTTAAAGGTAATAATTTCCCAAAGAAATTTAGCCCAAAGATCGAGGAGTTGAAACAAAGATTACCTTGTTTTAATTGTGGCGAAATTGGACATTGGAGAGACGAGTGTCCTCATCCTCCTAAAAACTTAAAGAATCCCTTATTGAATCCACAGATGCAGAATGGTGTTGACCTGCAGCGACAGCTACAGATACAACAGGGGTTAAACGAATTAAATATTCAACGACAGTTACAGCAACAGCAACAACAACAGGTGAATAATCGTCAAGACCAATTGCCACAACCACCTTTTCCGAATTGTGGGGGAGTTCAAAAATATAATCCAAACGTGGGATTTCAGGGAAGTGAACAGGTAATAAAACCACAAAAACAGCAAAAGCAGCAAAGGGTTCAAATGCAAAATGCTTCACAACAATTTTTATTAGCAGAAAGTCAAGATAGCGATTCTGATGATTATTGTTGACGGTGCCAGAGAGAGGAGGAAGAGTGTGTTGTTGGAGCCACTCTTGAGGTTGACCAGTCTGGTCCTTTTGTAAAAGGGAAAGTTAATGATGTAGACATCACTTTTCTAGTGGACACTGGTGCTACCCGTTCTACTGTTAGATCAGTGGAAATTGAAAACCTACCTCTCTCTGGGGATACCATCCAAGTTGTCGGAGTAAGTAATCAGCAAATTAAAACTGACTTAACTGATCCAGTACCAGTTGAAATTGGAAACTACAGAGATAAACACAGATTTGTGGTTTGTAATAGTAGTCCAGTAAATCTATTGGGCAGAGACATCCTATGTAAAATGAATTGTAGAATATATTGTTCTCCTGATGGAGTTGAGTTACAAACAATGGAGGAAGATGGTTTATACAGAATGACAATGATGATGATGGAAGCAGAAGAAACAAAATTGTTTCCTGCATTTGAAGAAAAGGATTTACCTGAAGAACTCAAAGAAACAGTGAAATCTGAAATATGGGATTTTACTGGAAATGAGATGGGTCTGATGAAAAACGTAGATCCAGTAAAAATTACATTGAAACAGGGAATAGAATTTCCAAACACTCCACAATATAAAATGAAAACAGAAACAATTGAAGGTATTACACCTATAATTGAAAAATTAATCAAGCAAGGTGTATTAAAAGAAATGGAGAGTAGCTCTTGTAATTCACCAATTATGGGAGTTAAAAAGTCTAACGGAACATTTAGAATCGTACAAGATTTGAGAAAGGTTAATCAAATTGTCGTTCCATGTTGTCCTGTGGTTCCAAATCCAGCAGTAATTCTATTTCAGATTCCACATGATGCTGAATGGTATACAGTCATTGACCTTTGCAATGCATTCTTTACTGTTCCCTTACATCCAGACAGTTATGAGATATTTGCTTTCAGATTCCAAGGTAAGACCCTCGGATGGTCAAGAATCCCTCAGGGCTATACGGAAAGTCCTTCAATTTTTAACGAACTGTTAAAAAGATCATTAGAAGATCTAGACTTACCTGGTAGGTCTACGCTAGTGCAGTATATTGATGATTTGTTAATAGCTGCAAAGACAAGAGAAAATTGTGTAACAGACACAATAATTCTGTTAAATCGTCTTGCAGAAGAAGGACATAAAGTGTCCCCAGCAAAACTACAGTTTTGCAAACAAGAAGTAAAATATCTTGGTCACAGAATTGCAAAGGGAAAAAGACAAGTAACAATAGAAAGAATAAAAATGATTCAAGCAATGTTACCACCAAGAACACAAAGACAGGTAAGAATGTTCTTGGGAATGGTTGGTTACTGTCGACAATGGATAAGTGGATTTTCAGTAATTGCAAAACCACTACAAAGACTGACAAAGTCAGATGTAAAAGATCCAATTATTCTCAATGATGCTGAGATGGACTCTTTTGAGAACCTGAAAAAGAGCTTATGCCAAGCTCCTGCTTTAGGCATGCCAAATTATGAGAAAGATTTCGAACTGTATTGCAGTGAGAGAGAAGGATGTGCATTATCTGTGTTAATTCAGAGACACGGAAATTTAAAGAAACCTATTGCATACTTCTCTGCAGTTCTTGATCCAATTGCTAAAGCATTACCAGGTTGTTTGAAAGCAGTTGCAGCTACAAGTATCAGCCTCGAACAAAGTGAGGGGATCATAATGGGATTTCCTGTGAAAGTTTTTGTGCCTCATTCAGTTGAAATATTACTGACAAGAGGTAAGACTCAACATTTAACAAGTAGCAGATTAACAAAATATGAGAAAATCATACTAGGAGCAGATAACGTTTCGATTTCAAGATGTTTAAATCTGAATCCTTCTACATTACTGCCTGATTCTGAAATTGTTGATGACATTGAAACAGAACATGAATGTTTAGATGTCATGGAATTCTGCACTAAACCAAGAAAAGACATCAAAGACAGACCTTTGTCTGAATCGGATTTTGTCTACTTTGTAGATGGGTCATGCTTAAGATCCGAAGGAGGTAGGTGTCTTAAAAGCTTCATATTCAGTTTGTACAGTCGTAGATGTTGAAGAAGCATCATGTCTTGAAGGAGTTCGTTCAGCACAGGTGGCTGAATTGATTGCTTTAATTCGTGCATGTGAAATATCAAAAGATATAAGAGTTACCATCATTACTGATAGTCAGTATGGGTACGGAGTTGTGCATGATTATGGACAACTCTGGTCACAGAGAGGATACATGACATCAGCAGGATCACCAATTAAAAATGCAGTTTTCATTAGGAGATTAATTGAAGCAATACAATTGCCAAAAGAAATTGCCATTGTTAAGTGTGCAGCGCACACTAGAGGAACTGATTATATTTCCAAGGGAAATGCCTTCGCAGACGAAACAGCTAAATACTGCGCAAGGAAAAATTATTCATACAATCGGGAGAGGAGTAAAGAAACTGATTCAAATTCATTAATGCTAACAACTGTTGTAGAAACATGGCATGAGATTAGAGATTTACAAAATGAAGCAGAAGATGAAGAAAAAGACTTATGGTTAAGATCAGATTGTAGACCACGTGAAGAAGATGGAGTGTGGGTTTACAAAGATGGCAGAGTAGTCTTACCAAATTGTTTGATTGCTGATATGGCCAGATTATATCATGGTCCAGCACATCTAGGAAGAGATTCTATGGTTAGACTTTTCAGAGAAACATGGTTCAATACCAAGTTTAGAACTATCGCTGAATCTTTTTGTCAAAGGTGTTTGTCATGCCAACAAATGAATCCAAACAGAAAATCAGTGGTGGGGACAGGAATAATTGGTCGAGAAGGTGGTCCCTTTACCAGGTTACAAATGGATTTCATTGAAATGCCCTTACACAATTGTTTGAAATATGTGCTTGTAATTGTATGCTTATTTTCAAGATGGGTAGAGGCTTTCCCTACACGACATTGTGATTCAATTACAGTGGCAAAACTAATGCTCAGAGAAATCATCCCAAGGTACGGTTTTCCAGTCACTATTGAGAGTGATGGAGGAAGCCATTTTGATAACAAACTGATGAAGTTAATTTGCGAAGCTTTGAGCATTGAGCAGAAAATACACTGTGCATACAGACCAGAGGCATCAGGAGTAGTTGAACAAATAAATGGAACAATTAAAAACAGAATTGGAAAAATGTGTCTTGAAACAGGTATAAAATGGACTGATGCTCTTCCACTTGTTTTAATGTCATTAAGAAGTACACCAGATAAAAAGACAGGTTTGAGTCCTCATGAAATTTTAATGGGAAGAGTTATGAGGCAAGCTTTTGTACCTGTAGGTAAACTGTTGAGCATAAATGACAGTGCTATTTTGGATTACTGTAAAAGGTTATCTGATATGGTAACTTCTGTATCTAATCAGGTGGGAACTGAAGCTCAATCAGATGAAAAGGTTTTGACACATGATCTGAGACCTGGCGATTGGGTCAGAACGAAAGTACATCGGAGAAGGAATTGTCTAGCTCCTAGATGGCAGAAACCTAGGCAGATAATTTTAATCACTACTAATGCTGTAAAGTGCAGAGGATTGAAACGTTGGATTCATCCTAGTCATACTATTCCAGTACCAACTCCTGAGAGTTCTGACGTTGAAAGTGATACCACAGATGATTCTGATTCTGAAGCAGAAGGCGAAACAGAAGGTGAAATAATTCCAGATTCTGAAGATCGACAAGAAAGTCGACATCTGGAAACTGTGCCAGTGAATGGAAATTTGACAAGAAAAGACTTGGAAATAATTGAAATAGATTCTGAAGGTGAAGAGAATCTGTTAAAAGGAAAGATAACTGAGGATTCGGTTGTCTCCATTGAAGACAAAGAAGCAGAACAAAAAGAAGTTTCAGACCAGGAGAGTATCGAAAGGCAGAGAATAAACTCTGAAGTAAGGAACAAAAATCCGAAATCTGGGAAGTTGGGGGTAATTGAGGAAGAGGAGGAAGACGAATTACCGAGTACCAGTGATGGAAGACAAAGTGTTCCTGAAGGAGTGAAATTGCCGAATAGAGAAGTTCCTGAGTCAATTGAAATTTCAGACTACGAAACTGAAGAAAGTGACGTGGAAGGTGAAAGTGAAAACAGAAAGAAAAGGACTTGGAAGTCAGAATCAAATACTTCTGAACCAAAGAAGAAGTACGTGAGGAAAGCAGACTACTGGCCAGGTGGAAGATTGAGAGTCAGATTGATCAAAAAGCCAAAAGAACAAGTTGAAGAAATCAGTAGTCAAAAGAGTCCTGGAAAAGAAGTTGGAGTTGGAAGAAAAATTGAAGTGATATCGAGAAAAGGGAAGAGAATAATAAGACCAAACCAAAAATACAAGTCTCCTGAGTGGACTTACTTAGTAATTCCACCTGTTATTGACATATATGATAGTAGTGAAGAAGAAAACGAAATCCAAGAAATTAGTGACAATGATTGAGGTACAGAAATATTAAATTGGCAAAAGGCTGAAGAAAATTTGTTAGTTGACACAAGGTCGAAGAAAAACTGTTTAGTTGAAGAAAACTTATGTATGACATAAGGTCGAAGAAATCTTGTTTAGGGTTTTAAAAAAAAAAAAAAAAAAAATATTTTAAAAGGGGGGTGTAAATATAAATTTAGAATTTTAAAATTTTTTTTTTTTTTTTTTTTTTTGAGGCTAAAATTAACCAAGAATGCCTTATGTTAAGGAGAGCACTTCAAAGTGTTCTGTTTTTAAAAGATGCTGTAAGATGACTCTGGTGTGTCTGCTCATTTTAGTTCTGCTCTGGTTGGTTCTAGCTGTGATTATCCCTTTAGAAATGAATAGAGAATTACACAAAGTTAACATAACAAGCAAAGCTCTGGTTAGCCAAACTAAACATAGTGCGTCTGCAAAAGTTATTGATCATCAGCCTAACATTCATCAAGATAAATCAATTGGTGATTTCTCAAGTAATACATTCACAAAGCTATTGAGTGAATATGTTAAGGTAATGGATGCAAAAGACTGCTACGTCTGTGTTAAGTTACCTGCTTCTGTTTCTGAGGGAGTAACATATAATATGCTTCCTCTCACTTATGCTGTAACATGTAGTGTATTAACTAGTTTATTTTATCAAACTGGACGTTTAGAATATTACTATTCAAATTATGATGAAATTTTTGCAAATATTAAGATTGATAATGCTTTAAATAAGCATAAGAAAGCAAAACAAATGAGAGAATTTTTCCTTGTTACTAACGAACTCACTTACGAGTATGCTTACAAGAATAATCTAACATGTAAATTAAGTGCTGAAGGAAAGACATTTTTGAATATGGTTGAGGAGAGAAGAGCAATTTATAAGAGGAATGAATTAGTCAAGCAGACTAAGTCAAGTTACTGGCAGAAAGAGGATGAGAAATTAAATGGCAAAATGCTTGAAAATATTGCAATTCACATAGACAAACCAGTTAGTGGAAAACTTTGCATTAGAAGAGATAATACACTTTTTGATAATTATTTTGTAGGTGCAAGTAACTGTGAAGATACTTATCAGATTTTGGGAGGTTGGGGATTTAAAGGTGGAAAAGATCCTATCTTTCCTGGGATTTATTTTGTTTGTGGTGACAAAGCCTACTACAACCTTCCAGACCACTGGTATGGAACTTGTTATGTGGGAATTGTTTTTCCTAAAGTGTTTCATGTTGACAGAGATTCAGAAGGATTGTTTAAAATTCATAATTATGTAAATAGAGTTAAAAGAGAAACTTTTACTGAAGTTCTGGGAGATATTTTTCAAGCTGTAATACCTTTTGTTGGTATAACCCTAAATGCAGGGAGAATCAGAAAATTGTCCACTATAGTTGATAGATTATCAACTGACACAGCTGATGGGTTTCAATTAGTCAATGTTGAAGTTATTGCAATTAGATCTATGGTAATTCAAGACCGCCTTGCTTTAGACATACTCCTAGCAAAAGAGGGAGGAGTCTGTGGCATTTTACATGTACAACATTGTTGTACATATATACCTGATGAAAGTAAGAATATTGAAATGTATATTAAGAATATTACACAAATGCATTCAGAGATAATTCCTTTAGAAGAAGATGATTTTACAGGGAAACTTTCAAAAAGGTTTCAAGCAATTAAAAACTGGTTTCATGATATTGGAAGTTCAATTCTTGGCAAGATTCTGGCACCTTTGATTATAATAGTATTCATTTTTATTTTGACCAAAATAAGTTGTTTGTTACATAAAAGAAAGAAACAGTTGAAAGAGAAGAAAAGAATCTATAAACTCAGAAAAGAAGAAGAAAGAGAGATCGAATTACAGGAGTTACATAGAGAGCGTTATGCTAATTCCAAAGATTATGCAGAAACAGACTTTTAGGTTTACTGATACAAATGAATTTGAATCGATTTCTTAGAAATTTAAATTATCAAAATTTTGAGTGCTGGTGTGGTGATTTGTTAATCACCAGATGAGGGAGTTGATGGAGCGAGATAGAAAACAAAATTTTGTTTAATCTCGTGAAGTCACATTTCCATAACATGAATAATAATATTAATGATTTGTGATATGTCGTGCTAATACAACTTAGATTAAACTTTACACATGGGGGGACTAACATGTGTGCTCATAAACGTGCATAATTGTTGCATCTTTTTGTTCGTGCAAAATAATAAAATAATTTATTGTTTTCGTTTTTGTCATTACTAACTGCTGCAAACTTAAAAGAAGCATGTGCTTGTTTTGCTTTTCCTTGTCTGTGTGATGTCATTTCTACTATTCTAGGTGCATATGAGTCTCATGGAATAACGGAGACTGGTAGATATAAACGCTGCTTTATTTGTTTGCAATGGCTAGGTAACATTTTGATTAATCGGGTGGGTTAATTAATTAGTAAATCTTGGGGTGGATACAGAATCTACATTATTTCTTACATTAATACTTTTCTTGTGTTTGTTTTATACTAGAAAGCTTAAGTTGCCTGCTTTTGGGCCTAGTCACTTGAGTCGCAGAAAAGAGCTGACTTGTAATTCTGCAAAAGTCACGAGACGCCCATTCTGAATTAAAGCGTTTATCAAAGCTGCATTCACAAAGCAAAAACTGATGTGCTGTCATCATTCTGTCGGACGTGGCCAAGGTCGAAAGTGAACATTTTGTCAGCCTTAACTTGGCATCCGCGGAAGTTGCTTGGACGTAGTGAGAACAAATTTGAACATTTGTTGCAAACTCAGGAAGCTCCTGGTTTCACGTGGAAGAGACAATGGTCTTTATGAAACATGATCTAATGGAACTTTTGAAAAGTGGGTGACATGTCACTTGTCACTCTCAGCCAATGGGACGTCGAAGATTTCTGAAAACTTTCCTTTGCGTAGTTTAGTTAGCGTAGAAAGGTATAAAAAGTCATGCCCCTAGGGATGGGCTGGCTGCTGCTTTCTGACTTTCCGATGAGGGTGATGTGCTGTCGGACTTTGCGTGGAGCACGTAAGAATCCTCAAAGAACTTTTCTTTAATTTCTATCTATTTAGCTTAGTTAAGGAATTAGGTTTTAGAAAATGCTAAACTATATATATTTACTTTAAATTTGATTCACTTACTTAAATTGTATTTTTCTCATATTTCTTACAATCATGCTTGCTTTATTGCAAATAAAATTCATTTATAAAACTATCAACTTATATACCATAATTTAGTAAATAAAATCTTACTTTTGACAAACAAGCTGGTCTTGGTTATTCAGAAGTGTAGGTTACTATTAGCTAGATCACGTCGCAAATGGTGGTCATTTAAATGGTCAAGTTTTATTCTTATGACAATATTCTTTTCGCAAATGTATAAAATTGTATATAGTTTGTAGATAATGTGTATATAGATTTAATCTGACCACCTGATTCAGTAGGCCCAAAATATGTCAGGTGTATAAATGGGTCCATATTTAGTATAGAATTTTGTTTATAG
Source organism: Lissotriton helveticus (assembly GCF_964261635.1). Taxonomy (NCBI): domain Eukaryota; kingdom Metazoa; phylum Chordata; class Amphibia; order Caudata; family Salamandridae; genus Lissotriton; species Lissotriton helveticus. The sequence goes on along the minus strand of NC_136068.1, from coordinate 64,115,764 downwards.
GTTATGAAGTTGGGTAGCGTTGTTTATGATATATTTTCTATAGGCCGCTGGATCAATATGCCCAGACATAGGTCTGTTTCTCTCCATGCCACTGGTGTCAAGCTATCCTGGATGATGAGGGGTGAAACTCTGAAACCAGTCCTAGGATGCTGATTTCCAGTTCAGGGAGGACCTGGCCTGGCAGGTTGGGCTGGATTGCTCCCATTGGGTGCAGGGTCAAGACTGATTTGCATATGGCTGGGTCCAAACTCAAATGGCATGGTGAGCAAAAAAACTATGGATTTACGCCCAGATCTCTGTACTGATGTGAATGTACGGCATTGTTCTGCATTCTGTCCATCAATTGTTCTTTTTACATTTGTCACCCCGAGTGGGACGGGTATGCTCAGACTTGGGTCCTGTGCTCTCCATGCCACTGGATTCGAGCTATCCTGGCTGATGAGGGGTGAAACCCTGATACCGGTCCTAGGATGCTGGTTTCTAGTCCAGGGAGTACCTGGCCTGGCAGTTTGGGCTGGACTGCTCCCATTGGGTGCTGGGTCAAGACTGATTTGCATATGGCTGGGTCCAAACTCAAATGGCCTGGTGAGCAAAAATGTCTTAGATTTAGTCCCAAATCTCTGTACAGGTGTGAATGTATGACATTGTTCTGTATGCTGTCCATCAATTGTTCTTTTTGCATTTGTCACCCCGAGTGAGACAGTTCTGCCCAGACGTGGGTCCCGTGCTCTCCATGCCACTGGAGTCGAGCTATCCTGGTTGATGAGGGGTGAAACCCCGAAACCGGTCCTAGGATGCTTGTTTCAAGTCCAGTGAGGACCTGTTCTGGCAGTTCGAGCTGGGCAGCTCCCATTGGGCGCAGGGGGAAGACTGATTTGCATATGGCTGGGTCCAAACTGGAATGGCATGTTGAGCAAAAATGATGGACTAAGGCCCAGATCTCCGTACTGGTGTGAATGTATGACATTGTTCTGCATTCTGTCCATCAATTGTTCTTTTTGCGTACATTCAATTTTTTCTCAAATTGCAAGCCACAAAACATCGCGATTTGCAACTCACAAAATGGAATGGTCGTAATCTGGCCCAAGAACACATGTAAACAACATTGTTGCAGGTTAGATCAGGTTAGCAACTGATCATGCAGGCCGGAGCCACAATAGGGCAACAACACCCACCGCCACCACCCCCAGGACTACGCTCTCCGTCCCCCCCGCCCCCCTGGGGCCCTACCCCGGGCACCCCCCTCCCCTTTGGACAAAGATATTGCACATCAACTCTATGGAATCATGAACGAAACAATTCACCTGAAGTCGCACAATCACAACACATAACATACATGTGTGGTCAGAAAACGGGAAATCATCAATTCATCTCATGATATCTAAATGATTGTCTTCCCAGGACATTCTGTAAGTCACAGCCTGCAAGACGGAAATCTAGATAACAAGGTGTGTCATGCGCTCAGCAAAAGTACAGGGGGAGAGAGTGAAAGAGAGAGAGAGAGAGACAGAGATAAGGAGAGAAAGAGAGAGAGAGAGAGAGAGAAAGAGAGAGAGAGAGAAAGGCAGAGTGAGAGAGGGAGAGAGAAAGAGAAGCAGAGAGGAAGAGAGAAAGAGAGAGAGAGAGAGAGAGAGAGAGGGGGGAACAAGATTGCGCGATCATAGGCACGCCGATTCCTAAGACATGCGCAGTAGAGACAACGACTCACGCCCTTGCATGTAGCGCATCACCGGAACCGCCCTTTGCATTATACCCATGTAAGGGCAGGTTTCCGCTTTCAATTTACCTACTAATTGATGCACTCGGCAGTATATAAGAAGCCTCACCCCGGCCTGACTCTCCACTTCTTCGGAGCCGCGTTGAGGGGAAGGCAGTCGATTAGACCGTGCAGTAACCGTGAGTTTGTTTTGCAGAACCGAGGACTATTCAATTCCTTATCCTCGCACTACTATTTGAACCTAAAAACCTACCCTTAACATTCTTTAGATTGCTATATTAAGCTGTAAGGAAGAAATCGCCCAATACTACGCCTTGGCTCATGAGGTCAGAAAATCTAGAACTATAAGTAAGCCTCCAAAAAACTTTGTCTTCTTTTACAGCTAGTCCTTTGGGAAGGATATCTTTGGCGTATTTTCACTACATGTGTGTCTGTGTCTAATGTGTGTCTTCTTTTTAAGTATTTTTTCACAGGGTCCTTGGGCCATAATTTTGGTCCATTTACACCCCAAAAAACAGGGATTTTTTTTATACTTTTTCCCTTGTTCCTGGACGTTCGACTGTGATGTTTATTGTATGTTCTTGTACTCCACAGGTTCTACTCATGCCAATTGGGCGCAACTGAACTTACAAACAAACATTGATAGGTACATTTCACCTAGTTTTTTTTGTAAATTACCCTTTTACATTTACATTTTTTATCCATGTGAATAAGGTGGGGATTAATGTGCAGATCCCCGTCCTGAAGAAGGAGTCCCAGCACTCCGAAACATGTCGACGCTTTTCACAGGTTGACATACCCTAATACGTATGTTAATCAACCTTACCTTTTGCACTTTTTTAACAGTACCAGCCGAGGATTCAATAAATATATCTTTCTCCTACGAGCCAGGTATTTTTTATTTCTCACTGTTTCACCTCACCTTATCACTCACATTCCTTCACACACGTACACATAGGTCACTACTAAGTGCTCTTGCGTATTCGTGAAGTCGTAGCACGCCGCATCCCGTAGAGGGGTGCGAAGGCCCCGATGATGAAGCATGACACCAAGGGGCCTGTTGGTGTGTGAGGGGCATTTAACCAACACTGTGCGCTCCCCATCACTTTAGGGATCACTACCACTCTCTAGGTGGATTCCATTTTGTTTATACGAATTAACAGGGGAGACTGAATCCACTATCTCTCCCTCCCTCCTATTGTTATGTTTAAGCTTGTGGCAGCAATGCCATAAGGAGGGTCTAGCTACCTCTCGCTAGTGTGCAGCCGGGGCAGCCACTCCTTCCGCCTGCGTCTGCTCCATGTTCTCCATGATTCCCCGCATGTGTCCCAACTCCAGTGCGAGCTCTCTGGAGGCTCTTTATTCTTGTCACAGACTCAGGACTCTAGCAATGTCAGCCATGGTGCGTTACAGAGCATGAAGCGGACTGTGGGTGTCCGTTATGGACTGTGAGTGGTCCCTGATGGGAAATAGACACCCGCGTATGGCGCCTAGTTTGACTGCCATGCAGTCTAACCCCACCTGCACCTGTTCAGCCAGCTTCTCCTGGCAATCCAACACTCGGCGTTGGAAGGCCATGTGTTTGTCGTTGGGGTCCTGGGATGCAGCCGTGGTGGTGGGTGCTGCCTACTGCCTGCTGTGTGTTCTGTGCTGGGGGTGGTTTCTCCTCATAGCAGCTGGGCTGCCCTGCTCCTGGAAGTGGGCTGGGGAGGCTCTCCACAAGCTGTTGGAGAACGTTGGAGTCGAAGGTGTGGTGTTCCTCTTTGTCATCAGAAAAGAGAGGTTCGGCCGGCTCCGCAGGAAGAGTTGGATTTCCACCTGCAATGTGAAGGGGAGATGCAGTTTACCATTGTGTTCACATGTATGTTGACGCATGGTACATGTTTACATTCAGACTGCATGACAGTGTACATTATGACTGTTTGGGGGAGCTGCCTATTTGATGCGGGACAGTGGAAATTCCGACAACATCATGGATGTGTGTTTGTACTTGTACATTGTCAACTCACATTTCCCTGCAATGCCTAATGTGATTGGCCAGTTTCTATGCACATGCGGCACCTGTTGTGTCCTCTTTTCTTTGACAAAGACATTGACAAAGATGTGGTACAAACCGCAACACGGATAGTACCACATCTTTGTCAATATCGATGTGCTCTGCATGTAATGTTTGTGTGCCGCATTTTGGGGGAGTCATCCCTGCAGCTCTGATTTAGCTGCCCCTTATCCCTTACTTGTGGTGTGCCTCTGGCTTCTGTGCTTATACAGTGCTGAGATGTTGCATACTTGGGTGCATTGGTCTCTTGGTGGAGTTTGGGTACTGGGGCATGGTTTGTCCGCAGATGTGCTATGCTTAATTGTGCATGTGTGCCATTGTGCCCATCTCCCCATCCCCCAGTCCCTGGTCCTTACTCACCCTGTGGCTGTTGTGTCCGGTCATGTTGAGCAGTGTCCGGGCCCCCAACTCCTGCCACTGTCTCCCCACTGATTACTCGGGACACCATTTCCGCCATCTCGTCCAGCTCTTCCTGTGGCGCTGGACTCCCACCTCCAGTCTTCCTTGCTGCCTTCCGATCGTTTGCGAGTTTCTGCTTGGTTTTGCACTTCACATCATTCCAGTGCCTCTGGACCTCTTCCATTGTTCTCTTCAGCACTCCGACTGCATTCACCTTGTCCACCATGATCTGCCATATTTTATTTTTAGTTGCCAGTGACACAGTGGAGGTGACGAACAGTAGTTGATTGTGTTCCACCACCTCCGTAATCAGGATCCTGTTTTCCTGCAGACTGATCCGCTTCTTCCTATTCTTCTTGTCCTTGCCCTTCCCTGACCCGAGGTCCAAGTCTGGTCCTCCGGGGGGCTTATGGGGTTCTGGTTGTCCTCTGTACTTGCTTTGGCTACCTCCATTGTGCATCGCTGCTGTTTGGCTTTTGTTTGTATGTTTTTTTTCTACCTTTTCTAGTGCATTTTCCCGCATGACGTGTAGGAATTGCAGGCCTGTGGCAGATTTTTGTGTTGCGATTGGTGTCATCTCTACTATTTTCACGTTTGTGTTTCACATTTTTGCGGCGTCGCGTTGATTTTAACGCGTTAATTTGATGCGTCATCGTGAGACTATTGCATGGTACCACCGTGTTGGGAATAGCACGTTAACACAGCGTTATTTTCCGACGATAGACTGCGTTGTGAAGAGTTGCGTTAACCTAATTTTGTGGTAGTCATCAGACGTTCTTGAGAATATGCCCCAAGGTCTTTAATGAAGCATCACTTTGAGTTTTCTGATCTAGTACAAGCACAACATGTTGATGTGATGTTTGTAACATAGGCAAAATTCGGCTCCGGCCCAGAAAGTGTAGCTATGCCATTTACCGGCTAGATAGGCAAATAAAGAAGGGAGGGGGTTGGCTGTGTTTTATCGGAATCATCTCATAACAACCTTTGAACCGTTAACATCTTTTGGCTCTAAAGCTCTCGTATTTTTGGTTCAACCGCCTGAATTGCAGTCTTTTAAGGGTATGCTAATTTACCACACACCAGGACAACAAAGGGGTTTTGTTGATTAGCTTAGCATCCCCCTCAAAACTTCTATTCTCCATGCTAATTTCATGGTTTTAGGTGACTTTAATTTCCATCTGGAAAATGAGGCAGATTCAGACACCATAAAGCTGATTGATGCAATGAACGCGCTTGAAGTATCCCTCATCACTAGCGGTCCAACGCATAGGGCTGGGCATATGCTAGATAGGATTTTTTCTAACCATCTACCTATTAATATATTACCATCTCTCCCTTTTACCTGGTCCGGCCACAGGGCAAAGACATCTAATGCAACAAACTCCTAGTAGAGCCTGGTCAAAAGTACAGCCGACCGAACTGAGAGATACCCTCATGGCAACCAGTTGACAATCCAGAGCAATGTGTTGAAAACTTTTTGCTCTGGCTAAGCCTCTGCTCTAGACTTTCTAGCCCAGATTAGATTATAAACTAAGGCTGAGAAAGTCTCCCAGCCTTAGTAAAATTAAACCCTTAGGACATCTAGTGCTGGAGGCAAGAACAGAAATGGAAAAAAACTAGGAGGTTGAAGAAAAACGTATTTATAAAAATAAGTTAGCAGAACGCATAAAATGCATTTTAGCTGCTAAAAGTTGCTACTATTCAGAGCAAATAAAGTTAGCCTGCTAAGCCAACAAACTCTATTCCAAGTCATAAAAATCTGGTGGTACCAACCAGCCACAACACTGCCATAATAAATCAAAAATTCTGTGCTGCTCTGGCCGACTTCTTTCAAGAAAAAGTAGCCAACATCTTCAATATATTCACTGCAGACAGAACAGTCATCCATACGGATGGACAATCTCTCAACCCCACATCAGCTAAATTCTCGACCATCAGGGTTCCCGTGGAAGAACAACCTATTAAGCTAATTCCAGTCATTAAATCTGGGGCTCCTCAAGACCCTTTCCTCTTGGAAATTATGCACATTATTCCAGCACAAGTGGGGCAAATCTTCAACAGGATCTTTGCGGGGGGAGTCATTCCTACGCTATGGAAGTAGGCTTCTGTTCTGCTTTTGTTGAAAAAGAAAACTCTAAATGCCACGGACGAAAACAACTATCGACCCACTTCTAGACTCACTTTTGCCGCAAAACTAGTGGAGAATGTATTGAATAAACAACTAGTAGAATATATAGAAGAAAACTATCTGCTGGATGATACACAACACAGGTTGTGGTGCTAACCACCCAAGACATCCATAAAACGCTAGACAAGGGAGGGACAGCAGCTCTAATTTTGATTGACCTCTCACCGGCGTTTGACACGGTCAACCATGAGAATTTGGTAGACCACCTGCGGAGCCTGGGAATTGAGGATACAGCACTAAACCTTCTTCAATCCTTTCTATTTATTAATTTACAAACTGTGGCGCTAGGCACTTTCTCTTTGAGGCCGTTTTGCCTGCACTCTGGAGTCCCTCAGGGCTCAGCCCTAAGCCCAACACTGTTCAACCTTTATGTTACACCGCTGGCTACACTTATAAAGAAATCGGGTTTCTTTCTAACTTCTTATGCAGATGACACTCAAATCGTGGTGTCATTAGCAAAATATGACAATTACTCTGGCTCTTTTTTTTAGAACCTGCAAGAGCAATGCAAGCAATTGGATGGATAACAACTGTCTTACATTAAATGCAGCCAAAACAGAGGTCATTATGTTTGGCAATAACCCTTCCTTCCTGATGCTGGAGTGGTGGCCGCCAGACCTGGGCCTCCTTCCCAAAGCAGTTAACAAAGTAAAAAATGTTTTGTTTCTTCTAGACAAAGAGTTGAAGCTGAAGGATTAAGTGAATAAAATGACATCCGCCTCATTCTGCTCCTTGTAGCTTGTTAAAAAGATTGAACATTTTCTGCATCTGAGCTTCTGAAAACAGTAGTCATTGCACTAGTACTTTCAAAGATCGACTATTGTAATAGCCTTCATCTCAATCTTGCCGTAGGTCCCATGTAAAGGCATCAGTCACTGCAGAATGCAGCTGCACGCTTTCTCTTTAAAATCCTTAAATATGAATCAGCCAGGGGAGCAATCCAGAAACTCCACTGGCTACCATTCAGACAACGTCAGATTTATGGCTCTCTGCCTGTCATACAAATCATTGCATGGACTGGGGCCAGTACATTTTAAAGAGAAGCTCAAATGGTACATCTGAGGGAGGACTCTTCGCTCAGGATCTGCTATGAACCTGACAATCCTGACAATCCTGACAAGCCTACCACTGACACTAAAGGCCGCCACCTCCTTACTCATTTTCAGGAAGGCCCTGAAGACATGGCTCTTCTCCCAGGACTAGGAGTCATCTGGGCAAAGGCCAAAACTTGTATCAGCTCTGCAGTTACAATTGATTCTATAGTGCCAAGGCAAGGCCTCTGGCAAGAGTTGCGCTTTGCAAATTACAAATCAAATCTTCTTGCTGGAGTTGATGCAGGTGGAGCTCTTTTAAACTGTTGCTGTCAAGGACTTCACTCCTTCACTTTCCAAAGCGAGGCAATGTTGTTTCAAATTGTGCAGAAAGTTCAGTCATTCAGAGTTCAGTCATCTTGGTGCAGGCCATGGTTCCAGCAGGGCAGTCCTTTTTCTTCTTCATTGACCTGAGTTGCTGGGTATTTCCCCATATTTATCCATTGTTCTTGGGTGACAAGCAGGCAGGCACCCCCGATCAATTGGGTGCAGGGTGGCATTCTCATGTATGACAACTTCCTCCAAAGTGTTGTATATTCGTGTCCCACAAAGCACTATTCCTTTAAAATCCAAAATGGAGAAACTCTCTACTGGAGGTCAAGATCTGGATAAGCCAACCCACTGATGTGGTTAAGTTTCGCTAACAATCTCCTTCCCGCCCCACTGCTAATTCAATTACTGGGGCTCCTGTCTGGCTGGGATGCACAATGTAGGAATGAGCCTGTGTCCCCTCTCGCCATTCATTCTTTGAAGACCACTTTGGCTACTCCACACCCATTATGCCTTTTGCTCCGCATCTGCAGATCTCCTCCCACCAGATGTCCTTTGTCTCTATGCAGGCCACTTCACTCGGAGAGGCTGCTGGGACTCTCGAATTTAGCACCTCAGAAAAGCAAGTTCTATAACTTCTTTCCTGTGATAGTTAGAATAACTCTAATCTTACCAAGTTGTCGGATGTATTCTAATTATCATTTTAATACTTTGAAGTATGTTTTAGCTCCCTACTATCAGTTATACTATATTAAATTATTCCCATGTTAGCCTATGGAGCCAATGTGCTACAAAGGTGAAAAACCAAATTGACAATTTTTCCCTCACCTGGGGATATAAAACATCTTTTATAATATTCCTGCTTATAGTTACAAAGCATCCTATCCCTGAGGCACTTAAGGGTGATCCATATGTAAAAATAAGGTAGTTTAAGCCTTTGGAAGTACCTTTAATTCCAAAGTCGAATTTGCATATAATTTACTTTTAAAAGTAGTCTGCAAACCAGGGTTGGCCTAATATTGGCAGCAGGCAACACAGCAGTGCTCTCATAAATGCATTAAATCTGCAGGGACTCTAAACCGACATGCCATTACCATATACTAGGGACTTACAGGTAGGCTGTCATACCATATCGCAATTACACCTAATTACCATATACCTTTTACACAAAGCACTGTCCAATGGACTGGGTAGCAGAGCCCAGGGCACAAGCAGAGTCAGTTACCAACAATAACAGTCAAAAAATTGGCGTGATCAGGGCAAAAAAGATGACTTTCTCACTACTGTATTTTACAAATTGGTATGGCTTTAAAGCACCAGCAGAAGAGTTCTATTTATATCTAGCAATTTTCAGGCAACAACAAAAATGTCAAGATAACTCTGGTCATTATTGTTCCTATGTCTAGGGGCCTAGCCTCGGCGGTTTGCCCTCCCTCCTTGAGGTCCATGCACCTATTCTATTTCTAACTTCCTTGTCACGAACTGGCTTCAGCACCCGTCACTCCTCTCACAGGTCTGGCTTCGCTCCTGCAGTCGCAACTTTTTGACACACCTGTGCGCCTTGCTTTACTCCTGTATGGCTCCACCACCACCAGGTTTTGGGAGGGGGAGGGCTGCGGTGGAGTTTCCTGATTTTTATTAGTTTTTCAGTTGTTTATGAGGTTCTTTCCTAGGGCTGTAAGCCCGACACAAAATGGCTCTCAGCTTTGATGGTAACAGGGGGACTGTACCAGACCTAGTGCTACGTGCAACTGGACTTCCATTAGTTGTAGGGTTTGCCTCTGGGTCCTGTACACCCTACTGTACTCTAAATGTTGTATGGCATATGATGCTGAAAAAAAGATTTTTGACACAAAGAAAGTTACTTTTTTCCAATACTTAACTATCCTAATGTTGTAAAAAGTGTATGTTTGGGAATAAATATTGTGATTTAGACAGCATGTTTTCTTTTCTTGTGTTAGGGTCCTGTGTCATATGTTATTGGTTTAATTTCTATGGTTTTAGGTTGTTTTGTTAAGCAATGTAATATAAATGTAGTAAATGGGTTTCTTTATGCAGATCCCTCACCATTTGAATCCTCCTAGGTGCAAGACTGGATTCAGAGCAATTAAAATAGCTCCATAGCACCATTCAAGTGGCCCCCCACTCCAGCCACGGGATCAGTACCTCCTCCTGGGGTGACATCACAAAGCCACATATGGTTGCACTCTAAGCACTGTCAGTCCTTTTCTTCTTTTTCTTCCATGCCTTCTGACTTTCTGGACTGGCTGTACCAGGCACCAGGCTTTTTCATGCGAGGCTGGAAGAGTGGGGTCAGTTTGATCACTGGGGGTAGCTTTTTTACTGTGGGGCAGTTTTGCAGAAGTGCTGTAATATCAGCCCCCAGTAAAACAGGCAGCAGGCCAGCAAAATCCACTAAGCACCCAGTTTTGTTTCCAGCCTCCTTGTGTTTTGAAATATGTTATGGTTTTAAAAGCACCTGGTGCAGAGTTCCTTGTATTTCCAGCTGTTTTCAGGCAACAGTAAGAGTATCCAAATATCTCTGGTGATGCATCTTGTAGCTGGAGAGATTGGAGTTTTGTCTTAAAGCTGTTTTGATTCATCCAAGCTAGCACAGTGTGTTTTTATGCCTGCTGCAAAGAATGTGTACCACACAGGATTGTATTTTATGTGCATAGCTCAGTGGGTTACTGCTTTTGTCACATTGATCCTTTTGTTACTCTGCAGTTCATGAGTTACAATCTTAATCTAGCACAGTGAGTTATGAACTGCCATCAAAGAGCTGCATACAAACTGCAAGATAATGGTAAGAAAGTTATGTTTTTATCAGTCTTTTGTAGCCCTAATGTTGCTAAAACTGGTTTGTTGGAGTAGAGAAGCATTATTATTAGTAAAACCAACCCTAACCACATTTTGAATCCTGAGGTTATGTTTCTCCAGAACAAGCACTCTTAAAAATGCCTACCCGGATGGATAACATTTGAATTCTTCACCTTGTAGTCATTATTGACTTGCATACCATTTTCTATACACTGAGTTACACTGAGTTACTCATATATGATTCACCTGCTCCGTGTGTGCCTGTGATGGAAAGTGCTCCTACACTGGTGTCTCCAGAGCAGGTTGTTCCTAATGTACTCCACCCCGCCGCGATGGCTGACGGCAGAATGGGCCACTATCCAGTGGCTGAGGTTCCCTTTGAGTGGGAAGGGGTTGCAGGTTCACTTCGAGTTGCCGTAAGCCCTGCCGTGCCAGTTGATTGTCTGTTGGGGAATGACATGGAGCACAACACTTGGAGAGAGGTGGAATACCGGACGCTTTCTGCGATGCTGGGTACACCTGACTGGGCCTGTGTAAGCACACGGTCTGCGACTGCCCGGAGAGGGAGTTCGCCTGGGTTGGAGCCTGGAACAATGGCCCAACCCGCTGCCAAAAAGGGACAGACGCGGAGACAGGGACAGCCTGCTTCGGCTTCCACGCCCCATGTGACAGATCGGCCCCCTGTGGTGGTAGGCCAGGAGTCCATGGAGGGGGAAGTAGACTCTCTGGAGGATTTACCCATCCCTGCTGAGTGGCATGTGGAGGGAGGACCTACCAGAGAGGAATTCTGTAAGGGGCAGAGGGAGTGCCCTACCCTTGAGGGACTGAGGCGTCAGGCTGAAGCCCAGGCAGCAGGTGATGCTACGGGACACCACCATATTTACTGGGAGGATGGCCTCCTCTACAGTGAACCCAAGGTACCCCTACCTGGCTCATCAAGGGCCTTGGAGGTCCCGCAGCAATACCGAGCCTTTCTGCTGGAATTGGCTCATGCGATACCACTGGCAGGACACTTAGGCCAGGACAAGACCTTTGCACGGCTTGTCCTCCACTTTTACTGGCCTCAGATGAAAGTGGCGTCCAACACATACTGTCGGACATGTGTATCCTGCCAGGCTAGTGGGAAAACAGGGGTGAAGCTAAAGGCTCCCCTGGAACCGCTTCCAGTCGTTAGCACCCCCTTTGAAAGGGTGGGCATCGACATTGTAGGGCCATTGGATCCACCAACAACAGCTGGTCACAGGTTTATCCTGGTTCTGGTGGATCATGCCACACGGTACCCAGAGGCCATCCCTCTGAGGACTGTTACTGCACCTGTGGTGGCTAGGGCCCTGATGGGAATCTTTACCCGGGTAGGATTCCCCAAGGAGGTTGTGTCTGACAGGGGGACCAACTTCCTGTCAGCTTACATGCGGACAATGTGGAAGGAGTGTGGAGTGACCTACCGGTTCACCACTCCTTATCACCCCCAGTCCAATGGACTGGTTGAGAGGTTTAATAAGACCCTGAAGGGCATGATAAGAAGTCTGCCGGAGAGCTTACGGAGGAAGTGGGACGTCCTCCTGCCTGGCTTGCTGTTCTCTTACAGAGAGGTGCCGCAGAAGGGAGTGGGCTTCAGCCCTTTTGAATTGTTGTATGGGCACCCTGTGCGTGGGCCTCTCAGCCTGGTGAAGGATGGATGGGAAAAGTCTCCCCGAAAACCTCCCCAGGATGTGGTGAGCTACATGCTGGCCTTCAGAAGCCAGATGGCCAAGTTGTGGAAGCAGGCTTCTGACAACTTGGAGGCCAGTCAGGCAGTAATGAAGGAATGGTACGACCAAAATGCTCACCCGGTGGAGTTGGAGCCTGGCCAGAAAGTATGGGTGATGGAACCTGGAGAGCTAAGTGCTCTTCAAGATCGTTGGACAGGCCCATTTGAGGTGTTGGAGAAGAAGGGTAAGGCCACTTACTTGGTGGATCTTAAGACCCCGCGACAGCCCCTACGGGTGCTGCATGCCAATCGCCTCAAACCCCACCATGAGAGGCCAGAGGTCATCCTGATGTTGGTGACTGATGGTGCTGAGGAAGCAGAAAGCGAGCCTCTCCCGGATCTCTTTTCATCCCAAGAGAAGGATGGGTCGGTGGAGGGAGTGATTCTCTCCCCATCCCTAACTCCTGAGCAACGAGAGGATTGCCGCCAGGTATTGGGGCAGTACTCTTCGCTGTTCTCCCTTGTCCCGGGAAGAACCCACCTGTGTACCCATGATGTGGACACAGGAGACAGCCCCCCAGTGAAGTCCAAGACCTATAGGCTGTCGGACAAGGTGAAGGCTAGCATCCATGGCGAGGTTGCCAAGATGCTGGAGCTAGGAGTGATAGAACCTTCCAACAGCCCTTGGTCCAGTCCGGTGGTGCTAGTGCCAAAAGCCGCCCCACCAGGCACCACACCAGAACTGAGGTTCTGTGTGGATTACCGAGGACTGAACTCAGTTACAAGGACTGATGCTCATCCGATCCCTAGGGCGGATGAGTTAATTGACCGGCTAGGAGCTGCCCAATATCTGAGTACCTTTGACCTCACTTCAGGGTACTGGCAGATCTCCTTGACAGATGGAGCAAAGGAAAGGTCAGCCTTCTCCACGCCTGAGGGACACTTCCAGTTCTGTGTGATGCCCTTTGGGCTCAAGAACGCCCCTGCCACATTTCAGCGACTGGTTAACCAGGTCCTCTCTGGAATGGAGAGTTTCTCTGCTGCCTACCTGGATGACATTGCTGTCTTCAGTAGCAGTTGGGAGGACCATTTGCAACATTTGCAAGCAGTTCTCCAGGCCCTGAAAAAGGCTGGATTGACAATCAAGGCCAGCAAATGCCAGATTGGGCAGGGGTCGGTCGTGTACCTTGGACACTTGGTGGGTAGGGGGTCAGTGCAGCCCCTGCAGGCAAAGATTGAGGCAATCATGGCCTGGGAACCCCCCAAGACACAGACTGAGGTCCGAGCTTTCCTGGGCCTCACAGGTTACTACCGTCGCTTTGTGAAGGGGTATGGCACTATTGTAGCGCCCCTCACAGAGCTCACCTCCAGGAAACAACCTCGACGGGTAGTTTGGACAAAGGCTTGTCAGCAAGCCTTTAAAAAGTTGAAGCAGGCCATGTGTGTAGCACCGGTCCTGAAGGCTCCCGATTTCTCCAAGGAGTTCATTGTCCAAACAGATGCATCAGAACATGGCATTGGGGCAGTGTTATCGCAACTAAATGAAGAGGGCCTGGATCAGCCTGTAGTCTTCTTATCCAGGAGACTGCTTCCCCGGGAACAGAAGTGGAGTGCAATTGAGAGGGAAGCTTTTGCGGTGGTGTGGGCTCTGAAGAAGCTGCGGCCATACCTCTTTGGCTCGCACTTCCTGGTTCAGACTGACCACCGCCCCCTTCGTTGGCTGATGCAAATGAAGGGGGAAAATCCCAAGCTGTTGAGGTGGTCCATCTCCCTACAGGGAATGGACTTCCGGGTGGAACATCGGCCTGGAGTGGACCACGCCAATGCAGACGGTCTCTCCAGGTATTTCCGCCTTAGTGATGAGGACTCCCAAGGGGTTGGGTAGTTCTCCCCACTTTCAGCTGGGGGTGACGCGTGTTAGACCTGTCTGGATTTTTTGCGTAGTCCCTCCTCATTATTATTTATTTTGTCCCCTTTTTGCCCCTCATACCCTTAATAATTTTTGTGTCTACTACTTTTTATAGGTGTTGGTCAAGGGGATAGGTGTTCTTTTTCCCCTCATCATCTTTTACCTCAGGCCAAGAGGCCTGTTCTGACAGGGAAAGTTGGAACCACAAAATGGTGGCTACCAACTGCCCTAACTGCCAAGCCTAGAACTTGTCCATAGACTAGTATGGGGCGTTCCAGAACCTTCTGGTCCATTCTGGACCACTGAGGGGGCAGCCTATATAAGGCGGAATGCTGGACAGCCATTTTGTCTGTCAGTGAGGAGCAGCTAGAGTGAAGGTTGAGGTCTGGCAGGGGTAGGATCCTGAAGGGTGGTTTCCTCTACAAGAGTAGCCCTCTGTCTAGGTTTCTTCCCCCCCCATTTCCTGTTGTCCTAGCCAAGTTAGCCCATCCTGCTGATCCTGGGCAGATAGGTGAAGGGGTTAATTCTGGTAGTTTTGGAAACTAAGAAGAGCCCTGTCCTGGGAGCTGAATTAAGAGTTCCCCTGAGCCCCTAGTCTGTCCAGTAAGGAGGAATAGGGGGTTAGTGCTAAGAAAGTACATTTTGGCTTTATCCTGAAGGAGCCCCCCCCCCTCCTCTTCGTTTTAGTGAAGAAAGGAAATATCTTGACTGAACAACTGTAATATTTCCTTACCATTGACTGGTCCTGTGGCGTGTGGCAAGTCCCTCTGCCTGTTGGGTGGAAGGTGTGAGGTGAACTGGGAGCGGGACCTCTGAAACACCGAACGCGCTCTGTGCCAGCACCCTCCTGGGATCCACTGAGCCTGAGAAGCCTGGCAAGGCTTCCCTTTGTGAGCGGGACCCCGGGGGCGCCTATCGCGCTTGAGCCGCGTTGCCGGTAGCGACCCCGTCCTGAAGAAAGTGAAGGAGCCATTGCGCACGCCCCGTCTGATGCAGCTATCCCCGGAAGGAGGGGCAGAGAGGTGAGCAGGCCCGAGAGTGTAGTGTCTCTCCCTGGAGCGGGATCAGTGGGAGGCGACCTCGGCAAGAGCGCTTTCGCGCATGCCCGCCGGAGAAGTGACTGCGGGGACCAGCGCTGAGGAGAGGCGCCGGAGAGTTCTTTAGCTGGCTGAGTAATCGGCTCGCTTCCTCCTGCTCGAGCGCCGCGCTGAGGAGCCGGCCTGGGCAGGGAGGGAGAGTTACAAGGCCCGGCAGAGGTCTAGGGGTTTTGTGGTGTCTGCCCTTATTATTTCCAGCGCGAGTGCAGCGCGGAGGAGTCGGCCTGAGGCGAGAGAGAGCCTCTTCAGCCTTGGTTCCCCGGGCCCTCGTGCCTGATAATCCTTTACCTCTGGGGCAGAACTATCCCAACAACAACAGTCACAAGTAAGGAGGTAGCTACGTGGGGGATTGTCTTCCACAGGCTTAATTGGATATAAATTGAGACTCTGACTCTGGGAGTACAGCGTCTATGAGGAATCCCTGACAGGGTTCTATATAAAGCTGACTTAAGTGGTGCTTAAACAATTTCTTTTTGAACAGGATTAGAAGAAGGACTGTAATGTTATCCCTGTAAAGGAAAATGTTGCTCTGATCTGTTTTGAGTGCTGATCTTGCCAAACTATAAAGTAATGCTGTGATGAGAGATGATATACAGTAAGCAGAGTACAGTAAAAGCCTAACTGAGCTAAAACAAGTGTCAGAGTTACCTACCAGTTTTGGTTAAGTGATCTGTCTATTTTATAAATGCTGGTTGTTCATATGGTTTAGAACTTAAAAGTATTCTTGCCAAAATCCAAACAAACTGAAATGTAATTTAATAGTGGACTCTGAAAGTAAAAGTACAAAGACATTATTTTTATAAACCAGTCCGTATTTTTACAACAAATTGGTGTAGTGTCCTTTTTAAGTGCTGTTGCGTGGATTTACTGCTGGGTGGTCTGCAACCTTCACACTGTGCCTCTAGAATTGCATGTCTTACCCCTAGGCCAGGCTACCCTAGGTGACCTGGCATCTCAGGTTCTAACAGAGGTGCTATAAAACAAAAGTAACACATGCTAGAGAAGGCTTATGGGGAGATGATGGGCATTGTTGGAGAGTGATAGTGCGGTAATCTGTGGAGGAGGAGGTCATTGGTGAGGGCACCAGAAAATATTGTTGCACCGAGTGCCACCAGCACTTATACTGGTCCTGCCATGCAGCCTATTGGAGTAGAGCATGCTAACCTCCCTCAAAATGGTATTTAATTGTGTTCTCTGCTTCTTGGCTGTGAATAACAGTGAATGTGTACACTTATGATATATTTAATTCATGTTTCATGCTTGTCACCTTAGTTTTTGTGTTCTCCATAAGAATGTCTTTGGATATGACTGGGTATTCTCATGCACTATAAGGCCATCATTTACTATGCTTTAAAAGCTATTAGAACATTGGAATGTTGGGAGCTCCATTGAAAACAATGGAGTGCTCCGGGCTTATAATGACTGGTATAGGCTCGGAGCTCCAATATTCCAATGTTTCTTTGTTCACAGCTCTGGCTGTGAACAAAGGCTTCAGGGAGCCTGAGGGGATTCCAATCCCCTCGCGTTCCCTGAAGGCTTTGCTTTATTTGTTAGAACATTCTGCCCTCTAGTGGCAGAATGTTCTAATAGCCTTATAGCCCTTCGTAGCTGGGCTGTACCAGCTATTAAAGTCCTTCTCCCTTGTTAAAGGCCGTCGCCTTCGGCTTGGGCCTTTAACGCTGGAGAGGGCCTTTAATAGCCGGTACAGCCCTCTACCGCGGGCTATAAGGCTATAATATAATTGAGTATCTAATGAAAAATTCCCCAAATGCTCCTGGGGGTACCTACCCTCCCGATCCCTCCTGTAGTGGTCAGTTTCTCTTGCAGCTCATGCTCGCTATGCACCGTATGGGGGCTGGTCTGACAAAATGTCTCAGGGCTGCTTTGGGTTCCCAGTCCGGACCTAAGAGCTTCCTTCTATCATAACTTAGCTTTCTCTTCTCTCCCCTACCCCCATATCCCATTTAGTCCACCTCCAGCTTACATAGAGGACATAGAAATAACCTACCAGCTGACTCCATGAGGTGGTACATCAATGCATTAAACCCCAACGAATTGGGAATTCTGTCTGTTTTTCCATGAGGTAAATCTGACCCCACTTAGTTTATTTTATTTTATTATGCTAGATTAATTAAAACCATAGCATACAAAAAAGTAAACTGTCTTACAGTTTGCGATAAAACCATAAAAATTCCCAACTTTTTATCAGCAGCGATATTTAGAATAACTTGTAGGATTTTACAACACATAAAAAAAAGTGTCCAAATTATTAAAACATTCTGCGCGTTGGCATTATTGACTGTAAATGATATTTCGACTGTGGCCGTTCTTATATAGTTCTAATTGTTTTTTGTAATGTGCAGTCGTTTGGCCGCTCGGACTGCTGCTTCATTGTTTTTGCAGTTATGTCCAGGAATTTAATTATGTTAAGGACAACAAGGGGCCCCAAGTGAATTAGCATCGGACCACGGGGAGCACATTTTGTGAAACAACAACGGTCCATGCAAAAGAATTATATGCAAAGCAATGAATATAGACTGAATCAGTTCTATATTTGGGGCGACATGTCCAGCCGGACAGAGGTCTTCCATTTTTTACTCAATTGAAATATTTCATACACAGGAATACCTTCAACAAATCACCAGTGTGGGGCACAAGCCTGTACCCAAACACAGTCAGATCAGTACAAAAGGTAAACAGAGGAAAAGAGCAGGGCTTTTCAAGGCAAAAGCAGCGATTTCTGTAAAGTATTGAGTGTACAGAAATATCAGTTAAACACCATTACATATAACATATAAATCAAGCATTTGTATATGGTGTACAATGAGTCGACAGCGTTTCGGTCCCACTACTTAGTCATGGGGACCATCATCATGACATTTACATTTGCCTTTAACATTATAAGCCTCTAATGCCTAGAGAAGGGAGGGAAAGAGAAAGTATATATACATTTAATTTATGAACATTTAAAGCATATTATTGGCATATTTCCAAGTGACTTGAGTGAATGGTGAACCTGTTTTCTGTGAAGTTGCAGATCGGGGTGTAGACCGCGTATGCTAGTGATAGGGTGGGAGAGTGATTTAAAATAAGTGGGGGAGCTAGGCCAGGCAGTGTACATCTGTGTTTGAGATACCTCTTTAGTTTAAAAAATGGCAGTTTTGGCGGCACACTCAGGACATAGTTTAGAAAGCAAACCATGCAGAAGGTGAATCATTCGGATTTAGCGGAGTGGTGTGTACAGCGGGTTCACGTTGGGCAAGTCCGAGTACAAGGTGATAATTACACTAGACTGCATGCGGCATGGAGATTCAAGGCGCAGTGGGGGAGTACGCATACGGTGTGACAAGGAAGATTTATACTAAACAATCGGCGGGATTCTGAAATATACGTGCTAGTAGACACGGCGCAGTGGGGGAAGAGTGAGGGATTGCTTACCGGGGGGGGGGGGAAGGAAAAAGGTTACCCCGATCGGCACGGGCAAGGGCTAAGAAATTGATAGCCTGGAGAAGCAGCCCTGTAAGTAAAAGAGGACAAAATTGGAGCAAACGGGGAACAAAAAGGGTTCACAAGGGTTAGAAGCGGGCGCAGTGGGGCTCTTACCAGAATCGGGCGCTATTGAGGTGGGCCGCGCTTCATTGATTAAAATCCGTGGTACCAGGAGAAGACCTGCAGGGAAAACAGGTCATTTAGGGATTACAGCTTGGTGGAGGGTCGGGAGGGAGAGAGCCACACATCGCTAGACTTACCGGTTCAGTCGGTAGTGGAATCTGTTTCCTGGTTTCCTCGAGGGGAGTGCTGGGGGAGGGAATTTGAAGGACTGGAAGGATTCTGATTGGCTGGTAGAAACATGGGTGTTACAGAATCCCGGGGCATAGAAATAGACAAGGGTTTCAGTGCGACGGCCATATTGGAGCGGTAGGGTTCTGATTGGCTGGTAGAAACATGGGTGTTACAGAATCCCGGGGCATAGAAATAGACAAGGGTTTCAGTGCGGCAGCCATATTGGAGTGGTAGGGTTAGGGGAGGGAAAAGGAAGTGAAATAAAAGGTGGTGCATTGGTGCAAGTGATTATTACCCGGCGACAGTGAGAAAGAATTTTAAGGTTAATTCACAATAATTCTTAAAAGCATTACAGAAAACATTAAAGAAAACGTCGGATCAAGCAGATCCACAAGGCAACAGAGAAGTCCAAAGCAGAGAACTTAGGAAGGGTCCTCAATTGTTCAGTGGGTTAGAGCCTAGAGGAAGGCAGTCCAATCCTCTTGAAGGTTGAGTCCAGTGTTTAGACTGTCCGTTTTTATTATCCATTTAAGCTCTTTCTTATTGAGCATCCGCGTCAGGTCACCACCTCTTGGTGGTATGATCACTTGGCTGATTACAGTCCAACGTATGTCATTTTCCGTATGACCTTTGTTGGAGAAATGTTCGACCAGGGGAGCATTTGCTGTACCACATCTAATCCGGCTCCGATGTTGGGAGATTTGCAGTTTGATTTTTTGCTTGGTTTGTCCCACGTAAATTAAATCACAAGGACAAAAGATTGCATAGATAATGTTACAACTATTGCAGTTAGTAAAGGTCTTAAGTTCATTCTTCACATCTCTGAATACAAACTCCTTACAGTCAATGGAAAAATCACACACGACACAAGAACCACACTTAGAATGACCTTGGAGAGGTGAGAGTGACCAGTGATCATTAAGCGTGGTGTTCACTGTGGTTGAGGATGGAAGGGTTGCCCTACCTAATTGGTCCTTGAGGTTTTTTTTTTTTTTTAAAGCAAATAGGGGGAATTCCCACTGCAGTAGTCCAGAGTTTAGTATGGGCCAGTTTTTTTAATACTTTGTTTGACTCGGTTGGAGACAGTGGAAAAGGTAGTGACACAGACCACTTTGTCAGTTGTTTGTTTGGGTTTAGGTTCCAATAGGGTCTCACGAGGGCAGTACCAAGCCCTTTTCATTGAGTTTTTAACTAAGCGTCTTGGGTAGCCGCTAGTTCTTAGTTTAGTACAGAGGATGTTGGCCTCAGCAAAATAGTCTTCTTTTTGGTAGCAGTTTCTCCTAAGTCTTAGGCATTGGGAGTATGGTAAACTGTCTCTCAGGGCCCTGGGCTGACAGCTACCACAACTAAGTAGCGTATTTCTCTCGGTGGGTTTACGAAACAAGGATGTGTAGAGTAACCCATCCTTGCGTTGGATAGTTAAATCAAGAAATGGGATATGGGTTTTGCTATGGGTAATGGTGAATGTAAGACCATTACAGTTGTTATTGCGCCAATGCATGAGGGCCGGAAAAGCATCTGGCGAGCCACCCCAAATGAGGAAAATATCGTCAATGTACCGTTTCCATGTTAGGATGCCCAGATGGAACGGGTTGCTGTTTGTAAGAATTGTGTTACATTCTAGCCAGTCCATGTACAGGATCGCTAGGGTAGGAGCAAAAATGGCGCCCATGGATGTGCCACGGACATGCTGGTAATACTGGGTGTCAAACATAAAGAAGTTTTGGGTAAGACAAATCTCAAGGAGTTGTATTATAAATAAAGTGGGTACTATATGTGGGCGTGGTCTAGTGTTAAGTATGGTTTCCATGACTAGGAGCGAGTCTCTCTGAGGTATATTTGTATAGAGAGACTCTACGTCCAGGGTACATAAAGTCTCCTTTTCATGATCGAAGGGATGGTTTTCAATCAGGTTGATCATATGCATGCTATCTCGAATGAAACACTTGGTTTCGGGCACAAAATCTTTTAGAAAGAAATTAACGTAGTGTCCTAGAGGTTCTAGAACAGAACCGCAACCAAACACGATCGGTCTACCGTGGGGATTGGACAGTCTTTTATGAATCTTTGGGAGGGTATAGATAACCGGAGTTCTTGGGTTGGTAATGTTAAGAAAGTTAAACTCATGCTTACTCAAATAGCCATTCTCGAGGGCATCCATGGTAAGTTGCTTGATTAGTGTCTGTATGCCTTTTGTGGAGTTACAAGGGAGTCTACAATAGTGATCAGTGTTTGAGACTTGGCGTAGTAGTTCGTCCTTGTAGTCATCAATATTTTGTAACACTATCCCGCCACCTTTGTCAGTCGGTTTGATAATCAGGGTGGGGTTATTTTTCAAAGTGGAGATGGCAGTTTTTTCTTCCAAGGAGATGTTGTATGGTATAAACAGATGTGTTTTTTCCAAGTCTGAGGTCTCTTTAAGGATGACCTTTTCAAAAGTAATGATCTCTTTGGGGATCATGTTTGAAGTGGGAGAGAAAGTGGATGGGGGTCTGAAAGGTGTGACAACTGTTTTGAGTTCCGAAGGGTTGAGTTCAAAATATGCCCGGAGTCTAGGTTTACGGAAGAAGCCCATTAACTCAGACTGGAGATCAAGGAAGTTTGGATAGGTAGTAGGAACAAACGACAAGCCTTTACTTAGGATAGAGATTTCTTGCCTGGACAGAGTATGATTGGATATATTAAACACAGAGATGATTTCAGTGTTTACACTCTCATTTACCATTGGTAAAACTTCTGTCTGGTTTGTCTCTCTCCTGGGGGATTGTGCCATCTTGATTGCTGTTTTACTTGTCCTCTCTTTGGAGGCTCGGAGTTGCCTCTGGCTAAAAAATGATTCTGGTTACGTGCAGGGCCACTTGAACCTTCACCAGGGTCTGAAATGTCAGACGATTCTGCCGAGGAATCGGTGAAGCCTACCACAGTGTTTCTTCTGGTAAACCGGCCCCAATGTCTTGGGGTCTGTTGATTAGAATTAAAGTTGCGGTTGGTATAGAAGTCTTTGTGCAAATAAGGATAAGCACGTTCAAGCGTGAAAGATTTAATGTCTTTCTTCACTTTGTTTGACTTCTTATTTTGTTCAATACGGTGGAATGCTTGCACCGTTTTCTCAACTTTCTCAAGTAGTTTTTTGCCATCAGTTACTGTGTTATTGTCAATTATTTGTTTCTCGAGGTCTTTAATAATTTCGTCCAATTTTTTCAGTTCTTCACTCGCAGTTTCTATTCCAAGGACTAACCAATGCCTAGAGCAGGTGGTTCCTATACTACTTAATCCTGTGATGTATTTGGGATTATCGGTGAATACCCCCGGAATGTTCCGAACCTGTAGGTCTAATGGGATAGTGTTAGATTTCAGGTATTGGGTGAGCATGAGAGTCATCAGTTCTAGTCGGACATATTTTTTCTTTTGTTTTTCTAAGTCATCAGATACGTTCGAGCTCCCAGTAGTGGTGTGCTCTTCTTGGTCTGTGAACAAGGAAGGGCCTTTGCAAATCTTTTTTATATATTCAACTGAATGCAAAGGGGCTGAGTCAGACATTACAGTGTGTTGCCAAGTGTGAGGGGGAGAGAGAGGGTGTAAGGGTGTGTACAGAGCCAAGAGATGTAAGGGTAGGGAGGTGAGGACCCACTTAGGAGAAGTGGAAGGCAAGGAAAGCCCTTGCAATCAGTCGATTGCGCAAAGTTATGTTAAGGACAACAAGGGGCCCCAAGTGAATTAGCATCGGACCTCGGGGAGCATATTTTGTGAAACAACAACGGTCCATGCAAAAGAATTATATGCAAAGCAATGAATATAGACTGAATCAGTTCTATATTTGGGGCGACATGTCCAGCCGGACAGAGGTCTTCCATTTTTTACTCAATTGAAATATTTCATACACAGGAATACCTTCAACAAATCACCAGTGTGGGGCACAAGCCTGTACACAAACACAGTCAGATCAGTACAAAAGGTAAACAGAGGAAAAGAGCAGGGCAGGAAGGTGACTCTTCCTGCACATAATCAACCAATAAAAAAATATGTTTTTCAATTTATATATGTGTGCTGCAAAAGCAGCACACATAGAAGTTGCAAAACGTCATTTAAAGATTGTTTATGTGCAGGAAGGGACACCATCCAGAACATAAACAATCTTCCTCTCAATGCAGATTCCCTTGCACCATGATGCAAGGGTACCTGCATTGGCGCTAGGCTGCTAAATTTAGCTCCAGCGCAGGAAGAAATGCAGGACTACCCCATAATGTTGTAAACATGGTGCAGCCCTGCGTTTCTGAAGTGGCGGAGAGCGGCGTTTAGCCAACTTCATAGCAAATATGCCCCTGAGGTTCCAGTGGTGCAATCCCCCTGTAAATATGCCCTACCTGCGCTCCCTGCCCAGGGCCGCCATGAGCCTAGAGCCGCCCCTGGCTATAATACAATAGTAACAGGTCGAAAATGATAATGCCTGCCTGGGCCCTAGTGAGAAAGTACAGAGAAAGGATTATTTGTGGAAGAATTACTTTGTTGTTAAGAAAGAGAGAGTTTAATATTTTAAGTAAAGAACATTTCTGGGTCATTGGAAACATTTCTATTAACTGTTGGCAGAAAAGATTGGTGGCTTCAATCAACAAACAATCAAAGCTACCTCTGAGTCTTTAGAGAATGAATGTAGCAGGTCAGGGGAGGGCAACCTTTGCCTAAATAGTGCACTGGGATGGGTGAAGGTCCTTGAGGTGTACACCACATAGAGGATATGTCCATGTTATACTATACAACAGCAACATTGGACCTTTAGTGGCTGCAGTGGAGACTACCAGAAACTGCAACTGAGGTTTATATGGTCTGGTACTACCCAAGACGCCCTCCCATTAATAAGCCAAATACCATTGGGAATTGGGGACCCTCCCAGCTCCCGTGGAGGCTCGCTGCTCTCCTTTCCCCCAAGGCAAACAATGCAAACACCTCAGCTGTTTGGATTAGGGGTTGGAGTAACCCCAGCCGTATTGTATTACATAAAATCATCAAAACATTAATATTGTTATTATTTACATTATGTACAATCCACAGAAAGTCCCATACATTGATTGTTACAAGATGTAAATTGGTTAACCTTAACATGCTTCTAGTACGTAGCAATTCCGTTCGTAATCTGAGCGATAAAGATATTCTCTTTCTGCGTATCCCTGTTAGAGCCTACAACAAGGTCAATGACTGGCGGCCCCAGATCCCGATCAAGCTAGGTCCCATCCCCCTTCCGGAGTGACCTTGCATAGGGGGCCCAGCTTACCGGATGGATACCTCCCCTGGACCCCCCTCTACGCCCTCAACGTTAAACTCCATAAAGGGGCGCTGCAGTTATGCATCCTTGCTCCCTTGAGCGCATGCGTGTTCGGGGATTGGCCAACCAGCCAACTGGAAGTGAGACTTCCTTTTCCCCGCACCCCTCTAGCCTACCAGCTGTAACTGCCCCTAGAAATCCATGAGAGACTCTCTGATCACACAATATATCTGCCGTAGGGGATGGTGGGTGGGGAAAAATAATCGTTGGGGCCTCCGACTGAGGACCTGACCCAACATGCGATCTGCAGGCTGGGAAGCGGCGAAAAAGAGACTGGCCGCTCTGCTCCCCAGCCTTTTAAGCACAGGGTCAGTATAATGAATGTGCAATTTATATGGTTGAATGGCCCCGCCATCTCAGTATATTCTGGTCTAACATAGTGATGTGTAGGCCTGCATAGTATGAATAAGCTACAAAGTAGGGCTTTATTATGCCATTTCTGTTTCCGACTTTATCTTGATTCATGGCAGTGCTTGCCTATTGGCTTTGGCATACTCTTATGCCGTCTTGCATACTAATTTTGCTCATTTACGGGAATAGTGGCCTATGCTTAAGCGACTCCATTTTCTAAGCTGTCACCATCTTCTGAGCCTTTCTAGGTGAGAAGCCATGTTATGCTTTTCACTTGTTTTCTGCACTTCGTATACTGGTAGGAACTGGTTCTTGTCAGAGGAATGTACTCGCTCTGCTCTGAAGTCATAACAGACGCCTGGCCAGCTGAAGCTGTGTCCTTGGTACGGAGTGGTACAGAATCTGGTGGGAAAAGGGGGCGTGGCTCACAGGAGCCTCGTCTTATGTCTCCACTGGTACTAAAGGGGGTGCTTGGGTTCCGATCACTGGAAGTCCTACACAGGGCAGACGTGCAGCTGTGACGGGGAGCAAATAGTAGCGCCCTGTCTCCCGATTCGGCCGGAGAAACGGGCTCTCCTCTGGCAAAGTGGAAGCGGGATGTGCAGACAGTTGGTGAGGTGTTCCACTAGTTCTTATATTCCTACTGAACTTGCCTAACTATCTTTTCCTATTTTGAGGTCCAATACATTTACAAACATATAAGTTCTATATATGTTTTACTGATTGCGTTTAGCAATTGCTTAGATGCTATTGTGAAGAAGGCCTACTGTGTACTATTTTTCTTTATGTAATAAAAGAAACCCCAGAGTATATGATTATTTGTCTGTATTCCTTGTGGAGGGAGTACGGGCCCCTTTTTGACCAAATGCTTGTGGAAGGATGGGTAAGTTCCCTTCCAACGGGTAATTGTTGATACGGAAGGTTGGCCTGCTCCCAGCAAGGAGCAAAATTCTAATTCTTCCACCCCCAGCCTTGTTGGGACAGGTATGCGTTGGATATATGTAGTCCTACCTGGGTGAGTATTCTGAGACCGGAGAGGAGCGTCAAATAGCCTGCTGCACAGCGCCTGTCACCAGGAGGTTTGTGATTTTTGTTATTGTTGTTGTTATTGATGTGTGCGAGTTTCTCGGCAAGAGCTAAAGAATTGTACTCATTGGTTTTTTTTTTAAATCTGTTTTTATTGCAGATAGTCATTCACAGTTATACAGCGGTCATCAATAGTGTAAATTATAATGGTAGGGACGAGACTACGGTATCACGGCTACACAGCCATTCAGCCCACAACCCGGAGGTTGGGCGGCAAATGTCAATCGAACTATACACGTGGGCTCTGCGCTCAGCCAAGTATGACCAGTTATGAATGATGGTTTGTGTCTGCCTTTCTGAAAGAACTGATACCCCAACCAACCCAACAGAACTATCCCAGAGGTCTAACAGCAAATCAACAGTTTTGGATCGTCAAGAAATTATAATGCAGCTTGAAGGTCCTCCCTCTTCCCCATTTCCACCCTCCCCCCCACGCCATCGGTGCTCTATTGGCATGTCAGGAAGTATTAGGTAGGAGTCTTTTCTCAGTAGTCAGGACTTTATGCATTATACTTGTCGTGCTACGGGGTTGTAGGTTGCTCGTTGTCGACACTGTCCGTATCACTGTCCATGTCGTAGTCACGTAAAGCCTGCACCAAAACCTCCCATGTTTGCGCAGCTTCCAGCGCCCTCTCATTCCGTTGCCGCCACGCTAGCTGGAATCGCAAGGTGCTCTCTCCCTCAGCCCATTTAAGGAGCTCACTGCGCCACTTAGTGCCCGTTGGACCAACTCGTGAATTCCAGTGCTGCGTGATTTCCCGTTTCGCTAAAAGCAAACCCAGATCTATAAATTTGCTGGTGATTTTTGTTTTAGGGGTATGAGGAAACCAATGAAGGATCCCCACTGCCATGTCATACTGCAGAGCACGTTCCGTCACCCCATTAAGAGTGTCTCCTATCATCTTCCAGTAGGAGGTCAGAGCGGGGCAAGTCCAGAGCATATGGCCCAGGTCTGCTCCATTCGACCGGCATCTAGGGCAGGCTGCTGTATCTGAAGCAAAGTATTTTTGTATCTTCTCCGGGGTCAAATATGCTCGGTGTAGGATGTAAAAATGGACCAATTGGAACCGCGCGCTACGCGTGCTCTTCCAAGCTCGGTGCATCAGCTGGGCCCATGTGGTCTCTGGAATTTCCCTCCCTATGTCTGCCTCCCATTTGGCCTTGAGCGCCTCTAGCGGAGGCAGTCCCTCGTTAATCATCCTGGAGTATAAGCACGTCACTGCTTTAATCGTCCCAGCTGCCATCATGAAATATTGGCAGGCCATGGATGTCTGCGGTTCCTCAAGTCCACTCCGCCAGTGTGTTTGGAGTGCCCTCGTGATCGCCGCGTGTAACAGAAAATTGCCCCTGGGTGTGTCGAAGTGGTCTGAGATTGCCTGGAAGGGCAACAGCGCCCCATCCTCGTATAGGTCACCTATTACTTGTATACCCGCGTCCTCCCATGTGTGTAAGTGCGACCAATCCCCTCCATGCGGTAAGCATTCCCAGCGGGATTTCGGGGGCGTAGGGGTGGCCCGCTCCCGACCTTCGCTGCATGCGGTTCCAGCACGATCGAATAGTGCGTTCCTCCTGCGTGAGGTCTCTCAGGGCCAACCTTTGCTGCATTGCGATGTAAGAGAGCACATGCCTGGGTATTCCCAGTCCCCGCTCCCCTTCCGGACCACGGAACTCCCGTGCTACCTCCTGAGTGTAGACCTGCAGCTGGGCTGCCAAGAAGTACGCCTCGAAGTCAGGGACAGCCAGCCCCCCCTCTGCCTTAGGCCTCATCAAAGTCGTGAGCGCCACTCTGCGACGACCCGGTCCCCATACGAAAGTTACAATCACCGATCTCAAATTCCGGAATACGGCGGAAGGGATCCAAATCGGGAGCGTCCGAAAATAATAAAGTAGCCTGGGGAGCGCCACCATCTTAAGCAACGCAATGCGTCCTGCTACCGACAGCGGTTTATGAACAAGGGGGTTTACCCAAATGTAGTCACTGGGACCTGGGTTCAATAAGTACTAGGAGGAAGGGGTCCCAGTGTGAACAACGAACAATAGAACAATAGACCTGATTTAAAGAATTAATCAAAAACCAGCAATTACATCCACAAAGTTTATAATCACTGAGGGATCAAGTGTAATGGATATGCACAGTAAACAATCAAATTATTTAAGGTTATACAGTGCCCCGGGAAGGAAGGGGGGAAGTGATCATAGTGAGGATGAGGAAGTGATAGGAATGTGTGACAGTAAAATCAAACATTCAGAACAAAATTGGCAATTAATTATATAGCCAAGATAGCCAACAAATTAATGGCAAACATCATTGAAAAAGACATACTTCACAGAATACAATTAATCTAAACAATCGTGGCATGAAGCTGACACATGAGAAACAATTGTCGACGTTTCGACCCTCTTATCAATGCAGGGAATGTTTGCATCCTTGCTGCGGGGTCTTCATCAGGACCAAAGGGTAGGGGCAGGCAACCTAATGAACGTAAGTATAAAGAACTGAAGTTACTAGAGGGGTATAATTCCTGCCTCTTGAGTAATCACAAAGGTAGGTAGGACAATATATCTATAATCAGTGGTTAAAGTCATAGTAAGATAATCGTAATTAAACCATGAGAATGACAGTATTGTGCGGTAAGAAGGACTTAAATCATCTCTAAATACGGTTTCATTGAAATGGACATATACATCCTAATGCCCAATAGTATTAAAGCGTTTAATTAAATCAAATACAGTTAGTAAACAACTCGGGCGTGAGGGTCTGAAAACCGGTACGTAGGGTGGGGATAGCACTGAGTCAAGGCAAGAAATTCTAGCTAAAGTACCTGGAATGGATTAGAGGTGGAACTGGATCGTACCGACAGCGGCAGGGTGGCCCAGAAGGACATACTCCCCTTCAACGCTCTAATGCAACGGGAGATATTACCCTCCAAGACGTCAGCTGGCCTGTGATAAATGTAAACCCCTAAGTACTTCAGGCAGCTGGGTGCCCATCTAATTGCTCTGGGCATGTCGGGCTGGGGTTCTCCCTTTCGAACTGGGAATAGGCATGTTTTCGACCAATTCACTCTGAGGCCTAATATTTCCCCAAAGGAAGTGAGTACGGCTTCGGCACCAGCCAAGGCCCCCTCAACATCCTCCAGGAAGAGCAGCAGGTCGTTGGCATAAAGGGAAATAAACTGTTGCCCCAAAAATGTCCTCAGTCCCCCGTAGTGGGCCCCGGTGCGGATTGATAATGCCAGGGGCTCCACTGCCAGCGCAAAAAGCAACGGGGACAGTGAGCAGCCCTGTCTCGTCCCTCTCTCCACTGGGTATTGCTGGGATATCAGCCCTCCTGACTTTACCCTCGCCCTCGCAGAAGCGTAGAGCACTGCCGTCCACTGCAAGTATCCCTCTCCCACCCCGTAGCAACTGAGCACTCTACGAAGGTACTCCCACTCTAGGCTATCAAAAGCCTTTTCCAGGTCGATCGACAATATCATGGGATGCGGGGCATCTTCGTGGTCTTCCTCCAACAGGCGAATTAGCCGGTGTATGTTCACAGCGGTGTTACGATTGGGAATGAACCCCGCTTGATCTTTATGTACTAGAGTGCCCATGTGTACCAATAATCTAGAAGCAAGGATGCTACTTAATATTTTGTAATCAACTGTGAGCATCGATAATGGCCTATAGGACGTCGGATCACCGCCCTCTTTGTCGGGTTTAAGCAGGGGGATCACCAAGGCCTCGCGCATCGTGCCCGGGAGGCGCCCTAGTCGTTTCGCTTCTTTATATACTGTCAGTAGTCGTGGGGCCAACAGGTCAATATAGGTGGCATAAAATTCTACTGGTAGCCCGTCTAATCCTGGGGTTTTGTTGAGTGCCATACGTTTTATGACACTGCGGATCTCCCCTACTTCCACGTCCTTACCCAGGTCTTTCGCCTGTTCGGGTTCCAGTTTAGGGATAGGCAGATTCCGCAAGAAATTATCTATGGGAGCGGAGTCCGCCAACATCTTACTCTGATATAGACCCTCATTGTAGCCCATGAAGCAGCGGAGAATTTCGGGCTGGGTGCAGACCTCCACGCCCCCAGAGTCACGCATGGAGACCGTGGGAGAGCTGCGCCTAGTGGGATTGGCTAACCAAGCCAACAGCGTCCCCGACTTGTCCCCCTCCGTGAGCGACCTGGTCAAGTAGGTCTTGTAGTCGAAACTACGCAGTCTTTCCACTTCGACGGCTACAGCTTCTCTCGCTGCTGCGGTCTGTTGTTGCAGCTCCGGGCGGCCGGGCCGTAAGAGCTCCAATTCACGAAGTTTACGATCCGCCTTATCGAGGTCTTCCAGAAGTACCCTGCGGATCCCCACTTTCTTAGCTATACAATAGCCTCTCACTACTACCTTGAAGGTATCCCACTCTATTGCCCTCTCCCCAGTCGTGCCCTCATTCTCAGTGCAATAATCAGTGATCCTATCCCCTAGGTCGCTCCGGAACACTGGGTCTTCCAGCACTTCAGGGTGTAATCTCCAGGTTGGAACACAGGAAGCGCCCGGGAACCACTTGAAATCTGCCAATAGCGGGTTGTGATCGGAGATCGTCCTCGCCAAGTACTCGGATCTTGCGGTTAAGGGTACCAGTGTCGCCGAGCACAAGATCCCATCTAGCCGCACATGTAGTTCGTGCATGCCCGAGAAATCAGAGTAGTCCCGGGCATGCGGGTGTTGGGCTCGCCAGACGTCCGTCAGTCCCCATTTAGTCTGCCATTCCAGCCTGCCCTTGGCTACTCGGTATGTTGGGGAATCCGCTAGAGGGGGGTGTGAT
Organism: Lissotriton helveticus; assembly: GCF_964261635.1. Taxonomy (NCBI): domain Eukaryota; kingdom Metazoa; phylum Chordata; class Amphibia; order Caudata; family Salamandridae; genus Lissotriton; species Lissotriton helveticus. The sequence goes on along the minus strand of NC_136068.1, from coordinate 64,085,187 downwards.
CTGTCAAGGTTCATGTCCACCACCGAGTTAAAGTCCCCTCCCAATAGGAGTGGCCCCACCAAATAGTGGGCCAAGGAACTCGACATTGTCGCGAAGAAGGCCAGTTGGTCCACATTAGGCGCGTAAATGCTGCAGATGTTTATGTCTTTACCTCCCAATTTACCCGCTATGGCCACAAACCTACCTTCCGGATCTACTGTATGTTTCGTCACCTGGAAAGGGACCCCAGCTCTTATCCAACTCAACGCGCCTCTAGCATAGGCTAAGTATGTGGTGTTGTATAATTGTCCCCTCCATCTACGCTGCAATGCCAGGCCCTCAGCTTTCGTGAGGTGCGTTTCCTGCAATAGCGCTATTTGTACTCCCCTGCGCACTAAATAAGCATGTACTTTGTGACGTTGTGACATAGTGTGCAACCCGCGCACGTTCCAGGTAATACATTTCAAGTTCGATAGTTCAACCATTGTCCCATAATGTCCTGCCCCTTCCTCTCCATTCGGGTTTTACACAGCCCCAGCACAGCGGATGCCTCCCACCGATGGCGTGCCCACCCCCCAACAAAAACATAACAACCCCCGCCCGCTCCTCCGCCCCCACCCTCCCCAGAACAGGTCCCAAAGATCGCAATCCAGTTCCCATCCAAACTGTCCCCAGTACAACGTAAACTATCCTGACGGTAGCCACCGCAGGCTTGCCTTAAGGGCAATGTGGGGGGTCGAGCACCGGTAGGAAGCCGCCCCGCGTCCGAGCTGCCGAACTGCGATCGAGCCATAGTAACCCAGGGCTATTGTAGGTCTTACCCCACAACCCCACCTTTAGCATATCAGCAAACACTCCCCGTGGACAACCAACTCCACTCCCAGCGCCCGGTCCTTTATTGAAATCGGCTCACCCGGAATCACCCCTGCCCATCCAGCAATCCATCCGCCGTCTCCGGGGTGATCGAGGGTGGGGGTACACTGTCAGTCTCAGAGCCCTCCGTGTCCGTGTGGCCGTCCCCCCGCCAGGCTCTGTGTCTTCCATTATGGGCCCTCCCTGGGACCCCGACATGCTGGACACCATCTCCAAAACCCCTCGTCATTCTACCGTTGTCTCCAAAGTCGAGGGCCGTCCAGATCTGCTGCGGCCATGTCGGATCCTCCTAGATCTTCGCCGTGGCTCCTCTTCCAGGGCTGTTGGGAAAGGTGATCCAGGGCCATCTTTGCCAGCTCTATACAGTTCCAACCAACTACACGCTTCGTCAGGGGTGTCAAAAAATTTGGTGGTGCCCTCAAGTATGATTCGGAGCCGCACTGGGAACAGCAACGAGTACTGTATACTCTCGCGTCTCAGTTCTCGCTTTACCGCTAGGAAAGAGGCCCTCTTGCGCTGGGTTTCGTAGGTGTAATCCGGGAATATATTAACCTGACTGTTCTCCACCTGGAAGGGCCCATTCAGTCTAGCATTGTTAAGAAGTAAGTCCCTGTCCCGGAAGTGCAGCAGCCGCGCAACCACCGGGCGCGGAGGTCTTCCCTGTTGAGGTGATCTGGATGGAACTCTATGTGCACGCTCCAGGGTGTAGAATGAGGATAGCCCCTCGGTTGCCACCACCGTCCAAAGCCACTCCTCCACATAGGCGACCATGTCCCCGTTTTCAATTTTTTCGGGCAGTCCCACTATCCTAATGTTGTTCCGTCTATTGCGTCCTTCCGCGTCCTCTGCCCTCTTCTCCAGTGCGTCAATCCGGCGTAGAACGTCTTTCATGGCAGCAGAGAGTGTCCTTTGCGCCGGCTCCAGGGTACCAACCGAGCTCTCCACTCCCTTGACTCTGTCCGAGAGCTTACCATGGTCGGCCCGAAGCAGTCCTAGGCCCGTCGCGACTTGCGCTATATCCTGTTGGAGCGCCGATCTCGTTTCTGTTATCGCCGCCAGGATTTTGTCTAGCTGGTGTTGGAGGTGCGGGTCCCGCGACGTCTCAGGGTCTAGCTGGTCCCCCCTGTCGGGCGCCTCCACGTCCGAGGTAGCCTGCGCATTGCCCATGGCTCCCTTCAGCTTCCCCATGGTGTCCGTGGCCCCCGTTAATAGCTCGGGCGAGCCCCCAGTTTTTTTTTTTTTTTTTTTTTTTTTTTTCAAAAACCTTTATTTGGAGTCTCAAGTTGTACACCGCTATTTAGCCAACAACCCGGAGGCAGGCAGCATATGCTTCATCCGTCAATTATCAATTTAGCAAGACGTGTACATTATGCACTCAAGTAGTTTAGTATGTAGAAACAACAACTAACATAAACACATGTGAGAAATCGTCACAGAGCAGCCCAATCAGTATCCATCAATTGTACCCTAGTCTCCCCGCCGGCAGCCCCTAGTAGTCTGCACAAAGCCATTTCCCTCCCCACCCCGCCTCCTCTCCTGTAGGTCTCCACAGTATTGTCCTCAGTCACTCTCTTCCCCTCCCGAGTGGGCCAGCCAGTCCACCATAGGCTGCCAAATATCGGCAGGCCTCGAGCGGAGTGGCATCATTTCCCAATACGTCGACAACTGGTCTTTACAGTACAATGCAGATTTTAGCCAACCAGATATCGTAGGTGGGGATGTTTGTTTCCATTTAAGCGCTATCTGCCTTTTGGCAAGCAGGAGCAACATCGCCACCAGCTTTCTGGATGCGCTCGGCACTGGTAGCACAAAACCCAGCAGACCTAACAACGGATCTGGACCCAAGGGTATATGTACCATTAGACCTATAATGCGAAACACGTTCTGCCAGTATGCACACACCGGGCCACACACCCAAGACAAATGAAAAAATGTGGCCTCCCTCTCACCACATCTCCAACAGGAGGCGTCAGTTGTCAGTCCCATTCTCACCAGTTGCAAGGGTGTACGGTACGTTTTGTGGAGATAATTGAAGTGTATGAGCCTGAGTCTGTAGTTTGGGGATAAGTGTTCTAGTTGCGTGCAACAAAACGTCCATTGTTTTTCCGATATTTGTATACCCGCCTCCCGCTCCAAGGCCATCCTTGAGTCAGTGTGTGGGACAGGTGTCGTGTTCTGCGTGGCTCTGTATATCCTCGTTATCAATTTGTGTGAGGAGGCATTCGAGAGGACATCCTCCAATGCCGCTAGTGTCGGCGGTGCCTCCGGGAAGCCTGGGTATCTACGCTTGCACGCAGCCCTCAGTTGGTAATACAGTAAGAGCTCCGTAGCCGTCGGGGTCGTAGTGACAGTCAAGTCTTGTAGCTCTATAAAATTGTCATCCGGGTACAGATCTCCAGCCACCCTCAGACCTCTCTCACCCGCTCTGCGGACCACTGCAGCGTCCGTGAGTGGCTCCAGCAGGGGGTTGCCGTCCAGTGGCATACTCGGAGCATACATGCTTCCCACGCCCGCGCGTTTGGCTATACCCGCCCATGCCCAACGCACCATCTCCACTGTGTCGACGTCCTCATGCGTTCTCTTATATTTTTTGTATACCGCCGTCTTGATGGGGCATGGGGACGCCACGTCTATTTCTATAGCTACGTGAGGTTGGTACGGGATCGGGTGGTGCCAGTAGTAAAGGTACTGGGCTTGTGCACTATACGCATACAGCTCAAAATCTGGCGCCGCCAGTCCACCCTGCCGGAATGGGAGTGTCAGGAGGTTCCAGGCCACTCTGGGTTGCCGACCCGCCCAAACCAATTCAATGACCGCAGATCGGAGCCTGTGGAAAAACGCCTTCGTTAATGGCAGAGGTATGTTTATGAATAAATATAGGAATTTGGGGACCACCACCATTTTGACAATAGCTATGCGGCCCGTCAGCGAAAGCGGAAGCGTCTTCCACTTCTTCACTTTGCCCTCCAGCCAGTCAATCGCCACCCCAAAATTTGAGAGCCAGATGTCATGGACGGTGCGGCTCACTCTAATTCCTAAGTACTTGACTTCGTCCACGGCCCAGTCAATCTGGAATTCAGTGTGGCACTTCACCGTGCTGTCCGTTAGTGGCAGCATGGTCGACTTCGACCAATTAATATTAATCCCAGTGAGGCCGCTATATCTGAGCATCTCCCTCATCAGCGGATCGAAATTCGACTCTGGGTCCATCATGTAAATCGTGACGTCGTCCGCATATAGGGATATAAGTAGACCGCGCGACGTGAAGCCGATGCTCCTCTGGGTATGGTGCTGCCGCATACGTGCCGCAAGCGGCTCCGTAGCTATGGCAAACAGTAAGGGAGAGAGCGGGCATCCCTGCCTCGTCCCTCTTGTGATCTGTATAGAGTCCGAAGTCAGCCCGTTAACACGTACTCTGGCAGTCGGTCGATTATACAAAACACCGATGCGTCTGGAAACAGCGGGCTGAACCCCATTCTAGTAAAGAGTGCGTAAAGGAACTTCCACTCCAGGGAGTCAAATGCCTTAGTCGCGTCAAGTAGCGCAGCAGCAGCCTTCGACTTGGGGTCCAGGTAGTGGAGTAACCCGAATAGAACTCTCAGGTTGTGCGATGTGGATCTCTCCATGACAAAGCCCGACTGGTCTGATAGTGCTATTTGCGGGAGCATATATTTAAGCCGATCCGCCAGCAGTTTCGCATAGATCTTGGCGTCTACGTTGATGAGTGAGAGGGGTCGGTAAGAATCTGGTTCAAGCGGGTCCTTGCCGGGCTTGAGTAAGGTGATGATCAGTGCCTCACGCATTGATTGAGGAAGTATCCCCGATACGACCGCCTCCTCGAAGACCCTGTGCAGTCTAGGAACCAGAAGATCTGCATATTCCTTGTAAAACTCTGATGTTAAACCGTCTGGCCCTGGCGCTTTGCCAGGCGGCATGCCCATTATTATTGCCCGTATGTCCTCCTGCGAGAACGGTAGGTCCATGTATTGTCTGGCCCCATTGTTAAACCAGGCCAGGGCAATTGTGTCCAGATAGTCTGTGATAGTTTGGTCGTCAGGTGTAATCTTGGTCGTGTAAAGTGCGCGGTAGTATTCTGTCATGACTCCGAGGACGGCCTGGGGCTCCCTCACTACATCCCCTCCTTCCTCTCTGAGCTCTAATACATAGGCTGCCCCCCTGGGAGTCCTAAGCATGTTGGCCAGCGTCCTGCCCGCTCGGTCCCCCTCCCCGTATCGTCGGGCCTGCCCATCCTTTGCCAGATAGGACACCTCTCTGTCTGCCTCTTCTTGGTATTCCGTGAGCTTCGCTCGAAATTCAGCCCTCACTCTGTCCGTAGGTGTCTCTCGAATTTGTGTCTCTAGCGCTGCCAATTCAGTTTCTAGCGTGTGCAAGGTGCCCCTGATGGAGCGGAGTACCCCAGTCTTCAGTGACATGCAGCATCCCCTTATCACCACCTTACAGGCCTCCCACAGCGTGCCCGGGGATTCCACCGAACCCTCATTCAGTTCGAAATATTCCTCCAGTTTTTCCCTCAATTCCTGGTTGAAGACCTGATCACGAAGCGCCCTCGAAGGGAATCTGCAGCTGAAAGGCTGAATGTATTGTGATGGGGTGGATAGGGTAAGACAGACTGGTGCATGGTCAGACAGTGAACGTGGTAGGTGTGTCACATCTGTCGTGAGTGTGTGGACATCCCCTGATAGTAGCCAGTAGTCGAGTCTAGACCACGCGGCTCGATGTATTGTTAAACATGTGCCTTCTCGGGCTTCCGGGTGTAAAACCCTCCAGGAGTCTATCAGTCGAGCTTCCGAGATTATATCCCAGAGGGTAGCCGCCGCTTTGGGGTGGTGTTCCCTAGCTGCTCCCTGCCTGTCCATCGTGTCCGAGAGCACCACATTGTAATCACCTCCCCACACAACCGCTGCCTGCCCATGAGCCTGTACTTTGTACCAAAGGTCGTTATAAAACTCAGGGTTGTCATCATTAGGACCATACACATTCACCAAAATCATTCTCATGCCAAAGAGACTTCCTACCACTATTATGTACCTCCCCTCAGTGTCCAATGTCACCCCTGTCGTTGTCCATCGGAGACCCCTCCTAATGAGTATCGCCACCCCCCGGGAGTAGTTGGAATAGTGTGCATGCAGAGTTTCACCCCATCTATTACTACGGAGCAATGCAGCGGCATTTGCAGTCAGGTGAGTCTCTTGCAGAAAACATATGTCTATATTCTTACGCAGCAAGTAGGCTTGAACCAGCCGGGCCTTACGTCTATCATTCAAACCGCGCACATTCCAGGTTAACAGTTTAATGTGAGCCATAGCTGAAAGTGTGGGTGTGCAGTGTCACTTCCTCCTGCATCGTGTGCATCAGGATACAATACAATCTATCATGATCAGTCTCCATGCAATGCTGGATATCAGTCGATCTCTGGGGTCTACCCCGTACAAATGTGTAGGTGGTGGCTGTCTGTGTCTCTAGATTCTCAACATTACAGAAGCTCTCCCTAGCGAGGGGAACTGGGGCTGCGAGCGTCTGAAGAGCCAGGACAAAATACGATCCTATGCGCATTGTTTTAGCCATTGTTTTAGCCTTTGAAAAATATAATTTGGAGCGTTTTTTAATGTTTGGTAATTCCGCCGTATTTTTACCATGGGGGCTGTTATTATAAGGGGAATTGAGTAAACAGGCACACTGACACTCTACACACCTTCATTTCCTCTTCTTTCAGCCCAACCGCTTTGTATTTCCCATCACTCGGCGGTGGGCGCCATCTTGAGTGAGGAAGGCGAGGTCAGCGCTCAAGTCGGGCCGGCCTCCCACCCTCCCACTGTATTTAGACGCGCCCTTCCCAGCGCTCCCTGCCTTACAGAAGCTCTCCCTAGCGATGGGAACTGGGGCTGCGAGCGTCTGAAGAGCCAGGACAAAATACGATCCTATGCGCATTGTTTTAGCCATTGTTTTAGCCTTTGAAAAATATAATTTGGAGCGTTTTTTAATGTTTGGTAATTCCGCCGTATTTTTACCATGGGGGCTGTTACTATAAGGGGAATTGAGTAAACAGGCACACTGACACTCTAAACACCTTCATTTCCTCTTCTTTCAGCCCAACCGCTTTGTATTTCCCATCACTCGGCGGTGGGCGCCATCTTGAGTGAGGAAGGCGAGGTCAGCGCTCAAGTCGGGCCGGCCTCCCGCCCTCCCACTGTATTTAGACGCGCCCTTCCCAGCGCTCCCTGCCTTACAGAAGCTCTCCCTAGCGAGGGGAACTGGGGCTGCGAGCGTCTGAAGAGCCAGGACAAAATACGATCCTATGCGCATTGTTTTAGCCATTGTTTTAGCTGTTGAAAAATATAATTTGGAGCGTTTTTTAATGTTTGGTAATTCCGCCGTATTTTTACCATGGGGGCTGTTACTATAAGGGGAATTGAGTAAACAGGCACACTGACACTCTACACACCTTCATTTCCTCTTCTTTCAGCCCAACCGCTTTGTATTTCCCATCACTCGGCGGTGGGCGCCATCTTGAGTGAGGAAGGCGAGGTCAGCACTCAAGTCGGGCCGGCCTCCCACCCTCCTCCTCCTATATCATGTGTCACCCCCCCAGACGGCACAGCGGGCTGGCGCAGCGGGCGCGCCGGATGCGCGCCGAAGCCGCGCCAAAGCCAAGCCCGTCTGCGCTCGTCCGCGCTGAGGACGGGCCAACGGCCACCCCCCTTGTTACTCCGGTACCACGGCCTTCTACTTACACGGTGAGATTAACCTACTCCACCGACGAACTACTAAGACTGAGGCATTTAGCGGCCCTACCACATACACCCCCGCACTTAAGCTACTCTAATCACATCCTGGGCCCACTCTTATGCCCTACTTGCAACAAATGCACCGGGAAACCTTCAACAAATAACCCATCATTAATTCAAGCAGCATTAATAAACGCCAGATCCCTCCCCAAACACAAATTAGAAATCGCTGACCTGATCGACGCGCATAATCTGGACCTACTGTTCGTCACCGAGACATGGGGCGATGACGCCTCAGGACCTGACTTTGCAGAAGCCACTCCAATCAACTACAATGTTTGTAGATTAGACAGACCACTAAAAAGAGGTGGCCGCATCGCCATAATTCATAAAAGCCGGTTCAAACTCATGACCAAACCATATACATGCCCAGAATATGAGTCGCTCATCTTTACTCTAGGCCTATCAGCAAAATCATCCTTCAAGGGAATGCTGATTTATCGCCCTCCAGGGTCAAGAGCCAAGTTCTTAGCAAACATAGGTAGTATAATTGAAGCTGCTGCCGACGCCCCTCATTTCACACTACTAGGTGATTTCAACTTTCACCTTGAGACTTCAAATAACCACGATACCATGCAGCTTCTCGCAGACCTTTCAGCTGCAGGCCTAACGCAACTTATCAACTCCCCTACGCATCAGGCAGGTCACACACTGGACGGTATATTTACTAACAGTCATCTTCTAAATATCACCCAAACAATTCCACTAATCTGGACAGACCACTCAGCTATTTGTTTCACAGTACAAACAAACTCCACTAAACCGAGCCTCACTGCACCAGCTCGTTCAACATTTAGAGACTGGAAAAATATTAACATAACCCAATTAGCAGAGATGATGCAGGATAATTATACCCCCAATGAGCATGACCCCACTAAAGCATCCTCAAACTACCTGACAAGCCTAGATACGGCCTGCGTCAAGCTAGCCCCACTTAAACCATCACATCGTAACAGAAAAATACCTTCAGCCCCATGGTTCACTGAGGCTCTACGCATGCAGAAACAATACTGCAGGAACCTCGAAAGACAATGGCGTCGCAACTACAGCCCCATATACAAGTCCAACTATAAAAATGCCCTCTCCATCTACAAAAGAGCGATAACCACTGAGAAAAGCCATTATTTTATCACTCAAATCAATCAGGCAAAGAACTCGTCAGGAGAACTATTCAGGGTAGTTGCCAATCTATCCAACCCTCCTACGCCGCCCTTAGAAGGCTCTCAACTACTGGCAGATGCCTTGGCCAGCTTCTTCGAGGAAAAAGTTAGCTCCATCTTCCAGACTTTTTCTCACTCTGCCCCCCTACCATCTTCGAGTCCTCTTCTCACCAGCACTCACCCAACCTTATTATCTTTCAACTCCGTGGACCAGGATCACATTCTACGTCTGGTAGCCAGCACTAAATCCGGATCCCCCCTTGACCCATGCCCCCCTTCCATTCTCAACCGGATTCCGGAAGCAATTTCCCCTCCGTTGACGACCATATGCAATGCTATGTTCGCAACGGGTATATATCCTTCAGTCTGGAAAGAGGCGATCATAAAACCATTGCTGAAAAAACCAACGCTAGACCCTCTTATCCCAGCAAGCTATAGACCCATCGCCTGTCTCCCATTTCCAGCAAAGATTTTTGAAAAGTCCATGAACACGCAACTATCAAAATTCATCAACGACAACAACTTGCTAGATGACACACAGTTCGGTTTCAGGCAGGGACACGGGACAGAGACAGCATTATTGAAAGCCGCAGACGAAATCAGAACAACCATGGACAAGGGAGGATCGGCCGTCTTGATACTCCTAGATCTCTCCGCTGCATTTGACACGGTCGATCATACCACCCTGATCGACCGTGTCGCAGCTCTGGGAATAGGAGGAACAGCTAAAGATCTGATTGCTTCGTTCCTCGCCAATCGTCCACAGACTGTCAAAATGGGTAACTTCACCTCCCAGACCTTCTCACTTCCCTGCGGCGTTCCACAGGGCTCCTCGCTAAGTCCGACGCTTTTTAATATCTATGTATCGGACTTAGCGAGGGTGATAAAATCCTATGGTATTGCCCTTACCACTTACGCCGACGATACGCAACTAGTATTATCGGTGTACAATAATGGAGCTAGCCTGGCAGCTAACTTTCAAGAGGGAATTAAGGCAATAGGCTCCTGGATGTCATCAAACTGCCTTAAACTTAACTCCGATAAAACGGAGGTGATGACATTCGGGAGCTTGAGACCAACATGGTCCCCACAATGGTGGCCACCGGAGCTGGGATCTCCCCCCCAACCGGTGGTTAAGGTCCGCAACTTGGGGATTACCTTTGATACTAAACTGACTTTCCACCATCACGCCAATGCCGTCGTATCATCCGCCTTCTACACCCTCAAAAAAATCAAGAAAATCCTCCCTTACCTACCACAGTCAGCCGGTAAAACACTTATTAGCTCTTTAGTGTTTTCAAGAACTGACTATTGCAACTCTTTGCTTCTCAACGCTCAGGAAGGAGTGCTCAACAAACTCCAGACTGTGCAAAACGCGGCGGCCAGAACCTTACTTTCCATCCCCAAATTCACATCTGTCTCCCATCACATCAAAGAGCTCCATTGGCTCCCAGTCAGGAGCCGAATAAAGTTTAAGGCTCTTTGTATAGCCTATAAGACCCTTAACAACTCAGGGCCTAAGTTCCTAAAAGAAGCTCTCCGCCCACTGGAGCAACGCAGAACCCTTCGATCCTCCACAGCTTTCATGCTGTACGTCCCTCGGACAAAAAAGGCCACTTGGGGAGACAGGTGCTTCACCACAGCCACTGCTAAATTGTGGAACACCCTCCCACTCTATATCAAAACTGCCCGCACGCTCCTTAAATTCCGAAAGAGCCTCAAGACTTGGCTTTTTTCTTCTGCCTAACCACCCCTTTAAAGTGTAGGGAGCTTCTGTGATCACCAGCGCCGAGACACCTGTACGGGTATTTGCGCGCTTTAAAAATAGCAACAAAAAAAATAAATAAATAAATAAATAAACATAACAAAAAGCAACAGTGCTCAACATTCCCAAACCCCCCCAGCCCCCTCCCGCTCCAACCCCCCAATCAGGTCGTGCAAGTCTGTCCCACCCCCCCCATCCAAATTTCAAACACCCTGTAAGGCATCTCAACAGTTCAAGTTCAATGGGAGTCATCCCTCGGGGAACGCGGGTCGTACGCTCTCTAACCCTGTACTTTTGCCAGGGCGACCGAGCGCCAGCCTGACAGTGCACCCGTGTGGACCTCCCCCCGTACTCAACATGTAACTTTATATTCCAACTTATCTCAACATGGAGGATCTGTAGTGTCCCCAGCCGTCTGCTGGCCCCTCCGACTTCTGCATCGTCTAGTGATAACACTGGTAGTACGAAGTTCACTTCTCCGTCACTCTATGTCACTTAGGGCAGCCCTCGCTTCCGGTTCTTCAGGAGACGGTTGATTCTTCTGGTCTCGTGACAGTTGCTTCGCGTATTTCCACGCTGCCTTGGCGTCCACACAAAATGAAGGTTTGCCCGGGCCCTGTACTCTCAGCTTGGCGGGGTAAATTAGCGAATATTTAGTTCCAATTTGCTGGAATATTTTCTTGGCCGGGACGAATTCCCTCCTTGCTGCCTGAACCTGCATGGTGAAGTCCGGGAAGATCGAGATGTGATTACCCTGGTATTGGAGGTCTTTAATATCTCTCGCCATGCGCAAAATGGCGTCTCGGTCTCTGTAGTTCAGAACGCGCGCTATTATTGCTCTCGGCGGTGCACCCGGTTGAGGCTGGGGGCCCAATGTTCTGTGTGCCCTTTCAATCAGGAACATCTGGGAGAGGCCTGTCCCAAACAGTTCCGACATCATGGTCTCCACATACACTTCCATTTTTGCTATGTTGGTCGTTTCCGCCACGCCCGTTATGCGGACGTTGTTGCGCCTCGAGCGGGCCTCCAAGTCCTCGTTCTTCTGCTGGATCAGCGTCAGGACCTTATCCATGCCTCGAAGTTTCCTGTCCATGGCAGTATGACTCTCTTCCGTTTCAGTCACTCGCGTTTACAACACGTCCACACGACCATCCTGCTTGTCCATACGCCTGGTCAGGCTGTCCATGCGGGCCGCCAAGTCGTCCATCTTGTGATCTATCCCCTGGAGACTTGTTTTAAGTTCCTGAAACATAGACTTAATCTCAGATGTTTGCGCGCCCCCATTATCATTCTTGGCTGCCTCGTCTTCCGACTGCTCCTGGCCAGCCGTCCTCGGTTTGGTCCTGTCGAAGGTGATCTTCGGTTGTCTCGTGTCCGGTTTCCCCATCTTGCCTGGCGATCTCGACGTTGGGAGCTTAGGGTTCCCTGTGATACGTTTGCTCCGTCTAGCGAGGGCTGCAGCCCGGGGTTCCACGTTCAGCCGAGACTTCTCCAGCACCCCTGCAGGTTGTTATGCTTGTGCACGTCTGCGCATTCCGCGGTTCGGGCCAGAACATCGACTGGTGCGCCCTCTGCTAGCAAGTCGCGTCTGTGGATCAGCCCTCTCAGGGTCCGGCAGCACAAAATGGCGTCTCGCGCCAAAATATCAAGTACCTCCCCGCTTCAATGCCCGGACCAGCCTAGCCCAGGGTCAAGGTTTCAAGAGTTTTTCGCCCGCAGTAGTGGTCAGTGGCCCTAGGGGGCAGTGTGCGAGACGATGGTTTAGGCAGGGAAGGGTCCGCAGTAGGATCGCTCTCACCATGTGCGTCCGTCCGCCCCACCACACAGTTTGGCGATGTTCTGGGTCTGCAGCACAGGGAAGGCACCCCCGTACCTGACAGGATCCTGACCCACCGTCAGCCTCCCCCGCTGTGCTCCTCACCGGGCCGGCCTCCAGTCGGGTCGTCAGCGCGGCTTTCCGACCTCTCCGCCGCACAGTGCCGCACCGCCTCGAGCCAGCCGCACACGTTGCCGCTTCTCCGAATCCACGGAGTGTCCGGTTTCCCTCCTCAAGTTCCACCGCAGCTGCGTCCGCGATTGTGCAGCGCACTCCCCGGCTCCTGTCGCGCAGGCTGTGTAGCGGGCCGGATTCCTCACCGCCCTCTTCCGGATCACGCGAGGCCCCGGCTTCCGTCTCGCCGCAGGCCGTCACTCCGCTCACAGGCAGTCCGCAGCGGCACGGGACAGGCAAAGCTCCCGCGTCGATTTTTGTTTCTGCCAGCAAGTGACCCCCGTCACTCAGCAGGCCCCCTGAGTGGGAAAGGTCCAGGGTCCACGTCAGATTAATGAAGAAATGACGGATTTATTAGCTCGGTCGGCGGAGCTGCGGGTTTAAGCAGCCATTCCGCCTCGCGTCCAAGCCACGCCCCCGGCGAGCCCCTAGTTAGGAAACTCTGGTCAGGCGTCAGTAAGTCCCACCACAAAGCGTGGGTCGGCACGTCCCAGCGTGTCTCCGATGCGGCCACCTGTCAGCTAGCTCCCGGCGTGGTGGTGGGAAGGGATCCCAACTCTAAGCCTCTGCGCCCGCGCTCCGGGGACCCCGGGTCAGGGCCGCGCCCCCCAGAGCTGCCCAGCTCCCTGTGGTGTCTAGGATCCACTACCGCTTGTCGCTGGGTCTGCGGATTGTCCGCAGGGAGTATTCGGGTCAGTTAGCAGTGGCGCCCGCTGCGATTACCACTTGTCCTCCTGGATCTACTCCATGACGGGAGGGGTGGGGCGGCCTCAACCCTCCATAAGTCCGGCTCGGAACGAGGAAGAGGGGGAAAGGGCCACCACCAACCCGCAGTGTTCCCCGTCTCACCGCCACCTCCGTCACCAACCGCAGGCCCCCTCCGTCATCCACGTCGGTCCGCGCAGGCCCCAAGGCAAGGGTGATGCTCGCGCCACGTCTCCCGATCACCAGCTTTCCACTCCAAGCCCAGCATTCGCGCAGAGTGTTCAGGGTGGGCTCGACACCCCCTCAAGGCCCCCCAACGGCTCGGGTCACCAGTCCCCGCTCATGGGCCGTGATGGCCAGATGTACCTCCGGGATCCAGCGCCGATCGTCTCGCCTGAACGTTGCAGGAGGCGTTCCCCCGGGGGACCGTAGAGGCGCTCCACAGGGGAGGGCCAGCCCGCCCGAGCCCGGGAGCGGCGGAGGCCAATGGCGTCAGGGGTCCGACAGGGTTCCGGTCGGCTACCTCCGCTCTCCCCGGCACCGCGGCACCCAACGCCACAGGGGTCCGGTCAGGCAGCGTCGCCGCCTAGCTCCGCTGAGAAGTTCTCGAGTGCCGCCGGCCGCTCAAATAGCCTGTGCGTGTGCCGCCTCGACCCAAGGGGGAAAGGGGGAGGCAGGTTCCAGTGGTTTCCCCGGCCGCCCAGTGTCGCAGGCCACCTCAAAAACACTAAGTCGGGACGGGCGCCATTTTGAGCTCGGCGCAGTCCGAACCGTCGGCACTCGGTCAGCCTCGCTCTCCCGGATCGTGCCTTGCCACAGCTCTCCGATGTTGCCACTCGGCCCAGTGGCCTTCCACTCTCGACACTTCGTGGGTCGGGGAGCCCCTAGTGCCCAGAAAACAGGATTAATGGCGGCTCGATCAGGGAGCCGAACGCTCAGGCGACCTCCACCATCGCCGCTCTAGCCACGCCCCTTTTGTACTTATTGTTGTTGTTCCTTTCTTGGGTAAGTATTGTGGAGTGTTGTATCTTTTGGGTCCCAAGAGGGATAAGCTTGCATGTCCTGATTATTGGCAGAATTTTCAGACCATTACAGTCAGGCAAGCCGGTTCTGACCGGCTTGCCCGACGTTGGCCGGACGCATGAACCGGAAGCACTTGTAAGTGCTTCCGGTTCACGCCTGGACAGCCAATTGTGTATGGGGCTCAGGGGATACAAAAGGGGATGATGGACGGAGTATTTGAACAAATCAAACACTCACCCCCAGTCAACTGATCTGGGTTTAATCCATCACCATTCTTTAGTTCACTCAGCCACCCCAGTTCAGACATGGCTATATGCAAATCAGTCTGACCCTGTGCCTCGTGGGAACAGTCCAGTCCGAACTGCCAAGCCATGTCTTCCCTGGACCGGAAACAATCATCCTGGGACCGGTTTCGGATTCATAATCCTCATCAGCCAGGCTATCTTGAATCCAGTGGCCAAGTGAACAAGGGACTCACGTCTGAGCATACCCTGCCACACTTAAGGCGAACAAAGCGATACAAAAGGGGATGATGGACGGAGTATTTGAACAAATCAAACACTCACCCCCAGTCAACTGATCTGGGTTTAATCCATCACCATTCTTTAGTTCACTCAGCCACCCCAGTTCAGACATGGCTATATGCAAATCAGTCTGACCCTGTGCCTCGTGGGAACAGTCCAGCCCGAACTGCCAAGCCATGTCTTCCCTGGACCGGAAACAAGCATCCTGGGACCGGTTTCGGATTCATAATCTTCATCAGCCAGGCTATCTTGAATCCAGTGGCCAAGTGAACAAGGGACTCACGTCTGAGCATACCCTGCCACACTTAGGGCGAACAAAGCGATACAAAAGGGGATGATGGACGGAGTATTTGAACAGGGCGCCACGTCACCTTTGTGTGCGACATGCCCTGCCTCCCCCTGGGTGTGGGGGCCCAGCACGACCGCCATAGTGGCGGCGTGCCCGAGCTGGTCCCGTCTTTCTATATGGTCTGATCCTGCCTAAGACCTCCTTGCATTAATAAGCCAAATACCCTTGGGAAATGGGAACCCTGCCAGCTCCCGTGGAGGCTTACCACCCCCCCTTTTCCCCAAGGCAAACAATGCAAACTCCACAACTGTTTGGATTAGGGGTAGTAGTAACTCCGACCGTATTTTATTACATAAAAGCATCAAAACATTAATATTGTTATTATTTACATTATGTACAATACGCAGAAAGTCCAATACATTGATAGGTACAAGATGTCAATTGACTAAGCTTAAAATGCTTCTAGTACATAGCCATCCTATTGTAATCTAAGCGATGAAGATATTCTCTTTCTGCGTATCCCTGTTAGAGCCTATGGCAAGATGAATGACTGGTGGCCCCAGATCCCGATCAAGCTAGGTCCCAACCTCCTACCGCAGTGACCTCGCGTAGGGGTCCCAGCTTACTGGATGCATACCTCCCCCGGGCACTCCCTATGCCCTCAAAGGTAAACTCCATAAAGGGGCACTGCAGTTATACATCCTTGTGCCCTTGAGCGCATGCACGTGTGGGGATTGGCCAACCAGCCTACTGGAAGCCAGACTTCGCTTACCCCCGATCACCTCCAGCCTACCAGCTGTAACTGCCCCTGAATTTCCATGAGAGACCCTCTGTCTCCCCGTCTGGCGTCTCCATTTGACAATGGTGATGCCCGCTAATGACCGAAAACTATGCCCACCAATCAAGTCCTTACCACCACAGGCCGGTATAGACAGACTTTCTGGCCTCTCCTCTCTGCCTACTAGAATGTCATGACCTGTGCCTTGCGCCCTCTAACCATGCCATTATGTTCTCCATGAATATCTGATTACCACGACTTGAGAGATGAACACCATCCTGCAGAAAAAACAGCTCCCCTCGGATGCACCCATGACCTATAGATCTAAGCTTCGTTGTCCTGAATAACGTTTCCATTTTGTTGTTTAGCCTCTTAACCATTGATTCAAGGCCCACACAGACTCACCCACTCTCCACTTGAATCTAGGAATCATGTGTGACCACACTATCATTGCCTCGGGCATCTCTTTGCCAACCACCCTACTTCAGTAAGCAGGGTCTCAACTACGCCCCTCCGCCCCAGGTGCACCAGGTCATAACCCCTTAAATGCAAAATACAAACCGCAAGAGGCCCTTGCATTTTTCCAGGGCACGTGTCACAAGGTACCTGAATTGACTAAGTCTCAGACCACCTTGCCAATGAAATGAGATTTTTGAACCTGCCTGACGTGCCGTGACCTCATAGGAACCTGCAACAAAGAACTTTTGTAACCTCCTTACATACGAGTGGCCGATTATCCCCACATGCTGTTCCTTGTGCTCCCAGGCGTGAACCTGGTCTGCAACACGTGCTGTGTGATGATGAATTGTTGACTGTTGCCTACCTTCCTGACAGGATGTTGCATTCTTTGTTGGACCGTGGACCGATGCAGGCTTCGCCCATTTGTCACAGGATGTAGAAACTGCAAATCAAACCATGAAAGAAAACCAACCGTCAGCGCATTATTTTGACACTTTTATAGCGTGTGTAGGCTCACATAGCATTTTTAACAATTTGATGACCATCTACCAATCCTTTGCACCTCTCTCCCAGAAAATCCCCTGGCCACTGCTTCGGTATCGGCCCCTATCCTAAAGGAGTGGGTCCCAAAACTGCCTGGGTCTAAACTGACTTTCTGCATGGCTATGCCCATGACCCCCTTAAACAAGAAGATAGTGAGTGGGGTCCCGTCTGTATGCACAAGTAATGGCCCCCCACGCCCCTTGGACATTGCACCAGAAATGTCTCCAACCTGGCGATGGGGCAGCAAGCGCTTTCTTCAGCCCTACGCAAGACCACCCCTACCCCCCTGCATTCCTGATCAATTTTGGACCTGGGTATTGATATCAATAGGGAGTCCCCCTGAATCAGCACTTGTGCCAACTCCAACCACCCCTGCCAATCCATTTTGTTTTTTGCTACCAGCTCCCCTATCCTTAAAGCGCCATAGAATGCTAAACAGAAGGCCGCTTGGAACAAAAGTCCTTCCCCAGCTGAATTACACACTTGGTGCAAAGCATCCATAAGTGTGGCCAATGGCTCTTCTTACGTCCGGCTGCCCTCCCTGTAGGCATTTCCACCCTCTCAAGGCTTTCGGCACTATAAAAGTGCCAGTGGGATCTCCCTTTTCCCTAACTTTGGCAAAGAAGGAAATGGCTGCCATATATCGCCTTGCTGATGCTACTGAGCGCCCCTCATTTCTCATAGCTCTCAAATAGGAAATGACAGATCCAGTCTTGTGCCATTTTTCCTCCCAACTGTGCCCCAAGAAATAGCCAGTAAGCCCCAAATGCCCTTTTGTATGCCTGCCTGGTCCTGGATGCTAGGCCAGCTGCCACGAGGTCCTATAACTGGGGACACCAAACTGCCAAAGCTGTTCTGGGATAGGCTTTGGGTTCTCTGCCGCCTCTGGGTGATGAGACCTGAATATCTGCATCTTAAAGCGAGCGAGCGCATCAGCAGCATGGTTTAATACTCCTGGCACATGTTTGACACTAAACAGCAGATACATTCTCACGCACAGCAGTATTATCTCCTTTAGTAGGCGCAACATCATCTTACACTTTGCATGTTGATTATTGATACATTCTACAAGAGCCATGTTATCGGACCAGAATACCATTGGTTCCTCAGTTGTTCCGGCCAGACGGTCAGTGCCACCAAGATGGAGAATAGTTCAAGGAAGCTTATGTTACTTGTAAGACCCGTGTCCTCCTACCGCTCCGGCCAGAAGGTCAGTGCCTCCACGATGGGGAATAGTTCCAGGAAGCTTATGTTACTTGTAAGCCCTGTGTACTCCTACCATGCTGGACATCGTCGGGCAACCCGTGCCGGACCTAGAATGGCGCCAAAACCCCCGCTACCCGCTGCATCCGTCATCAACCCTCTCTCTGGGCTAGACCTGGGTGGGACTGGGCCACACAACCCTACCGTTGAAGTCATGCAGGAATGCCTTCCAGATTCGTATGTCCTGCCTGACCTCACTGGACAGTCTGGTGTGATGGTGCTTCTCCCTGAGTCCTGACATAGCCTGTACGATGGTGCGCGAGAAAGGTCGTGCCATTGGACTTATTCGCGATACAAAATTCAATTGCCTTATGATCTGCTGTAGCTGATGTAGTGTAACCTTCTCCTTTGTCAAGCAATGCTGCAAGGCAGCCCCAAAAGCCATGATTTTCCAACTCTATCCCCAAGAATTCGATCACAGTGCTTGGCCTCACCGTCTTGCCCTGTGCCAAAGGTATGCCAAAGTCTAGCATGAGTGCATAGAACCTCTGCAATGCCCACCCACATTCCTGAGAGTCTGGTGCCCCCAAGAAAAGGAAATCATCAAGGTAGTGTAGTACCCACTGGTGCCCTGTGGCTTGCCTGAAAACCCATTCCAAAAAAGAGCTGAATTTCTCGAAATAGGCGCAGGAGACAGAACATCCCATAGGCATGCATTTGCCCACATAATACTTTCCCTTGAATTGAAAACCCAAAAGGTGAAAATGAAGTGGGTGCACTGGCAGCAGGCGGAAAACTGACACATTATGTATGTATGTATGTATGTATAGGCATTTATATAGCGCACTACTTACCCGTAGGGTCCCAAGGCGCTTCGACCGCTGCGAAACCCTTCCTGGCTTCCCTGAGAGATGGTCCCTTAATGGGTATCTCCAGGGTGAGACCAGGCATCCCCGGCGGTCTGGTGGGGCCGTTAGTGAAGATGAGGCAAGCTAATGCCCAGAGTTGCCGAGTGTGATCGCTGATCAGAGTGGGCACCGAGGCGAGAGAATTATCGAGTCCGCTGACCCTGGTCCAGAAACCTGCCGCGCCGGGAATCGAACCCTGGTCCCGGGCCGTCCTCTGCTCTCGGGTCTGCCGCCTCTAACCAGTGAGCCACACTACTTCGCTAAATTATCTGGTTTTGCCAACAATGCGCCCCGCTCCAGCCCCCTAAGAATCTCAACTGCTTGATCAAAAGCAACATACTTGACACTGCATAGGTCATCATCAATAGCTTCATTCAGTGACGCACCTCTGGGGGCAGAGAGATTATGAATCAGTCTGAATTCCCTAGATCTTTTTTGGGCATCACTCCCAATGGGGAGCAGACAAAATCTTGCATTGTGGGGGCCTCAAATGGGCCAGCTACTCTACCCAACCGAACTTTCTTCTCAATTTTTGCTGCAGCCACACCTTCATTAGCCCTGACCGACAGATGATTCTGGCAATGCGGCACCCCCACTTAACCAGGCGCAGGGATGCTGAATCCGTCCCTGAAACCTTCCAACAAAATTCTAGCAGACTCGGGGCAATTGTAACTGTTCAACCATGGTATCAGAACACTTGTTATAATCGGATATCTGGCATTACCGAGGGACACACTCTGAGCCCTGCTTCTTGCCTCCCTTGTCCTTTGCTTTCTTAAAGCATTTGGACTCTGGGTGCGAGGAGTTGCCACAGAAAGAACATGCATGTTTCAATTTAAATGTGACAGCTACTCTGCTGCACGAGCGCCTGTTGGAATCCCAACACGCCCCCTTACTTTTCCCTCTGAGCTGCCTGGGTGGCCTGCACGAAAGGGCTGACCCCAGAAGGTGTCTTGTGACTGACCCCGGATGGAGAGGTGTGGTGCAGCGGCCAGGGCAGCTGACTTCGGAGCACAGGGCTCACGGTTCAATTTCCGGCTGCGGCAGCTCAGCTCAGCACCGTGTGACTCTGGGAAATAGCTCAATTCATTTCCACAACGGCCCCCAGCGCCTTGAGACCCATAAGGGTGAGCAGCAGCGGTGCGTCCAGTGGGGGCACTGGGGCGTTGCCCCACAAATGCCACATGGCTCCATTCCACGGTGACACACCAATTCCTGCAACAGTGTTGAAGTTAGCTCACGCTAAATTGGTCCGGGAGACCGGGACACGCCCGAGGCAATCGGAACTGAATGGGGTGGGGCAGCGCCAGCAAAGGGTTTGAGTGACAGACGGTGTCACTGACAGTGGCAGCAGAGTGCGCATGCTCGAGTTAGGGCTAATTATTTTTATTACAATCTCAAACATGCGCACAGTCAGCCACTAATACTGCCCTTAGGAGAGACAGGGACCCGAGCAGCAGCACCCGGGGGGGAGGGCAGAGAGCATCCGTGCTCTAGCCAATCCTGGCACTGCTAATGCAGTGCCTTGATTGGCTGAAACACCGCACAACCTGAGCCTGGGGGAAGGCATAAAAAGTATTGGGTGGCGGGTGCTGCGCGTGGGTGGTTTCACTGCCGCAGTTGGTTAAAAACTTATGGCCAATCACTGTGGCTTATGTGAAGCCATGCAGACAGTGATTGGCCATTTCGTTCAAGACGTGCCTCGCTCGTGTTGTTGCAGTGCAGCAGTCCATCAGAGTGCCAGACCAGACCTCATGCTGGTGACGTCCTCCTACTGTCTGCCCAGTCCAGTGCAGTGTCTAAGGCCTACTGCTTGCTCGTGGTGTGTGTGCAGTGAGTCAGTCTGATCTGTACTTGGTGCAAGTTGGTGGTTGGTTACATTGTTCGACGAATCAACAAGAGTAAAGTAAGAAGAGTGGGAGTCCGCCGCTCGGCTGGGTGGGCCCTTAAATTAAGTTTATTTAGTTTGTTCTGGCATGGCCCAAGCGAGAGCTGGAATTCATTCTTTGCGCTCAGGACGCAGCCTCCGTGGAGTTCAGAAAGGCCCCACATAGACATGTGCTGACGCATGTTAATCGCTGGTCCAGAAAAGAACATTAGGCACTGCCACAAAATCAAGCACCACCTTTAATGATGCGGACACTCTTCCCTTCTTGTTTTTTTTCTCGCCTCACAACTTAATATTAACTCTTTTGGGCAACCCGTAGCGTCGAACAATCTTTTCCTGCTTCTGCAATTATAAAATCAATGGTCTATGACAAAAAAAGACTAATGATGTCGGGGCATGGACAGAGAAACCCGAACTGTAATAATCCATTAATATGTTTAGGGGAGGGTCCCTGTTGGACTTGGCCCCTTTCCCAAAAATTTTCGCTTTTCACCCCCCTATTTTAGGATGTGTCCCCCATGGTAAAGAACACTGTATAGGCCATGTGTGATGTGAGACGCCATGTTAAATGTAATGCAATGGTGTGTGCACTTATTGACCCCAATAGTAGAAATGTACCCTGGTAGCATGCTGCATTTAAAATGGATGCCATGGCTGTGTGTTGTGCCACCTTACTGCAGTGGGTTAGCGGTCTAGTTGTTTGGTACCCAGCCATCCCAGCATTTGGAGGGAAAGCCTGGCACCCAGGGTGCTCTACTCCTCCCCCTGAGCCAGTTAGAGCCAGTTCCCCACAGGATTCTAGAAGCTTCTGGCACTGCCTGGTAGGTGGGGTGAGAGGCACATAAATAAGGGGGCTGTGACACCATGTGCTCAGACAGAGCAGGGACAGGAACGTGAGGGGACCTGCTACCAGGGGATACCACCACTTGGGCCTGTGTGCTGGACCTTGCACCCAACCAAAACCCCTCTGCTGTCCCCCAGGGCTAGTGGAAGCCCCACTGCAGGTGTACAGGCTGCTGTACAGGAGGAGTGCCACGCTACAGTGGAGGATGGTGAAAGCCTACCGCCCTGTCCTGATGAGTACCCACTGACTACTGACTTAGCCCAGTAGTGCCTGCTGTTCTGCCACCTGGCCCCTGGAGAAGGAGCGCCATCCTAGGTCCCTGAGGCTGGTGGGACCTTGCGCCACGCGAGCCCTACAACTAAAAGCACCTAGAGAAGAGCGCTTACCTGACTGCCAGGGCGCACCTTTGACTGCAGCCAGAAGGAGGTGAGGAGCGCTACCTGTGTTCCCCGAAGCCCTAGTGGGACTGAGCCCCTCGCAAGTGCTGCATTGAGGGAACTGGGCAACCCCTGCGCTGTGCTACCTGGAAAGTGCTCTGAAGCCCTAAGCACTATAATCGCCTCTAAGAGCGCTGCATGCCCCAGACTCATCTGTGTTGCTGTGGGGCCAGGAGAAACTGTTGTACATGCAAGCGCCACGGGAGCCGACCCCGTGTCAGGGTGGCGCTGTACTGACTGCTGCGGGTGCCTACCCTGCATATTGCCCCCCTGGTGGCAATTTAAATAAAAGCGGGTGCCTACCCCGCGTGTGGAGACTGCCCGAGGTCACTGCCGCAGCCCAGGAGCAGGAAGAAGAAGAGTGCCGCGTCTGCACCCCAGCGGGAGCCTACCCCGTGTTGGCACGCTTAATTGACCCAGCGGGAGCCTACCCCGCGTAATTGCAGCCGTGACTCACTGCCGTGGCCTTTAGAGAAGAGGCGCCACAGTCGCAGAAGTGCGGAGGCCCACGAGACAGAATCCGTCACCGGGAAGCTGGAAGAAGCCGGAAGGAGGCGGGCTCCCGTGGTGACGAGGAAGCCCCGTTTGAGGAAGGAGACTGGAGCGGGTGCCCACCCCGCCAGTCGGTGCCCCCGGGCCGAATGGAGCAGCGCGAAGATCGCCAGTGATTAGAGGTGCCCCAGAGAGGAGCAAGAAGATTGCCCGCGCGACCAACACAGGACCGGAGGAAGCCCAGGGAGAGCGAGAGCCGACCCCGCTGACCCCCTTTTTAGAAAGCGCTGCAAGTAACCTGCGGGGCTTTCGGGTGGAAGGTAGAGCTGCGCGTCCGCCGCCCAGCCTGCATTGGAGAAGAGAAGCCCCTCCTCCCCTTGAGCCCGGTGAGTGGGGGGTCTGGGGAGCTTCCTGGGTGCCGGGAGGGGCACCAGGAAGGCCCGGGTGACGCGCCATCCAGCTGCCCCACCTGATAGTGAAACGATTCATAAAGGGGGTGGTGATGGACAGAGTATCTGAATTAAGCAGAACACTCCTACCCAGTCAAAAGATCAGGGCTTGATCCATCACCGTTTTTTAGCTCACTGCACCAACCCAGCTCAGAACCTGGCTACATGCAAATTAGTCTGACCCTGGCCCAGCGCATCATGGGAACAGGGCAGACCAAACTACCAAGCCAATTCTTTACTGGAAAGGAAACAAGCTTCCGGGGACCGGTTTCTGGCATTACAGCCGTCTTCGGCCCGGCTTGCTTGAATCCTGATGGTGCAGTGAGCAAGGGACTCACATCTGAGCATACCCTTCCACACTTGTGGTGGCCAAAACGATTCATAAAGGGGGTGGTGATGGACAGAGTATCTGAATTAAGCAGAACACTCCTACCCAGTCAAAAGATCAGGGCTTGATCCATCACCGTTTTTTAGCTCACTGCACCAACCCAGCTCAGAACCTGGCTACATGCAAATTAGTCTGACCCTGGCCCAGTGCATCATGGGAACAGGGCAGACCAAACTACCAAGCCAATTCTTTACTGGAAAGGAAACAAGCTTCCGGGGACCGGTTTCTGGCATTACAGCCGTCTTCGGCCCGGCTTGCTTGAATCCTGATGGTGCAGTGAGCAAGGGACTCACATCTCAGCATACCCTTCCACACTTGTGGTGGCCAAAACGATTCATAAAGGGGGTGGTGATGGACAGAGTATCTGAATTAAGCAGAACACTCCTACCCAGTCAAAAGATCAGGGCTTGATCCATCACCGTTTTTTAGCTCACTGCACCAACCCAGCTCAGAACCTGGCTACATGCAAATTAGTCTGACCCTGGCCCAGTGCATCTTAATGCAGGGACAGACTAATTTATGAGCTGGGATGGGGCAGTGAGCTAAATAACGGTGATGGATCAAGCCCTGATCTTTGGACTGGGTAAGAGTGGTCTGCTTAATTCAGACACTCTGTTCATCACCACCCCCTTTTCTGAACCACCTGATAGTGGGCAGTTGGTCCAAAGGGGGCATCCCTGACTTCCGAGCCCCAGGGGAGGGGGTTCTGATGTCCCCGTGTTGTTGTTGGAGCTATACTTGATTGGAAGCCCCCGTGAGGCCCCACCATGGACAGGGCCACAGTGCCCTGGGGGCTAAACAGCGACGCCACATTGGCGGGTCACTGCAGCGATTGAGGCATTTTCGAGCTTCGGCCCAGAAGGGGGACTACAACGTCCCCAGGTTATTTTTAGGGCCCCTACCTGGCTGCGCTGACTGGAGTTTACACCACTGCCCCACTGAACAGTGGCAGTGGCAACGATTGGGACACACTGTCTAGGCTTGCGAAGCCTTAGAAGAGTGACAGCATAGGTAGCGCGGCCGAGGTTGTGTCAGATATAGTTCCCCACCTAGCTATAGGCTTAATGTGTTTTATGCCCCATGTTGGACCGCCCCGCGTTTCATGCATGCCGATAGATTGCTTTTATGCTGTTTACCCCACTGCTTACGCCGCAGGCAAATGTGCCCTACGTTAATGTGCGGAACACCCATGGTGATGCACCTATACTGATATGCCTAATGTTTTTTGGGATGCGGGATGCCTTGCATGATGGGAAGGCCTGATGGTCCCAGTGCGGAGCGGCCCAAGGTACAGTTGCGGGTATATGGTATGATGTACTTACCTGCATAAGGTTATGCCCAAGGTGTTTAGTCCATTATTATGCACACTGTGTTTCCTGCCTAATATGTTATGCCAAGTGATATTGCTTACGTTTAAGTGCAACATTGACCCTGATGGACTTACCTTCCTTTTTTTCATTTACCTTGTAAATAATCCCCGTGTATATATTGCTCTAACGCCAGTTGGCGCAGTATTGTGACTACACTGTTTACCTTTGCATATGTGACTCAATACAAAAGTTATTCTTTTTCACCAAAACTGGTGTTGTTGTGTGTCTTTTTGTGGTGTGCCTTGGGTGTCGTCTTTGTGTACTGCGTGGATGCTTCACACATGTCCTCAGGAGTTTGGCCTGCCCGCTCTGTACCATGCTACCCCCCGTAGAATTGGCTACACCACTTCTAACAATCCCCGTATCAACTAAAGCCTTACACTTCTCCCTCACCCCTTATTTTGCATATTTCTGGACACTTGTGTTTTTTTTCTCACTTTTATGCTACTTTTGTTTGCTTTACGCTGACAGTGTTTTAATGAGGGGTTGTAACCGCTTTAGTGCAGGGGACGACTTTGGCGTTCTTCTTACCAGCTTTGTAGTGCAAAGGACGTCGACGGGTTGTCCTCTGTACTCGAAAAGAAAAGGTCAGTGGTCGTCCTCGTACGTGAAAAGAAAATGTTTCGGGTGAAAAGACCACAAAGTATTAAAAAGAAAAAAATAATCCTGATACGAGGGAAATGGTTCATTATTTTCTATATTGCGTAACGCCACCACGCACAGCTAGCTTGCTGACATCACAGCAAAAAAAAATGAAAGCAGACTCCACTACTGGTGCGATCTGCTTTTGCTATTGCTCGGTGCCAGGGGACATAACTCTCCCACGTCCTCTTTCCAGCACTTTCTCTGCGAGTTGATCCCTGCTGGGGGTTCACATTATTTTTGATTCATTTGAAGGGGTGGGGACAGGGGGAAATATCCTTTATAACCAAACTTTCACAACGCAGTACCATTACCACGCAGGTTTTACAACGCAAGTCGTTACAACGACTTGCGCTGGAGGGCGCTCTAGGATAGGGAATAGTTTAATTTACTATCCAACACCTTCCCTACTATCCACGGGGACTGGAGTTGGAATAGTAAATTAAACTATTCACTATCCAGCGCCCCCAATGCAAGTCGTTGTAACGATTTGCGTTGTAAAACCTGCGTGGTAATGGTACGCGTTGTGAAAGCACGCGTTGTACCATCATACATCCGGGACAGGCCCCTGGACATTGACCTGTGCTTTCCTCTGGGCAAAGAGTGTTTAAGGATGGATGGATGGTTAATTCAGCTTGCATCCATGATAACTTTCAGCACAGGGCAATGGGTCAGCCACTTCCGACATAATCCCTGTTGCCTGCCCCATATGTATGTGACTTTCAGTATTTTTCAGATCCACCTGAAAATGAGTGTGCTTTAGTGCCAGGATTGGCTGTCAATTCCTTCATTTTTCCATTTTTAACTCGAATTTCTTTCCTCAGTTTTATTGTCCACACTGTCACTGCTCTACCATTCCAAGATGCCAACCATTTGGTTATAAATGTAGCGGCTATGCTGGAACTTCAAAACAGAAAAATGCCATGCATGATAAAATTGCCTCCTGCTGCTATATTTAAAAGTATATGCCTGCCATGGTTAGACGGCAGCATGTTTTCTTTTTTTTATCTTGCTTATGGTGTTGTTTGTGGTCGTGTAAGCCAGTGAATACAAGAATAAGTCGGGGAGTGGCTGAATGCACCCCAGTTATACGCAGAGTGGCAGAGTCCATCCACGTATGATAACCGTTCATTATTTAATAAGGATCTTTTATTTAAAAGCCGACCTATTGGCATTGGCAGTGCTTCTTAAATACGCAAGAGACGTTACTTTAAAGTAGACATTATTGTTGCTAGTTTAAAAACCTTTACGGTGCTGGCGCAAATAAGTAGTAAATATTTGTCTAATTTAGTTTTAAATTTGGAGCTGGGGTCCAATGTTATGTGTCCACATGCAACATGCGTGCCGCTAGGACGCACCTAAAAAAACTATAATGCATTTAACTGTGGTTTTCAGCACTTGTTAGATCTCGAAGGAATGATTTAGTCCAGCCACGCCTTCGGTGACTTAAAGGTGTGCTCCGAGGGGCGCCATAAGGCCTAAAGTTAGTTTGCGCATTTAAAACTGCTGTCTGCCCCCAGTCAGGGGCAGCTGATGTGCCCTGGGGTTTACTGCCACGCAGTTTCACCTGCCTTCTCACTCTAACCTGTCTTTTCCAACACTTGCAGCTAAGGCCTGAAGCATTTGTTGTTCCCTAGCCTCTAGCAGCCCAGGTACACAATCTGTCTTCCTAATTAACGTGTTGTCTTGTGACGGAGAGTGAAAAGAAAATGGTTTGCACTTATAAATAAAAATTAAGCACAACGTGCAATCACACTTGCCTCTTCAACCACTTTTCAAATAAAATATGAAGGTGGCAAAGGGCCCTGCGTTAGCATTTTTAAAATCAAACTCATTTTTTTGGTCCTATACCGCAGTGCCGTGGAGCCTCGGTTGGCCTGGGATAGCCGGCCTCTCTCGTGGGGCCGGTGCGTAGAGCCGCTCGCTTGGGGACCGGAACGTGGACGGAAGGGGGCCGCCTCCATCGCCCTTAGTGCACCGCATGTTCGTGGGGCACCCGGTGCTAAATCATTCGTAGACAACCCTATTGTTGTTTTCTATTACCAAGAATCCATTTCTTAAGAAATATTGAGGAATACATACAATTTGAGCTAAGCCACTGATCATGTTTTTGACTGATATGTGAATTTTTCATTTTAAAATAAAAAGTTAAATATTTCCCTTAGACTCAGTCTAGGTTCAATATGGCGGGATCCATAGCAGATTTTACGACATCCAGACAAGATACATTTGCATAAAATTAACCTTGCTAGGGTAATTAGCATAGTTAGTTGATATACTGAATATTGGATTCCCCCCTCCAGAAGTGGGATAAATACCAATGTTTTAGATTTTACAGGGTAGGCTTGGACCGAAAATAGTCTCAGCACCAAAAAAACATTGGCCCACATCAGTGAATCAGATAACAAAAAAAAGTGTCTCCCATTTGCAATTAGGGCACTTTCAAATTCACAAAAACAATTAAGTGCTTTGCAAGGTATTGGAGACTGCTTGCATTTGATCTTGCTGCAGGCAATGTTTGTGGTAACAGGAAAGACAAACTAAAAATGGGTCACCAGGCCATAAAAAAGCTCAAGAAACCTTCAAAAACCCGGTCCACCAACAAGCCCACACACTGACCTATCAGATCAGCCCCTCTGACACTGTCTGATGGCCCTATAAGCCACCCCAACCCTGGATGTGCATTTTCTTAAAGCATCACTGAATTTGAATTGCTATGAATTCAAAACGTTTACAGGGTTCATTAGACCCAAGTACATGAGTTAAAAATGTGTACAAAAACACATTGTGCTAATATTAAGACCAGCACCCATCCAGCAGTTTGGGATGGACTAGACCCATGAGGAACAGGATCAGTTCACATTTGCGGAAAGCAAATGTTTGTTGCAGCTGATGTTTTGAATGCAACAAGTATGCCCTGGCATAGGTCAGTGCTCACTGTGCCAAAGGACTCAAGATGCACCCCACTGATAAGGCACAAATAGTAGGAACCGGTCTGGGGTTGCTTTTTTTCTCTTCTGAGGGAGGGGTTTACCCAGCTGTTTGGACTAGACTGTTTCCATGATGATAGGGTCAGTAATGATTAAAGTAGCATAGTGGCGAAAAACAATGGAGTGGAATGCAGTCTGAGCAATCACCAGTGACAGATTAATTTACGCATGCTGTCCATCACCTTGTTGCTTGTTGAGCTCAATTTAGCAAAGGCACTTATCACCATCAGGTTTGATCTGACCCAGGACCACCTCACATTCAGGAAACACCTGAAGACCTGGCTCTTCGAGCAGTAGCAGCACTCCCCCCGCCCCCCAGCGCCTTGAGACCCCCACGGGTGAGTAGCGTGCTCTACAAGTGTATTGATTTGTGGTAAATAAAATATTACCCTGGCATAATTTCTAGGCATTAACAATTAGCATGTATCAAATGAGAGGCAGAGAGTCCGTGGTGTCCAAGTTAAAAGGGCTTTATTCCAATAACTCGAGTTAGGGAGAATCTGTTCCATCACCACTGAGGTTCAGGAAGGGTCTTCTAACATTTAATAACAAAAAACAGTATATATACTTTTTACTCCTTGTACATAGGGAGCTCGAGGCAGAGCAAGACAGAAAATGAGATAAGAGCATGTAGGCGTACATGAGGGTGTACACTTTATGAGTCATAGGTAGGTGATAGGTAGGTGTCATAGGTGGGTGGTACACAGAGGAGGAGTTTGCATGACCAGCTGGAACTTTGCCCTACTTGTGTGCAACTTGTCATGACGTGCAATTGACGTGCAACTGGGAGGAGAGCTGACTTTCAGTCTAGTAGAGAGATCTTTAGTGTCAAGGCGACCAGCACATCTGGTACTATCTGATATCTTGAGTCCGGGATGTATTATCTGAAGCAAAGGGTAATGCATCACTAAGAATCATAAAGGGCATATATTTCTTCGTTCATTACACGGGGCTGTGAGCTTTCTGGAGATGCAAGCACTGTGATTCATTTTAATGGAGACAGAGAGGCTAGGCCCTATCTTCGCTGACGGGTTCTGTTTATTCTTGTTAACCGGGCATGCAGATAACTGTTATTCATAATACTGTCTTGGCAACCCTTCGCTCGGCTGGGCTAGAAGCATGCGAGGTCAGAGATACGTAACTGCAGCCTTCAGTGTGTCAGGAGTTATGAAAACACTAATTCAGGGACTGGTGATTCAGACTGAACCACAAAAAGGGTTCAGTACGATATTTATTTAAAAGTGCACAATGCAAAATACATGGGCCTTCATGCTAACTGAATGTTTGGGAAACTTGATGACTGGCATTCTAATGCAGGACATGAATGCAGAGGCCTAGTGATTCAGGCCACTACAAGGAAATATGCATGGGTGACATGCACATACGCATGTAACATAGGGTATACGTAGGGGACATCTTGGTCAGGCAAAATTTCATTTTCCTCATTCCCTCCTTGTCCCCTACTTAACCCTTTAGGATACATCTATATTCATGAGACCGTATTGTTGATCATACAGCATCATTTGCTCGTCCTTAATCCTTTGTATACTTGGATGTGGAACACATGCAGTTGCACACAGGCCGCAAATGGCTGGGCCACACTGCAGACAGAGACAGCAACCAAATATTATAAGTAGTATAAGTCCTAGGAATGCACCACTTTCCATCCCCATGCCGATATTACACCCCAGAGCCAACTGGACAAAGTCCATGTGCCTGGGTCTTGATGTATATCATGAGCAATCTTGTGGAGTCTTGTTATTTCTGCGTACACAGATGGCGCGTTATTTGGGATGAAAATGCAACAACTAGATCGGATCTCTCTACAAGCTCCGCCCCTATCCGCCAGTATGACGTCAAGAACGAGCCGATTTTGAAGAACGACAAGTCTAATGGCAGACTGCTCCTGGGTCAAGTTCGCCAGGGCAGATGCAGTTATATTTACAACTGTTTCAAGAGTCCTTGTTAACCTGCGTATAAGTTTACTGTTTTGGACGGGACCTATGAAAAAAAAGAATCCTTTGTTGAAATCTGTATATTGCTCCCAAGCTGTTTCAGTCTGATCATTCCCTGAGGAATCTGTCTCTCTCCTTACTCTAACATGTTCTAGTCGTGAATCTCTATGATAATGGGATGGGGCCAAGAATACAGGTGGCAATAAGAATGCTATATAACAAGTCCCACCCCAGTCTAAGGGCAGATGTACATAGGCTGTCTGACCGCAAATGAAATAGGTATGGCGTGATGTTTTGAAAGAAGA
The DNA here is from genome assembly GCF_964261635.1 of Lissotriton helveticus. NCBI lineage: Eukaryota > Metazoa > Chordata > Amphibia > Caudata > Salamandridae > Lissotriton > Lissotriton helveticus. The sequence continues at coordinate 64,054,422 of NC_136068.1, read as the reverse complement.
AAGTCCTTCATCATTAAACTCTACTACAACTTTACACTCGCTGTGTCCCATTAGTACTGAGCCCTTCTTTCTGACACATAAATCACCTTTTGCTGGCAGGACTGAAATAAACGGTGGACCTGTATTTTGCTTGGGCTGAACATTTAACATTATAAAATTAACGGATGCATTTCCCTGCTCGTACTCTTCATTCTCTAGATCGGTTCCTTTCCTTTGGGGAGATCCGTCTTTGTCTGGAAAACATGCTTCATTCATTACTTTATTCAGGTTTCCATATATCCAGCCACCTGGATAAGCTATGTACTTTCTATCTATTGAAGTCATTAAAGCAAACCATGCTCCACATGAACCATTGTGTGAGAACGGTAAAGGATAGAATGGCAGAACTCCCTTCGTTTTCTGATAAGGGGGCAGTTGGCCACATACCCAGCAGTCAGTTGCATTGCTGGTCTGGTGAGAATGGTGTAACATTTGAATGAATGTATTGTTACGTAGTGCAAGTCGATATGACAATTCATGAGGTGGCAGTTCACTAAATGTATGCTCTATGGTGCTGTTACTGGAAGAGTGTATATGTGAGGAGATAGGAGGAAAGAAAACATGTAGCAATAAACTGACACAGATTATAACAATGCACAGAATAAAAAGAATGATCAAAGTAACTATACATCTACTGCGTAACAACTTGCAGTATTTAGCTTTCATTTGGGTTTTCTTGCTATTCTTGTCTGTGATCTTATACATGTCAGAAATCTAGTCTAACCGATTCACCACCGAGTGGACTTAGACAATTAAACTACGTCTGACTTACTAGATCTTAACTTAGATTTATACTCCTGCTGTGGAGTCTTTTCTAGCAAAGGCGGCGCAAACGGCGCAAAGTCTGTATTGTCCTTAATTTTTAATGTTCCACATATTCCAAGATATTTTTCTCAATGCTGCGCGTCCCCTTGCGTCCTTCCACTTTCACTACGGGCCTCGTGGTTAGTAACGCCAACTTCGGTGTCTTCCAGCGCGGCTCAAGGGGGCTTGATCGGTCAAAATTCCGGATGAGGGTAAAATCGCCTGGTGATATGGCGTGCTCCTTGACTTGGGTGTTGTCAGGGAAGGCGGCAGCAACCTGTGAACAACAAGAAAGTAGTGCAGACATCAAGGAAGCCAGGTAATCTGTCAGCATGTTACTGTCAACATCAGTTATTTTCTTTTAGCAAGTTTTTGTTTTGATTGTCTGATTATGTCTTTCTACATCGTCTGTTGCTTCTGGGTGTCTTACACAATGTAATTTCCTGTATCCAGGAACTTCCTGTTCCTGTATCCTAACGGAAGAGACACTTGTTTCATTAATTCAGAGGAAAATGGCTGACCGTTATCTGAATAGATGACACGGGGCAATATCTGGGGAAGAACTCGCGCACTAATTGCCTGGCTGTTGTCACAGCAGTATAATCTGGAACTGGATATGCTTCTGTCCATCTAGATAGTGCACACACTACTACTAAGACATACTTGTAACCTTTTACATCTGTCCATTTATTTATCTCATCTGTAGTGGCATGTGTCTGTATGTCTAGTACATCTTGAGTGGGATCCCTGACTGTCATACATGTTGTCAGTAATGGTACCTCTGTCCTTGTCGTGTCTGTTGGTGTCTGGGCTGTAAGTTTAGCTGTTCGGTCTGCCAGGTCATTACCCTGGGAAATGGTGTCTGTAACTTTGGTGTGAGCTCTGCACTTCAGGATAGAAATGGCTGTAGGTAAATGTATTGCTTCCAACAGGGCTTGAATGAGCTAGCCGTGCTGGATCTTGGTCCCATGGGAGGTCAAGACTACGCCAAAGGCATATTGTGAGTCTGTATAAATGTTTACTCTCAAGTGCTTAGCTCTTATGCAGGCTTGTGTCAGAGCGATGAGCTCTGCTGCTTGTGCTGATAGTGTGTCTATTCTTTGTGTCTCTATGACCTCAATGGCTGTGGTCACGGCATACGCTGCTACTAACTCTCCTGCACTCGTTCTCAAGCATGATCCATCTACATAGAGTATCAGGTCAGGGTCTGGAAGTGCAATATCTGTCAGTTTTGTCTTGGTTTCGTCACTATATTCATAACTTCCACACAGTCATGTGGTGGTGCATTTACTGTACTTGAGGGCAAAAGTGTTGCAGGATTCAGAATATTACAACGTCTGATCTCTATGTGTGGTTGAAATAATGTCAGTTCATATCCTGTCAGTCTCGCTACAGTCAAATGTTGTGTCTGTGTCCTGTTTAAGAGAACCTCTACTGCATGTGGTACTTGTACTGTCAGAGGGTGTCCTAGCACTATTGAGTCACTTTGTCTTATCGCTAGGGCTGTTGCTGCAACTGATTTCGTAAATCTGCGTAAAGTCAGCGATTTCAGGCACGCAGGCAGAGCCTGGGCCACTGGATCTAGTGTACTAGAAAAATAAGCGCAAGGCTTGTGTTTTCCTGCTTGATCTTGTGTGAGGACAGATAACGCTGTTCCATCTCGTTCAGTTACGAAAAGCATAAAAGGTTTACTGTAACATGGAGTCGCTAAAAACTGGCGCTTGAGATAATGCTCTTTTTAATTCCTCAAATGCCAAGGTGTGTTCTTGTGTCCAAGGGAGGACAGTCGGAGTGGCTGCCTCCTGTGTAGTTAACTGTATGAGTGGTTTGGCTAGAAAGGAATACTGGGGAATCCATTGCCTGCAGTATGAAGTGAGGCCAATGAAGCTTTCAGTGCTGGCTGTAAGGAGGAGCAACTGACCCCCACCTAATATGAACATTTCTTTCGCGGACAGGAATTGGAGTATGGCCAATCATAACAAGACAGGCACTGCAGAGGGAAAAGCCCTCCCTTTACAAAATATCCTTCCCTGGAACCAGGCCACTACGGGGCCTGGCTGAACTATGGTTCAGCCTGAGCCACTTCAAGGTCGAAAAACACTTTCTGTAATTCAAAACATATCTGTACCCAGGCCAGGGAGCTTAACCAACATTCTCTAACTTAACTGAAGCAAATTTAAAACGTGATAAAAAGCATCCTAAAATCAGTAATTAATAAGGACATATTTTCTATTTCGTAACTTAGACACATGCTAGCATTTTAAAATAATTATATCATAAAATATTGTCACTAGCTGCAAAGCGAAAAAAAAAGAAATAGAACAACATGGCATGGGAACCACATCACATTTTACTTTTTGAAAATAACATGTGAAAACTCCATAATTTTGCATTGCAGAACCAAGATTTTCATAATTAAGTGTGCAAGCTCTTCTATTCTACCTATTAAAAAGGGCCAGAATCATTATTTTTCAAAGAACCATGTTTTCTAATTGAGTGGATTAACTGTCACACGCTATACTAAAGGGCAGCTTGCATTGGGAAATATAATGTATATTTTGTAGAACACATTTCTATTTAAAAAAAAACCACTCTGTTGCATTACACTAATTAAAAGCACATTTCTATGATGGGTCTGTTTTATATTTCCTTCTCAACCGTAAAAACATTAAAGCGCCCTCCGTGCAAACCCTTATCTCAATCCGACTGCAAGACGTTACCATTCAGTCAGCAAACGGACAAAGCACATAGGCAGACCCAGCAACCAATGAAAAAGTAAAAAATCAAACCATCATTCTTCTAAAAACTCACTGACTTTTAGTGTCAGCTCACATAACCATGCATGTGAGCTACACAGCCATGAAATCGTGCCAAATCGCACTTCCAAACTACGCCAAAAAGACACCTTCCCCTCCACCAATTTCCTTCAAACTACTTTGCCGCAAAACTAGACACTCCCAAGTTTCAGCCGATCCCGCAGACTCAGTTAAGAACAATTTAGCACACCACGAAATCTCGGCCTAAAAGCACGCACAAATCAAAACAGCTCCATTTTCCAAAAATACACATTAGCCAAACACACCCTTCCGCCCAAGCCAAAAATCCCCAAAATTCAGCACACCTCAGCCTACCGCTGATCCAACCCCCGGGCCCCTAGCGCACCTGGAACACCCCCAAAATGATTTCTCACTTTTCAGAAATACGCCCATTGGATAACATGGCAAATCGCACCTCCGCACAAAACATGCCTTTTCCACCACTTCCACAGCTCAGATCCTTTTGAAATTTGGCATCACAGTAGTCCAAGCGATTCCCTAAATCCTTACCAAAAAGCAACCAAATCCCTCCACTGGAACGGATACGAATTTCTGCTCAAAAACACGCCCCCCGCAAACACCAAAAAACGCCAAAATCCCTCAACACCTTGTTAAACAGCATGTTAAAACAAATACTGCCTTCTCAATACAAGATATTAACTCTTTGGCAGCTGAAGCACAATTTTACCCCAATGTCTGCAGTACATGGGAAAGTCATGAACTCATTTCTCCACGTTATCACATAACACGTACGCACATCTTCAAAATGTTTTCTCCAAGCACTTGAAAGAGATCCAGCTCTCTCCTGCCTAACGTAATGATAACAGGCTCTGCACAAACTATAACCACATGGCGCTATTCACAAGCCATATTCACAAGAAACTCAACAAGTCATAATAATGACATGCTCTTCATAAACCATATTTACAAGGAGCTATTTACAAGGAACTCCACTCTTTGGCTTTTTCCCCTGCTAGTCTAGTTCTATCTGCTTTATTCAATTCTTTCTCTATTCTCCTATGTGACTCTTTGCGCCACAATTCAATGGCATCTTTCTGAGAGGGTCTTGACTTCCTTTTGCCATAGCGCTTCCTCTACTCTCATAATGCATTCTGAATCCCATGTTCCCGAGATTGGCCATCTATACTTTTCCTCCAGGTCCTTTGTATAGTCTACCCATAAGTCTAAGAACAAGATGGCGTCTAATCCATGCTTATTATACATATAATGACCAGGTGTGTCTCTAGGCGGGATGTTAACTGACTCTTCTAGTATACCTTTTCTGGTCCCTATCTGACGCAATTTCGAAAACAGTGGCATGTTGAAACCAACACAATGGAAATACAATACACAAAAAATAGACTGAAACAATCAACAATCATTCACACTAAAACATCATAACATTAAAACAAACATGATCTAAACTAATACAGAGAACTAAACATGTACTTGAAAAACTATATGCACTAGAATACAGTACAACCATACCGGTCTCAAAAATGAGACACGTCTTGACCGTGCCCACGTTTTTACAGTGGACACGTCTTGACCGTTTCCACCTTTTACAGTGGACCCGTCTTGACCGTTTCCACCTTTTACAGTGGACCCGTCTTGACCGTTTCCACCTTTTACAGTGGACCCGTCTTGACCGTTTCTACCTTTTACAGTGGTCCCGTCTTGAAACTTGATGCATTCCCCATAGTGGTACTCACCGGGAAGCAGGACTTGAAACTTGAAGGCCTCGAACTTCTACGCATGCACCTTGGAACAGGTGGACCTCTGGAGACCTCGGACCTTGATCTCTCACGGGTTGGGCTCTGGTTGGGATGATCCGCGATCCTCACCGCCTCGTGTGGACGCCTGGTCGCAGTCCGTCTCCTCCGTGGGCCTGAGGGAGTAAGCAGGAAATCCCGCTGCGTGCACTTCGGAGTCCGTCACGGCTGTAGAAGGGGGCAAGAGCTGTACCTACGTCACCGGCGCGTGGGAAAAGGGATAGTCCCTGTATTCGGGCACCAAAATAATGTGGTAAATAAAATATTACCCTGGCATAATTTCTAGGCATTAACAATTAGCATGTATCAAATGAGAGGCAGAGAGTCCGTGGTGTCCAAGTTAAAAGGGCTTTATTCCAATAACTCGAGTTAGGGAGAATCTGTTCCATCACCACTGAGGTTCAGGAAGGGTCTTCTAACATTTAATAACAAAAAACAGTATATATACTTTTTACTCCTTGTACATAGGGAGCTCGAGGCAGAGCAAGACAGAAAATGAGATAAGAGCATGTAGGCGTACATGAGGGTGTACACTTTATGAGTCATAGGTAGGTGATAGGTAGGTGTCATAGGTGGGTGGTACACAGAGGAGGAGTTTGCATGACCAGCTGGAACTTTGCCCTACTTGTGTGCAACTTGTCATGACGTGCAATTGACGTGCAACTGGGAGGAGAGCTGACTTTCAGTCTAGTAGAGAGATCTTTAGTGTCAAGGCGACCAGCACATCTGGTACTATCTGATATCTTGAGTCCGGGATGTATTATCTGAAGCAAAGGGTAATGCATCACTAAGAATCATAAAGGGCATACATTTCTTCGTTCATTACACGGGGCTGTGAGCTTTCTGGAGATGCAAGCACTGTGATTCATTTTAATGGAGACAGAGAGGCTAGGCCCTATTTTCGCTGACGGGTTCTGTTTATTCTTGTTAACCGGGCATGCAGATAACTGTTATTCATAATACTGTCTTGGCAACCCTTCGCTCGGCTGGGCTAGAAGCATGCGAGGTCAGAGATACGTAACTGCAGCCTTCAGTGTGTCAGGAGTTATGAAAACACTAATTCAGGGACTAGTGATTCAGACTGAACCACAAAAAGGGTTCAGTACGATATTTATTTAAAAGTGCACAATGCAAAATACATGGGCCTTCATGCTAACTGAATGTTTGGGAAACTTGATGACTGGCATTCTAATGCAGGACATGAATGCAGAGGCCTAGTGATTCAGGCCACTACAAGGAAATATGCATGGGTGACATGCACATACGCATGTAACATAGGGTATACGTAGGGGACATCTTGGTCAGGCAAAATTTCATTTTCCTCAGATTGATTGATTGATCTTTTGGAAACTCGGCACGCTATCTTTTAAAATGGGATTATAGCACACATGGACCAGCTTTGAGATCTTGGAAAGAAAACATTCCATTGTGTTAGGCAAGTGAGGAGTTCATTGACTCGTAGATTCAAAACATGTTCTTCTCTCTAAATTGGCAACTTTCTGGCATCAATAAGACCATTTTGGAGGGAGACTTTCAGAAGTCTTTTTAAAATTGCCTTGATATCAGTGCCGGATTAAACCCTGTCGAGGTCCCTATGCAGTTGAGATTTCGTGCCCCCCTCACAAATTATCTCCTAATACCCAATGCACCAGATTTAATTAAAAAACTGACACGTGCCAAAAGATGAGCTTTTCAGAGACAAACTGATTTCTCTGTTTTATGTACTTTAAGTTGTTAATGGGCACATTACATTAATTTAGTATTTTCTCTATAGAGTCTTTAATGTAAAGTTTTAGTTTCTCTGAGCTGATTAATATTTTTCTATCTTTTGGAAACAATATTTTAAAAAAACTTGATTGTAATCAATATTATTTTGATCTGTTGTTGGGGGGCACCTAAAAAGATTGGGGCTTTTGCCTATTTGGTAATCCCAAACTGTTTGATATTGAAGAAGGTTGGAATGATGCCTTTTCAATCTGCCCTTGTATTAACCAATCCCGCTAAATGCATATTCCCTTGTGTCAACCATTTAATAGCCCCTTGAAGTGACACTCATAGTCCAATCAAAACATGTGGCTCTAGGTCACCACTATAACTTTAGCCAGATGGACTCCTGATTCTTATTAATTGAGAATGATATTTTAACGTGGGTAATTTGTTTTTAGAAACACCACATCCAGTGGGTGAAGCCCAAAAACTTTTGTCTGTTTTAAATAAAGCTGTTTCAAACATATTGTAAGTAAAGCGAGATGCAATGAAGATATTTTTAAAGCTGTATTTCTATTAGTTTAATTTCATGCCGTTCATAATTTGGAAGTCTAGATTCAGACATAACCATCATAGGTAGCCATGCGGTCCATTATAGTGGATTAGTTGGTGGCAAGTCCAGCACCTCTGACCAGTGTAAGGGCCCTATTAGGATGGAGGACGGACCTGCGTCCGTCCGCCACCCCAGAGGTGGAGGGAACGTTCGCAGGGGCTGCGGCGTTCCCTCCATGCAGATTAGGATGTGACCGCCACCCTGGCGGTCACATACCCTATGTTTAACATTGCGGCGGGTGCTGCTTGAAGCAGCACCCGCCGCAAGGTTAAAAGTGCATGCTTTGCATATGCATGCACAAAGCGGCAGGCACCGCATGGTGCCTGCTGCTTTGTGCAGGCATATGCAGGGGGGTACCATAGGTACACCCCATGTGCACCCCCCACCCCCAACACCCTGGGGGCTTGCAACGAGCCCCCATAAACAAAAGACCACATGCCTTTCCACGGCAGAATATCCGCCGCGGAAATGTATGTCTCCTGCCCCATCCTAATATGGCTGGCGGTGTCTGATAGACACCGCCACCATATCAGAGCTTTTCCGCCACGGTCGGAATGCGACCGTGGCGGACAAGCGGCGGACGGTCTTCCTGACCCACCAGCCATCCTAATCTGGCAGTGGGTCTTTGGAGCCTCAGCAGCGGTTAATCCACATCCTCTGGGCCGGCGGTGGCATTAAGTAATGTCCACTCAGCTTGTCATCCTTGCACACTCAAGCGTTCCAGCATATAAATTCTTTATTGTATAGTTAATAAAAACCGTTACAATATTCCAGTTAATAAAATACTTTCCTTTGCGTACTATTATACATTAAATACGATTTTTAAAACCACCTTTGTAATAAAAAAAAGATTTTTTTTTTATGCAACTTGGTGAGTTATAAATTTGGCCTTATTGTCCTTTACATGAGTTCTCAAGATTAGTTAATAGTTTGAGAAACAAACTTTAAATCAACCAGTATAAATCGCAAGATCAAATGTCTGACTTGTTTTATCTTTTCAGTAAGTTTTCAAAATTGGTTACATAGTTAATTATTCGACAGATGAATTGTGGGTCCACTGAGTCCAACACGTTTGATATTGCTGAGCGGCATGTGCGAATACCTTTTTCGTTAAACTTTCTCCTGAGTAGACCCTGGCGATCACACACCAACACCGGACAGATGCAAATCAGGTGTATGAAATCTTGCACTGCTGCGCCACATAGGTTACAATCCTTAGGGCTCAGAGTCCTCCAGCCAGGTTGGTCGGCGTTTGTTGGCAGTTTTCCCATGCGTAACTTCAAATAGTTTCATTTTAGGTGGGGAGGAAAAGCGAGGCCTAGATAGGCAGCTGGTACCGGCCTTTTGTAGGATTGTAAAATCATCCATGCGTGTGCACGTCGTCTTAAAGTTGTTTTGTCTTCGATAAACGAGTGCAAGTTAGCTGCTATTTTCATGATCTGCTTAAATGCTGATACTGGTAATTTCTTTGCCAAACATCTGTCATCTCAGTGCTTTTCAGGGAGTAATTTAGGTACTTCGCATAATGAGATTTAGGGTTGCTTTGCAAGGCGGTCCAAATGGCAGAGTTAATTTCTACATCGCAGTTGAGCCAGATGTTATACCAAGATTTAATTGACTCATACCTTTTATGCAATATTTGGGACTGCAATTCAAATTCGAGACGTACCTGTGCTGGTGAAGCATCGCACGGTAAACAAAATACTCGTTTGTACACTCTTGTTTGAATTTTATCTAATAGCGGTGCACTTCTTCCATTATGTACCACACTGCCATAAGCTATCGTTGGAAGTAGCTTGGCTTTGATAACTGTGAGAAGGGGGGTGAACAAGGGACCTTTTAGCTGTTTGGATAATCTGCAGAATGCATGCAATAAGGCAGTTCCCTTCTTTTCAATAGTGTTGAAGTGCGTGGAGAATGTGTGCCGTCTATCCAGATGTATCCCTAAATATTTGTAGCTGTCCACCACTTCCAGGTTTATGTTGTTAATTGTAAATTTCGGCTGTTTAGAGTGACGATGCGTTATAATCATGACTTTTGTTTTTTTTACTATTTATCTCCATCAGATTCTTTTTGGTGAATTCAGCCAACTCATGGATTAGACGTTGCAGTCCTATTCTTGTTTGACTAAGAAGGACAACATCATCTGCGTAAGACAGATTCAATAAAAGGGCAAAGTCCCTAGCTGTGGCAGATGTGCATTGACCCCATGTAGCCTTGGTGTTAAATCGGCCATGAAAAGGTTGAACAGATGAGGGGCCAAGAGCAACCTTGTTTTAATCCTTCACTGGTTGTAATCTTCCTTGTTAGCCTTCGGCCGTTATCGATCTATACCTGCATCCAAGTGTTGGTATAAAGGTCCATAATTGGATTTAAGATCGTGTCCGGCAGGCCCTGTTGCTTTAATTTAGCCCATAATGTTTGTCGGCTAACACGATCAAAGGCTGCCTTGAAGTCCATAAAACATAGATGAAGTGCTTATCGGTCTCGTAGGCTTTTTTCTGCAATCAGGCTTATTGCTATGACATTTTCCATTGTGCCTGTACCACGCCGAAACCCTAACTGATTTGCAGGGATTTTTTTATTATCATCGGACCATTTTACAAGGTCGGATTTGCTGGATCCGTACGATCCCCGCTCTTATATATTGGGTTGATGATCTCGCCTCTCCAGCTTTCCGGAATACGACTGGTAACATTGATCGTCTGAAACAGATTATTGAGTTTACAGGCCCAATAATCAGGATCTTGCTGTAAATTGCCTGGGGGACGCCGTTCGGTCCTGGTGCACTATCCAGCCTACTTTTCCTTATGATTTGTAGAATTTCTACTTCAGTATAAGCTCGGGGGTTTGACCTAAATCTTTGTTTTTCTGTTCCAGATTGTTTATCGAGTCGGAAACGATCAAGGGCTGAATCTTTACGTTTTTTACTTTCGTATACTGAGCTTGCAGCTAATGGCAGCTGTTCCATGATGTTTATTGAAAATGTGTCAATTAGATGCTTGGCCCATGTCATAACCGAGACGCAGGTCGTACTTATGGTATTTGTAGTTCTATTCATTGAGTTTACCTGCCACCAAAACGCACTGGAGTCAGATTTTTTTGCATTATAAACTATTTTTGTACAGAAGTTGATATCCTCTTTTTTTTTATCATTCCAAATTTGTTTCTTGTATTGTTTCTTTAATTAACGTAAATCCTGCCATACTTTCGATTGAGAATTATGACTTTGAGCTCTCCTCAGAGACTGTCTCAGACGCCTTCTCAAGGCTCGGGATATCTGGCTAAGATGGCTGTTATTGTTTCCATTGTGTGTCGTTTTGGTATTGACTCTTACTTTTGGTAACTTATTCAGGAAGGTAGTCCATGTTTCAACGGTCAATTGGTTTTCTGGGGCAAGCGTTAGCATTAGATTTTTAGCTTCTTAAGCTATCTGTGGTAGTGTGGCACATGTCCACCTTAGACGTTTCAGATTTGTTGTAGAAGTTACCCCTGCTATTGTTAGCGCCTCTTGATGTTTTGGAGGGGTTATTTTTAGCTCAATATGCTGATCCAAGTGATCGTGAGCATTTGATTTGAAACTTCTTAGTTAACCCTAGGAGGGGAAGAGTGACTATAGTATAGTCCAAAATTGAGCTTGAACTGGGACCGATATACGTGCAATTGGCGGGTCTATCCTGTTTTATTCTCCCATTTAACGCACGCATGCCTAGCTGTTCAAGGTCCCATATTAGTTGTCGGCCCACTTTATCCTTTCGTTGTGCCGCCGGGATCACCTGCATTTCTACTGCCCAGATTTCGTTTGTTGTGATGATATTTTCTTCCTCTTCATAGGGGTGTAGTAAGTTAGCATTGAAATCTCCTGTAAGAATTATCTCCCAGGTTGGCTGTTCAAGGCGAAATTCCGCTATAACATCACTGACTTTTTTGAAGAGCTCTTTTTTTTATTTTAGTTTTTGGGTGTGCATATATATTAATAAGTATAATGGTGCCTGCGGATAGTCCCATTTCCAATTTTATTATTTGCATGGCTGGGGTAGTTGAAGTTAGTTGAGAGGACTTGATTTTTAGTGCTGTAGAAATATAAACGGCTAGGCCCCCATTGGCTCGTCCATATTGCCGAGTTCGTGTTGCACTGACAGGGTGGCCTATTCTGTCTGGGACTTCTACAGAGGCTGTTAGCCATGTTTCTTGTAGTGCGATTATTTTGTGTGTGTCCCAGGACTCTGTCTTTCCTTTATCATTTAAGATATCTTTTGCTCCAGCGATGTTCCAAGATAGAATTTTTTATGGAGGCATGGCCGGTTTTACCACCCTGATTATAATTTAATTCCTCTCTAATTCCACTGTTTAATCTGCACTGGTGCTCTGGTTTTGTGCTTTCCGTCCCCTTGGCACCTTGCAACACTGAGTATATGGTACATTTTTTTGTTGAGTTTTTTCTTTTGAGACGCCGGTCATTAGGAAAGGGGAGGGGTAGCCTGGTATTACCTCTTCATTGAGAGAGATTCCCCACTCTTCAAATTTGGTAATTTCGTGTAGTATGTCTTTGACTATTTCTGCATTCCTCCATGTTGCTAGAGTGCCTTCCTTTCCTGTATTGTTTCCGGTGTTTACAAATTCTATCGCTAATAAGTCGGCAGATGTTATGTGTTATAGACATGGGATTTCTGCCATTAGTCGTAGGATGTTTCCTCTGTTCAGATAGTCTTGTGGACCTTGTAATTGATAGTTTGGGGGGAGTAGTATCCTTCTTATTGTATTCAATGTGTTCTCCTTTGTTTGCAGGAAAGTAGTTAATGTCTGCTCATTCGTCCGGTGTCTCCTTAAGTCTTTATGGTCTTTATCATTTATATCATTGAGTTGACTTTTTGCGTTGTTCTTGTTATTGTCCCTCCTGGTATTCTCTAGAGGCTCATTTACTTTCACAGGTACTTTTAGATTACCTATCTTTAAGCCACTGGTGCTAAGAATTCTGCCGTGTTCTTGCGCTGTTGTCAGGTAAGCGGGGCTTAACCTTGTTTCTTTTTCCGTACCTCTGATGATATGTGGGCCGTCACATTCCGTATTTATGTTGGCTATGTAAGGTCTCACAAGCTCTTGTCAACCTTCACAATAACTTGCCTAGGTTTTTTGGTGTCGCATTTACTAAAATTTGCTCTGGAACTAACAGTCGTTTGCTGGACGAGGCTTACTTTTTGTTTTTGGTTGTTGACTTTGTTTGTCACATCCCTTAGGGATCCATGTTTGCCCACCCCTAGATTTAGGTCTTTGATGGTTTTTCTATCTGTAGGGAGACCATTCTCTACAGTCTACATCAATTGTGATCTGTCCATTTTCGGACTGGGTTGACTTTATAATTTGTTTAATTTTATTTCCGGTACTTTTGAATTGTCCCGTTGGACTCCCCTCTGATCTATTTATTATGGGAAATTCGGAGTCACTACTCTCAAAGCTCCAGTTTGTACTGCTCCCCTTGAGTGTGTGGGTTGCAGATTCTTCATCATTACTATCCTCCATACTTACTGGACTATTTGATCTTAGCACAGCTACTTTCCGTTGGGGTAATACTTCCGCCAGGGCGGACTGATGTTCTACCACTTTAACAATTTGTTTTTGGAATTTCCTTGTGCCCTTGGGAAGGTTACAAATTGGATAATTGTCCAGAGCCTGCTTATTAGTAGGTCTGTTATTATGTTGTTGATTTCTAGCTTTTATAGCTCGCACCTGGTGTTCATCTGCTCATACGTTTGTTGATCTGTTTCAATTGTCAAGGTGTGACTATGTTTGGTTAGCTCCGGAGGTAGATTATTTGGTGAGGTTGGTTCCTCGATAAATTCTCTAAATGTTGTCTTTTTTCCCTTTTTTTGTGGAAGGATTGGTTCTTTTGTTTTTTGTGGGGTTTTTTCAATCTTCTTTTCTGCTTTATCTGTTTCATCATTGAGAGTACCTTTTTGCAGTGTCACGGTAATGATGTTTCTTTCTTCCAGTGTGCAGTGTTTACCATATAGTTCCATATTTTCGGACTCACAATTTGCACGTTTGCATTCGTGAAGGATGTTTTTAAGTATTGTTGGTAGGTCCCTTAACTTTTCAAGTATAGGGCTACAAGGGCAAATTGGAGGTTGGCCCGAGTGTTATTTTGATCCTGGGAATTTGCAAGCATGTTTGTAATGGTATCAAGTTTATTGTTTATATCTGAAATATGTTCAGCGATTAGACTCATTAGGTTTATTTGAATATCAAGTTTGTCGGACTGCATAGTCAGCGTTTTGATTGATGTTTCTAATATTTTCCCCAGAGCACCATGTAGTTTTATTAAAGATTCCAGATTGTACTTTGGGTCCTATTTTCCCTTAAGAATGTTGTCTGCCTGCTGACACCAGTTGGAGTTATGATTAAGTACATTTTATGTTTTCCACAGCTTTTTCCCTTACCATGTCAGCTCTTTGTTCTCGGTTTGGCATGTTTTAATAAGTGCTTCTAAGGATGCTTGATCAGCCTGCTCCGGCACGCTTGATATCTCAATTATTGTTTCCTGTCTTTCTTTTTGGCATATTTTGTTAAATGCTTCCGTGGGTACTTGATCTACCTGTTCCGACCCACTTGAGATCTTAATTATAGTTTTCTCTTTTGGTTCTGGCATCAGTTGTTTACTTATTAGGCCCCGAGCTAGACTTTTTCCCTGTACATCATTAGATAGAGTTATGAGCTTGTTAAATATTTTGGTTTGCTTAGAATCTGTTTCTCTTATATACTTAATTTGTTTATCATGTTTGGACGTTGTACTCAATACTTGTAGAACTTCTATGTTGCCCAGAAATGTTTGAGACTCCATCCATGAGTCACGAAATTCATCCATTTTATTGAAATCGTCCTATTCTTGGTTTAATCGTGACTCTTGTCTGGGTGTGTGGAATCAATCAATCAATCACATAATTTGTATAGCGCACTGCTCACCCGGAGGGGTCTCAAGGCGCTGGGGGGGAGGGGTCCGTCACTGCTCGAAAAGCCAGGTCTTGCGCTGCTTCCTGAAGGAGAGATGGTCCTGGGTCAGCCGTAGGTGGGTGGGGAGGGAGTTCCATGTCTTGGCCGCCAGGTAGGAGAAGGATCTTCCTCCGGCAGTAGCTCTGCGAATGCGTGGTACGGCGGCGAGGGCGAGGCTGTTCGATCGTAGCTGGCGGGTGGGCGTGTAGAAAGTCAGGCGGTTGTTGAGGTACTTGGGGCCCAGGTCGTGGAGAGCCTTGTGTGCGTGGGTGAGGAGTCTGAACGTGATCCTCTTGCTGACGGGGAGCCAGTGCAGGTCTCTCAGGTGGACGGAGATGTGGTTGTGTCGGGGATGTCCAGGATGAGTCGTGCTGAGGCGTTCTCTATGCGCTGGAGTCTTTTCTGTAGTTTGGCTGTGGTTCCCGCGTAGAGGGTGTTCCCGTAGTCCAGTCGGCTGGTGACGAGTGCCTGGGTGACCGTCTTCCTGGTTTTGGTGGGGATACATCGGAAGATCTTGCGGAGAATGCGCAGGGTGTTGAAGCACGATGAGAAACGGCGTTGACTTGTCTGGTCATCAAGAGGGAGGAGTCCAGGATGAAGCCCAGGTTACGTGCGTGGATCGTTGGCTTGGGAGTGGTGCCCAGGGCAGGGGGCCACCAGGAGTCGTCCCAGGCGGAGGGCGATGATCCCAGGATGAGGACTTCCGTCTTGTCTGAGTTCAGTTTCAGGCGGCTGTTCTTCATTCACTCGGCGACGTCTTTCATCCCTTCGTGTAGGCTGGCTCTGGCGGTGGCGGGGTCGTTGGTGAGGGAGAGGATCAGCTGCTTGTCGTCGGCGTAGGAGATGCTGTTGAGGTTGTGTTGGCATGCGATGGCTGTGAGAGGGCTCATGTAGACGTTGAAGAGGGTTGGGCTGAGTGATGATCCTTGTGGTATGCTGCAGATGACTTCGGTGGCCTCGGATCTGAACGGGGGAAGCGGACTCTCTGGGTTCTTCCGGCGAGGAACGAGAGGATCCACTCCAGTGCCTTCTCCCGGATTCCGATGTTGCTGAGGCGCTGTACTAGGGTGCGGTGGCATACAGTATCGAACGCTGCAGAGAGGTCCAGGAGGATGAGGGCCGCTGTTTTCCCGTTGTCGATCAGGGATCTAATGTCATCGGTGGCTGCGATCAGGGCGGTCTCGATGCTGTGGTTGGCTCGGAAACCGGACTGCGAGGGGTCGAGGGATCCGTTCGTCTTGAGGAAGGTGGCGAGCTGTCTGTTGACGATCTTCTCAATGACTTTGGCAGGAAAAGGGAGGAGCGAGATGGGGCGGAAGTTCTTGAGGTCGGTGGGGTCCGCTGTCGGTTTCTTCAGGAGGGCGCTGAGCTCGGCATGCTTCCAGCTCTCCGGGAAGGTGGCGGTGTTGAAGGAGATGTTGATGATGTCCCGGAGTTGGGGTGCAATGATGGAGTCGGCCTTGTTGAAGACGTGGTGGGGGCAGGGGTCGGTTGGCGATCCGGAGTGGATGGTGTTCATCGTGCAGGTGGTGTCTTTGGTGCTGACCGAGGTCCAGGCGCAGAGGGTGGTGGTGGGGGGCGCTCGTTCGGTAGTTGGGTGCGTGGTAGGTGCACCGAAGCTGTTGTGTATGTCGGCGATCTTGCGGTGGAAAAAGGATGCGAGTGAGTCGCAGAGGTCTTGCGAGGGGGTGATGTCGTTGTTTCCGGCACTGGGGTTGGAGAACTCTTTGACGATGCTGAAGAGTTCCTTGCTGTTGTGGGTGTTGTTGTCCAGTCGTTCTTTGAGTGTTGTTCTTTTGGTGGTGCGGATCAGCTGGTGGTGTTTGCGTTCTTGAGGGCAGTCATGTTTTCTGTGGTCTGGTCGTGGCGCCAGGCTTTCTCGAGGGTGCGGCAGTTCTTCTTGGAGTTTTTGAGTTCGTCGGTGAACCAAGAGGCTTTCTTGCTGCCGGGTCTGCTGGGAGGGTTCTTCCGTGGTGCGAGGTCATCTGCGCAGTTGGTGAGCCACTGTGTGAAGATGCGGGCTGCTTCATTGGGGTCCGTTGTGCTGGTGGGAGGGTTCTGGCTGAGGGACGTGGTGAGCTGGTCGGCGGTGATCTTGCTCCAGCTCCTTCAGGGAGCCTGTTGCGGGTGGTGGTGGGTCGTGGTTCTTCTGAAGCTTAAGTATACGCAGCTGTGATCAGTCCAGTGTAGTCCGGTGGAGTGGCTGAAGGAGATGTGCTTGCTGGAGGAGAAGACGGGGTCAAGCGTGTGGCCGGCGTAGTGGATGGGGGTGTTCACCAGTTGCTTGAGTCTGAGGTTGGCGAGGTTGTCCAGGAGGGTGGTGGTGTTGCTGTCGTTGTTGTTCTCCAGGTGGAAGTTGAGGTCCCCTAGGAGGATGTAGTCAGCGGAGGGGAGGGTGTGCGGGCTGATGAAGTCTGCGGTGTCTTCGCTGAATTGTGTACATGGTCCCGGGGGTCTTTAGATGAGAGTGCTTCTAAGGGTGGTCTTGGGGTCGGTGTGTATCTGGAAGTGGAGGTGTTCGTCGGTGGTGAAGGTGTCGTTGGAGTTGGTCGTGATGCGGATGGTGTTCCTGTGGATGATGGCGATGCCTCCTCCGGTCTGGTTGACGCGATCCCTCTGGGTGATCTTGTAGCCTTCCGGGATGGCTAGGGCGATGTCGGGGGCTGAGGAGGCGTTCATCCATGTTTCTGTGAGGAAGGCGACGTCTGGTGATGTTGTGTCGAGCAGGTTCCAGAGTTCGACGGCGTGTCTGTGGACGGAGCGGGTGTTGAGCAGGATGCACTTGAGGTGGTTGTTGCTGGTGTCTTGCTTGGCGGGTGCGGTGCAGTTCCGGAGGCAGGTGAACTTGCAGGCTTGCAGGTGAAGGGTCCGTGGGTGCGTTTCGGGGTGGCTCGGTAGCAGGCGGGGTTCCTGTTGGGTTTGAGTGCGTTGAGGGTAGCGGCGTCGTAGGTCCGTCGTGTGGGCTGGCATCTTCAGGGGCCAGGGGTCCTGGTTGTTGGGTTTTTCTTTATAGACAGCGTCCGATTTGCTTATGACCTTACCTCCTGGCTCACATCCTCGCTCGTGCCCTGAACCCAGGGAGTTTGAGATGTGAAGATGGTGTGCCACCCCTGATTGGTCCATATTGGTGTCACTAATTAATAGGGGTGGTGATATAGGTGTTAATGTTGCTCTAGTTTGGCTTGAGTTGATTATGAGATTTTTCCAGAGGGTTTTCCAAAATGATATCCGTGATCCAGCCCATAAAATCATATACGTTTTTATACTTTGCTTGTTCTTGCTCCTGGCCGTTGTCTCCTGGTTTTGTGTGTACTTGTGCTTGCGTTTGAATTGTGTGCTTATTATTCCCCTGACTCATTGACCTGTGGACCTCTTGTGATGTTAGCTTACTCATATTTAATCCTTCTATTCCGATGGTATGCACTGTGCCAGGCGTAGGTTGTGCCGATGTTGTTAGTTTATCGACCATCTGATTGGTTGCTTTGCACGGCGTCGGTGGTTTTTGAAGTCCATTTATCATTGCTGGCATTGAGTAGATAGCTGCGACTGGGTCTTTTAAAAACGTGAATTTGCCAGTTGAGTTCATTGAGCCAAATATTGAATGAATTGGTGGAATTCATGAAGTTGTTGATAGATTGGTTGCACTACTCTGGGGGTTGATTGTCCCTTTATTGTTTGTTTTGGTTTTAATTTTCCGTTTTGTGGGTTGTGGTGGATTCTTTCGTGTCCTGCCTGACCTCATTATTCCAAAAAATGTTGGCTTAAGCCACTCCTCTCTGCCAGTGGGACTGATGTAATTTGGTCTGGTCTGGTTTGCAGCTGAGCCAATCCACCTCCTCGGCTAGGCAATCACTGAGGAGCTTGTCGCTGCTGAAGGGGGACTCGCCACTTCCCCCCTCACTGTAGGAAGGCCCCTACTACTGTGCGACACTTGTCACTCTGTGGCTCCTGCCGTTACTGGTGTTTTTTTTTTGTACAGCCATAAAGGTATTACATGCAGAGGCAGTTGCTTCTCAAAGCTTGTGCGGACGCTTGCTCGCTGCTTTCACTGTATACGCCCTTATTCCCCCGGGACAAAGAGAAGATAGGCGGGTGGTCCCAGTTGTATGTTGAGGTAGCGGGGAGCCTCTCATTGCGCTGCTTTCATGCTCAGCAGCACAAACCAATTGCCCACCAGCCAGCCAGCCACCACAGCTCACCATCTGCTGCCTGCCTGCCCGCGAACCCCGCTGGCCCCCTGCTGATGGTAGCAGGGCAAGCACTCGGCGGTGACAGGTAGTTGAGATAGTAGCAGCGGCAAGTAGGTGCGGGGGTGAGCTCGCGTGTGAGGCCGGGGCCTGGAAAGCAGCCGAGAGCCTGGGCACTGGGAGCCGTGGGAGCCGTGAGGCGAGTGGTGTTTCGTATCTTGTTTAGCTGCCACAGTATATGCCACAGTATATGCTTTCCTTATATCAGCTCTTAGTTGGACACCTTTTTCTGGGGACTGTAGGTTCAGGCTCAGTGCTCAATGCCACGGTTCCACAGCCCCACAGAGCTTCAGAGTGTAGGTACCGCCGACCCCTTTCTGGCTGCCTCTGGCCCCTCTAGCCCTTAGCTCGCTCCTATGGTGTTGAGACCGACCGCACCTCACCTCAGGGGCCACCGTAACCAGCGCGGCAAAGAACAAGGCAGCGGGCAGTGGCTGGCGATATGTTGCCCTGTCGGTGATTTCTCCGCAATTTTCCCCACCGCTACTTCATTTGAGTCTCGGCGGTCTCAGGTCACGGGTCTCGGCTCGCCCGCCGTTCTCCGCGCTCGCATTCGGAGCACAGGACAGCACAGCCTTGCAGCTTCGCCTCGCTTCACTCCTCTACAAATCAATTCCCAGAGTCTCAAAATCTCTTCAAGCGTTCCATTAAGTTATGATGGACCTTATTCTGCACTTTTTCTCAAAGCGCTTTAGCAAGCGGCCTGACGAGAGAGAATAAAAATGTCACAATAAAGCTGATGGTTAATGTTTTTCCTAGAGAGAGATCAGAGTTTTGTCTAGTGGAAGTTTTGACTCATGGAAAGGTAGCACAGAAAGTTAATGTGCCTGCTGCAAATCACAAAATGCATATGATGTAAATAGGTCAGTGATTCACTGCTTTTGTTAGACAGATCCTTTTGTTACTTGCAGTACGTTAAAATCCTAACATACAACAGTGAGCTATTAACTGCTATCTTAGAGCTGCATGCAAACTGCAAGGTAAAAATTGTAGCGTTATGTCCCCCCCCCCAAGTCTTTGTTTGATTACCCTAATGTTTAAAAAATAAATTGTTATATTTTTATTTTCAGCACCTGGTAAAGCCTGACAACCTGAACCACTACCTCATTTTTGGGCACTTTTTGGACGGAGAACAAGAGGCCCAAATCTCCTTTGCTGCCCTTTCATCCCGGCTACAATCGAGCAAACAACCGTGATAAAGGTAAGGAAACTGATGATATTTTCTTTTAGATTGGAGTTAGGGCTATGTTTGTGGTCACTCTACATGGTGGTTGGGGTGGGTGCACATTCTGAACATTGTACCCTCAGTGGATGGAATTTAGTAATACTGAGCCTTAGCCCTGTGCTTTGGGCACTAACGGTTGTTAAAGGCACTATCTATTCCTTGCCTTGTTCAAAGGCTCTCAAACAGTGTCTGTTTCAGTGTCTTCAGCAACCACGATGGCACACAGAGGAAGCAGGCAGTAAGGCTGTATTTTTAGCAGTCCTGTTGTCCAAAGGGGAGGTGTTGGAGATATATTGCGGTAATGCACAAGATATATGCATTTGTACTGAAATTTTAGATTATTGCACCAATCTTATACGTTGCACTTTGACTATTGACAGGCTGCTTTCATATTGGTCAGAACAGCATCGACAAAGACAAGCTACGCCTAATCTCCCAGGTCCAAATATTTTCACCAACATCACAATCTCACCCTATATCACAACCAGGGGCCATACGTACCATCTCTATTATGCCCAGTAGTCCAAGCGAACAACACCTCTCACTTCTTTCAGATACTAATAGTGTTAAGAAACTGGTAGCACTGAGAAAACCCTTTAAGACTAGAAAATAAGATTTAGGTGCCGGCCCTATTTCACACCTAGGGAACACGCATACCATCTGTATCACGCCTGGCAGTCCAAGTAATGACCCTGCATCACACCCTGGGTCAAACGTACTATCTGATCATGCTCAGTGGTCCAAGCGACAACCAATATTCACCTTACCTAGACTGCTACCTATCAAAAAAAGTTGACCTCCAAGGGAACACCGACCCCAAGGCTGCCTTGAGGTTAATTAGTTCAGACACATAAAATAGGTAACATGCCAGATTTCTGTCAGTGGCAGGGCTCTCAGGTTAAATTTTGCGCTTCTTCAAAGTTTGGCAAACGCCAAATGCTGGGACTAAGGATCAGATGTGGCCTCTTATCCACTGAGATGACGGCTTCAGGACGGACATCTGCCCTGTGGATTCAGCAGGACTTCAAATCAATTGTGGTGTATGCTCACCTTCCTTTCAGCACAAATGTGAATCTGTCCAGGCGGAGTCCCCTTCATTGGGCTGCAGTCAGGTCCGAGATACCAATCGTTCCTGTCTGGCTTGCCAAAATGTTGCTCGAATATGAATTTACCTTGAATAACTAAAAGGCAAGAGCCGTTTGGCAAAACAGGAACAGTTTGTTTAATTAAACGCTGCAGCTGGAAGTACAATTACAGAAGCGGGTTTGAGGGCTGACTCAAAGTACATTTCTTCTAAGCAAAAGCAAGGTTTTATAAATTGCTTTGGGTATCATAAACAGTTTCCGTCAATAGATATTTTGCAAAGAATGCGGGTCTTCTGTGTGTAGTCATAAATAAGGCCCCTGATAACAGTTACAGGTGAGCCTCAATCTTTCGTGGACACAATATGGGCCAGTAGGCCCGATGTCCTGATGTCTGGCATGAGGGGGTCGTGATAGCTGTGTGTGTGTTGCATTTTGATTGAATGGGTGTTCCTAACTCCGTGTGGCATCTGACTTTATGATGTTTTTGTGAATGTGTGCACCCCTCTTGCCATGTCTGCTTTATTGGGGAAAATCTCCCTGGACCATTGTGGTGTTGCTGCGCATATCTGTGGGGTTGATCTGAAGTTCCTGTTTGCATGTTTGTGTGCCAGCTATGTGACACCCCACCTGTGACCTATCAATCATTATCCTCTGGCCTAGATGTCAGATCCTGCCTGCTCTCATATTTCTGAGTTTTTGTTGATGGAGAGTTCATGATGGGTACATTTGATAGTATCATTGTGTACATCAGCATCACATTTTCCAATATACTTACAGCCACAGTTGTGGGAGCAGTGTCACACCTCATCAAGGGAGCTATTTATATCCTGGGTGACAGTTGGAAGCTCATCCAAATGGGCTTCTAGAGACTTTAGGCAGGTGACATGCATCATTTTAAAAGTGCCTGTTCTATAATATTTGCTACAAATCTGATTTTACAAATGAATCTGGTTTGTAATAAATATTTAAAACAAGGTCAATAATGAACTCTGTGGCAGTTGCCTAAGCGGAGATAGCAATATTAAATGTATTACTGTATCCCAGTGCTTCCCAATGCAAAAGCTATCTCTTCTGTAGTGAATATAGCCTTTTGGGACTTTTCACGATAAAGACATATTTAACATTTAGGGGTCTGTAAAGTTTAAGGCCGCATCATAATTGGCTGTGCGGTATACTTTCAGACCGCCTCATTATGATGGAGGTGAAAGGAAAGTAAACCAGATGGTCATTCTGGGTGGCTTCCGACAGGCTCAGAGAGCCCGTCAGCCAGTTGGTTCTGGCCAGTAATCTCAAGGGCCGCCCTTGCCGCCCTTGAGATTATGATGCACTGTTTCCGACATGATTTCTATGACGACCTGTCTGACATGGAAACCATGTCGGAAAGCATGTCTGGGGGCCTCCAGCAGGGCCCTCTTCGGTGCACAGCCTCCGGTTGGAGGCCTAGAGGTCACCTATGGTGCCCCCTGTGATCCCTGCACCTTTTGGCAGGTACCTTGAGGTGCCTACCACGGGGTGCTGGGATAAACTGCACATCGTTTTTCTCAATGGGAGCTTGTGTTACAGCCGGTTTATGTCCGTAACACGAGATCCCATTGAGAAAGGGAGCATGCAACCGAACAGTGTTTGGTCGCATTGTAATGAGCCGGTCGGGACCGCTGACTGAGTGTCTGTCAGCCTCAGGAAGCAATTCCGCCCAACATCAAAATCAGCCCCTTAATCAGTAAGACCACTGACCCTCGGTCTAGGTCCACTCTCTCCCCGCAGCTCCGCTGTGCCGTCTCTTGCCTCCAGACCCGACCTCCTCCTTGGGAGGTTCGAGGATGCTGCCCGCTCCTGCGCCTTCTGCCCGCTCAATCTGGGACCAGACTGCCGGCAACCTCCGTAACCTTTAATCAGCTGGTTTTTTTTTCTCTTTTTTTTCTTAATGTTTCCCTGTTGTTCCACTGTTATTGTGCCCATATGTGTCTTACTCTAATTCAAGCATGAAACAGCGTCCAATTCAGCCACACAACGCAGCTGCCATAGACCAACCACAACTGCCTACACTTCGCCATCAACAAAACCAAGGCACCCAAACCAGCCCCACGCCCACCACGAACGAACTGGAGCAAGGTTACCGACAAGTAAATTAACTCCACCTTCACCCGAGACAACCACACCTGGGCATCCGACGCAAACGACGCAGCCGGAGAACTCCACACCTGGATCTCCAACTGCGCAAACGAGCTAATCCCGCTACGCAACCCCGACAGACAACGCTCCAGAAAAGCCACCTGGTCCACTCCAAGAAGCCAGACGCACCAGCAGACACCTGGAGAAGAACTGGAGAAACACCAAGACAACCGAAAACCACACCACCTACAAGGACGCCATAATAGACTACCACAACCAGATCAGAGCCACAAAGAGGAACTTCATCCACAACAAAATCCTGGCCAACTCCACCAACTCCAAGCAACTTTTCAGTGTCATTCAAGCATTCACTAATCCACGCAGCGAAGCCACAGACATCACCCCATCCCAAGACCTCTGCGACAAGCTTGGAACCTATTTCCACCTCCAGATCAAAAACCTCAACGACAACTTCATCGACCATCCACCAGGTGCCACAGACAGCCCCCCAGAAACACCAGCCTGCCTACCATCTCCAACTGGACACCAATCACGGCCAAGGACACCGCCTCGACCATGAAAAGCATTCACTCGGGCCCCCACCGACCGCTGCCCCCCTCACTCTTACCACAGAGCCGCGGCCACCATTGGACCCAAACTACATCGCACCATCAACACCACCTTCAAAACAGGCACCTTCCCAGATGACTGGAAGCGTGCAGAAGTCAGACCCCTGCTCAAGAAGCCCACAGCTGACACCACCAACCCCAAGAACTATCGGCTCATCTCGCTCCTCCCCTTCACAGCCAAAGTTGCAGAGAAAACAGTCAACAGAAAACTGACATGATTCATTGAAGAGAACTCCGTCCTCGACCCGACCCATCCCAATCCGAATTCAGAAGCAACCACAGCACAGAGACCACCCTACTCGCTGCCACAGGCGACACCCGCATCCTCCTGGACCAAGGCCACTCCATAGCCCTCATCCTACTCAATCTATCTGTGGCCTTCAACTCCTTCTCCCACCACACACTAGTCACCAGACTACACGATGCAGGCACACAAGGAACAGACCTGGACTGGATCTGATCCTTCCTCACTGAAAGAAGCCAAAAGATCAGACTCCAACCCTTCCTCTCCAACCCCACGAAAATCACCTGCGGAGTCCCAGAGGGTTCATAACTGAGCCCCACCCTCTTTAACATCTACATGGCCCCCCTCGCAGCCATCGTCGGACAACACAGCCTCAACATCGTATCTTATGCCGATGACACCCAGCTCATCCTCTCCCTCACCAAAGACCCCACCACTGCCAAATTCAACTTCCAGAAAGGAATGCAAGACGTTGCAGTCTGGATGACCAACAGCTGCCTTAAGCTCAATGCCAAGAAGCCAGAAGTCCTCGTCTCCGGTACCACCCCTTATGCATAGGACAGCACCTGGTGGCTGACCGCCCTCAGAAGCCCACCTAACCCCTCAGACGTTGCCAAGAACCTCAGCATTGCACTCGACTCATCACTCACCAGGAACCGACAGGTCAACACCGTCACCTCCAGCTGCTCCAACACCTATGCAAGACCATCAAGGGGATACCCCCTGAATCAAGGAAGACAGTCACCCACGCACTCATCACCAGCAGACTGGACTATGGAAACGCACTCTACACCGGCATCAACATGTCCCTTCTCCGCCAACTCCAGACAATACAGAACACCGCCGCCAGACTCGGCATCCCCTGACACGAACACATCAGCCAACACATACGAAGTCTCCACTGACTCCCTGTGGAGAAAAGAGTCCCTTTCAAAATCCTTACTCACGCCTACAAATGCCTACATAACAACGGACCCAAATACCTCAACGACAGAATCAACTTTCAAGTACCCAAAAGAAACCTCTGATCTTCAAACCTCGCTTTGGCTGAAACCCCGTGCATCCACAGAGCCAGAGCAGATGGAAGATCCTTCTCTCACATTGCAGCCAAGACCTGGAACCAGCTACCGGCAGCCACCAGATGTCCCCCCTCCCTGAACACCTTCAGGAAGACCCTCAAGACTTGGCTCTTCTGCTAAACAGATCTGCAGATGCCCCCTCAGCGCCTTGAGACCCTCACGGGTGAGTAGCACGCCTACAGTTCCCTGATTGATTGATTGATTGAATCTTTACATTTACAACGCTTAAAACCATGCTCCCTGCCTTAATGAGCAGTCGGGCGTACTTAGGAGTGCTTTATTAATATTCAAAAGGAGGTTTTAGGCCTTTAAAAAAAGGTTTATTTTTGCAGTGGGTGGCACAGTGTGTGCTGCAGTCCACTGGTGACATTTAACTCATAGGACCTGCGTACACATACTATGGTTGTATAGGTAAATTAAAGATCGCAATTAAGAGTATACCAATTATACCATGTTCTAAGGAGGAGCACAAGCATTTCATCAGTGGTAAGCTGGGATAAAGTGCTAAAAATGAAAAAGTGGTAAAGATAGACTCATATATAGAGTTCAGTCAAAAAAGCAAAACAAAAATAAATGTGACCCTACAGTAAGCGGAAACTTTCCAAACGTTTCTATGCTCCCAATCTGACCACATGAAGAGAGGGTTACAGGTGCAAAGATATGTCTGGTACTCTTGCTAAGTACAACACCAGGAGTACAGCATTTGCCTAGCACAGTTTGATACTTGATTCAGGTTCAGTTACCTGATTGAACATCTTAATTTAGACAGCTGATCAGAACTACTCTGCAAGACACAGAATCAGTCAGATGTCTGGTGGCAGTACTGTGGTAGATTTAAGAGGGTGCCTTGATGGGCACCTGATCTTAGATGAATATCAAGGTGCATAAGATCACAGTGGACAGTGACAATTCGCTGTTGGACATATGAGTCTTATAGTCATTATCTACCTATATATAATCGCTTTGAGGTTTTAAGTGGCCTGGAGGATAATGACTTACTCAACCTTGTGCCCTGTTCAAAAATCATGGAATGGGATGGAAGTGGTGATTCACCGAGACCTGACGACAAGAATGATGAATTGCCCCATGTTTCTGGTAATGAGTTCTTACATAGTACCCATGACGATTATAACAATGTAGCTCAATTGGTACACGCCACCGCGGTCCCAACTGAGGATGCAAAATCCCTCTTACCCCTTACACTTGCTGACGAGCGTCCGGCCTGTCGAATTGTATCGTGGAACATCGCTGGTATTCGCTCTAAATTAAATGTACAACTATGGTGGGACTTTGTTCGACAACATGAAGTACTCTATTTTCAGGAGACCTGGACCAAGGAAGCCATCCATTTCTGCTGTCGAATGCCGAAGTGGCAGAGCAAAGGGAGGTCTGTGCATGTACGTATCGAATATACTGAGTGTAAATTTGATTACTGAGCTTGCTAGTGACTCTTACCATCAATTGCTTGTTCTAGACTTTGATTCAAAATTTTCCATTGCTTTGGTAAATTTTATAATTACATTCCTTTAGGTTTACAGTGGATCGTATTTAAGAATATGTATAAATCATTGACTTTGCTAAGTAAGAGTAAAAGGAAGAAAGGAAAGATATTATGGTACTCTTGGTGGGGGATTTTAATTGTACGTTGTGTGTTAATGCTGGGACTAAGCTATGCGGGGCTTTACGTGAAGACGGTGTATGTTCTTTACACTTTAATCACTGTGCTCTAGGGGACCAACTGAACAAACGTATTAATAGTTTTGATCTTGGTTTTGTCAACGAAATATGTCTATCACCTGTTCCTATGACATCAACATTTAGTGGTCGGGGCTGTTGTTCCACCATTGATTTTATGTTGGCCTCTATTAGTTACGCTTTCAGGCTTCATTCCTTTCATGTTTCTGACAATTTACTTAGCGACCATTTTCCGCTCTGTTTATCTGTCACATTGCCGCCTAAGAATACTGTAGTTATTAATAATAGAGTCCGATTGCTAGAGAATCTATCTATTGCCAGCACTAACAGAGACGCTTAAACAAATTATCGTTAAATGTTTTACAGACATAGAGATATTCCTTAACGAAGACACTACTTCTGCTGTATTACTAGTGTCTTTTCAGAAGATAACTAAGGCAATTAGGGAATCCCTCACCAGACAATATCAGAGCAAGAGGGCACGGAGGGGGTGGTTTGATTATAAGTGTACTCAATTTCACTTGTTGTTAAAAAAAGAACTGCACAGGAAACCAAGGAACATTACAGAAGTTAATAGAGCTAGGCAGGCCTACAAACAAGTGCTCCAAGATAGGAAGAACATATTAAGGGTCGAGGCCTGGGAGGCTCTTCACTTAGCCTCAGTAACTAACGATAGTGCAGGCTTCTGGAAGGCAATCAGAACACCCTTTTTATCTAACGATACCGGCCCCACTATAGAGTCAGCTATCCCGGAGAACCAGTGGGTAAAGCATTTTACTCAGGTGTACGGAGGAGTAGCAACATCAGTGGAGACTCAAGTTATAAATGATTCTCCCCACTCTATGGAGTTAGCTTTTACTCTGGAGGAAGTTGAGAGTGCCTTACATGCCAATAAGGGCGGAAAGGCTCCTGGACCTGACGGGGTCCCCATTGATTTGTTTAAATCAATTATACCTTTGTGGGGGCCTATTCTTGTGCAGGTCCTTAACGCGAGTTGTACAGCCGGATTTCTATCGACTTGGGTTGGGTCTGTAATTGTTCCCATTTTCAAAAAAGGAGACAGGAACGACCCGGGCTGTTACAGACCGATTTCCCTACTGGATTCTATTACGAAGGTTGTGGGCCGGGTTATACTAGAGCGTTTACTTGATTGGGCTCAAGATAATTCGGTCTTATCCGATTTGCAATATGGGTTCAGAGCTGGATTAGGGACAGTAGAACAGGGTCTGAATCTTAATCTTAAAGTACTGGGTTTTTCAGAACCGGTACTGAACCGGTAACCCAGCGGTGCCAGGGACACACCATATGACCTCGGGTCCTTCCTGTTTCAGACACAGAAACTCAGTCTTCTAGGTGAAGTCAAAGATTGAGTTTATTGGCTGCAACCAAGTAACAGGCGTCCTAGAAGTACAACACGGTGTATGTTCTCAGGAGACTGCTCAAATTTACAAAGCCAGCCTTCTCTTTTTATACAAAATATTATGCTTTAGGCAAACATTCTTTGTTTTACAGTTGATCATTCACATATTTTCACTACAAAGAAAAAGCAGAGTGATGATGACAAGCCCATATTTCAGTTTGTCCAGCCCACAATCAATTATCCGGCAAGGCCCAGTATTTTCATCAGATATCGACGAAACCCCAATAAAAACGGGCGCCTCCTCCTCGTAAAGCAGGTCATAAAAAAGAAACAGGGGCAGGTGTGTGTAAGATTAGGAAGGGTTTGTGTGTGGTGAAGGGGTTATGGCATGTTGTGCCTTGATACTATCTCGACCGGCCACTGAGAGAGGAACTGCCCAAACAGGTTCGGCCTTAGGCAGTGGAGTCAGCTTGCCCAGGTCGCAGAGAAGTCAGCAAAGGTGTACGTGTCCTTCAGAATCATGTTTTGGCCTTAGTCACCGGCCTATGTGAGGGCAATCACAAAATGGTTGCCATTCACAAAATGGCACCCAAGGGTTGAGGACGAAAACTACGTTTTCAGGGTGAAATCGTCACTCGAATATGACGAAAATGCTTGTGCATAGTATACTGGCCATTTTCGGTCTGCTGATATCAAAATCGTCATGATATGAGTATATTTATAATATAGATCCAAAAATTTTCCGTACCACAATCTCTCCTTACTGGTGGGCAAATACACGAGGGCCAAGAAAGGGAATTTGTGTTTAGCATTTGTGGACCTTTCAGCCGCGTTCGACTGTGTGGTCCATTCGAAATTATGGAAGTTGCTGGAAGACTTGGGGGTCGATGTAAATATTATTTATTTTCTTAAATGTTTTCATTCTGACGCCAAGGCTTGCGTACGCTACGGTCTGAAGGGCGAGTGCACAGCCGCATTCCGCATCAGGAGTGGAGTCAGGCAGGGTTGTGTCCTGGCTCCTTTCCTTTTTAATTTGTATATAAATGGGCTTGAGGAAGCACCATGTAAAGGTAATCGGGATTTTCCTCAGACAAATGGCCACCCAATACCAGCCCTATTGTATGCTGACGACGCTTTCCTAATGTCACATACTCAGGTGTGATTGCAACAAGTCGTGGACAGCTTTACCCTTTTTATGAAAGACTTGGGCTTAAGGGTTAATTAATTCCACCAAAACGTTTATTATGCACTGTGGTAATGGTTTTAGGACTAATAAAGATATTTTTTATTGAAGGAAAGAGGATTGAGGTCGCTAAAAAGGTCTCTTATCTGGGTATTCTTTTTTCCCAGAGCGATTCCTGGGCACAAGCAATAGCCACAAAAAAAGTTTGCTCTTTTACGCTCTTCATCTGCACTTATTATCTTTGCCAGAAAACTTGGCAAGCGACCACCAGAGGAACTAATTAAAGTATATAAGGCTAAATGTGTCTCTGCTGCACTTTATGGGAGTGGAATATGGGGGCCGAGGATCTTTCCCCTCTACAGATAGTTGAAAACTCTTTTTTAAAATACATTTTAGCCGTACCGAAAAGTACCTCAGGTTGTGTTTGCCATGCTGAACTGGGCTTACAGTTAATCTCTGATTTAATTAGGATAGAGCCTGTGCTATTATGGCACAGGCTGTGGACAAAAGTTAAAACTAAATTGAACAGAGACATTCTTACAGATATACTGACATTGGAAGGAGCATTGAAGATTCCCTGGCTGAGATATGTCCATAACTTTTTTAAAGATATGGGCCAGTTACATTACTACTCGAATCCCTCTTCTATTGAAACCAAATTCCAAAAAAATTATTTATTTCGGCCACATGGGCCATAAAAGATGCAATAAAAATACATATAAATAAAGCACAATATATACAGTAAAAAATCCTACTGGTCCTGCAATGTTAGAAAATACAGGGTAATATGAATTGAATTAACCAGACATTTTCTTCCTTATTATCCATGCTGCCATTAAAAATTTTGAAACCGCAAACACAATGTGGCCCAGGGTGTTGGTTTTCATAACCCTGTAGGCCTGTAAATACTTCCTGAAGCCCAGGTTCCGACATAGAGGAGCTAACCAGCGCCTCCTCGGGCTCCGATAGGCATGGCAACAGAACATTATGTGCAAATCGTCTTCATCATTAGCTTTACAGCATGGGCAGAGCTTGTCACCCCCTAACGACCATTTATAGGTAAAAACTTTAGTAGGGAGCGTGCCAAACCTCCATTGCAGGAACAGTTTCCTCGCCAAAACAGGGTAAATAAAATCCATAAAAGGTTCAAACACATAAGAATTTTTGGATACCATAAAACGTCCCGTCGAGGTGCCACTATCATAAGCATTGTCCATATCAACAAGGCTTTTGTTCTTATAAAGCTGTGCAAGGGTTTTACGCGAAATCTTTCGGCAGCCCTGAGCTGGGTCATCCCATAAATCTGGCAAATTCAGGCTAGACAGTTCCGACTTAATAAATGCCAGCCAAGGGATCTTGCCGTTAACGTCCAGCCTCATGACGTGTATAAGGTCCTGCCTATAGTGATGCAGTTCCTCGGTGGTCCATATCCGGTGCCAGAACTTCACAGGTTTCGAGCGTAGGTCCTCTGCAACTGACGGAAGGCCCAGGTCGAGTCTTAGGGGGAGGAGTGGTGTGCCTTGCGGGAGAGCAAGTAAACGTCTGAGAAAACAATTTTCCACCCCTGCCAGGACCTTCCCAGCTTTATGTCCCCACAGCTCACTGCCGTAGGTGGCTGCTGCCTTCGCCTGGGTCCTATACGTTTCCAAGGCCGGACTAACAGGCTTGAAGGTGGACTTATTGGACACCCTCAAGAGTGCGCCCGATAGCTGGGAAAGTTTCAACCTAGATCTTGCTACCTGGGAGTCCCATGTCAGATTTTCTTGGAGTGATACTCCCAGATATATAAAGGTCGAAACCCTTTCAAGGCTAGTTTCCCCCAGTTTTGGATTGGGTCTGGTTTTGGTGGGGGGGTTGAAGATCATGAACTTAGTTTTTTCCGTGTTCACCTCCAACCCATGTTGTCGACAGAAATGGCCAAAACCGTCCACAATCCTCTGGATCCCCATGGGGGATTTGGAAAGAAGGAGGGTATCGTCGGCAAACATAATTGCCGGGACCCTCCTTCCAGCTAAAACCGGGGCATCATTGTCCCCAACAGCGTCAAGATGTTGAATGACGCTGTTAATGTACAGACAGAACAGTGTCGGAGCCAAAACACAGCCCTGTCTGACACCTCGGCTGACCGGGAATTTGCCCGAGGGCTTACCATCCCTCCCACACCTCACTTGCGCAAAGTTGTTCTCATGCAGCCTAATGATGATACTGAGGAGGTGGGGGGGAACTCCTAGCTTCTGCAGAACCTCCCATAACTTCCCCCTAGGGACCAGGTCAAAGGCTGACCTCAGGTCCACGAAGACCATGTACAGTCGACCTCCCTCTAGTGTGACCGTCTTCCAATACAGGAGAAGGAGGCGAAGAATTTGGTCCATGGTCGACGTGTTCTTCCTGAAGCCAGCCTGGAGGGGGCTCATGATGTCATTATCCTCGACCCAGTCTAGGAGATGGTCTAAGATGAGGCGCGCAAAGAGCTTTTGGGGCACATCTATAAGGCTTATAGGCCTATAGTTGGCGGGGAGCAGAGTAGAACCCTTCTTATGGATGGGTACAATCTCTGCCCCCAGCCACGACCCAGGGATCGCCATACCTCCAAGAATGGCATTGAAGAGAATAAGAAGGTATGGGCCCCAGATATCCGGGTGATGCCTGAATAGATCCCCGGGTAACCTATCCAGTCCTGGCGCCTTCCCCACTGGTAAGCGTTCTAGGGCAAGCTCCACTTCCCCCAGGGATAGTTCCATTCCAAAATCCTGAGTACCCAAGGGCAGTTGCAACTCTGCATCCGGGCAGGAACTAGTATCTTGGTAAAGAGCCCCAAAGTGGGCCTCCCAGACCACGGGGGCTATATTGGGCTCGATCGCTTTACTGAATTCCCCTGTCCCATTGTTTACAAGGGCCCAGAATTTCCGGGAGTCCCTGACTTTTAGGGCATCGTGAAGATCCTGCCAGTGGTTCCAGTCCCACTCGGTCCTTGCAGTCGCCAGCACTGATTTATAGTGCTTCCTAAGGTTACGTACATTGGCCTTATCTGACCCCTCTTTTATTGCTGCAATGAGCTCAGATTTTACTGCCCTGCAGTCTGAGGTGTACCAAGAGGGAGCAAGGGTCCTTTTCTTTCTGGTTGGGACCTCCGGATGGAATACCTCAGCCAGATCCCTCACTAAATCCTGGTGTATGCTTCCCAGTTTCTCGTAATAATCTGGGGTTCTTACTTCATTCAGGAGAGCATCCACCTCCATGAAGCTGGGGAGTGCCAGCTCATATAATTTCTTGATGGACTCTTCCGAGCTCACCAACTTTCCCCACTTGACCCGGCGCCTATTTGTTGTGAGGAACAAATCCCCCGGATCTTCCCCTTGGCCAACTGGGGATGAGTCCGTCATAGGCAGGGGGCACAGGATATTTAGGCAAAGGGCATTGTGATCACTATCAGACCTCTTAATTACCCTGAAGTCAAGCACTTTAGGCCAGAGTGTAATGTCCACCATGATGTAATCTAGCCTCGACTCATGGCCCCTCCTGTTGAAAGTACACACTGAGGGGGTATCGGAAGGGGTGCGACCATTACACGCCCTCAGTGCGCAATTCAGGGTAAGGGACATGAGTTGTAATGCTAAAGGGGACCAGGCTTTAGGGTGAGGAGAAGATGAGGATGGAACCCCCCAGTGGTCATCCTCAGCCGTAAGGGCACCATCCAGTAGACCTTCCAAGGGTTCAAAGTGGCAATTGAAGTCTCCTCCAAGCACCACCTTGAGGTCACCCGGAAGTTGGCCCAAAAAGGAGGCCAAATCATTTAGGGTTGGTGATTCATTTGGCGAGGCCACTGGTCGCGAGTAGACGTTGACAATGGCCCACGGAGTTTTACCAGGCCATGTGAGCCGCACACACTGGATGTCCTGCGAACACGTGTAAACCTGCTCCGCCTGGCACCCAGTGTGACTCGCAATCCAGATTGCCAAGCCACCTGATGGCCTCCCCCTCCCAGCCCATTTGGCAGGGATTTCGAATACTTCAAACCCTCTCCTAGACTTGGTGGCCCTCGCCCAAGTCTCCTGGAAGAGGAGTATATCACAACCACCTACCAGGCAATCCCATTCAGGAGAGCCTTCCTTGTTTGCGATTCCTGCCACATTCCAGGAGAGAATTCTCAAACCTGGATCAGGTGGCAGGTTGCCCTGGGCTCCAATGGGAGGTTGCGGAGTGACCATGGGTGAACCAGCGTCTAGGGTGCCACTTCCGCAAACCGCGATAGCGGCCGGCCCAGCCAACTCCAATGCCCCTGTTTGCAGAATATGGGCAGACCCGGTGTTAGGTGAGGGTCCCAGTTGGCACAGATTGTTGTCCGTGTCAGCCCCTCGCTCATTCACAGTATGCAGCCGGGTTAGTTCCGTCATAGGGACTATACCCGATCCTACCCGTCTTTGCACGTCATCCACCATCTCCCCAGGACCAGACAGGATTGCCCTGGTTTGTGGTCAGTCGACCTGATCCAAACAGGAAAACCTGTTATGATGTATGAAATTTGCCTGGGCAGTTGGTAAGGGGTGCCTTGGTCTGTAGCGGGAGCCATCCACAGCAAAGCCCACCCTAGTCCACCCCTTCTCACTCCCTCCCACCGTGTTGCTACCACTAGGATAGAAATATGAGAGGGGTACAAGTTCTATTTTGGACTTATCAGGCCTTACAAGCCAGTTGCAGATATAATTTGCAACGTGTGGGCTCTTAAAACTTAGAACGATACAGTCCCCTGCCCTGTTCTTTATAGTAGGGCCAATCCATGGAATCCTCCTTACCATCAGAACCTCACCTTTCAAGTTTGGAGGCAGCGGCCTATTAATGCTGAGCCAGCTTATAACCTTATTGCGTAGGGAGTCTTGAGTCTCCCTAACACCACCAGTTAGCTCAGGAACTCCCACCATGATTGCCGTATATGGGACAGCTTCTGGGGGCAGGTTAACCACCCTGCGCCTATCAGGGGGGGGGGCAAGACCATCGCTCGGGGCATTTGTAGGACCCACTGTCGCCCTTGACTGCGGCGCAAGTTGCGGCGCAGGGGGTAACTTGGATCTCCTGGGAGCCGGAACAGGGGGCCTGGGCGCTGGAGGTAACAAAGTGCGCGTCTGAGAAACAGACGCACCATTTGTACTCAGCGATACCCTACTGGAGACCTGGGGCAATGTGGAGGGAAGTGAACTATTCCCAGGTGGTTCCCCGGTAACTATAGGAGCATTTGTAGCTATACCAGGGCTTTTCCTAGTATAGTTGTTTTCCCGGGACTGGAGTAGATTCTCTATAGCCTCTAGTCTAGCTGAGATGGGGGTTAACAGATTCTTAATAATAACTGTAAGCGAATTAATTATTGTATCTGTACTATTGGAGGATACCCCACCAAAGATAAATGGACCCGCCGCTGCTGGTGATAACACAGGAGCAGGCGAGGCCACAAGATCCGGCCCAGACCCAGATAGAATAAGCTCAGGGGAAACCGAGATGTCTGTACTTTCTTCGAGGAATGATTCAGTTATATCAATCTTTGCCCTTTTTGCCCTCTTTATTTCCCTGGGCCTTTTCCTTTTTAAGGGCTGTACCACCCCACTATCTACAGGGTCTGTTAACAGGACCGCTTGACCCGCTTCAGGCGTGTTTGATCCCATGTTGTCCAGAACAGCAGAATGGTCAAAAGTCCCAGATGGCCGTGAGGAATTTCGATCCCTCTGCGTTACAGGAGTTCTTAGCTGCTGAAGGACCGACTCAATAGTCTGGTCAATGCGGTCCAATAATGACATATGGGTAGCGTCCATAGTGATGGGTGTACTAACATCATTTGAGGCGGATTCCCCGTGGTCCAAGAACACACTTTCAGGACCCATCTCAAGGTGAGAGTCCATGGTTGAATGACACTTACTAATTTGGGAGCTCGCCTTGGGGAAAAATTTTTCCAAAGTACTTGCGCCTTGATGTACAGTCTTACTCCTTAAGGCTCTGGACGCCATACAGGGGTAACTGATGGGGTAATTTAGCGGGGGCGTTAGAGGGGGGGCCCGGTCCGGTCTCTACCGGCCTCTAACGGCCTAGAACGGCCCGCTCTTTGCCCGGTCTTCGCCCCGGTGACCGCCCCGCGCGCGTCCCGCTGCGCGCGTGAGGAGGTTCTCCTAAGTATGACAATGGGGCGTGGCACTGGGAGGGGGCGCGAGGCGCGGCGGGAAGAGGAACCAGCTGGCGATGACAGATGGACTGCTGGTCCTCGCAGTCCCGCTCGCCTGCGCCTCTCACCTCCGCTGCGGCCGGACTTGCAGATAATGATCCCCCAAAGGGCGTAGGCTCCCAACCACTCCTGTGGCGAGCAAAGCAGGAAAGCGGAACAAACTCCTCACTCGAGCGGCACCCGCGAAGCGGGGGCCGCGAGGAGTAAAGAGCACTTGCAGGCAGGGGGGCGTGGCACTGGGAGGGGGCGCGAGGCGCGGCGGGAAGAGGAACCAGCTGGCGATGACAAATGGACTGCTGGTCCTCGCAGTCCCGCTCGCCTGCGCCTCTCACCTCCGCTGCGGCCGGACTTGCAGATAATGATCCCCCAAAGGGCGTAGGCTCCCAACCACTCCTGTGGCGAGCAAAGCAGGAAAGCGGAACAAACTCCTCACTCGAGCAGCACTGAGTTTACCATATCAGTTTTACACCTGCTCACCAAGCACTTCCGTTTCTTCTATAATAGTTCTCAGAGATCAAAGCTTCCCATGTTCTGTACACCTCAGTCAAACTGCAGCATGCGTCATCATAGCAACTGTTTTAAATATCTCTGTGTGGCTGACCTTCCAGGTGCCTCGAGCCTCGTGCCTCCGCTCCTCTGCCCGTTTAGTGCAGGGAGCACCCTGCTCCCAGTGTTTTGCTGTCCTCCTTTGTTCCTGCTTTAATAGGCTCTCCTCCGTTTTTTAAACAGTCCAGCCGATTTCAGCTTCACTTTCCAAAAACGCGTTTTTTTTTTTTTTTTTGTGTGTGATTTTACGTTGCAGCCACGTCTCTGGCTGAATCTTCCTCCAAGCCGCTACAATTTCGGCTTCGCTTCTCAAAAACGCGTCATCTTTGTGTCACGTTGCAGCCACGTCTCAGGCTGAGCACTCCTCCTAGCTGCAACACACCTAGCTCACAGCTTTCCCTACTTCGGTGCACTTTCACCGTGTCCGCGTCGCGTCCCCACGGCGTCTCTCCAGGACGCGGCCGTCTCCGGGACAAACCCAAAGGTGAGCGGAAGCGGAAATGTGCGCGATTGCCATGCTGAACTGGGCTTACAGTTAATCTCTGATTTAATTAGGATAGAGCCTGTGCTATTATGGCACAGGCTGTGGACAAAAGTTGAAACTAAATTGAACAGAGACATTCTTACAGATATACTGACATTGGAAGGAGCATTGAAGATTCCCTGGCTGAGATATGTCCATAACTTTTTTAAAGATATGGGCCAGTTACATTACTACTCGAATCCCTCTTCTATTGAAACAGTATCCAGAAGGGATTTGAGA
The DNA here is from genome assembly GCF_964261635.1 of Lissotriton helveticus. Classification (NCBI taxonomy): domain Eukaryota; kingdom Metazoa; phylum Chordata; class Amphibia; order Caudata; family Salamandridae; genus Lissotriton; species Lissotriton helveticus. The sequence continues at coordinate 64,017,311 of NC_136068.1, read as the reverse complement.
AGAAAGTGTTTAATGCTGCTTGATACCCAGAGAATGATGTTAGAGATCTTGAAGCCCTCTGTCCTCCATCATCAACTAATTTTAACAACTTTTAATATTCAACCCTACTTGTATTAAGTCCCAGGAGCCTATGATCGATTTTTATTAACCCGTTTTAGGCTGGGGACTTTCCATGGTTTAGTTACTTTCCCTATCGTGAACAATTGGTCACATGATCTCTGGCCCTGCCCTTGCGATTCTATTTTCCCAAATCCACGATCCACGTCATTTTATTTTGTAAATTTTATTCTAGCGAAAGGCAGATGTTTCTAGTTCCCATTTTAGAGAGATCTGGATTACGACAATGTCGCCCGGCATTGTTATTTTTACTGTCACTAGCTAATGAAAACTGTGTTCTAAGAATTTTATCCTTCTTGAAAAAAGTGCTTTACCAAAGGAAACTTATGGTCACTTTAATGCTCATTTTGCACAGTAACGGTGGTTACAATTTTAGGATTGCTGCATACATTGTAATTATTTTAAAACTTTTTTATTTAAAATGTTATTATGGCTTTTTTTACGAAACTGTTTCTGTATGAATTACTTGTGTGTTTTTATGATTGCTTCAACAATCGAATAAAGCTTTTCTTGACTTGACTTGAGTCTTACATAACTGTTAGGTTGTAGAAGATGACAGGGTAAAATAGTGATACATTGTCAGGCATCCATGCATTACACAGCTTTCAAGCTGCAAAGTATGCCTCTCAATATGGTGGTGAAAGTGAAGTACATGAGCTGTAAAGTATCTCGTCCTTGTTTGAAAGGGAAATGCTGGATTTAGTGGCTTGACCCAACAGTCTCCCAGCAAGTTGAAACTTTCCAGTCTCTTCACAGCAAGATCTGTAGCACAGAATATGGGCTCTGGTCATGTTGGACAACTCACTTCTTATTTCATTTGGAATTTGTCATAGTGACGTTTGTGCATCAACCTTGGGGCATAGTCTTTACTCTTCGAAGGGAAGAAAACTACAAACTTTGAAGTGGGTACTCACCTTCATCAACATGTTGGAATGAGGTCTTTGGAGTGAAAGGTACACCCATGATAAAAGACAGGGGCCAGCTTACACCCAGTCTTGATGCAGTTGTTCCAAATTTAACGGTTCAAAGGTTTGATGCACAATTTAGGGGAAACTAAGGTACTTCCTTCTGAAAGTGCAAAACATATATGATGTGTTAAAATCTCTTCAAATACCTCTTGATATCCTCTTTACATGACTCATAGCAAGAGTCCCTCGGAGACAAACTGTGTGGGTGCCTGCGGTTGTAGGTGTGGGACCCGTGGATTGAGGAACTTGTGAGGAGACCTGCTCTGCCCTTCAGCCTCCCTCGAGAGACTACCGCTACCCAACCCAACGCGATACCACCTCTTGCAGCACCCGCTTCGCGGGTGCCGCTGCGCGTAGGGGAGCGAGGGGCTGAACGTTTCCTGTGCTGTTTACCGGGGCCATCAGGAGTGCCGAGGAGCTTGGGGGAAGTGGAGCAAGTGCCAGGGACTGCATTGCCCAGGAGCCATAGCGCAGTGCTGTGATCGACGCCACGCCCCCTGGACACCACGCCCCCCGCCTGGCCAGGTGTGTAAAAGACCGGGGCTTCTGCAACAACGGTGGGAGACAAACTGTGTGGGTGCCTGCGGTTGTAGGTGTGGGACCCGTGGATTGAGGAACTTGTGAGGAGACCTGCTCTGCCCTTCAGCCTCCCTCGAGAGACTACCGCTACCCAACCCAACGCGATACCACCTCTTGCAGCACCCGCTTCCCGGGTGCCGCTGCGCGTAGGGGAGCGAGGGGCTGAACTTTTCCTGTGCTGTTCACCGGGGCCATCAGGAGTGCCGAGGAGCTTGGGGGAAGTGGAGCAAGCGCCAGGGACTGCATTGCCCAGGAGCCATAGCGCAATGCTGTGATCGATGCCACGCCCCCTGGACACCACGCCCCCCGCCCGCAACGTCCCCCTTATTAAGGATCGCCTCTCGCGTAGCGGGACGCGAGCGGGACCTCTTTGGCCCTCAGTGGCCGGAAGAGGACGGGACGGGCCACGGACTCTGGCTCTATGAACATAGAGCCTTTAAGCCTTTACGTAAAACTCTGAATAGTGCACTTCATCTCATCCTAGCGCTGTAAGGTAACTGTTGTTTGAGATTGGGTTAATACAGCTTTTCTGTTTCTTGCTAACATGCCCACAATTATCATGGACCCAGCGGCATCGGGCCTGCGCACCATGGATAACTTCTTGGTAAAAAAAGTTACGCAAATCAACAATGAACGCAGGGTTTCACTAGGTAGTAAAAGTCTTCCCCCTGCTATGGACATTGTGTCTAATGAGACGATAGAAGGTCCAGAAGGCACCTTAAAACATGCCGCACATAGTACAGAGGGCCATAGCACAGTAGTACAGGTACAGGTGCACTCCGAGAAGTCCGTGGACTTGCTTGTTAGATCGGAGGAGGACTTCGCAGTAGAAGAGTCAGTGGAGGTCCTTTCTTCACAAAGACATGTGAGGAAGTGTAGAAAGACTCAGGGGAGGCGAGGGGGAAAGTCTGTAAAAACTAAAACTCACACTAAACAAACCAACAACCCCAAAGCCACCATTATTAATAGTGCAAGCAACCAGGTTTTGGACGAACCTAACAATGTGGGTAGTAATAACGAGGGAAGTGTGATCTTGTCCGACACCAACTTAGAAGCACTAATAAATACAATAGCATGTAAATTGGAAGCCAAAATTGTAGATCTAATTACCCCATTAATGTCCAAATTGGACAAAGTAGCTTCTGAAGTAGAAAGACTGGGCAGTTTAATGGCGGGATATATGACCCCTGCCCCAGGCGTAACAATCGCTAAAACTACCGCTGTTGGGAGCGGGAAGGAGATTGACGCCAGGAGACAGAATGTGCAGCAGAAGCGGAAGTCAAACCCTGAAACCATGGTAGGCGCTGTGGCTCCCACAGCCCCAATAAACCAGTCGATTCAGCAGGCCCCTGCCTCCCTGGGCAATTGTGTAGCGGCTCCACAGAGGGCCAGACTCAGGAATGTGAATCTCCCTCCTGAGTGTGTCCCATATGTGGTGGTACTAACTAATGTTCCGCGCTACGAGGAAGTATCAGCCCAATCTCATGGAGAACCCCAAGACTCTCTAAAAAACAAAACGGTGGGATGGCTAAATAAAAACTGCGGCTATCCATCTCATTTCTACGACCAAATTATATCCACTGAAAGAGTAAATTGGGTTGGTCCTTCAAGGAAATCAACCACGGGGGACTGCGTGATAGTTAACTTTCAGCACCCCCAACATGTCGCCACAGTCTTGCTACGTGCATCCTCACTTGTCTATAATGCAAATAGTGTCTGTGTGCGTCCCTTGGGATACTTTTACGCGCCCGATCAGAACTTACCTAAGAACCCCCCTAATAATTTTCGTGGGTACAGACCTATATCACAAGCTCAGACTCCAAGTCCGGTAACACCATATATGTACAACAACAATACTAGTGGGCTGATTGGCTGGCAAACACCGGCATTAAACGTTGACGGCTGGCGGACACCAGTAGTAAACTTTAATGCCGACAATCAGAACAATAGAGGTTACAATGTTCCCCTACATAATCGATTTGATATGCTCTCAGGGCTGGATGCCTGCGACTGACTGAGGGTCTCGGAGGGTCAGAGTACCGTTCAGATGCCTGCAGTTCAACAGATAGAGGTGATTCCATCAACTATACCAAAAAATAATGTTATATGTTGGAATGTGGCGGGCTTAGAAAACAAAATGCAGGATGAAAGCTGGTTAGCTTACATTAGGGGCTTCCATATTATTTGTTTACAAGAGACTTGGTCAGTAAAATGTGATATGTATATTGAAGGTTATAAGGCATATTTTGTACCTGCTGTACCAGTAACTCGGGGGAGACCAAAGGGGGGTATGGTAATGTTTATATCGGTAGCACTGAAATGTACAATTGTTAGCAGGCCTTCAAGTAACCTTGACATTCAAGGTCTAGTTTTATCTGCGGGCAACTGTAAGGTTGGTCTGATCAACTTTTATAATTCTATTAATAATGTTACAAGTCTTGGCAACTTAGAAACCTTAAGTGAGTACATTGATATTTCAATGAGGGACTGTTCACACAATTTGCTGATCATGGGTGATTTTAACATTCACCCTTGTGGTGACCTCCCAGGGAAAAATCTTACGGAATTGTATTGTCCCAGAATAAACGGATTACATCTGGAACACACCGTTGAGGGGGGAATTTTTAATAATTTACTTAATGAACATGGTCTTACCATTGCAATGGCATTATGTGATCCCTTAAAGCGCTTTCTTACCCCAACTTTTAAAGGGCATGGGAAGGGAACATTTATTGACTACATGTTGTTAACTGTCCCCATGCAGGAGTTTGTGCGCTCATTCTCCATAGACAGTAACCCTTTTAGTGACCATAACCCTCTGACCATACATTTAAGGGGGCCCTGGGTGGCCACAGAAAGACGAAACCTAGGTAAGGGTAGGGTTACAGTAACTGATGGTAGACGCCGCCTAAAATGGTCTATGTGCACTCCGGCCCTCATATACCAGAACATCCAAACTAATTGTAGTAACATCATCGCTAGATGTACTCAGGTTGACTCCGACCCAACCCAGGTTCTATCTGATTTTAAGAGCTTGACTGATAAAATAGCTATTTCAATGACAGAACCTTTAACGTGTAAAGAGAGGGTTGGCCCGAGGTGGTTCAGCAAGGAATGCTCTAAAGCGGCCCGTGATCTCAGAGCAGCCTTGGTGTTAAAACCCCGAAACAAGGAATTAGTTCAGAGATCACGTAAAGAGTATAAATCAGTTATTGTAACAAGAAAGGAGGTACTGAAGAATGAGGCCTGGGCTGAGATTCTGGAACCAGAAACATTGAAAAATAGTGCTAGATTTTGGGCGGTGCTTAAAAAACCCTTCCTGGTGAAAGACTCAGGGGAAGGGTTAGAATGTGTCATTACTAATGAGGAATGGGTTGCACATTTTGAACAACTGTATGGGGGAAGTGAAACCAATGTGGTACCCTCTGGACGTACTTTAGGGGGTACTTGTTTGAATGTTAGTATAGGAGAGGTCGTGGTGGGAATAGAGGGGCTCACAGCGGGCAAATCACCAGGCCCGGATGGGATACCCCTGGATCTTTTTAAATCTGATCCCAACTTCTGGGCACCGATTATTGCGGCGGTCATCAATGCAGCCGCAAAGGTGGGATGCCCGCCATCATGGGGGCTCTCAACCATTGTGCCCATATTTAAAAAGGGGGACAGGGATAGTCCCCTCTGTTACAGGCCTATCTCCCTGATTAACTCTATGGCAAAACTTGTGGGGAGAATAGTATTGCGGCGACTTTCTGATTGGACACGGGACAATGATATTCTGTCCATCGCCCAATATGGTTTTTGTAACAGCCGCTCGACGACAACTCAATGTCTGAACCTCTTTCTAATACTAAGTAAATATACTACAGTCCAAAAGGGTACAGTCCACTTGGCCTTCATGGACCTATCCTCAGCTTTCGACTGTGTCAACAGGGGGAAGCTGTGGAGGTCCATGAGGGACAAAGGAGTGGACAATGATATCATAAACTTTTTGGCTGACCTCCATAACAACACTAGCGCAAATATAAGGTATTCCCAAGACTTATCTGTAACCGATGATTTTAGAACTGGGAAGGGGGTACGGCAAGGCTGTATACTAGCCCCTTTCCTTTTTAACTTTTATATAAATGAGTTGGATGGCGTTTTAAGGGAGGTGAAATCTGATAGTCCAAGAGTGGGGAATAGAGACATCCCTGTTCTGCTATACGCAGATGATGCGGTGCTGTTAGCAAGAACGGAAAAAGGCCTTCAACTGCTACTTAACGCATTTAAAAAGTTCATGGAAGATAGAGATTTGTTAGTGAACAACTCCAAATCTTTCATCATGCAGGTGGGGAAACAGCCAAAGAGACAATACACCTTCAAACTGGATAAGGCAGTTATACCATTTTCTAGTACATTCTCCTATCTAGGAGTACTCTTTGACTCTAAACTATCTTGGGCCCCGCAACTTGCTAAAAAAAAATGTGATGTGTCTAAGGTCAATGCCTCCATTTTTAACTTCGCGTCAAAGCTTGGTAAAAAACCTACGGCTGCTATGATTAAATTATATGATGCAAAATCTGTAGCAACCGCTGCATACGGGAGTGAGCTCTAGGGCTATATGGTCGGGGAACAACTTCAGACCACAGAAAATTTGTTTTATAAACGGCTTTTGTGTGTTTCGGCCTCTACTTCTAACTTTATGGTACATGAGGAACTAGGAGTGGGGTACTTGAGCGATATCCTGTCCCTACGACCTCTGTTATGTTGGCTGAAAATGTGGTTATGTGAGGAAATCCCCCTGACACACCTGATTGTTAATGACTTCATGGCTCTTGAGAACGCGTCACGCACTCCCTGGCTAAAGTATTTAAAAACATGTTTTACTGAGATGGGCCGCCCTGAGTTGTTTGAACACCCATCAGGAATTGGGAAGGCGGACATTGATCTAGTCAAGCAGATGTTTTATCAGCGCAAGAAGGCTGAGAGGGAGGGTGCTGAGTTACAAAAAGTAAGTGTGAGGAAATTCATCATGGTTAAAACATGTTTGTTAACAGAGCCTTATTTACTCGGCACTTTCAGCACTCACGATAAGTTCTTGCTTACAAGATTTAGATTTAACCAGTTTCAACATCTGCTTATCAGACCTAAAAAGGAGAGCTTCTGTAAAATTCCCTCGTCCTGTGGCTGCGACGGAAAGTCTCCACAGGACATGATGCACTTTATGTTTCTATGTAAATACTATGAATTCCCCCGTAAACGCTTTTTAATTTCTCTTTTAAAAAAAATGAATTTTAATCAGATACGACCAGCCTTTTTATACTTACAACTGCTATACAGTAATAGTGTTCTTCAAGTTCTTGAATTTTTAAAATTGGCTCTTAAACTGCGATTATGTTTGGACCAATGAAAGAATTATTGTATGTAATGTACATAGCCCTTTTACTTTCTGGATTTACAATGTAATTTGATGTATGTACTGTATGTTTTATTGTACTTTTATGGTTGAAATATACCGAATAAAGTCTATTTTGAATTTGAGTCCCTCTGTAACTAATCTTTGAGCCAGTAATCAAGGAAAGGTAGAATTAGTTATTGAAGACTACCATTCAGGGGTCTTAAATTAACGGGCTGGTGAAGATATTGAAATCCCTTGCCCCGACCATCACTGACATTGTCACAGACCTCATCAAGTCAATGTAGTTTATGGTATAGATTATTCTTTCCATTGCTGTGTTGTTTCACCTATTGCATAAGTTATATCTGCAGAGCTCATCAATACTTTGCTGGCTATGCACTGCCCTACTCAATCACTTGAGTTGTGTTACATCTATTGCATAACGTATACATTTGTGTATGTTTGTAAGTATGTGGTAGTTGTATCACGAAATTCTAGATGAAAGGCAGAGGAGCGAAGTTTAGTGTTAAGAGCAAGCATAAAGCAATAGGTGATTTGAGTTGTGGCTGGCTTCCAAAATTGAGAGTATCTTGAAGTGGTATTATTTAAAAAGGTGTGTCTTCAACTCTGTCATTAATTGGAATTAATCCACTATGATGCATTCATTTCTTGGAAATGTCTCCTTATAATTGATTCACATACGATCTGACATCACAGAAAATTACTCCAATTCACATTGAGTAGCGTTCTACAGACAGACTACAATATTGCAAAGGGCGGATATTAATGTTTAGGCATTCCCCTTTTTCCTGGAACTCATGACATCTGTTTGACACACAAAGTTGAACAACAAGTTTGGCATCCTTTTCCCAGTCCTGGATTCCGCAATCTTGCTACAACCTTTCATATGTGGCAATCCAGGCAGCTTGCAATTCATCCCTCCATGAGAAGTTCTGGTGAATAAGCATGTGAAGTGTAGGCAACTTTGGTGCTTAATCACATCCCATCAATGTACTGCTTGAGAGCACAAGAGGCAAGTATAAACTGTGAGAAACTCTTGCCATTGGCAGTTCACAGCACAGGAATAACAGTTTCTTCAGGAGGGGGGGGGGGGATATGGCCTGACTTGAGAGCGTCTGATTAGATGCTCTGATTGAAGGTGTCATTGACAATGGACAGTAGGAGTGAGAGAGCTTCTTTCAAAAGGTCTATGATGAAGGTAAGGGTAGGACTTAATCTTTATAGTGGCGTTGAGGCAATTGAAGTTGTCAGTTAGGGCTATGAGAAATAAGTGTTTGAAAGATGACCAGTGTGAGATGCAACATGGAGATGTAGGTGCCAGTGGAAAAGCAGGTTTGGTGCTGTCAGATCTTCTGTATTTTTCCATTGAAGAGGAAGTTAATGCATTGCAATGGTCCACGGAGTGTAAGGTAAGAAGGTACAACAGAGTGTTGACTCAGGACTTCATTGTCATATAGAACATTTTCCTTCCTCTAATTCCATAATACATATTTTCCGATTGTAATTAAAAGGCTTCCTTCAGTTTAGGCCTGAAATCTTTCACAGTTTGCAAGTGGCTTTGTAACTGACTGTCAGACAAATTGTAGAAAATATTTTGAGCTTGTTGCTTCCTTTGTCCTTATAGCGAACATCTCTGAGGTAATGTTAGCAATGCTTTGTAAGGCAGAATGTAAATGCAGAGACAATGGAGTTAAAACCAATAATTGCACACCTGTAGAACCAACCAGGCCTATGTTAATCCTTCCACTGGAGGAAGAAAGGCAAGAGTATCAGATAAGTACTCTGACAAGTAAGAAATATCCCACTGCCACAAATTCAAAAGGGTAAACTGTTGTATAGCTCCTATATATCCTTATATCGTGTTAAGTTAGCATAGGTACATTTCAGATTTAAACGCCATTTTTCCTTTCTTGCAACTTCTGCACACGACCCTTAATTGTTGACTTAGCTTTCAACCTAGTGGTTTGCCGTGGTGTATGTGAGAATAATATGTTATTGCTCTGATATCAGTCTTGTTTAATAAACCATGTCTGCACGGAGAGTGCTGAAGTTTCAGGAGCAACACGATATGGAATTGTTATGAGGTCTGATCTCCACGCCTTCATAGTCATAACACAAGTGCAGCCTTTGCCAACTTGGGCTTGAGGCGGGATTGATATTGCTTTGCACGAGAATTGTTAACACACTTGATGCGGTGCACATGCAGAGAGAGCTGGTGTATGCTGATGTGATTCCTTCATGCTAGGACACTAAGGTATGGGCCCGCCCTAAAACAACCCAAAGAGACCTTCTTAGCTAATAATATAATATATGTGTTAGGGAGGGTGAGATATAAGTGTTGTTAACTCTTATTCATTACAGCATGTTAACATGCTGTCACCATTCGCTTTTTATGTCTTAGTAACTATGCTGATAATTTTGCTACTGATAATAAGTATACTTGTATTATCAAAGATACTGCGCCTGAGAAGACGGCATTAGTAAATAAACATTTCAAATGCACATGTGTCTTCTTTACTCCAAGTTCTGGTTTGTAATGATAATATAACGAAAGAGTGTTCATGAGTCCCACGTACCCTGAGGTACTGTAAGTTCATGTTCTGGTTTGTCTAAACATTGGGTGTTTGATATGTCCAATGAGACACTGTAGCTAGCTCGGTAAGGGGTGAGTTGGTTGCTAAGGTAAGTTTTGGGACATCCTAATTTGCCGAGGTTCCACTCCTCTGTGCACAGTTCTGTGTGAGTACAGAAACCCTGCAACAAAACAATACATGCATCCCATGAGGATACCTTTAAGACAATGATAGAATTCTTCCTTGCTACATACCATGATTTATACTTGAGAACTCAGTCTCCCCTCTTTATAGCTGATGACTTACATCCATGTGAAGAGGAGATCCCTCCTGTTGAGGAGACTGTGGATCCTTCTTCTGTCAATGAATTCCTGTATGACTATAAGGACTACAATGAGTCCCAGGTGTAGGACAGAAGGTCTTAGGGTGCCTGTTTCTCAGAAAAAGAGAGAAAGTGGAGGAATTTAATTGTTTTTTTTTTAATTTAAACTTTATTGTTTAGTTAATTAAAACCATAACAATTTGATATATGTAGCACAACAGGTATAAAAATTTATAAGATTATCATTAAAAATGAGTGATAAAAAGGCTTGTGGTAAAAACGGAAGGTAAAACTAAATCATTTTTCTACTGTTATTTACATCACTATAAAAATTATTGAGGCAGAGAAAAAATTCAAATCATTAACAATTTAAAATCCTCATGTTGCTTTATGCATTTTTCAAATGCCTGCAAGAACTTCCCCAGCTTGCAATGCATTCGAGGAGCGGTTATATCCAGGCTTCCAATAATGGCGGATCTGCATGTTCGTAGTCTCCTGATCCGAAAACTTTCCTTTAAAAAGTATGACCGCTCCTTGGACGCATCTTACAATGACAGATTATGTGTATTATATCTTCTTTATGGCTACCACACAGTCGACATGTAACGGCAGCGTGCTGTTTCCAGGCAGGATCATCGGCTAGTGTCGGAAAGACGCCAAATCTCAGAGACATCAGCTTTCTCTTAATAAAAATAGAGTAGGTTGTTTCCAGGTACAGTGCTGGTACCAATGTCTTATAGCCATTTATCACAGCCCATGAGTGCGAGCGATGGGAGAAATTATTTTTGTCTAAAACTAATGAGTGGAGTTTGGCCACTTTATTTAGGGTCTGTTTTAGTACAGCAAATGACAGATTTTTATCCCATAAGGTTTTTGAGCAGGTTGGCTCCAAAGCGTGCGTGAGGAATTGATTTGCTTTTGATTTTTTTGAGATTTGAGCTCTTGCCATAGGTAGGTGTTAAGATTTTTATTACATGCTTTTTGCTTAATCTGATACCCCACCTTAATAAAAGAGTATAATCTGCCCAGTGTTTCGTTTTTTAATCCAAACTCGAGTCGCATTTGCACTGGTGATGAACTGTTTAATCGTAATACCTTTTTGTAGATTTTAGTTGTCAGGCTATTTAGTAAGTCCGCGTCTTTTCCATGCATTGCCACACTTGCATAAATCGGGGTTGGGAGGACTTTGTTTGCCATCACAGTTAATAAGGGTTTAAGTGATGGCCCTTCCAATTTTTTTGACAAAGTACTTAGTCCAAATAATAGGGCACCAGCTCTTTGAGTCAGATATTTCCTCTGTTCTTTAAAGTTGAGTTTATCGTCTATAAATAAACCCTGGTATTTATATGCTGAGACTTTCTCTAACGGTTTTCCCTTTAACCTAATATCAAGATGTGATCCACGGCGGTTGGTAATCAACATGGTTTTGGTTTTTGAGATGTTTAATGACAGCTTATTTGCCAACAGGAAAGCCGAAAGTTACGTTACTAATCTGATTAGTCCCACCTTTGTTAGGCTCAGAAGTACTATATCATCTGCGTAAGCCAGATGGGTGAGCTGTAAAACACCTAGTTTCGGTGGATGGGCATTGCAATGGTTCAGTTTCCCGGAAAGATCTGAAATGAAGAGGTTAAATAAATGTGGAGCAAGAACACACCCCTGTTTGAGGCCAATCGTTGTGGGAACTTTTCTCGACAGTCGTGTTCCATCGCCTATTTTTACTTGCGACCAAGTATCCGAATAAAATAGCAGCAGACCCCTTAGAATATTCTCTGGTATTGCCCACGTTCTCGGTTTCGCCCACAATAAGTTACGATCTACACTGTCAAAGGTCGCCTGAAGATCAATAAAACACATATTCAGGTCCTGTTTACTACTCATGCTCTTCTCCGCAATCATAGTGATGGATAGGATGTTTGCTGTTGTTCCAATCCCCTTCCTGAACCCCGTTTGATTAATGGGGATCAGGGCTTTTTCGCCTGACCAGGAGACCAAATCGTTCAATAGTAAAGATGCTAAATATTTTGCCTCGACGTCCTGCAATTCTATCAGACGATAGTTGTTTGCTAATGATCTTTCCCCACCTTTATAGGTTGGCATGAATATTGATCCTTGCCAACTTTCAGGTACTTGATTCAAATTTTGCACATCTGAGAACAGTTCCGCCAGGCAAGGTCCCCAAAATTCAGGGGCATATTTATACGCCGCTTGTGGGATGCCATTCAGGCCTGGCGCCCCGTTGGTTTTTCCTTTTTTGATTATTTTAATTATTTCTTCCGCTGTATATGGATTATTCTGAGGGTCTGTACCCGGTATGTTGCAATGTGCGCTGGTCAACGTTTTACTCCAAGGTTCTTCTACGTGGCCCGTTTTGTTTTGACTTTTTGTGCATGGGTCACTACTTTGAGTTATTGTCGAGGTGTCTGAAAATTTTAATGCGAGAAACGCTGCCCACTCCGATTCCTGGACGTTAGAACTTAGGACGTTACAGGGTCTTGTTAACTGATTTATTGTTTGCCAAAATATATTAGTATTCTGTAGTTTTGAACTGTAAATTAGTTTTGACCAGAAGCTATCGTTTGTTGACCTTTTAAATTCCCAGATCATATTTTTATATTCTTTTCTTTGTGCACGGAAGCTGGCCCATTGGGATGTACCATGATCTGCCGACTGTAACTTTCTTTGAGATTTTCGAAGTAGTCTTCTCAGGTCTTGTAGCTCTTTCTGGTGTTTTTTCTGTGATCCGTCAGTGCTGGATTTCACGACAGGCAGCTTCATCTTTTGTTTCAGTTTTGGCAGAAAGAGAGACCATCCTTGGATAGCATTCATTGAGGAACTCCCTATCTCAGTCAGTGTGTCCTTCATTGTAGAGAACCACTCATATTCATTTATGTTGGACCAATTTATCCATTTCAAATTGACAAACCTAACTGGCCTTCTAATATGTATGACGGTTGCAATCTTTCCTTGTCGAGGTTAAAGATGGTATGTTGTAGTGCATGGTCACTCAACAGGGTAAACTCAATTTGAAAACTAATCACAAGGGGGATTAGTGAAAGGCCAACCATTGTAAAGTCCAACGTGGATTGAGAGTGAGGACCATAGTATGTTTTACTAGGTGGTTGGTCCTCGGCAAACCTCCCATTCAGTACAAGCAATCCGAAAGACTCCAATTCAGTCCCTAATTGGATTGCTAGTCGGTCTTTCCGTGTACCAACACCCCCTTGTGTCTGTTCGGGAACACCCCATCCATTAATAATTTATCATCATCTTCCGGTGTTAGAATCAAGTTGGAATTAAAGTCACCCGTGATTATTATGTTAGATAGTGGGTCAGTAGACCGTAGGTCCGTAATGACTTTGCACAATATCGCATACTTTAATTTTTTTTCCTTAATTTTTGGTTGCGTATAGTAGTTAACCAGGATTGTTGGTTTGCTATTGTTAGTGTTTTGATCTGTTAATTTGATTAGCTGAATACTGGGATCTTTTGATTGTAGTTGTACTGAATTAATTTTTATTGATGAGGATACGTATACTGAAAGGCCACCAATGGCACGGCCATAGATCTTACATTTTTCCGCTGCCACCCCATGATGTATAAACCCAGCTAGTGCAATTTCTTCTCCTAGCCAGGTTTCCTGTAGTGCAATTATGTCACAACCGCGCCATTCATCCAATGGAAGACCTCCTTCTATCAATCGTTTCGCGCCAGCAATATTCCAGGATACCATATGTCTGACCTTATTAGTATCTTGTTTCTGTTTACCTATGAGCGGTCAGACCTTCCGTTTGACATCTAACATACCGGGGAGCCATTTCCAGTTGTCCATTGTATTATGTGATTCCTCATTACCCCATTTTGATTCTTCATATACTAGCGAGGGTTCACTTCTACCCTTTGCATTAAATAGAATGGAATATACTGTTTTTTTGTATTTGTATGTGCATCGTCAATTTTCCTTGTGCGTTGAACTCCACACAACCTCTTCAATGGTGGCGGGTAGCGGGGAGAAGTTTGATGAGATATTTGAATGCCCCACAAATGAAAGATATCCACTTTCCCCATAATTGCTTCTGCTATTTCTATTGATTTCCAGTTTGTCAAAGTATGTTCAGTTGATGTATCATTAGGGCCATTAAGAAATTCAACCAGCTCAAGATCTGCAGTGTTAATTTCTTTTAGGTCATCGAATTCTGCCAGTAGCTTCAGAATGTTGCTCCTGTTTAGTATATCATGTGCCTCCTGTGATTTATACTCTGGTGACCAAATTATTTTGTGCAGCTCTATACCAGCTTTATGATTGGGTGGCCTTGTCGGGATGACAGATTCCGTATTTTCCTGTGCAACCACTGGATTCTTTACACAGAATTTTAATGTTCTCTGCGGCAAGGAGCTTAAATCCACATTCAGCCCTTGGTGTTCACGGTGAGATGAGTCATCTCTAATTGTACACCCCCAATCTGGTATTAGTTGTGTCGAAGGAGCGGGAATTACCTTTTGGCCTTCATCACGACGTACTGACATTTGTGCAAGGCTAATTAAACAATCTGGAGCAGGATTTTTATCTGTTGGTTGATCATCTATCTGTGGTATTGGTAGTATTGATTCCACTAAACTGCCACTGGATTGCAAGTGCCCCTTCTTATCATCCTTATCCGAGCCGGGGACAATGACTACAATGGGCTTGATCTTGTACATTGCTTCTAGCTGCGTGGTCTGATCACCAATAAATTTGCAGTTTCTATCTGGATTTGGAGTGGGCTAGTGATTTATGCCAACAATCTCGGTTTGCTGCATTTTTACAACATGTGTAGAATTGGAAGATGTGTCGGATTTCTGGAAGTTTTTAAGAGCATTTTTAAACAGTGATTTACCTCCTTTGAACGTTTCATCACTTGCGAATGTGTCTGAGTGACTTCCGGAGTTGCCAGTGGTTTTTAGTGGACCTTGGTTCAGATTAGAAAAAAATGGATAAACACCGTTAGCCTTGTTTGGAACAACCTCACTTATCTTATTTCGGGCTTTCCTCTTTTTTTTCCTTTGTCTCTTGGTTAACATTAGCTTTGTGGTCTCATTATTTCTAGTGTCTTTCACAGCTGTTATCTCGGTTACTTCACTTCTCCAGTATTCAATCTTTCATAGATTCACATGCTTGTATCTTCCCCGTCGTCATGGTGGGAGTCTCCCGGTATATAATAACCATAGCAGTAGAAGAAAAAACTGCCTGGAAGCCATAGAGTAGTGAAACCACTAGGTAACCTCTCCTCCTCATTATGTGGCCCAAACTACAGCCAATCAGCAGCCAGCACCAGCCTACACCATTCCCAGCAGAGCCACCATACCTCAGATTTCCAACCGCCTTCGTGTGAGAAGGAGTCTCCCTGAGCTCTGCTCAGCTTATTCTCTCTTCACTGAACTTTTGACCTTTCACAGTTGGAAGTCAGGTACTGTTCTTCATTATCAAACTTGATTTCTTTCAATATGGCTGAAAACCCCAAGAAGAGCCTTTTCAGAGCTTGCAGGTCCTGTGGCAAGGCCAGACTGTATTCTGAAGATCCTCACAAGGAATGCTTGTACTGTTTGTACCCTAAGCATATTCCTAAGGACTGCAAATATTGCCGCACCTTCTCTGCTAAAACACTGAAGGATAGAGAAGCGCGCCTCTTGTTATGGCTTCAGAAAAGGAAAACTCATGACTCGGAGTCTGAGGGAGAAGCCAAGGGACACACCTCTAAGAAATTGAAAAGAGGGTCCTCTGAGGAAAAGGGTGAGGTGAAGAAACAAAAATCAGGAAGATCTAAGGAAGGTGAACCTTCTACTTCACTCCCTCCAACTCCTCTCAAGCCTTCCTCAGAAAAGAAGGCTCCGTCGTCGCTTCCGTCGACGAAATCTACTGAAATTTCAGTCAGACCGTCGACGAGGCCGTCGACGACCTCGACGACGACCGTCTCGTCAACGACGACGACGACGACAATCTCGACGACGACAGCTTCGTCGACGACGATGACGACGACGACTCCGTCGACGGTGAGTGCCAGACCTTCGTCGACGGCAAGATCTTCGTCGACGAGTATCCCGCCGACGATGCGAATGATTGTCCCGTCGACGGCCCCGTCGACGGCCCCGTCGACGGCCCCGTCGACGATGAAAAAATCGTTGGCGATGCCATCTCCAACAAGAATAACATCAACATATATTTCTATAAAGAGCATTGCTCCGTCGACGGGAGCGTTGACGAGCAAAAAAGGTGAATTTTCTACGCCCAAAATTTCACCCTTGCTGCCCTCTACCATTCTGGACTGTCAGGAATCAGAGGAGGAAGGTTCTTGTGGTGTTGCTTACAGTCCTTCGCAACTCCATATTAAACATCAGGATTCCGAGGAGGAAGACCACCAGGAGGCACAGGAACACTTCTCTTTTACGGAGCGGCCGGTCAAAGGCCAGATGAGATACGAGTCATTTCACCAGGCCTACCACTATGATGAGGAAGAAGAGGTGGATACGCCTGTGTGGGAAGAGGCCATGTCGGTGCCTATTTCTTTAATATCGGACCTTAGAAGCATGATTGATAGTTATTATCGTCGCTTTCCTGAAGATAATGCTCCTGCGGCCACTGGAAAAATCTCTCAACCTGCAAAGGAAATACCACTGGCTCAGCCGCCGCCTCCTCCTCTTCAGAAGGAGATCCAAAACGTTATTACAATTCGTGATGACTTAAATGATTCCGATCAGGATGATCAAGAGGAGGAAGGGGAACTTCCTCAGGATGAGGAAGTTGGAGATGAGTGGGATCAATATATTGCTCCAACGTCCCCGGCTTCACCTTTGCCTCAGTCAAGTTCTCCTCCAGAGGACATAGCAAGCTTTCATGATTTGATGGGAAAAGCGGCAAAGAGATTTAAGCTGGATATGCCAATCAAGGAAAGCGAATGCTTCCTTTATGATTTCAAGGAGTCCTCCAGGAAGTCGGTAAGAGCCATTCCTATTATTGAACATATATGGGATGAAGGGCTCAAACTAATGAAGAATCCTGCATCAGTCCCAGCATCCATACCCAAGCTGGACAAAAAGTATCGTGTTGTAGAGAAGGCTCCAGCATGTCTTATTGGTCATCCTCGGCCGGACTCAGTTGTAACTCAAGCAGCGCAAAAGCACTCCAAGAACCCTATGGCAACATGTCTGGTGCCCCCCGATAAGGAGGGCAAGAAGATGGACGGCATAGGTAAACGTTTTGCAGTCATGGCAGCAGCTTCTATCAAGGCTACCAACGCGATGGCCCTTCTGAGCCGATTCAATAGACAGATGTGGTCTGACATCGCTCCGTTACTGTCGCACCTTCCGGAGGACAAGAAAGAGGAGGCGACTACCATCCTGCAGGATGGGGCTAGAGCGGCGTCAGAGTCCATAGACGTGGCAATGGACATAGTGTCTATAGCTTTCCGCCAGATGGCAGGGGCGGTAACCCTACGGAGACAAGGATGGCTCAAGGCTACGTCTTTTCGGCCGGAAGTCCAGGCTAAAATATTGGACATGCCATTCGATGGCGAAAGCCTCTTTGGTAAACAGATTGATGAAACGTTACAAGGGATAAAAGCAGATACTGATACTGCTAGATCCTTGGGATCTTTACAGCAAGGTCGTTATCAGTCCTTTCGTGGACGAGGATCCAGAGGACGCTTTCAACAGCAACGTTCCTCTTACCAATCAAATCGGTACCAACCTTACAACCAACAGGGATACCGCCAATACTCCTCCAACCAGCAATACCGGTCCTCGAACTCTTCTTTCCAACAACAAGGAAGAAGAAGGTCCGCCGCCAGAGGGAAACAAGACTCTGGTCGCAGACAGTGATATTTATCAGGCGCCTCCAATTCCTCTTCAGATCGACCAGTTCCACTACCTCTCTCAGTTTCTTCCGCATTGGCAGTCCATAACATCGGACAGATGGGTATTAGACATCATTACACAGGGTCACACCCTGGAATTTTCGCAAAGGCCTCCAGATCGTCCTCCTCTCTGCAGAGTTCATCAACATATGGCAGCTCTCAAAGCAGAGATCTCATCACTCATTCTGAAAGGAGCGATAGAGGAAGTCCCATCAGACCAGCGAGGAACAGGGTTTTATTCACACTTCTTCCTTATAAGGAAAAAGCAATCATCAAAATGGAGGCAGGTACTGGATCTCAGAGATCTGAACACATACATAAAGAAAATTTCTTTCCGTATGCTGTCCTTGCAGGAAATTCTTCTACTGCTCCGCAAGGGAGACTACATGGTCTCTCTAGACCTGTTGGACGCATACTTCCACATTCCGATACACAAAAAACACAAGAAGTATCTGCGATTCATGGTGGCGGGGCGCCATTACCAGTTCAGAGTTTTGCCTTTCGGCCTGAAGTCTGCCCCCAGAATATTCACAAAATGCATGGCTCCAATAGCGGCGCATTTAAGACAACAAAGTCTCCAGGTGTTTCCATATCTGGACGACTGGTTAATAAAAGGACCATCGTTTCAGGCAACACAGAGATCCCTTCGGAGGTGCACAGATCTCTTCCACAAATTAGGCCTTCGGATAAACAAAGAAAAATCATGTTTTCTTCCGACTTGTACTCTGCAATTCCTAGGAGCAATCTTGAAAACTCAGGAAATGAAAGCTTACCCATCAGAAGAACGGGTAACAAAAATCTTGAATCTGACTGCATCTCTAGCAACAAAAAAGTTCACTTCCATCAGAATATTCAAGTCATTACTGGGAATGATGTCCTCTTGTATCCCATTGATTCCCAATTGCCGTTTACAGATGAGACCGTTGCAAGAAGCCCTGGACAAACAATGGGTCCAAGCCCTGGGTTCCTTCGAAGACAAGCTGGTCATAACCCATCAGATCAAATGTGCAATGTCATGGTGGGGTATCAGGAGCAACCTAACAAAGGGCCTGGTATTCGAAACTCAATCTCCAAGCTACGTCATGACATCAGATGCTTCATTACGAGGTTGGGGGGCACATCTACAAGACCTAGAGGTTCAAGGCCTTTGGTCTCCTCAGGAGACAACACTTCACATCAATCTCTTGGAATTGAAAGCTGTCTTCCTGGGTCTTCAGGCATTCCTTCCCAGGATCCAAGGTTCATCGGTCTTAGTGCGAACGGACAGCACGACAACAATGTTTTACCTGCGCAAGCAAGGTGGAACGAGATCAAAACCTCTGTCGATTCAGGCACAAAGAATCTGGAAATGGCTGCTGTGTCAAAACATATCGCTGCAAGTGGAACATGTTCCAGGAGTAGACAACTCAAAAGCGGATCTGTTAAGCAGGTCATCCGACATTTGCCACGAATGGGAACTATGTCGAATCCAGCTGAATCGGATTTTCAATGTGTGGGGCAAGCCAAGTCTGGACCTGTTTGCAACTCGAGACAACAAGAAGTGCAGACATTATGCCAGCAGGTTCCCCCAACAGGGCTCGAGAGGGAATGCTCTTCACCTCCGATGGACAGGGATATTTGCTTATGCCTTCCCTCCCTTTCCCCTAATTCCCTTATTATTGAGGAAAATGAGATCAGAACCTTGCCAAATAATACTGATAGCCCCAGCCTGGCCGAGGCAGTTTTGGTATACAGAGCTTCTCCAGTTGTCGGTGGAGCCAAGAATTCAGCTACCACCAACCAGGGATTTGATTTCCATGAACAAAGGCCAAGTACTTCATCCGCAATTGACATCTCTAAAATTGTCGGCTTGGAACCTTTTGAGCACGAGTTCCAGTCATTAAATATCACCCCGGAATGTCGTGAAATCTTGCAAAGTTCCGCAGCGCTGTCTACCAACAAAACATATTCCGCTAAATGGAAGCGATTCTGTATTTGGGGCCTTGCTCATGCAGTACATCCTTTGACGTCTTCTCCAGAGCAAATTCTTCCTTATTTATTGCATTTAGCCAGATCAGGGCTTGCGCACTCGTCTATTAAAGTCCATTTGGCAGCAATATCTAGATACAGAAGATCTCCAGGATGTCCATCTTTGTGGTCTAACAGACTGATCAAGGAGTTTTTAAAAGGACTATTCAGAAGGTTCCCTCCAATTAAGCGTCCTCCACCCACATGGCAACTTAACACAGTCTTGTCACAACTTATGAAAGCTCCGTTCGAGCCTATCCACAAATCTGAACTGCAATTTCTGTCATGGAAAGTTGCATTACTGCTGGCGCTCACATCAGCCAGAAGGGTTAGCGAGATCCAAGCTTTTTCTATACAGGATCCCTTCATACAATTCAGGCCAGATAAGGTGATGCTAAGAACTAATCCGAAGTTTGTACCTAAAATACCTTCGTCTTTTCATCTAAACGAACCAGTGATCCTACCTACATATTTTAAAAATCCTTCTACAGCGGCTGAGAAAGCTCTCCATACTTTGGACATTGGCAGATGCCTAAAGTTCTACATTGAAAAGACTAAAAGCTTTCGCAAATCAAACCAACTGTTTGTCTCCTACTCGGGGCCCAGAAAAGGTCTGGCCCTGTCACGTTCCTCCATCTCCAGATGGATTGCATCCGCCATTGTTTTTTGTCAGGAGAAAGCAGGAAGGCCTCTCGACATGAAAGTCCGTGCCCACGATACAAGGAAGATGGCGACGTCTTCTGCATTGCTAGCAGGAGTATCACTTCCAGACATATGCAGAGCAGCGACTTGGTCGAATGTGCATACATTCACGAAACATTACTGTCTGGACACGGAATGGAAAACAGATGCGGCAGTGGGACAGGCAGTTCTACGACATCTTTTTAAATAAGGTACATGTTTATGAATGTTATTCAAATGTTTTTTCTATATAATGTGGTTTTTCCATATGTGCTAATATCTGAAATAGCAAAGTTTTATTGTTAGTATTTTCTTTTTCTGAAAGGAATTTAT
Source organism: Lissotriton helveticus (assembly GCF_964261635.1). NCBI lineage: Eukaryota > Metazoa > Chordata > Amphibia > Caudata > Salamandridae > Lissotriton > Lissotriton helveticus. The sequence goes on along the minus strand of NC_136068.1, from coordinate 63,996,444 downwards.
GGCACGCAGCCCCGAGAAAAGAAAGGGGTCTAGCCTAGAAACGCTCTAACTACAAATACTGCTATCTACTCTGATACAAGCATGTGAATCTATGAAAGATTGAATACTGGAGAAAGAACTAGTTACTTACCTGTACACTATGGTTCTCCAGTATTATCTTTCATAGATTCACATGCGCCCTCCCGCCTCCCCGTTTCCTTTAGGCAGACCACCTTTTTATCTCTGGTTTCCTGCATAGCTCACTCTTGGGCGGTAGGAAATCTGAGGTATGGTGGCTCTGCTGGGAATGGTGTAGGCTGGTGCTGGCTGCTGATTGGCTGTAGTTTGGGCCACATAATGAGGAGGAGAGGTTACCTAGTGGTTTCACTACTCTATGGCTTCCAGGCAGTTTTTTCTTCTACTGCTATGGTTATTATATACCGGGAGACTCCCACCATGACGACGGGGAAGATACAAGCATGTGAATCTATGAAAGATAATACTGGAGAACCATAGTGTACAGGTAAGTAACTAGTTCTTTATATTGATCTTAACCGGGGCGATATTGCCCTCATTGGTGCAAAACGCTTTTGAAGTATTATCATCATCCTGTAAAATTGCCTCGAGCTTTGCACCGGTAGCACCGTCCCGCATCTGATCTACATTAATCAATCTTTGATTTAGAGTTAGAATCTGGTCTAGGATGAAAGGAAGGGTGCTCAATTTGTCCAGAACAGGGCCACAGGAGCAGGGGGATTGTAACTGATAAGTATGGGCTTGTGCTCTTGTTATAATGCTATTTAAGTTATCCAACTCTGTATTAATCCCAGCAATGTTGGACGCAATAATGCTCTTTAGGTCGATTTGAATGTCCAACTTGTCAGATTGCATTGTCATAGTTGTTACGGACGTTTGCAAGACTTTTAGGAGAGGGGCAACCAAATTCACGAAGGCCTTATCCATTTGAGATTTAGTCATGGGGTCCTCTTTTGGTGGATCTTTATGGTTTGTATTACCTGGTGGTGGTGATAAAGCCGGCCTGGGACCCTTTGGTCTCTGTAGGTGTTCCATGAGGCCCTCACAGGCCAGGTACTTGTCCTCCTTGACACTATCAATTTTACCTACCCCCTCTAGCTCCCCTTTACCTGGTGAGAACCCAACCGGCTGATCCTTCCAGTCCCTTTTATCTGGAAATGAACTTGTGGTGAGACTAGTGCAGGCCAGCTCATCGGAGGCCGGTTCCATCGAACTCGCGCTGTAAACTTCCCCAATATCTGTAGGCTCTGTTAAACCTGGAAAAGCTGGGCTTAGTCTAATTGTTGTTAACAATCCTGGGGACTGCAGATTTGAAGATGTCGTTGGTTTGACCACTGGGATATTATGTACTAATGCTGTAGTTATAACTTTATAATTTTTCCCCCACACGCCTGTTGATTTTTCGATGTTTCCTAAACTCTCCATCTGGTCAATGTGTTTACGGGGCTCACATGTATCACTTGATTGCTTACTATGAGTCACAAGGGCAGGTATCAGTGGTGGTGTTGAAAAGGCTTTGTTTGGCATGGCCGCCCCGTGTTCCCCAGGGCGAGTCTCGGTTGTGGGCTCAATCGGTGTTAATAAACCCCGGACTCCTTCCGTAGATGAAAACACAACAGACGCCGGGTCTTTCAAATACTGGAATCGAGAACATAACGAGTTTTTGTTTTGGATTGACTTTTCAAAGAGAGAGGCAATTGGTGAGATCAGTGGATTTTGTTTTGGACTATTTGCTTTATTTACATTCAGTTTTTCCAATCTTTTCCGTTTGAGGGTGCCTCGTGAGGCTGGGATCATATCCCCAGGTGCCTTCCTCACTTTACCAGACCTCGTGGTGAAACCTGAAGGTACTAGAACTTGAATTGACTTTAAGTTTGTCTTTATCTTTGCCTTTATCTTTGTCTTTGTTTTTGGTTTTGACTTTGTCTTTGGAGGACTCTAGTTTCATTGAGCCTCTCCCTTACTATGACTATACTCCAAAAGCCTACAGAAGGAAAAGTGAGAATCTGCTTTAGGGCAGAGTTTCCTAGACCTTCTCTAGAGGAAAGGAGTGCTGTAGTCCTGCAGTGCGGCCCTAACATGTAAGCTATCCTAGGGAAATTCTCCAGAGATCTGAAGAACAGGCTGGTCAGAGCCTGGCTTCTCTATAAAGAAAGAGGTCAGCTTAATCCTTACCTCCATGTTCTTATTAGAATTAGAACTTTCACATGCAAACGCTATAACATTTTGTATTCCTTATCCATTCCACCACTCTTCTCCCCACCATAAAAGTAGTGCTGTTGCTCCTCATTTGATGCAAAGAAGTCACACGAATAGAAAAGTCACAAACCCTGAAGGCGTATTTACTTGCTCTAAGACAGAATCTAGCATTTTTGCAACAGCAGCAAATGTGAAATGATAATTACATCTGGCTCCCACTGCAGGAAAGCTTGAGAGGATGCTTGTTTGAGGCATTCTTTTTGGCTTTTCCTCTTTTACTCTGTTGTCCAATTTCAGACCAACCTACACAACATTTGAGGTTGACCATGGAGCTCAGAAGTTCAGATTTTACGGGGTGGCCTCCCAAATTGATGTAATCAAAGCACTTTTCATGGGGTTTTCACCTACAAATAATAGCCATCAGGTTAGTCAACCTAATTTGGAAATGTTGAACAATGGTTTAGAAGGGTTAGATCTATTGTAGTTTTTTTTCCATCAGCTGCACAAAAGCACTCAATGCATGGTGCAAGTGTATGATTTTCTGGGCCATGCTGCTTCTAAGGATCAGATATGTTCATAAAAAGAAAAATTGAGGTGCGTGTATTTCTGTAAAAATAACACTTTAGAATGAGGGTGTCTACTGAAGGTCTAAAAAGATCAAATCCTTCCCAGATTTTCAGCACATTCATAAAACATAAATGTGCATGCAATGCATTTATATTAAAAACATTTATATTACTATTGGTTATCTTGTAAATCAGGAATGGATCCAGGCTTACTGAACATACAGTGAGCATCCCTGTTTGGTACTATGAATTCAATGCATTATCAAAGCAAATAGGCCTGGCTTTTATTTTTAAAGTGAAATTATTTCTACTTTGATATGTTTAAATCTGCATTTCCTTTTCTAACTCACCTATATCTCACTCTATTAAGTCTCTCTTACCCTTTCTCATCTGGTGTTACCCCTTTCTATTGTGTTCTACCTCCCTCTTACTGTTACCTATGTCTGCCTACCTTTCCTTCCTCTATACATCCCCCTGTGTCTTACCCTTCTCTTCTTTACCTCTGTCTCTACCTCTCTTTGACATTGCTTTTCACCTCTGCCTCACAGACCACTTAATTCCACCTATTCTCTCTAGCTGACTTCTCTATTTACCCCCTGTAGCTACTGCTAGTTCACCTCTCTCCAGCTCTCAGCCCACACAGATGCTTGCACGTCCACTCACAGACCCACGTTCACTCGTAGACCCACATAGACACTCACACACCCACTATCACTCATCTACCCACATAGACACTCACACACCCACTATCACTCATATACCCACATAGACACTCACACACCCACTATCACTCATATACCCACATAGACACTCACACACCCACTATCACTCATATACAAACATAGACACTCACACACCCACTATCACTCATATACAAACATAGACACTCACACACCCACTATCACTCATATACCCACATAGACACTCACACACCCACTATCACTCATATACCCACATAGACACTCACACACCCACTATCACTCATATACCCACATAGACACTCACACACCCACTATCACTCATATACCCACATAGACACTCACACACCCACTATCACTCATATACCCACATAGACACTCACACACCCACTATCACTCATATACAAACATAGACACTCACACACCCACTATCACTCATATACAAACATAGACACTCACACACCCACTATCACTCATATACCCACATAGACACTCACACACCCACTATCACTCATATACAAACATAGACACTCACACACCCACTATCACTCATATACAAACATAGACACTCACACACCCACTATCACTCATATACAAACATAGACACTCACACACCCACTATCACTCATATACCCACATAGACACTCACACACCCACTATCACTCATATACCCACATAGACACTCACACACCCACTATCACTCATATACCCACATAGACACTCACACACCCACTATCACTCATATACCCACATAGACACTCACACACCCACTCTCAGTTCAACACTGGAACTAACACAACCACTCAGATTCCCACACAGGTCATTCACACACCCACTGACAAACCTATACAGACACTCATTTACCCACTCAGAGACCCGTGTATCAACTTACACACCGCCTTAAAACGTTCACAAGCACTTGCACAACTACTCCCACACCTATGCAGGAAATCACAGATCAGCTCACTGACTTACAAACCCACACACAGATCCACAGAGACGCCCACACACCCGCTCACAGACCCACACAGGCAGTCACACACCCACTCACAGATCCACACACACAGTCATACATCCACACACAATCCCATACAAGCTAATCCTAAATGTGCTGCTGTGTATTGAATGAGTTTTGTTCTGTGGATCTGCGTTGGGTTCGTAAGAGTCAAGTAAAAAATATCAAGAACGGATTTAAAAATAAGATGAACCAGTGTTTGGAGAAACGGATGGCTCCAAAGAGAGCCTTTTTGTTAATTGTGGTCAGATAACTACACGTAAAAGAGGATGCAGTCTTTCAAGTTGTTGAGGGACACTCTGTTGCCTTTCTCTGTGAAATGAACTCCATCATTTTTATGTATATCATCCATATGAAACCTAAAATTGTTGTTGTTGATAGAGTCCATGTTGTAGTCGCTGAGGAATGCAGAAACAGTTTTAGCGAGATGCTTCCTCGATTTTTCTATCTGTGAACAGAATTTGTTGGACCACTCCCCCTTCTGTCTTCAGCAAATGTTGGCGAACACCAAGGCAGTATGTGGGAAAAGTGTAATAAATTTACCAAAGGTATCATTCATTAGGATTTCCAGCCCAACTACAGTAATTGTACCTAAGTCATTTCCACCACAGTTTACAACCATGAGGTCTAGATGGTGGCAATCCACAATGCTTTCAAGCAATGGTAGAAATTTGATGCCACTTTAATCCTCTCTGGACAAGCCAAGTAATTTATATATTGGGTAAGCCCAAGTACCTGTCAATGCCACTCTTTCTAGTACTCTCTCTGGCCCAAAACACAAAACTGTGGCCCGCAATCCACACTTTAACTATTTTGGAGGCACATTGGAGTATCATACAGGAGAAGGCTGCAGCTAAATGAGACAGTTTTCAAAATGAATGGCAGTTAAATTGGAGGTCAACAGCTACATTAAGGAATGTATTTGATTGGATGCTTATAATATGCAGGTAGCTTAAAGTAGGTGGTGATTTAGAAAAAAAGGTAATTTCTTCTGTGATTGGCTGTGAAAAAATCAAACATAGCTTTATGCTAAGATAAGCTTAATATTCCAAGCAGTCAACCACACCTGCTAGAGTTCAATTGAAGTTAGTGTGGTACTCAAAAAAATGGTTGTGAACATTTGATCTTAATCTAGCAGTTCGTTTCCCAAACATGGTTACTATGGAAATGAAGCCAAAAGTGCTGGGGGAAGGGAACAAAAAAGAGTTGAATGTAAATGTGACAAGCAGAATGGTATGGGGATATTGCTCATTAGGGAGGGGTTGGGTTGTAATTCAGTTCTTTTGATAAATCAAGTTATAAGTGCAATGCTTTAACAGCAGATTGTTCAGTGAATTTAAGGGTTCCCATGTGGATTCACGCCACAGTGGATTTACGAATCTGCTCAAAGCCACTACCTAATTGGATTTGTTAACAGAAGTCTTACAAAGGCTTAAAAAAACCTTCCCTTTCAAAAGTGGTGAACAAAGGTAAAATATGAAAGGAAGGTTGTGGTCTGATTACAACAGGAGTATCACTAAAAGCAGAGTGGGAAGGGTCTTCAATAATGGTTCGTTTGTACTGAAAGTTGTATACCATTCCTGTACTTCCGACTTCAGATTTTCACTGACAATAGAATCTAACTGATACTGAGATAAAAGCAAATTGGAAAACAGCAAAGACATTTCACAAGCATGTCAAATTGCATGTACTGTAAAAAAAGTAAGGGGTAGATTTACCAGGCCTTTGCGACACTTTAACACCGCCGTTGTGTCACTTTTATGATGCGGCGGCTTAAACAATGCACCACATTGTGACTTATTTAGAACGTGACGCATCTAGTGAGATGTGTCACGCTGTAAAGCCTTGTGCTACATTATACCTGCGTCAGGTGTAATATATGCAGGGTGGATGTTTCGTCACAGGAAGCCCCGTAAAAGTGATGAAGTGAAATCTACAAGATTTCACTGAGTCACTTTTACTTCCATGCTGCGTCAAAACCCTGCACCTGCTTGAAGCAGACGTAAGGAGTGACGCAGCATGTTAGGCATAGGGCATCCCTGAGCATTGCTGGAGTTGCGTCGCACTTGGGACATGACTCCTGCAATGAACTGCCCATACGCCAGTAGATGCAACACGCATCTGGATATCCTTGCGCCACGGTACGTTGCACTGTAAATGCGACGCATCCGTGGTGGCGCAAGGGTATTCCTCCGTGTTGCATCTTTACTGGTGCTTCCCTGCTGCTATACAGGGGTGCTCCAGTCCTTGTAAATCTGCCCCATATGTTTACAAAAAGGTAGGAGTGTATATAACGTGCAATAAAATATGTAAGTTACACAGAACAGAAAAAGGGAAAACAACAAGCATTTGCAATGAAAATTGGTCTCGGATTTGTGAGAGTTGGAGCTATTGACGTAGTAAACGACAATGTCTTTTACCAGTGTGTTTTGGTTTGTAGTGGGAGGAAACAAAAAAGAAATGGAGGGACAAAGAAGAAGGATTGCCTCTAGCAAGCAAGGATTTTGAAAGGACACTGACATAGACAAATAGAGTTCACAGTCATCTGCAACAGTCTAACAATAAAATAACATTGGTATGTTTATGGAGTGGTGCCTGTTTCACAAGGGACAGAACCGCTGCAAGTTTCACAAATGTGCTTTCTTCAGAGAAGGCGGTGGGCTGTCTAAGTAACCTGCCAATAGTACAGCGTTGTGAGATTGTTTTGGTTGTAAAAATGCTTTCAAGACGGGTGAGGTTGGCAGACGCCTCGATGTGACACGGAAGGTTAATGGGTTCACACTAAGGCGGGGTTCACTCAGCCTTTCAAACTTCATAGGTGCAAGGAGTGCCCAATTAAGTTGGATTGCAGTGACATGTGACTGACAGTGCTGTGAAGTCACCTGTCTGGTGGACTATGCGCTATTAAAAGTATTCATTATCCCGGTAGGCAGAATCAAGTAAGATAACGCAGTTGGCTTAGTGCTTGCCCAGAAACTTGTTTAAATTCAAGGTTTACCGACCCAGCCTTTTGGCATTTTGTTGACTCTTAACGAGTACCATTGATTTAGATAAAACATTACCTTTCATCTCGGCCCCTAGAGACTTCTGATTTTCTGGTGTGCACCATGATACTACTTGTCCTCCATCGGAAGCTTCCTGCCCAGCGGTGTATGTGTCATTTCTCGAGTGTTACTGGCCTTGCTGAAATTGGCTGTCACTGCTTGTGAAAGGAAGGAGGTGCTGGTACCCGGAAGCTGCTGGTCAGTTTGCCTCTATTCACTCAACAGTTGATTTATTTTCTATAGAGCCCACATCAACTTTGCACATAATAGACACAGTATTATAGTCCAGTATTAGCAAGGCTCCTAGTAATTAGCAGCTTGGTCCTATGGGACGCGGGTTAGTGGGATGATGTAAAATAGTACATGATTGGTGTATGAGCCACTTTCTGTAAGGATTCGGGGCATATTATTAAGAACAGCGTTAAAATTAACGCCGCTTAGGCGGCAGGAAACTGCAGCTAAAGCGGCAATAATGGGCTTGATAATATATGTCCTTGAGAATTCCAATAGAAGCCCATGTTCTGGTGTGAACCTGGTCTTCTATTGGAATTCTCAAGGGCATATTATCAAGCACATTATCACCACTTTAACTGCAGTTTCCTGCCGCTAACGTGGCGTTAATTTTAACGCCGTTCTTGATAATATGCTCCTTGGTGTTTTAACATCAGATTCTCGCTGTCAAGAGAGTTCTTCATTCCCATAAAATGTCTAATGTACTGCACACAGTGCAAGGAGAACGATTTCGTTTACATTAAAGCCTTGAATACTTAAACAGTTATAACATTTTCCAAAAAACTGTTATTGTGCCAAAACTAGATTCCTGTTGCAAACCAAACAAGCATTGAAAATGCAATAGGTCTCACCCTCATTTAAGTTAAAGCAATTCTGTTTGTATTAGGTGGCTTTTTAGCTTTACTTTTAATAGTGTTTTTCAAACTTTCATGTACATAACATGCATATGTATGCATATATGTATATTTATGCATGCATTTTTATTTTTATTTATACAGATATGCAGATGTACATATATATGTTTATATATGTAAATATTCGCACACACATACATAAATGCATATGCACATATATATATACATGTGCATATGTGTGTGCGTAGAGAGGTAGAGAAAGGTGTAGAGAGGTAGAGGTAAAGAGGTAGAGGTAGAGTGGTAGAGAGTGGTAAAGAGGTAGAGAGAGGTAGAGAGTAGAGAGTAGTAGAGAGAGGCAAAGAGAGAGGTAGAGAGTAGAGAGTGAGTAGTAGAGAATAGAGAGTGAGTAGTTGAGTAGATAGTAGTAGAGAGTAGTAGAAAGTAATAGAGAGAGTAGTAGAGAGTGAGTAGTAGAGAGTGAGTATTAGAGCGTAGTAGTGAGTGAGTAATAGAGTGGGTAGTAGAGAGTGAGTAGTAGAGAGAGTAGAGAGTAGTAGAGAGTGAGTAGTTGAGAGTAGTAAAGTGAGTAGTAGAGAGTGAGTAGTAGTAGAGAGTGAGTAGTAGAGTGATTAGTAGAGAGTAGTAGAGAGTGAGTAGTAGAGTGAGTAATAGTAGTAATAGTAGATAGTAGTAGAGAGTGAGTAGTAGAGAGTGATTAGTAGAGAGTGAGTAGTAGAGATGGATACAGAAGAAGAGGCAGAGCAGAAGAGAGAATGAGGAAGGAAGAGATTGGTAGATGGGAGGAAGGGTAACCAACATATCTGACTAGAGAGGAAGGGAAAAAGGAGTGATGGACAGGAGAAGAGGGGAAAAAGACAGGGGAAGAAAAGAGGTAAAGGAGAAGTGCTGAAGAAGGGTGTATGGAAGAAGGAATAGAAGTCGAAAGAAAGGAGTGGATCACATGGAGGGAAAGAGCAGAATAGAAAAGTTATGAGGAGCTTGAAAGAGTGAGAAAAGAGGGAGAAAGAGAAAGGAAAAGTGTGCCTGAGACTCAGGCAGACATGAGAGAGACAGAGGATGTGAATTCAGAGACAACCGACAGGTCCATGGACAGAGAGCAGAGGGTCCAGTAACAGAGATGAGACAGTCTGGGGGACTTAGAGAGACAAGCGAGGGCCTGAGAGACTTTGGAAGAAACATGGCCAGGGACAGACCAGAGAGAGAGGGACATTAATGGAGTCAGGGAAGACTTGAAAAAGAGCAGCGAGGTCAAATGATAGAGAAAAGAGGGCCGGTGACAGAGCTAAGAGGGTGAACACAGAGAACAGAGGCCAGTGATAAAGAATAGAGGGTCAGTGATAGGAAAGAGAGGGCTAGCGGGAGTAAACAGAGCTTTTTGAGGGCAGAGAGACCCATTGCTGCGCTGGATGGTTCTAGAGAGTGGAGAGACTAAATGAGAGAGCGCTGAGGCCAAGTGACAGAGAGAGGGTCAGTGAAAGAGTAGAGAGGCCCGGTGAGAGGGTCGGAGGAGAGCAGAGAAGTAGAATGTTAGAGAGGCCATGTAAAGGAGCAGAGAGGCCAAGTGATAGGGCCTGGGATGAACAGAGAAGCACATTGACAGAGAGGCCATGTAACGGATTATAGAGGCCAATGAATAGGGTCTGAGGAGAGCAGAAAAGCACGTTGACAGAGAGGCCGGGGAACATCCTTTACAACAAAACTTTTACAACGCGGTACCGTTACCACGCAGGTTTTACAACGAAAGTCGGAATAGTAAATGAAACTGTTCCACTATCCAGCGCCCCCCAACGCAAGTGCAGAGAAGCACATTGACAGAGAGGCCAAGAGATGGGTAGGGTGAGGGTCTGAGAAGAACAGAGAAGAACACTGACAGAGAAGCCATGTAGCGCAGCAGAGAGGCCAATGGATAGGGTCTGAGGGCAGCAGAGAAGCACATTAACAGAGAGGCCAAGAGATGGGTAGGGTCTGAGAAGAGCAGAGACGCACACTGACAGAGAGGCCAGGTAGCACAGCAGAGAGGCCCCGTGTCTGAGCCGCGAGAGCATGGCGCTCAGTGATGGCGGAGACAGGGCCTCGGGCTCATGCAAGGTCTGAGCTTGCACCTGGTTAGGGTGGGAGGGGGGTCTGCCCCGAAGTGAGGCGCTCTAAGTGGAACACACAGGCCTCGCAAGCACGGAATTCTCCGCGCGACGTGTGTATCCCGAGCGCACATCTTTCCACACTCATTTACTATGCCATTCTTCTTCCGATTTGTCACCCTTCCCTCCTCACTCCGGTCCCTCCACCCCCTCCCTCCCTGCTTCCTCCGGTCCCGCCACCCCGCACTCCCTCTGCTGCCTTAAGGATTGGATCTGTCACTGGCTTTTGTACTGAGCCCTCGCTTGGGACTGAGCTCCCGTGCCCGCAGAAGAGAGTGGGGGTGACAGGGTAGGGGGTGGAGTTCTAGCCTCACTTGTCTACGGATGTTTGGGGGGCACATCAGAGTAACTTTCTCTGATCTTTGAGTCCCTTGTCCTGAGCCACAGAGCACATGCACAACCGGGACCCAAATAAACTACAATTACAACAGCACAAAGCAAAACAAATACTGCACAAGGTACACAACAAGTTAAAGTAAAAGAAGAATATGCAAATTGGAAAAAAATAAAGCCACATACATGGTGGCTTCAAAAGTTATGGAGAAAGCAACGTAAATGTTTTGGAGAAAGCGACGTTGAAAAAGAAGCAATAAATATACGACGAATAGGTAAAAACAATGCTAAAGAAAACAGTTCATTGGCGGAGACATTTCCCATAACCCAACGGCTGAAACAGGTGAATTACAAGAAAAACGTTGAAACCATCAGAAAAGCTAGCGTTCACCATTGCCTTGTCCTCCCCGTGCCTGCTTCACAGCTGGGGTGAAGAATTTTTGTATCTGCTTGTTAAATAAACAAGCAGATAAGACAGGTCTTCACAGCAGGCTAGGCAGCCCACCAAAAAGCCAAAGGGAGGCAACAAAAAACACTCCTTTCCAATGAGAACCAGCGTTTACCATAAACACTGACGCTACCCAATTGAAATGAGGGGCGGGGCTCGAGTTCCCTTCTCCAAACCGAGTTGTTTACTATAAGTATCGAGGCGAGGAGCGCATGCGTGCTCCAACGCCAGCCAAGTCCTAAAAAAGCGCTATGACGCAGCCAGCATTTTTTGTCTAACTTCACTTTCAACCATGCCCGACAGCATAGCTTTCACATAGGTGAGACCTATTGGCTGTGCCTCTGCTTGTTAGAAATATGTAGATGATCTGAATAAAAAAAAAAAGAAATTACAACATCGAAGATCAATAATGTTCAGAAATGTTGTGTTATAAAGAACTTCTAAAGCGCATGTTTCTAGAGCACACGTTCACCGAAAGGTTTCATGGCGGTGAGAGCACTAGCACCAGAGTGCTGAAACAGTTAATCAAGGGGTAGTCTGAAATAGCATGTTTTTAGCATGATTCTGAAACGATCGCAGGAGGTTGCAGCTCAGCTCCGGAACCAACTAGAACTAAACCGAGACTTTATAGTTTCATGTCCTCGCTCACCCCAGAGCTGATTGACTTGCCTACGAATCTCCGCCCTGGTTCACGCCTGGCTGCTATTGTATAGAGTGTACTCACTCCTGTGTTCATTGACCTGCTTTTTGTCCGCATTATCTGTCTAACCCATGTATATTTGCTGTGAAGCGCTCTGATACCCTCGGGTCCAGCCAGCGCTATACAAAACTTTAATAAATAAATAAATAAAAATATGTTCTTCAGGAGAAAGTTCCAAACACAGCAAACCTGGTTCCCCCCAGTTTCTTCCTATTGTATTTGGCTACCTCTAAGAGATTGAGGTGTGCGGATCTGAGATTAGGCCGGGATGTAGTTCAGTTTTCTAGAGGACACAACAGTGGGCTTTCACCATGGCAGATTTTAAAAATCGTACATCCTATTTTAACTAGGGGTGGGTGGAACTTGCGTAGTCGCGCTACTCAAAGTTCCCCGAAACGGTAAAAAATCTCCGTGAACACGCAGAAATTCCGCAAACACGCAGAATTGCTTGTTCACGATGCTTTTTTCCTGTTCATTATCACTGTTTGCGTGCTCGGGGAGAAACAACACGCATTTTGAGAACTCGAACAAGCAAAAAATTCCGCAAAGCCGTGGAACGCAGAATTTTGGGCAATTTCGCGATCTCCGCGGAATGCGAAATTACCCACCTCCGCAAATTCCGCGAGCGGAACGAAATTTACCGACCAGGCCTAATTTAAACCTGGATTCTTTGTGCAGCTGGGAGCCAGTGCCGTTTCTTTAGCAAAGGATTAGTGTGTCAGTATCTAGGTTGTTGATAGAGCAGTGTCGCAGCTCTGTTTTGAACAAGCTGTAGTCTTTGGCTCAAACCTTTCGGGAGACCTAGGTAAAGAGCGTTGGCGTAATCAGTATGGGACATCACCAGTGAGATCACAATTTGAAGGACGGCCTCAACAAAGAAGAATGTCCAGATTTTAAAAATGTTGTTAATGTAACAATTTTGTGTTCACGATCATAGAACCTAAAATTCCATATAAATGTTTACAACGTGATTTTTTTTATTTTTTATTTTTTTTAGCGCAAACTAGTCCCGAACCGAATCAGGTATCAGAGCACTTTACATATTTTTCCAGTTACGTTACATGAGGACACATTTTCATTTTAGGCACCGGGAGATTAAGTGATTTGCCCAGAATCACAGGAGGTTTTTGGCGTCATTACCGAGACTCGAACCCAGATCCCCAGGTCCGAGGTCGAGCGCCCAGCCGTTAGGCCAACTCCTCTCCTTTGATTGGGAATAAATTCATTTTATATACATATTTATAACAAGATGCAGCATTGTGTTGTTATAATGTTCTGATCAAAGCCGAACTCAACGCAAAGTTGTGGTATCCAATCAACGCATGCCTTTGGAACTTCAACAGAAATCATGCACATATACAATAAACAAAAGCACATCCCAGATGTTATAAAATCAGAAAGTACAAGACAACGAGGTAGAAAGTGGGGAAACGCGCGCTGGGTCCGCGTCTGTCTGATGGGCTGGGGAGGCACCAGTTTCCAATCAGCAATTAGTTGATCTATGTTGGGTAGCTATGCAGCGATGATCAGAGTAATGTAGAAATAATTACTGGGCTTGTCGGTTTCACATCTTAATCCACACTGCTTTTTGGAGATCTATATATATTGTCAGACAGAGCTGTTAAAATGCCATGAGGAGGGGTTGGAGGGGTTGGAGCCCACGTCTGGCATGTGACATATGCCATGACATATGCCACATCGTGCCACATTTTGTGGGTATGTTGTTGACAGAGTGGCACTTATCACATGCCAGGAATGGGCTCCAACCCTTACTGTGCACTTCGGAAGACATCAGAAGTTCGCAATCTGCTTGTTTTATTTGTTTCTTGCTTCTCGCATGCTCTACGGTCAACAACGCTTGCAGAGTGTTTTTCTTTTTATATTTCTATATTAAATGTTCTGTGAATTACACACGTTCAATAACTGATGAAGTTGGATTATTTTCTGTGGCTTGTGACATAAGCAGGGCCGGACTGGGAACCAAAACCGGCCCTGGCAAAGTGCTCGGCCGCACCCCCCCCACCTACCCCCCCAACCCCCTATGCTGCAAAAACAGTCCTGTAACAAAAATGGCCCCCAAAGTCCGCCCGCCATCGCAGGTGGAAAAGGGACCGCCCGCCATAGGTGCGGCGGTCCCGCAAAACTAATTAGAATGCGCCCGCCACACTGGCGGTTGCATCCGGTATGTTTACATTGTGGCGGGTGACAGCACCCGCCACAATGTAAAAACACATGTTTTACATTTGCTTGTACAACATGGCAGCCACCTTGTACATGCAAAAGTAGGGGGGTACCATAGGTAGCCCCCACGTGCAGCAAAAATAAACTTGTGTTTTTGCATAGTGCTGACAGGTTTCAGGGCGCTCTCTGTATTATAATACCTACTACACAGCAAAAGAATGTCAGGTGCAGCCAGTGCCTAATTTGAGGCGGCGGTTGTCTGCTGGTGACGACTACTGGCATTGGCACTTCTTCTTTCCGCATCAGAAATTTCATTTGCCGATAGTAGGTGAGGGAAAACACAGAATGCAGAGAGATGGAGGAAGAGAAAGACGGAAAAGGGGTGTCATATCGCCTTGCCTGACCCTGATGTTGGGACAGGGAAGGCGGAGGCGGAAAGGGAGGTACCTGAAGGGCGGGGGGAAACAAGTTAGGGTTGGGCACGATGCGCGAGAATAAAGAGCTGTTTAAAGAAGCTCCCGCGTCCGTGTCTTCCTTGGGGGCCAAATCACGAAACTGGCGACGAGGGTGGGATCGCTGTGATCCACCACTTCTGCCCCCTCGCCACTACAACAGTTGCTGGGAGCTCAGCTGAAGACTCGCCTGTCGAGTACCTCGAAAAAAAAAAAAAGATGGAAAAGAGCGCAAAGAGTGACCAGATCAGAACAGCGGTCAACAGAGCGCCCTATAGGAGGATTAAAAGAGCAAAGCCAAGGGGGAGTCAAGCCAGTGAATACTCTCCTTGAAATCACAGACATGTCAGACCAGTAATGCTGTATATGAAGATTCCTGTCCTCCCTGGCGGCCATCTTTAAGTCAGGCACTGAGCATAAAATACCATTCACTTTTACTACAGCGGCCATTTTGGGGGCAGGCAAATCACAAGAAACCCTACAAATCTTCGAAAATAAAAGCCCGTAAGGTCTGTTGAGACCACATCCCCGCTCAACATGTCAGTGGAGGCAGATTCCACGCGCCCAATGGCCACTGGGTCTGCCCACCAGGCCCCACAACCGAGTCCAGTGCTCATGGGAGTATCGTACCTGCACCCTCCGGAGACGTTGGAGCTGACGTCCGGGAACAGCATGGGGCCCAAATGGAAGAGCTGGGCTGAGGACTTCGAAGATTTTATGACTGGGTCTCAGGTGCAAGACTATAAACAGAAGCTGATAGCTCTGCGAAACCTGATAGGAATAGACATTGCGCAGATCATTAAAGAACTGCCTGCTGCCAACGCCGCCTCATATGAAGATGTGAAGAGAGCTTTAGACCAGAAGTTTCTTCACAAGCGAAACCTCGACTATGAACGGTATACGTTCAACCTTGCCTCACAAGAAAAAGATGAGCCAATGTGTGATTTCATCGCCCACATCCGGCGCCTAGCCCGATATTGTGAGTTTGACACTTTCAACAGTGAGGACGCACTTCGTCTGCGCATCATCGAAGGATGTCAGTCGGAATCACTACGCCACCGCTAAAGAAACACTACACGCTTGACAACAATTCCTGTGGTCACCCGCGTGTGAACACACATTCAACAAAATCAAGAAGGCGGTGAGCACTGCTATCAACCTATCATATTTCGACACCAAAAGAAAGACGGAAATCACCGTAGATGCCAGTCCTGTTGGTCTAGGCGCCATTCTGGCACAATATGATGATGAAGCAGACCAGCGACACGTCGTCGCGTATGCGAGCCGCAGTCTCACTGATACAGAAAAGGCTTACTCTCAGCCTGAAAAGGAGATCCTCGCGGTTGTGTGGGCCTGTGAACACTTCCACTTATTTGTGTACGGGAAGCATTTTACACTTATCACGGACCACCAAGCGCTGGTCACCATCTTTGGCAACCCGTGGGCGAAGATGCCCCCACGGATAGAAAGATGGGGAATATGTCTGCAGGGCTATGTCTACACCAATGTCCACAAACCTGGGAAAGCAGAAAACCCAGCAGACTACATGTCACGACACTCCCAAGCTCAAACACAAGTGCGACGCTTCGTGGCAGAGGAATACATCCACTTCGTCATTGACAATGCATGTCCTCCAGCAGTGCCGTTAGACGCCATTTGTGAAGCATCTGCTCAAGACGTCACCACCCAAGCCATCATGCGCCGAATACGCACCAACTTGTGGAGACACCTGGACGATGCCCCACAAGACACAGCTGTTGATGCTCATAACTCAATGCATTCAAACACGTCCAGGAAGAATTGTCAATCAGTACAGATGGCCTACTACTGAGAGGAGGGAGGATTGTCATTCCTCAAAGACTACGACAGGGTGTTATCAACCTAGCCCATGAAGGACACAGAGGAGTGGTGGCCACGAAGAAAGTGCTCCGTGAACGTGTCTGGTTCCCTTCACTCAATCAATTGGTGTAAGCCACACTCAAAGACTGCGCCTCATGCCAGTTAGTGGGCCGAGACGAACCACCAGTGCCACTACAAATGTCGGAGCTACCAGATGGCGTGTGGCAACAAGTAGCCATTGACTTTTTTGGTCCGTTAAAATCAGGAAAGTACATTATCGTCATCATGGATGAATACTCTCGGTTTCCCATTGCACATCAGGTATCGTCCACTAAATCGATGGCTGTCATCCCTGTCATCGATGAAACATTCGTAGCCTGGGGAATCCCCATGGTAGAGAAAACAAACAATGGACCACCCTTCAACGGCCATGAATTCGCTGAGTTTGCAAAACATCTAAACTCCAAACATCGGAAGATCACCCCCTTGTGCATAAGCCAACGGGATGGTCGAACGCTTCATGGGGACACTCAAGAAAACCATTCAGCAAGCAGAACTAGCACACCGCAACATTCAGCAAGCGCTCAATGAAGTGCTACGAGTATACCGGACCACACCACACAGTACCACAAATCAATGTCCTGCCAATCTAATGCTTGGGCGAGTTCCTCGCACTCGGCTTCCCGCCTCGGATGCTGTCACAGAATCCCGAGTCGTGACCACTGATCGTGATACTCTGGTCAAACTTGACCATGAAAGGAAGTTAAGAATGAAGGACTATGCTGACCAAAGCAGACATGCACGACCAATGGACATTCATGAAGGAGACTGGGTGCTGGTACAGCGCGACAGGAGAATGAAAGCAGACAGTCACTACCTAGCACGCCCCTTGCAAGTCTCTAGCCAGAAAGGGACAATGATCACTGCTGAGTCTGAAGGTAAGCAGATAACAAGGAATGTGTCCATTTCAAAAGATGCAACCCCTCTATCTACACTCAAACTCAGGACCTAGACTCCGATACGGATTAGTCGAGTCAGGGAAGAGACAGTGATACCGTGCATCACAGAGCGGTTACACCTGAGGTATAAGGGATCACAGTCTGTCTGAACCGGTGCGGACGAGTCGTCCAAGAAGAACAACTAAGCGACCTGTTCGGCTCATTGAAGAACTCTGAGAGACAGTAAGCATTATTGTACAAAAGGGGGAGGTGTCATATCGTCTTGCCTGACCCTGATGTTGGGACAAGGTAGGCAGAGGCGGAAAGGGAGGAATCTGAGGGGCGGGGGGAAACAAGTTAGTGTTGGGCGCGACGCCGAGAATAAAGAGCTGTTTAATGAAGCTCCCACATCCGTGTCTCCCTTGGGGGCCAAATCACGAAAAGGGGAAAAGCAGAACCCTGGAACAGTAAGAGTGTTTGATGTTTCATTAAAGAGTTGTGAGGTGGATTTAAAATTACACAGCTTTGATATTCGTCGTACTGCCATTGTATTTAACCCGCACACACTGACTGTAGAACTTTAATAAAATAACAAGGGCATTTAGAAAGCACCGGCCTACCCGCTAACTCTTGTTGAGTCAATAGCCAGGGGCGACCTTAGGTATGTGCAAGCTGTGCACCTGCACAGGGCCGCCAAACCCCAGGGGCCGACACGCCAATATATCTCCTTAATATAATAATCCTCTGAGGATGGATACATATTTTCGTGGTGGCCCCTGGCAGGGATTTTGCGGCCTCCGGCTCTGTTCCACTTCCAAACACCCTGACCACCCCCTCTTCCGGGGCCCCGCCCGGAACCCCTCTTCCGGTGCCCCCTACCTATGCACCCTGCCAAGGGCCGCCATGAGCCTAGAGCCGCCCCTGCAATAACCATTCATACTGACACCCCACTGAAGACGTAAATTGGCTTTGGTACTTATGTAGCATCGACCAAGCCTCGAGAGCAGCAGAGTGTTTTTAGTTCGAGCTTCAGCTTTGTGTTTCTCTTCAAGGAGGTCCCAGCTTGGCAGTTTTGCTGAAGTGCTCCTATTGGAGCACAGTCAAGACTGGTTTGCATATCGCTGGGTCCAAGTGACGTGGTAGGCTGTGCAAAATAACAATGGTCTAGGATAAGGCGTGAGCAATTACCTGTGGCGGAGATGTATTAAAACATTCCATCCTTCACTTTTTAGGTCGAGCCTAAACAGCGCTTGCGCTGTAGGCTCTCTGTTGGATTACTTTGTGGATGTGGTCTATGGGCTGGACTGCCGACTTTGGTGCTGGAAACCAGCGTTCGAGCCTCGGGGACGCGTCCACATCCTGTGATTCTGGGCAAATCACTTTGGGCCATATGTAGGATGCCTAATTGCACACTAGAATGCTTCTGAATTACTAGAAGTGCATTGTAGTATGACATTACCAGATATCATTGTGCAATGTACTAGGACAACATTTAAGATGTATGCAGTACACTATCCCAGTCGATTCACTCGTCCACTAAGTTATTAAATACAAGTAAACTAAATTTTAGGACATTTTGCTTGATGACCGATACACCTGCATATCTCTCAGATTTGCATTAACTTTAACACTTAAAGTTTGCTTCCTTCCATGTCTGATTTATGTGCATGGGCGTCCACAGGAGGGGGGGGCAAGGAGGGGCAATTGCCACCCCTGGAGCACCTCTCCTTGCCCTCCCTGCGCACGCCCATGTGTACAAATACCTCCCGGAGGGAGACCTTACGCCAGGGCTCATCCTCAGACAGGACATCATCCAACCGTCCGCCTTAATTTTGAGCATTGCAGGGAACAGCACTGTTCCCCTTCAGAAGGTCTCAGCTCCCTGATGGGGCCACCTCGCACTCCCCTGTGCACAAGAGCAGCCCCACCCTGCCCATTATCTTTGTGTGTGGGGCTGATTGCCACATACAGAATGACAATGGGTCAGTGTGGGCTGGCACAGCATGTGGTGGCCTCCTCCAGCCTCGGTCCAGGGCAGGGGATTCTGTCACCTGGAAGTGCAAAAACGCCCATGCTGCTGCTAGGTGAGAATCCAGTTAACCAAAGGAAGGTGGTCAAACAAGTTCAAAGGAATGGATTATAGTTATAGTATAGCAGCCATGGTTGCTGCTTTTTTTTATGCAACTAGCAACCATAGACAAAGACAATAGTTCTGGCTTGTTGTGGGTGTAACGTTACTTGTTCCAAGTGTAACGTTACTTGTTGTATTATGTATCTAGATGCAATGACAGAAGCAACAAAAATACCAGTCGGGCGGCACATTATATTAAGCACAGATGTTTTCCTTATGTGTTTTAAGCCACGAATTTTATTACATCAAACACCCTTTTGGAGACCACCATAGTTTTTACATACTACTTAAAGCTCTGGAAACAACACCATGTCACAGTCACCCCACGTCAAGGCACTGTGCATCATGCATAACTCATGCCTTCCACTTTTTCAGAATGCCTATGTGCAGGGGCATAGTGAACCCTGCCCCACCCCACCCCTTGCTTTAGGAACTACAGCAAGGGTGGAGTTCTTGATGGGTCTCATAATTAATGTGACAAGGTGAGTGAGTGAGTAAGTAAGTGAAGGGATGAGTGGATGGATGGCTGGATAGATGAGTGAAATGATGGATGGATGGATGAGTGAAAGGGTGGTTGACGGGTTAGTGAATGGGTGAATGGATGAGTGAAATGATTGATGGTTTGATGAATTGATAAGTGAAAGGGTGGATTGTTGAATTGATAAGTGAAAGGGTGAATGGATGGACGGATGAGTGAAAGGGTGGATGTAAGGCTGGATGAGTGAGTGAAAGGGCAGGTAGATGGACAAAAGGATGGGTCGATGAGTGAAGGAGTGAAAGGGTGGATGGATGAGTGAAAGGATGGATGAATGATAGGTTTAATGGATGGATTCATGAGTGGATGAGTAGATGGGTGGATGGAATGATGGCTAAGTGAAAGGGGAATTGAGTGAGGAAGAGGGATGGGTAAATGGATGACTGAACGAGTGAATGGCTGGATGAATGAGTTAATGGATGGATGGGTGGAAGAGTGGATGAATGAGTGTATGGATGAATAGGGTGAAAGGATGGATGATGGATGAGTAAAAGGGTGGATTGAGGGATAGATTAGTGAAATGATGGATGGAAGGAAACGTGATGGATAGGTTGGTAAATGGATGAATATTGACATTGTTGGGCACATAGATGGAAGGACAGAATGAATGGTGAAAGACTGAATGATGGATAAAAGTATGATTAACCATTGTACGCCCCTTTATCTTAAGCAACTTTTCCTATACATTGACTTTCCCATTTATATGAGTGATTGTCTCTATATAATATGTGTGTGTTGTAACGCACTCCAAAACTCTGCCCCACATACTTGGGATGAGTAGCACTAGAGAAGAAATTAAATACACATGAGAGAGGGTCTATGTGAAGATGAGGGGCGCCATTGGAGGGTGTTATCAAGGCCAGACTGGCCTGACCGTACATCAGGTGTTTTCTCTGGGAGCTGGAAAGGTGGGGGCGGTTTTGTTAACACAAAAAGACCTGCACATTTTCTTAAAGCTGCGTGTATACTGACAAACCATGAAGTGCACAATTGTCTCAACCTAATATAAACTTATTTTCACTTGTCCTTTAGTGGTTGTCTATTTACTTACTTCTATACTATTGCGCAACCTTCTCTGATGTAAACCTTATCTTTTGTCCTGAATTTTGACCTGCTGTCCTGAATTTTTGCCCCGAATTTTGACCCTTTGTCCTGAATTTTTACACTCACTGTCCTGAATTTGCACCCACGCCAATTGGTCGCCCTAGACATCATGGCGACCCCTCTAGGTGCCGGTTGGGGGGGAGGCGGTGATCCTCGGCGTTCAGATGGAAGCAGGGGGCTACCAATGACAAGTGCAGGTGCCCTGCAACCCACTCATCACCACCACATGAAGGAAGAAAAGTACCCGATCAATTCGACGACCCAACTTCCAGAAAAAAACCTTCAGACGCCATGGAAAGGCAGCAGCATTTGCTGTCTGCGAGTCTGGCAAATTAGATTTGTACAATAAACCCATTTGAAAAGGAAACTGCATTAAATGTCTGCCCCATCACGGTCACCACTCTGCGTCTTCAATCCCTCGTTCACCCTTCTTTTAAACCTCACGTCAACTCGTCTCCCTCAAATTTCGGGAGGGGGGCTAATTCATCTAGCCAAAGCCATGTGCAGAGTGGAGTTGCAGGGGCTCTAAGTAGGGGTGAAAACACAACAAAGCCTCATTACCAAGTAAATGGTCTTTTAAAGACCTGTTTGAAGTACTTGGGTGCGGCTGTGTGTGTTTGCTGTGTCGGGAAGCTGTCTCAGACAGGTACACACATTCTTATAACATTCACACCCCTCAGAATGACAAATCACCACTTCTAGCTGCCTCCTCATGGGGTGGGAGTGGGAAGATGTGCACAGCAGGGGGAAAGGGATGTCCAGTGCAGGTGACACTTTTCTTTTGTACAGGAATTTCTGCTGGCATCATAGCCCAGGGTTTGCTGTCTGTGCACTTGTATAGATGTGTATTCCATACAAGTGCACAGACCGCAAACCCTGGGGTATGACACCACCAGGGATTACTTTACATAGGAAAAGCGTCACCTGCACTGCCATCCCTTTCCTCCTGCTGTCTGTGCACTTGTATGGAATACACATCCACGGCGCTGCTCACCAGATGAAGGGTGAACAGGGCCATCGATCTGTCTCTTTTTGGATCCAAGGGCACCGACGAAGAGGCAGAGGAGGCCCAGGCACGGAGAATCCAGGAGACATTTGACCCACACCTATCTAGAAAGTGAGACCTTGGGGTGGGGGGGGGCTGGATGCCAGGATGACAGTGCTGCTGATCAGCCCGACTCCACTGAATAGTATTAGAAGAGCAGGCAGCAGTTTTTAAGTAAGTTCCAGTAACTTTAATGCATTCTACAGCATCACCAGCATTACCTACTGGCTAGATATCAAGGTTACGGTGTTTTAGACTTACATGCATGGAAACGTCAAGGAGGACATTCCCTTCCGAATATGCAAATGTAGTGTAAGCTTGTAGGGGCAGATTTACAAGCCCCTTGGGCCACTTTTGCGTCACTTTTCCCATATTAAAAGTGACGCAAAAGTGGCGCAAGGGGCTTGTAAATCTGCCCCGTAGCGTTCAGCTTTTGGGATGCCAGTGGGGTAATTTTAGGGTTCAGGGTGGGTATGGGTTTTGGGGTGCCAGGGGAAATGTTAGGGTACAGGGCGGGTATGAGTTTTTGGGGGGCAGGGGTAATTTTAGGGTTCAGGGTGGGTATGGGTTTTGGGATACCAGGGGGGTAATTTTAGGGTTCAGGGTGAGTATGGGTTTTGGGTTGTAAGGGGGGACATTTTAGGGTTCAGGGCGGCTATGGGTTTTGGGGTGCCAGGGGCATAATTTTAGGGGTCAGGGCGGGTATGGGTTATGGGTTTTAGGGTGCCAGGGGGCTAATTTTAGGGACCAGGGAATGTATGAGTTTTGGGGGGCTAGGGGGTAATATTGGGGGTTCATAAGGGTGCTGTAATTGTTGTCCAGTTTGAAATGCAGAATTCACCACTTTTTATTCTCAGCTTGGTCTGAGCATTACCCGATCCTGATTGTCTGCCATCCTAGCCCCACCCCTATTCATTAACATTAGCACGCCCCTTCGTTGCCAGGTTAGCCCCCCCTTGAAAAATTTCAGCGGATGCCCATGTTTACGCGTGTGTGTCTGTGATTGTCTAGCTGCGACAGATGGCACCACATGATCCAATGTGTAAATACCCAGCACAATAAAGCTTTCACTCTGCTGAGATTTAATTTTCAGCACCTCTTCACCCATATCTTCTTGCGGAAGGACATTTAATCTGCTTGGCATTCACGGGTGGATGACACATCATTGCACCGTAAACCTACGAGGCACTGCATGAAACACCAACGATCCACAAGCCTTTGAAAAACACTTGTATTAAAATGCTCAAACTGATGTAGCGCGTTTTTATTAATACAGAATGATAACTTCGATTTTATGCATGAAACATGATGCTTTAAAGAACAATCACCTCAGAACTAGCACTGTGAAATACATAGGACAAGGGTGAGTGTATACAGTGCACTGCTGCCCTCGTGTGTCTATTCAGGAAAACTACAGCAACAGAGAGTTGTAATGAAATAGAATTCAGAAGGAAACAAGATAAAGGCATGCTCGCACGCGCCCCTGACAACACTTGTGATACACGTCGATACCACTATTCTGAAACAGATAAAATGTGCTGTGTGACTACCTTCTCATCACACTATTTTGTACCGGTACAGCTTACGTATAACACGAAAACAAACTCAACATATGTTAGACATCGATCCTATGTAATTACCATATAGTATGTTGGTTACCATAGCAACCATCAAATCTGCTACCAGGGAATTGATCCAGCGGCCTATAGGAAATATGTCATAAATTACACTACCATCTTCACAATATACACTAAAAATCACTATTCAAACACAAGGCCCATAAATCATACATGACATATTTTGACCAACTGAATCATGTGGCTTAATTAACCTATTCACAAATTATATACATTTATATACAACCGCGGTAAATGAAAATCATTATACTTAATAAACCCCACTAACTATTAAGCCACTTATTGCGATAAATCTTGCTAATAGTAACCTAATCTCACGAAATAACAAGTCCAGCTTGTTTTCCAAAGTAAGAATTTTATTAGTTATTGTTTAGAAAATTGTAATTGAAATCTTTATTAAAGCATTTTTATTAGAATCATTGCAAGTAATTATAATAATTTTCGAAATTTAAAATTTATTATTGCAATTGAATTTATTAGTTTGACATTTTTTTAAATCTAAGTCCCTAACTATGCTAAATAATTGGAAATAAAAGAATAAAGTCTTTGAGGGTTCTTACGTGCTTCAAGGAAAGTTCAACTGCACGACACCCTCATCCAAAGGTCAGCAAAAGCAGCAGCGCCACCCTTCCACGGGGAATGGGTTTTTATACCTTTCTACGCTAATCTAATCTAAGTAAAAGTAAATCTTTTCTGCAAAATTCGGAGTCCCATTGGCTTACAAGTGACAGGCGACGTGTCACCACATTTTTCAAAATATCAGTTCCGTCACTTTCTTAGAGTCCATTGTCTCTAGCATTCGAACAACGAGGCTTCCTCAAGTTGCAACATTACTCGAAGAAAAATGTCATCATGTCGTTTGCTTCCTCGGATGCAAAGTTATCGCACGCTCTTTTGCCGGTTCCTGGCCTTGGCCTTGTCTGACTAAGAAACAGTCAGAGGCACATTACATCCACCAGACTTTGTTACAGCAAAGGAAGCTTTTTCTCTGTAAGGACTCTCTTTCTTGCTCCGTGCAGAATTTTAGCAGACTCGAGTAAACTAGGCCCAAAGCAGCCATCTTATTGGTAACTATTATATAAACAAACACAAAAGAATAATTAATGCGAGAAATATAGTTTGTTCTGTTGCCACCCACCATTGCTAATGATTAACCCATTAGTCTAAATTATCTAGCTGAAGCGAACAAATAAAGCAGCAAATATATCTACCATTCTTCATAAATTCCAAGGAAACTCTTTATGCACCTGTAAAGAATAGAGTGACACCACATTGACAAGGAAAGCAAAATAAGCACATGTCACTTTTAAAACAGCCGCAATTAGTCATGACATGACAAATAGACAATTTTAGTTTATTATTTTTCACAAACAGAAAGATGCACAATAATGCACGTCTATGAGCACACATGTTAGTTTCCCGCGTGTTCTGTGTAGATGCAACTTTAAACTAGGTTGAATTAATACACACACAGCACAAATCGTTAGTAAAATTATTTCTTATTATGGAAGTGTGACTTTACGAGTTGAAATTAAAAATATTTCCAAATCTCGCTCCATCAACTCCCTCATCTGGTGATTACCAAATCACCACACCACACCCAAATTTTAGAAAATTTTGATTAAACGAAAATGGTTCGAATTCACTTGTATTAGTATTTCTAAAGACTTGTTTCAGCAAACTCTTTGCAACTGTCATATTGAGCTCTACGTAACTCCTTTAGTTCTATTTCCCTCTCCTGTTCCTTTTTGATTTGATAAATTCTTTTCTTTTCCTTCATGTGTTTCTTTCTCTTGTGTAACATGCAACTGATTTTTGTCAAAACTATCACAATTATTATTTAAAACAAGGGTGTTAGGATCTTGCCAAAAACTGAACCACCAATTTCTTGAAACCAGGTTTTGATAGCCTGAAATCTTTTTGAAAGTCGTTCTGAAAAATTTCTGAATGCATTTCTGTGATGTTCTTGATATACATTTCAATATTCTTACTTTCATCAGGGATGTAGGTACAGCAGTGCTGGACATGTAAAATACCACAGACTCCTCCCTCTTTAGCCAGGAGTATGTCTAATGCAAGGCGATTCTGCATCACCATAGATCTAACTGCAATGACCTCAACATCCACTAATTGGAAACCATCTGCTGTGTCAGTTGACAATCTGTCAACAATTGTGGATAATTTTCTGATTCTTCCTGCATTTAGAGTTATACCTACTAAAGGTATTACTGCCTCAAAAATATCTCCCACAATTTCCGAAAAGCTTTCTCTTTTATATCTGTTTGCGTGGTTACTGATTTCAAATGATCCTTCTGCATTTCTGTCAACATGAAACATCTTTGGGAAAACAAGTCCAACAAAACATGTCCCGTACCAATGATCAGGAAGATTATAATAAGCTTTGTCACCACAGATAAAGTAAATTCCAGGAAAAATTGGATCTTTACCACCTTTGAATCCCCAACCCCCCATGATTTGATAAGTATCTTCACAATTGCTAGCACCTACAAAGAAATTATCAAATAAAGTGTTATCTCTTCTAATGCAAAGTTTACCACTAATTGGTTTGTCTATGTGTATTGCAACGTTATCAAAAGTTTTACCATTAAGCTTCTCATCCTCCTTCTGCCAGAATTTTGATTTGGTCTGTTTGACCATTTCATTTCTCTTATAAATTGCCCTTCTCTCCTCAACTAGGTTCAGGAAAGTCTTTTCCTCAGCTCTTAATTTGCAAGTTAAATTATTTCTGTAAGCATACTCATAGGTGAGTTCATTAGTTACTAAAAAGAATTCCCTCATCTGTTTAGCTCTTTTATGTTTATTCAAAGCACTCTCAATTTTCAGATTAGCAAAAATCTCATCAAAATTGGAATAATAATATTCAAAGAGACCAGTCTGATAAAATAAACTAGCTATTACACTGCAGGTCATGCCGTATGTAAGAGGAAGCATATTGTATGTCACTCCCTCAGAAACAGAAGCAGGCAACTTTACACAGATGTAGCAATCTTTGACATCCATGACTTTAACATATTCTCCTAAAAGTCTTGAAAATGTATTGCTTGAAAAATCACTAACAGACCTATCCTGATGAGCCTCAGGTTTGTGATCAATAACTTTGTTAGCTTTGCCTATTGCACTATGTTTATCTTGACTAACTGAAGCTTTACTTGTCATGTTGACCTTGTACAACTCTTTATTGATCTCAAAAGGAACAACAACAGCTAAAATGAACCAAAGCAGAATTAATATGAGCACACACACCAGTGTCATCTTACAGCATTTCTTAAAAATGGAACATTTCGAAGTACTACGTTCCATAACATAAGGCATTCTAGCTAGTCTTATTTGCAAGGAAGTAAAGAAAAAGAAAACAAAATTTTAAAATATGTAAAATTCTAAAA
Source organism: Lissotriton helveticus (assembly GCF_964261635.1). NCBI lineage: Eukaryota > Metazoa > Chordata > Amphibia > Caudata > Salamandridae > Lissotriton > Lissotriton helveticus. The sequence continues at coordinate 63,969,135 of NC_136068.1, read as the reverse complement.
TCTAAAACACCCCCCTTTTTAAAATCTTTTTTTTTTTATCCCTCTAACAACTTTTCTTCGACCTTATGTCACAAGTTATTTTCCAACTAAACATAATTTCTTCAACCTTGTGTCACCTATCACAATTTCTTCAGCCTTTTGCCAAAAACAGAAACCAAAACCATTAGATAAGTGTTTCAATCACTGTCACTGATTTCCTCAACTTCTTCTTGACTACTGCTGTTAATTTCAATAACAGGAGGTATAATTAGATACGTCCATTCGGGTGATTTATATTTCTGATTAGGTCTCAAAACTCTCTTTGTTTTTCTAGTCACTACTTCTATTTTCCTTCCTTTTTCTCCTTTCTTTTCAGGATCTTCTTGACTAGTAATCTCATTCACCTGCTCTTTCGATCTTTTAATTAACCTGACTCTTAATCCTCTGTTTTCATTTGGCCAGGTTTCTCCTTTTCTCAGAACCTTCCTTTTTGGTTCAGCCCAATTAGATTCTGTTTTCCAAGATCTCTTTCTCACACTTTCCCTTTGACAATCTTCATCGCTTTCTCCAGAATCGCTGTCAGAAATTTCAATTCTTGACTCAGGAACTTTTCTAATCGGCAGTCTCACTCCGTTAGGAACTATACTCTGTCTTCCATTACTGGTACTTGGCAATTCGTTTTCATTCTCTTCTTCAATTACCTTCAACTTCCCAGTTTCTGGTTTTCTGTTCCTTCTTTCAGAGCTTATTTTCTGCTTTTCGATACTCTCTTGGTCAGATATTTCTGAAGTTTCAACTTCTTTTTCTCCGATTTTATCAGTTATCCTTATTCCATCTGCTTCATTGTCTTCTAGCAGATCTTCATCTTTTTCAGAGTCTATTTCAATGATTTCCAAATCTTTTCTGTTCAGATTTCCATTTACAGACACTTTTTCCAGATGTCGACCTCTCTGTCGATCTTCAGAATCTGGAATTTCTTCACCTTCTACCTCAGAATCTGAATCAGCTGTTGTATCACTCTCTTCATCAGAGTTTTCAGGTGTAGGTATCGGAATAGTATGACTTGGATGAATCCACCTCTTTATACCTCTACACTTCACTGCATTTGTTGTAACAAGAATCACCTGCCTAGGCTTCTGCCACCTTGCTACCAGACAATTTCTTCTTCGATGAACTTTTCTTCTGACCCAATCTCCAGGTCTCAGATCATGCGTTAACACTTTGTCTTTTGACTGTACTTCAGTTCCAACCTGATTAGACACAGAAGCCACGACGTCAGACAACTGTTTACAGTATTCCAAAATTGCACTGTTATTAATGCTTAACAGCTTTCCTACAGGTACAAATGCTTGTCTCATGACTCTGCCCATGATAATATCATGTGGACTCAAACCTGTCTTTTTATCAGATGTACTTCTCAGAGACATCAGAACAAGTGGAAGAGCATCTGTCCACTTTATACCTATGTCTAGACACATTATTCCAATTCTGTTTTTTATTGTCCCATTAATCTGTTCGACTAATCCAGAAGCCTCTGGTCTGTATGCACAATGTAACTTCTGCTCAATGTTTAATGCTTCACAGATGAAGCTCAACAGTTTGTTATCAAAATGTCCTCCTCTATCACTCTCAATAGTTACAGGAAATCCATACCTAGGAATTATCTCTCTTAACAGTAACTTTGCTACAGTGATTGAATCATTGTGACATGTAGGGAATGCTTCTACCCATCTAGAAAATAAACAGACAATCACTAAGACATATTTTAACCTGTTATGTCTAGGCATCTCTATGAAATCCATCTGTAACCTAGTGAAAGGACCACCTTCCCGACCTATGGTTCCCGTTCCTACAACTGATTTCCTGTTTGGGTTCATTTGTTGGCAGATCAAACACCTTTGACAAAGTGATTCAGCAATCGTTCTGAACTTGGTATTAAACCATGTTTCCTTAAAAAGTCTAATCATTGAATCTCTTCCAATATGGCCAGGGCCATGATACTTTCATGCAATTTGGTAAAACTACTCTGCCATCTTTGTAAGTCCAAATTCCATCCTCATCTCGCTGTCTACATTCTGCTTTTAACCATGAATTTTTCTCTTCATCATCAGCTTCATTTTGGAAATCTCTAATTTCTTGCCATGTTTCAACAATTGATGTTAGCATTAGTGAATTCGAAACATAATCTCTGTTTTTCTCTCGATTAAGAGCATAATTATTCCTTGCGCAATACTTTGCAACTTCATCTGCATAAGCATTGCCTTTGGTGATAAAATCTTCACCTTTTTTGTGTGCTGCACACTTTACGACAGCGATTTCCTTTGGTAATTGTATGCCATCTATTAATCTTTTAATAAATACTGCATTTTTAATCGGTGATCCTGCTGATGTCAAATAGCCTCTCTGAGACCACAGTTGTCCATAATCATGCACAACTCCATATCCGTATTGACTATCAGTAATTATGGTGATTCTCAAATCTTTTGCCAATTCACATGCACGAATCAAAGCAATCAATTCAGCCACTTGTGCTGAACGAATTCCTTCAAGACATGATGCTTCTTCAACATCTGCTACTGTACAAACTGAGTATGCTGTTTTCAAAACACCTCCCTCTGATCTCAGACAGGAGCCATCTACAAAGTAGACAAAATCTGATTCAGGCAAAGGTTCGTCTTTAATGTCTTGCCTTGGCTTGGTACAATATTCCATAACATCCAAACACTCATGCTCTATATTATTTTCATCAGTAATTTCAGTATCAGGCAACAGTGTGGAAGGATTTAAATTCACACACCTTGCTATTGACACATTATCTGCTCCCAGAATAATTTTCTCATATTTCGTTAATCTGTTGCTTGTCAAATGTTGAGTTTTACTCCTTGTTAAAAGAATCTCAACTGAATGGGGAACATAGACTTTTACAGGGAACCCCATTATGATTCCTTCGCTCTGTTCAAGACTAACACTAGTCGCTGCAACTGCTTTTAAGCAACCTGGTAAGGCCTTTGCAACAGGATCAAGAACTGCTGAGAAATACGCAATAGGCTTTCTCAGATTTCCATGTCTCTGGATTAACACAGACAATGCACATCCTTCCCTTTCACTGCAGTACAGCTCAAACCCTTTTTCGTAATCTGGCATGCCCAGAGCTGGAGCTTCACACAGGCTTCTTTTTAATTTTTCAAAAGCTTCCAACTCAGTTTCAGTAAGAATAATTGGATCTTTTACATCTGATTTTGTCAATTTCTGTAGTGGTTTTGCAATTACTGAAAATCCACTTATCCATTGACGACAGTAACCAACCATTCCTAAAAACATTCTAACCTGTCTTTGTGTTCTTGGAGGTTGCATTGCTTGAATCATTTTGATTCTCTCAATTGTCACCTGTCTCAGTCCTTTTGCAATTCTATGGCCAAGATATTTTACTTCTTGTTTACAAAACTGTAATTTTGCAGGAGACACTTTATGTCCTTCATCTGCCAAATGATTTAAAAGAGTAATTGTATCTGTCACACACTTTTCTCTGGTTTTTGCTGCAATCAACAGATCGTCAATATACTGTACCAATGTCGATCTGCCAGGTAGACTTAAATCCTCCAAAGATCTTTTTAACAGCTCATTGAAAATAGAAGGACTCTCTGTATACCCTTGAGGAATTCTGCACCATGCGAGGGTCCCATTCTGGAACCTGAAAGCAAAAATGTCCTGGCTCTCTGGATGCAATGGAACAGTAAAGAACGCATTGCAAAGATCAATGACAGTATATCATTCTGCATCATGTGGAATCTGATAAAGGATAACTGCTGGGTTTGGAACAACTGGACAGCAAGGAACCACAATTTGGTTAATTTTCCTCAAATCCTGAACAATTCTGAAAGTTCATTTGACTTTTTGATTCCCATGATCGGTAAATTACAAGGACTGCTTTCAATTTCTTTCAAAACACCTTGTTTAATGAATTTTTCAATCACAGGAATGACACCCTCAATTGTTTCTGCTTTCATTTTATATTGAGGAATGTTTGGAAATTATATTCCCTGCTTTACAGAAATTTTAACTGGATCGATATGTTTCATCAGACCCATCTCATTTCCTGTCAAATCCCAAATTTCATTTTTAACGGTTTCCTTTAATTCTTCTGGTAAATTTTCTTTTTCGAATGCAGGAAACAATTTTGTTTCTTCTGCCTCTACCAACAACATTGTCATTTTGTACAATCCATCTTCCTCCATTGTTTGTAATTCAATTCCCTCGGGAGAGCACTATATTCGACAATTCATTTTGCATAATATATCTCTCCCCAGTAAGTTCACTGGACTGCTATTGCAAACTACAAATCTGTGTTTGTCTTTAAAACTCCCTATTTCAACCTGTACTGGATCAGTTAGATCCTTTTTAATTTGTTGATTACTTACTCCGACTACTTGGATGGTATCCCCAGAGAGAGGTAGGTTTTCAATTTCCACTGATCTAACAGTAGAACGGGTAGCACCAGTGTCCACAAGAAAAGTAATATCTACATCATTTACTTTCCCATTTACAAATGGACCAGACTGGTCAACCTCAAGAGTGGCTCCAATTACACACTCTTCCCCCTCTCTCGGGCACCGTCAGAAGCAATCATCAGAATCGCTTCCTTGGTTTTCTGTTAACAAAAATTGTCCTGAAACATTTTGCACATTTTGTCTTTGAGTCCTTATTACCTGATTTTCTCCTCCAAATCCCACACCTGGATTATATTTTTGACTTCCCCCACAATTAGGAAATGGGGGCTGTGGAATCTGATTCTGTTGTTGTGTTAACTGATGCTGTAGCTGTCACTGAAGACTCAGGTCATTCGGTTGACGCTGTAGCTGTAGCTGCAGATCAACATCATTCTGCATCTGTGGGTTTAACAATGGAATTTTAAAATTTCTGGGTGGGTTTTTACAATCACTTTTCCAGTGACCAATCTCGCCGCAATTAAAACAAGGTAATTTCTGTTTTAATTCCTCAACTTTAGCATTATACCTTGGTTTATTATTATTACCGTTAAATTTTCCTTGACCCTGATTCTGGTTTTGATTCTGAACAAAATTTTTATTTTTATTTTCAAGACTAGCTATTTGTTGTTCGGCCACCTTCACTTGTGCCCACATCGCCTTCTCCATTAACTTTTTCTGTTTGACCTCTAACTCGTCACTACAGTATTTAGCTTTTCTCAGGATATCATCAACTGAAAGCGATTGCCATCCGACAATATTATTCCTGATCATTTCTCCAACCTCTGGTCTAAGACTATAAACAAATCTGTAGATAAAATGACTCATATCCTTTTCATCAAATTTTTCATAACCACTATATTGTTTGAAAACCAATAATAATCTTTCGTAAAATGAATGAACTGATTCCTTTGGTTCCTGATTTGTTCTGTCTATTTTTACCCAATCAACTTCTTTTGGGGCAATTTTCTGTTTTAACCAGTAAATCACTTTTTCGTAAAAGTCCATGACTATTGGAGCTGGAGCACCTGTTTCTTTAATTCGCTCCGGTTCCTCTTTTGGCCAACCCACAGCAATTTTACCTTCTGTCCAAAGATCTGATGGGACAACAATGTCGAAAAATCCATCCAGATCAATCCATAAAACTTTCGAAACTTTGATGAATCTATCTACCTGTCGATACCATTCCACAGGTTTCTCTCTCAATCGGGGAAAATCATTCGTGAAATGTAAAATATCCTGTCTCGACCAAGGTACATGAACATAACCTCCACCTGCAATTTCTCTCATTGGAAATTGTTTAGACAATTTTTCCAACTTTTCATCTTCCTTCTTTTTGGTCCATTTTACTCTCCATTTACTCAATTCACCTAACTTTTTTATGTAAACGATCAAATCTTTTATGTGCATTATTCTTCCCATTGTGTTAAAGTTTTCAATGTCTTTCTCTGTAAAATCCAATCTGTAGTGTTTACCGAAATTTTTCTGTTTGTTTAAATCGATATCTAATTCACCTGCCAGTTCTTCTAACTGATCATATTTATTCTTTGTTTTCCATTGAATGCTCTTACAGATGAACAGGAGTTCATTATCACGATAAAACTTTGGACTGTCAGGACCAATTGTTCCAATTATTAATTCTTCCAAGTTTGCTTTTAATTTTGCAACATCAAGTTTTGAATTTGACCCTCTTCTTTCAGAAGACTCAGCATCTGATTCTGCACCCATTGGTGATTTATTAAAAGAACCTTCATTAAAAGTCAAATCAGGCATTCTAGTTTTTTCATGATTAATTTTTCAGCAATCTTTTGAATCTCTGCATTTAAAGGAATTGTCAAACCTGTCTTATTATTTTCTCTCTGTTCAAAAACAGGCTGAACAGGACCAATCGTTACTGGAACTGTCACTGCTTCCATGCCCTTTGTTATCTGCCGAATTAATTCTTCCTTTGATCGTAAATATTCTGAAGTATTTACATTTTCTTCATTTCTGTCAGTTCTCATTAAATTCCTAGGAGCCTCCCTTTCCTTCGGAGTTATTGAAAACTGTCTGCTTCCACTGTAAACACTAGAGTCTATTCCTGTTTCTAATTTTTCTGGAGTTTCAAAAGAGTCAGAATTATTTGGATATAATTTAGGCGATTCATTTATTATAGGTGCACTTGGTATGGTTGCAGTAGAAACCATTGGAGTAGACCATGAATGAGGTTGTCTCAAAGGTTCATTCTTTTTATTAGAAGTAAAAATTTCTTCTAAAACTGCATCCTCAGATTCATTTTCTGTGACAACATTATTTTTCTTTTCAGCTCTTTTTCCACCTGGAGAACCTAAAACCATTTCCCTAATTAAATAGAGACCATCGCACATGTCTCCTTGTCTCCACATCCGCATTCTATCCTCATGCGTTTCTCTTCTATAACTCGGTGTTTTCAAAGGTCTTTTAATCCCACTCGCTTCTCTCTGAAGTTGAACCATTTCATCTTCCCACTCAACTAAAGTTTCAAATTGTGTCGGTCCAGGCTTTGGTATATGAGCTGACATCCTTTCTCTTAAATTTCTTAAAATTCTCATGTTAAAAGAACCAACGTCTGGCCAAATCAAAACGCCGTCGTCCTTTGTATAATGTTTTCCAAACATCAAACCATAGAACAGTATGATAACCATATTCACCTTCCATATACGCTGCAGGTGTTTTGTATTTATGAAGTAATTTACCACCTCGCGTTTTTATTTTCTTGTCAGGTGAGATAAAAATTTTAAACCTTTGAAGCATTGTGGGCTTTTTCTCGACATGTTTAAAATAATAACTCATTTTCCGAATCAAATCCGCTTTTAGTGAAAATGATCGTAAGTTATTTCCTGGATGTTTCGTTACACCAACCAATCCGTGCGCGAAACACACCAACAAGCCAATCACGGTTAAGCTACGTCACTATCTTACTCAACCAATAGAAATGGTGTTTTCTCAAAGAACCAATCAGCTTACAGCTAGTCAGAGTCACGAGAGCCAATTAGAACACAGCCTGTGACGTATGTTACCCAATCACTGCGCGAACAGTTGCTGCGGTTTCTCGTGTCTCACTCTCAGCGCTCACCCCTCCTTCACAAAAAATTTTCACAGCGCCATTTTAAGAACGCCTTTTTCATTGAAATTTTATTTAACAACGACAAGAAAGACTCATCTGTCTGTTTCTCTAATAAAGTGACAGAATTTCAATCGTACAAGAATTCTTTTGCGTGGAATAGACGGCGCTAATCTCACAGAATATACATTCACCGATAAAGTAAACTTTTTACTCTACCCTTCAAACAAGTAATAGTGAACGCGTTTCCCTCTGAATACACATTTAAAGTAGCAATTCAGAGTTTGACTCGAACGGAATTACAGAATCAATTACGCACTTTCAGACGGAAATTATCCCTAACCATACACACATGAAATCTTTGCAGGACTCTCACCTGCTTACATGCACCGTTAGTAAAATAAGCCACGTTATCTTACCCTTCACTCAAGCTTGAATATATACTATTACTTTATCACAGTGAGTTTTAGAACGGGCTCATTGTCCCTATACTCAAAGTTTCAATTTCGTAGATAATCCTCACTATGCACACTTTCACACCTAATTTCCCTAACATGTGTTGCACGGCGACAACACTTGTGATACACGTCGATACCACTATTCTGAAACAGATAAAATGTGCTGTGTGACTACCTTCTCATCACACTATTTTGTACCGGTACAGCTTACGTATAACACGAAAACAAACTCAACATATGTTAGACATCGATCCTATGTAATTACCATATAGTATGTTGGTTACCATAGCAACCATCAAATCTGCTACCAGGGAATTGATCCAGCGGCCTATAGGAAATATGTCATAAATTACACTACCATCTTCACAATATACACTAAAAATCACTATTCAAACACAAGGCCCATAAATCAAACATTTGCAAAAAACAACAAGTGATGGACTGAATGTGGATCAATGTCACACACTCCCCGCATAAATCAAACATGACATATTTTGACCAACTGAATCATGTGGCTTAATTAACCTATTCACAAATTATATACATTTATATACAACCGCGGTAAATGAAAATCATTATACTTAATAAACCCCACTAACTATTAAGCCACTTATGGCGATAAATCTTGCTAATAGTAACCTAATCTCACGAAATAACAAGTCCAGCTTGTTTTCCAAAGTAAGAATTTTATTAGTTATTGTTTAGAAAATTGTAATTGAAATCTTTATTAAAGCATTTTTATTAGAATCATTGCAAGTAATTATAATAATTTTCGAAATTTAAAATTTATTATTGCAATTGAATTTATTAGTTTGACATTTTTTTAAATCTAAGTCCCTAACTATGATAAATAATTGGAAATAAAAGAATAAAGTCTTTGAGGGTTCTTACGTGCTCCAAGGAAAGTTCAACTGCACGACACTCTCATCCAAAGGTCAGCAAAAGCAGCAGCGCCACCCTTCCACGGGGAATGGGTTTTTATACCTTTCTACGCTAATCTAATCTAAGTAAAAGTAAATCTTTTCTGCAAAATTCGGAGTCCCATTGGCTTACAAGTGACAGGCGACGTGTCACCACATTTTTCAAAATATCAGTTCCGTCACTTTCTTAGAGTCCATTGTCTCTAGCATTCGAACAACGAGGCTTCCTCAAGTTGCAACATTACTCGAAGAAAAATGTCATCATGTCGTTTGCTTCCTCGGATGCAAAGTTATCGCACGCTCTTTTGCCGGTTCCTGGCCTTGGCCTTGTCTGACTAAGAAACAGTCAGAGGCACATTACATCCACCAGACTTTGTTACAGCAAAGGAAGCTTTTTCTCTGTAAGGACTCTCTTTCTTGCTCCGTGCAGAATTTTAGCAGACTAGAGTAAACTAGGCCCAAAGCAGCCATCTTATTGGTAACTATTATATAAACAAACACAAAAGAATAATTAATGCGAGAAATATAGTTTGTTCTGTTGCCACCCACCATTGCTAATGATTAACCCATTAGTCTAAATTATCTAGCTGAAGCGAACAAATAAAGCAGCAAATATATCTACCATTCTTCATAAATTCCAACGAAATTCTTTATGCACCTGTAAAGAATAGAGTGACACCACATTGACAAGGAAAGCAAAATAAGCACATGTCACTTTTAAAACAGCCGCAATTAGTCATGACATGACAAATAGACAATGTTAGTTTATTATTTTTCACAAACAGAAAGATGCACAATAATGCACGTCTATGAGCACACATGTTGGTTTCCCGCGTGTTCTGTGTAGATGCAACTTTAAACTAGGTTGAATTAATACACACACACAGCACAAATCGTTAGTAAAATTATTTCTTATTATGGAATTGTGACTTTACGAGTTGAAATTAAAATTATTTCCAAATCTCGCTCCATCACCAATACTTCAATCATTTTCTATGTTTTTGTTGTTGCATATTTATATAGTGCAAACTCGACCCGAAGGTATTGGAGCGCTTTACAAGAGCATCGTTTTCACATTACACATTCAGGCACGGGGAGATTAAGGGCCATATGTAGGTAATTTGTGTTTTGTGATTCTCAAATTGCGATTTTTTGGGAATCGCAAAATGCAATGTAGGTAGGATTAGCAAAAAAATTTGCGAATCCCACTTATTCCTTATTTGCGAATCGCAAATTGAGATTTGCAAATAAGGAATACCTTCTCATTCATTCCTATGGGCTAGAAGGCCAATAGGAATGAATGGGAAGACATTCTCAATTTGCGATTCTCAGGGTTGTAAGGATGTCAATAGGACACCCTTTTGCACCCCTGAAATTAACATGTGTGCACATGTGGCCCACATACATGCTCTAAGGGCATGTATGTGACCCACATGGCACTTTGAAAAATGCCAAAAAATGCATTTTTCAAAGAAATCGCAAAATACCACCATCCTGAAGTTGGTGTTATTTTGCGATTCCTTAAGCCAAGATTTGCACAACTCGGGTGCTTCCTACATTGCAATAGCAAAATAAGGAATCGCAAATTTTGCGATTCCTTATTTTGCAAGTGGGGTTTTGTGTGCTACATAGCACACTGCCCTAGGAAGTGTGCTACTGTAATTCTGTGAGCTCTGTAGTGTGCTCTGTAATTCTGTGAGCTGTTTAAACTGTATTTACTGGGGCCTGTGCACTTCGTTTTTTGGCCAGCAGGGGGAGTAAAGCTTTATTCAAACAGTATTTCGAGTATTTCGAGTTAGTGAAGCTTTTACCTGCTGAAGTCCAAAGTTGTGGATTGAGCCTGTCTGTCTCCTAGGAGATTCTGAACAGGAGCAAGCCGGTGCCCTGACCCCACCCCCAGGATAGCAGACAATTGGCTATTCAGCTACCAGGCAAGTCTGAGCCCTCCTCTCACACCTGCACAGGCCCCTTAAGGCCTTGCTGGGTGCACCCCAAATCATTCTCCTCCATCTTGTGAGTTGCAGCCCACATGTGCCCCAGATTGCAGTGAGCAGAGTCCAGGAAGTGGTAAGGGGACAGACTAGTGCTGTCTCTTCCCAAAACAAAAAGTTGTTTAAAAAACGATTTTCACTTTCTGTGTTTACTGTCTATGCCTGTGGTTGTTACAGTTAAAAATTGTAGTTTTAGCCTGCCTGTAATTGAATATTTTATCACCTGTGTTGTGTTTTAAATGTGTCGTTTTCCCTGCCCATGATTGCCTTCATTCAGTGTGTTGAATTGTGGGATTTGCAGTCCAACCTCTGTAGTTTGTCCCTCTCATTACTTGGTGACAAATCTGTTTTCCCTCCAAATTTCTCCTTTGCTCTGTGCTTAGGCCTGTGTGCTCAAACAGTGCACCCCCAGCCACCATTTTGTGTTCACAAGCCAGTGAGGCCAGCCCCCCTGCCCCCCCCCGAGCAACAGGGATTTTTTACATCAGAGGGTGCTTCTGTGAGCTGTTTAAACTGTATTTACTGGGGCCTGTGCACTTCGTTTTTGGCCAGCAGGGGGAGTAAATCTTTATTCAAACAGTATTGTTAGATTTCGAGTTAGTGAAGCCTTTACCTGCTGAAGTCCAATGTTGTGGATTGAGCCTGTCTGTCTCCTAGGAAATTCTGAACAGGAGCAAGCAGCTTCCAACTCCCTGGCAAGCAAACCTTGTCTGAAGTTGCTGGGACCTTATATGGTGTGGTAGTGGTTGGCACATGTGTAAAGAAAAAATACTGATTGGTGGTTGTATCTGGTGTTTCTATTGGGTTAGGGTTAATGTCCTCATTGGTTGGGTATTTGAGGGTTCTGATTGGTTTCTTGGTCTGTGATTCAATCATTGCAGAGTTGGGACTAGGGCTAGGGTTAGGATTTCTATTGGAAGTAGGGACTAGGTCTTCCTATGTTTTTGGTTGTTGGGAGTAGGGTGGGACTAGGGCTAGGGTTAGACCTTTAATTGGAAGTATCGATTTAGGGCTTCTGGTGTGATTAGTTGTTGGACCAGTTGTGGGACTAAGTGTAGGGTTAGGCTTTCTATTGGAAGTAGGGACTAGTGCTACCTGTACCATTGGCTGCTTGGACTTGGTTTGGGACTAGTGGTAGGGCTAAGGCCTTTATTGGACGTAGAGATCAGGGTTTTTGAACTGATTGGGTGCTTGGACTAGGGTTAAGATTGGCTGCAAGGTCCTGGTCTCCTATTGGTTCTAGATGTTAGGGCTAGTGTTGTAATTGGATAGTGTTAGGGCTAGGGTACCCATTGGCTGAAGGGGTCACCTGATTACTAGGGTTACAAAAAAGGCCCGGCTTAGGGCGTCTCAGCCCGGGCGTCGAGGCTAAGGGTAGAGAGGACAAGGGTAGTTGCCTGTTTGGGCTTGTTAAGGGTGGAGAGGACAAGGGTAGTTGCCTGTTTGGGCCTGTTAAGGGTGGAGAGGACAAGGGTAGTTGCCTGTTTGGGCCTGTTCGAGACTGGTCGGGACTAGGGCCAGAAATGCTGCCCTTTTTCTCATTTAACAATACCCAGCCCACACCATCCCCAACCCAAAACATAGCAACACACTCACACCAAATATACACCACGCACAACACTATGCACAGATTAATGTACCAGCATGCACCACCAACCCAACCAAACCACATCTACACACCCTACTATCCCAACTACCACACATATCCACCATCACCCACAAACAGTACACAACTCTATCCTATACCACTAACCAATACACTCATTACTAACACGCCAATCAACACCATAAATAACTACATCCCACTCAGACACACTCTCCCTGCTGTAATTACACCTAACAGTCCACCTTTTATCACTAACAAATATATAGTGATCCTTCCATCAGTTGACTTAAAAAAAATAAAAAATAAAAATCCTTCACTGTTTTATACCTCCACTATCCTTTTTCTATCAAAATTAACAGACTAACATGTTCACTTCTCAAATTCCATATTTCATATTCAACTATACTAATATACTGCCCAAATAACTGAATAACATATCTACTACTCAAATTACTTCATATTGATACTATACTAATTTTCAATACTAATCCTTTATGGGTTCAGGAGTGGCGTGCTACTCGCCAAAAAAGCGCTTTAACACCCATCAGGGGTAACAAGGGCTATATAAATGCAAATCTTTCTTCCCCTTTTATCCATCCGCTATCCTTCTCACTCCAAGTAACAGACTAATATCCACCACTGAAATTACCTCATATTTCACCATAATAATTCACCACTAATCCTTTATAGGCTCCTTGATTAGCATGCGTCAACAAGCGAGCGATAAATAAATACAAACTTTTGTCCTACTCTATCCTTCTGCTATCATTCCAAATCCAAATAACTGACTAACCTATCCACCACTTAAAATGTACTTGCATGTTTCACTATAATAATTCAACACTAATCCTCTGTGGGTCCCGGAGTAGCATGCTACCCGCCGAAAAAACGCTTAGACGCCTTGTCAGGGGTAGCAAGCGCTATATAAATGCAATTACAATACAATACAATACAATTTAATGCTGTGCTAGAGCTGCGGCTGGCATGTCACTTTAAGACACATTTTCTGCTAACATATGGCGTCACAGACATTTGCCAAATGTTTATGTGTGACCTCTTAAGCCTAAAGTAGCAGTGGCTTAGCTCACTCAATGGCTGGCACATTGCGGTGGCGGCATCATTTTTTCGTCTTTCACCATTTGCCACTCACATTTTTTTTTTTTAAATCATTGCATCCACTTATCAAAGCCTCATCTGTAGGATTTGTCAATGCTTGTTCAAAATTGAAATGTGCTGGACAACCTAGAAAGTAGACAAATCTGAATTGGAGCCACAAATTACATGAACGCGACCAAGTTTAATCAACTTGTACCATCAGGACTTGGTCCAATAAAGTAAATCAAAGGCAATCCTAAGGATTCCTACCTCCATCCTTCATTTGTTACCCATGGTGTAGATTGCCCTCCCCGCCCTCCTGCCACCGGCTGTTCATGTTGTTGCTTGCTCCCACCTTCCCTCCTTCAGTTGTTTTCCCCCACGTGCCCTCTCTCCTTCCTTCTGTTGTTGCTTGTCTCTCCCACCCTCTGTTTTCTGTATGCTTGTTATTTTTGGCAATATAGCCCAAATAAAAGTATCGAAGTGCTTTAACCAATCAGCTTGGCATTTTCAAGTTTCTCAACAAGTGTTGGATCAGCACTCCTTCGTTGGAGTAACTGCTTATAATATTATGTACACTGCAAAATTTATTTTCCTAAAAATGGAGCAGTGAAGCACTACCTCGAATTCTCGGGATAAACAGCGTGTTTACTTGTAAAGGGCACAGTGGGTCTCGCGCTCGGGGCATTTTGCTTTTATATCAAATGTAAAGGTGCTTAATTTGTAAAAATAAATAAAAGTGCTGCATGCCTAAATATATATAGCTCATAGGTATACTTATAGCTGCTTCTCTGGTCTCATCAATAATTCCTCATTCTAAGTCCTCTAGGCAGTGCTGCAGCTGTGTCGCTGTTCATACGGCCACAACACTCCAATCCAAAATACATTGGTATTTACAATGCAAATTGCTCTAACTCTAAAAAATGCGAGACCTACTGCATTGCAAATGCTTGTTTTTTTTTGTATGCAACCGTTTCCCAATTGCGTGATGTCTGGCTCCACATGCCAGTCTACAGAGCATGTTATCAGGGCGTGGCAGAGTTGTATGCATGTATTTAAAATGTTGGGCTGCATCAGTTTGTATTCCTCTTGTAGCTGTGTTAATGTTTTAGTTCCGCCATTTCTATTATGTCTCATGTGTAGAATATTTCTCGAAGGTCCCATTCATGGAAGCTCCTCAATCTAGTTACTTTGGGGCATATTACCAAAAACTAGCGATATTTATCGCTAAATGGGTTTAGCGAGTTTTTTTTTATCTCCAAGCTTCGCCAGACATTATCGCAGAGATAACGTGCTATTAGCAACGTTTATCTCTAAAGCGATAAAATATCCGGCGTTAGCGGCGAAATGCATGAATATCGCTGGCAATCCAGCGATATTCACGCATTATCGCCAATGGGGACTTAGCCAGAATATCCACCTACCATTGGATATAATGGCTAAGAACTGGTCTGAGCAGGCGTTAGGTTTTGGAGATATTCACGCTTAGCGCAAATATTTTCATCGCTACGCCTGCCTTGCTAATAGCCAATAGCGACGTTAGCGACTGCTTTCAGTCGCTAACAGGTTGGGTACGCCCACTTTGCATGTCATTATCGATAAATATCGCTGACATGCAAAGCGGGCCCCAAACCGCTCGCTATCGCCTACAAGCTGTCGCTAACTGCTGTTAGCGACAGCTTGCTAATAGGGCGATAGAATTATCACCGATTAGTGGCCGGAAACGGCCGCTAAAGCGGTGATAATCTAATATCGCCAGGCTTGGTAATATGCCCCTTTGTTCAACAGGATTCTCGCCCATCAAGGAGTTTTGCTGTCTGCAAGTGTTGAACCAAACAACTCTGTGTTTATCACACAGGATCAGAGAATTTGTACCGGTCGGAATGTGTTCCTAAGCTACACCATTTCAAAGAATGACAGAATACTGTCTGTCATAAATACTGTGTCCTAAATATGGTCTGCAGAAATATTGCTACCTTGGAATTAATATAAAATCTACACTCAGTGGGACAATATTTTTAAACTAAAATCAGAACACAATAGTTGTTAGATGAAATCTCGATCACCTTTCTGGGCAACCAATGTCACTTGAACAAAAGGAATGGGCTGAATGTGCAGCCCTGCCTCATTCTCTCAGCTCTTTCAGAGGAGAAGACAACAACAGTTTGTGATTGTCTGGAGAATTTGCAGACTGATATAGACATTCCCAAGGAGGATTATGAAATGTCTTCTATACTCTTCGTCAGTGCTTAATTTGTAAAATATTAAGTGCCAGGGCCCTGCCCAGGAAGCCACAGCAGCTTGCACCACCCATCGCCACTATCATTGCTGCCAAAACAACTACTAGCCATCACTCTTGCCTGCAAGAGCAACAGTTCAGATTATTCCAGGTCCTCAACGCTAAAGGAATGGCTGGGCGGCAGGAATTTGTATTTTTAATGTATATTGTATTCATAAACAACTATTGTTCTGCTCATGTCTTAATTAGATGAGCAGCGCCCCCACGTGGCAGACTGTCCTATGTGCGGTGTTGACAATTAAGTGCTGTTTTTATTTTTTGGTTTCAATAAATGCTCTTTATTTTCATTAGTTGCAATTCCTTTATGTTTCATGAATAATAATAATGTATTTATTGTTCAGTTAATTAAAACCATAACAATTTTACAAACACTATTTAAAAAAAGAGCACATTGCGAAAAGTTACATTTCTCTAAAAACGTCTTAAAATGTATACAATTGTAAAAGTTACCCAGTGCTGGACGGGACCTGCCCATTGAAAGCTCTGCTTCTGTCCATATGGACTCACTCTCTTTACACATGAAAACCAAGGCCTGTGATATCTATTCACTGTAAAGTTCTCTCCATGGCAACTGTTATTTTTCATCAACCCACCTATGTTAGTGATGTGTGCCAAGTTATCTCAGGTGGATGACCTCTTTCCATCACCATCCCATTGCCTGACACTCATCCTCCCTATAGTTTTTCCAGATATCTGCCTAGAGTAGGGAATGTTTTACTGTCTGTGCATCCCTTAGGTATTCTTTGAAGTAGTGAGCATGACTTGCTCTGCTCTACCCAGTCTGGCAACTTACCTGTCTTGCAACTCCTACGTGATGCTTCTGGCCTCCAAACAGTATAGGTGACTGTTCAATACTTCCTCCCCCTCCTACAGGACTTTTTGAGTGTGCAGCTTTGTCAGAGCGGTGATATCACACGTTTTCTTTCAATTAATCAACCTAGGCTTGATGTGTCTCATACTAATTGCTAATGCATATTTAACATCAAATGCTACCTGTGTGGTACCCACTGAGAGGTGATAGCTTTCCTCTGGGTTTTTTGGAACCTATTCTGCTCACTAATGAACACTGTTGCCACAAACCCTGAGTTTGCAGTGGTTTCATCTGCCTCTGTTGTGCCTCGTGGTTTGCCCAATGGTTTGCCAAGGTGGATTAGTATGAGTTATGTACCATCTGTGAAGGCCATATGTTAAAGGGACTGCTACCAGTATTCATTGATATGCCTCATACACTAGGCTTCTGGATTTTATGGCATACGTTCACCAGGGAGTTGGTCAAGTGCAGTTTCCCAACCACTTCCCTCTCTCTTGACTTGTAAAAATAACTTTTCCACAAAGTAGTAGTTCTTGCAGTCCATGGAGGATTTCTATTTGAGGTGCCTCCTAGAGCCACTATCATAGCCACACCTACCTTAATAATCATTGCAAAGTTAATAGGTCTTGTCTTTAGAATGCAAGTGTAAAGCTATTGGCATTGCCAATGTTTGTTTGTTAATTTTTGAACAGATAAGAGAAAAGCATTTCAAAATACTGGAGGCAAAGCAAACACATATGCTCAAGTATCTTGAAAGTTGTGTGTACAGCGTTGCCAAGCTCAGTGATAGGTTACATGATAAGCACTGTTTGAAACAGATAGCCGTGTTAACTTGCATAGCTTCCAGTGTTTTGTTCCCAGGTGTTCATTCCTGTGGTGGCCTCAACTTAGAGACTGGGACCAGTTAATATACAACAGGGTGGCTTCAATAATATTATGTGACATTACTGACATGAAGTTGAACCATGAAATAAATAACACAACACAATACCACTACATGCAACATGATTCAACTCCACAAATGTACACTCTGCTCAATACCACATCAATAGACCCCACATAAAATCACTGTCACATAGCAACAATCCACATAGATACTCCAGACCATACCACATAATCTCAATCAGCATAATTACACCCAACACAACACAGATTCATGCCACACAATTCAACTCCACACATTTCCATTCCACACCACATACTTCAACACCAAACCACACTATTAAACTCAACACAACTGCACAACATACCATATACATCCAATCCATACCACACATTCCATATCATGCCACAGAATTTAATAGCACACTACATAATTACATTCCACTACAGTACTCTACAACACAAAATACCATTCCAAATAATTACACTCCATGACGCACAATTCCACAACACATAATTCCATTAGACTCAATACCACATAATTACTATTCACATAATTCCACTGCACACCATGCCACTTAATTCCCCTACACAAATTCACTCCACACCACACAATTCCACCACACACAGTTCCACAACTAACAATTCCAATTCAACCCACATAATTCCACTCCACAAAGCATACATCCACTCCACTCCAAGCCAAAACACATAGGCAAAAGACATTGTAATTTACAACACCAATAGCTCTAACTCTCACTAGTGCGAAACCGATTGCATTGCAAATGCTTGTTATTATTGCAACTTTATCAGCATATCCATGTAATACCATTCTAAGGGCTTGGTTCTCTGTGGTTAAAAATCTATAAGTGTCGTTTTGGAAATGTGTGCCCATGATTTTCCTTTTTTTCTTAGAAGTAGACTCTATATCAGAGTGCTCACTGGTATACTTGGTATATTTTGGAGGTGTTTAGCCTTATGCTATCCTCTCAGTGATTTATTTGCTTGACTAACCTTATGCATTTTGCCTTATGTAATGAACTTTTATTTTAAAAACAACTTGCTTGAATCTTGCACTGAATGAATTTTCTAGTGTGGATTTACTTAGTGGGTGTTCAGGAGTGCCTAGGGTTCTCGTCCTTTGGGCATTCGTATGGACCCAATCTGTCTAATTGACCATTTAAATGCTAAAACATCAACACTATAGGAAACAGGAAACTAATATTGCCATACAAGGCAATGAATGGTAAGGACCGGCCAATACCAAGCACACTGTAGTTATTGGTGCTGTCCACATTTAGGGCCTGACTTAGAAGCGGGTTACTCTGTTAACAAGCATTTGCAATGCAATAGGTCTCGCATTTTAGAACCGTTGACCTATTGGTATTGTAAAAGTCAATTACTTTTATTATTGCAGATGCACATAAATAAATAGCATTGTCATCTACAATATGAATAGGTAAACATCTCTCAATTGAGAGACCTATTGCATTGCAAATGATTGTTAGATGTGGGCAGGGTCGTGCTAAAGTCCGATTGCTCCACCTACCAACATGAAAGAGCTATTGCTGCAGATTCCAGATCCAACCTGGCCAGAATCGCAAGATGAGGGATCTAGAGTGAGAAGTATCTATATGAAAATTGTGTCCCAGTTACACTCTGAGGTACATTTGTATTTCTAGTGAGACATCTTTTTGAAAGACAAAGTAAACTATTATGAGTCCATCTTGTAAAATACGTTGTAAAGTCCACCAGGCTAGTCATCCACAGGTGGTCTGCTAAATACTAAGAGGAGAAGTCTGAAACCTCTCTCTAGTCCAGGTGTTTCCAAACCTTTCTGTAACCAGAGCTACTTATTTTCAATGAAAAATTTCTAGAGCTTCTAATAATGTTGGCCTTATATTAGAAACCACATCATACAAGATTATAGTAGCGGCCACGGTATTCAACATTACCGGCAGTGACCACCTAGTGCATCCGGCAGGGTTGCCAGCAGTAACTTTAAAAAGTCTTTGTCAATTTGAAATCCTTTTACATAGGTAGTACATAACAGCTGTAGCTGAAATGATTATTGCACCAAGGTAATAGTATTAGTAATTAGTCTCCCCAACGCCACATGATTTATCACTTGGCTTCAAAAGTAATTTGGAAATTCAACCATTTTTCTCTAATCATCATCTTAGGAGCTCTTAAAATACATAACTTTTTATCTTGAATAAACACTTTTTGATTTGGCATAAACATATTAAATCAGCTAAACTTCTAAGTTTGTAAAGTGGGCTGCACACAGGAAAGCTACTCAATGGGAGGTGGAGAGCTACTCGTTGGAGAAGCCTGCTCTAGTCTTTGATACACTGTGAGTTTGTGCAAGCATGGTGGTATGTATAAATGGTGCTCTGCTTTAACGCAATATAAATGGGACGGCGAAATGTGTTGGGGAGAAGTTAATAACTGCACATCTTTTAAAACGAACGGCTAACTGTTGAACAGGAATGATTTCTGTAACATTAATAGCAGGGTGTGGTTCACCATATGTAAGATCAATAAAGGTGGTGATAATGCAATTTGTCCAATTCGCACTCCCACTGGAAAATGTTATCTGATCAAGTAACACAAGACTATTTCTTAGACAGGAGATCACAAAACTTCAATGTTAAATTTTATAAATAAATACAAGCACAGTTAAGTGGTTAATTAATAACATTTTTAAAAGGACAACCCCCATTCCTTCTTTTAAAACAACCATGCAAAGGCATGTGCACCATGTGCTTTGCTTACGAAGCGTGCTGTGACAAAAAGGTGCTCTTTATAATTAATTCAGCTATAAGTAGTTAAGAAAGTCACCATTCCGTAGCGTTTGACTCGAAGGTGTACCCAGCAGCGTCTCTCAAATTATGAAGTCTATTTCACTGCACTAGCAGTGGGCCGGAGCCGCCGGAGAGCACGAGAATGCACTAATAGCGGGCGACAACGGGCGCCGATACGGGCAGGAGAGAAGGGAGGAAGCCGCCAAGAGTGCACGTATGGACTGTGGCGTTGCACTGGGCGTGCGCCTACATGTTTGTAGAGTGTGGATGTGGAACAGTTTGAGTTGTGGTGGATCTGGAACCGCATCTTGTGGCATATGCCGAATGTTGAATAAGAACCATACCCTGTGGTAAATAACTGTTCTAGTACACACAGTTAATGGTCGTTGCATAATGCAGATGGGGAGGAGGTGCCGCACACGCAAACTCCCGCCGGGTAAACGCGACATTTAAAAAATATGGAGAAGTGTTGAATTTGCCACCCAAACGAACTCCCGTGGGCTGAACGCCACATTTAGAAAATATGGGCAGAAAGCGAGGGGTGAAAAGCAACAATTAAAATCAGATGGGGTGGAGGTGCTGATAAAAGTCTGCTACGGTCTGAAAGTAACAATAAAAACAAGACGGAGGGAAGAGAGGGGAGGGGGGAGGAGAAATGCGACACGGCGGGAAGGGGCAGGCAGGATGACTCAGGGGAGGGGGCGGAGCGGGGCAGAGCGGCATGTGGGTGTGAAGAAGCCGGGCCTTTGAAGTGAAGCTAAGCTTCACTTCAAAGGTGTCGGAGGAATGCGGGCGGCTGTGCACGCGCTTTTAAGCTCAATGCACATGCGCATTGAGCTTAAAAGTCACGGGCACTGCAAGGAATCGCCACGATTCCTTGCAAGTTAGATAAAGAGTCGATGAGCCCCTATAGTCTCGCTTGCTCGATGCGCATGCGCATCGACAGGCGAGACCTAAAAATGTGACGGGTATGCTATCTGATGTGTCACAAGTGCATTATATACAATAGCACATGTAGTACGTGAGATGGGATATCGGTCATGTTTGTGATGGACTAACCAATCCGCCGAACTGTAAATCACACCCTAAATGTTCAACAACAGCAAGTTAACAGTTATCCGTAGGGGAGACCTTAAAATAAAGCGACTGGACATACTCTAACTTATCTTTGATTCATTCCCTTTAGGAAATTGTAATATTTATGAGGTAATGTTTCTAGCATTGCTGCTCAGTTAAATACCATTAAAGGAACATGTGCATAAGATCAGCTAGTCCATACTTAATGAAATCATGAATTTCTACTAGTAGTAGGAAAATATGCTAGACAGTAAAACGTTGGAGGATTGGACATAGGTCAGCAATGCCGGTGCACCCAAGGGGGCACAACTAGGGGACCCGAAAGGTGCTTTCCGACAGGGTTTCCATGTCAGACAGACCGGCATGGAAACCATCGGCCAGATTCATCAATGTCCCGTTTTGCGAGTCCTTAATAGCGATTATTAAGGAATCGCTATTAAAGACTCGCAAAACAGGATTCATGTAGAAATCGCAAATAAGGATGCGATTTCAAGGGTGCCAGGGGTGTCCAAAGGACACCCTGTGGCACCCCTGAAATGAAAATGTAGACTGATGTTGCGCACACACATGTCCAAGTGACATGTGTGTGTGTGTAACATACAACTTAGAAAAATGCACTAAAGTGCATTTTTCTATGTTTTAGCTATTTACCACGAAGTCAGACTTCGCGGTAAATAGCGGCCAAAAATTGCGAATTCCAATTCTGAAATGGTTCATGAATTGCATTTAAGGAATCTCAACTAGAGATTCCTTAAATGCAATTCCTCGCAATACAGCGATTTCGCATTTTGCGATTCTTGCATTTGGGATGATGAATCCCAAATGCAAAAATTGCGCTCGCGAAGGGCCAGATTCTCATAATCTGGCCCTTTGCGAGCCGATTTTCCCTTGATGAATCTGGCTGCATGTCAGAAACCATTATCGTAATCTCAAGGGGGGAAATGCCTGTCCTTGAGATTACTTGCCGGATTCCAACTGGTCGACAGGCTCTCCGAGCCCATAGGATGCCAGCCTGAATGACCAGAAGGTTTCCTTTCCAACATCCTCCATTGTAATGAGAGGGTCGGAAAGTAATCCGACATGCCCACTACGATGCAGCTCGCAACGGAGCCTTCCGAGCAGCATCGAAGTCGGACCCTTATTTGTTATGTATTGTACTTATCATTTAATGTAATTGTGAATGTTTTCTTTGTTCAAAGTAAACTGTAACTTTGAATTGTTGATTGTTTTTCTTTTTTTTGTCCTCATTTGACATAACCTCCTTCCACAGAAACTCGCCAACCACCACACGTGTCTGCCTTAAGGTACTTTAGCGATCTATCCTCCGCCCTGACCTTTTCCAGACCCGATGTTTTATTGGGTGGGTGACCAGCCTTATAGATGGAAAACGGGGAAACTCCAGCCATCGGTATTCAAACCTGACGAACCCAGGATTTACATACGAGAAAGGCCACATCCTGGGGTCTCTGGAGATTAATCAGCATAATCATAGGACCCGGAAAAAAAAAAACGGGAATCCTATCTCCAGTTGATTAACAAATCCCAAAAGGACAGATTTCTTTTGCTACATGATCTGGCCAAGTATGTTTTTGAAGTTTCGTACAGCGATGTTAACCAGGCTGCGTGTGATGGAGGTATAACATCCACCCAAAATCTACATATATGTCGACTTGCCAAAATAATTGAATAAAAAAGAAGGGACTTTGCCTGACCGGTTACATTTTCCTCCAATCCAAAAATTATTAAGGGGCGGGTGATATTCAAGGATATATTTAGGATCGAATCCAAGGTGACCTTCACTTCTTCCCAGAACTGCATAATTACAGGACATTCCATAAACATATGTGTGTCTGGAGCTGTCAGCAAATTGTACTTGTTACATTTCTTCCCTGGAAGAAACTTTGAAAGCCTAAGGGGTGAGAGGTAGGCATGATGTAGAGTAAACAGATGATTATGTCTTAACCAGGCTGCCTTTACTGTTTTATAGAGGAAATTGAAAGAGCTCGTCCATAAGTCTTCGCACTGAAAGGTCAGGATATTTCCCCATAACTTTTCCGGCAAAACAAAGTCCCCATCCGCCTCCTCGACCATGCTCCAATACCATTTTGCCACTACCTTGCCCCCTTCTGGCTTTTCAACCAGTTGTTGTTCCAACTGACTGGATTTCCCCAATTGACGGCCCCTCTTGCTTACTGTTCGTGCCCAACTGTCCATCTGTATATATTTAAACCTGGAAAGAGCTAGGCCCACCCTGTCCCTCAGCACCTCCCAATCTTGAACCCTTCCATCCACCAGTAACTCTCCCCATCTAAATATCCCAGCCTCCTTTATCGGGGTTGCCAAAATGTCCTGCATACAGGGTGGCAGCCCAGGAGAATCCCACACCGGAGCAAAATTGGAGTAATAATGTAGCCCGATTTTCTTTTTGATCTGCACCCAACTTTTTATGACAGACTGTAGAGTCTTTAATCTGACCTTTTTAAAGTATTTTATGTCGCCAAACTTAAATAAAAATCTGTCTAACGGAATATCCGCTCCCCCAATCATAGCCCTAAACATAGCCCCCAAAGATGATGTTACGGGGGTTTTAAGAAGCATCCTGGAGTAGGTCAGCTGAAAAGCCCATGCGTAATACAACAAATCTGGCAATGCCAATCCTCCCTTCTCCCCCCTCCTTCTCAGCTTCTTCCAAGACAACCTAGCTATTTTTTAATTCCAAATAAAAGAATTTATCTCTCGTGGCTTTTTTCCAATTTTTTTTGATCAAACATCAAAGGAATAGAATTGAAAATAAACGTAAACTTTGGAAGAATGGTCATTTTAACTAGGTTTGTTCTCCCAAAAAGGGAGAGTGGCAAAAATGACCAAGATTTCAAAAGATTCCTACACTCCGTGGCAACCCGATCCAAATTTGTCTGTGCCAACCTTCCTATTTCTTGGGTAATACGTATTCCCAGGTATCTCATAGATGTTGCAACTGTTAATTGTACATTAGAAATATTCCAGCACATAATCTCAGTTTTACTGGGGTTGATATCATAACCTGAGATCTGTCCAAACTCTTCCGCCTTTTTGATTTCCACCGGGAAAGCTCTCTGGGGATCTGATGTGTAGACCAAAATGTCGTCCGCATAGAGAGCTATCCGCTTCTCCCACTCACCAAATACAAAAGGGGGGATGTCTGCTTCCTCTCTCAAAACTTGGGCAAATGCCTCAATATAAAGATTGAATAGGAGAGGGGAAAGCGGACATAACTGCCTGGTTCCTCTGGTTATTTTTATCGGGTTTGTAAGGGTACCATTAACTAGCAATCTTGCCGTGGGAGCCCTTTACAGTTTCTTGATGACCCTACAGAAGACCTCCCCCAGCCCAAACCTTCTCATCACCTCCACCAGATAGGGCCAATTGACCCTGTCAAAAACTTTGGTGGCGTCTAATGTCAGGGTGGCCAATGGAAGGGAAAATGTAGTTGCAATATCGATTGCCCCCACCAAATCTCGTGTATGATCAGCCAACTGCCGCCCCCTTATAAAACCCCTTTGATCTGAATGAATTATCGAGCCAATTACCTCCCCCAATCTAGATGCCATGATAGATGTAAACATTTTGTAATCGTTATTTAAAAGGGAGATTGGCCTATAGGATCCACAGTCTAAAGGATTTTTGCCTGGCTTAGGTATAAGAACAATCGTGGCCTCATTCCAAGAATCAGGGGGATTTTCCCCTCTCAGAAGAATGCCATTAAGGAGAGCTGTCAGTGTTGAAACTATAACAGGACATATCTCTTGATATAATTCTCCAGGTAGCCCATCCGGACCCGCCGCTTTCCCCCTCTTCAGACGACCTATCGCTTTCCCCACCTCCTCCTCTGAGATCTCCTTCTCTAAATTAACCCTTTGTAGTATTTGCAGATATGGTAAGGCAATGTTATCTAACCACCTATCCCTAGCCTCCGGGTCATCCCTGACCTCTTCACTGTATATTTCTTTGAAAAATTATTGAAAAGCGGTCCCTATCTCCTGATCCGATGTCCTGACAGTGGGTTCTCCTTCTCATTTGATCTCTTTAATGTACTTTCTTGCCTGTTCTACTTTAACTTTCCAGGCGAGGACCTTTCCTGCAGCTTCCCCAAATTCAAAATGTGAAATTTTGCTCGCCTCCCATCTTTTTGTTAGTCGTTCTTATAGTATCGTTTCAAGCGGACCCTTTAAGGTGACCTGTTTTTCTACCACCTCCGGGGATGCCATAGCGGAACCCAACTGCCCATCTAATTTAGCCAGCTCCATCTCAATGGTTTGAATTTTCTCTCGGTACATTCTCCTTCTGTGGGTTGCTCTGTTAGTTATACAGCCCCTCATATAAGCCTTCATGGCATCCCAGACAATATTAAGGCCTGCCAAGTCCAGGTTTGATTCTAGAAAGAACTTTACCTCCAATAACAGAAAATTAATCTCATCCTCCTCTAATAGGATCGTGCGATCAAAAGACCATGCGGATTCTTTCTTATAAGTGGCCCTTTGGAGGTCAAATATAATGGCCATATGATCTGACAAGTGTGAGGGAAGATAGGCTAACCCCACAAGAGAATCTTTTAGAGTGTAGCTAAAAAGGGCGTAGTCAATTCTTGACTTGTGCTTGTACTTTAGGTTTTGAAAAGAAACCCCCAATTTATTTCCTGCCTTTCCCTCCATACAGCGGCTAAACCAAAACTTTCCATTATCTCCTGCAAGGCCGCCCTTCATTCTGATAGGGTAACAGCTCTTGACTTAGACGACTTGTCTAGTAAAGGGTTAAGCACAATATTGAAGTCGCCAACCCAGATAACTGGATCCTGTAATAATATAAGTTGATTCTGAATTTCTTTCAAATGAGAGGGGTCGTCTTGGTTCGGCCCGTAGTACCCCACCAACGTCAATGGATTACCCTCTAATACAATTCTCGAAATTAACCATCTCCCACTATGATCTTCCTTGCACTCCAAAATTTGCACTTTTACCGATTTCTTGAAAATTATTAGTATCCCTCTTATGTTAGCGGTTTGGTCTGTACATAAAAACGCACCTACCCATCTCTGTTTCTTTAGTATCTCACAGACCTCCGTTTTAAGTAAATGTGTCTCCTGGATGACAATGGCCTGCGCCGGAGAATCTCTAAAATATTGTAGGCATTTATACCTTCGACTCCTTACACGCAGGCCATTGACATTCCAGGAAAGGAACTTTATGGAGGCCATCTAACTAGGAGTCTTTTTAACCGACCCAATAAACTGATTTCTACTAGCCATAGGATCTACTTTGATTATCTGATGAGAAAAAAATTATAAGGCAGACTAAATTGCTCAACCTGGTGAGGTCTGACTCCTGAGGATTTTTATTGCTTTCCCCCTTCCCCCTCTGTGCCCCCGTAGTCCCCCCCCCCCCACCCTTGGAAAACCCCTCCTTTCTTACTCTTTCCAGATGTATGGCAAGTTTTACGTCCTCCCCCCCTGCTCCCATCTGCACCACTGCACCCAATTTTTCTTACAAAGTTAGTTAAGTTGTGAAAAGTACATTAAAAATTGAGTTTAAATTTGCATTTAAATTATGCTGGTCCGATCTCTTCTCCCTTGGACCCACCTCTTTCTAGAAAGGCAACCGAATGAAACGAAAAGTCTTGTTATCTCCTTTTGTCTCTCCCCTCTTTATTATATATTTACAAACTCTTTTTAAATCTCAACCTAACCTTTCATTCATCGTCTAATTAATATATACATTATTTACTTATAAATATAGATTTTGTTTTGGTTTTTTAAATCTCCTTTTTTTCCCCATCTTCTTCCTTTTTTTCTTGTCTCTTTTTTATCTCTTTTTTTTTATTTTGTCTTCTTTATTTCTTTTAAGGTTGTTTTTTTTCCTTCTCTTTTTTTCCTCCTTTTTTCCCCTTTCCTTCTCTCTCGTTTTTTATTAAAAAAAAAATGTATGCCTCCTACACCCCATAACCTACCCCCGTGATTTACCATTTCTCTCTATAAACAATAGCAAAAGGAAGAAACAAAAGACGGAAGAAATACAAAACACCTATCTGGCCCTTTCTGTTAGATTCTCCCCCCTCAAGCTCTCCCCCATTTTCCCTAAAAATGTGTCTACTTCGAAGGGGGATCGAAAATTGTACATCTTATTATTGTACATTACCCGCAAAAAAGCGGGGAATCGCATCTGGACCGTGGCCCCGGATGCCCTGAGTTTTTCCATCCTCTGACCCAGCTCCCATTGCCGGTCTAATGTAACTTTTGAGAGGTCTGACCTGATTTCTCATGAAAAATCAGGACTTTTAAGCGTCTTCGCTTTTAAAGCAAGATTCAGGATCTTTTCTTTCAAAGTATAGGTCTGAAAGTTTATCAGTATTTTTCGTAGTTTTGTTCTTCCGGAGTTAAGGCGAAAGGGATCACGATGAACCCGCTGAATGTCTCTGTCTAGAAACTCTGCTGTTTCATCGAAATTTAGAGTCCTTCAAGAGCGAAACCACAAACGCTTTTAGATCCCCCCCCTCTTTCCCCTCAGGGACTTTCAAAATCCGCACGTTGTTCCTTCTAGAAAAATTTTCAAGTGACTCGGCCCTCTCCTTCAAAGCTTCTCCTTCCCTTCGTAATGTCTGGATCTTAGATTCCGCCACCTCCAAATTCGCTTTTATGGAGCCCACCTCTCCCTCTAAGCTCTCTGTCCTCTCGAACAATCCATCTACTATTCCTTCCAATGTTTCACAAGCAGCACTTATTTCATTTTGATTTGCCTTGGATATTGCAAAGTCACTTCTAATTTCCTCCCTCATGGCTGACATCGCAATCAAAATGGTTTCAATAGAGTTTTTTTTACTCTCTCCCTCCTCCCCCCTTCCCCCAACCTCCTTGCAAGTGTTCGTCGTGGAGTTTATAACCTCCGTATCCTGAGCTTGAGTAAGATCACCAGAAGGGATAGGGGTAAAGGTGGAGATAGAGTTGGTGATAGGGATGGAGGTGAGATGAGCGAGCGAGGGGAGGGCAAGGAGGGAATGCGGGGATGTCAAATCCCCTAAAGGGAGAGCCTGTAATGGTGAGGGCATTTCCGGGGTAAGATACTTACTTATAAGCCCCCCTTTAGAGGGGTCTGCGCTTATTTCAGCCATACTTGTCTTTTTTGTTAAGTTTCCAGACTTTTCGGTATTAATAGCTAGGACCTGGTGAAAACTTTAAAGAAGGAGCGGAGCGAAGGATTAACCCGAGCCGCGCTGTTCAATTTACTTTTGTCTTTACCCTTTCTTCTCTTTCCAGTCTCCTTACACACGTATCCACCCTTGCCCTTCTTGCTGGGAATCTCCGGATTCCGACCTCCCTCTACCTTTCTTTATCTGAGCTGGATGTATTAAGTGAATGCTCCTCCTCCGGGCTTCTTTGGCCAAGTTTTACCCCGGTTTTTGTACCGCGTAAGCCCTTTCCTCTTCCCTGCCTTTATCCCTTATTTTTTGCAGGTATGCTACCGGGCGATTGCCACTTATAAATAGAGTTAGTGGTATGGTTAGTGCAAGCCCCCCCTCTTCCAGCTCTCCCCCAGCCCCAGCTTCAACCTCAAGTTCAGAATCACCTCCTGCTTCACACTGCCCTTTACCCGCGACTAATGTTATGGAGGCCCCAGCATTGCCTTGGTCATCCACTATGGCATTCTGCCCCCGCTGTCCCTCCCCCCTCACCAAACCTCTCTGCAGAAGCCCGCGAGCCACCGCCCTACGACCTCTCCTTAGCTCCAAGGCTGCTTTTCTCCACTTCGAAAGGCAGGCGGGGGGATGGAGTCTCTCCACTGAAATCAAACACATCGGCTCCCTCCTTGGGGTCCGCCGAGAAGAAAACCGCCACAAGGCTCAGGTGAAGCGGATCCAAAAAAAAAAAAAAATATACGCTAAGAACCAAGCTTGTATACCAGCCCTGCTGTCCTGTTAGAAGCTGAAGAGTCTCTATCACAAAAACTCGAAGTCACCGGAATCAAGTCATACACTCGGAAGGTTTTCAGAGCTCCAATTCCTCTCCTACAGCCAAGTGCAAAAAAAACTCCGTATCACGCCGGTACGCTCCTCCGCACTTCAACTCTCCAGCGTCTCAGCAACTCCGGGGCCAAAACCGTAACCAGAGTCCCACTGTGATCGAGATGCACACCGTCACACTGAGCTCAAAAAAACGGCCAGATACCACATCCCGGTACTGAGCTGCCAAGCGCCATGCACTGACCCCTCAAGAAGGCAGAGAAATAAACCTCCACGTTAGGGAATCGATACAGCTAGCCTTACGACTCCCGAGCGTTAAACACCATTACGTGCCGAGCCATCAAACATTCACCAGGGTCCGAGGCTGAGATTGCGCCAGCAAAATCACTCCGCCATACTCGCCCGCTACGCCCGGTTCAAAACCGGCCAATAGCCTCCAATGATGCAGTGGTGCGGGGGCTCCGGGAGAGACGTGCGTACCGCACTAGCCTGCGGCCGCCATGTTTTCCTAAAACTTTGTATTCGTGTCGAATTGTTGATAGTTGTACTCCTTTACAATATGCATTTGATAAAATAACAGTTGAAGCAAAATACAGTGCAGAATATGTTTTATGTTTTTCTCCCTGCTCAACCCCTGATATTACTTGCGTGTAAATAAATATTTAAAGAGTCCTAACTACGTTCCAATGTACTTTTTAAGCCGATTTGCAGTATGGCTAAAGATTTCAGTGGCAGCAGTTCATCTTTGGAAGAACATTTGGGTTTTTGCAAATTATATGCTATTTGATGTTTACAATCACAGTTGATACGAGTAAAACAATTAGCGCCTGACAGACGAGTGTTCACTTCCAGGGTACAGCTATAGTTACAGGGTTTAAGACAGTTGTGTGGCTATCAGGCCCGATAACAGGTTTTCTTGGCTCCAGGCAGCCATAAGAATGCCTTTCAGGGCTTAGAGGTGTTTTAACACTGGCTCAAGGCTCATCAGGGACAACTCTCTGTATTTAGAACCATCTGAAGCCAGTAACATGTTTTGCAAATTAGGCCGTTTGTTCTCGTTTGCCTTATGATTATGTAAGTCTTAAAACAGAGTTAAAAGGGTGTCTAAAATTTGGAAGGATTATAGCCTGAACGAAAGTCATGGTAAGTCAGATCAATTTTTCATTGCACAAACAATTGTGGGATGGTCTTCAGTAAGGGAGAGAGTTTAGTTAATTAGGTTCTAGATTAGGAGTTGTTGGCATAGGCACGCGATCTAGGATTTCTTGGAAGTCTTAACAAAATTCAAACCATAATGTGCTCAGAGTTCTAGGACTGTGTGTGTTTTTGTGTCTGTGTATTATTTTGTTCTTTTGTGTGTGTGTGTGTATATCAGACTATATTTCTATGTTGGTATTTTATGTGTTTCTGTGTATTTGGATAGTAGTATGCAGGCTTGTGTAAATCTGTTTATATATCTGTGTGTGTGTGTGTGTGTGTGTGTGTGTGTGTGATTGCGTGTGTGTGTGTGTTGTGTTTCACAGAGAGTTTTGCATATGTGTGTATGTTTCTGGTTACATGTGTCAGTGTGTTTGTGTTTTTTGATTGGGAATGTATATGTGTGCATTTCTTTGTGTAGTTTTGTGAGTTTTGTTTATTGTTTTTGCAAGTATATCCATGTGCATGAATGTGCAAGCATACAAGGATCTTTGTCCAGACTGTTGTGAGTGAATAATAAAATGAGACGAATGCATAAAATGATAACAGATTATGTGGGATACGTATTCTTGGAGACAGACACCATATTCCTTCTCTTAGAGTGTCACTGTCTCTTGGAAGCTTCAGTCATTGAGACTGATCTCTTCAAACTATCCTCTCTAAGAAATGTGTTTGTAAATGTTGTGGGCAGAGAAGGCCTCCAATGCAAAAGAAAAAAAGAGACACATGCACACCAGAACTGCTTATAACAGAGGTTTATTTAGTCAGAAGGCATAACAAAAATAATCATACAGGGAACCAAACCCTGATCATTGACTTGCATTGCTGATTGTAGTAAAGGAAAATAAAAAATGAATACTTAATTATTACATTAGTTATCTTCGCCATAGTGGTAGGATGTTAGAAATCGATGATTTGTGTTAATTGACGAGGCTCAAAATAAGATGATAGACACACTTTATGTACCAGTTTAAGCTGCAGTATGATGGAAGTAAATATTACTTAGAAAGTCAGAAAAAGGAACTTCTAATTCAGTGCTGACAGTGGACCTGCACATAAATATATCTGGATTATTATATACTGGAGCACAATAATGATGTAAATGAAGCCTGCACCCTCAATCCACTCGTTGGAACCTTGAACACAGGTGTGTCTTTTGGGATATTATGTTCAGCTTCATTCAGTACATGTATAAACCATTACAACCATAAACATTTGAAATAAGTGAATGCAATGTCTTAGAACCAAATATTGACTGCTCTGGTGGTTGAAGCAGTACCAATTCTTCAAGGTATAAATCATTGCCAGACATCTGAACTGTCCCATTAGTTCTGAAAGTGTGGCACAATGCAGTGGGCCAATACTTGTCATGAAAGTGGGTTGAGCCCTACAAATATCTCAGGTGCAGCAGCGATAACCAGAGGCCAGTCGGTGAATGAAATAGTTTGATTTTTACAGGAGTTCAGACAGTGATATTTGGAATACAGATACCTAACTTCCTATTCTCAATGTGGTAATCTCCTGTGTTCTGGAGAAAACAGATATTGCTGCAGCTTGACACCCAATGGAAAGATAAGAGT
Source organism: Lissotriton helveticus (assembly GCF_964261635.1). Classification (NCBI taxonomy): domain Eukaryota; kingdom Metazoa; phylum Chordata; class Amphibia; order Caudata; family Salamandridae; genus Lissotriton; species Lissotriton helveticus. The sequence goes on along the minus strand of NC_136068.1, from coordinate 63,936,878 downwards.
TTGCCATTTGCAAGACGCAGACACAGCCAAAAACAGGAGCTGGTGTAGTACTCAACCTCAAGGCCAGGCTTGGGGCAGCAGTGGTGGAAGCATTGTTGTCTGCAGACAGACACTAGTAAACCCTCGGCAGGAAGTGACCTGTCTCAGTAGGACATTTCCTACAGATGTGAAAGGAGCAGCAGACCTAAACATTGACAATCACACTACAGCTTTGAGACTGCCTTTATGCAGGTTACACTCATTCCTTGGTGCCTCTGTGACATCTGGGGTCTGTCAGATTATGGCACTAGCTCTCCACTTTGAGGAAACATGATGACAGTGAGTATCAAGTCCAAATATGGCATTGATTGTGATTCTGGTGAGGTTAAATGTATGGCCATCCCACCAAAGAAGGAATACCCTTGATGGCTAGGAACAAGGGATGGGCACATAGCAACAGTCTCCTGACTAAGGCTGATTTTTGAAGCAATGTCTGGTACAAGGCACCTATAAATGAAAGGATCCCTCTCAGGCATCTCACTTTAAAGGAAAATACAGTCCCTGAAAAAAGAGCAAACCAATGTCAAGGCATGTGCGCTAAGGTGAAGATAGTGTGGTTCCCACTGCGATCAGGCTACGGGAAGGCTCTGCACATCAATAGTGGTTTCTGTACCAGATTCACATCGGTATGTTCCGGTTTCGATACGAGTTGTACCGCCCTGGACGATTTTCAGCTCAACCGGCACTGCGATTGTAACCTCTTTGCACATGAAACTGACAGTCACATTCGACCGTGGTGGAGCCTTCACCGGCATGCTCAACTCTGTCTTTTTCTTCATGGTGGATGACTCAGTCTGCCCTTTCTTCACTGTGAAGGTGTTGGACAGCTCTGTATTAATATCGACCACTCCTTTTAAGGTAAATGAGGCACCCACCGTGAGTGTTGTCGAATTGCTGAATTCAAAGCTATGGGAGACAAATTTTTCAAACTCTTTGGAAGAAGTAGCAGTGAACTGCTGCTCAACGCTTGATTGGTTTTTGTAATGATACTGATCTATCTGAACATTCCTTTCACTCTCTACCCTTTTCTTGTCCCACAGAATCGTGGCTGTCACAGAGGACTTTCCACCGCGCAGAGGATACACATGGGAGACTTGATCATTGAAACCAATAGTACAGTAATTCGCCAAATATTCACCAGCCCTGGCTATAATGCACCTTCCACCTCTATTTATATGCTCGTACAGGGCCCAAGCTCCACTCTGGACTCTGTGGGAGGAGATATTATCATGCATGCCTCCAAACGCTAGATTGGACTCCGCAGTCAGCACTAGCGCCTTACCCCCTCCATTGATATGCTCATAGACTGTGATCTGTGGATTGCTCAGGTCATCAGTGATCAGCCTAAGAGAAGATGCCCCATCATTCATGCTAACCTGTGCATATTCTCCCTCCTCTAGGGGTACGGCTTGTCCCTGATAGTGCAGATGCTCGTATAGGACCCACGGCTGGCCGACAATCTTCACCGATGAGATGCAGTCATTGAAGTTTTCATTCACCAGATTTGGAACATCTGAAGTAAATGTCTTATAGATTCCTTTGAAGTTAGCATGTTCATAGACAGTGATTGTGTTCATGGTCGTAAGCTTCAAAATTTCAAACGTGTGCTCTTCTTTGACCCTGTAACGAGGAACAAAAGAAACACAGTAGAGAAAGATCAAGTAAGGTTTTGCGCAAATTCACAGCACTGATTCTTCTTCATGCAAAGAAAAGATATTATCACCGAAATTGTTACATTCTGAGCCTGTGTTTTGAAAATGGCTTTCCAAACTAAGAGCTTTGTTTACCAATACTTTAGAGGTACCACAGATAAAGCAGTTTGCTCTGGCACATTTTTAGAGTTTATCACCATCGATCCTCATGACGAGCTGAGCTCATCATGAGGCACGGCACTCCGGTGCTCATGATGAGCTCAGCTCGTCATGAGCCGTGGAAAGCTCACACGTGGGGATAATTCCCCTGCTGTGCTGAGCGTTCCACGGGAACGGGTGCACCTCTGACGAGCTGAGCTCGTCATGAGCACCCGAGCGCCGTGCCTCATGACGAATTGAGCTCTTCATGAGCATGGGGCGCTGTGCGTGCCCGCCCCCCAGCACAGAGGGGGAATTACCCCCCGCTGCGAAGGGGTTATTAATCTTGTAGCTAGCTCATACATAAGGGTGTGAGTAAAACACCTGATGAACCAGAAACATTGTCCTGTTCCACTTTAACAGCATAGATGTTGACTCTTACTCATGATTGAAACAGAGTAGAGGTCCAAATCAATTCCCTCTGCAGTAAATCTACTTATACAAGTTACACAAAAGAAAATCATTTTAAATAAAAATGCTATATGTTTCTCTTTTTCCTCACTTAACACAGCATTAACTGTGAACTAACTGTGCAGAACAAACGTAGGGAGAAAAGTATGTGAGATGGAAAGTGGACACATTTTTCACTTTGAAAAACTAGTAAGTCAATCTTGGGTTGGCAAAGAATATTTGCAAATAAATGTAAGTATAATAGTAGGCAGCCCCAAGGCACATGCAGAGCAGAATCTAGCCAAAGCAAAGGTAAAACCTGATTCAGGTATTTTAGCCAAATTTTACCTGATGTTCAGTCTAAGAAAAATATGTTTTCAAAACTGGGGAGATTCCAGACGTCATTGGCACACTAATTTCCCGTAGGATGTGTAGGATCAGATGTCACTCTTGCTGTATCACTGTGCCATCCTTCTCCTAATTTAATCAGGTCTGACTGTCTCCTAATATGTTTTTCAGCTCAGGAGTCTTGTGACCTGCTTTTCTGACATTTTTACTAAATATTTTGATATTGTGTTCCTATGCAGAGTACTTGACTCTGTATGGATGAAGTTTCACCCTAAGTGGTTACCTTACACAGAGAGAGAATACCATTCTCTCTGCCAGGCCATCATAGAACTGTAGCCAATGGCAACCAAATACTTCATTGGGTTTCAGAATGATCTCTCTGTAACTTAATTTGAAGGATGACCTTGAGGAGCACAGACACCTGGAACAATATCTCACATACTCCCATACTATTGCTATTTTTGTTATACTAGTGTGCCTTGTGGGCTGATTGTAGTTAGTGTTATTGCACAGCTATAATACATTGGCTTTAACAATTGCTTTTTACCATTAGTGGATTACACCTATGCTCTTCTTGAATGCAGGAAGCTTGACCTTACACTTTGTTGCACATACACTACAACTGGGTGGATCTCACAGATGCTAATTGGTGGCTTGGAGGAGCTGCACCTTTCCATGGGTTGCACTGAAAATGCACCTGGCTGGTATCCAGTAACACTTAATAACTAGTGGATTTGGAGATATGTGCCTTCTAGTTTGTTGTGTCTGAGGGTCTGATTACAAGTTTGGTGGTTCTGGAGTGGGCTGCCACACCACCGACCCGCTCTAGGACCGTCCGCCTGCCAGATTATGAGTTTTTCGTGGTCTGGCAGGGGCATGGCGGTACTTTTCGAAGGCACCTACGTATGCCTTAGAAAAGGTACTGCCACAGGACCGCCACAGCATGTTACGGCACGGCATGGACTGTGAAGTCCATGCTGTGCTGGAACCGGGGGTGCATGCATACAGAGAGGCCCATGCATAGGGCACGGGAAGCCCAGTAGGACCCCCTTTGTTTAATGACTGCCAATAGTATGGAGGAAGAACCTCAGTGACAATGCTGGCTGTCCTGAAACACGTAATATGCATGGTGGTGCCGCAGCAGCACATATTATGAGCCCCCAACCGCCAGGGGCCCACCAGGGATCATGGTTCCCTGGCAGTTGTGACAGTGCTATGACAGTCCGACTGCTAAAGTTGTAATACAGCGGTTGACCCGCCTATGTGATAGTGGCTGAAAACCACCACCGTGCCCCAGCGAGTCTAGTGGTTCTCGGACTGCCAGACTCATATTTAGGCCCTAAGTCTCCCATTCTGTATAGACTATTGTTAGCTTGCAGTTTGGGAAAATTGCTCCTTTTGAGCGTTGCACCTGCACCACTACTAGATCACCTCATCAGCTATGACTAGCTAGTGATTTTGGGAACCTGGACCATCTAATCTGCATTGTCACTCTGCAGGAAACCATCTCAAATTTTCAAAATGTTGCTGCCTGGGATCTCACTTTTCATAGTGGTAATTTCCTTACAACCATGCTTCTTCTTGTAATGTTCCCTCCTCTCATTCTATTCTACATCTTCACGTCATGCTTTGCACTATTCCTTTCTGGCAACAAGTTAACTCTCATTTACCCCAACCCTCCTTACCTTACAAGTAACCCTCTTCACTCATTACTACTTCCTGGATCTCCTTACTCCTCTCACGCTCTCCTCTCTTCTCAACTGCCCAGTCCTTTTCTCCCCCTGACCAACTCAAGATCATTCTTCTAATGCACTTGCCTCCTCTCGCGAAAGATTTTCTCCCACACTCTCGATACACCTTCTTGCAACTTGCCTTACTCCTCCCTCAACCCTGCACCAGTCTAGAAACACTACCCAAAAGAAGTGGATTGTTCTCCACTTCACACCAGTTTAGATTTTCTCTTCATCACTGACAAATATTAGGGTGATTGCATTTTTCCTGCCTTTCATGAGTTTTACTCTTCAGTCATACAGTTCTCATATGAAAGTGACCTTCTATGAAGCCAAGCAGAAAAGTTGTAGTCCTCCTTAAGAAGTCTTTATCCACCTCCAGCTACTTGGAGTATTCATCAAAAGAATGCAAAGCTTTACTCATCAAATGTCTACCTTCTCCAACCAGTGATTTTTTATTTCTATTGAGTTACACACTGCCTCTGAACAATTCAGCCTTCTTTGGCACCATTGCAGATGTCACCACTTTTACATCCGGAAAACTAGAATATCTGGTTTGACAAACAATACTGTACCCACATCAGATGATGATTATGAACTTACCTTGGACAAAATCCACCTGATCTTTAATGTTACTCACATAAAGCTGTTAACATCCCAGCCAAAATCTTTGTTCCACTGGGACACATCACCATCATAGCAAATCGTACCATCACCTTAAGTGACAACCACAGCCTTCACTGTAAATACAAATTGTGTTCTATGCCTATCGTTTCACACAAGTAGTGATTGGCTGAACCTCACCTGACTTCAGTCAGAGCCAATGAATTTGATGAACTTTGCTAAGCCTGGTTCACCGGAAGAAAATCCTCCTCTCTGCCTCTTCTGCCTTCCCTGTGAGAGTCATTATCAAGAAACTCATCTGGCAGGATCTTCAGTGATCACAGGGCCTACTACATTAAAGTGACTAGTTTCTGGCCAATTTCTAGTGTATCTTTCATGGTAAGCTCATCAAAGCTTCTGTTGTCCCCTTTGAACCCATCTTATACTCCATAAGTGAACACCACTGTAAACACAAATGGAGTGCTTCTGCTTCTTCTGCTGGCTTCTCTTCAGTATTTAACATGGTACCACACACCCTCCTTCATGCACTGTCTGACCTCCACATTTATGATATCATCCTAGACAGCATTCCTTCATACCTCACCAAAAGGTACATCATCATCAACACATGTGCAATCACAAATCTCCAGTCATAAGAGCTCCACATTAGTGCGTGTGGCCAGAAGCATCTTCTTCATGTCTCAGTGTTTTTCCCCGTTGATCTTCATTCTTCCAATTAAAATTCACTTATCGTCTCCGACAAGGAGTCATTAGTTGTGAAAAGTTTACAATTAATGAACCATTATATTTGTTAACAATATTTAGACATTGATATTTATTTCAAGACATATATGTTTTTATTTATAATCTGACATACAACCCATCATTTGAATGTCACCAGCATGGTTTTTGAAACTGATTCTTAGGTTAAACAGTAGCTGGTGGAGAGTCTGAAAGTGGTTTTTGAAGAGGGTTGGGCACAGGCATGATCCTGGAAGCACCAGAATTGGACCTTTACAAGTTTAGATGATTCCTTTCCCACTCCAACTACAACCTTACATTCAGGGAGGAAAGACATCAACCAATTTAGCTACACTACTACTGACACCCAGCAATCCTCACCAGTCTATCTGACATCATGAGATTGACAAGCAAGTCACAAATCCTCTTAAAAATCCAGCAATATTAAGGATGCGCTATCTCAGGAATCAACATGGTTTAAAGCAGAAGAGTGGACATAAATGAAAGCAGTCCTTGTAAAAGCTTTGGAACCTGGAACGTGGCTAGCATTCCCGCCGATGTATGTTAGCATGATAACTGACCTATGGTGTCTGACCTGCACTATGAGGTGCTTTCAATGTAAGATTCTAAGGTTGTCTGGTGGGTGCTGCAGTATTTAAGAAACTAGGAAATATATGGTTGAGAGGGCAGATCCTGGGAACTGATGGCACAGATTCATAGCCTTTAACTTACACTGCAGTTCTGCCAGCTACATCTCAATAAACCAGGCCATCAGACAAACCCAGAGCATGGGGTACAGTCAGGAACCATCTCAACCTGGGTCGTCTGGGTCTGGTAGTGCCAGGCATCCAGCCTAATGTGCATAAATGGCATCAGCAGTGCAGTGTTAGAGTGTAATCCATTTCTAATAGTGAGTTCATTAACAATGTGAAGCTAAGCTTTGCCCCTGAAGGGCTGCCCACACATGGAAAAAAAGCAACAAATCATGCAACTGGAAAACAAACAAAATAACCATCCTTTGACAATCAATTCATAAAATAAAATAATTATTTCAGTACAACAACATTATCTCAGTTGAGATCGGGAAGATTGAACAACACTTTCTCTCAAGTCTCACCAGAGCTGGTCCTCTAGTGAGACTTAGGCAGTCAGCATGGAAGCCATGGCCCTTTTAGTTATCAACCCTCCCTGAGTATTTGCTTTCTAAAAGGGAACCTATGACATGAGGACCTAAAGCTATCACACTTACCTCTCCACAAGATGGTTTGCAAATGACTTAAGTGGCTTCCAGAGGACTCCTGGTGGCTCTTACACCGGACAGGTGACAATGATGGCTGGATCTATAAGGAGAAGAAAAACAATGTAAACAATTTAAAATGTTAAAATAGTACATGGATGTCCCATATATTAAATCAACAGTCCTGAGGAAGAAGGCCTCAGGTCCTGCTGCCAGTTTTAGAATGTTCATGAGGGAAACAGAAGGTTTTTTACTGCATTGAGACTAGTGTAAATGGCATTAAATGCAATAGAAGTAACTATGTCACATTCATTTGGCCAAACATTTCCGAAAAAATTGAGACATTGCAAATTTGTTTTGTTGTACAGAGAGTGCTCAAGTCTTATGTCAAGATCAGTAGTGAACAGCAAAGTGATGGTGGGATGCTTGAATTAATTATAAAAACTTGTAATGATTCTGGCAATATGCATTCCATCAGTTTGTGCACAATATGCTACCTCAGTCTAGACCAACCCACATGCAAATCTGCCTTCATCCCATTCTAGTAAGAACAGTTCAACCTGAACTGCCAAGCCATGTCCTCTCAAAATGAAAACAAAAGCAAGTCAAGGTTGGTTTCAACCTAGTTGGTTCTCTTCAGTGAGATACAGCTTGCTTCCAGTAGCAGAGTGAGTTTGGGACACACGTTTGGGCATTCTTATTGCACTTTGGGCCTGGTTATGAGAGGCAACGAATCATATGTGTGTAAATCAGTGTATAGAAAATGTTACATAAAGCAAAGGAGACAACAAGTTGTCTTCCATACAGATAAGCACTTTTTAAAAGTGGTTGGTCTGAAGAGAAAAAAATCCAGGATTCAGAACATCACACAGAGGTTAAGATGACTTTAATAACAAGAATGTATTTCTACCCTAACAAAACCTTTTTTAGCAACATCAGGATAATGAAAGACTGGGAAAAATATAACTTTCTAACCTGTACCAGGCAATTTGCATTCAGCTCTTTGATGGCAGTTCACAGCTCAATGTGCTAGAATACAATTGTAACTTATGAACTGCAGAGTAACAAAAAAATCTCTGTAACAAAAGCTTTAAACTATTGAGCTATGCACATAAAATGCTCTTCCTTGATATGCATGGTACATGTTTTTTTGCAGCAGGCACATTAACCCTGTGTGCTACCTTAGATGAGTCCTCCCATCTCTCTCTAGCAGGTATGTTAATCACCAGAATCATCTTGACAGTTTCTATTGTTGCCTGACAATTGCAGGTTATAGAAGGAACTTTTCAGTGTGTTAAAACCTCTGCGCTGCTGCAAAACCGGTCCTTACTAACAAAACCAGTTGCCTACCCTTTCAGTCTCCTGGGGAAATGCCTGATGCCCAGTATTGCCAGTCCAGCCTTGGGTGAGATCACAATCCCACAACAGAAGCAAACAAACAGGAGCCTAACACTTGCCCAACTGTCCAGTTATACAATTTTACCCCAAATTTCCCAAAAGTTACGGAATGGATTCACACCATAGCCTCTCTGTTCCTTCCAACACATCTCATACGATGAATTTATGGACCTGGTCAAGCAAGCAGGCCTGCCAGCAGCCCTTCTGACCCGTGTCCCCCACAAACTTTCAAGACAATTCTTTTAACAACCTCTGATGCCACTCCAGTAAGAAGAATCATCAATGATTCCTTAACTACCGGAATATTTCCAAAAAAACTCAAAAAGTCACACATACGCCCTTTACTGAAGAAAACAAACTTGGACCCGCTGAACCTTGACAACTACAGACCCATTAAAAATGGACTTTTCCTGGGCAAACTTATAGAAAGAGCAGCGTTTGCCCAAATGTCACAATTCATTGAAGACAATGACATACTTTCAGACTTCCAAACAGGATTCCATCCGGGAAGAGGCACTGAATCTGACCTCCTTGCCATCTGGGATGACCTGAAGAATACAGTAGACCGCAACGGGGTTGCTGCGCTACTCTTCTTGGACCTCTCACCTGCCTTTGACACAGTTGACCATGACACTCTGAAACAAAGTCTCTATGAAGCCGGCATTGAGGGAACTGTCCAGACTGGATCGCGTCCTACCTTCAAAACAGAACTAATGTTATCCATACCCCACCTTTCTCCTCCAAACCATACTCCACAAAAGCAGGGTCCATCAAGGCTCTATCATGCCGCCCATGCTTTTCAACATCTACTTGAAGTCATTACCGGTACTGATCAATAAATTTCACCTCACGTGCTATAACTATGCAGATGACAAGCAAATACTCCTGGAACTGGAATACCCCAAATACATTGGAAAAGCTCCAATTTTCAGTTGTCTCAGAGTCGTGGATCAGTGGATGACTTGGAGCCATCTCAAATTGAATGCTTCCAAAACGGAAATACTCACATGTGGCGATTTGGAAACATTATGACCTGCTTGCTCCCTGGCCTGATGAACTGGGATCACCGCCTAAAGTATCGAAGGAAGTAAGAAACCTCGGAATAACCACGGACTCCCAGCTATCGATGAATGCCCAAGTCGACAAAGTAGCAAGATCAAGCTTTGTCACTATAAAAATGCGGCAAAATATTTTTCTTCATGTGGGATTTCCACACAAGGTCCAAGCTACCATCTCCCTTGTTCTGTCCAAACTCGATTACGCCAATAGCCACTACCATGGATCACTTTTAACGACCATGAAAAGACTACACCAGATTCAGAACTCGGCTGCCAGACTACTCATGCATATCAAACCACAAGACCACATCTCACCTGCCTTGAGGGCCCTGTGTTGGTCACCAGTTGCCAGAAGATCCACGTTCAAGCTACTTTGTATCACCCAAAAAGCAATACATGGAATGGGACCACTCTTCATCAGGAATAAAATCACCAAACACATTCAACAAAGGAACCTCCGCTCTAAAGGGGCATCTCGCCTCAAAATTCCAAGATACAAGAAAAAAACGATGGGTGGCACATCCTTCTCTGTTCAAGTACCCAAACTATGAAACTCTTTTTTTTTTCCCCAACATAAGAACCGCTGACAACCACCTTATCTTCAGAAAACTACTCAAGAATGAGCTCTTCCCCACATAAGCACCATACGGAAACAGAAATTCACAGCATATCCCGCTGGATATAAGCAAATATTTTCACTATAGATATGTACCTATCTTTGTGTATTGCTTTGTATAAACATTTAGAATGATTATGTTGTAAAAAAAAGAAATCATCTTTGATCTACATGTACTGTTCTTGCTTCCATTGTGCATCTATGTACCTTCCATGTACTTGGATCTGTGTGTTTGTTATTTTTCTCCTAAAAAAAGCATATCCAATGCATTACCCTATTTCTCATTCTGTACCACTATCAATATCTTTAATCTACATATACTTACCTCCTGTATACATCTATATCCTTTCAATGTACTTATGGATCTATATATTTATCACTTTCTTCTAATTTCGAATTTTCAATGCACTACCCTATTTCTCAGCCTATACTTCTCTCAATATATCTTCTGGCCCAACTTTTTGACTCATCTCAAACTTCTTTCTACAACTCTTTCCAATGCGCTACCCTATCTCACACCCTATACATCTATCAATATATCCTCTACATCCACTCTCATTCATCCCAACCCCCATACCGCTACTATGATCCCCAAAATAACCCTTTCTAGACTATCACCTACTCTACCCCTCCTTGCATCATCTGACACCTCTTTTTACTATACCAGTTCCGCAAAACAAATTACTTCATATTTCACTATACTAATTTTCAACACTAATCCTGGACGGGTTCCGGAGAAGCGATTCCACACCCATCAGGAGTAACAGGTGCTATATGAATGCAAACCTTTCTTCCCCTTCCATCCTTCCGCTATCCTTCTCACTCCAAATAACTGGCTAATACCCACCACTCAAATTACTTTCATATTTCACCATACGAATTCAACACTAATCCTTTATGGGTTTCCAGAGTAACGTGCTACTTGCCCAAAACAAAAAACAAAAAAGCGCTTCAAAACCTCATCAGGGGTAACAAGCGCTACATAAAAACAAACCTTTTTTTCTCTTCTATCCTTCTGCTATGTTTCCGAATCCATATAACTGGCTAACCTATCCACCACTTAACATTTCTTTCATGTGTCACTATACTAATGCAACACTAATCCTCTATGGGTCCCGGAGTAGAGTGCTACCCACTGAAAAAGCGCTTTGACACCTTGTCAGGGGTAGTAAGCGCTATATAAATGCAATTACAATACAATACAATTACAATATCACTAAAAGCACAATCTAGATTCCTGACAAATTTGGTGTAATTTTGTTCATCAGCATTTGCTGTACCCGTTGTCTAAAGAAGCCTATGGGAAATGCAAGGGGATTTTCAGACACCCCTTACAGATCATCCGAAACTTTCCAGGAAAGAGTTGAGGTGAGTGAACTATTATTAATACAAATGTTTCTTTTACGTTATACACATTTTTTATTACCGTGAAAATGAATAAATAAGTATAAAATGTTCCAAAAAAAATTCATGTAAAATGAAAAGATAACATTTATACATAATAAAACCATAGGAAATATAAACAAGTCAATAGGAAAAAATAGAATAATTAACATAGACAGTAAATGAAATATTACAAAATGTAAAACGCCAAAAAACACTTTTACAAAAAATACTATAAACATTAAAATACATTAAAAAAATAATAAAAAACATGTAATATAAAATATTAAAAAGTAATGCTCTAAAATATATTTTTGCAATATTATGAAATCCACGGAAATCTAAGAATATTAAATAAGCTATTCCCATTATTTATGCAACAGAAGGAAAAGTGCTGGAATTAGGACGTGTTAGATTTACTATTTCTGCTCCACTCAATGCAACAGCAGAGAAAGGATTGAACTTCAAAAGGGTTATATTTACTATTCCTACTACAAACAATGCAACAGTAGGGAAAATGTTAAACTGCAAAGCAGTTAATTTCACTATTCCTACTGCAGTCTGAACAAAAGTAGGGGGAGTACTTCACTGCAAAAAAATTACATATACAAGTAACACTATGAATGTAGAAAAAATATTAAACCCAATATAAAAATTACCAATTAATATGAAAATACATATCTGCAAAACAAAAAAACAATGAATTTACATAATTACTATTCAATAAAATAATTGTCATTCAATGTTTTATTAATTTCCCACCATATAACCCTACATTCCTAGCAGCCTGCAACTAAAATGTAACTAAAAAAATAAATAGTACATAATTTACATATTTAAACTCAATTAAATAATTAACAATTAATTACTAACTGTTAAATAATCATTACTTAGGGCCTGATAAAGAGTGTGACGCTTTCACAGCGGGCTGTCACACAGGTGCCCGCTGCGAGACTGCCCAAACCGTAGTCTGACCACCTGCCAGATTACCAGTTGGATCCGGTGCGTGTGGTTCTGCTGAGGCAGTCCCATGGCCAGTCCTTTCTAAGGCTCAAAACAGAGCCATAGAAAGGCAGCGGCATGGGAGAGCCACAGCATGTTCCTATACAGGGAGAAATGAACCTTGTCATGCATTTCTCCATGTGCAGGAACTGGGGGTGCCAACATCTCTGAACTCTTCATCTCGCAACAGTTGGACCTCCTGATCCTTACCGAAACTTGGCTCAATGACTTCTCTTCCTCAATGCTCGGCATCTTAAGCCCTCCTGATTATGACATTATCAGATGTGATAGGCAGGATATAATGGGAAGGGGCATTGCCTGCATTCATCTCTCCAGCCTCACAGTCAAACAGGCTCCAAAGGTGCTGATGTCCTCCTGTGAGCACCTGGTCACAGAAATCTGGAACAATGGCAAGATTTTCTGTGTGCTCCACACGATATATCATCCACCTAGAGCTAATTGTGGAGTCCATTTCCTCTTGCGCGAACCTTTACACTGGCCATATCTTCCTCTGGGATTTTAACCTTCACTGGAATGACACAAAGGATCCCCGAATATGCTCTTTTAAGGCTTTCCTCTCCGACCTCAACCTCATCCAGGCCTGCAATGGACCAATCCGCATTAAAGGCGCCACCCTGGACCTTATCATAGCTAGATACAACATTATACTTCTTGATGACATTATACCATGTGATTGGTCGGATCATCACCAAATCTCCTTTCACATTTTGGAAAAGGTCCTGCTTAGACAAGGTCAACCGCTTAAAACCAAGCAGCTGGTTCACAATCTGAGAGACATCAACATCAATAATCTAACTACAATTAGCAAGAATCTGCCTCTGCCTCACCATATAATGTCTAACTTGGACGACCTTACGGATCACTACATAAATTCCATGGCATGTATATTTGGCTCTATAGCTCCCAGGCAACTCAAAAAGATTCTGATCAAACAATCCAAACCCTGGTTTAATGGATCCCTAAATGAAGAACTTTGCAAACTTTGGCTTTCTGAGAGACTATGGAGAAATTCTCCCTCCCCTACAAGCCTCAATCAGTTAAGGAGGATGAGAAGCGCGTACAGCAAACAGATTTGCTGTGTGCAATCAAATCACTTCAGGGCCCAGCTTGACAGCGCTAAAAACAGACCCAAGAAACTGTTTGAAATCATCAAACAACAGGCTACTCATAGTACAAACCATATATCGGCACTCATGACCTCCTGCCCCAGTGAGGAGGACGTCTAAGGTCACTTTTCAGAGAAGGCAAGGAAAATTGATCTTGAACTGCAATGTGCCACACCAAACCGGCGGTCCTTGAGCTTCCCTGCATTTGGTGTACCTAAGGCTAGGATTGCATTTTCCCACGCCATAATCTCCTCTCCTAAAAGCAATGCTTCCTGGAATTCTTTTCTGCTCACGGATGATGCGGATCTTGCACTTTCTCTGTCTTCTCTAAAACCCTCTAACCACTTTAGCGATCCTCTTCCCGCTAAGCTTCTCAAAGATCTCAATTCAGCCATTCTTCCACTCTGGACCCGGATCATTCAAGAATATCTCTTACAGGGTATGATTCCTGACTTCCTCATGATAGGGCAAGTCACTCCCCTCCCAAGAAACCGAATGCCCACTTAGCAGATCCCAATCATTTCCGTTCGGTCACAAACATCATGAAGTTAGCAAATTTTTTCAAGAAATGCATCCACACACAGCACTACAACCACATTGAGAAATGTCAACTCCTTGACCTTTACCAGTCAGGTTTCAGAGCATGGCACAGTACTGAAATGCAACTAACTCACATTGTTGATGACGCCTTGAGATCCCTTGATCAAAATGCCCCTTGTCTTCTGATCCTCTTGAGTTGTCCTCAGCATTTGACACTAATAAACATGAACACTTGATTGCTATTCTTCAACATAGGATGGGTTTATTGGGCCCTGTCTTAAATTGGTTTATTTCTTTCTTGCATAACCGTACCCCAACAATCAATAGTAACCAATCACTTGCTGTCAGTACCCCAGTCACTATTAGAGAACCTCAAGCTTCTGCACTGTCGCCCACCCTCTTTAACCTTTTCATTGAACCTCTTTCCAATATTCTGAACGGCTCTAGCATTCAATACCATATATATGCTGATGACACACAAAAATATTTGAGGATCTCCACTCCTGATGACATAAAATGTCTAAATGATGCACTTCCAAAAACTCAACATTGGCTAACACATAATGATCTGTCGTTAAATACCCTCAAAACAGAATTCCTTCTGATTTCCCTCCCGCAACCATTCTGCTCCTACCTAAGACTCGATTAAACAACTCTCTGCACTTAACTGCACCCCTCATGTTGTTGACTCTGCTAGATATTTAGGCATCACGCTGGACAAATATCTAAATATGCAGGCTCACATTAGTGCCACTATTATGGGTGCCAATCATCAGCTCAACACCCTAAGGAAAATCAAAACATTCGTATCTCCTGAGGACATCCAATCACCACTCCAATCCCTACTTATCTCATGCTTGGAATATTGTTTGGTGACCCTAATTGGCCTTCCTAAAGCTAGATTGGCTCAGCTTAGAGCCACTCTTAATGCTTCGCTGGCTCCAGAAAACTTGACCATATCACTACAGACTTAATTCAGCTTAACTGGCTATCCTTTGACGCATGGATTTGTTTCAAGATAACTTGCCTTACACACGGAGCTATTCATTACAACACCCCTGTCTACCTAGCAAAAAAACTTGAGCTATCAGGCTTGAGTCAGAACTTAAGAAGCTCTAATACTCAACTTTTGAAACCCCACAAATTCAATAAGAAAAGAACATACAATCGTGCTTTCTCTCGTCTTGCTCCAAGAATTTGGAACGCTCTTCCTCCCAAGATCAGATCCAACCCATTGACTACCTCATTCAAAAAACATGCCAAGTTGTTACAACTGAAAGACCATTTACAGCAATAGCCCTTAAGCCATCTTTAATCCACTTCCATCGGAAGCTTGACAGTCTTTTTACATGTCGCTCAAAATTTGTTATGTTTCTCTTCACAGGTCCTTTTTGATGTACTGCCTGCTGTAACTTTTTTTAGGTACTTCTGGTGTTCTATTTTGTACTGTAACCATGTTTTAAACCCCTTGCCATGTACCCTACTTTTTACAGTGCTCTGATACCCTTTTTGGGTCATGTTCGTGCTTTATAAAACTTTCGAATAAATAAAAGGAGGTTGGACCGCCACCACAGTACTACGCGGATCACCACCACAGATCACCACCACAGACCGCCAAACTAGTAATCGGACCTTTAAATAACTACACGGCATCCCACAACTAAATTATAAGTAAAATAAGTATTCCATAAATTAAAAATCAATTAAATAATTAATTCTTGATTAATTGATAATTTGGTTTACTTAACTGCCTGCAAATAATATATAGCAAAATAAATCAATATTACATACTTTACATAATAAATATCAATCATATCATAAAATAAAATGCATTACAAAATTCTGATTCACTTCCCACCCTCTCTGTCTACAAAACCAACAATCCACTAAAACTCTATAAATCACTATTGAAAATTAAATGAAGTATAAATAAATAAAACATTCTAATTAACTTAAAATTGCAAGCTTGTTTTGAAAAAATAATAACATTCATATAAACAATAGCAGCACATAAATGTAGTAAATAAATTAAACACATCCAAATAATTTTACAACTATATATTTCACCACTATATTATTGAAAACTACATTAAAAACATCAATGTTATTAAAACACTATTATGGTCCTCAAAATTGATATTCTTGTCAATGATATTTGTGCATTGCAATATTTATATGTCAAGATAGGATGTATGACATTACAACGCATGCTTTTACCACGCATGCCTTTACAACGCTGTTTTTACAACACATGCCTTTACAACGCATAGTGCTTTGGGGCGCTGGATAGTGAATAGTTTAATTTACTATTCCAACTCCAGTCCCCGTGGATAGTAGGGAAGGTGTCGGATAGTAAATTAAACCTATTCCCTATCTTAGAGCGCCCTCCAGTGCAATGCGTTGTAATGGTTTGCGTTGGAAAAGTTGCGTCGTAAAGGCACTGCGTGGTAAAAGTTGCGTTGTAAAGGATGTTTCCCGTCACGATATTTAGGGACATGGTAAGAGCGTCAGGGCTTGCTTGAGGTGCTTGCATTTTTGAGTGGACTGATTCTTCAGTGGCCAGATAGTTTTAAACTTTAAATGACAGAATGACTGCGTATAAAAATAAGTCTGGCATTAGTAAAAAGGCACTGAAGCACAAAAGTGACAAGAAGTGATGATCAGTGGAGCTGGTCTGGTGATGGATATGGTGGCAATGAAGCACTTGGAAGCTGACAGTGCAGACACATAGCCCTCAACCTACACAGCTCTACAGTCAATTGCATCGCATTCAACAAGGTACTGGGACACAGGGTAGATCATAGGGTGAAGTCTGAAAGCAGCTCATCGGGTGCCACGTGGGTACAGTAGTGCTAGGCTCCCCACACATGCAATACCAAGCAGCAAACCATGCCTCAGGCACACAAAAACAAATGTAACCATCCTGTGAAAATGTAGGGTTTAAGCAGTACATTGTGAGACTTGGGGCCATATTACTATCTCAGCGGGATTGGGAGTGACTGACAAGTAGTTGGGGTCCCACCCAGCAAATTAAGATGTGATTACCGTGTAGGCAGTCGGAATCATGGCTTTTTCCATTGCGGCTTATGCTGTGGCCCAAAAAGGGCGGCATAACACGTTGCAATTTTAAAAAGCATGTTTTTAAACATCCATGCACTGTATGCCAGGCACCATATGGTGCATAGCACATGGGGTATGGATGTTTGGAGGGGTACCACAGGTGTCCCCCAGGCATATAGCGGAGGGCCACGAGTGACGGGGGCCCAATGTCCCTTTCCCACAGCTTTTCCATGGCGGTAAGACCCTTATGGTTAGGCTGTTGGAAAGGAACATCGTAAGCCCTATGGCAATGCCTGCACTGACACCACCCCTATTGTAGGGAATACAATCCGACTGACGGCCCGACTGGCTCAGCCCGTCAGAAGCATCTGTTGGTCCCTCGGACCGATGCGGTCTAACCGTCCGCATCATACTGCAGCAGTCGGACCACTCTGCTGAATGTCGGTTGGACCGCCACTGACGGCCTGTCGGTGACAGTCTGACTGCCATACTAATGAGGCCTTGTTCCTTTTACCCCTGCTTCTCCCTGAGCATTTGCTTCCTAATAGGAAACCTTTGCTGTAAAGTTTTTCAATTCAGTAATCTTTATTTCGGTTTAGAAAAACCATAAAAGATACATAATACCTTTCATACTTTTGAATAATAAAACACAATTAAAAATGAGACATTGCATTGGTGCCGCCTTGACTGGAGCAATTGCTTGTAATGACCTTTAGTTCAGTCCATAGGCCTTGAACATATGTATACAATACAATAAATAACACCTAATAATAAAAAGGGTAAAAAATTATTATAAAAAGAGGCCACCCAGTACCAGATGATTTTGTGGAGCATTGTCCTGTTTGACATTGCTATTGTAGGCTACAATCTAATTGATCTTTGCTACGCACATTTTATATAAAAAGAATTATATGTTCTCACAACATGTATCACATGGTTAGTAAGTATGAGAATCAGTAACAGTCTGCGGCGAGAGGAGGGAGGCAATTTCTGATTTATCTTTATCATTTTTTAAAAGAATCCAGCGCCTACGCCACATTGAGCATAGGTATCTAGACTCCAAATACAATGGGCTTAGAGGTATCAGATTTTAACACTCTGCATGTCTCCTGACATTGCACAAACCACAGATTCCTGCACAACTGTTTGAGCCAACATTGCCTAGCAAGTTTGTATCCTGGACAAAAAAATAAAATATGAAGTTCTGTCTCCTCTTGGGGTCTACAGAGGGGCACCCTCGCGAGGCCGTGCTGGACCAACTTGCAGTAAAGGTAAGGAGGGGAAGGGTGCAGAATCTAAACTGTAGATATCATTTCCTAGCTAGGAGAGGCAAGATATTGTCCAGGAAAGGCTAAAATGTGTATTCAACTTTGTGTTCGAGAAAATCTGCTGTGAGGTGGCCCGTCCCCTGGTTCCCACAAATAACTGCCAATTTATATAATCATTGAGTTTTCACCAGTTGCACATGCGAGGTTGGCAAGCATGCTACCTCGGGGTCGCTCCAGAGACTAGGAGTACCTATCCTGCTGCACTCTTCCTTTAGGTACGCAAACCAAGGGATCTTTTTCTCTGCACCCCGGAAGCCCAAAAGCTCTTTTATTTCTAACCGGTATGCTTCCAACTCTGGGGTCACCCATAGTCTTCGCCAATGAATTAAAGGGGTACTAGAGGGGAGACCCAGAGTCTGTCTTAAAAAGCTATTCTCAGCTTTGCTCAATTGGCTACAAGAACAATGACCCCACAGTTTGACCCCGTACATTGATGAGGCCTGGGCCTGCACCTTATAAATCTCTAGGATAGGGTCAGGAGGTTTAAAGGAAGAATCTCTCAGTAATTTTGCAATTCATCCCGTGGTCTGGGCTAATTCGAGCTTGGCTTTGGCAATTTGTGGCCCCCACTCCATATTCTCGGTCATGGTTACACCTAGATAGTCAAATACAGAGACCCTTTCCAGAACCATGCCATTTAAACTGGGATTAGGGTGTGTTGTCTTGGCTGTATTAAAGACCATAAATTTGGCTTTTATGGTGTTTATTTCCAGCCCCTTGTTATTACAGTAGATTACAAAACTGTCCAGGACTCTCTGAATTCCCTTTGGTGACTTGGACATTAAAAGAGTATCGTCCGCGAACAAAAGTGCTAGGACCTTAGAATTTGCCAGTTTGGGGGCATCATTGCCCATAACCTCATTAAGGTGTGCAATCAAATTGTTGAGAAAGAGGCAAAACAGGGTAGGAGCAAGCACACACCCCTGCCTCACCCCCTTCTCAACGGGAAATTGTTGAGTTAGCTCGCCCTCTTTCCCGCATCTAACTTGCGCAAATTTTGGCTTCATGCAGCCTCTCAAACATGCTTGAAAGATAAGATGGGGTCCCTATGTCTCTGAGTTTTTACACTTACCTTTTCACAAAATGTTTTCCCAGCGACTTAAGTGACTTCTGAGGGACTCCTTCTTGACGTTGACAAATCTCGCAGGACACAGGTAACAATTATCACTGGATCTAAAAGGAGAAATTAAACACAGCACACCTGTATTAGTTGTAGACAACACAACATAATGTAATGTATTGAAGTGGATTCATCAAAATGTTCAGCCTTTTGGCTGTAGGCACCAGGACCTGCTACCAGTTGTGGAATGTTTAAAAGGGGACGAGTGAACCATGCATTGCAGTGAGACTGTAATTGCCCTATGCGCATGAGAATCTGATATGAAGCATTAATTCTGAGCATTTGTTGGCATAAATGAGGCCTTACAAGCACGATGCATAGGCAAATAAATGGGTATGGCCTACTCAAACTCCAGCTCAGAGCCAGTACCCGACTGAGCCTGTCACCTCTGGCAAGATGGCCTGGTGTGCTCAGTCACTGAGTGCACTCACACCAACAAACTGAGACTGATGAATCCCAGAAGAGAAACAAACATACAAGAACCTTATCAATATCTACAAATGGGCTATATAGAGGCCTTGATCAATATAAAGATGGCAAGAACCAGGCTGCGCGCCACCCCATGCCCTCTACCCCATTCAGTGAACGAGCCTCACCCGCCACTGCTGCCTCCTGCAGGAAGGAGCGAATAATGACCTCAAAGCCACCTATGAACCAGATGGAGCAGCAAAGAGAACCCCGCTGCTGCACTTCACCGGAGAAGAAAGTTACAAACGCAATCCAAACTTACCTCAAGCATGAAAAACACACAAGGCACCCTCTTCAGCTTCACACTCCATGTGAAACAAACACAGACATTAGACAAAGAGTCGTCCTTACACATGCTTAATTTGAGCAGGTTTTGGCCAGGGCCCGGGCCTGGCACCCATGTAAGAGTTCTAGGGTTCCCTCTGGATGCCTGCATTCATGGTTGCATTGATTGTGCAGTGGTCAGTTTGTTGTACATTTAGAATAGAAAAATGGCTGCTGTTCACCAGCTAAACTAAGGGCCTCATTTATGAAAAGTGACGCATCTCTGTGTGAAAACAGCGATGCGTCACTTTTTACTGCGCCCTCCTTGCGAGACCAATGAGGTGTCATATTTACAGTATGATGCATCATGGCGCAAGGAGTTACAGATACGTCAGTATTTCTGACGTATCTGTATGGCGCAAAAGTGACGCATTGCTGGAGTGTGTCACAAAAGTGACGCAACTCCAACAATGTGTACTTTCACATGGGGCAAGCCCCATGTGAAAGGGCTTGCGTCAGTCTTATGCCTGCTGTGAGGCAGGCGTAAGAAATTGACGCATTTGTGTCTTAGAAGTGGTGCAGTGAAATCTTATAGATTTCACTGCGTCACTTCTATGACCCTGTCTTGCGTCAGAACGCCCCCCCATGCACACATTACACCTGGTGCAGGTATAATGTAGCGCAGGGGTTTACAAAGTGACGCATCTAGGTTTGTAAATAAGGTGCAACAAGGCACAGTTTTTACGCTGCTGGTGCGTCACAAAAAGTGATGCACCGGTGGCGTAAAAGTGACGCACAACCTCATAAATGAGGCCCTAATTGCGCCAGATGAACGCACGTTATTATTTCAAGAATGCACTTTTAACACCGCAATGCAAAGCATCTTTTTCTGGGACCTTCCTTATGCATGATTTGCTTCAAACGGGCATTAGAGACATGGTGAGTCAGGGTAGCTGAACCTTTTGAGCTCACCTTGCGTTGAACCGTTCAGCAATGTGGGTCAGGATTTGTCTACTCTGGTCCAGGGGAGGCCAGATTTGGATTTAAATAACCCAAGATACCAAGAGGTGACCCTTGGCAGACAAGTAACCTATCCACATGTTTGACTACAAGACCCAGCATGCAAAGGAAACAAGTCCTGGACAGACCCCTCTCCCCAGAAAAGACGCTCTAACAACGTTGTCACTATGCGCTGACTTTAGGAGTTAAGGTTGTGTGTATCCTGTGTCACTTTAGAAAGGTTTACTTGGATGAGGTTAAACCAGCTATTTATTTTCTTTCTTGAAGGACCTGACAGATATGCCTATGTGTCTCTACGCTTAACATGCTGCAGGTAAATGCCAGTTTGGGAATATTTCACAATTTTGTTTGTGAAAAATGTTTAGTACTAAAAATGTGATTAGACATAAATGTGGTAACTTGCGTTGCAGAGAGTCCTAACTTGAATGACGCTGCCCTCTGGTGGTCATTACCGGTGTGAGCTGCAGCGAAGCTCTTAAAATAAGGATGGAATACAGCAGAGGGTTATGATGACTGATGCTAAATCCTTTGCCTGTCACCGGCTGTCCCTTCCTGTTGCTGAGGCAGAGAGTATGGTCACTGTAATGTAAGTAAAACTGCCTCACTCACACTGCCTGAGAAGCCAAACACTGAATGGTTGGCTTTGGGCTGACACAAAAATGTGTCTGAAAGTCAATGGCTGTAGAAGGGTGGCTGAGACTCGAACTATTTTGTCAGCTGTCTTTTGGGCTAAAACAAAACGTAAATGAGATACCATTTGAGCAATGGCATTTTTTCAGAAATCGTAAATTCATTTTTAAGTAACAATAGTCTGTCAAGGCAGCTATAGACCATACTTATCTTGGAAATAGGGGCGAGCCAATAAAAATAAAAATATAGGGGCACATTTATCTACGTTTTGTGCTGCCCTTCCGCCATGCAAGGGAACGCAAGGGCAATGCAAAACCTAGATGAGATTTGCCAAGCCCCGCAAGGCCACCTCGCATGCGCTACCGTGCTTGGTATCTGGAGTAACGGCAGAAGCAAAAGCCGCTGCCTTGCGTTACTCTGCCACGGGGAAGTGGTCCATGGGTAGAGTGTAATGTTCGCACTCATCCACCCATGGATTGTGGCGCATTCATAGATTTACCATGAGTTGTAGACCCGGGAACGCATCAAAATGCTATTCCTTCCCAGTAAAGATGTAACGAGGAGGAAGATCTTTATTTCTCCTCAGTTTTAACTCTTTCTACAAGTGCTGAATTATACAGCACAGGCAGAAAGAGGAAACATCCTCAAAGGATTGTTTTTGTGCAGAGTGTAAAGGTGCCTGTATTGGCACTAGGCAGCCAACAGTGCGTGAGCCAGCGAGCCAGCCAACAGTGCGCGAGCCCAGCGAGACAGCCAACAGTGCGTGAGCAAAGCGAGACAGCCAACAGTGCGCGAGCAAAGCGAGACAGCCAACAGTGCGCGAGCACAGCGAGACAGCCAACAGTGCGTGAGCAAAGCGAGACATCCAACAGTGCGCGAGCATGGCTAGAAAGCCAACAGTGTGCGAGCACAGAGAGACAGCAGAAACGCGCCGTATTGCGGGAGATATGACGCTTTACTGTCCTTTCCCTTTCACACAGATCAGTGCAGCAAGGGGTCTTGCTGTGCTGTGTTGTGTAGATAAATGATAAATATAGCCGTCAATCCTTTGAATCTGCCCCAGCCCCACAATCAGTTCAAACCAGAGTCGGATTGGTAAGGCGGGCACTCGAGAAATGGCCGAAGGGCTGGTAGTCGAGTTCTAGCTGTGGGCTGCTCTTTTGGGCAAGCTGGGGGCAGGGGCGTAACACAGCCCCCGCAGCCCCTGCGGTGCGGGGGGGCCTCAAACTCCAGGGGGCCCAATCCGCACAGCACTCTGGCTGCAGGGCTCCAGTTTGAGCCCGGAGGGGGGCCCCCGAGCTGCCTTGCAGGGAGGCCCCCTCAAGGTTCGTTACGCCAGACTCTCCGTTCCGCCCACCTGGCTCTACTCCAGACCCCGACCTTCAAACGTAAAAAACAGGGAGGACTGAGGTTTTCATTCCTTGCCCCGCCCTTCTGGAACGCCCTCCCTCTAGGCTTAAGACTGGCTTCCCCCCTTATCCACTACAGGTCCCTTCTAAAAACCCACCTGTTCCGCAACGCCTACAACTAACGCTCTCAGCCCCATGGATTGTCTGTTTTCTCTATGCTTCAGCGCCAAGAAACCGCCAGGTGTTAGTTGCGCTTTATAAGTTCTTTGTACATTACATTTTACATTACAGTGCCTGAGGGCTGTCTGTGCAGTTAGGATGCCGCCAGCGGTCCAGTGGGTGCCCGAGGGGCCTTTCTAGGGGCAGATGGGTGGAGGTATCACTCCCTTTCTCTCACTGGACCGGCCCATTAATGTACGCTGATTGAGCGGGGGCCTGAGCAGAGGTGGTCTCACTTGCCTTCATGTGTGGCTCAGCAGTGTAAACGAATCTGTGCATTTTTTAAAAATCTAAGTGACATTAATTAAACAACCCCTTTCTTTTCATAAAATTACCCCAACCCCCTTTCTTTTCATAAAATTACCCCAACCCCCTTTCTTTTCATAAAATTACCCCAACCCCCTTTTTCTTTACATAAAATTTCGCTGAAGTAGTGTTTTGTGGAAAGGTAATACGTAAATGTGGGCCGCTTTTTTTAGGTGTGCCAGGGACAATTTTTTATCCCAATCCAACCCTGATCCAAACTCCTTCACCACCCCAACCTCACCACTGATGTCCTGAACCCAAAACTGGAGTATTAACACCCGCACTCAGTGATGGAAAAAAAGCAAGAAACCTGATCAATTGTAGAAGAGACTGCTGTATGCTTCATATATTTCGTTTTGGATGTAAAAGGTATTGCATGAAAATGAAACTGTGTTTAGCGCTTTCGAATGTCATTCTGGCTTCAAATTGGGATTTATATGGACAGCGAACTTCCAAAAAGTCCTAAACACCCACCTGTTTAAGTCTGGTCTCCCTCCGGGTTCTTGCCTTTATAGCGCCGAAACACTCGTTCTGTAACTGCAAGCTATACAAAACCAATCATGCATTCATTCAGTCAGACAACAGCTGATTTACAGCTAGATTCATCAAAGTCCCGTTTTGCGAGTCTGTAATAGCGATTCATAAGGAATCGCTATTAAGGACTTGCAAAATGGGATTCATGTAGGAATTGCAAAAAATATTGCGATTCCTACATCTTCCTTATTTGCGATTAGCAAATTGCTATTCGCAAATAAGGATGCGATTTCAGGGTTGCAGGGGGGTCCAAAGGACACCCTGTAGCACCCCTGAAATGAAAATGTACACATGTGTTGTGCACACACATGTCCAAAGGACATGTGTGTATGTAACATGCAACTGAGAAAAATGCACTAAAGTGCTTTTTTCTATTTTTTCGCTATTTACCACGAAGTCAGACTTCATGGTAAATAGCGGCCAAAAATTGCGAATTCGCAATTTAAAAATGGTTAATGAATTGCATTTAAGGAATCTCAAATAGAGATTCCTTAAATGCAATTCCTCGCAAATATGCGATTTCGCAATTAGCGATTTTTGCATTTGGGATGATGAATCCCAAATGCAAAAATTGCACTCGCAAAGGGCCAGATTCTGAGAATCTGGCCCTTTGCGAGCCCATTTTTCTTTCATGAATCTACCTGTTAGTGATTTCCAGTTACTTTCTATTTTTGCCTCAGAGCAAAGGAAGCAAAATTTGGTTTACTGAGATATGATCAATTATAAATGTCTGAAAGTGTCATCGAAATACTAAAAATCAAGCCATTCCGACATTTCTTAACACGGTACTTGAGTGTGAACAGACGCCCCACGGTACAAAGACGAGGGGTGGAAAGATGATGTTGTAGGTGTGGTCTTACTCAAGCTTCTGCGTCACTGCTTGCGTCATCTCACTGCCTCTTTTATGTTAATGTTAAATATTCTGCCAAGTCACAAGAAAGGCTGCTTCTCATTTATGGCCATGAGACGAGCCCTAGACTGTCTGTCACTTTCTCTTAGATGCCTGGGGCACGAGCCCAACACCGCGGAATGGCATTCACCAATAGAATGTCACACCCAGGGCCGTTTACAGCACTGAAGATATACTGCCAGATTCATCAAAGACCCGTTTTGCGAGTCTTTAATAGCGATTCATAAGGAATCGCTATTAAGGACTTGCAAAACGGGATTCAGGTAGGAATTGCAAAAAATATTGCGATTCCTACATGTTCCTTATTTGCGATTAGCAAATTGCTAATCGCAAATAAGGAATAACTCCCCATGCATTCCTATGGGCCTACAGGCAAATAAGGATGCGATTTCAAGGGTGCAGGGGTGTCCAAAGGACACCCTGTAGCACCCCTGAAATGTGAATTTACACTGATGTTGTGCACACACATGTCCAAAGGACATGTGTGTGTGTAACATGCAACTTAGAAAAATGCATTTAAATGCATTTTTCTAAGTTTTCGCTATTTACCACGAGGTTTGACTTCGTGGTAAATAGCGGTCCTAAATTGCGAATTCGCAATTTTTAAATGTTTCATGAATAGCATTTAAGGAATCTCTAATTGAGATTCCTTAAATGCTAATCCTCGCAAATTTGCGAATTCTTTATTAGCGATTTTTGCATTTGGGATGATGAATCCCAAATGCAAAAATTGTACTCGCAAAGGGCCAGATTCTCAGAATCTGGCCCTTTTGCGAGCGCATTTCGCTTGATGAATCTGGCTGATAATGTCCTGCTGCAGATGTGTACAAGAGCCGACACCCGTTACACGAGACTTCGGCAGCAGCGTCCAAGTGGCAAAAGATGAAAAGATGATGATGTATGAGTGTATGTTTGATAGCGCCTCGAACACAGCAGGCTGGTGAGAGCGCGTCGGTCCAGGGAAGCCCCAGTGGGGACACAATGGGCGGAAGAGGGGTGAGAGGTCAGCCTGTCTGAGGCAGTCTCCCCTGAGGTTTACAGCTTCGCCCCTGACTTGCACGACTCGGGGGTTGGTATGGATGGGGGGGAGGCTGGGGGCCCTTAGAGCGGCCATGGTGTGGGGCTGCTTGTGCAAAGACGGCTGAGGATGCTCTCGAAAGGCTGTGACTGTTCCCCACAAATGCACCAGGTCAGTATGAATCTCTGCACCTTCCTGCTGAGCTGAACATCCAGTGTAATAAGTGCCTGGAAACACGTGTGTGTTACTGCGCCACAGGCACGAGTACTGTGCATCAGTCACCTGTGACACCCACATGTCGCTGTTCCCTTTCTATGACTGACAATGGCAAACATGCTAATGAGGGGCTGGACAGATCCCGCCCAGGGCCTCAGTCACTGCCACAACAAGACACTGGTGGACAGGGTCGGATTGGTAAGGCGGACACTCGGGAAATGACCGAAGGGCTGGTAGTCGAGTTCTAGCTGTGGGCTGCTCTTTTGGGCAGCCTGGGGCCTGTCTGTGCTGTTAGGATGCTGCCGGGTAACAAAACAAACTACCAGTACTGCAAACTTGCTCTAGGGCAAATCATCAAAACATAGTGAAACAAAACACCATATTAACAAGACTGCTTTTTCTGTCTGAAATAAATCTTTATGTTTATAATTTTTTCAAAAAGAACACAGGCAGACCAGCCTTCTTGCGACCTTAGGAGTTCTCAAAAAATGCACCAAATGTTCTAAAAATTAGAATTTATTCCAAGGTTGCTTCTGATTAAAAAGTATTAATCATTGTCAGAACGGTTGAAAAAATGTATATTGTGTAAATAAAAAGTATGAGTGGCTCTAGTGAGTCTGGGTGAATGTGTGTGTGTGGAAGGTGTGATAGGAGATTGTTAATGTATATGTCCAATTTCGTAATGTATATGTTATAATCAACAAATTAATTTATCTTTGTATTTTATGTAGTGATGTGATATAAAATTCATAAAATGTGTTCTTTTTGAAAAAATTATAAACATAAAGATTTATTTCAGACAGAAAAAGCAGTCTTGTTAATATGGTGTTTTGTTTCACTATGTTTTGATGATTTGCCCTAGAGCAAGTTTGCAGTACTGGTAGTTTGTTTTGTTACCCAGCTTAGTGAGGCTTGACCTTACTGCATGAGCCCAAACCCTTGTCTTGGTTTCATATGTTAGGATGTCGCCAGCAGCCCAGTGGGTGCCCGAGGGGCCTTTCTAGATGCAGATGGGGGGAGGTATCACTCTCTTTCTCTCGCTGGCCCGGCCTAATGTACGCTGATTAAGCAGAAGTTTTCTCGCTTGCATTCATGTGTGGCTCAGCATTGTGAACTAATCTGTGCATTTTTTCTTAATCTATGTGAAGTTAATAAAACATGCCCCACCCCTTTTCTTTTAATAAAATTAGCTGAAACAGTGTTTTGCGGAAAGGCAATACGCAAATGTGGGGCCACTTTTTTGGGGGGTGCCCCGGCTGATTTTTTATCCCAATCCAACCCTGCTGGTGGATGATGTTACCTGCAGCGTAACGAAACGTGAGCCCCCCCCCCCCCCCCTAGAAGGTGAGTGGAGGGCCCCCCTCCGGACCCTATGAGGTGCTCTCCCGAAGTGCTGTGCTGAGGGCCCCCAAAGCTTGGGACACCGCAGCAGCTGCGGGGGGCTGTGTTACCCCCCCCCCCCCCCCTCCCCCTGGTTACCTGGTTAGATTCCTACTCTGCCTCTGCAGGTTATTCCACATTATTGGCCGCCTCTGATGCTCCTTTGCTGGGGTCCCCCTGCCCTGGACTGCTGATGGATGGCCCCTATGCCCTGGCTCTTGTTTTATGGAGCTGGACACACACAAACCAAGTCACACCCCACACCCTCCGAGCTACACGCATGCCATGTCCTTTATACCTGCTATTTTCATGGCTCACGCTGATTTGCCCCACCTCCTGCTTGACCTGTACCCTGACTGCATAAATGACGTAATTCCAAGGCTCTCTGCTTGCAGTTGCAGGGCGTGTGTGTATACGTGTGTGTTTGTGTTTATGGTTACATATAGTTTGATGTGTGTGTGTGTTTGTGTGAGTGCAAGCATGTCTTTCTGGATCCGTTAGTTTCTGCGTGTAAGAGTGTCCCTTGTGTAAGGTGTGAATGTGTTTGTGGGTGTTTCGGGTGTGGGTGGTTATCCGTTTCAGGTGTATGTGTGCGTTGTGTATGGATGTGATATGAGTGTGTGTTTGAATAAGAGTTCCAATGCATGCACAAAGCCTGCGCGCCACCAAATAATCCAATTACAATGCAACCCCCGTGTAAAATCTCCCTCCCTCTCTCCAAGATTATCCGAGTTAGTATCCTCCATGCAGTGTACTCACCGAGAGATGTCCGTCCCCTCGTCAGTCGCAGCAGACACTTACCTGCCCGGCACCCTCTTTATATAACACCCAGCTCCGGCCGCTCACAGACCCCCGGGCGTCCCTCCCCCTCTCAGCCCACCCCTTGAAAGATTGACACTTGCTTACCACATCTCGAACAAAATGTTCCTTCGGTGAGAAAAAAATCCAACGAAACCTGCTCTGTGCACCCCCAGGGCCCAGGTACAGACACTCGACCTCTGGAGCCCGCGGTGAGAAGGGTGTGGGTGGGGGTGAGTAGCAGGAAGTGGTGTTGGGTGACACCCCCTCAGCTCTCAGGGCACTCACTCAAATGATGCATGTTTTGTTATTTCTAAGTAAGAATATAAAGGGCTAAGAACAGAGCGGTGTGCAGGGCGGAAGCACCGGTGGGGATTCTTAGGGGAGTTTGAAATCCATGATAGTTTGAAGGTTAAAGTTTGGAAAGCACGTAAAGGAAGAGTACGATTCTGGTGGAAGTGAGACAACTGCCACAATGCTATAGACGTCCCTGCCACGCTAGTGGGAATTCCGAGAGAGGTATACAGTCTAAAGAGGGGGGCGAGTCATTCTCCGGTTTTAGGGGGATGTCCTACAACCACAGAACTCTGCAAAAAAAAAAAAAAATCATATGATCCTTACGGTAATTTTGCGCAAAATAGGACCCTCGTTTATGAGGATTTGACATGGGCCAGCCCAGCAAATCAGCTTGCGAGGGCTAGGTAAACTTAAATTAAAAAAACAAAACGGAAATTACCATAGCTGCCAAGGTTTCAGATTGCTTATGTGTGACATTTTCATAATTTCACTGAAATTATTAGTGACATTCAATAGCCATGAGTGACACCTTCTCTCAATCAAAAATCAAGCAGTCAAGACAAGGGAAACATGAATTTCAGAAATTACACCCATCAAAGGAACAAAAAAACTCTAATACAATCTTAAAACTGCTTCAAAGCACAAGAAACCAAGGCCGCCAAGTGCTTTCTCCTGCACAACCACATTTACAAGTATGTTTGTGGCGGCAGTTACTACTCCACAACTGGGGAGAAACATGAAAGTGGAAAGTTAGCAGCAACAGAGAAGAGGATGGAAGTACATCTCAAGCATCCAAGAGGCAAGATGAACAGTAGCTCACAAACTGGCTAGAAATACGTTTACATATTTATAGTTTTCCTAAGATCCATTGTAAGCACGTGGTTACACGTTTTGCACATTATGCAAATGAAGAGGGATTGTTCTCCACTGCATTGTATGTACATTCTGAGAATGAGATACTGAGGGGGCAGAGTGTATAGGGCGAGGGTCAGGTTCGAGGTCAGGAGAGAGGAGTGGGCTACCTGGGCACGTTTATAAATGGCTTGGTCAGTGTACTGGGGGCTGGGGTAGGAGCAGTGACAGAAGAGGGGGTTAGTGAGGGGCAGCAGGACGAGCCAGGGTCACCACTCACCCGTCAGCTACCACCGAGCCTTTCAAGGGCATTTCTCCTGATGAACAGAGAGCCAAGGGGCCATGTGGCAGTGCACTCAGCACACGAGGTGCCTCCGGAGCAAGACAGCCTGAAAGGGACTCGGGCAGCCCGTGCTAGTGTGGGCGGAGTAGTCCTGTGGCAGGGCGTGAATAAAACACCTCTCCTATTTTTCACAAGTACAGGTCGCTCACACTATCTGCGGTTTTCAGTCTGCTATGCATTAGGTATTTCCCTGGGACATACGTGGTCCGCTCCGCAGTAATAAACATCATTTAGAAAAGCAAAGTGTGCTTTAGAACTACTGTTCACTGCCACCGATCTTTTAAAAACGAACATATGACAGCAAGTTTACATGCACGTAGTAGCAGATTATCTTGCCCAAAGTGCACCGAAGAGAGTGCAATCAGAAAACATCGTGGCAGCGATCATCTTCACATTACCAAATCACCACTCCCCGGGCCAGTCCTGGCTGCGGCAGCGTCACTTCCCGGCAAATCGCGGTGGGGTGATAGTCATCATTTTTTACAACTTACTGCAGCCATGGTAGTGCAAGCAGCGCTGCCATGATAGCCTTTCAATAACAGATACAGCAGAAGTACTTTAAGACAGATTAATGCTGGCTCTATCTTTCTCAGGCACTTACTTCTTGAAGGCAAACCGGCACTGCTGCAAAAGGGAATCGATCATTCGGCTGGACCCCCTGCGGCCGCGGCCGCCGGCCTGCCATCATGAGAGAGGCTGTGAGCAGCAGGCAGGCAGCCTGCACTTTCAGATCCCCCGCCGCTTTACTAGCTTCCTGTTCCTGGACCGGACGTGCCGGCACTCTACCGCCGCACATCCAGATTAAAATCCCGGCCCCTCTGCTGACACGGTTGGTGATTGGCTGGCTAATACGGACTGAGTGGGCAGGCAGCCCGCCCCCCTGCTGTGCCATGAGCCGTGCTGGCGCCGTAGGCGCACCTCGAAGCAACAGAGAGCCACGGGCACTGTGACAGAGGCGCCGCTGGTGGCTCGCCTGGCAGCAGGTGCAAAATGCGTGACATTGCATTTCAGTGCGGTGATGCGGATCATCGCACTGAAATGCGTGAGCGTCACACCTGTTGCGTGACGCTTGGCAGGACTGAATTACTTACCTTTTGTTTTTAAAAATGTAAGTTTAACTCGTCATCGTCATGTCGTTGGGTCCCCCCTCAGCATTGGCGTCCGCAGAAATGTTTCCAGGGGGGGCACATTTTTAACTTCATTACCATCCCCCTTGCACCCTTCTTCCTTCTACGTTGCACCCTTCTCCTCTCTCCCTTGCACCCTTCTCACCCTCCCCCTTGCACCCTTCTACCCCTCCCCCTTGCACCCTTCTCCCCCTCCGCCTTGCACCTTTCTCCCCCTCCCCCTTGTACCCTACTCTACCTCCGCCTTGCACCCTTTTCTACCTTGCACTCTTCTTCCCTCTGCCTTACACCCTTTCCCCCTCTGCCTTGCACCATTCTCCCCTCTGCCTTGCACCTTTCTCCCCCTCCGCCTTGCTCCCTTCTCCCCCTCCGCCTTGCACCCGTCTCCCCCTCCACCTTGCACCTTTCGCCCCCTCTGCCTTGCACCCTTCTCCCCCTCCGCCTTGCACCCTTCTCTACCTTGCACCCTTCTCCTCTCTGCCTTGCACCCTTCTCCTCTCTGCCTTGCACCCTTCTCCTCTCTGCCTTGCACCCTTCTTGCCCTCCCCCTTGCACCCTTCTCCCCTCTGCCTTGCACCCTTCTCCCCTCTGCCTTGCACCCTTCTCCCCTCTGCCTTGCACCCTTCTCCCCTCAGCCTTGCACTATTCTCCCACTTGCACCCTTCTCCCCCTCCTCCTTTTACCCTACTCCACCTCCGCCTTGCACCCTTTTCTATCGTGCACCCTTCTCCCCTCCGCCTTGCACCCTTTTCTACCTTGCACCCTTCTCCCCTCTGCCTTGCACCCTTTCCCCCTCTGCCTTGCACCCTTCTCCTCTCTGCGTTGTACCCTTCTCCCCCTCTGCCTTGCACCATTCTCCCCCCTGCTTTGCACCCTTCTCCCCTCCGCCTTGCACCTTTCTCCCCCTCCGCCTTGCACCCTTCTCCACCTCCGCCTTGCACCCTTATCTACCTTGCACCCATCTCCCATCCGCCTTGCACCCTTTTCTACCTTGCACCCTTCTCCCCTCTGCCTTGCACCCTTCTCCTCTCTGCCTTGTACCCTTCTCCTCTCTGCCTTGCACCCTTCTGCTCTCGGCCTTGCACCCTTCTCCCCTCTGCCTTGCACCCTTCTCCCCTCTGCCTTTTGCGCAAAATAAGGCCCTCATTTATGAGGATTTGACATGGGTCAGCCCAGCAAATCAGCTTGCGAGGGCTAGGTAAACTTAAATTAAAAAAACAAAACGGAAATTACTTACCTTTTGTTTTAAAAAAGTGTAAGTTTAACTCGTCATCGTCATGTCGTTGGGTCCCCCCTCAGCATTGGCGTCCGCAGAAATGTTTCCAGGGGGGGCACATTTTTAACTTCATTACCATCCCCCTTGCACCCTTCTTCCTTCTGCCTTGCACCCTTCTCCTCTCTCCCCTGCACCCTTCTCACCCTCCCCCTTGCACCCTTCTACCCCTCCCCCTTGCACCCTTCTCCCCCTCCGCCTTGCACCTTTCTCCCCCTCCCCCTTGTACCCTACTCGACCTCCGCCTTGCACCCTTTTCTACCTTGCACCCTTCTTCCCTCTGCCTTGCACCCTTAACCCCTCTGCCTTGCACCATTCTCCCCTTGGCTTTGCACCTTTCTCCCCCTCCGCCATGCTCCCTTCTCCCCCTCTGCCTTGCACCCTTCTCTACCTTGCACCCTTCTCCTCTCTGCCTTGTACCCTTCTCCTCTCTGCCTTGCACCCTTCTTGCCCTCCCCCTTGCACCCTTCTCCCCTCTGCCTTGCACCCTTCTCCCCTCTGCCTTGCACCCTTCTCCCCTCTGCCTTGCACCCTTCTCCCCTCAGCCTTGCACCCTTCTCCTCTCTGCCTTGCACCCTTTTCCCCTTTGCCTTGCACCCTTCTCCCCTCAGCCTTGCACTACTCTCCCCCTCCCACTTGCACCTTTCTCCCCCTCCTCCTTGTACCTTACTCCACCTCTGCCTTGCACCCTTTTCTATCTTGCACCCTTCTCCCCTCCGCCTTGCACCCTTTTCTACCTTGCACCCTTCTCCCCTCTGCCTTGCACCCTTTTCCCCTCTGCCTTGCACCCTTCTCCTCTCTGCCTTGTACCATTCTCCCCCTCTGCCTTGCACCCTTCTCCCCTCTGCTTTGCACCCTTCTCCCCTCCGCCTTGCACCTTTCTCCCCCTCCGCCTTGCACCCTTCTCCCCCTCCGCCTTGCACCCTTATCTACCTTGCACCCATCTCCCTTCCTTCTTGCACCCTTTTCTACCTTGCACCCTTCTCCCCTCTGCCTTGCACCCTTTTCCCCTCTGCCTTGCACCCTTCTCCTCTCTGCCTTGTACCCTTCTCCCCCTCCGCCTTGCACCCTTATCTACCTTGCACCCATCTCCCCTCCTTCTTGCACCCTTTTCTACCTTGCACCCTTCTCCCCTCTGCCTTGCACCCTTTTCCCCTCTGCCTTGCACCCTTCTCCTCTCTGCCTTGCACCCTTCTCCCCTCTGCTTTCCACCCTTCTCCCCTCCGCCTTGCACCTTTCTCCCCCTCCGCCTTGCACCCTTCTCCCCCTCTGCCTGGCACCCTTCTCTACCTTGCACCCTTCTCCTCTCTGCCTTGCACCCTTCTCCCCTCTGCCTTGCACCCTTCTCCCCTCGGCTTTGCACCCTTCTCCTCTCTGCCTTGCACCCTTCTGCTCTCGGCCTTGCACCCTTCTCTCCTCTGCCTTGCACCCTTCTCCCCTCTGCCTTGCACCCTTCTACTCTCTGCCTTGCACCCATCTTCCCTCTGCCTTGCACCCTTCTCCCCCTCCGACTTGCACCCTTCTCCTCTCTGCCTTGTGCCCTTCTCCTCTATGCCTTGCACCCATCTCCTCTCTGCCTTGCATTCTTCTCCCCTCTGCCTTGCACCCTTCTCGCCTTCCCCTTGCACCCTTCTCCCCTTCTGCCTTGCACCCTTCTCCACATTGCACCCTTCTCCTCTCTGCCTTGCACCCTTCTCCCCCTCCCCCTTGCACCCTACTCCCCTCCGCCTTGCACCCTTCTCTACCTCGTACCCTTCCCCTCTCTGCCTTGCCCCCTTCTCCTCTCTGCTTTGCACCCTTCTCCCCTTTGCCTTGCACCCTTCTCCCCTCTGCCTTGTACCCTTCTCCCCCTCTGCCTTGCACCCTTCTCTACCTTGCACCCTTCTCCCCTCTGCCTTGCACCCTTCTCCCCCTCCCCGTTGCACCCTTCTCCCCTCTGCCTTGCACCCTTCTCCTCTCTGCCTTGCACCCTTCTCCCCTCTGCCTTGCCCCCTTCTCCTCTCCGCCTTGCACCCTTCTCCGCCTTGCACCCTTCTCTACCTTGCACCCTTCTCCCCTCTGCCTTGCACCCTTCTCCCCTCCCCCTTGCACCCTTCTCCCCCTCCCCCTTGCACCCTTCTCCTCTCTACCTTGCACCCTTCTCCCCTCTGCCTTGCATCCTTCTTCCATATGCCTTGCACACTTCTCGCCTTCCCCTTGCACCCGTCTCCCCTTCTGCCTTGCACCCTTCTCTAACTTGCACCCTTCTCTACCTTGCACCCTTCTCCTCTCTGCCTTGCACCCATCTCCCCCACCCCCTTGCACCCTTCTCCCCTCCGCCTTGCACCCTTCTCTACCTTGTACCCTTCTCCTCTCTGCCTTGCACCCTTCTCCTCTCTGCCTTGCAACCTTCTCCCCTCTGCCTTGCACCCTTCTCCCCTCTGCCTTGTACTCTTCTCCCCCTCCTCCTTGCACCCTTCCCTACCTTCCACCCTTCGCCTCTCTGCCTTGCACCCTTCTCCCCTCTGCCTTGCCCCCTTCTCTTCTCTGCCTTGCACCCTTCTCCCCTCTGCCTTGCACCCTTCTCCACCTTGCACCCTTCTCCTCTTTTCCTTGCACCCTTCTCTCCTCTGCCTTGCACCCTTCTCCCCTCTGCCTTGCACCCTTCTCCTCTCTGCCTTGCACCCTTCTCCTCTCTGCCTTGTACCCTTCTCCTCTCTGCCTTGCACCCTTCTCCCCCTCCGCCTTGCACCCTTCTCTACCTTGCACCCTTCTCCCCTCTGCCTTGCACCCTTCTCCCCTCCCCATTGCACCCTTCTCCCCACTGCCTTGCACTCGTCTCCCATCCACCTTGTACCCTTCTGCACCTTGCACCCTTCTCCTCTCTGCCTTGCAACCTTCTCCCTTTTGCCCTGCACCCTTCTCCCCTCTGCCTTGCACCCTTCTCCTCTCTGCCTTGCAACCTTCTCCTCTCTACCTTGTACCCTTCTCCCCTCTGCCTTGCACCCTTCTCCCCTCTGCCTTGCACCCTTCTACTCTCTGCCTTTCACCCTTCTCCCCCTCCGCCTTGCACCCTTCTTTCCTCCGCCTTGCACGCTTCTCCTCTCTGCTTTGCACCCTTCTCCCCTCTGTCTTGCACCCTTCCTACCTCTGCCTTGCACCTTCTCCCCTCCGCCTTGCACCCTTCTCACCTCTGCCTTGTACCCTTCTCCTCTCTACCTTGCACCCTTCTCCCCTCTGTCTTGCACCCTTCTTCCCTCCGCCTTGCACCCTTCTCCTCTCTACCTTGTACCCTTCTCCTCTCTGCCTTGCACCCTTCTCCTCCCTGCCTTGCACCCTTCTCCCCCTCCCCCTTGCCCCCTTCTCACCCCCCCTTGCACCCTTCTCCCCCTCCCCCTTGCACCCTTCTCTCCTCTGCCTTGCACCCTTCTCCCCTCCGACTTGCACCCTTCACCTCTCTGCCTTGCACCCTTCTCCTCTCTACCTTGCACCCTTCTCCCCTCTGCCTTGTACCCTTCTCGACCACCCCCTTGCAACCTTCCCACCCAGTGGAGGTGGCTGCCACCTGGAACAATGGCATCATTTCAAAAGCATGATGGACTAGGGCCAGCCCTGACTGGGCCCACACCGGACGCACTGGCGATCCCCCCCTGCGGATGCCCATGCCCCTCAGTGCTCTTGCATGCACGATCCCCACCTGGTTGCACTACCCTACGCCACGATGAAGGGGTAGGAATGCACTGTATTTATGCAATACAGTGCGTTTCTGTCCTTTCCCCCTGTGCTGGCGCCGTTTCGGCAGCCTAGCGCCAAAACAAGCACACTTGCACCATGGTGCATGTATGCCTGTGTTGTCAGCAGGATTGCTTGTGTGCAGGAAAGGGGCTGTGCTTTCTCATAAAGAGATTAGTAATATTCTTTTTCTCTTTATTCAATTAGTGATTCAAATAAATCAGTTTACAGAAATGTACCAAGAGAAAATATGACTACTCAATAACATAGTAAAATAACAAATGTGTTCCATAAAGGAATTACTCCCAACAATAAGAAAGTCACATTAAGGTCAAGCTATGAAATACATTCATGCAGAATTCAGAAATTTCTAAAGTTTCTATTTGTTAAACCCTTCGGCGCTTATGACGAGCTGAGCTCGTCATGAGGCACAGTGGAGCTGTTCTCATGAACAGCTGAGCTCGTCCTAACTGCCGCAGAACGCCCACTCGGGACTAATTCCCCTCCTGTGCGGGCGTTCCATGATGGCTATATAGAGGCCTTGATCAATATAAAGGCGGCAAGAACCATTTTGCGCGCCACCCCATTCAGTGAACGAGCCTCACCGCCACTGCTGCCTCCTGCATTGGCGTGAGGCAGCCAACAGTGCGCGAGCACAGCGAGACAGCAGGAACACACCGTATTGCGGGAGATATGACGCATTCCTGCCCTTTCCCGTTTCACATAGACCAGTGCGGCAAGAGGTCTTGCTGTGTTGAGTCGTGTAGGCAAATGATAAATATCACCTAAATTCTTTGAATCTGCCCCAGACCCATACTCAGTCCAAACTCCTCCACCGACCCAACCTCACCACTGATGTCCCGAACCCAAAACTGGAGTAGAATAACCTGCACTCAGCGATGCCATAAAATCAAGAAACCTGATCAATTGTAGAAGAGACTGCTGTAAGCTTCATATATTTCGTTTTGGATTTAGAACAGCTATTGCATGAAAATGGGGCTGTGTTTTGCGCTTTCGAATTTCATTCTGGCTACAAATTGCGATTTATGGACAGCGAACTTTCCAAAAAGTCCTAATCACCCATATGTTTAAGCCTTGCTCTCCCACCGGGTTCTTGCTTTAGCGCCGAAACACTCATTCAGTAACCGCACGCTATACAAATCCAATCATTCATTCAAACAACAGCTGATTTAGTGATTTTCCAGTTACTTTCTATTTTTGCCTCAGAGCAAAGAAGCATAATTAGGGTACTGAGAAATTATCAATGATAAATGTCTGAAAGTGGCATGGAAATGAAAGAAATGCTAAAATTAAAGCCGTTCCCAAATTTCTTAAGACGGTACTTGAGTGTGAACAGATGCCCCATGGTACAAAGACGAGGGGTGGAAAGTTGATGTTGTAGATGTAGGTTCACCAGTGGCGTAACGAAACCTCAGGGGGCCTCCCTGCAAAGTGCATGGAGGTGCCCCCTTCCGGACTTACTCCGGAGCTTTCAGGCCATGTACTGTGCTGAGGGGACCCTCTAGAGCTCGCCATCCCCCCCCCACCCCCACACTGCAGGGGCTGTGGGCCTTTTGTTATGCCCCTGTGCATCTTTTGATCGTTTATCTTTCAGATGTTTCAACACCTGTATGCGCTTTTCAGCCAACGCATTTAGGGGCATATTACCAAGGGTGGAGAGCTAGTTTAAGTGGCGATAATTCTATCGCTCTATTAGCAAGCTGTCGCTAACTGATGTTAGCGACACATTTTAGGCGATCGCAAGCGGTTTGGGGCCCGCTTTGCATGTCAGCGATGTTTATCGCTAATGACATGCAAAGTGGGCGTACCCAACCTGTTAGCGACTGAAAGCAGTCGCTAACGTCGCTATCGCCTATTAGCAAAGCAGGCGTAGCGATGGAAATATTCCCGCTATCGCCAAAAACTAACGCCTGCTCAGACCAGTTCTTAGCCATGTTATCCAATAGGAGGTGGACATCATGGCTAAGAGCATTTTGTCGCTAATGCGTGAATATCATTGTATTCTCAGCGATATTCATGCATTTCGCCGCTATCGCTGGATATTTTAGCACAATGGAGAAAAACGTTGCTAATAGTATGTTTTCTCCGCTAACATATCCAGCGATAGGCAGCGATAAAAAAATCGTCGATAAGCCTATTTAGCGATAAATATCGCTACTTGTTGGTAATATGCCCCTCAGTTCAGGAAACTTTCTTAATCTTTAAATATTTACATTGCTGTGGGTGGAAGAGAATGCTGCTGGATTTGTGAATCGATCTGTGTTTACAAAATACATTGAAAAGGTGTCATTGTAGCTTATTAGAGTATATTCACGAGTCTTACCCTCCGTGCGTAGAGTCTCATCCATCCATAAATAAAAAACAAAGCAATCCAGCATGTCCCCGTCAAATGGCGGAAAGCCGTAGAGCCATGCAAGCGAGCTTGTAGATCCATACAGATGTCAGGTATGGACACTATGAGGTATGTGGACGGAACTGTGTGGTGCACAACACCAAGGCACAAATTTACTAACTTTGGCGCAACACAACTTGCTGCACTGCATCAAATGGCGAGAACAGGAATGTGTCACATGTACTAATCTATGGCACATTCCTGTTCTCTCTCTGCGCTGGCGCACACACTGCAACCTAGCGCAAATGCATGCTTACACCATGGGTGAAGCATGCCTGTGTTACAGGTAGGACTTTTGTTGTGCGGGAAGGGTCAAATTCAGCACAAAAACTATTTCCAGATGCATTTTCCTCTTTCTACTTTTGGTGCAGGATACAGTACACCTTGAAAGAGGAAATAACGAGGAGCAATAAAGATATTTCTCCCTATTGCGCCTCTGTTTTGGTCAGGTATATTATTCCCCTTCCCAACGCAGAGTAATGCAAGGCATCGACTTGCGCTGCTTTGTGTTACTCTGGATTTACTAAGCCATGCAGAGCCATGCAGGCCGGCTTTGCATGGCTTAGTAAATCTCACTGAAGCCCCTGTGATGCCTTGCACCACCACCTCGCATGATATAACGGCAACCCAAGGGCTTCAAGAATCTGGGCCCAAGTTTACAGACTTGAAGCCATATTTACTAACATTTTGCTTTGTGGTTGTGCCACTTTTGTGGCACCGCCACTATGCAAAATCTTAGTAGATATTTACGAAGCCATGTAAAGGGCGATTTGCACCACATTATGTGGCTTTGTAAAGAACTGTAATGCAACACAGTTGCTTACGATGCACTGCATTGCATTTCATTCTGGGAGGTGTTCCACAAGTGGATCATGGGCATTACCGTGCATCCACCCACGGATTTCATGCCATGCCAGATTTACAAAGGTTTGTAAATTTGGGATTGCATCAAATAGCCACACCTCTTTATTTCTCCTTGTTACTTCCTCTTTCTATGTGTGCTGCTTTCTGCATCGAACCGCCGGCTAGCAGCATTAGCACTGTGCTATAACCTGACTGAAGAGTGCAAGTTTACACAGAAAGATGACCTTGCCCTTTCGCCAAAGCTCGAACACTCGTCTTGCGGTGGGGGTGCGTGTGACACCAAATGCATCAACATTTGCCTCAGAGCTATAGCCCAGGGCAGAAAAATGTACTGCTTATATTGTTCCTCCCCATAGCGCTGCGCCAGGCATGCCCCAAAACGTCCAGAGGCAGGAGCATTCGGCCCTAGAGGGTGCAGTCAGGAGGCTAGAGAAACTGCCCCAATGGGCCCCAGACTCACCGCAAGAAATCACTGATGCTGCCTCCTGACTCAAGAGCATGACAAGACATGGCACAACGAGGTCGGCACCTGTGGACAGCGTGTCCAGCACGGAAACAAAGCGGCCGGCACCTGGGTGGGGCAAGTATAAGTAACTGGCCCCATCCCCCCAGGTGCTGGAAATGATGCGGGGAGAGCGCCTGAAGAGAGGGACTCCCACGGGGGGTCCTTATGAGTGGAGCCAGGATGAGTGTGCCAGTGTGCGGCACTATGGGCCTGCCTTCTTAAGAGGGCCTACTGCTTGACCAGCGGGAAGCCACATAGGAAGTGGGAAATGCCTCAAGGGATGGTTATTGCGCAAGAAGGTATGCCTTCCTGTACAAAAACAATCCTGCCCATTACTCGGGCACCCTGTACCATGGTGCAAGGGTGCTCGCATTGGAGATAGGATGCCTGAAGAGCATCAGTGCCATGAGAGTGCAGACATCTTGTAAGATATGGCACATTTCTGCTCTCTCCCTCCACTTAATGCTGCACTGTGTTGTGTGAAAGATTATTTTAAAAAAAATGTAATTGTAGTGCTTATATAGCGCACGTATCACCCCCAAAGGGGTCTTAAGGCGCTGTACACATACTGCTGTGGAACCCTTCCTGGCCTTTCCCTGTGAAGTGCCCACTCCTGGGCACCCCCAAGGTGAAGCCAGGCATCCTAGCGCTGTTGGGGCCGTTGTGGAGATTAAGCAAGCTATTGCCCAGAGTTGCAGCGTGGGACCCATGCTTAGAATAGGCACCGAGGCGAGAATTATCAGGCCCGGGGAAATTGAGCCCAAGACCCGCCAAAGCAGGAATTGAACCCTGGTCCGGGCCAGACCTCTGCATCAGGGTCTGCCTCTCTAACCATTGAGCCACACTTCTCCACCATATAGGCCTTTGTGTGCTTCCTCACATACAATGGGATGGAACCACCAGATACCTCGCGTCTGTGCCTCAGCGTGCGAAGAGCAATGTTGCCGTTGCCACCCAAGATCCCTTTCTAACCCCCT
The DNA here is from genome assembly GCF_964261635.1 of Lissotriton helveticus. NCBI lineage: Eukaryota > Metazoa > Chordata > Amphibia > Caudata > Salamandridae > Lissotriton > Lissotriton helveticus. The sequence continues at coordinate 63,895,834 of NC_136068.1, read as the reverse complement.
CATTTTTTTTTTTTCAATGTCACCAACTTGCACTTTGCAAAGCTGGTAAAGTTGAAAGTGGCAAAGTAACAAGTTGTTAACTTCTCAAGTTTATATACCCCTTCAATACTGTATCTGTTCTATGTGAGAGGGAACCTTCAATTGATGTAACCTATTCTGCTCTATGTGTGAGGTAAGGTGGTCCAAGTGCCGGCCATGCTGTTCCTGCTCAGTGTGTTGGTGTGTAGGGAGGGGGATGCTTGAAGCCACCTGTGATACGGGTATTCTCTGTGCGGGAATGTTGCACTGGTGCTGCCAATGCTGGTCCTACTCAGTGTGTGTGTGGGGGGGAGTTGCATGATGTCAACTGTGTGAGGGAAGATTGCGCTGGTGCCGTTGCCTCTTCATGTGCAGTGCATGAAGGGAAGCTGGAGTGAGGGCGCCTGTCCTGTTCTGAGCGTTGCCTTAGTCATCACATGTTTTGTGAGACCCGAGTTTCCTAAGAGACTCCAGTGCTCCCGCCAGTCCAGATCACATGGATCTGAAAATCACTTCAAGATGAAAACTGCTTGCTCGTGAGCTGCCGTATTGATAGATGTACTAATCAATTTCTTCTAAATCTTGGAAGATCACACCAGCATTTCAAAGGAGCTCAAGAGAGACCTAACCAGAGGGACAGTGAGGGAGTCACAAGACAGCCCCTTGAGCAAGGGGACCCAGCAATCCTCAAGTGGAATACTTGGCCTTAGAAATAAAACCAAAGTGACAGTAACATTAAGTAGCTCAAAGAAGGAACAGCTCTACAACAAAATAAGAGAATCTAACAAAAGGGCATTGTCCCAAAATTGCCGTTAAAGGAACACATTATCTCCAATTCGTAGCAGAGGCTCAAGTGACAGATGTGAAGAGCAAACTTTGAACTTTGTAAAAAGAACGGAAAACATACAAACATATAAGAAGAGATTTTTCAAGTAAAAATGGCTCCAAAATTTTTGAAGGAATGTAGCTCAAAGAGGAAGAGAACCTCACGTTCGATACTCCCATTGATACTCCCATAGGTACTCCCACCTCGCCGCCAAGACCTGGAACACGCTCCCCATCCTCCTATGGCAGACCCAGGACCTACTAACCTTCAGAAGATTACTCAAGACCTGGCTGTTCTAGCAGTAGGAGCACCCCCCTCCCCTCCCCCTCAGAGGCTTGGGACCCTCATGGGTAAGTAGTGCGCTTTACAAATGTTCCGATTGATTGATTGGTATTCCCATAGGTACTCCCATTAATTCGATCAGGACTCCTGAGGTGTCGAAACCCTCCGAATCCACCTCTGACAGTCTGAGTAAATGCCACTGTCTCTCCTTCCTGGCGAAGTAACGTAGACGCCCTTACTCTCCGGAACAGACGTCCCTGTGACTGAAATACCTCACAGAGATGAGCTCTCCACTCACGAGTGTCAATATCTGAAAACGAAATCCTCAGTATTATAAAATAAATCTCGCCTTCTCAACGAAACATTCACAACACGCACCTCAACACTGTGTTTTTTCATGAAAAAGAACTTTCACTCGTGAAGCCCCTGCAGCAACATAGCCGTGCAAGCTTCCTCACAGTCAAACCAGGGGCGGCTCTAGGCTCATGGCGGCCCTGGGCAGGGAGCGTAGGTAGGGGGCCCCGGAAGAGGGGTTCCGGACGGGCCCCGGAAGAGGGGGGGATCAGGATGTTTGGAAGTGGAACAGAGCCGGGGCCGCCACACAAAGATGTATCCATCCTCAGAGGATTAATATATTAAGGATATATGTTGGCGTGGTGGCCCCTGGGGTTTGGCGGCCCTGTGCAGGTGCACAGCTTGCACAAGCCTAAGGCCACCCCTGGTCGAACTCTAAAGAGTAACAAAATGTGCAGTACAAGCATTTCAGCAATCTATTTGTGCACCTGTGTGGACGCCATCATATTGATAAAACTTTATAATACTTACAGCAGGCTGAAGTTGCAGGTGTGTTGTGCGAGGCGCTCTGTAAAATCCACGCTTTGCACGTGTCACACATTCGAACATAAGCGAAAAAGGCCTTGCCTCGGAGTCTGCCTCCATGTTTCTGCCGTGGCTGGGTCCTGGGATGCCTCCCCTCGCAAGTCACGCGCACTTTCACTGCGCGAGACACATTCAATGGCATTGGTCCCCAGCCCCACCCAGAAGACCGCGCACACGCGGAGGCAACTGCGCGCCGCTCACTCATCATTCAATGAATGGAGAGCCTCTGAGGCCCTGCCGGGCCCGCGCGTGCGCGGTGCTCCGAGTGAGTGGCATTGGTCCCCAGCCCCACCCAGAAGACCGCGCACACGCGGAGGCAACTGCGCGCCGCTCACTCATCATTCAATGAATGGAGAGCCTCTGAGGCCCTGCCGGGCCCGCGCGTGCGCGGTGCTCCGAGTGAGTGGCATTGGTCCCCAGCCCCACCCAGAAGACCGCGCACACGCGGAGGCAACTGCGCGCCGCTTACTCATTCAATGAATGGAGAGCCTCTGAGGCCCTGCCGGGCCCGCGCGTGCGCGGTGCTCCGAGTGAGTGGCATTGGTCCCCAGCCCCACCCAGAAGACCGCGCACACACGGAGGCAACTGCGCGCCGCTCACTCATCATTCAATGAATGGAGAGCCTCTGAGGCCCTGCCGGGCCCGCGCGTGCGCGGTGCTCCGAGTGAGTGGCATTGGTCCCCAGCCCCACCCAGAAGACCGCGCACACACGGAGGCAACTGCGCGCCGCTCACTCATCATTCAATGAATGGAGAGCCTCTGAGGCCCTGCCGGGCCCGCGCGTGCGCGGTGCTCCGAGTGAGTGGCATTGGTCCCCAGCCCCACCCAGAAGACCGCGCACACACGGAGGCAACTGCGCGCCGCTCACTCATCATTCAATGAATGGAGAGCCTCTGAGGCCCTGCCGGGCCCGCGCGTGCGCGGTGCTCCGAGTGAGTGGCATTGGTCCCCAGCCCCACCCAGAAGACCGCGCACACGCGGAGGCAACTGCGCGCCGCTCACTCATCATTCAATGAATGAAGAGCCTCGGAGGCTCTGCCAGGCCCGCGTGTGCGCGGTGCTCCGAGTGAGTGGCATTGGTCCCCAGCCCCACCCAGAAGACCGCGCACACACGGAGGCAACTGCGCGCCGCTCACTCATCATTCAATGAATGAAGAGCCTCGGAGGCTCTGCCGGGCCCGCGCGTGCGCGGTGCTCCGAGTGAGTGGCATTGGTCCCCAGCCCCACCCAGAAGACCGCGCACACGCGGAGGCAACTGCGCGCCGCTCACTCATCATTCAATGAATGGAGAGCCTCTGAGGCCCTGCCGGGCCCGCACGTGCGCGGTGCTCCGAGTGAGTGGCATTGGTCCCCAGCCCCACCCAGAAGACCGCGCACACGCGGAGGCAACTGCGCGCCGCTCACTCATTCAATGAATGGAGAGCCTCTGAGGCCCTGCCGGGCCCGCGCGTGCGCGGTGCTCCGAGTGAGTGGCATTGGTCCCCAGCCCCACCCAGAAGACCGCGCACACACGGAGGCAACTGCGCGCCGCTCACTCATCATTCAATGAATGGAGAGCCTCTGAGGCCCTGCCGGGCCCGCGCGTGCGCGGTGCTCCGAGTGAGTGGCATTGGTCCCCAGCCCCACCCAGAAGACCGCGCACACACGGAGGCAACTGCGCGCCGCTCACTCATCATTCAATGAATGGAGAGCCTCTGAGGCCCTGCCGGGCCCGCCCGTGCGCGGTGCTCCGAGTGAGTGGCATTGGTCCCCAGCCCCACCCAGAAGACCGCGCACACACGGAGGCAACTGCGCGCCGCTCACTCATCATTCAATGAATGAAGAGCCTCGGAGGCTCTGCCGGGCCCGCGCGTGCGCGGTGCTCCGAGTGAGTGGCATTGGTCCCCAGCCCCACCCAGAAGACCGCGCACACGCGGAGGCAACTGCGCGCCGCTCACTCATCATTCAATGAATGAAGAGCCTCGGAGGCCCTGCCGGTCCCGCGTGTGCGCGGTGCTCCGAATGAGCCCTCTCCCCCCTCCCTCAAAACCTTGGGACTCTCATGAGCCTCGGAGGCCCTGCCGGGCCCGCGTGTGCGCGGTTGAACCTGCGCACCATTTAATTCAGTCCTATGCATTAATTGATGAATGAGGCCCGGCCGGGACCCGGGCGTGAGCACCATCATGATGCCGGCTCCGCGTGAGCCCCCCTCCTCCCCCCCCCCGCGGGGAGGGGGCTGTGTTACGCCCCTGAGTCTCCCTAAAGCCCCTGCTTCACTGCTTGCGTCATCTCAGTACCTCTTTTATGCTGATGTTAAATATTCTGCCAAGTCACAAGTGAAGCTTCTGCTCGGCGCGCGCTCCCCGGTCGTGATGCAGAGGGACACAGAGGAAGCGCTCCCTGGCGCGCGGGCTTAAATAGGGCCTCTTGATGGCGTCACCGGGGGACCTTCCGTGGCCCTTTCCTGCGCCAGACCAAGGCTCCTGCCAGTGCCACGGCTGAGGGCGCCCCTCCTCTAGGTGTGTGTGAACAGATGTATGACAGCTGCCTACCGGCCACTGTAGGATGGATGCACGTGGGTGCTAATATTATTATTTTGTTTGAATAAACAGGATGCTGGTGACACAGCTTAGACTGTCCCGAGGCTAGACTTAAAAAAATACTCTGAAAAGCAGGTGATGTCATTTTTGAAAACTATTAAAAAAGAATGCAATGGTCTTGGACACCCAAACCCCCGTGGATCCACCAGCAGCATCTATCCTGCTGAGGCTGCGAGATGCTCCCTATTGGTCTCCTGTGTAAGAGTAAGAAATAGAGGAAGGACACCTGCACTCCCCAAGGCCTGATGCCAGGCACGAGAGAGCCCACTGGGCACGAGGACACTCACAGATATTGATGGCAATCTGCGTTGTCATTGGAAGTATTGCCAATCACGGGGGGTGACGAGAGCCGACACCCGTTGCACGAGGCCGGCCACGCCCTGTTCTTGAACCTGCCTCCCGTCGCGCGCCTTCACCCACAGGGCGAGACTCCGGCAGCAGTGTCCGTCAAGTGGCAAAAGATGATGCATGAGTGTATGTTCGATAGCGCCTCGAACACAGCAGGCTGGTGAGAGCGCGTCGGTCCAGGGAAGCCCCAGCGGGGATACAATGGGCGGAAGAGGGGTGAGAGGTCAGCCTGTCTGAGGCAGTCTCCCCTGAGGTTTACAGCTTCGCCCCTGACTCGCACGACTCGGGGGTTGGTATGGATGGGGGGGGGGGGGGCTGGGGGCCCTTAGAGCGTCCATGGTGTGGGGCTGCTTGTGCACAGACGGCTGAGGACGCTCTTGTAAGGCTGTGACTGTTCCCCACAATGCACCACCAGGTCAGTATGAATCTCTTTACCTTCCGGCTGAGCTGGACTCGTTGAACATCCAGTGGAACGAAACTTAACTTGAGGCCCCCCTGCAAGATGAGTGGAGGGGCCCCCTCCGGACCCTATGAGGCGCTCTCCAGCCAAAGTGCTGTAGCCCCCCCCCCCGAGCTTTTATTTATTTATTTTATTTTATGCGTTTTTATATGGCGCTGACTACCCGAAGGCGTCAGAGCGCTTCACAATAGGATCAGAAAATTACAAGTGAACAATTTACAAAAGCAGACGATAAGTTACATGAGGTAAAAGTGACATTTGTGAGCAAACAAAATACACGAGGTAGCAAACGGTGCATGACAGGAGGAAAAAGTGACATATGTGCAGGTTACAAGAGAAAACAAAGTACAATTAGAGGTAATATACTGCAATATATGGTAGACACTGAAGCACAAGAACAAACGTTACGTAGGCAAGGGTGGCACTTGTGCAAGTATCAAAAGCAAACAAAATGTGAGAGGTAGCAAACAGTGTGTTATAAGAGAAAAGTGACGTGTGCATGTTACAAAAGAGTACCAAACACAGGTACAAGGATAATACTGCAATAAATGGCAAACACTCCAACCACAAGAACACACTGGAAAGGCACTTCCATAGTCATGGAGAAAAGAGTTTTCAGTAATGGGAGGTGTTCTCGGTTCTTGCACCCACCTTCTGGAACTCTCTCCCACCCCAGGTCAGACTTTCTCCCTCCTACCTTGAGTTTCGCAAAGCCCTCAAGACTTTCCTGTTTCAACAAGCTTTCAGCCTATAGCCCCCTGTGCCCGCCTTAGCTCAAGAACCCTCTAGCGCCAAGAAACTGCACAGTGAACGTGCGCTTTATAAATTTTTCAAAATTCAAATTCAAATTCCTTCAGATAATAGAGAGGGCGTGAATTACTTTTGGAGGTGTCTTTGGAGGAGGAAAACTTTGTGGTCCGTTTTGAAGGCCTGGGAGGAGGTGGTGGTCCGGAGCCGAGGCGGAAGTGAGTTCCAGATTCTCACTGCGTTGCCTGAAAAGGATTGGGCCATCGATCTTTCCTTCTTGAAAGTGGGAGGTTCAAGCAGTAGATTTTCCGCATTACGTGATGGTCTAGAGCCTCCAGAGAGTTTCAGTTTATTCGCCAGGTAGCGAGGAGAGGAGGAGTGCAAGGCTTTGTGGGTGATGCAGGCAGTCTTGTAGATAGCTCTAGCCTCGATGGGAAGCCAGCGGAGGGTGGATAACATCGGTGTGATGTGGTCGCAGGAGTGGGACACTGCAGGAGCTGCGGGGGGCAGTGTTACCCCCCTGGTTACCTGGTTAGATTCCTACTCTGCATCTGAAGGTTATTTCACATTATTGGCCGTCTCTGATGCTCATTTCCTGGGGTACCCCGTCACTGGAGTGGTAACGATTGCCCCTAGGCCATGGTTCTTGTTTTCTGGAGCTGGACAAACCACAAACCAAGTCGTATTCCACATCCTCCGAGCGACATGCATGTCGTGTCCTTTATACCTGTTATTTTCATGGCTCACACTGTCTGAGTTTCCCAAAGTTTTGGTTGACTTGTGCCCTGACTGCATAAATGACGTCATTCCAAGGGTCTCTGCTTGCAGCTGCAGGGTGTGTGTGTATACGTGTCTGTTTATGGTAACACATAGTCTGATGTCTGTGTGTGAGTACAAGCATGTGTTTATGGATCTGTTTGTTTCTGGGTGTTAGAGAGTCCCCACACAAAAACAAGCATAGGCAAAACCAAGAGGTCTCACTTTTTTAAGAGCCCATTTGCATTCCCTCGGAAAGCTTCATTCAAGACTATAGTGATGCAGCCTGTAGATTTAAGGTGTAACCAGAGGTCCCTGGGGGCTGGGCCATACACAAATGTTTTCTGTAGCAGACTTGAGATCCAATAGGGTTTCCACCACTGGGACCAAAAAGTTATGACCAGGCACCCTTGCATTCCTCCATGTACTGAAAGCGGAAAGGAATAATGGCAAAAAAATCCTAACGGTTCGTTCATTTTCAGTATATGGCAGGTCATGGAGAGGGTGTGGCCTTAGCAAACGTTTGCATATCACTTATTTCATATGTCCTAAGTAAACAGCAAGCAGGGCTGTGGTGGTGTTAATGTGTATCATAGCAGAGAGTGGACCTCTTGTTTGTATTTTAAGAAGTCACCATAATCTTCATAGGTAGGCACAGCCACAGTCGCTTGGATTTAAAAACATGTTTTGTGATCTGAGACTGGGAATGAGGAGGAGGTGAGGAGTTGGAAGAGAAGTATCAGGAGAATTGGTGGGGCTGAGAGTAGGAGGGTGATAATGATGGAGGGGATACAATGGGAATTTATGGGGAAGGGTAGAAACGGTGGGACAATGACAGTGAGGAATGGGGACATCATTAGAACTAATGGTGCTGAATAAGAGGGACTGGGATTGAGGGAACTGGGGAGCCTAGTGAGGGAAATTAAGTGAGATGGGAAATAAGAACTATATGAAACCAGTCCAATCACCAAAACATAATAAAACAGTAAAAGACACCAGTGTAATCTTCCACAAAATGCTATGGCCTTCAAGGACTGTATGTCAAGAAACAGCCCATTCAAGCAATGGCAAAAAATACAAACTGCATGAGAACCAGTGGCTTGAAGGTTTTTCACCCAAAACACCATCGCCCTCTCTCTCTGTACATGAACTGCTATCTACCATATTAGTAACATGATGTCTAATGCACAGCTAGCGCTACTTGTAGCAAGACCTAAAAACCCGTCTGGGCAGCTGTAGCATAGATAACAGAGGTCTGGGCTTTCGCCTTCACAGCATTCTGCTGCAGTGTGCCAATGTGCATGACATGTTGAAACGGACATTGCACCAGCCACAGAGGAAGTTACAATTAAGGAACTTGATATTTCTACAGCCTATTACAGGAAACAAGGAACTCCTTGCTTCACCTACCGGTGCACATCTATGCAGCAGAAGCAGCTTGCACATATCCCGGAAGTACCTGGTAAGGCATGTCATAGGTTCTCAAGAAGTTTGACTAAGCTGATCACAACCAACTTCAGATATTTCATAAAACTGCAAAGAAATCAAAATATAGACAGAATGAAGTTATAGACAAATGCTTTCTGTTAGGGCTAGAGCTGTGCACGTGTTATAAATGGACGAGCTGCATTTAGATCTGTGGCAGCTCAAAATAGCAAAACACACAGGATGATGGACGGAATGTTGTACAATGGCAAAACATTCACCCCCAGGCACAGATCTGGGTTTAAACCATCGTTATTTTGCTCACCAAGCCACCCCAGTTCAGACATGGCCATATGCAAATCAGTCTTGACCCTGTGCCTCATGGGAACAGTCCAGCCCGAACTGCCAAGTCATGTCTTCCCTGGACCGGAATCAAGCATCCAAGGACCGGTTTCTGGCATTCCAGCCGTCTTCAGCCAGGATAGCTTGACTCCAGTGGCAGCTCAAAATAGACCACCCTGCCATTTGTAAATTATGCATCAGATGTTTTTATTGTGCAGGTCAAACCGATATACTGAAAAAGGCAGCTCACCAAGCTCCTGCCCCATCTGCTGCAACACTCTGGGACGCAGCGAGTTCCCGCCACTCATCAAGAGCTGGTCGAGGACAGTGTTGGATTTACACAGGGCCCCTATGAGCTGGGCAGTCCTGCTCTTGGGAATATTCCCTTTAACAAACCAGTGCTGCTGGAGAGAAAAGTCTGCACAGACCTGGGAAGCATAACTGCTAAATTGCCTAGCCATTAGCAGCACAGGTTTTCTGATGTAATAAAAGGTATATTGTGGGGAAGAAGCAATGCTTTAAATGCAGGTGAACACATCCATGGGCATTACGCTCCAAACTGATCCATAACAGGCTCAAACATCCAATATAATCCATCGCTAAGCAATTCACGTGTCTCTTTTGACCTCGCAAGCCGCTGTCCAACATCATCTCTCTATGAACAATATGCAAAAAGTCTCCGAAGATGGATGCTGCAGAAAACTCAAGCAGTCATCACTCAGTTTCGTTGCACGATTGCCATGGGCCCTAACGCAGCGAAGTGGTCCTTCTGGACTGCGGCTGGGTAGCAAAAGCAAGGTAAATTCCTAATCCGATGGTGGCTATGACTGAAGCAGCTGGATCCCTTACTTCGCTGGACCATGGTGCCACTACTCCTGCAGCACCTAGGATATCTACGCCTCCAGCCAGTTTGCAGAAACTCACCTTGCTCTTCACCTTTCCTATGACATTTATACAAGTCAATTGCCCCAGCTGCCACTGTCTGACTGAAGGCAAAGCCTCCTTTCCATGGACTGGAAGCTTTAGGGAACAGATGCGTGAGGTTTACTTCCCAGCATGTTCTCAAGATGCTTTACCCAGGGATCCTCCCTGTGGTAGGAACCACCTGGCACATGGGCAGTGTCACTGGAAGTAGGAGTGTGGGAGGTGCACCAGCACCCCCAGATAACCTCCAAAGTGCCCACTTAACATAACAAGGAAGACCAGGACTCTGAGCAATGAAGATTAGCAGCAAGTGTGTCAATCCTAAACCCAAAAAGCTTGCATTTTCAAAGTGGGACTACGAGGATTCATAGTAGCACCCCAATACACAGTCAATAGAGTCAAGTGCTGCTGTCCTTATATTACAAAGCTCTGCCACCCCAGTTCAGACATGGCCATATGCAAATCAGTCTGACCTTGTGCCTCATGGGAACAGTCCAGCCCGAACTGCCAAGCCATGTCTTCCCTGGACCGGAAACAAGCATTCTGGGAGCCCAGCGTGGTCTGGGGCCAGAGTTCTCACCCCACCTGCCTCGGTGCACTGCCCGGGTACTATGGGAAAAGAGCTGGGACCAGGTTGGACCGAGTGCAGCTTCTGCTTGTTCCCCACGTCCACAGCTGGTACAGTGGGAAATGCTCAGCAACCCGGGCAGGAACGGGAGAACCCCCGTTCCCCCTCCAGGAGTGTTGTGAAATGGAAGTGGGGGCACATGGCCCTGGGTAAACACTCTAAGCTGTGGCCAGTGTAAACATCTAATAACTATGAGAGAGCCTCCTCACATCAAAGCGGGTGCATCACTGAAACATGGAGCAGAGCCCATGTACATAAATCATGTGCACGTGACAGGTGCCCTGAATGATGCCGTAAAGCATGCCATGAATGATGCAGAAAAACATGCCGTGCCTGTAGTAGTAGAAACTCATTAAAGAAAATAGTGCTTGCAGACTAAATAAGCTGTACAGTGTAACAAAGGTAAAAGGGTCAGTCCTCATGGGAGGTTACAAATGAATACTTGAAAGGTGCGCTATCCTCATCGGGCAGCGTCCCTTGCATGCACTACCAAAGATCCCAATGGAAAACAATATGGGAACAGACCAAACAAGAATTACTGGAAGCCAAACAACATATGAAAACTATATGTTAAACATATGTTAAAACCTCCCTGCTAGGATCGGAGACGGAGGTCGGACGTAGATGAGCACTGTTTTTTCTTAGTTGTTTTAATTGCGGTCGAATTGCGCTGACCACAAGCGCTTTTTAAATACTTGTGCCTTACTGTTGTTAGCTGCGCTGATTGCTAGCGCTATAACCTCTCCCCATTTAGGCTGACTACAAGCGCTTTTAATTCACAGGTTGCACTGTTTGTTTATGAGCTGCGCTGACTGCTAGCGCTATAACATCTCCCCTTCAATGCTGCCTAAATTTGATTCAGTCTGATTCTGCGCTGATAGCTAGCGCGTCTAGCATCTTACCTCCTGCTGCTTCATCTACTCTTGATTTGTTCTGCGCAACTTTTCTTCTTCCTTTCCTACACCTGAGGCGGAAGCCGGGTGTTTTCTCGAGCTATGGATTCCTGCTGAACTCTTCTTTTTTTCCGCTATCCGGTGGCATTTTCTTTGCGCTGCTCCACTCCCTGCCCTCATACCAACAGGGGTATTGTGGGACTTGTAGGCTGCAGACACCACCAGCGGCCATTATAGGAGGAGTCAGGCACGCTGGTCAGCGGTCCAGTGGTGCAGGCTTCCTCACTTCCCCTGCTCAGCCATATAACTAGAGGCCATCTTCTCCGCGTAGCAGACGCGTAAGCGGGCGCCTCGATCACGCCGAAGAGTTGCCTAAGAGAAGCCAGTCTGCGCCAGTCCGCGTCCAGCTGCGCCCACTGCGCCTCGAGCTAAGTTCCCTGATAAAATGGTAGGAAATGTAATTTCCTATAGTTCCTCTGTGCTGCACAACTTAAGACCCATCTCTCACCCCAAATATCTGCACCACATTCGTCCCGCAGATATTCTGAGTAAATGCGTATACTGCAAGTGGGAATCCTCAGAAACAACGGTCAGGGGACACTTCAATTGTAGATCTTGGAAGATGTTCCTTCTTAATTGCAGATCTCTGCCTAAACACCACACCGAGCTGGCTCTTCTAATCGAGGAGCTTGACCCTGACATATTCTTTTTGACGGAAACATGGCTCCATATGAAGGCTGACCCTGCTACTGTATGGGCGACCCCACAGGGATATACTATCAAGAGACTCAATCGTAATAAGGGTAGAGGAGGCGGCCTGGCTATCATCTATAGAGATAGATTCAAATGCCGTCTGACCCCCACTATCCTACCAGCCTGTGAAAGCCTACTGTTCTCCCTAGAATTATCCCCCACAAACTCCTTCTCGGGTCTCCTGGTCTATCGACCTCCTGGAGCGCCAGGCAATTTACATCAGATATAGCAGACCTAACTGCTAATCTAGCAATTACCTCGGCCAACTTCACCGTTTTAGGTGCTCTAAATCTCCATCTAGATGATCAACAGGATTTAGCAGCCAACAGCCTCCGGCTGAATCTTCAAGCAATTGACTTGATTCAAAAGGGTTTTCTCCCAACACATAATAAAGGTCATCTCCTGGACCATGTGTTCAGTAACATTGACACGTTAAAAACTGAACCTCCCATTCCATTACCATGGACTGATCATTATCTGTTACCTATCACCTGGATCACAGAGTCCCCTCTCTCCGCACAGGAACCTAAAAAATACCTGGGCAGGAAGTGATCAAAACTCCCCTCCACTGAGTGGGGGTATTCACTTGCAGCACGTGAGCTTCCGAGGTCCTCCAGTCCTGACATAGCCAGTGCCAACTTTGATAATTGAATTGATAACACCCTTGACTCAGTTCTCCCGAAGGAAGCCTTACACTGCATAAGAAGGCAAAAAGTAGCCCCCTGGTACACTCCGGGACTGAGGGACATGAAGCTTTCATGCCGTAAATTGGAAAGGTCTTGGAGACAAGATCGCACACAGGGCAGGAAGACAGACTATAGAGCCGCTATCAGGCACTATAAAACTGAAATTAAGCGAACCCAAGCACAGTTTTATGAGTCTAAAATTAGTTTAGCCGCCAATACCCCCAAGGAAATTTTTCGAATAGCAAAGTCATTGATCACCCCCCCCCCCCCCCCCCCCCGCCCCCGAACAAACACCATTAGATGGGGCACTTGCCCGCTGTAATAGCCTAGCATCTTTCTTTTATCAAAAAACCAGACCATCTACTCCTCATTCACCTCTGACCTAACTGACCTGGATGTTTGTTATAAAAACACGGGTCAACCCAAGAAGTCACTGGGACCTGGGCAGTATAGCAGTACAAACAGAATGGTCCCAGTTTCAAGAGAACAAATAGAAACACTCAACAACCAATAGAAATAGATGTACTCTTAATTATAACAACATTGTTTTTTAATCACAATGTGTCTCATAGCACAGTAATTCATTCAATAAACAAACAATACATCACTTTTCAAAAAAATGCCCCTATGAGAGTGAAAAAGGGAAGGGTAGTGTTGGGATGGTGAAAGAATAAGATCTTCAAGGGAGGTCTGCAAAACCACAATATAAACAATCCGTTATATGCAGAGTTAAATCATCTTCTATTTGGAAAAATCATGCCTCAATGAAAAACAATACTAATAACTGATAATCGAGGCTGAGCGTAGAAGGAAATGTCGACGTTTCGACCCAGTTGGAGTGCAGGCGTGGATAAACCTTGCTAGAGGGTCAATCCTCAGCAGGCCAATCAAACAGCGGTCAAGACTATAGCTACCAACCTCGCCAGCAACCTTTTTTTGAAGAGGGTCAGGGGCAATGGCAACCACCCAGGAACCGAGGCAACAATTGGTCAAGGGGTTACCCACGAGGCCGCCAATCCGGGAACCAGAATTGGGAAGGCGGACGTGGCAAAACTCAGAAACAGGTACATTTCCAGGCAGACCAACACGGGGAGATCTCCACCCGCCGCAAGGTATATCGATGGTAAATATGTTCAATCCAGTGGTCAATATCTCAAAGCACCAACTATCAGATGATGAGCTGAAGGTGCTGGGCAAGGGACTTTCATATGTACCAACCAATATTCCTGACCAATTTACCATCAGGTCTGAACTTTGTAAATTCTTTAGAAAAGTTCGCCTCAAATACTTTTTTAAAAATAGACCACCCTACCAAAGCAAATCACATACCGGCTTACCGACTCCATCCACTTTTGTACCCTCGGCAAATAGTATGTCACATAAGATTCTGGCATACGAGGCAGTGGTTTTACGTGATGTCAACCAAATTCTGGACCAACGGAAATATCACCCTTTCAATATTAACAAGAATGAGAAGAAGGCTCTCCAATCCCTTGGGAACAATAGGGAAATAATCATCAAGCCGGCGGATAAAGGGGGAGCCATCGTTGTCCAGGATATCGAAAACTACAAGAAAGAAATTTTCAATCAGTTGAATGATGGCATCAGCTACAGAAGACTCAATACTGATCCATCACTATCCCTTGCCTCTGACATCCTGAATCTAACTAGGCAGGGCCTTGAAGAAGGATTCCTTACTGAATTGGAATTTAACTATTTAAACCAGCAAACACCCAGATTACCGACCATCTATACTTTGCCGAAAATACACAAAAACCTGAATGAGCCCCCGGGAAGACCCATTGTGTCGGGGTGTGGGTCCATGCTCGAGCCAGTAGGTCGATACATTGATTTCTTTTTAAAGCCTCTAGCGGAAATGACACCCACCTATCTGCGGGACACCATGCACACTATAAGCATTGTGGATGGCCTACCGTATGATGTGGAGAAAGAAATACTTGTCACTTGTGACATAACGTCGTTATACACAAGTATTCCTCAAGAAGAAGCATTAACCATCATGACACGATACTTGGACCAAAGGATTGCCCCGGTACCGGTACCTACAGATTTCATTATAGGATTACTACGGTTGGCAATGATGCACAATTTTTTCATCTTCCAGGACCACTTCTATTTGCAAACCAAAGGAGTGGCGATGGGGGCCACCTTTGCTCCGGATCTGGCCATTCTATATATGGCGTCTCTTGAAGCAGATATCATTCTTAATGAGCGGAACCCATACAAACACCATCTCAATGTCTGGGTCCGCTATATAGATGATATTCTGATAATTTGGAAGGGAACTAATATTGAACTCTCTGCCTTCCAAGCCTGGCTGGACCTGCAATCGGCTGACATCAAGTTCACTTTCAAATCGGACCCCTCCAATGTGGACTTCCTAGATCTCACGATCTACGATGATAACGGCGTTTTGAAGACGACTCTATTCCGCAAATCTACAGAATGGAACTCACTCCTCCAATATGGTAGTCACCATCCGAGGTCCCTTCGGGACAACCTACCCATAGGACAATTCTTGCGGATCCGCAGAAACTGTTCTGATAGATCGAATTACATGAGGCAGGCTGAGAGGATCTGATGGATAGACTGATACAGAGAGGCTACCCTCGACGTTTGGTAAAGAGAGCTAAAAAACGCGCATGGTACAATCCCAGGGAGTGCCTGTTACAACCAAAACAACAGAATGAGGCACAAGATAATCGCTTAGTCTGTGTTACCACCTTCACTACAGAGAGTAATCAAATTAAAAAGATTATCAACAAACACTGGCCACTAATATCCGATGATATTGGATATCCAACTTTGCCTCTGCATGCTTTTAAGAGAGGTAAGAATATCAGGGATCATGTGGTGAAATCCTTTTTGCCCTCACCAGCACCTGCTACTGTCCTATCATTGTGGAACCTTCCACCGGCTACAGGACACCATAGGTGCACGAAATGTAAAGCCTGTGAGAATACAATCCAGACTAAAACGTTTGAATATAAAGAACACAAGATTCCATTAAAATCATTGACCAACTGCAACAGTCAAAATGTAATTTATGCCATTCTATGTGACTGTGATCTCATTTACATTGGGCAAACTCAGCAACGGGCCAAGGCTAGGATCCTCCAGCATACTAGTAGAATCCGTTGTGAGGTGGCGGGAGCCCCTTTAGTGGATCACTTTATAACTAAACAGCATACACCAGAGAGCCTTAGGTGGGTCATACTTGAAAAAATAACGCTTGGTGCGAGGGGTGGTAATATCTCCAGTATTTTGAATACTCGCGAAGCCAAGTGGATGCATCTTTTTGACTCTGTTAGAACAGGACTCAATGAGAATGACAGTACATTTGCCCAGATGGCTAACCTGTGAATATCAATAGTGGCTATGCTGTACAGTGGGAAATTTGTCCTGAATTATAATGTCTAAAATGTTGGTCTTACCATCATGCTTGATAGGTACACCACCATACATGTTATACAATTATTAGATCATTTTCTGAAAAATGGGGGTTATGCTGTGCATTGAGCTATGTATCCTGAATTATAAATATCCACAATGCTGGTTTTACCGTCATGTTGGACAGGTACACCGTCATACATGTTATATAGTCATTTTTCGGAAAATTTGAGGGAAGCGGTCTTTACTATCATGCTTGATAGGTACACTGCTAATTGCAAATCTTCAGAATGTCATCAGTGGAATATGCCTAAAAATATTCTATGAAGGGATGTTTTCATTTTATGATGCATAATTGACTTTCGGTATGCTCAGAATAAAACACCTCGTGAATTGACTTACTATCCAAAATTGTATAGGTACAGTAAATGTGGTTATAGAATGTCCACAGTGACTATCTTGTTAATCCCCTTCTTTGTAAACCTGGTACAACATGGGTCATAGGATCGCAATTATATACATCGATATTTTTTATACTGTGTTAGAATATATGTACACAGTCATTTTATGTTATTTTTCACTAGGGATTTTCTGAATTAGAACGGTGACTTCACACTAGTCCTGTAAGATCCCTTGCGGTTTGATTCTAGCCTTTGCAAACTCCATCTTTGAGAGTTTTTCTGAGCACCAGTCCCCTTTCTATCACGATGGTTTTTTCGACCACGTGATCGGAACTTCATAAGGAAAGTGCTTTTTGCATAACACTGTCCATGACTAATAGACGCCGGCTGCCAGAAGGAATCTCGTGCTCCGAAGCTTTTGGTATGTAATTCTTGTACGCCCCCCCGGTTCTTTAACGCGCTATGTGCAAGATAATGTCTAATGTCTCACTTCACTGACGGGCCCCTCTGTGTTTTCCACAGACTGTGGATAACGAAGCCCACAACCCGGCCATTGTGCAAGCTGGTCACACGATCACCCCAAGGTTGGCTATTACCTCATCTTTTAAGGTATGTTGACGATACCATTATCGTTTTGGTTGAACATTCGTTTACCGATTGTTCGAGGGCGTACTCATGTGAGTTTAACCCCTCACTTTACATACTTTTACAGATCTTGACAGACGGTACGTGAAGACGACCGCTCAAACTTAAACGAGCCTCGTGTGCTACACAAAGGTATGTAGGAAGTAAAACACGGGTTGGCCGTTAAACCACCCCTCCTTTCTCCTTTCGCTACGATGCTGTAGAATTACAGAATGTATATATTTGTCTCTCTATCTCCCAGCAGTGTTAAAAGCCACTCGGCAACCAGAAGCTGCACTTCAGGGGTGGCAATGACATCGCCTTCCTCTTAAGTATGCACATTATTGTTTATTATGTATGGTCACCAATCTATAGGGTTAGCGTAAGAATTAAGAGCTAACATCCATCCTATATATTTTTTTAGATATGGCCCTTGGTGCATGTTGATGACCACTTTTGAATGAACATTGAGCAAGCCTTTCCTACAAGCAGGTATGCTATGTGTGGAACACGAGGTGGTGTGGCATTTGTTTTTCCACTACCGCTTCTGAAGAGTAGATTCTTTGGGTCCCCCCCACAGCTGTACAAATGTCTACTGTCTGCTAGACTTGAAGCTGTGAGAATAGCTCCTGTGTTACATCTTTTGCAGAAACTGTTTTCTTGTCATCTGAATACCCTTAGTGGTTGCATGAACGCACCATCTCTAATGAGATTGTGGACACTGCCTTACACATCGGCTGGCAGTTATCCAGATCTCCAATTACTGTTTCTGGTGGATGGTCTACCTTCCACAGAGTACTTTCTACTTACCAATATAATACCTGATTTCATGATTGTCGATACACCTCTGATGTATTCCTCTCTCTGTCCAATCGAGTAGCGGTTCCTCTCGACGAACTTTTATGAAAATTACTTGGGATCTTATAAGACCCATGAACTAATTGTTTTTAATATTTCAATTTTTATGCAGATCTATTGCCCCACCCCACAACGCCCCCGTCCTGATGAAGACCCTCTAGCAAGGTTTATCCACGCCTGCACTCCAACTGGGTCGAAACGTCGACATTTCCTTCTACGCTCAGCCTCGATTATCAGTTATTAGTATTGTTTTTCATTGAGGCATGATTTTTACAAATAGAAGATGATTTAACTCTGCATATAACGGATTGTTTATATTGTGGTTTTGCAGACCTCCCTTGAAGATCTTATTCTTTCACCATCCCAACACTACCCTTCCCTTTTTCACTCTCATAGGGGCATTTTTTTGAAAAGTGATGTATTGTTTGTTTATTGAATGAATTACTGTGCTATGAGACACATTGTGATTAAAAAACAATGTTGTTATAATTAAGAGTACATCTATTTTTATTGGTTGTTGAGTGTTTCTATTTGTTCTCTTGAAACTGGGACCATTCTGTTTGTACTGCTAACTGACCTGGAGGCTGCAACAGTCGCAAGTCCCAACGCACTCCCCCCATGTACACTGGAAAAGTTCACTCTCTTAGATCCGGTCTTGCTGGACAAAATAATCCCTAAAGTCACCTCTGGCTCTCCTAAGGACCCTGCACCGCCACCTGTCCTTACCTCGGTCATGGAGCTAATTCGCCCAGCAATTCTGGACTTCTAAATTCTTCAATCACCTCAAGTGTTGTTCCAAAATCCTGGAAATGTGCAATGGTCAAGGCACTCTTAAAAAAAAAACATCTAGACCATAATAATTTAGCCAACTTCCGCCCCATTTCTCTGTTGCCATAGATGAGCAAACTGCTTGAGAAGCACATTAATAACATCTTAGTGGAACATCTTGAGTCTAACGATCTGCTCTGTGCTTCCCAAACGGGCTTCCGCCCCCAACGTGGGACGGAGACAGCCCTATTAGCAGTTACTGAGGAGGCCAGAGTCGTATTAGACCAGGAAGGAAAAGCGGCCATTATATTATTAGATCTCAGCGTCGCGTTCGACACGGTTAACCATGCCACATTATTACATCGTCTTAGTGGCATGGGAGTGTCAGGCGCGGCTCTGTTATGGCTCACCTCCTTCCTGGAGGAACGCTTCTTCCAGGTCTTTGAAGGAGAAGTTGTTTCTTACAAACAGCCACTCAGTTGTGGGGTGCCTCAGGGCTCTGCCCTGAGCCCCACACTTTTTAATGTCTATATAAGGCCCCTCGCACAGATTGTCCATCCATTTGGTGTCCGTATAGTCACCTATGCAGACGACACTCAGCTTGTGGTATCATTGAACAATGCTGAGGGGTCGTCTAGCACTTTGAGTACCTGTCTTGAGGCGGTCGCCAGATGGATGGAGCTCTCCTGCCTTAGATTAAATGGGGAAAAGACGGAGGTTATGCTATTGGGGAACCCTTCACCTTCCATTCTGGTCCCCATTTGGCCCCCCTGTCTCGGTCCTTCCCCCTCCCCCAAACCCCAGATAAAGAGCCTAGGAGTCTGGTTAGACAGATCACTTGACTTCACTGTCCAGGCAACCAAGACATCTGCTACTTGCTTCGGACTTATGAAAATGCTCCCGAAAGTCCTCCCGTTATTGCCGTTCCATGCGAGGAGAATCATGGTTCAGGCTCTGATCCTCTCCCGCCTGGACTACGGCAATGCACTTTATCTTGGTGCCCCTCTGGCGCAAAACATAAGCTCCAGGTTACCCAAAACTGTGCAGCCCGATTGCTCTTCCAGATCCCTCGATGGCAGTCGGCCAGACCGGCCTTGAGGACGTTACACTGGCTTCCGGTAGCAGCCAGGTGTTATAATCTATGAGTAATGCCTCCTTATGTATGCTCCTGCCATCTGGGTGATGTCCATTAGAATGCTTCAGTGCTGTGATGTAATATAGAATGTTCAGTGCTGCTGGGAGACTAATGACAGTTCAGATGGGGCTGAGCTACCTGCTGGGTGCTCCTGGTGGGACTAGATATGAACTTATTTATCATCATAATAAATATCACTTAAAACACCTCTACTTGCCTGGACCAACTTACTACACCAGGATACAATTTAAATCCATGTGCCTGGCTCAGAAGGCCCTTCGCAAGACAGGCCCATCCATAATGTTTCCCTTGGTCATTCCCTATTCTCCTTCTAGAGCCCTATGATCCAGCGTGTTGCACCTGGCCACTACGACCAAAATAAACAAAGCCCGCTGGGGCGGTCGCTCATTTTCGCACAATGCCGCCAGAATGTGGAGCTCCCTCCCGCCTTCCCTGAGAGAGAACAATAATCTGTTGACTTTCAGGAGACAACTAAAAACTCATCTGTTTGCAAAAGCTTATTGGCGCCCTATCCTGTTGTCAGAACGGTCCTGGTTAAAGCGCTGCGAGGCCTCAGGGTAGTTACGCGCTATATAAGTTTAATTTTCATTAATTTCATTAATTTCATGAAAGAGTACGTTGACAAACATAGATGTCCTGCACCAGTCTATGCGGTGGGAGACCGGGTATGGCTCTCCACTAAAAACCTCAGGCTACCTAGACCACGCAAACTCCGACCCAGATACATAGGTCCTTTCTCAATACTACATGTAGTTAACCCTGTAGATATGAAATTAGAGTTTCCATCAGATATGCATATACAACCTGTCTTTCATACTTCTCTGCTCAAACCTTTTGTCTCTACTTCATGTCCTGAACCTCCACCTCCTCCCATCAGGACTAGGACTATCTCCACATGTTGGGGCATTATTGATATCCTGCGGAAGATCAAGCATTATCTGTCTCTCCAAGCCCGGAAGCAAATTGTGGTCGCACTAATAGCTTCTCGGCTTGATTATTGCAATGCTTTATGTGCAGGAATAAATAAGTGCTTAGTACAGCGCCTACAAACTGTTCAAAACGCTGCGGCTAAATTTGTGCTGGATTTGCCCAGGAGGTCATCAGCCACTGCCTCTAGGAAGTCCTTGCACTGGCTTCCGATTGAAGCCAGAATCTCCTTCAAGGTTTTTTGTCTGGTCTACGGGGCCTTGACCAGAAAAGAGATGGGAGGAATAAAAGACCTGTTGGTCCCATATGCTCCTTCTAGAAACCTCCGTTCTTCCAAGAAGTTTCTATTATCAGTTCCTCGAGTTCGAAGAGCTAAGTGGGGAGGCAGGGCTTTTTCGAGCCTTGCCCCTAGATGGTGGAATACTTTACCCTGTGAAATTAGGTCCCTGCCATCGATGCAAGCCTTCAGAAAGGCCTTGAAGACATGGCTCTTTGCCAAAGCTTACCCTTAGTTCTAGGGCTCTGCCTTTTATGATTTTATTTTATAGGCACCTTGATGCCTTCGGGCAAAGTAGCGCGATATAAGTTTCTATTAATTTCATTTCATTTCATTTGATTTCATCACCATTGAAGGGGAACTGGAGTATGAAGTCAGGCGTATTGTCGATTCCTGAAGATACAGGGGAAAGCTGCAATACCTTGTAGATTGGGTGGGATGTGCCCCTAAAGACAGAACCTGGGAACCTGCCGAGAACATTCATGCCCCAGTATTAGTGAGAAGAATTCATGCATTACACCCTTCAAAACCTAGACCTGTGAATAGGCCGTTAGGGGGGAGAACTGTCAACCGTCAGCCTTCTTGCACCCTTTCCTTGCTTGATAACAATCAAAGAACTACTATTCGCAGGATGCACTGCGATGGCTATCGCCTTGTATGCTTTCCCATGCTGTACAAGTGTAGGTCAGGTGACCTTTTCAGCATATAGGCAGCCAGCTCCCGTTATCAGGTGCTTGGCTTTCTTTCCTGGTTAAGACCACGCTCCTGCAGCTGCCCTGAATGGCGAATTCTAGTACGGGTACCTGATCGACATAGCACATACAGTAGCCCTAAATTGCCAAATGCAAGTAAATGCTTGAATGCTAATATTGGGTCATTGGTCCTTCTTTTTGATTTTTGGTACAGCAAAGTTTGGGGTGGGGGTGAAACGGGTAGTGTGCATTGGAGGTTTTCAACTTGCTACATGTTTGGGTTCTGCTTTTGCTCAAAGGCATTGCCTCAGCAGACAGCTTCCCCTCCCTGCTGTGGTTGTGACTCTGGTTTCTGTTGGGCTGGGATCCCCTGTCTGTTGTTGCTGTAGCCCCATATTAGTTTGACCACCTGATACCTGTTCTGGAGCTGTGGTGGATGGCTGACTTCCCTGCAGCTGAGTGTAAGTTCCATTCTGGTATCCCCAGGCTTGGTCTTGTGGTTGGAGATTTTTCAGGGACTGACCCATGCTTATCAACCTCTGTTCCTGATATGCCTTTAGCTGGCATCGAACAACCATGGTGCTCATTCTGTAGCAATAGAAACATTCTCTAAGGTCTGGATGCTGTCACCCTCCCTTACTTCTGCCATTATAGCTGGGTTGAAACCCTCTGGGATATTGCAGTGGAGCCCCCTTCAAAACAGGTGCCATTTATCCGATTGTGGCCAACACTGACCCCTTGAGGGCGATCTTTTTCAATTTGTGTTGGAACAGCTTAGTGGTGTCTCTCTCGGTGTGCTGCTGTTTCTCCCTATCCTAACTCTTTTTCCTTTTTGCAAAAGTACAATATGTGGGCCTGTATCTCCCGCCAGGGTTTGCATCTAACCCCACTATACTGTCCAAACCCCTGTATACCTCAGTGCACACCTCCTTTTTGAGGATACTATAAAAGAAGGCAGCTTGTGGGCTCATATGCATTCATGGCTGTCCTGTCTCTGGACCCCATTGTTCCCTCATTGTATCAAGAAAATCAATCAGAATCTCCCCAGGCTTCAAAGTTTCCACCAATAAACCTACGACATCTGGGCAGTTAGGGAACCTTTTCCTCAGGGACATCACTATTTGGTACCTGAAGGAATTAAATGCGGCCCCAACATGCTCACTCTTTGTCAGAGTGACTGCTGGGATACACATTTGTGTGCACACTGTGCTAGTCGGCTCTCTGATGAGGTTACTTAGCAGACTTTTGACATCACCTATCACTAGGTTTACTCCTGCGGTGTTCTTCTCCAAACATGAGATTAATTTCCCCACTCCATCTAGCAGGGATGGCAATTTAGTCCTTAGCCCTTCTTTATCCGCCAGAGGAAATGGCGCATAGTTTGTCCCTGACGTGCCCTTCTGCATAGGGGAGACATTTTGGCTTGGGGTAGCAAAATTGCTTTTCCCTCACATACCATTCCCATCATCTTAGGTAAACTTCCATGTAGGGAAAATTCCACTTGGTATCTCCCCCTTCATGCTGCATACAGTCTTCCGCAACAGCCATGTCTCCCTCCTCCGGCCAGGGTGTATTGTACTGGCCCATCTCTTTGGTCACGCCAAGTAGCAAGTGTCAAAGTGTTTGTGGCAAGATCTTGCCTTCCTCTTGGGTTACTATTTCCCTTGTGGTCAGTTTCTCTGTCCTGCACATTCAGGAGGAGCAGTGGGCTTCTTCATTGCTGCCCCCCTTGTTCACACGCAAAGGTCCCATCCTACGTCTTCAGTGTCTTAGTTGAGTTTGCACCAGGCTAACTTGGTCTCTTATTTCCTGGTCAGCCCCTCTCCTACGTTGACGATCTGGTGAGGCTTATATCCCACACTGAAAACTCCTCTAGTTCTTCCCTGCAATCTCTTCCCTGAGTGGTGCTATGTACCTACACCACCCTCCTCAGGTGGTGGGCGCACTGCTCTGCATTCTTGCTGTGCTTCCATTGTGCAAGCTCTCTCTCTCCCTCCTTAGTTAGCGCTTTCCTCTAAATCCCACCTAGATTTCCTCCTTCACTCTGTGCTATGCGGTGTTCTTTTTGGTTGGATGTTGTGCTCACACTCACTTCCTGGTATTTCTTGGGCTACCTGCACAAACCCCTTCACTCCCACCTCATCATCGGACCCTGGAGGGCTGGGTATCGCTGCCCAGAACCGCTCTGAATCTCCATGCTACCCAAGTGTGTTTACCTAAACCAATGGGAGTGAATGTTATCTGCACTACTGGGGGTTCAATGAGATGAATGCGATGGATGGGGGTGAGGACGAACTTCGGGGAGCGCGAGCAGTGGACTGGGATGGTTCTGGGATTGCCTGGGCCAGCTAGCCTGTTAGACTCTCATGCCTCAACCTAACTGTTCATGGTTTGATAGGGGGCCTTTTGGCTTTCTCAACCGGCAGATTGGATTAATCTATTGCAGGAATAATAGGCATCAGGGAGAGCACCTTCATTCCTGCATATGGTGGGGGAGGTGTGGGTGCTGTATTTGCTGACTGCGGGATAGGATTATCAGTCTGTGCCTCCTCAAAGATGGCCCATAGCTCTAATAGTGCCTCTTTCCTGTCTTTCTTTTGCCCTACATATGTGTCCTCATGCGTTTGATTATGTTAGTGTCAAAGGCTCCCTCTTTTGACCAGGAAAATGTGTGTGCATTAGTGTTCTTCGTGCATTCTTAGCAAAGCCTGTTACATTTTTAGCCTGTGAGGGGCAAGTGTTTTAGTGGTGATTCTATGATAAGTTGGTAGTTTTGGAGGAAAGATGCACACTAGTTTCTCTTGTGGGGGAATCCTAAATTCTACTCTGGTCGTTTGGCAAATATATGCACAGGTATTTCTGTTTCTAACTACTTAACTATGCTCCAACATGAACATTTCATAAAGTAAAATATTAATGCATATGAAGGGTCACAATCTCGAAGAAAGTGCAATTGTTAATCAAACAACATGAACATTTGGCATCAAATAGAATAACAGATTTTGCTTTGGCTTCAAAATGACCATTTGAGAAATAGGAACACCCTCTTATACCACACGGAATCTCGACAAAATACAACACTTTGGACAAAATACAGTGGCATTAATGATGAGCACCACAACATCAAAGATACATCAATTTCAACTATAATTTTTTTTAAAACGTTCATATAAAAAATGATGACTTTGTCTGCTCCTAACGCATGCTATCCTGTGACCAATGGAAGCTCTGCATGATACACAGGTCTAAGTGAGCCTGATAGTCTGTCCATATCGGCTATAGGATAAGGAAAATAACAATGTATGCAGAGAAAAAAGAATAATGGGGCAACCACTGGCCCTTCTTGACCAAACACAAGTAACACCTAATCTCACAGGTCCAACTGTTTTTGCTAACATCCAAATCTCACCCTGTATCACACCCTGGGGCCATGCGAACCATCTCTATTATGCCCAGTAGTCCAAGCAAACAACACCTCTCACTTCTTTCAGTTACTAACAGTGTTATGAAACTGGTAGCACTGAGAAAACCCTTTTAGACAAAAAAATGAGATTGAAGTGCCCGCCTTATATCACACCCAGGGCCCATGCGTACCATCTATATGACACCCACCAGTCCAAGCAGTGACGATGTATCACACCCAGGGACAAGCGTACCATCTGTATCACGCCCACTGGTGAAAGAGACACCCAATATTCACCTTGCCTAGCCTGCTGCCTGTAGAAGAAAGGTGACCTCTGCGGGAATGCCTCCAAGGCCGCCTTGTGAGTAATTAGTTTGAGCACGTAAAATAGGTAACTTGCCAGATTTCTGTCAGTTGCAGGGCACTCAGGTTACATTTTTGCGCTTCTTCCTAGTTTGCCAAACCCCAAATGCTGGGACTAAATGTCAGATGTGATCTCTTACACACTGTGATGGCAGCTTCCAGACAGACTTCCGCCCTGCTGACTTAGCAGAACTTCCAATCAATTGCGATGTCTGATCACCTTCCTTTCAGCACAATTCTGAATCCATCTGAGCGGAGTTCCTTTCCTTCAGCTGCAGTCAGGTCCAAGGTACCAATCTTTCCTGGCCGGCTTGCAAAATGTTGATTGGAAATGAATTTACCTTGTATAAACAAAAGGCAAGATGGGTTTCGCAAAACAGGAACAGTTGCAGCTGGGAGTACAGTTACAAAAGCAGGTCTGAGGACTGACTCAAAGTACAATTGTTCTAAGCAGGGTTTTATACATTTCTTTGGTTACCATAAACAGTTTCCGTCAACCCATTTTTCGCAAAAAATGCAGGTCTTGTCTTTAGAGGCATAATAAGTCCCCTGATAACCCAAGAGGGCCTCGACCTTATGTGGACACAATGTGGGCTAGTGGGTAACGTGTCCAGATGTCTGGCATGAGTGGCGTGTGATCGCTGCAGGAGTGTTGTGTTTTGATTGTATGGGTGTTCCTAACTTCTTGTGGCATCTGAATTTATGAAGTTTTTGGAATTGGGAACAATCTCCCTGGACCATTGTGGTGTTGCTGTGGGATTGATCTAAGTTTCCTCTTCGCATGTTTGTCTGCCAGCTATGTGTCACCCCACCTGTGACCTATCAATCATTAACCTCAGGCCTAGGTCTCAGGGCCTGTCAGACCTCATATTTCTGAGTTGGGGTGCATGGAGAGTTCATGACGGGCAAATTTTATAATAATGATTCGATCTCAGTCTTATACTTACTTGTATCATTATGTACATCAGCATCGACTTTTCCAATATTAACAGTCTCAGCTGTGGGAGCAATGTAACACCTCATAAAGGGGGCTGTTTATCTCCTGGGTGACAGTTGGAAGTTCATACAAACAGCCTTCAAGAAGCTTTAGGAAGGTGACATGCATCATTTTAAAAGTGCCTGTTCTAAAACAGTTGTTACAAATCAGATTTTACCAACGAATTTGATTTGTAATAAAAAATGTAAAAAGGCCAAGAATGAACTCTGTGGCTGTTTCCCAAATGGAGATAGCAATATTTAATGTATTACAGTATCCTAGTGCTTTCCTATGCAACAGCTAACTCTTTGGTAGTGAATATAGGGCCCAATTCACATAACTAACTTAAGACAAAATCCAAAACTTATTACCATTTTGGTATTCACAGAAGGCACTTACTCATTTTTGTATACACAGAAGGCACTCATCAGTGAGTAAGTGCCTTCTGTGAATACCAAAATGAGTATGTTACTCAAAATAAGTAAGTTACTCATTTTGGTATTCACAGAAGGCACTTACTCATTGACGAGTAAGTGCCTTTGTTGAATACCACAATGAGTAAGTGCCTTTTGTGAATACCAAATTGTAGTAGGTTTAGGATTTTGTCGTAAGTTAGTTCTGTGAATTAGGCCCTTAGCCGTTAGGGATTTTTCCCTGTAAAGGCATATTTACCATTTAACCTTTATATTTACAACTCTTGAATACCATGCCCCCTGCCTTAATGAGCAGTAGAGCCCACTTTGGGGTGCTTTATTAATATTTAAAAGGAGGCTTTAGGCCTTTCAAAATGAGTGTATTTTGTCTGGTCAATTTGCAGTTAAACCTGTACCACTGCAACACACAAACTGGGTCTAAAGTCATTTTAGCCCTGTCTCCGCAGGGGGTGGCACAATGTGTGCTGTAGTCCACTGGTGACATTTAACTCACAGGCCCTGGGTACACTTTAAGTACCACATAATATGGACTTATAGCTAAGTTAAAGATGTCAATTATGAGTATACTACCATGTTGTAAGGAGGAGCACAAGCATTTCACCATTGGCAAGCTGAGATAAAGTGCTAAAAATTAATAAGCGGTAAAGATAGACTTATATAGCCAGCAAAAATAGAGTTCAGCCAAAAAGGCAAAGTAAAACAAAATCTGGAGTGACCCTGAAGAAAGGACACATTTCCAAACCCTTTCTGTACTCCCTGTGTGACCATGAGCCGAGAGGGTTACAGGTGCAAAGATATGTCTGGTGCTCTTGCTAAGTAAAGCACCTGGAGCACAGCATTTGCTTGGGACAGTTTGATACTTGATTCAGGTTCAGTTACCTGTATAACAAACATATTAAATTAGACAGCTGATCAGAACTACTGTGCAGGACAGAATCAGTCAGATATCTGGTGGCAGTACTTCTGTAGCTTCAAGAGGATGCTTTGTTGGGAACATGATCTTAGATGAACATGAAAGTGCAGAAGATCACAGGGAACAGTGATGATGAGCTGTTGAACACATGAGTCTTACTTGACTGTTGGGTTGAAGAAGATGACAGGGTAAAATAGAGACGTCATTCCATCGCATAGACGCTCGTTGCCTCACACTTCCTGATGAGTAGATTCTGGCAGAGTCGCGGGGGTACATGATAGCACCGGGATAATTGGCACACACACACATGTCTCCTAACTACGGATCGTCGTACTTTTGGTCTGTTAACGTCTTATCCTGTCAAACCCACTCGTAGGACCCCGTATTGGCCAGCTTTGAATTTTCAGACCTATATTTTGCTATTGTTCTTTGCCTGTCTGATTTTTGACATTACTGGCCTTTGAATTTGGATTTTGGAACCCAACCTGGTTGGAATTATCACCGGATCAGGTATTATATTTACAGTCTATTGAGACTTGAACCCTGAAGAGTCTGAGATTATCGGTCCCAGACGAAACACGTGTCGGCTGGCTGTTTTCTGTGCCAACACACATTAAAAGAACAGAGGAATTCACAACCAGATTTTGTTTTCATTGTCTTAAATACGATTACATACTGTATAATCTTGATTATATGTGTGCACAGGTCTATTGTAAATTGTTGTGTGTGGTTAGTTCTAATCACAAGTAAGGGGTTTATAGGGTCACCCCTTTCCTGTTAGCACCATTAGAAGTTAGAACTGTGTTGGACCGACTACCGGAACTCTTGCTGAGGCACTAATTTCTCTATACTAAAACCCTTAATTTCTAGAGATACATTGTCAGGCATCCATATATTACATAGTTATCAAGCTGAAAAGTATGCCTCTCAATATGGTGGTGAAAGTGAAGTACATGGGCTGCAATGGATCTTGTCCTTGCTTGCAAGGGAAATGCAGAATTTAGTAACTAGTCCCAACAGGCTGCCAGTCCCAGCAGGTTGATGCTTCCCAGCCTCTTCACAGCAAGATCTGTAACACTGAACCTGGGCTCTGTAGATGATGAACAACACACTTCCTTTTTCATTTGGGATTTGCCGTAGTGACGTTTGTGCATCAACGTTCGGGTATAGTCTTAACTCATCGAAGTGAGACAGCTAAAAATTCTGAAGTGGGTACTCACCTTCATAAACATGGTGCAACGACCTCTTTGGCTTGAAAGGTACACCATGATAAAAGACAGGGGTCAGCTTACACCCAGTCTTGATGCAGCTGTTCCAAATTTAATGGTTCAAAGGTTTGACACACAATTTAGGGAGAACAAAGTTACTTCCTTCTGAATGTTCAAGACATATATGATGTGTTAAAATCTCCTAAAAACTCATGATGTCCTCTTTACGTGAATTCTGTTGATAGTAAGTGTACCTCTTTAATCGATCTTTGAGCCAGCAATCAAAGAGAAGTAGAATTAGTTATTGCAGACATCCATCACGGTTCCCAAAATACCGGGTTGTGGTGATATTGAAATCCCTTGCCCCAACCATCACACCATCATATATATTAAGGATATATATTGGCGTGGTGGCCCCAGGGGTTTGGTGGCCCTGTGCCGCTGCACAGCTTGCACATGCCTAAGGCCGCCCCTGTCTTGATGTTTTAATTGGTGCCTACAAAAATTGCTAGAGGCCAGGAAGGTGCCAACAGGTTGATGCATTTAAATGATAATATAACTTGTAATAATGACGCCCCCACCCCATGTCAGCGCCCAGTGCAGTGGCACCAATCGCACCGCCCTAGAGCCGGCCCTGCTTCTAACAAAGCCCTGTTCTGAGCCATCGTAGTTGCACTTATATACGATTTCACACCCCATCTTTTATATCGCATTTGAAACGTTACTGTTCTCCAAATCGCTCAGGCTATCGGATTTTCCAGTGTCTTATGTATATATTTCCTTTCGATGTTTTAAAGAGGACACAATTTTGCCGGCAAAAGTACTTAGGCTGGGAGGTGGAAATAGAGATGAAGAGGAGAAGGGGACAGACAGGAAGAAATCAGGGCGAGACAAAACGGAAATAATGTTGGAGTAAATCCGGGGATGAAGAGGAGAAGGGCGCAGACAGAGAAATAAGAGCAAAGTTAAAAAATAAAATTGTGTTTTTGCATAGTGATGACAGGTTTCAGGACGCTCTCTGTATTATAAAATACTACTACACAGCAAAAGAAAGTCAGGTGCAGCCATAGCGTTCGAGCCTCGGGGTCGCGTCCACATCCTGTGATTCTGGGCAAATCACTTTGGCCATATGTAGGAAGCCTAATTGCGCTTGCAAATGCTGAAATTCTCAGAATTTCAGCATTTGCGATCGCGATTAGGGCAGTGTGCTATGTAGCACACAAAAACCCACATGCAAAATAAGGGATCGCAAAAGTTGCGATTCCTTATTTTGCTATTGCTTTTAAGGAATCGCAAATTGCGATTCCTTAAATGCAATGTAGGAAGCACCCAAGTTGCGCAAATTTTGGCTTAAGGAATCGCATAATACCACCAACTTCAGGTTGGTGGTATTTTGCATTTTCTTTGAAAAGTGCACTTTTTGGCAATTTTTAAAGTGCCATATGGGTCACATACATGCCCTTAGGGCACATGTGCACACATGTTAATTTCAGGGGTGCAAAAGGGTGTCCTATTGACACCCTTACAACCCTGAGAATCGCAAATTGTGAATGTCTTCCCATTCATTCCTATGGGCCTTCTAGCCCATAGGAATGAATGAGAAGGTATTCCTTATTTGCGAATCTCAATTTGCGATTCACAAATAAGGAATACGTGGGATTCGCTAAAAAATTTGCTAATCCTACCTACATTGCATTTTGCGATTCTCTAATTGCGATTCCCAAAAAATCGCAATTTGAGAATAGCAAAACACAAATTACCTACATATGGCCCTTAATCTCCCCGTGCCTGAATGTGTAATGTAAAAACGATGCTCTTGTAAAGCGCTCCAATACCTTCGGGTCGAGTTCGCACTATATAAATATGCAACAAAATCGAAGTTATCATTCTGTATTAAAAACGCGCTACATCAGTTTGAGCGTTTTAATACAAGTGTTTTTCAAAGGCTGGTGGATCGTTGGTGTTTCATGCAGTGCCTCGTAGATTTACGGTGCAATGATGTGTCATCCACCCGTGAATGTCAAGCAGATTAAATGTCCTTCCGCAAGAAGATATGGGCGAAGAGGTGCTGAAAATGAAATCTCAGCAGAGTGAAAGATTTATTGTGCTGAGTATTTACACAATGGATCATGTGGTGCCATCTGTCGCAGGCGTAAGACTGACGCAGGCACTTGCACATGTGGCTTGACCCATGTGAAAGGACGCACTGCTGGAGTTGCATCACTTTTGTGATACACTCAGCAATACGTCACTTTTGGGCCATACAGATACGTCAGAAATACTGACGTATCTCTAACTTCTTGCGACATTATGCATCATACAGTAAATATGACGCGTCAGATATGTCGCAAGGAGGGCGCACTGAGATGTGACGCAACGCTGCTTTCATGCACCGATGCGTCATTTCTCATAAATGAGGCCCTCAGTGTTTAAATTAATGCATATCTGATAGATATGCAGGTGTATCATCAGGTAAAATGTCACAAATTGAGTTAGTGGACGAGTGAACCCACTGGGACAGTCTACTGCATAAATCTTAAATGTTGTCCTAGGACACTGCACAATGATATCTGGTAATGTCATACTACAATGCATTGTTTAGGCCCTCAAAGCTAGCTCCGTTGTTACAGTGCACTGCAAAGTCAGTGCTCGCCCCCCCTGTCTAGTCTGCTGCACAAATCTGCAATGTACTGCACAGATCTGCGGTGCACTGTATAGTGTGGCGCTGCACCTAGTAAGGTGTGCTGCTTATCATTTCAGTACTTCTGGAGAGCAGTGCACTGCATAAAGCAGCATTTTTATCTTTTCTACTGTGCACCGTTTAGATCTTTAACTCTGGGCTAGAAGATTACATGCATAGGTCTTTAATGCTCTGGTAGTGGAGTGCACTGCATTGCACTTAATTGCTGGGCTAGTGCAAAGCACTGCATAGCTCATCAGTGCTGTGCTTGAACAGTGCACAGCGTAGAGCTTGAAAACCTTGCTAGAACAGTGCACTGCATGTACATTCAATGCTGTGCTAGAGCTGCGGCTTGCATGTCACTTTAAGACACATTTTCTGCTAACATATGGCACAGACAGACATTTGCAAAATGTAGATGTGTGACCTCTTAAGCCTACAGCAGCAGTGGCTTAGCTCACTCAATGGCTGGCACATTGCGGTGGCGGCAAAATTTTTCGTCTTTCACCATTTGCCACTCAAAATTCTTTTTTTCTAAATCATTGCATCCGCTTATTAAAGCCACATCTGTAGGATTTGTCAATGCTTGTTCAACATTGAAATGCGCTGGCCAACCTAGAAAGTAGACAAATCTGAATTGGAGCCACAAATTACATGAACGTGACCAAGTTTAATCAACTTGTACCATCAGGACCTGGTCCAATAAAGTAAATCAAAGACAATCCTAAGGCTTCCTACCTCCATCCTTCATTTGTTACCCATGTTGTAGATTGCCCTCCCCCGCCCTCCTGCCACCTGCTGTTCATGTTGTTGCATGCACCCACCTTCCCTCCTTCAGTTGTTTTCCCCCACGTGCCCTCCCTGCTTCCTTCTGTTGTTGCTTGCCTCTCCCACCCTCTGTTTTCTGTATGCTTGGTATTTTTAGCAAAATAGCCCAAATAAAAGTATCGAAGTGCTTTAACCCCTTCTGTGCTCGTGACGGAACCGCTCCGTCATGAGCCATGGATGCGCTGTGCTGGTGACAGAGTGGTTCTGTCACGGCGCGGCCGCCCCGCCTACGCGGCGTCAATTCCGCGCCTACGCGGCCATTTTATTGAGCGGACAGGGCCGAAACAGAACCACCGTGGCTCGTGACGGAGTGGTTCCGTCACGAGCATGGCGGCGCCGCGCAGCCCCCCTCCCCCAG
Organism: Lissotriton helveticus; assembly: GCF_964261635.1. NCBI lineage: Eukaryota > Metazoa > Chordata > Amphibia > Caudata > Salamandridae > Lissotriton > Lissotriton helveticus. Next base: position 63,863,011 of record NC_136068.1, on the reverse strand, counting down.
CGCCGCAGCCCTAAAAATGGAGCAGTGAAGCACTACCTCGAATTCTCCGGATAAGCAGCGTGTTTTGTTTAGATCGCTTACTTGTAAAGGGGACAGTGGGTCTTGCGCTCGGGGTATTTTGCTTTTATATCAAATGTAAAGGTGCTTAATTTGTAAAAATATATAAAAGTGCTGCATGCCTAAATACTTATAGCTTATAGATATACTTATAGCTGCTTCTCTGGTCTCATCAATAATTCCTCATTGTAAGTCCTCTAGGCAGTGCTGCAGCTGTGTCTCTGTTCATACGGCCACAACACTCCAATCCAAAATACATTGTTATTTACAATGCCAATAGTTCTAACTCTAAAAAATGCGAGACCCATTGCATTGAAAATGCTTGTTTTTGTATGCAACCGTTTCCCAATTGCGTGATGTCTGGCTCCACATACCCGTCTACAGAGGATGTATGACGGTACGATGCGTACCGTCACAACGCGTGCTTTAAAAACGCATCCCTTATCACGACTTGCGTTGGGGGCGCGGATTGAGAATAGTATAATTTACTATTCTAACACCAGTCCCCGTGGACACTAGGGAAGGTGTTGGAATAGTAAATATACTATTATTAATCCTCTAGCGCCCTTCAGTGCAAGTCGTGGTTACGACTTGCGTTGTAATGGACGCTTTGTTAAAGCCTTGCGGAGTAAAATCTGCGTGGTAAAGGATGTTTCCCGTCTACAGAGCATGTTATCAGGGCGTGGCACAGTTGTATGCATGTATTTAACATTTGGGGCTGCAGCAGTTTGTATTCCTCTTGTAGCTGTGTTAATGTTTTAGTTCCGCCATGTCTATTATGTCTCATGTGTCGAATATTTCTCGAAGGTCCCATTCACGGAAGCTCCTCAGTCTAGTTACTTTGTTCAACAGGATTCCCGCCCATCAAGGAGTTTTGCTGTGTGCCAGTGTTGAACCAAACAACTCTGTGCTTATCTCACTGGATCAGAGAGTTTGTACTAATGAAGCTACACCATTTCAAAGAATGACAGAATACTGTCTGCCATAAATACTGTGTCCTAAATATGGTCTGCAGAAATATTGCTACCTTGGAATTAATATAAAATCTACACTCAGTGGGACAATATTTTTAAACTAAAATCAGGACACAAAATTTGTTAGATGAAATTTCTGATCACCTTTCTGGGCAACCAATGTCACTTGAACAAAAGGAATGGGCTGAATGTGCAGCCCTGACTCATGCTCTCAGCTCTTTCAGAGGAGAAGACAACAACAGTTTGTGATTGTCTGGAGAATCTGCAGCCAGATATGAACACTCTTCGTCAGTGCTTAATTTGTAAAATAATAAGTGCCAGGGCTATGTCCACGAAGACACTGCAGCTTGCACCACCCGTGGCCACTATCATTGCTGCCAAAACAACTACTAGCCATCACTCTTGCCTGCAAGGGCAACAGTTCAGATTATTCCAGGTCCCCAAAGCTAAAGGAATGGCTGGGAGGCAGGCATTTGTATTTTTTTTATGTATATTGTATTCATAAACAACTGTTGTTCTGCTCATCTCTAAATTAGATGAGCGGCGCCCCCACGTGGCAGACTGTCCTAAGTGCGTTGTTGACAATTAAGTGCTGAGCACTGGAAACCAATTGAGTGCCATGCTGAGCGCCGGAAACAACCGGCTCAAATTATGCACCGCTCTTCATATCAGAGACAGAGAAGAATCTGGGATGCTAATTGTAATGGACTGAAGTGCACATAAAGCAATATGTTCTAAACTCAATTGGACCCCCCAAAAGTCAAATACTGCAACCGCTATGAGAAGCTGGATGGTCCGACCCCAACTACTTCTGTTTGTGAATATGTGCTTCAGTACCGAGATCACTGACACCATCAAGTTGGCAGTGGACCAAGGGAAACAAGTCGTACTCACACTCCTGGATTTATCCGCGGCCTTTGATATGGTGTCTCAATCCATCCTCTTGCACCATCTGGAAAACATAGGAGTGGGTGGATCTGCGCTGGCTTGATATAGCTCTTATTTGTTGGGGTATCCTAACTGGAATGAGTTAGGGGAATGTGTTTCTACTAAGGTTAGTACCCACAAAATCATGGAAGTGGGATAGCAAAGATTTTGGGTAGATAAAATATGCTATATCTGCTCTCTCGGGCTGTCTCCGTCCTCTTTTAGGTTTGTCCATCCATCAGATGTTTCCTATTACTAATGCAGGCTTACTGCTAGATTCTCTCACAGAGACACTTGATGTTCGTTATTGGGCTATCCCCAGGCACTTCACATTGCCCCTCATAAAACGGGGTGCCAGGAATGGTGCTGCCCTGTGCATTGCTCTAAATGGACATACTTAGAGTACCTGTTTGCTCCTGATAAGTACCCATTCTCACCCATTAAATGTATTGCAGACGTGCTCAGAAGTGTTGGTTACTCTCCTTTTCAAAATAAAAAAGGGCAGTTTTTTTTGGGGGGGGGGGTTCAATAAATGCTCTTAATTTGCATTAGTTGTAATTCCTTTATGTTTCATGAATAATAATAATAATAATAATTTATTTATTGTTCAGTTAATTAAATCCATAACAATTTTACAAACACTATTTAAAAAAGAGCAAATTGCGAAAAGTTAAATTTCTCTAAAAATGTCTTAAAATTTATACAATTCTAAAATGTACCCAGCGCTGGACGGGACCTGCCCATTGAAAGCACTGCTTCTGTCCATATGGACTCACTCTCTTTACACATGAAAACCAAGGCCTGTGATATCGAGATTATCGAGATGGAACACCATAAACGAACACATTTAATTCACAAGTGAAATATCTGAGACTCATATAACTTTCTTAGACGTACTGCTTACCAAATCAGATAAAGGCCTAGAAACGGACATTTATCGCAAGAAAACTGACAGGAACAATACACTACATTCTAGCAGCCACCACCAGACATCTCTAAAAACTCATTTGCCCACATCCCAAATGATGAGAATAAAGACTATAGTATCAAACGCAGAGAAATCAATACAGAGGATTACTGAAATGGCGGAAAGATTTGAGGAAAGAGGGTACCCTCCATCGATCATAGAAAAGGCTAAAAAGAAATGTCAACCCACAACTTGTGCAGAAGCACTGAAACCCAGAGCAAAACAGGAGAATACCAGAACTGTGGTAGTGGTAAGATTTTCTACATCCAGTAGAATTAAAAAAAAATCATTACCAAACATTGGCCAATATTAACGATGGAACCCGACTTCAAGAACTCATTTGCACAGCCTCCAATCTTCGCTTACACCAGAAATAAAAATATCGGAGAAATACTAAAACAAAAAACAAAAAAATTAAGAAACACAACAGGACAAAACCATGCATGAACTGCAATAATTGTAATGGCATAATACGTGGAACTGTCATCAATCATCCAATGACGGATCACAAAATTGAACTTCATGTAACTGCAATTTGCGACATGGAAAACGTAATAAACCTACTAAAATGCCCGTGTGGCAAAGTATATGTGGGAAAAACAGAGAGGAAACTTAGGATAAGAATTAATAAACACAAGTCGAATATCAGAACCAGGAACATGAAATCAACGGTCGCGACTCACTTCATGGAAGAGAAACACAATATATCACAACTCAGATTTATGATATTGGAAGTAATTGACAACAAAGAAGGGAGAGATAATAATAAACATTTGTTAAAAAGAGAGAACTATTGGATAATGAGGATGCAGTCCTGTAGACTGTACGGTCTCAAGAAAAGCATTGAATATGCTTGTTACCTATGAGTAACAAGCAGACTGTTCTGCCCCAAGAAACTGTACTAGTTGCTTATAACTTATGTAAATATTCATGGATTTGTGTATGAATAACGTGATAATGTCATGCTGTTACAATATTTAATACTTAATTTGCAAAGATAGGTTTTTTGCACTGATTAGGTTACGATCGGCAACTTCGCCCAACATGGCCACCATAAACCATTCAGCATTTAGTCCTCTTTCAGTTTCATTGCGTTACTACACGCACGGAACACGTTACACTTTTAAACTATCGCGGGTTTAGCAGTATTTACAAACATTGTCGAGAAACACTGCCGCTCGAAACACTGCCGCTTGGAACACTCCTGCTCGAAACAGAACCCCTGGTGAACGGCTTAAACACTCGTGGAACAAGTAAGTGAACTGAAGCACTTTAGCAGCGCGGTAGATCGAATGTTTATTAAAGTTGCGCATAGTCATGCGGTCCATATTGTTCATACATTGTTCATTCATGATCTTTTACAGCACTGCGTAGATACATAGGACAACAAAAAACATGAGTAAGACGCCACACCTGAATCGCGATAAGCATGGAAACACATAGGTGTTTCAGGCACAGACACGTCCATTAATGTCACATGAATTGTGTTATGGCACAAACACAGATGCATGATAAAAACACGTTGTTAAAAAACACTATAACACAATGTATGAACTAACGTGTAAAATGGTTATGCAAGAACCAATATAAGTGAATGTTCAGTGCGTTATGGTTTTATTGTAGATTTTGCTCCCTGATGACGAGCGTATGCTCGAAATGCATTGGAGCACATGTATGCATAAAGAAGAATTTTGGGAATGCAATTAAAAAGAATATTGATAAATTGAATTGAAATAAATTTCAACAGTTGAATAAAAAATTGAAGAGTGAAAACCAAGAAGTTTAATGTGATTTTCTAGTTTTATAGGAGGATGCAACCAAGGGCATTTGGAAGCACAATTTTAGTTCAACCAGTTAATATACAACAGGATGGCTTCAATAACATTACATGACATTACTGGCATGAGGTTGAACCATGAAATAAATAACACAACTCAATACCACTACATGCAACATGATTCAACTCCACATAATTACACTCGGCTCAAAAACCATATCAATAGACCCCACATAAAATCACTGTCACATAGCAACAATCCACATAGATACTCCAGACCATACCACATAATCTCAATCAGCATAATTACACTCAACACCACACTGATTCATGCAACACAATTCAACTCCACACACTTCCATTCCACACGACATACTTCAACACCAAACCACACTATTAAACTCAAAACAGTTGCACAACATACCATATACATCCAATCCATACCACACAATTCCACATCATGCCACAGAATTTAATAGCACACCACATAATTACATTCCACTATAGCACTCTACAACACAAAATACCATTCTGCATAATTCCACTCCATGATGCACAATCCCACAACACATAATTCCATTAGACTCAATACCAGATAATTACTATTCACATAATTCCACTGCACACCATGCCACTTAATTCCCCTTCACAAATTCACTCCACACCACACAATTCCACCACACACAGTTCCACAACTAACAATTCCAATTCAACCCACATAATTCCACTCCACAAAGCATACATCCACTCCACTCCAAGCCAAAACACATAGGCAAAAGACATTGTAATTTACAACACCAATAGCGCTAACATTCACTAGTGTAAAACCGATTGCATTGCAAATGCTTGTTATTATCGCAACTTTATTAGCATATCCACTTAATACCATTCTAGTACGGACTTGATTCTCTGCTGTTAAAAATCTATAAGTGTTGTTTTGGAAATGTGTGCCCATGATTTTCCTTTTTTTCTTAGAAGTAGACTCTATATCAGAGTGCTCACTAGTATACTTGGAATAGTTTGGAGGTGTTTAGCCTTATGCTATCCTCTCAGTGATTTATTTGCTTGACTAACCTTATGCATTTTGCCTTATGTAATGAACTTTTATTTTAAATACAACTTGCTTGAATCTTGCACTGAATGAATTTTCCTGTGTGGATTTACTTACTGGGTGTTCAGGAGTGCCTAGGGTTCTCGTCCTTTTGGACTTTCGTAAGGCCCCTATCCATCTAATTGACCATTTAAATGCTAAAACATCAACACTATAGCACACAGGAAACTAATATTGCCATAAAAGGCAATGAATGGTAAGGATCGGCCAATACAAAAGCACACTGTAATTATTGGTGCTGTCCACAGTTAGGGCCTGGCTTAGAAGAGGGTTACTCTGTTACACACGTGACGCATATGCTATCTGATGTGTCACAAGTGCATTATATACAATGGCACTTGTAGTACGTGAGATGGGATATCGGTCATGTTTGTGATGGAGTAACCGATCCGCCGAACTGTAAATCACACCCTAAATGTTCAGCAACAGAAAGTTAACAGTTATCCATAGGCGAGACCTTAAAATAAAGCGACTGGACATACTCTAACTTATCTTTGATTCATTCCCTTTAGGAAATTGCAATATTTATTAGGTAATGTTTCTATCATTGCTGCTGAATTAAATACCATTAAAGGAACATGTGCATAAGATCAGCTAGTCCATACTTAATGAAATCATGAATTTCTACTAGTAGTAGGAAAGTATGCTAGAATTATTTTGTCATAATAAATAACTTTGAAAGTGGTGCAGTAGTTCCGATTATTATGTAAATTATATGCAAAGAGAAAAAATTCGAATAATCTATTGTTGATCATTTTAGTGTGTTGAATTTTAATTGTGATGGTTCTTACACACTATGGCCCTCATTACGATGTCAGACGGAATCACTTCCACCCGACACTGCATCGGTCATGGGAGCGACCGCCTCATTAGAATGCGACCAAATTCTGTTCGGTCGCATTCCTACATTTTAATATAGGGGCATGCATTATGACTGTAAACCGGCTGTAATGCATGCTCCCCTAGTAAAATGGGAGGTCTAGTTCATCCCAGCACCCCGTGGCAGGTGCCTGCTACAAGGTGCAGGGATCAACATGGGGCACAGTAGGTGCCCCCTCGGCCTCCAATTGGTGCCGGTGCACCCAAGGGGGCACAACTAGGGGACCCGAAAGGTGCTTTCCGACAGGGTTTCCATGTCAGACAGACCGGAAACCATGTCGGAAACCATTATCGTAATCTCAAGGGGGAAATGCCTGTCCTTGAGATTACTTGCCGGATTCCAACTGGTCGACAGGCTCTCCGAGCCCATACGATGCCAGCCTGAATGACCAGAAGGTTTCCTTTCCAACATCCTCCATTGTAATGAGAAGGTCGGAAAGTAATCCGACCCGCCCACTACGATGCAGCTCAGAGCGGAGCCTTCCTCGCCGCATTGAAGTCGGCCCCTTATTTGTTATGTATTGTACTTATCATTTAATGTAATTGTGAACGTTTTTTTTTGTTCAAAGTAAACTGTAACTTTGAATTGTTGATTGTTGTATTCCTTTACAATATGCTTTTGATAAAATAACAGTTGAAGCGAAATACAGTGCAGAATAATATGTTTTATCTTTTTCTCTCTGCTCGACCCCTGATATTTATTGCATGCAAATAAATGTTTAAAGAGTCCTTAAATACGTTCCAATGTACTTTTCAGGCCGATTTGCAGTATGGCTACAGATTTCAGTGGCTGTGCATTCATTCAATCAGCTTGTTCAGCTGTTCCTCTTTGGAAGAACATTTGGGTTTTTGCACATTATGTGCTATTTGATGTTTTCAATAAAAGCAACAGTGGTCCTTAATTTATAAGGATAGGGGTGAGAGATGCAAATTATAGACAACAATCTGTACTATAAGCAAGGTATCCAGCCGGACACTAATTTAATCAATGTAGATATATGAAAAACAAAATAAGACGAACACCAATACAGTGGGATACAGTCCTGTATCCGATACATACAACACAACCAAGGAAACAAAAATTACATAAATACAGGCAATTTTAGCAAGGGGAGGCGCTAGTCAGGTTTAGTAGTCATCTAGCTGACCTCATGTAGTATACACATTAGATAATCCATTAATTATTACAGTGTTACCACACAATTGTCGACGGCGTTTCGATCCTACATAAAATATGGGATCATCATCAGGACTAAAATTAATTGCCACAAAACAAACCTATAGAGAATGGAAGCAAGAGAGCAAGGGACAAGATAAGTCCTCGGATCTACATGGTATTGCATTTCAACTAGACCATGCCATACTTAACGTGAAATCTTTCACTCGTGAGTGAAGTGCTCCAGTGTGACTCATACTCAAAGTGACATATAAAGGTGACAAGGCTACGGTCGTGACGTGATGGATGGGGACGGGGTTGGCGCAAGAGCCACGGACTGTAGGTAACGGGCTTACCTAGGGTGAGCTAGGCATGGAGTACAAGGGAAGTGGCACCTTGGATTTGGTGCATGCAGGCTTATAGTCGGCCGACGTCCTTAGTCCGGGTCTGCGAGGGAATAAGAGTGTTTGAATTAAACCGGGGCCCCTGATGTGTAACCAGAGCAAGGTACGCTACATACAGGACAATTTACCTTAGTAAACTGAAGGTAACCTGGGTGAGGAACCAACTGGGCAGTACATAATAAAATCAAGGATACAGGCCGGGGCTGCAGGTACCTGTGGGGATGGAGTGAGTTAGGGTCGAATGATAGTTGCATAGAGGACTAGGGCCACCGGAAGGGGGTAGAAATTACCTGAAGGGTCGGGGTGAGCTGCGCGCCGTTATCGGTCCATAAATGGGAGGAGTAGATCTGTGGAAGGGGAGTGGTGATTAGAACCATCTAGTTAGCAGGTAACCGACAGTACACAAGGAATGGATACCAACATGATCAGGGACATGGTGATCAATAGTGAGCAAGATTGAATTAGGGAAGAGAATGCCAGCGGTAACGCTATTGATTCTATAAAGTGAAGGAATTATATCAAGGGAGGGGATCTGGGCACGGATAGGGAGGGGGATCTGATGTTTTCAATCACAGTTGGTACGAGTAAAACAATTAGCACCTGACAGACGAGTGTTCACTTCCAGGGTACAGCTATAGTTACAGGGTTTAAGACAGTTGTGTGGCTATCAGGCCCGATAACATGTTTTCTTGGCTTCAGGCAGCCATAAGAATGCCTTTCAGGGCTTAGAGCTGTCTTAACACTGGCTCAAGGCTCATCAGGGACAACTTTCTGTATTTAGAACCATCTTAAGCATGTAACATGTTTTGCAAATTAGGCCGTGTGTTCTCATTTGCCTTATGATTATGTAAGTATTGAAACAGAGTTAAAAGGGTGTCTAAAACTTGGAAGGATTATAGCCTGAACGAAAGTCATGGTAAGTCAGATCAATTTTTCATTGCACAAACAATTGTGGGATGGTCTCCAGTAAGGGAGAGAGTTTAGTTAATCAGGTTCTAGATTAGGAGTTGTTGGCACAGGCTCGCGATCTAGGATTTCTTGGAAGTCTTAACAAAATTCAAACCATAATGATCTCAGAGTTCTAGGACTGTGTGTGTTTTTGTGTCTGTGTATTATTTTGTTCTTTTGTGTGTATGTGTGTGTGTATATATCAGACTGTATTTCTATGTTGGTATTTTATGTGTTTCTGTGTATTTGGATAGTAGTATGCAGGCTTGTGTAAATCTGTTTATATATCTGTGTGTGTGTGTGTGTGTGTGTGTGTGTGTGTGTGGTTGTGTGTGTGTGTGTGTTGTGTTTCACAGAGAGTTTTGCATATGTGTGTATGTTTCTGGTTACATGTGTCAGTGTGTTTGTGTTTTTTGATTGGGAATGTATATGTGTGCATTTCTTTGTGTAGTTATGTGCGTTTTGTTTATTGTTTTAGCAAGTATATCCATGTGCATGAGTATGAATTTGCAAGCATACAAGGATCTTTGTCCAGACTGTTGTGAGTGAATAATAAAATGAGACGAATGCATAAAATGATAACAGATTATGTGGGATACATATTTTTGGAGGCAGAAACCAGTTTCCTTCTTTTAAACCGTCACTGTCTCTTGGAAGCTTCAGTCATTGAGACTGTGCTCCTCAAACTATCCTCTCTAAGACATGTCTTTGTAAATGTTGTGGGCAGAGAAGGCCTCCAATGCAAAAGAAAATAAGAGACACATGCACACCAGAACTGCTTATAACAGAGGTTTATTTAGTCAGAAGGCATAACAAAAATAATCATACAGGGAACCAAACCCTGATCATTGACTTACATTGCTGATTGTAGTAAAGGAAAATAAAAAATGAATACTTAATTATTACATTAGTTATCTTCGCCATAGTGGTAGGATGTTAGAAATCGATGATTTGGGTTAATTGACTAGGCTCAAAATAAGATGATAGACACACTTTATGTACCAGTTTAAGCTGCAGTATGATGGAAGTAAATATTACTTAGAAAATCAGAAAAAGGAACTTCAAATTCAGTGCTAACAGTGGACCTGCACATAAATATATCTGGATTATTATATACTGGAGCACAATAATGATGTAAATGAAGCCTGCACCCTCAATCCACTCGTTGGAACCTTGAACGCAGGTGTGTCTTTTGGGATATTATGTTCAGCTTCATTCAGTACATGTATAAACCATTACAACCATAAACATTTGAAATAAGTGAATGCAGTGTCTTAGAACCAAATATTGACTGCTCTGGTGATTGAAGCAGTACCAATTCTTCAAGGTATAAATCATTGTCAGACATCTGAACTGTCCCATTAGTTCTGAAAGTGTGGCACAATGCAGTGGGCCAATACTTGTCATGAAAGTGGGTTGAGCCATACAAATATCTCAGGTGCAGCAGCGATAACCAGAGGCCAGTCGGTGAATGAAATAGTTTGATTTTTACAGGAGTTCAGACAGTGACATTAGGATTACAGATACCTAACTTCCTATTCTCAATGTGGTAATCTCCTGTGTTCTGGAGAAAACAGGTATTGCTGCAGCTTGACACCCAATGGAAAGATAAGAGTTTGCCATTTGCAAGATGCAGACATAGCATAAAACAGGAGCTGGTGTAGTACTCAACCTCAATGGCCAGGCTTGGGGCAGCAGTGGTGGAAGCATTGTTGTCTGCAGACAGACACTAATAAACCCTTGGCAGGAAGTGACCTGTCTCAGTAGGACATTTCCTACAGATGTGAAAGGAGCAGCAGACCTAAACATTGACAATCACACTACAGCTTTGAGACTGCCTTTATGCAGGTTACACTCATTCCTTGGTGCCTCTGTGACATCTGGGGTCTGTCAGATTATGGCGCTAGCTCTCCACTTTGAGGAAACATGATGACAGTGAGTATCAAGTCCAAATATGGCATTGATTGTGATTCTGGTGAGGTTAAATGTATGGCCATCCCACCAAAGAAGGAATACCCTTGTTGGCTAGGAGCAAGGGATGGGTACATAGCAACAGTCTCCTGACTGAGGTTGATTTTTGAAGCAATGTCTGGGTACAAAGCACCTATAAATGAAAGGATCCCTCTCAGGCATCTCACTTTAAAGGAAAATACAGTCCCTGAAAAAAGAGCAAACCAATGTCAAGGCATGTGCGCTAAGGTGAAGATAGTGTGGTTCCCACTGCGATCAGGCTACGGGAAGGCTCTGCACATCAATAGTGGTTTCTGTACCCGATTCACATCGGTATGTTCCGGTTTCGATACGAGTTGTACCGCCCTGGACGATTTTCAGCTCAACCGGCACTGCGATTGTAACCTCCTTGCACATGAAACTGACAGTCACATTCGACCGTGGTGGAGCCTTCACCGGCATGGTCAACTCTGTCTTTTTCTTCATGGTGGATGACTCAGTCTGCCCTTTCTTCACTGTGAAGGTGTTGGACAGCTCTGTATTAATATCGACCACTCCTTTCAAGGTAAATGAGGTACCCACCGTGAGTGTTGTCGAATTGCTGAATTCAAAGCTATGGGAGACAAATTTTTCAAACTCTTTGGAAGAAGTAGCAGTGAACTGCTGCTCAACGCTTGATTGGTTTTTGTAATGATACTGATCTATCTGAACATTCCTTTCACTCTCTACCCTTTTCTTGTCCCACAGAATCGTGGCTGTCACAGAGGACTTTCCACCGCGCAGAGGATACACATGGGAAACTTGATCATTGAAACCAATAGTACAGTAATTCGCCAAATATTCACCAGCCCTGGCTATAATGCACCTTCCACCTCTATTTATATGCTCGTACAGAGCCCAAGCTCCACTCTGGACTCTGTGGGAGGAGATATTATCATGCATGCCTCCAAACGCAAGATTGGACTCCGCAGTCAGCACTAACGCCTTACCACCTCCATTGATATGCTCATAGACTGTGATCTGTGGATTGCTCAGGTCATCAGTGATCAGCCTAAGAGAAGATGCCCCATCATTCATGCTAACCTGTGCATATTCTCCCTCCTCTAGGGGTACGGCTTGTCCCTGATAGTGCAGATGCTCGTATAGGACCCACGGCTGGCCGACAATCTTCACCGATGAGATGCAATCATTGAAGTTTTCATTCACCAGATTTGGAACATCTGAAGTAAATGTCTTATAGATTCCTTGGAAGTTAGCATGTTCATAGACAGTGATTGTGTTCATGGTCGTAAGCTTCAAAATTTCAAACGTGTGCTCTTCTTTGACCCTGTAACGAGGAACAAAAGAAACACAGTAGAGAAAGATCAAGTAAGGTTTTGCGCAAATTCACAGCACTGATTCTTCTTCATGCAAAGAAAAGATATTATCACCGAAATTGTTACATTCTGAGCCTGTGTTTTGAAAATGGCTTTCCAAACTAAGAGCTTTGTTTACCAATACTTTAGAGGTACCACAGATAAAGCAGTTTGCTCTGGCACATTTTTAGAGTTTATCACCATCGATCCTCATGACGAGCTGAGCTCATCATGAGGCACGGCGCTCCGGTGCTCATGATGAGCTCAGCTCGTCATGAGCCGTGGAAAGCTCACACGTGGGGATAATTCCCCTGCTGTGCTGAGCGTTCCACGGGGACGGGTGCACCTGTGACGAGCTGAGCTCGTCATGAGCACCCGAGCGCCGTGCCTCATGACGAATTGGACGATGGAATGCCCCATCAGGATTCAAGCAAGCCGGGCCGAAGAGGCTGAAATGCCAGAAACCGGTCCCCGGTAGCTTGTCTCCTTTCTGGTGAAGAATTGGCTTGGTAGTTTGGTCTGCCCTGTTCCCATGATGCACTGGGCCAGGGACAGACTAATTTGCATATAGCCAGGTTCTGAGCTGGGATGGGGCAGTGAGATAAATAACGGTGAAGGATCAAGCCCTGATCTTTGGACTGGGTAAGAGTGGTCTGCTTAATTCAGACACTCTGTTCATCACCACCCCCTTTTCTGTATCATGACGAATTGAGCTCTTCATGAGCAGGGGGCGCTGTGCGCGCCCGACCCCCAGCACAGCGGGGGAATTACCCCCCCGCTGCGAAGGGGTTATTAATCTTGTAGCTAGCTCATACATAAGGGTGTGAGTAAAACACCTGATGAACCAGAAACATTGTCCTGTTCCACTTTAACAGCAAAGATGTTGACTCTTACTCATGATTGAAACAGAGTAGAGGTCCATATCAATTCCCTCTGCAGTAAATCTACTTATACAAGTTACACAAAAGAAAATCATTTTAAATAAAAATGCTCTATGTTTCTCTTTTTCCTCACTTAACACAGCATTAACTGTGAACTAACTGTGCAGAACAAACGTAGGGAGAAAAGTATGTGAGATGGAAAGTGGACACATTTTTCACTTTGAAAAACTAGTAAGCCAATCTTGGGTTGGCAAAGAATATTTGCAAATAAATGTAAGTATAATAGTAGGCAGACCCAAGGCACATGCAGAGCAGAATCTAGCCAAAGCAAAGGTAAAACCGGATTCAGGTATTTTAGCCAAATTTTACCTGATGTTCAGTCTAAGAAAAATATGTTTTCAAAACTGGGGAGATTCCAGAGGTCATTGGCACACTAATTTCCCGTAGGATGTGTAGGATCAGATGTCACTCTTGCTGTATCACTTTGCCATCCTTCTCCTAATTTAATCTCGTCTGACTGTCTCCTAATATGTTTTTCTGCTCAGGAGTCTTGTGACCTGCTTTTCTGTCATTTTTACAAAATATTTTGATATTGTGTTCTTATGCAGAGTACTTGACTCTGTATGGATGAAGTTTCACCCTAAGTGGTTACCTTACACAGAGAGAGAATACCATTCCCTCTGCCAGGCCATCATAGAACTATAGCCAATGGCAACCAAATACTTCATTGGGTTTCAGAATGTTGTGTCTGTAACTTAATTTGAAGGCTGCACTTGAGGAGCATAGACACCTGGAACAATATCTCACATACTCCCATACTATTGCCATTTTTGTTATACTAGTGGGCCTTGTAGGCTGATTGTAGTTAGTTTTATTGCACAGCTATAACACATTGGCTTTAACAATTGCTTTTTGCCATTAGTGGATTACACCTATTCTCTTCCTGAATGCAGGAAGCTTGACCTTACACTTTGTTGCACATACACTACAACTGGATGGATCTCACAGATGCTAATTGGTGGCTTGGAAGAGCTGCACCTTTCAATGGGTTACACTGAAACTGCACCTGGTTGGTATCCAATAACACTTAATAACTAGTGGATTTGGAGACTGCCAGATTATGCGTTTTTTGTGTTCTGGCGGGGGCATGGCAGTACTTTTCGAAGGCACCTATGTATGCCTTAGAAGAGGGGCTGCCACAGGACCGCCACAGCATGTTACGGCACGGCATGGACTGTGAAGTCCATGCTGTGCTCGAACCGGGGGTGCCTGCATACAGGGAGGCCCATGCATAGGGCACGGGAAGCCCAGTAGGACTCCCTTTGTTTAATGACTGCCAATAGTATGGAGGAAGAACCTCAGTGACAATGCTGGCTGTCCTGAAACACGTAATATGCATTGCGGTGCCGCAGCAGCACATATTATGAGCCCCCAACCGCCAGGGGCCCACCAGGGATCATGGTTCCCTGGCAGTTGTGACAGTGCTATGACAGTCCGACTGCCAAAGTTGTAATACAGCGGTTGACCCGCCTATGTGGTAGTGGCTGAAAACCACCACCGTGCCCCAGCGAGTCTAGTGGTTCTCGGACTGCCAGACTCATATTTAGGCCCTAAGTCTCCCATTCTGTATAGACTATTGTTAGCTTGCAGTTTGGGAAAATTGCTCCTTTTGAGCGTTGCACCTGCACCACTATTAGATCACCACATCAGCTATGACTAGCTAGTGATTTTGGGAACCTGGACCATCTAATCTGCATTGCCACTCTGCAGGAAATCATCTCAAATTTTCAAAATGTTTGCTGCCTGGGATCTCACTTTTCATAGTGGTAATTTCCTTACAACCATGCTTTTTCCTGTAATGTTCCCTCCTCTCATTCTATTCTACATCTTCACGTCATGCACTATCCCTTTCTGGCAACAGGTTAACTCTCCTTTACCCCAACCCTCCTTACCTTACAAGTAACCCTCTTCCCTCATTACTACTCCCTGGATCTCCCCACTACTCTCGCGCTCTCCTCTCTTCTCAACTGCCTAGTCCTTTTCTCCCCTAGACCAACTCAGGATCATTCTTCTTGTGCACTTACCTCCTCTCACAAAACATTTTCTCCCACACTCTCGACACGCCTTCTTGCAACTTGCCTTACTCCTCCCTCAATCCTGCACCAGTCTAGAAACACTACCCAAAAGAAGCGGATTGTTCTCGACTTCATACCTCAAGTTCAGATTTTCTCTTCATCACTGAAAAATATTAGGCTGATTACATTTTTCCTGCCTTTCATGAGTTTTACTCTTCAGTCATTCAGTCCTCATGTGAAATTAACCTTCTATGAAGCCAAGCAGAAAAGCTGTAGTCATCCTTAAGAAGTCCTTATCCACCTCCAGCTACTTCGAGTATTCATCAAAAGAATGCAAAGCTTTACTCATCAATAGTCTACCTTCTCCAGCCAGTGCTTTTTGATTTCTATTGAGTTACACACTGCCTCTGAACAATCCAGCCTTCTTTGGCACCACTGCAGATGTCACTACTTTTACATCCAGAAGACTAGAATATCTGGTTTAACAAACAATACTGTACCCACATCAGATGATGGTTATGAACTTACCTTGGACAACATCCACCTGATCTTTAAGTTGCTCAAATAAAGCGGGTACCATCCCTGCCAAAATCTTTGTTCCACTGGGACACAACACCATCATAGCAAATTGTACCATCACCTTAAGTGACAACCACAGCCTTCACTTTAAATAAAAATTGTGTTCTATGCCTATTGCTTCACACAAGTATTGATTGGCTGAACCTCACCTCACTTCAGTCAGAGCCAATTAATTTGATGAACTTTGGTAAGTCTGGTTCACCTGAAGAAAATCCTTATCTCTGCCTCTTCTGCCTTCCCTGTGAGAGTCTTTATCAATAAACTCATCTGGCAGGATCTTCAGTGATCTCAAGGTCTACTACATTAAACTGACCAGTTTCTGACCAATCTCCAGTGTATCTTTCATGGTAAACTCATCAAAGCTTCTGTTGTCCCCTTTGAACCCATCTTATACTCCATCAGTGAACACCACTGTAAACAAATGGAGTGCTTCTACTTCTTCTGCTGGCTTCTCTTCAGTATTCAACATGGTACCACACACCCTCCTTCATGCAGTGTCTGACCTCCTCATTTATGATATCATCCTAGACAGCATTCCTTCATACCTCACCAAAAGGTACATCATCATCAACATATGAGCAATCACAAATCTCCAGTCATAAGAGCTCCACATTAGTGCATGTGGCCAGAAGCATCTTCTTCATGTCTCAGTGTTTTTCCCCATTGACCTTCATTCTTCCAATTAAAATTCACTCATCGTCTCAGACAAGGATTCATTAGTTGTGAAAAGTTTACAATTAATGAACCATTATTTTTGTTAACAATATTTAGACATTGATATTTATTTCAAGACACATACGTTTTTGTGTATAATCTGGCATACAACCCAACATTTGAATGTCACCAGCACAGTTTTTTTAACTGATTCTTAGGTTAAACAATAGCTGGTAGAGAGTCTGAAAGTGGTTATCAAAGAGGGTTAGGCACAGACATGATCCTGGAAGCACCAGTAAAGACCAGTCAATTTGTTGCGGAACCTAGAATTAATTGCAATACAATTTCTGTGAGTGGATTGTTATTGAAAATTTTCCGTAAAAACGATGGTGAAAAGTCTACCACTCTATCATGAGGCGTTATTCCACTATGGCGGATTTTTCAAAATGGCTGCCCATTATGTGAGATATAGGGTATAACTGTTTATATGCCCATGTGTGGTATCATTTAATATGTTTAAAATTGTTTCTGACGACCATAATATCAAATAATCGCGGAATATGTCAGATAGACAAAGTTTGTATAATTTTTTCTTGACTAATATGACAAAGTGGGAAGGAACGTAAATATTACAATCAACTTTTGAAATAAAAAGTTTGCTATTGTTTGTGTTTTGTAACTTTGTTGTTATTGTTTGTTTTTTGTTAATCAAAAATGTTTCATTTATTTGTTACAGGTTCTTGCAAGTTGCTGTGAGATACAGTGAAAATGGACGTAGAAAAGTGTTTTATTTGTGAGGTGGTGTTTCAAGAAGATGACGATGTATCTGTACTCACTGAAAGAGGAGTGATTGGAATTCAAAAAACATGCAAGGAGAGAAAAATATCTAAGTTTCAATTTTGTGTTGGGCAGAAAGTTCACAAGAAATATAGAGCGCCTTTTGTTAACTTGAAAACTCCTTTCAGGAGAAAGAATCAGATCCCAGAACTTCTCGTGTTCTATGGTCGTGTGAAACCCCGTTGATTTTAGAAAAAATTGTTTTTTCTGTGGTACTGAGTTAAGTTTATACCTCAGGGAGAGGAAAACAAATGCATGGTTTATTGCACGAACAGTTGAATTCAAATCATCAGTTTTACAAAAATGCAATGAACGCAAAGATGAATGGGCAGACAAAGTTAAGAGACGTATCCAAAATGTGTCTGATTTACATGCTGTAGATGCATGCCACCACAAACAGTGTTACGTCAATTTGTATACTGGAAAATTCATTCCCGGGCAGTTCACTGATAACCCTCCAATATCTTCAGGTCGACCAGAGGACTCAGTTCGCCAGGAAACTTTTCTTCAAGTAGTTAAATACATGGAGGAACAACATGAAGAAGAAACTACTGCTAAAGAACTTGTTAATAAAATGCGAGAATTACTGCTAGAAGATAGCGAACCATACAGTATTTAACAACTTGAAGAAAAGTTTCCTGGCGAACTGAGTCCTCTGACCCAATATCTCAAATAATGGGCAGCCATTTAAAAAAATCTGCCATACTGGATTAACGCGTCATGATGGAGTGGTAGACTTTTCACCATCGTTTTCTATGGACAATTTTCAATAAGAATCCACTCACAGAAATTGTATTGTAATTAGTTCTAGGTTAGCCCATTTTTTGAACTAATTTGACTAGACTAGTATTGGACCTTTACACGTTTACTTGATTCCCGTTCCACTCCAACTACAACCTTACTTTCAGGGAGGAAAGACATCAACCAATTTAGCTACACTACTACTGACACCCAGCAATCCTCACCAGTCTATCTGACATTATGAGATTGACAAGCAAGTCACAAATCCTCTTAAAAAAACAGCAATATTAAGGATGCGCTATCTCAGGAATCAACATTGTTTAAAATAGAAGAGTGGACATAAATGAAAGCAGTCCTTGTAAAAGCTTTGGAACCTGGAACTTGGCTAGCATTCCCGCCGATGTATGTTAGCATGATAACTGACCTATGGTGTCTGACCTGCACTATGAGGTGCTTTCAATGTAAGATTCTAAGGTTGTCTAGTGAGTGTTGCAGTATTTAATAAACTAGGAAAGGTATGGTTGAGAGGGCAGTTCCTGGGAACTGACGACACAGATTCATAGCCTTTAACTTACACTGCAGTTCTGCCAGTTACATCTCAGTAGACCAGGCCATCAGACAAACCTAGAGCATGGGGTCCAGTCAGGAACCATCTCACCCTGGGTCATCTGGCTACAGTAGTGCTAGGCATCCAGCCTAATGTACATAAATGGTGTCAGCAGTGCAGTGTTAGAGTGTAATCCATTTCTAAAAGTGAGTTTATTAACAATGTGAAGCTAAGCTTTGCACCTGAAGGGCTGCCCACACATGAAAAATGAAGCAACAAATCATGCAACTGGAAAACAAACAAAATAACCATCCTTTGGCAATCAAATCATAAAATAAAAGAATTATTGCAGTACAACAACATTATCTCAGTTAAGATCTGGAAGATTGAACAACACTTTCTCTCAAGTCTCGCCAGAGCTGGTCCTCTAGTGAGAATCAGGCAGTCAGCATGGAAGCATGGCCATTTTAGTCCTCAACTCTCTTTGAGTATTTGCTTTCTAAAAGGGAACCTATGACATGAGGACCTAAAGCTATCACACTTACCTCTCCACAAGATGGTGTGCAAATGACTTAAGTGGCTTCCAGAGGACTCCTGTTGGCTCTTACGCCGGACAGCTGACAAAGTTGGCTGGATCTATAAGGAGAAGAAAAACAATGTAAACAATATAAAATGTTAAGATAGTATATGGATGTCGCATACATTAAATCAACAGTCCTTTGGAAGAAGGCCTCAGGTCCTGCTGCCAGTTTTAGAATGTTCATGAGGGAAACAGAACATTTTTTATTGCATTGAGACTAGTGTAAATGGCATTAAATGCAGTAGAAGTAACTATGTCACATTCATTTGGCCAAACATTTCCCAAAAAAATTAGACATTGCAAATGTGTTTTGTTGTACAGAGAGTGCTCATGTCTTATGTCAAGATCAGTAGTGAACAGCAAAGTGATGGTGGGATGCTTGAATTAATTATAGTCACTTGTAATGATTCTGGCCATATGCATTCCATCATTTTATGCACAATATGCTACCTCAGTCTAGACCAACCCACATGCAAATCTGCTTTCATCCCATTCTACTAAGAACAGTTCAACCTGAACTGCCAAGCCAGGTCCTCTCAAAACGAAAACAAAAGCAATTCAAGAACGGTTTCAACCTAGTTGGTTCTCTTCAGTGAGATACAGCTTGCTTCCAGTAGCACAGTGAGTTTGGGACACACGTTTGGGCATACTTATTCCACTTAGGGCCTGATTATGAGAGGCAACGAATCAGATGTGTGTAAATCAGTGTATAGAAAATGTTACATAAAGCAAAGGAGACAGCAAGGTGTCTACCATACAGATAAGTACTTTTTAAAAGTGGTTGGTATGGAGAGGAAAAAAATCCAGGATTCAGAACATCACACAGAGGTTAAGATGACTTTAATACCAAAAATGTATTTCTACCCTAACAAAACCTTTTTTAGCAACATCACTGGCAAAGACTGGGAAAAAACATAACTTTCTAACCTGTACCAGACAATTTGCATTCAGCTCTTTGATGGCAGTTCACAGCTCAATGTGCTAGAATACGATTGTGACTTATGAACTGCACAGTAACAAAAGAATCTCTGTAATAAAAGCTTTAAACCATTGAGCTATGCACATCAAATGCTCTTCCTTGATATGCATGGTACATGTTTTTGCAGCAGGCACATTAACCCTGTGTGCTACCTTATAGGAGTCCTCCCATCTCTCTCTAGCAGGTATGTTAATCACCAGAATCATCTTGATAGTTTCTATTGTTGCCTGACAATTGCTGGTTATAGAAGGAACTTTTCAGTGCATTAAAACCTCTGCGCTGCTGCAAAACCGGCCCTTACTAACAAAACCAGTTGCCTACCCTTTCAGTCTCCTGGGGAAATGCCTGATGCCCAGTATATCCAGTCCGGCCTTGGAAGAGATCACAATGGCACAAGAGAAGCAAACAACCAGGAGCCTCTCACTGACCCAACTGTCCAGTTATACAATTATTTTTTACCCCAAATTTCCCAAAAGTTACAGAATGGATTCACACCATAGCCTCTCTGTTCCTTCCAACACATCTCACATGATGAATGTATGGATCTGGTCAAGCAAGCAGGCCTGCCAGCAGCCCTTCTGACCCGTGTCCCCCACAAACTTTCAAGACAATTCTTTTAACAACCTCTGATGCCACTCCAGTAAGAAGAATCACCAATGATTCCTTAACTACCGGAATATTTCCAGAAAAACTCAAAAAGTCACACATGCGCCCTTTACTGAAGAAAACAAACTCGAACCCACTGAACCCTGACAACTACAGACCCATTACAAATGGACCTTTCCTGGGCAAACTTATAGGAAGAGCAGCGTTCGTCCAAAAGTCACAATTCATTGAAGAGAATGACATACTTTCAGACTTCCAAACAGAAATCCATCCGGGAAGAGGCATTGAATCTGACCTCCTTGCCATCTGGGATGACCTGAAGAATACAGTAGAACACAACGGGGTTGCTGCGCTACTCCTCTTGGACCTCTCGGCTGCCTTTGACACAGTTGACCATGACACTCTAAAACAAAGCCTCTATGAAGCCGGCATAGAGGGAACTGCTCCAGACTGGATCGCGTCCTACCTTCGAAACAGAATTAATGTCATCCATACCCCACCTTTCTGGTCCAAACCATACTCCACAAAAGCAGGGTCCCTTAAGGCTCTATCATGCCGCCCATGCTTTGCGACATCTACATGAAGTCATTACTGGTACTGATCAATACATTTCACCTCACGTGCTATAACTATGCAGATGACAAGCAAATACTCCTGCAACTGGAATGCCCCAAAGACATTGGAAAATCCCCAATTTTCAGTTGTCTCAGAGCCGTGGATCAGTGGATGACTTGGAGCCATCTCAATTTGAATGCTTCCAAAATGGAAATACTCAGGTGTGGCAATTGGAAACATTATGACCCGCTTGCTCCCTGGCCTGATGAACTGGGATCACCGCATAAAGTATCGAAGGAAGTAAGAAACCTCGGAATGACCACGGACTCCCAGCTAGCAAGATCAAGCTTTGTTACTATAAAAACGCTGCAACACATTTTTCCTCATTTCGGATTTCCACACAAGGTCCAAGCTACCATCTCCCTTGTTCTGTCCAAACTCGATTACGCCAGTAGCCACTACCATTGATCACCTTTAACAACCATGAAAAGACTACAACGGATTCAGAACGCGGCATACAATCGTGCTTTCTCTCGTCTTGCTCTAAGAATTTGGAACGCTCTTCCTCCCAAGATCAGATCCAACCCATTGACTACCACATTCAAAAAACATGCCAAGTGGTTGCAACTGAATGACCATCTACAGCAATAGCCCTTATGCCATCTTTAATCCACTTCCATCGGAAGCTTGACAGTCTTTTTACATGTCGCTCAAAATTTGTTATGTTTCTCTTCACAGGTCCTTTTTGATGTACTGCCTGCTGTAACTTTTTTTAGGTACTTCTGGTATTCTATTTTGTACTGTAACCATGTTTTAAACCCCTTTCCATGTACCCTACTTTTTACAGCGCTTTGATACCCTTTTTGGGACATGTTCGTGCTTTATAAAACTTTCAAATAAATAAAAGGAACGATGTACCGCCGCCACGGTGGTACGCGGATCACCACCACAGAGCACCATCACAGATCGCCAAACTAGTAATCGGACCTTTAAATAACTAAACAGCCTAGATCCCTAAACACTTGCAGCCCGCTACCAAAGTATAATTCAATTAAAGAATTATTCCAGCATTTAAATATTTAAAACTCAAATAAATATTTTACAAATACAAATGAATAGTTAATTAATTATTGCCTAATAAACCTCCCACCCTATACCCCTACAAATTTAGCATCCCACAGCTAAATTTTCTGTAAAATTCACCAGTATTCCATATTTTCCATAATTAAAAATGCATTAAATATGTTATTAACATATATTAGAACATTGGAATGTTGGGAGCTCTATTGCAGACAATGGAGTGCTCCCTGCTTCTACGGGCCGGTAAAGGCCCGCAGAGCAACATTCCAATGTTCTACAAAGGTTTCTCGAAGTTCGAGGGGATTTATATCCCCTCGAGCTTCGAGAACCCTTTGTTTAATTTGTTTGAACATTCTGCCCTCTAGTGGCAAATGTTCTAATAGCCTTATAGCCCTTCGTAGCTGGGCTATACGGCTATTAAAGTCCCGCTCGGGCCTTTAACGATTCAGCGGGCCTTTAATAGCCGGTATAGCCCGCTACGGCGGGCTATAAGGCTATATTAGTAAATTGTTAATTCGTTATTACTTAATTAACTTTCCATCCTATTCCCTTACAAACCTAGCAACCCACAACTAAATTATAAGTAAAATAAGTATTCCATAAATTAAAAATCAATTGAATAACTAATTATTGATTAATTGATAATTTGTATTACTTAACTGCCTGCAAATAACATATAGCAAAATAAATCAATATTACATACTTTACATAATAAATATCAATCATATCATAAAATAAAATGCATTACAAAATTCTGATTCACTTCCCACCCTCTCTGTCTACAAAACCAACAATCTGCTAAAACTCTATAAATCACTATTGAAAATTAAATAAAGTATAAATAAATACAACATTCTAATTAACTTAAAATGTCAAGCTTATTTTGAAAAAATAATAACATTCATATAAACAATAGCAGCACATAAATGTAGTAAATTAATTAAACACATCCAATTAATTTTTCAACTATATATTTCACCACTATATTATTGAAAACTACATTAAAAACATCAATGTTATTAAAACACTATTACGTTCCTCAAAATTGATATTCTTGTCAATGATATTTGTGCATTGCAATATTTATATGTCAAGATATTTAGGGACATGGTAAGAGCGTCAGGGCTTGCTTGAGGTGCTTGCATTTTTGATTGGACTGATTCTTCAGTGGCCAGATAGTTTTAAACTTTAAATGACAGAATGACTGCGTATAAAAAGTACGTCTGGCATCAGTAAAAAGCCACTGAAAGACAAAAGTGACAAGAAGTGATGATCAGTGGAGCTGGTCTGGTGATGGATATGGTGGCAATGAAGCACTTGGGAGCTGACAATGCAGACACATAGCCCTCAACCTACACAGCTCTACAGTCAGTTGCATTGCATTAGACAAGGTCCTGGGACAGAGGCTAGAACATAGGGTGAAGTCAGAAAGCAGCTCATCAGGTGCCATGTGGGCACAGCACTGCTAGGCTGCCCACACATGCAATACCAAGCAGCAAACCATGCCTCAGGCACACAAAAACAAATGTAACCATCCTCTGCAAATGTGGGGTTGATGCAGTACATTGTGAGACTTGGGGCCCTGTTACTATCTCAGCGGGATTGGGAGCGATTGACAAGTAGTTGGGGTCCCACCCAGCAAATTAAGATGTGATTACCGTGTAGGCAGTCGGAATCATGGCTTTTTCCATTGCGGCTTGTGCTGTGGCCCAAAAAGGGCGGCAGAACACGTTGCAATGTTAAAAGGCCTGTGTTTAAACATCCATGCACTGTATGGCAGGCACCATATGGTGCATAGCACATGGGGTAGGGATGTTTGGAGGGGTACCACAGGTGTCCCCCAGGCCTCATAGCGGAGGGCCATGGGTGACGGGGGCCCCGCTAGGGGCCCTCAACGTCCCTTTCCCACAGCTTTTCCATGGCGGTAAGACCCCTATGGTAAGGCTGTTGGGAAGGAACATCGTAATCCCTATGGCAATGCCTGCACTGACACCACCCCTATTGTAGGGAATGCAATCCGACTGACAGCCCGACTGGCTCCTTGATCCCGTCAGAAGCATCTGTTGGTCCCTCGGACCGATGAGGTCAGCCCGACCGCATCATAATGCAGCAGTCGGACCACTCTGCTGAATGTCGGTTGGACTGCCACTGACGGCCTGTCGGTGGCAGTCCGACCGCCATCCTAATGAGGACCTCTGTCAATCAACATGGATGCCTTGTTCCTTTTATTCCTGCTTCTCCCTGAGCGTTTGCTTCCTAATAAGAAACCTTTGGTGTAAAGTTTTTGGATTCAGTAATCTTTATTTCGGTTTAGAAAAACCATAAAAGGTACATAATAACATTCATACATTTTGAATAATAAAACACAATTAAAAATGAGACATTGCATTGGTGCTGCCTTGACTGGAGCAATTGCTTGTAATGACCTTTAGTTCAGTCCATAGGCCTTGAAAATGTGTATACAATACAATAAATAACACCTAATACTAAAAAGGGTAAAATATTATTGTAAAAAGAGGCCACCCAGTACCAGATGATTTTGTGGAGCATTGTCCTGTTTGACATTGCTATTCTAGACTACAATCTAATTAATCATTAATACTCACATTTTATATATCAAATCAAATCAAAGATAGCTTTATTCGGTATTTTGACAAAAAACCATAAAAGCACACAAAATGCAAAATACAGAAACTAATTCGCTTTACATTTCAATTACCCATTACAAATTGCATAGTTATAAAATATAAAATCAGAGCATAAAAACATTTCTTAAATACATAAAAATAGGAAAATTCATATAAAATCACACAATTCATAGGGTTTCGAGGGGAACTTATGGTCATTGCAGCGAATATGTATTATATGATGTAATTATGCACAAGATAATACATATTACAATCACGGTCAAAAATCATAGTCATTAGACCAGCGTCCCTCTACATTTTACAGCAAATGTCAAAAATGTGATCGCCGCAGCGATAGTGAGTTCATCTTGCAACATATACAGTCTGATTAGTGCAGGTTTACATTTTCTCAGACCCCAGGACTTTAACATTGGTATCAGATATCTTTTTCTACCCCACTGGTAATACTTGCAGAAAAATATGCAATGTATATTTGACTGGTTATATATATCATCACACGGACATTTTATCAATTTTACAGTCATTAGGAACAGGGAACGATGTTAACCTATAAAAACAATCAGTCCTCATTCGTGTCAAAAGCATTCTATGGTAGCACGAAAAGGCTGGTGCCAAATAAGGATGAAGGCCCGATCCGTGGAGAATATGACGGTGGGCCACTATTGAACTCTTGTTCCCATCTAAGTACCACCTCCTCTCCTCCAATAAGTCGAGGCATGCCACTTTTAAAGCTCTTTTAGTTATTCGTGTACATGAGGTGGGATTTAGGTAGAGATCTGGTTGACCAACAGAGTTCAGAAATTTTTTAACATAGGCTAACCATGGAAGTTTACTAGAAGCGGATTGGTTTAAACAGTCTTGGATTACTTCCCTGCTAAAAATTGTATCATCACATGTCCAAATCTTGTACCACAGCATAACTGGAGCTATCTTTATCAAATCAGTGATATGCACTCTATCTAGTTCATTATGGCATATGGTCGTAGAAGTGGATCTTGGGACTGATAGCAGGTACCTGAAAAATGTGTTTTCCACTGTTTGTATTTGGGTGCAATCTGCCAACCCCCAAATACCGGCCCCGTATGTAGCAGTGGAGACACATTTAGCTGCATAGATCTTAAGCAGTATATCTATAGGTTTCCCGCACAATCTTTTGGCAAATTGTTTGACTGCCCCTATCGTGCGAGAAAAAGCCAATTTACGAGAAGTAATTGCTGTTGTCCATGTGCCCTTGTTATTGAAGGTGATACCTAAATAAGAAAATGTCTTGGTCGTAGCTATCTTTGCATGATTTACAAAGGTTTTGCAGTCTAATTTAGAATTATTTCTGGAGGTACAACACATTGTAAAAGTTTTTCCAACATTAATTTTTAGTCCTCTATCGCTCATAAAAGTTGAAAATCCAGTTAAAGCCCTCTGAAGGCCCAGCTGTGTGCGTGCCATAATGACAGCATCGTCGGCGTATAATAATAGTGGGACTGAGAGGCCATTTATTTTGGGATAGTCAACTTCTAAGTCAGTTAAAAAGATTGCTACCTCGTTAATATATAAATTAAAAAGGAATGGAGCAAGGATGCAGCCCTGTCGAACACCCTTTTCTATGGGAAATTTCCTCGTTCGCTCTCCGTTTTTGCCATACCTAACCGTGGCACCTGCATCTCTATATAGTTCCTTTATAAAAGATAAAATATGTAAGTCTATCCCCATTTTAATCAAGGTTTTCCATAACACTCTATGATCCAGGCAGTCAAAGGCCGAAGTTAGATCGACGAATGTTAGGAGCAGGTTCCCTTTTTTTACTCCAATATATTTGCTCATTATTAGGGTCAGGTTTAATCCCTGCTCTACAGTACCTAGGCCGGTCTTAAAGCCGTACTGGAATTTCAAAAGAATCCCATTACTTTTTGTCCATGCTTGTAATTTAGTTAACAACACTCTGCCTGCTACTTTCATCAGAGTGTCTAGCAGGGAAATGGGACGATAGCATTTTGGGTCCTGCCTGTCGCCTTTCTTAAATATTGGGATTACTATGGCTTCATGCCATGTGTCGGGAAAGCCTATTTTACTATAGGCATTTATTACATTTGCAAGCAAGGGGGCCCATAAATCGACGTTCTCTTTAAATAAGTCAATAGGGACTCCATCTGGTCCAGGGGCCTTTAAATTAGCACTCTGGCAAATTGCTTGCTCAACCTCTAATGGGGTAATAACTACGTTGAGTGGGAAACTATCTTGAATTGGTAAAAATTCAACCTGCCCGGTAGTAGGATCACCTTGTGGAGCCATGCAGGAATTTAGCATTACTAGTGGATCACTCTTATACAGGGACGTAAAATAGCTAACCCATACGTCTTCCGTTATGGCTACCTCCATGGAGTCTGCCTTACTGTCAGAGAAGAAAGGGGCGTTAATTTCTCTCCAGAAAGAAGTACTGTCCCGTAAAGCACTTGCCTTTATTAGCGCTTCCCAGGCGTGGTTTTTTAATTCTTCCTGCTTTCCTCGTAGGGTCTGCTTGTAGGCTCGCCTGGCGGCCTTCACTGAGCCAATATCTTTTGGCACACTCTTTAATGCCTGTAGAAGAACTTTGTGGGCTTTGGTACAGGCAGAGTTAAACCAACCATATAATCTTCTTTTCTCCCCATCCTTTTGTTTTTTAGTTAGCTTCTCATTTATAGTGGCAACTATCTTGCCAAAGGTCGCTATAATCAGCTGGGGATTAGAGCAATGTTCCAAACAAGTAGAAAAATGTTGCAATTCTTTATGGATTAAGTCCTCCAAGAATTTTTTGGAGTCAATCTTTGCCCATTTAATGGCATAACCGTTTTTCCTGGCCAAGGAAACAGAATGACAGTGAAGTATTTCAGATATGCTTGTTGTATGGCTCCCGCAGTTTCCTACAGAAATACTAGTGCTGATTGGGAAGTGGTCACTTATTGCCATTATATGACCTTTAGTTCAGTCCATAGGCCTTGAAAATGTGTATACAATACAATAAATAACACCTAATACTAAAAAGGGTAAAACATTATTATAAAAAGAGGCCACCCAGTACCAGATGATTTTGTGGAGCATTGTCCTGTTTGACATTGCTATTCTAGACTACAATCTAATTAATCATTAATACTCACATTTTATATAAAAAATAAATATATATGTTCTCACAACATGTATCACATGGTTAGTAAGTATGAGAATCACTAACAGTCTGCGGCGAGAGGAGGCAGGCCATTTCTGGGATTTCTTCATCATTTTTTAAAAGAATCCAGCACCTACGCCACATTGAGCTTAGGAATCAAGAGACTCCAAATGCAATGGGCTTGGAGGTATCAGATTTAACACTCTGCATGCCTCCTGACAATGCACAAACCCCAGATTCCTACACAACTGTTTGAGCCAACATTACCTAGCAAGTTTGTATCCTGGACAAACAAATAAAATATGAAGCTCTGTCTCCACCTGGGGTCCACAGATGGGGCACCCTCGCGAGGCCGTGCTGGATCAACTTGCAGTAAAGGTACGGAGGGGAAGGGTGCAGAATCTAAACTGTAGATATATTTTCCTAGCTAGGGGAGGCAAGATATCGTCAAGAAAAGGCTCAAATTTGTATTCAACTTTGTGTTCGAGAAAATCTGCTGTGAGATGGCCCGTCCCCTGGTTCCCACAGATAACAAATGTAATCGGTGAGTTTTCACCAGTTGCACATGCGAGGTTGGCAAGTATGCTACCTCAGGGTCGCTCCAAAGACTAGGATTACCTATCCTGCTGCACTCTTCCTTTAGGTACGCAAACCAAGGGATCTTTTTCTCTGCAATCTGGAAGCCCAAAAGCTCTTTTATTTCTAACCGGTATGCTTCCAACTCTGGGGTCACCCATAGTCTTCGCCAGAAGGTTAGGGGTCTTAACCCCTTCCATGCTGGTGACGAACCCCAGCCGCCACGCTCCACGGTGCTCGTGTGCGGATGACGGCTGGGGTTCGTCACGGCCCCGCCCTGTTCGTTCGGCGGCCGCACACGGGGGAATCGCGGCCGCACGGAAGGGGTTAATGCAGCCTCATCTCCTATTGACCTAATAGCCAAATCGAGTCTCAGCGGAATTGAAGGGGTACTAGAGGGGAGACCAGAGTCTGTCTTAAAAAGCTATTCTCAGCTTTGCTCAATTGGCTACAAGAACAGTGACCCCACAGTTCGGCACGTACATTGATGAGGCCCTGGCCTGCACCTTATAAATCTTTAGGATAGGGTCAGGAGGATTAAAGGGAGAATCTCTCAGTAATTTCGCAATTCCTCGCATGGTCTGGGCTAATTCGAGCTTGGCTTTGGCAATTTGTGGCCCCCACTCCATATTCTTGGTCATGGTTACACCTAGATAGTCAAATACAGAGACCCTTTCCAGAACCATGCCATTTAGACTGGGATTAGGGTGTGTTGTCTTGTCTGGATTAAAGACCATAAATGTGGGTTTTATGGTGTTTATTTCCAGCCCCTTGGTATTACAGTAGATTACAAAACTGTCCAGGACCCTCTGAATTCCCATTGGTGACTTGGACATTAAAAGGGTATCGTCTGCGAACAAAAGTGCTAGGACCTTAGAATGTGCCAGTTGGGGGCATCATTGCCCATAACCTCATTAAGGTGTGCAGTTAAATCGTTGAGAAAGAGGCAAAACAGGGTAGGAGCAAGCACACACCTGCCTCACCCCCTTCTCAACGGGAAATTGTTGAGTTAGCTCGCCCTCTTTCCCGCATCTAACTTGCGCAAATTTTGGCTTCATGCAGCCTCTCAAACATGCTTAAAAGATAAGATGGGGTCCCCATGTCTCTGAGTTTTTACACTTACCTTTTCACAAAATGTTTTCCGAGCGACTTAAGTGACTTCTGAGGGACTCCTTCTTGACGTTGACAAATCTCGCAGGACACAGGTAACAATTATCACTGGATCTACAAGGAGAAATGAAACACAGCACACCTGTATTAGTTGTAGGCAACACAACATGATGTAACATATTGAAGTGGATTAATCAATATGTTCAGCCTTTCGGCCGTAGCCACCAGGACCTGCTACCAGTTGTGGAATGTTTAAAAGGGGACGAGTAAACCATGCATTGCGGTGAGACTTTGTAACTACCCTATGTGCATGAGAAACTGATAAGAAGCATTAATTCAGAGCATTTGTTGGCATAAATGAGGCTTTACAAGCATGAATGCAAAAACAACAATTGATGGACAGAATGCAGAACAATGTCATACATTCACCCCAGTACAGAGATCTGGGCCTAAATCCATCGGTTTTTTGCACTCCACACCACCCCAGGTCAGACATGGTCATATGCAAATCAGCCTTGACCCTGTGCCTCATGGGAACAGTCCAGCCCGAACTGCCAAGCCATGTCTTTCCTGGACCGGAATCAAGCATCCAAGATCCGGTTTCTGGCTATCAGCCTTCATTCAGCCTGGATAGCTTGACTCCAGTGGTGTGGAGAGCATGGGACTCACGTCTGAGCATACCCATCCCACTCGGGGTGACAAATGCAAAAACAACAATTGATGGACAGAATGCAGAACAATGTCATACATTCACCCCAGTACAGAGATCTGGGCCTAAATCCATCGTTTTTTTGCACTCCACACCACCCCAGGCCAGACATGGTCATATGCAAATCAGCCTTGACCCTGTGCCTCATGGGAACAGTCCAGCCGAACTGCCAAGCCATGTCTTTCCTGGACCGGAATCAAGCATCCAAGATCCGGTTTCTGGCTATCAGCCTTCATCAGCCTGGATAGCTTGACTCCAGTGGTGTGGAGAGCCAGGGACTCACGTCTGAGCATCCCCAGCCCACTCGGGGTGACAAATGCAAAAACAACAATAATAATAATCCACATTTGTATAGCGCACAATCACCCGTTAGGGTCTCTAGGCGCTGGGGGCCGTCGGGAAGATTAAGCAAGCTATTGCCCAGAGTCACATGGTGCTGGGCTAACCTGCCGCCGGAGCCGGGGATCGAACCCTGATCCCCAGATTCCAGCGTCAGTCGCCCTGGCCGCAGCGCCACACCTCTTCCACGCTAACATTGATGGACAGAATGCAGAACAATGTCATACATTGCATAGGCAAATAAATGGGTATGGCCTCTTCAAACTCCAGCTCAGAGCCAGTACTCGACTGAGCCTGTCACCTCTGGCAAGGTGGCCTGGTGTGCTCAGTCACTGAATGCACTCACACCAACAAACTGAGACTGATGAATCCCAGAAGAGAAACAAACATACAAGAACCTTATCAATATCTACAAATGGGCTATATAGAGGCCTTGATCAATATAAAGATGGCAAGAACCAGGCTGCGCGCCACCCCATGCCCTCTACCCCATTCAGTGAACGAGCCTCACTGCCACTGCTGCCCCCTGCAGGAAGGAGCGAATAATGACCTCAAAGCCACCTATGGACCAGATGGAGCAGCAACGAGAACCCGCTGCTGCAATTCAACGGAGAAGAAAGTTACAAACGCAATCCAAACTTACCTCAAGCATGAAAAACACACAAGGCACCCTCTTCAACTTCACACTCCATGTGAAACAAACACAGACATAGGAATGAGGGTCGTCCCTATACATGCTTAATTTGAGCAGGTGTCGGCCAGGGCCCAGGCCTGGCACCCAGGTAAGAGTTCTAGGGTTCCCTCTGGATGCCTGCATTCATGGTTGCACTGATTGTGCAGTGGTCAGCAGTAGCGGTGCGTCCATTGGGGCGTAGGGGCGTAGCCCCACTAAGCCCCATG
Source organism: Lissotriton helveticus (assembly GCF_964261635.1). NCBI lineage: Eukaryota > Metazoa > Chordata > Amphibia > Caudata > Salamandridae > Lissotriton > Lissotriton helveticus. Next base: position 63,830,974 of record NC_136068.1, on the reverse strand, counting down.
GACCCACCGCGTCGTCACTATAATAAAATAAAAATATGATCGCGCTACCCGCCGGCCGGGAGACACGTCACGTGACCCGACTTTTCCGGAGTGCGCAGGGGGCTGGGCCTGCTGCAGCTTGAGTGACAGTCCACTCAGCTGCAGCAGTCCTGCGCAAGTGAATTTTAGGGCATAAACTTACCCGCGCAGGCGCAGATACTTTCCTGCTGAAGTTCCCCTTCGAGAAAGGACCAGGGGGCGGGCCGCAGCCCCCCGGGGTTGCAAAGGGCCGACCGGGCGAGCAGTCATGGTGCCCTCCTAGGCGCCAGGATTGGCTGGTCCAGTGCTCCACGTGTGCAGGCCAATCATCGGGAAGCCCGCCGCTGTGACGTTGTGACTGTGACTGACTTCGATATCATAGAATGACTCCCGCCTCAAGTCACCGACCGGACCGTCAAGGTACAGGTGAGGTCTCGACTCTCTCGACTCTCTCCCACCCGCTGACATCCCGACCCGGCTCCCAGGCTCTCCCAGCAGTGTCTGTGACTGCCACTAGCCCTGGTCTCCACGGGCCCGGCTCTCGGCTCTGCGGCATGGGGCAGTAGCTGGCTGCTGGTTGAAGCAGATCCCGGAGAGAGCCCCCTCTGCCCCCTGCTTTCCGGTGCCATGCCCATGACCCCCAGGGCCCCCTGGCGGGAGTGCGGCTGATGACTGCAGGACACGCTAGAACAGGCACTGACGCTGGCTACCATTTCAGGGTAACAAACAGGCATTTGGTTTCTATGAAAAAAAACTTTAGTTGCTCGAAAACCTTCAGGGGAGAATATATGAAGGATTATTGAGGAAATTAAGAAGGAATTGGGGAATGAAGATAGATGGTGAATATTAACGACAGTCGATTATGCAGGTGACACGTGTACATCCAAATGGGAGCCAACACTATTTCAGTCAGATTTCACTTTAAGAGCATGGGGGGGGGGGTGCTGCAGGGCTTCCTGGCACTATCTCTGGCGCTGCGCCTGCACCTCGTCACCCTCGGGGGCTACCTCCAGCTGCGGGCAGAGCTGCGACGGGAGCTGAGCAGCGGGGGCCAGCACAGCAGCCCCCCAGCAGCGGGACCCTGGCGCCGCCGTCAGGTGAGTTCCTACAGCCACCTCTCTCTCACTCTCTCACACACACACACGCACGCACGCACACACTGTCTCATACAGAGCAAAAAAGTCTAAACTGGACAATTTCTTAAGCTTATTGGAAGTGCGGCCATATACAGTAGGAACCGATCTAGTCCACTGTTGGAGCATTTATCATTTTCTTTGTGCATTTTTAAAATTCGTTTTTAGAAAGAAGTTTAGTTAAATTGTTTTAAGTTTGCACTTTACCCAGTGTCACAGTGTGTATGCTGGGCTTTCTGACTATAAAGCCTGACAAAGAATCTTCTCTGCTGAGAAAGAAAGGCCCAGAACTCCAAAGAAATGTTCCTTGTCTTTTGAATGCGATACGGTTTCGCTATGTGTGAGTTGATCAATTTGATCATTTGAGTGAGAAACAGAGCTCTCTTGATTTTGAATGCAAGAGCCATCTCAGTAGCAGGTGAACGCGGGCTCCCAAGAGAGTTCTTTCCGATTTCCCAAAGAGAGAGCTTAAGCACAGAATAACCCGGTGATGTCACATTTCTTGCTTTATGATGTACTAAAATGTTGAGTGTCTCTGATTTTGGTGATGCCCCTTTTTTGTGACTGTTGGGTTCAGTTGACACACATTCTAAGGGTAGCTGTTACTGGTGAGTTAAGGGCAAGAAGCTTCCCCCATCACGTAACCTGTTTTCCGTATATAATAGCAAGCAGGTCCACACCGCCAGGCTCGGCCTAAAACTAAGAATAAGTCTCAGTGTCCCATCAGGGCATGCCCTCCGTGAACTACCTACAAAGGATGCCTGACCACCCACACATGGCCAGAAAAAGATCCATTCTACACAGTCTGTCATGGGCCTATACTTTCGTACAGAGCACAAAAAGAAGCATGAATGCACACTCACCTAACCCATTGAAGAGCAGTGGACAACTGAAAGGAAAAATGTATAGCAGCCACTAGAGCAGACTCCAAATCACCCAGAGTTTTTCCGGAACAAATTCGTCCATACTTACTCCATCGCCCATAGGATGCCCTTATATTTGCCTTTGTGAACCTCCCTGACCTGGGCACTTTAGAATTGTACCCAACATGTCTTAAGCCTGCAGCAACTTGCTGACACCTGTCCTACAGATCCTGTTGATTGGCAAACCCTTGAACAGGGAAAAAGCACAGGTGTGCCATGTGTCAGCCATCTGCAAATTAATTGTTGCCTCAGCTAGCAAGTGACCAGCAGATGTGTAACTGTCTCTTCTGTAGGGAAGTGGCGACTCCTCATCTCTCTGCAAGTTCACCAAACAACCTGAAATGGAAGCTCCCTTCTCAATAAAACACGGTGGCTTGCTTCTGTTTGCATAATTATTTCCAAATCGCTAGGCATGGCCTCTGTTTGGACTATTTGAATATTCCCACCGCTCTCAAGAAGGCTTCTTATAAATAAAGATTGTGATGAGAGGATTTAATAATGTATCACAACATATTCATATTCAATAATGCACATTGGAGAAAGAAATATTTCCACAATAGTATGTATCCCTGTGTCATATGCATGCATGTGGGTCACATGTGTCTAAGCTGTCAAGGTCTTCGGTCCTTAATGAGAGAAATGTGTGAGCTTGAGGCCTGGGGAGGATGGAGTGGGAGGATGTTTTAAATCTGATGATTTTGAGTGGCACTTCGTTGAACCTTGAAGACAGGTAGGTTAGCAAGGAGCACACCTGTCTCCAAGAGGTACTGAAAGGTCTTAGCTAACCACGCAATACTTGGAGTACTAGCCATCCTGTTTTTTTAAGGAAAGGATCTTTCATTTTACAACCGTAGATTAGCAATGGTTCCAATTTCGTAGATGTGCTGAAGGATTTATCCTTAGCGAACACACAAACATGTTATGTAAGGCAATTTCAGAACCCCTTTCAAGCAGGGGTACTGGGCCCAACCCTGGGGTGGAGGTCAATTACTACTGATGTCCCAGGGTTCGATTTATTATGGATTGTCGTGAGAAGTGAGTCATGACTCGTGTCTTCTTAGCACACCACAAGACTGTAGCCCCTTTATCCTCCCCAGTGTGCAGTGTGATCATACAGTAAATATTTTGTTTCCAAATGTCTTTTTCAGGTATTATTCTACTGTACTATTGCTCAAGTACTTTTGTCTAGGAGTGTTCTGCTCTGTTTCCCTATATCTGTGTTTTGCTCCTTGGAAATTCCCCTACTGCCTTATGGCTAGGTTCTTGCTATATAAATACCACGTATCCATAAATAAATAAAATGATAAATTAGCACACACTTTCTAGTCCTAATCCGCCACCTCCTCCAGTTTATATGCTATACTGGGCGCTGCAAATCTTGGTTGACGTATCTGCTGCTAGCAAAATATCTTTAAACAAGGGCAATTTTTCCTGTGATTTCATATTCTATGGCTAGAAATGGAGGATGGTTCCCCTCCTGTAGTAGGGCGCGAACTGATGCATTATTTGCATTTTCCAGGAGAAGTTGTGCTGTTTTTTGCTAATGAAGGGTGAGGAAATGGGAATAGGGAATTCAGATATGTTCTTAATATTCATCCCACCGACCTTTTTCAAACTCCCCATAGCCCCTCCCCCAACACACACACAAAAAGCCATAGTGGTGAGAAAATAATAACCGAAGGAAAATGAGCAAAATTGCACTGACTCCTCTGATTAAAGCTGCTACATTCACAGCCTCACACCTAATCCCGTTGCGAACAAGTGAAGATTAGAATGTCACTCTGTGCAGACAACTCATTTCTACAGCAGGTTACGGTAAATTTCCCAGCTGTCAATCACGCGCTCACACCATAACACACACACTTCCCCTCTTACACACACACATGCACCCACTGCACGCTTTCCCACCCTTTTCAAATTGTCACCTTCACAATGTTGTACCAGCAATTTCCGCAGCAAGAAGTGCACACGACACTAAGTCATGGGATCTTCGGCAGCATGAGGTGGAATTAACATGTTTCAACAAGAGTGCATGTTTTCCCTAGACATTAAGCTTTTCATTTAGAGGTTTACTTTTGAGTAATCAGGAAACTGCAGTGACATTGTATTTCCATAGGAGTAATCTGCAGAAACGAAGTTTCACTGATCTTAGCATTTTTCCACATTAATAAGTATGCAGTTTACATCCACAGTTTGCTGGTTCTAATGGGCCTATATTCAATGTGTTATTATGTGGTATAGGGGCCTCCCTATTGTGCTTCTTTCCTCCCTCTCTGCGCTCCGTTTTACACTCTCTCGTGACCGTTTGCTTCTCCCCTGCCCGCTCTCATTGCTCGCTCCCACTTTTACTTTTCCTCCTCCACTATACATTGCTCTTTTTCCCTACTGGTTTACTTGCCTCCTCCTGGTGCACTCTGTGTTGCATCCCCCCACCCTCGCCTCCCATGTCGCTCGCTACTGTCCCTGTGCCTTTCTGTTGCTTCTCCCAACTCCGCCTTGATTGCGCCCTGCCCTCTGGGTTACTTCCACCACCACCTCCACGTTCCATGTTTCTCTCTGTCTCTCCCCATTAGATTGCTTCCATTGCCGCACCTTCCCGTGTTGGTTCTCCCCACCCATGACTCCCATTAAGTTTCCCTCGTGCCCTCCTGATGCTTCCCCTACCTCCAGCCACTACGATTGTGCCACACCCCCCTATTACTTTCACCCCCCCATGCTACATGTTACTCTCGCCTTCATCTCAGTTAGAGTGCTTCTCTCCCGCGCCCTCTGTGTTGCTTCCTTCCCTCCGTGCCTCCCATTACGCTGTAATACAACTGTGGAACTTGTGTTGCGTTTTATTTTGCCATGCTTTTATTCATGTATGGTTGGACTCTGAGGCGCATGCCAGTTTTGAGTGGCGGTTCCTTTGTTGAATGCATTTGTTAATTTTTTCCTGATGAAAAGTTTTTGTATTCTAGGTATGCTTAGTGATTCAAAGCAGCTTGTAACCATAGGTAACCAATATAAGCCTGGGGAGATGTGGGTGTGTGACTTGGCCGACACATAACGTCACAGACTGTCGTGTTGTGTAAATCAAGTGTCCTGTTCAACGATCACATACAGGAATTTTGGGGGTATAGCACAACTGGTAAGAATGAGCCAGGAACAGGCCGTCTGGACATTCAGGGTTACTGATTTAGTTTTAGACAATGGCGTTTGAGTAGCTAACATGAAGAAATCACTATGGCTACCTCAGGGATTCAAATGGAATGTTTGTGGGCTGTTTCCTGTTATACAGTACAGAGGTGAAGTCAGTGTGAATTCCATGAAGGGGTTGAGATGGCGTGGGCTAGGGAGAAGCAGTAGCTTAATTTTAATTTTCATGTCAGCAATTTTCTACGCCTTGCCATCTTCTGGGTTACTGTGTTACACGCACCCTGTTCCTGGAAGCCTGGCATCAGCCTCACATCCTGTCGGAACCTAAATACACTTAAACACTATTATGTTAATGTTAAAGCACTTTAATCTGACTAAAGAGCACACAATGGCTGCCGCAGTGCCACCATAATTTTTGTGGGCCCGCTGCTTCCATCTTTCCCTTAGCCTGTAAGACTACACTGCTTCAGAGTTGGCCTTGCTACAATATTTATGGTTTTGCGGTTTTGCTGGTGGGATGTGCTCACTTTTGGGGTACATCCAAGATGTAAACAAAGACGGACTGTAAAAACTGGCTGCAGTACTTAGGCCTCGGCTCAAACAGCCCGACAGCAAGCTCTGCAGGAACACAATCTGCATGAGTGTGTGTGTGTGTGTGTGTGACTCACACACATGAGTGTGTGTGTCTGTGTGTGTATGCTAGATCCTTTATTTGCCTTTTCAAAGGAATAGGCATGTGTCGTAGCGAGCTGGCACCTCATGTAGTGACTGTGGAGAGTGGAATCTATCTAGATATGTGTGTGTGTGTATGTGTGTGTGTGTGTGGGGGGGGTGTCTGTGTGTGTGTGGATTGATGTGTGGGTGTGTGTGTGAGTCTGTATTGGAAAGCGTGTCTCTGTGTGTGGGCGTGTGTTTGTAATGTAATAACTGCAGCACTTCCACAATTGCTTTATTAACCTTCCTGCTTTCTCAAATTTGCTTGAAAATGCACGATTTTCTTTCTTTTTTCAAAATTTTCCGAACCCCCCCTATGGGTAGAAAGGCACAAAAAACGAGTGGGACAGAGGGCAGAAGGGCACAAAAACGAGTGGAACAGGGGGCAGAAAGGTGCAAAAAACAAGTGGGACAGAGGGCTTTGTAAAGGCTGTCTCCCAACTGCTGTGCAACTTCTTCTACTCTTAGAGCTCAGATTTCCATGAAAGTCTTATAGTCTGAATTCAGCAGCGTAATAGGACGGAATGTATGAAGCTCTGTGGTTATACTGTATAAGCAGCTACCTATGTTATGCCATCTATTTATGTAATAACTGCACTTTCACAATTGCTTTATTAACCTTCCTGCTTTCTCAAATTTGCTTGAAAATGCACGATTTTTCTTCGCTTTTTTCAAAATTTTCTTGGGGGGGGATATCCCCCCAAACCCCCCTTAAGGGGTTCGCGCTCGCTCGCTGCGCTCGCTCGCTACGGTGCTGTATGCAAATCACCTTGCGCCCCACCACTTTCAAATCTCACCCACCGCCCCTGGTGGTCAGATTGTTGTACATTTGGAATAGAAAAATGGCTGCTGTTCACCAGCTAAACTAATGAACGCGCGTTATTATTTCAAGAATGGCACTCCTAACACGGCAATGCAAAGCATCTTTTTCTGGGACCTTCCTTATGCATGATTTGCTTCTAACGGGCATTAGAGACATGGTGAGTCAAGGTAGCTGAACCTTTCCAGCTCACCTTGCGTTGAACTGTTCAGGAATGTGGGTCTGGGTTTGTCTACTCTGGTCATGGGGAGGCCAGATTTAGATTTAAATAACCCAAGATACCAAGAGGTGACCCTTGGCAGACAAGTAACCTATCCACATGCTTGACTACAAGACCCAGCATGCAAAGCAAACAAATCCTGGACAGACCGCTCTCCCCAGAAAAGACGCTCTAACAGCGTTCTAACAAAGCGCTGACTTTAGGAGTTAAGGTTGTGTGTAACCTGTGTCACTTTAGAAAGGTTTACTTGGATGAAGTTAAAGCAGCTATTTATTTTCTTTCCTGAAGGACCTGACAGATATGTCTATGGGTAGGACTTCCCTGCCTTTAACATGCTGCAGGTAAATGCCAGTTTGGGAATATTTCACTATTTTGTTTTAAAAAATGTTTAGTACTAAAAATGTGATTAGACATAAATGTGGTAACTTGCGTTGCAGAAAGTCCTAAATTGAATGACGATGCCCTCTGGTGGTCATTAGTGGTGCGAGCTGCAGTGAAGCTCTTAAAATAAGGATGGAACACAGCAGAGGGTGATGATGACGGATGCTAAATCCTGTCACCGGTTGTCTGTCACTTCCTGCTGCTTTCGAATGTCATTCTGGCTGCAAATTGGGATTTATGGACAGCGAACTTCGAAAAAGTCCTAAACACCCACTGTTTAAGTCTGGTCTCCCTCCGGGTTTTTGCCTTAGCGCCGAAACACTCATTCAGTAACTGCACGCTATACAAAACCAATCATTCATTCATTCAGACAACAGCTGATTTAGTGATTTTTCAGTTACTTTCTATTTTTGCCTCAGAGCAAAAGAAGCAGAATTTGGTTTGCTGAGAAACGATCAATTATAAATGTCTGAAAGCAGCATCGAAATGAAGGAAATACTAAAAATGAAGCCATTCCTCATTTCTTTACACTGTGCTTGAGTGTGAACAGATGCCCCACACGGTATAAGACGAGGGGTGGAAAGTTGATGTTGTAGATGTGCTCTCACTAAAGGTTCAGCATCACTGCTTGCGTCATTTCAGTACCTATTTTCGGTTGATGTTAAATATTCTGCGAAGTCACAACAAAAGCTACTTCGCATTTATGGCCATGAGACAAGCCCTAGACTGTCACCTTCTTTGAGACGCCCGGGGCACGAGCCCTCTCCCGCGGAACTGTGTCCACCAATAGAATACCCCACCCAGGGTGTGTGTATATGTGTGTGTTTGTGTTTATGGTTACACATACATTGATGCTTGTGTGTGTTTGTGTGTGAGTACAAGCGTGTGTTTATGCATCCGTTAGTTTCTGCGTGTTTGAGTGTCCTTAGTGTAAGGTGTGAATGTGGGTGGTTATCTGTTTCAGGTGTATGTGTGTGTTGTGTATGGATATGATATGTGTGTGTGTGTTTGTGTGAGTGCAAGCATGTCTTTCTGGATCTGTTTGGTTCTGCGTGTTTGAGTGCCCTTGTGTAAGGTGTGAATGTGTTTGTGGGTGTTTCGGGTGTGGGTGGTTATCCGTTTCAGGTGTATGTGTGCGTTGTGTATGGATGTGATATGTTATGTGTGTGTGTGTTTGAATAAGGGTGCCAATGCATGCACAAAACCTGCGCGCCACCAAAGAATCCAATTACAACCCATATCCCCGTGTAAAATCTCTCTCTCTACAAGATTATCCTAGTTAGTATCACCCATGCAGTGTACTCACCGAGAGATGTCCGTCCCCTCGTCAGTCGCATCAGACACTTACCTGCCCGGCACCCTCTTTATATAACACCAGCTCCGGCCGCTCCCAGACCCCCGGGCGACCCTCCCCCTCTCAGCCCACCCCTTGAAAGATTGACGCTCGGTTACCACATCTGGAACAAAATGTACCTTCGGTGAGAAAGATTTCCAACCAAACCTGCTCTGTGCACCCCCAGGGCCCAGGTGCAGACAGACACTCGACCTCTGGAGCCCGCGGCGAGAAGGGAGTGGGTGGGGGTGGGTGAGCTCAGCAGGAAGTGGTGTTGGGTGACACCCCCTCAGCTCTCAGGGCACACACTCAAATGTTGCATGTTTTGTTATTTCTAAGTAATAATATAAAGGGCTAAGAACAGAGCGGTGTGCAGGGCGGAAGCACCGGTGGGGATTCATAGGGGAGTTTGAAATCCATGATAGTTTGAAGGTTAAAGTTTGGAAAACTCGTAAAGGAAGAGTACGCTTTTGGTAGAGTGATACAACTGCCACAATGCTACAGACGTCCCTGCCACGCTCGTGGGCATTCCTAGAGAGGTATACAGTCTAAACAGGGGGGCGAGTCACTCTCCGGTTTTAGGGGGGTGTTCTACATCCTCAGAACTCAGCAAAAAAAAATCATATGATCCTTAAGGTCATTTTGCGCAAAATAAGGCCCTCGTTTATGAGGATTTAACATGGGCTTGCCCAGCAAATCAGCTTGCGAGGGCTAGGTAAACTTAAATTTAAAAAAAACCATTACGGAAATCACTTACCTTTCGTTTTTAAAAATGTAAGTTTAACTCGTCATCGTCATGACGTCAGATCCCCCCTTAGCATTGCCGTCCGCAGAAATGTTTCCAGGGGGGGCACATTTTTAACTTTATCACCATCCCCCTTGCACCCTTCTCCCCTCTGCCTTGCACCCTTCTTGCCCTCCCCTAGCACTCTTCTTTCCCTCCCCCTTGCACCCTTCTCCCCCTCCCCCTTGTACCCTGCTCCACCTCCGCCTTGCACCCTTTTCTACCTTGCACCCTTCTACCCTCTGTCTTGCACCATTCTCCCCTCTGCCTTGTACCTTTCTCCCCCTTTGCCTTGCACCCTACTCCCCCTCCGCCTTGCACCTTTCTCCCCCTTCGCCTTGCACCCTACTCCCCCTCCGCCTTGCACCCTTCTCCTCTCTGGCTTGCACCCTTCTCCCCTCTGCCTTGCACCCTTCTCCTCTCTGGCTTGCACCCTTCTCCCCTCTGCCTTGCACCCTTCTCCCCTCTGCCTTGCACCCTTCTCCTCTCTGCCTTGCACCCTTCTCCCCTCTGCCTTGCACCCTTCTCCTCTCGACCATGCACCCTTCTCCTCTCTGCCTTGCACCCTTCTCCCCTCTGCCTTGCACCCTTCTCCCCCTCCGCCTTGCACCCTTCTCCCCTCTGCCTTGCACCCTTCTCCCCTCCGCCTTGCACACTTCTCCCCCTCCGCCTTGCACCCTTCTCTACCTTGCACCCTTCCCCCCTCTGCCTTGCACCCTTCTCCTCTCTACCATGCACCCTTCTCCTCTCAGCCTTGCACCCTTCTCCCCCTCCGCCTTGCACCCGTCTCCCCTTCTGCCTTCCAGCCCTCTTCCCTCCGCCTTGCACCCTTCTCCCCCTCTGCCTTCCAGCCCTCTTCCCTCCGCCTTGCACCCTTCTTCCCTCCGCCTTGCACCCTTCTCCCCTCCGCCTTGCACCCTTCCCCTCTCTGCCTTGCACCCTTCTCCCTTCTGCCTTGCACCCTTCTCCCCTCCGCCTTGCACACTTCTCCCCCTCTGCCTTGCACCCTTCTCCTCTCTACCATGCACCCTTCTCCCCTCTGCCTTGCACCCTTCTCGGCCACCCCCTAGCACCCTTCCCACCAAATGGAGGGGGCTGCCCCCTGGAACAATGGCATCATTTCAAAAGCATAATGGACTAGGGCCAGCCCTGACTGGGCCCACACCAGACGCACTGGCGATCCGGGGGGGGGGAGTGCCCCCCGCAGATGCCCATGCCCCTCAGTGCTCTTGCTTGCATGAGCCCCACCTGGTTGCACTACCCCACTCCAAGGTGAAGGGGTAGGAATGCACAGTATTTATGCAATACAGTGCGTTTCTGTCCTTTCCCCCTGCGCTGGCGCCGTTTCGGCAGCCTAGCGCCAACACAAGCACACTTGCACCATGGTGCATGTATGCCTGTGTTGTCAGCAGGATTGCTTGTGTGCAGGAAAGGGGCGTTGCTTTCCAAAACCTTTATTCTCATAAAGAGATTAGTAATATTCTTTTTCTCTTTATTCAGTTAGTGAGTCAAATAAATCAGTTTACAGAAATGTACCAAGAGAAAATATGACTAGTCAATAACAAAGTAAAATGCCAAATGTGTTCCATAAAAGGATTACTCCCTACTCTAAGAAAGTCACATTAAGGTCAAGCTATCAAATACATTTGTGCAGAATTCAGAAATTTCTAAAGCTTCTATTTGTTAAAGAGAACTATAACTGGGGCCTACCAGTGAATATGACTGCCAAACACATTTTGACTACCTGTCATTTTTCAATGCGTTTTCACGTTAATATCTAAGCCACCTTATCAGCTTCATTATTTGATTTTAATTTACATTTTCGGCTTTATGTACTTGATTTTGTGATTTGTGCCGCTGGAGCGTCACAAAAAGTAACGATCAAGAGGCGCAAGGAGCTCATAAATTTGCAGTTAAAAGTCCAAATTGTATAAGTGATCTATGTTAGAAGCAGCTGAGGACACTTCACCTGCTTCTCAATTGTGGTCAGTTTTCTGATAAGAGCTGTGGTTGGACCTCTGCTTCCTCTTATAGATGGCCCCCCACTCAACAGATCCCCAACATCCATTGAAAGCGAAGGCTCACTCACAGTCACTGCTCAGATATCATGAGTCAGGGAGAGCAGAATTACTGTATGAACCAGTGGCGTAACGAAACTTGAGGGCACCCCTGCAAGGTACGTGGAGGGCCCCCTCCAGGCTCAATCAGGAGTCTCAGGCCAGAGTACTGTGCTGAGGAGGCCCCCTGGAGGTTGGGCCCCCCCGCGGCCTCAATCAGGAGTCTCTGGCCAGAGTACTGTGCTGAGGAGGCCCCCTGGAGGTTGGGCCCCCCGCGGCCTCAATCAGGAGTCTCTGGCCAGAGTACTGTGCTGAAGAGGCCCCCTGGAGGTTGCCCCCCCCCCCCCTGCGGCCTCAATCAGGAGTCTCTGGCCAGAGTACTGTGCTGAAGAGGCCCCCTGGAGGTTGCCCCCCCCCCTGCGGCCTCAATCAGGAGTCTCTGGCCAGAGTACTGTGCTGAGGGGGCCCCCTGGAGGTTGCCCCCCCCCCCTGCGGCCTCAATCAGGAGTCTCTGGCCAGAGTACTGTGCTGAGGGGGCCCCCTGGAGGTTGCCCCCCCCCCTGCGGCCTCAATCAGGAGTCTCTGGCCAGAGTACTGTGCTGAGGGGGCCCCCTGGAGGTTGCCTCCGGCCTCAAACAGGAGTCTCTGGCCAGAGTACTGTGCTGAGGGGGGGCCCCTGGAGGTTGGGGCCCCCCTGTCCCGCGGGGGCAGCGGTGGCCTTACGTGCTTGGTATGAACAGAATTCTACCTGGCAGTAATTCCACCTGGTACAATGGCATGAGACTTTGACTGCAGCAGCAGCCTCTTCCCCTCCTCTTTTTCTGGCAGGGGGAGCCATAGAGTGCTCCCAACTCCAGACTGGCTGTACTGGGCATCAAGAGTTTCTCCAGGAGGCTGGTAGGGTGGGAGCTGTTTTTGCTCCCCGGGTCCGGTTTTGTTACTGGTGGCTGGTTTTTCGCTGAGATGGAGGGCAGTCTTGTTGGAATGTGGTTCATTAGTGGGGGTGAGTAGGTATCTATCACAAGTAATAAGGCCACAATCACAATATAAGGCACTGCGCATAAAGCCGTCAGCAATAGTGGGCTGAGTGGGCGCAGACACCATCACACGTCCGGCCTGAGGAGATGCTGACGTCTGAAAGAATCTTCAAGGTTCCAACATTCCACAACCACACCTTGTGCTTGCAACAACAGGCCAGAGGCAAGGGTTGGGTCCCATGAAGATACTGATCTTCAAAGACAGGTCTATCTGGACGTGGAATCTAGAATCGTAAAACCAGCAGCATGTTTTGTACAAATAAGGCTTGACTTCCGGGTGCCTGCTGTTTTATATTTCATAAAGGTCAATGTTACCCTCAGGAGAGCAGGAAAACATTACATTTTTTTAGATTGACAGTTGTTTACTACACCTCGAACAAAATGTACGTTCACTGAGGAAGTCTTACAACTAAACTTTTTCCAAACTCCCCCCAGGGCCCAGGTGCAGACAATGGACCTCTGTTTGGACGTTACCCACTGTCGAGGGGTGTTTCCTGTAAATGAGAAACCTGCTCACTACACTGGTTTGCCTTTGGACAGTAATATGCCCAACTATTATTCTAATACTTGCATGCATGTATGAATGTATGAATGTATGTATGTTGTATGTATGGATGTATGTATGTATGTATGAATGTATGTATGGATGTATGCATGTATGTATGTATGTATGTATGAATGTATGTATGAATGTATGTATGGATGTATGCATGTATGTATGTATGAATGTATGTATGGATGTATGCATGTATGTATGTATGTATGTATGAATGTATGTATGTATGAATGTATGTATGGATGTATGCATGTATGAATGTATGGATGTATGAATGTATGTATGTATGAATGTATGTATGTATGTATGCATGCATGTTTTGTTATTTCTAAACAAGAGGGCTAGCAACAGAGCGGTATACAAAGGGGAAGCACCAGTGGGGATTCTTAGGGGAGTTTGGACTCGACGATGGTTTGAAGGTTAATGTTTGGAAAACACTTAGAGGAAGAATACAATTTTGGTAGAAGTGAGATATGTGCTAAAATGCTACAGATGTCCCTGCCACCCGAGTGGGAATTCTCAGAGAGGTATACAATCTTAATAGGGTGGGCAGGACATTCTCCGGTTTTAGGTGGATGTCCTACATCCACAAAACCTGGAAAAAAAAATCATAAGATCCCTAAGGTCATTTTGACCCAAATAAGGCCCTCATGTATGGGCATTTGGTGTAGGGCAGTGCAGCTAGTGAGCTTGCTGTGCTGCCCAATGCCAAAGTGAAGGGGCAGGAATGCATTGTATTTTTGTCCTTTCCCCCTGTACCTCACATTACGTTTTGGTACAGTTATACTAACATTCCGCACACGCAGTGCACACTAGTGCCTTCTACAATTTATATAAGGAGGTCATCCAAACACACTGCTTTGTCAATGCACATTACATGAAAGGCTCCTTTACTACTACTAAACTGAGAAAAATCCTCATTTTAAGACTTTCGGCATTCACAGAAGGCATTTAGGAGTCCTAAAGTTTGGAGTCCTAACTTATGTGAATACCAAAATGAGTAAGTGCCTTCTGTGAATACCAAAATGAGTAAGTGCCTTCTGTGAATACCAAAATGGTAGTACGTTTAGGATTTTGTCTTAAGTTAGTTCTGTGAATCGGGCCCAGTGTTTCTATTATTATTCTAATTTTCAGTAGAACGTGTTCTGTAATTACAATATTAACGCGGTGAAACGACATGTTGCTACCGGTCAACAGTTACATTTCAATTGGTGAACAAGCACTGGGCTAAGTTTCTTGGAAACAAGTGAAACACATAAAGGAGCCTTTCATGTAATGTGCATTGATAAAAGCAGTGTGTTTGGATGACTTCCTCATATAAAATGTAGAAGGCACTAGTGTGCACTGCGTGTGAGGAATGTTAGTATAACTGTACCAAAACGTAGTGAAGTAAGGTGAGGTACAATGACTGAGCTGCCTGCGATCCCGATATAGCAACAGCAATATCTACGGTTGTGGGTTGCGTTGTCTGAGATGGGGAAGGTCACCAAAGGCGTGTTGCTTAGTGGAGGAGAGGGTTTATGATGGCTAGTGTGTTGAGTGACAGCTGCCTGCCTCTCTAAGTCCCCCGCAAACTCAGACTTGCAACCCTCCTAGCAGGTGCGCAACACCCATCGGGCTCACGGGGCTTCAGCCCCCCCCTGTCGTGTGTGTCAGCCCGGGCTGACACAGCTTTACGGGCTGGCGACCATCTAATTGCAGCCGCACCCGAGTACTTAACAGGTCTTTAAAATACCATTTACTTGTAAATTAGGCTTTTGTTGCCTTTTCACCCCTTCTTACAGTCACTCTGTCTACGGTTGGAAGAATTAGCCCCCCCCCAAAATATTTTTCAGCCCCCCCCCCCTGAAATTTGGCTCTAGTTGCCCGCCTGCCTCCTAGCAGTGAGCCCAGCAGGGTCTTAGGGCAGAGTTCTCCCCCCACCAGCCTCGGTGCACTGCTCGGGTACTATGAGAAAAGATCTGGGACCAGGTTGTACCGAGTGCGGCTTCAGCTTGTTCCCCACGGCCACAGCTGGTACAGTGGGAAATGCTGAACAACCCGGGCTGGAACGGGAGAACACCCCTTCCCCATCCATGAGTGTCGTGAAATTGAAGTAGGGGCACATGACCCTGGGTAAACACTCTAAGCTGTGGCCAGTGTGTACATCTAATAACTATGGGAGAGCCTCAGCACATCAAAGCAGGTGCCATACTGAAACACGGAGCGGAGCCCATGTATATAAATCGTATGCACATAACAGGTGCATGGAATGATGCAGGAAAGCATGCCATGAATGATGCAGGAAAAGAAGTCATGCCTGCAGTAGTAGAAACTCATTAAAGAACATAGGGCCATATTATCAAGAAAGGGAGATACACTATCGCCGCTTTTATCGGCAGGAAACTGCCGCTAAAGCGGCGAAAATGGGCTTGATAATATGCCCTTGTGAATTCCCATAGAAGCCCAGGTTAACATCAGAACCTAAAAGCGGCGATAATGTATTGCCCTTTCTTGATAATATGACCCATAATGCTTGCAGACTAGATAGGAGGTACCGTGTAATAGAGGTAAAAAGGTCAATCCTCATGGGAGGTTACAAATGAATACTTCAAAGTTGCGCTATCCTCATTGGGGAGCGTCCCTTGGGTGCACTGCCAAAGATCCCAATGGAAAACAACATTGAGTCTGTTCATAGATTCCAATTTTATTCAGGTATTCCATTTTGAAAAGTTTCTTATTTGGAGATAATTATTCCAATATAACTTCAGTGTGTGTTCAATGGTGTGTATCACTTACAACGCAACTTTTACGTCGTAATGCTGTTACAACGCAGCTATTACAACGCAGGATCCATTACATCGGATGCCATTACAACGCATGGCATTACATCGCAGATGCTATTACAACGCATACTATTACATCGTAAATATTGGTAAGTATATAATTTTTTTTATTTTATTTAATATTATATAATTGATTTAATAATTATTAATTATAAATAAAAATAAATAAAAATATTTATTTATGTTTTTAAATATTATAAATTAAATTTATTAATTTAATTAATTTTTTTAATAAGTATGAGTATAGGAGTATATGTTTTGGGGTGTTTGGGTGTTTTTAGGTTTCAGGGTAGAGTTTGGGTTTTGGGATACAGGGGTGTTTTTAGGTTTCAGGGTAGGGTTTGGGTTTTGGGGTACAGGGGTGTTTTTAGGTTTCAGGGTAGGGTTTGGGTTTTGGGGTACAGGGGTGTTTTTAGGTTTCAGGGTAGGGTTTGAGTTTTGGGGTACAGGGGTGTTTTTAGGTTTCAGGGTAGGGTTTGGGTTTTGGGGTACAGGGGTGTTTTTAGGTTTCAGGGTAGGGTTTGGGTTTTGGGGTACAGGGGTGTTTTTAGGTTTTAGGGTAGGGTTTGGGTTTTGGGATACAGGGGTGTTTTTAGGTTTCAGGGTAGGGTTTGGGTTTTGGGGTACAGGGGTGTTTTTAGGTTTTAGGGTAGGTTTTGGGTTTTGGGATACAGGGGTGTTTTTAGTTTTCAGGGTAGGGTTTGGGTTTTGGGGTACAAGGGTGTTTTTAGGTTTCAGGGTAGGGGTTGGGTTTTGGGGTACAGGGGTGTTTTTAGGTTTCAGGGTAGGGTTTGGGTTTTGGGGTACAAGGGTGTTTTTAGGTTTCAGGGTAGGGTTTGGGTTTTGAGGTACAGGGGTGTTTTTAGGTTTCAGGGTAGGGTTTGGGTTTTGGGGTACAGGGGTGTTTTTAGGTTTTAGGGTAGAGTTTGGGTTTTGGGGTACAGGGGTGTTTTTAGAGTTCAGGGTTGGGTTTGTGCTTAGGGCTAATTAAATTATAATTACCATTTATAAATTAATTAAAATATATTTATTAAATTAAAATAATTAAATTATAATAATTACATTTTTAATTAAATTAAATTAAATAAATTATTTTAATTAATTTAATTTCATTACAATTTTAAACATATTTAAATTAAAATAATTTCATTATATTAATTAATTAAAATTAATTACAATTTTTATTAAAATTAAATTAAATAAATAGATTTAAATTTATTAAATTAAATTAATTACTATTTTAAAATGTATTTAAATTAAATTAAATAAATTAAATTAATTAAATTAACTTAATTACATTTTTTTTTTAAAGTATACTTACCTATACTTACGATGTAATGCCATGCGTTGTAATAGCATCTGCGATGTAATGCCATGCGTTGTAATGGCATCCGATGTAATGGATCCTGCGTTGTAAAAATTCCGATGTAACGGAATGCGTTGTAAAAATCAGCGTTATAGTGACACCAATCCGTGTTCAATGCACAACATGTTCCTTATAGATGCATCATTCTTGCATGTCCGTAACAGGACTAGTCGTTATTTATTATTATGTATATCCCCAATGCATTTCGGGCACACATAGGGGTCGATTCCGATCCGTTAAAAAAATCCGCCGTACGATTCGTATTCTTAGCCAAATCCGTACGAATGGGAAACTACCGTCCAACCTCCGAAGTCCGATCCATTTCCGTCGAGTGCCGTACGATTATCAGCGAACCGTATGAACCACAGTCGATGACCCGTACGAATTAGCATCGGAAATCCGACCGTACGATTTGTAAACATGCCGTACAACCACACAAGTACGATCCTGTACGGAAAGCCTGTCCGCGATTCGTACGGGCCAAAGCATTCGTGCAGGAAGAATGATTCGTACGGGGAAAAACGCTCCGAATGGCAATTCGGAGCGCTTTTTACCGGATCGGAATCAACCCCATAGTATTGTTTTATTATCGAACAGGACGCGAGCTCCAGAGGCCATAGGTTTCCGAATTCACCCGCTGATGAAGGGCAGATGTGTGCCCAAAATGCATTGGGGCGATACATTCAAATAAGAAAAATGGAATCTATAAACACACTCAAGTTGAATATTGTTTTCCATCTGGGATCTTTGGCAGTGTATGTGAGGAACGCTCCGCCATGAGGGTAGTGCAACTTTCAAGTATTCTGACACGCCTATGATCAGAAGGCGATACTTTCCTGCACACCAACAACTTATCATAACAAGGTGAAGAATTAGTAAACTATTCATAATCTATTTGGAGTGCCTGAGTCCAGCCCTACTGACTTAAGGTTACAAATGAAGACAAGGCGGTACTAAGGAGGGACTAACAAGCCTATTTACCAATCAGAACCCAGCATTTATAAAGGACAATGACACAAGCCAATGACAAATATGGGCTGAGAGTGGGGGGGGGGGCTTCAATTACATACTCCAATACAGCATGCCTCGCAGTGCAGCGCATACGCTGCCCAGGCTCAACATAAATAACTTCACCTTTGAACTTGGGTCTGATGGGGGAGAGGGGTTAGAGAGGTTGCAGTGTGCAGCCCCTACTACCATAAATCACGTTGTTGTTCCTGTTGCAAAAGCAGGTCACTTCCTTGCATTTCCATGTGTTTGCTAAACCAGTCGGACACAGCACACTGGGGGCTGTAATGTTCCAATAAATTGTAAAATGCTTCACAATTCATATTGCTGGCCTTGCTTGCAAGAGGCCTTGCCATGGGCAATGTCTAGGGCATGTGAATAACAGATATTGCACATTTGTATTCTTCATTGCTGATTTGCACTAGGGATGTGTATATATGATGTATATATATGTGTGTTGTATGTTTTTAAATTGTATGAATTTGTCTCCCTTTTATTATTTTAATTAATCGAATAAAGTGTTTTGATGATGATGATGATATTGCACATGCTGCTCTGTCTTTGAGAGAAAGGGCTGGGTTGCAGAAAATCATACGTCACAGCAGTCAGGTATGCGCACCCATTCACTCTGTATTTAAAAGCGGCTGAGGTAGACTATTCGTGCCCAATAAAAAGGTGCCGGAAATAAGCTCAAGTGTTTACAGCATGCCGACATGGTTATAGCGCCTTCACCCAGCCCACTCAAGCCGGGCCCGCAGATCCAGGTGGCCAAGGGACTGTCCGTAAACATACAACTCAAAGACGAGCGACAGATAAGCAACACCCAACATCAGATGAGGCCCATAATTAAGGGGTAGATACTGATATGAACGGGTTGCACCCCGCTGCTCTCCGCCCCAACGTACTGCTGCAAGTCGCCAGCAACTTCTCATTTCTGCCTCTGATGTTTCAGTGATACAAAGTTATGCTGGTTAAAAAAAGTAACAAAAAAAATGTAAGGAGCGCCCTTGAATTACTTCATAGACTATGTTTTTCTGGCTTGAAGCTTCCTCGTCCTGTTGAATAATAAAGTCTGAGGAACTTTGTACAGCTCCCCAGTGTGTGTGTGTTTATGTGTCCATAAAGAGCGGACGCAGTCCCTGTGGGTGCTAAAGCCCTCACCACCCCTCTGTGCCGCACCGGCCCAAGGGCTGTGCTGAGGCTCACACCGTCCTGTGACTTGTCTGTGATGGACAGCTGCCTCCATGCCTCTCACTGGAACATTGTACAAGTGAGACACCATTACCGTGGCCATTCAAGCATTGTTGCCTGTCATGACATGGATTCGAAACCGCAGATTGTTGTGGCATAGCAAAGATGCCAAATGACCGAATGCAAGCAAGGCAAAAGAGCTCCCGTCCTGAGCTGGTGGCTAAAAAAATATTTGCAATGCCATAGTTCCCATATTTAAATATAAGACCTATGGCATTGCAAACAAGCGGCCGCCATTGTCTAAGCTGCTTGGAAAGTGAAAGCGCGCATGGCGTGCTGAATGTAAGTAAAGGGGTCAGTCGCCATGGGAGGTTACAAATGAAGACAAGGCTGTACTAATGTTATGTTATGTTATGTTGTACAATTTATAGAGCGCATGGCTGCCCCAGCCAGGGGGCGTCACAGCGCTGAGCACAGACAGCCAAATGAAAGACAGGGCCTAGCAAAACGCCACAACCAATTAATTGGAGGGACTAATAAGCCTATTAAGGAATCAGAAGCCAGCATTTACGAAGGACAAGGACACAAGCCAATGACAAATATGGGCGGAGAGTGGGTGGGACTTCTATGCCATACTCCAGTACAGCAAGTCTCGCAGAGTGGCGCATGTGCTCTGATTCTAGGTTTGACCTACAAATGTGTGGCAGCAGGAGCAGTAGTAGCTACAACCGTCAGGGAAAAATGAACAAGTAAAAATTGGTTGAATGTCTCCAAGAGAGTCCCTAGGTCTCTCGCTCCTAACTCCAACTAGAATCACACATTAACCTTTTCCATGCTCGGAGGCACGGTGCTCCGGTGCTCATGACGAGCTTAGCTCGTCATGAGCCGTGGAACGCTCACAGCCCTGCTGTGCTGAGCGTTCCACGGGAACCAGTGCACCTGTGACGAGCTCAGCTCGTCATGAGCATAGGAGCGCCGTGCCTCATGACGAGCTGAGCTTGTCATGAGCATGCGAGCACTGTGCGCGCCCCCCTCCCCCCCAGCACAGCGGGGTAATTACCCTCCGCAGCGAAGGGGTTAATATAAAAGACAAGAACACATGTAAACAAAATTGTTGCAGGTTAGATCACTTTGTTCCAATGAAAAGACACCTTTCAATGGTGAGCAGTCTTTATTCTTCCTTGCCCACGGAAAACACATGAAGTCAACAGTCCACTATCAAATATATAACATATATCACTTAACATTCATGTTTCTGAAAGCATTAACCTTTGTCCCAGGGAAGCTTAATGCAGAGTCTATTCTACCATGTATTCAATGTTTCGCTGATTGACAATGAACGATACTAAAGGCCAAAACATTTACTTGAAGATTTCTAGTTAGTCAATGCTTTTTGTATTTCATGTAAGTGAGAGTTTTTGTTAAAAAATGCAATTCTCTATTCAGTATTATATGAACACGAGATAGATAGATAGGCAGTTCAAGCTTGGTGAAAACGAGAACATGTAGCCTAAAGAAGATAATACATCTTATAAATCTAGTATGTTTTGTAGTCATGACTAAGATTTTTAACAAGTCACATTAGGGTCAAGCTGTCAAATACATTTGTGCAGAATTCAGCAATTTCTAAAGCTTTTATTTAATAAACAGAACTAAAACTGTGACCTACCAGTGAACATGACTGGCTAACGCATTTTGCACATTTTGACTATGTGTCATTTTTTTGTGTGATTTCATGTTAATAATTTAAGTCAACTTATCAGCTTAATTAATAATTTTATTTTAAATGATCAGCTTTATCAATTTGATTTTGTGATTTGTGCTGCAGGGTTGTCGCAAAAAGTGATGCTCCGGTGGCCCAAGGGGCTATTAAGAATGCCCCCAAGACTCCAAATAGTATAAATGATCTCTGTTAGAACAGTTGAGGACACCTCACCTGCTTCTCAATTGTGAACAGATTTTTTTATAAGACCTGTGGTTGGACCTCTGCTGCTTCAAATTGATGACCCTTCCCACACCCCCAAAATCCATTAGAAGTGAAGGCTCACTAATAATCACTGCTCAGATATCATGAGTCAGGGAGAGCAGAATTACTTCCTGTACTAAATTCTACTCTGCAGTAATTTCACCTGGAAAAATGGCATGAGACTTTGGTTGAAACAGCAGCCTATTACCCTCATCTTCTTCTGGCAGGGGGAGCAGCCAGTGCTGCCAAGTCCAGACTGGCTGTGCTGGGCATCAAAAAGCTGTAAGGGTGGGGGCAGGTTTTGTTCCTAGGGCCAGTTTTGTTACTGGCGGATGGTTCTTCACTGAGATGGAGGGCAAAAGTGTTGGAATGGGGTTTATTAGTGGGGGTACGTAGGTACCTATCACAAGTAGTAAGGCCACAATCACAATATAAAGCCCCGTCAAGGACTCACACAATGATTCTTTTGCTCAAACCCTGCTAGCTGGCTGCAAGCAGGGAGGCTTAACTTAGGAGACAAGTGTGTAAAGCATTTAAAAACACCAACACTTGAAATAAGTAAGACACAGCACACAATTACAATCCAACACAAATGTATGAAGATAGGAAATATTTTAAGAGAATAAACACTTTCTTGTGCCTAAAAGCCAAAAGTGCTACTTAGGCACATTTTGCCATGTTTCACCGGGACAAAGTCAAAGTTTCCGGACGATCTTGATGGAGCACAGGTCGGATACACTTAACAGTAGCGACTTGTTATTTTTTAACTTCGGATTTAGTCACTTTTTTGAGTTTTTTCTCTCGATGTTGAGTGAGGCTCCTCCTCATGCTGGCTTTGGGTTGGAAGGCAGCAGACTGGCTCAGAGCAATGGTTTGGTCAACTCCTGGATGTCTCATCAATGACGAAAGGCTCGGGAGCTTGAGTGGGGCTAACCTGAATTTCAGGCCAAGTCGTGGTTCAATGTCACTGGCTTGATTCTCATTGGCAGGTCAGTCACTTTACGGAGCATTCTGACCAAAAATTTCCAAATATTCTCAAAGTTCTGGATCTTCTTCCAGAAGGTCAATTTGGGGTTCCAAAGTGCCCACAACACCAATTTAAGGTTCCAGAAGCTCTGAGTTGCTCTTGTGATGTTGGAGCTACATATCCCATTATGCACCTTTCCAAATCCTTTAAAGTCTAGCTGAAGGTTGTGAGCTGGCTTCTTGCTAGAGATGAGGCAGGTGGAGCTCTTGTAACCTGTTGCTCTCAGAGAGCCCACTCCTTCGCTTTTCAAAGCAAGGCAAAGTCCTTAGTACTTCCAAAGTGTGCAGCATGTGCAGTCATTCAGAGTGCAATCCTCTTGGTACGGGCCAGGGTTCCAAAAGGGCAGTCCTTCTTCTTTTTGTAGTTTCAGGCATGGATCTGAGTTGCTGGGCAGCTCTCCCATATTTATCCAGTGTTCTTGGGTGACAAGCAGGGGGGCACCCCTGAACAACGGGGTGCAGGGTGCCACCCTCAGGTATGGCAACCTTCTCCAATGTGTAGCATATATTTGTCCATGAAGGCACTATTCCTTTAAAATCCAAAATGGAGAAACTCCTGGTGGTTAAGATCTGGCTTTCCCAACCCACTAGCATGGCTACGTTTCCCTAACAATTCTCTTCTTCCCCTTCTGCTAATTCAATTTCTGGGGCTTCTTTCTGGCTGGAGGTGAAGTATGTGGAGATGACCGTGTGTCCTGTCCTATATGTCATTCCCTCTTTAAAGAGCATTTTGGCTACTCCACCCCGGTTCTACCTTTTGCTCTGCAGCCACAGATCTCCTCCCACCGATCTCCTCCCACCTGATGTCCGCTTCGTCTATGCAGGCTACTTTACTCCTCTTCAGAGCAATATGGCTTAGCCTGTCGAAGGCTAGCCAATCAATCAATGAGTGGGATTAGTTCCTTGCTCGCTCGCTATGTCCCAGTTAGAGGCCTTCGATCCGCTGAATTGCTCCAACTTGTCGTGCCAAGGGTCAGGCTGGCAAGATGGGGAGCTAGGGCCTTTTCAGTGGTGGCCCCTCAGCTCTGGAATTCGATTCCCATTGAGCTTAAGAGGTTGCCATCTATTGAGTTGTTCAAAAAGGAGCTAAAGACATGGTTCTTTAGGAAGTCCTATCTCTAACTGAACGTTCCCTGGAGTGATAAGCTGTGTTTTGATGTTAGGCGCCTTGACGCCCATGGGGCAAAGTATGCGCAGAATAAAAACATTTTCATTCAGGAGAGGCTGCTAGAAGGCTTGATTTTAGAACATCAGAGAAGCAAGCTCTATAACTTCTTTTCTGTGATAGTTATGATAACTCTAGCCTTCTCAAGCTGTTAGATTACATCTAACCTTGGTAAGTTGTTGGTTTAATTCTAATTATCACTTTAATATTTTGAAGTATGCATTTATCTCACTCCTATCACTAGTTATACTTTAGTACAGTATTCCTATGTTAGCCTATGGAGTCAATATGCTACAACGGGGAAAACCAAATTGGCAGTTTTTACCTCAACATGGCATCTTTTATAATCTCCCTGCTTATAGTTACAAGGCACTCTACCCCTGGGGCACCTAGGGGAGACCTAAGGGGTGACATATAATCAAAAATAAGGTAGCTTAAGACTTTGGAAGTACCTTTAATTCCAAAGTCCACATCACTCAGCACCTGAAGGACCTCTCCGGGCTTCCAGTCCAGAAGAGATGCCAGTTCACCCCTCATCAGCCAGGATAGCTTGACTCCAGTGGCATGGAGAGCACGGGACCAATGTCTGGTCATACCAGTCCCATTCAGGGTGACAAATGCAAAAAGAACAACTGAAGGACAGAATGCAGAACAATGTCATACATTCAGCCCAGTACAGCGATCTAGGCCTAAATCTATAATTTATTTCCCATTCCATTCCAGTTTGAACCCAGCCATAGGCAAATCAGTCTTGATCCTGTGCCCAATAGGAACAGTCCAGCCCGAACTGCCAGCCCAGGTCCTCCCTGAAATGGAAACAAGCATCCTAGGACCGGTTTGGGGGTTTCAACCCTCATCAGCCAGGATAGCTTGACTCCAGTGGCATGGAGAGCATGGACCCACGTCTGGGCATACCCGTCCCACTCATGGTGAAAAATATAAAAAGAAAAATTGATGGACAGAATGCAGAACAATGTCATACATTCACCCCAGTGCAAACATCTGGCCCTAAATCCATCCTTTTTTTGCTCCTCATGCCATTCCAGTGTGAACCCAGCCAAATGCAAATCAATCAGTCTTGGCCCTGTGGCCAATGGGACCAGCCCAGCCCAAACTCCCAGGCCAGGTCCTCCCTGGACTGGAAACAAGCATCCTTGGACCGGTTTTGGGGTTTCACCCTGCGTCAGCCAGGATAGCTTGACTCCAGTGGCATGGAGAGCATGGGACCCACGTCTGGGCATACCGTCCCACTCATGGTGACTAACGCAAAAAGAACAATTCATGTGATCCAGGTGATCATACCAGGTGTAACTGTACACAGCTATATCATTCAGATAAGATGCTGTGTACTGCTCCAACCCAGACAGGACCCTGTTCACCAACCTTTGGAAGGTGACAGGTGCATTCTTTAAGGCAAACCTTTGGTGTGGAAAAAGCTGAGCTCTCCTTTGATCCTTCATTATGGCAAGCTGTCAGTTGCCTGAGGTCAAATCAAATATACTTTGGTACTTTGCAGACCCTAACCTATCAATGAGCTGATCAGCTCTAGATAGAGGGCAGGCATCAGCTTTAGTGACTGCATGCAATCCTCTATAGTCCAGACAGAACCACGAGCCCTTCTTTCCTAATTAGGAATTATGTTTGGTAACTAGCGCCACTGGGCTGGTCCATGGAGTATCAGAGCGCTCACTTACCCCCAATTTCAGCATCTTATTTACCTCAACCTTGATGCTGGCTCTGACATCATCAGACAACCTGTACAACTTATTTTTGACAGGTAGGTCAGTGTCAACATCATGTATGCACCAATCATTGATACCTGGGGTCAAAGAGACTAGATCAGCAAAGTGCTCCACACCTGGTTGCAGTTTCTGTGCTGCTGGCGTGTCAATCAGGCAGAGAGTACTACTCCCTCCAATGACTCATCTTGCATATTAGTAGAGAGGAAATCTGGCAATTACTTTTTCTCCTTCAACTGTGTCCATCAGTATGGTCATGTCTGCCCTGTCTTTGTGGGGTTTACATCTGTTAATGCACAGGACCCTGTGGGGATTCCTGGTGGTGTTGAGGTCTACCAGATAGGTAACCTCACCCTACTTTGTGATGATTATATGGGGCCTTGAGCACCATGGGAGCTACAGGCTCCAACACCCACACCAAGTGTACTCAGGCATAGTAGCCTTTTGGTATTACCAGAGCTTCAAGATACCTTGGCTGGCCTCTAGGTTCCTGCTTGCATTGTATATGTAATCTGTCATGCAAGATCCCAGGCTTAGTACATAGTCCAGCACATTGTCCTCGGCTTCCTTGAGAGGCTTTTCCCAAGAATCTCTCAGCAGACACAATGGCCCTCTTACAGGGTGACCAAACAACAATTCAAAGGGGCTGAAGCGAACCGGTTTGCGAGACACTTCCCTGTATGCAAACCATAGCCATGGGAAGAGAAGATCCCATCTCCTCCTAAGTTTGTCAGACAAACCCATGCTCATTCCCTTCAAGGTCTTATTGAACCTTTTCACCAGAAGATCAGTCTGGTATGATATTGGGTGGTGAACTTGTAGGTAACACCACATTCCTTTCACATCAACTTCAGATAGCCAGATATGAAATATGTGCCTGTATCTGAACCCACCTCCTTTGGGAAACCCATTCTGTGAACACACCAAGTAGGGCCATGCCACTGAAGGAGCAGTGACTGTCCTGAGGGGTATTGCTTCAGAATATATTGTTTCATGGTCCACTACTACCAAGATAGATCTGTTCCCTGATGCAGTTAGTGGGTCTAGGGGAACAAAAATGTCCACCCCACCCTCTTAAAGGAAGCCCCAACCACAGGCAGTGGTATCAAGGGAACCTTTGACTTGCCCACTGTCTTCCCACTAGCCTGGCAAATTGCACAAAAGCTTCACAACTCCTTCATTTTTCCAGACATGTTGGGCCAATGGAGGTGGTTAACCAACCTACTCCATGTCTCACTCTGACCCAAATGACCTGCCAAGGGGATGTTGTGGCTCAATGTGGGGAGGAATTCTCTATAATTTTGGGGGACGCTAATTCCGTGAGGTCTCTGGCTACAGTATATAAGACTCTCTCATCAAAGTAGACTTTGTGGAATCTACTGAATCACCATTTTCTTGCCTGGAGATGCTCTGCCTCAGGCTTCCAAGAGAGGAACACTCTCTTTTGAAGAATCGGGATAACCCACTTACTTGGTCTTGGCGGCGGGGGAAACGCCCAAATCTTCCATACCTTCCATACATAGTAAAAGGAGACACAGGAGCCTTCGTCTGCAGGAGGATCCCAGATTTATTTCAATAGCTCAGGCTATGGAACAGAGTCCCAAGCTAGTCAGAGACAAAACCCAGGAGGCTGCTACTTCACTCTGTTGCTTACAAGCCTTTTATACATTTTTCATCCCAGTCTTTTGGCTGTCAGACCATTGTTTAATCAGGGCAGTGTTTACAGTTGATAACCAGATCCAGACGATGTTTGTTGTTAGTGGCCTGGTCAAGGCTTGGTACACAGATCATTGTTCACTCGGCTTTGATCAAGGCTCAGTTTTTCAGGTCATTGTTCAATTGCCTTGATCAAAGCCCGGTCCTTCAAGTCATTGTTTAATCACCCTGATCAGGGCCCAACAGTCAGACCATTGTCTAGATAACCTGATCACAGTGTCAAGGATGTTTACCAGGCTGGAAGCAGGAGATGAAAAACAAGCTTGTTTATACAGGGCGTGGGTGTCTCATGGCTTTCTGTTGAACTGCAAAGAACAGGGGGTTGGGTGTGCGACAGTTCCTCAGCAGAAATGCAGTCTGCAAGATGTTTTTTTATCGTGTCAGTTTAGATTTTCCTCAGGCATCAGCAGAAATGAGCAGGTGGGTCGTGTGGAAGTGTTTGACATGAGATGGCAATGAAAAAATAATTGAGTCTCGGAACAGATTCAGCTGATCAGAAAAACACTTTTCCTCACTTTGTCCTTACACAACTCCTCCCTGGTGGGGCCACCGGCTGAAGTCAATTCTGCCAAATTGGACAGGTCTCAGAGGTCAGATCCTCCCCTTAGAGTCAGATTCCTCCTTTGTCTCAAGAGTTCTTTGGGCTGGTTCACCAGATACGGTGACCTTTACCTTGTCATTAGATGCCTGGCCCATTGTTCACGGGTCCAAGTGTCCAACATTTCCCTTTTGTGCCGTCTGTGAACTGGTCACAGCAGATACTTACTCAGGGAGATCCAGACTCCTTGCATGGGCATTATCTCCACCCCTGATCGGTTAGATGCTTCAAGATAATTTCCCAGTAGACCCTCTACTGGGAGTGCAGGAGACACAACTACCTTCTTAAGGCCTGTTACACCTCCCCATCGCAAACCCACCATTGCCATGGGATGGAGTTTGGCTCTGCTGTCTGCATATGCTCAGAGGCCATAGCAATAACCTATCAGCTGAATACAGCAGGTGGTAAATCAATGCATTAAACCCTAACAAACAGGAAATTCTGTGTGGTTTCACAAGAGATAAATCTGATCCCACACAGAAATACCCCATTTGTTGGGGTTTAACTCATAGGGGCATATTTACAAGGAAATGGTGGAGAGCAGCGCTGTGCCTCATTCTGCAATTTACAAGATGCAGGGATGCGCCATGTTTTCAACAGTATGGTGCACACCAGTGTTTCTCTAGTGCTGGCTCTAAAAATAACTGCCTAGCGCCAACACAGACACCCTTGTGCCATAGTGCAAAGGTGCCTGTGTTGCAAGGAATTATTATTTATGTGAAGGAATCCCTTCCTGCACATAAGCAATCATTAATGGTGATCCGTTACTTCTATGTGTGCTGCATTTTGGAGCACACATAAAAGTAGCAAATTGACATTATTTAATGATTGTTTATGTGCACGAAAGGACACTTTACTCAACATAAACATTAAATAATAGCGTTTTGGTCTTTCTATGTGTGCTGCAAAATGCAGGACAGATGTAAAAAGCAACAATGAGGTTAAATAGAAGTATTTCTCCTCGTTGCACCATTTTAACATCTGCTATGGCATGCCGTTAGTTCTTGGCGCTGCCTCAGATATACAGATACTTGTAAATCTAGGGCAGCGTCAAAAATAAATGGGTGTTGCGGTGGAACACCCACAGCAGCACCCATTGCACACCCCTTTCATGCAGATATCTGCGTGAAAGGGCACCATATTTACAAAGCGTTAAGCCACAAAAAGTGTCTTAACGCCACTTTGTAAATATGGTGCAGGGCATTGCGCCGTCAGAATGTTGGTAAAAGTGACGTTCCGGTGGCGCAATCCCCTTGTAAATATGCCCCATAATTTCATGACACTTGTGCAGTTTTACAACACAGTAATAGTAATTTGAAGATGAAATTTACTACCAGACCTTTAACATCCAAATTGTAATCAGCTCCATATTGGCTTCTCACTACTCCTCTTTGTGCATATACTCGAAAGAAATCCTGCAAGCCTTCGAAACTTCAGGTAAAGTGCAGTGATAGTGGTCTGAGTGGGCGGGGCGGAAATACCATCACATTTCAGGCCTGGGGAGACGCTGATGGCGGAAAGAAGCTGCATATTCTAACATTCCACAACCACACCTTGTGCGAACAACAACAGGCCTCAGGCAAGGGATGGGTCCCATGGAGATGCTTATCTTCAAAGACAGGTCTGTCTGGACCTGGGATCTCGACTTGTAAACCAAACCAGCCGCATGTTTGTACAAGTAAGCCTTGACTTCCTTGTTCTCGCTGGTGCATATTTCCTGAAAATCAATGTTACCCTCAGTAGTGCAGCAAAACTTTACCTTTTATGGAATCATTCCAAGGAAACTTAGAAGGAGAGGTTACTTCAGTGCAGCTGGAAGCAGTCAATGCCCCATAATACAATAGTAACTGGGCTAATAATGCCTGCCTGGCCCCTAGTGAGAAAGTACCGAGAAAAGATAACTTGTGGAAGAATTACTTTGTTGTGAAAAAAGAGAGGGGCAGATTTACAATAAGTGGCGCATCCCTGCATATCAGCAGGGATGCGCCAGTTGTTGTGCGTCAAGGCTCCGCCATCCTGGATTTGCTGCATTTGCAATGCGGCGCACCATGGGGCAACAACGGCACAGATGCGTCACGCATCTCTGCCGTAAAAGCGGCCCATTGCTGGAGTTGCATCGCAAGCGCGACGCAGCTCCAGCAATGCTCGGGGGAGCCCTATCTTGTCAATGCTGCGTCAATCCTTACGCCTGCTACAAGCAGGCGCAGAGTTTTGACGCAGCATTTGACCCAAAAGTGACTGAGTGAAATCTTGTAGATTTCACCCAGCGACTTTTAGGAGGCATTCCTGCGCCGGAACGCCTCCCCCCTGCAATGGAAAGCCTCCTTCTGGCGCAGGGCTTTACAACGTGACGCATCTCCCAGATGCGTCACGTTGTAAATACCCCGCACTATGGTGCATCTTTTGCGCTGCCGCTACATCACAAAAGTGACGCAACAGTGGCGTAAAAGGGGCGCAAGGGGCTTGTAAATCTGCCCCAGAGAGAGTTTAACATTATCAATAAAGAAAAGTTCCAGGTCATTGGAAACATTTGAATAACTGTTGGCAAAAAAGATTGATGGCTTCTAAGAACAATTAACAACTACCTCAGGGTCTTTAGAGAATGAAGGTGGCAGGTCAGGGGAGGGCAACATTAGCCTAAATATTGCACTGGGATGGGTGAAGATCCTTGAGGTGTGCACTAAATAGAGGATACGTGCATGTTATAAAACAATAGCAACAGTGGACGTTTAGTGGCTCCAGTGGAGACTTCCGGAAACTGTGTCTGCCCAGTCTTCAGGGGTCCGGCTGCTGGTCGTTGTAATGCACGTTTTTGTGCAAGTTTACTATTTTTTTCTTTGCTATTTACAAACTCTGGGGCATATTATCAAGGGGGTTTATCTCCGCTTTTTTGGCTTTAAAAGCCAAGAAAGCGGAGATATAATTATCTCCCTATTACCTAGCTGTCGCTAACACCAGTTAGGGACAGCTAGTAGGAGATAGCGACCATCTTGGGCCCCGCTTTGCATGTCAGAGATATTTATCACTAATGACATGCAAAGTGGGCGTGCCAAGATGTTAGCGACTGGAAACAGTCGCTAACATCGCTATCTCCTATTACCAACTTTTGGAGATATTCTCGCTAAGCGCGAATATCTCCAAAAGCTAACACCTGCCCTGAGCAGTTCTTAGCCATGTTATCCAATGGGAGGTGGATAACATGGCTAAGAGCATTAGCTCGGTAATGCATGAATATCGTTGACTTTTCAGCGATATTCATGCATTGCGGCCGTTTTTTATCGCATTTGCGATAAACCTTGGTAATACCAAGGTTTATCTGCGATAAAAATCGCCGCAGTTCTGCGGTAAATTTTTGTCTCTAACCAAGCAATAGCGATAATTATCGCTATTGCTTGGTAATATGCCCCACCGAGTGTAGTTTTACGTGTAGTATCTTTATGAATGCAGGGACTGTCCTATCTTTTTATGCGCGGAGTTCTCTGTAGTCCTGAAGATACTTCACGTAAAACTGCACTCAGAGTTGGTGAATAGCAAAACATACTTACACCGAAAGTCTAGGTTCACTTTTGAGAATAAGGCTCTATGTTTGTACTCTAGCTATGCTCCCTTCTCTGCATTCCACAAACCGAGAAAATGGCAAAAAAGCAAGAAACATTAGCAGCATTTGAACAAAGAAAATTCTATAAAGACGTTGAGCGTTAAACGTTTGCTTTAATATGTGTTAATAGTTTAATGTGAACAAAATCAGAGAGAAATGTTTTTTTACCATAAGTATTTGCAACTTAAAAAAAACAGCGTTTCCTCTCCGTTTTATGCCTCCTATAAAATGAAGAAAAACATGGTTTTTTAACAAAATCCAGGGATTTTCTAGTTATGGGGAAAATGTGACTTTACTAGTTGTGGTCCCACAGTGGCTGTTCCACGGCTACCACCTTCAAAGGCTAGTGTGTTTATTGGCATCCCCAATGTCTACCTCCACCACAGAATCCCTCACCACCTCCCTTTAACGGTGCCCAAGTCTCCATTACCACTCTCTCTCAGATGCATATATAGCACCACTCATACCAATGTAGGATGTCCGAGCACTTTGCATCACACACACGTTAGAGAGAGACAATCATTCATAGGTTTATAATTCAGTAAATAGGAAATGTTATTATGTTACATACAACTGAGAACTACAAGGTGTAGGAGTCCCATGTCATCAAGACTGGTAGGTAGTATAGTTTAATAGTGCTTGCTGCAGGGAACCACAAACTCAGAATTTAAAAAGGAGCACCATGCTTGTGGAATTTCTCTAATAATAAGAAAATATTTCTGCCCAAATGAACCCTTTTTGCAACATTAATCTCTGCTCAAATTTATACTGTGCAGTTTGAATGCAGTTATTTGACAAAAGTTAACTGCTCTAGAATTTTAAATTATACATGGCAAGCAATAAATAGATGTCTCTTTTATAGGCAGTGACCCAGTAACCTATTAACATTCTATGCACTTTGTAATCTGCAGGGTACATGTTTTTTTCAACAGGTGTATTAACCCTCTGCCCTACTATAGTGAGTCATCATCATCAAAATTACTTTATTAGATTAATACAAGTTAATCATAAAAGTATGTATACATCACTGTTAAAAATGTTAAAAGAAGCAATTCATTAGTATCAGTCAATAAATGATTTCCTGGATTTGAGACACACCCATAAAAAAAGAGGCAACACTGTAACAGGTTAGCGGATCAGGCAGCATACGTAAAAAATACAGAGCGAAACGACATTGGCCTTACGTAGAAGAAGAATTAAAAACCTTTTCCGTCGGTTACAATAAAATTTACCGAATAAAAAGATGTGCAAATCAGACTGTCATGAAGTGTCATCACATGGGCAACACGGCAGATCGTTCGAAGAAAAGATACCAGCAGGGTGGCCCAACATGCAAGGGATATAATTGAGCCGAAACCTTAGCTAAATAAACCTGTGCCGTGGAATTGTTACAAAGTCCAGATAGGGGGATATCCCCCTCAACCTGCAATGGCCCTTTAATATATTCTCTAACAGTAGGTTTATTACCCTGTACATTCAATCTCCCTTCTTTAGCAGCGATCATAAAACAGGACTTTGGTACTTGTTTCGAGACAGAGCCACATTTTTCTGGCGATTCAAATAAGCTACCTAAATCAAGAGTGTATAAAGTATCTTTCACATACTTTAGCCATAAAATGTTCTCCTTATACTCAAGAGACAGGCAATCCTGTATTATTTGTTGGGTCAATGACACTGTGTCTCTACGCCAAACTATAGTGAGTCAAAACCCCAATTAAACAAAATGTCAATCTCTCTTCAGGAAGAACATTAATCACAGGAGTTATTCTGACATTAGTTGCCTGGAAATTGCTAGAGGAAACAAACGCGGCAGCAGGTGCTTTATAATAATAATAAACTTGCAAACATGGTGCTCCCCTGGAAATCAACAACCGATGCGGTGGTACTGGTTGCACCGCCCTAGATTTGGCCCTGGCTTTACATGAGCACCAGTTAAGACAAATTCATTTTTTTTGGTAGGCATGGGGAGATTAAGTGATTTGTCCTGAATCAGAAGAAGCTGAGCCAACACTGAGGCTACAATCTGGCTCCTCAGGTCCAAAGTCTGCAGCCCTGGCCGTAAGGCCACAACCTCTCTCCTTTGTAATTTGAGGCATTATATTTGCTTGGTCAGTTCTCCGGGGCCTGTGTGACTCAAAGGTGGTTAGGCAGTCCTTCAATTTCTATTGACCTTCGAAACCCAGGAACCAGTTACGTCTGTGGGCTTACTGGTGGCAGCAACGACAAAATGTAAAGGCGTGCAGTTGCAGGCTATCGTGCCATACTTTGTCTAGAACAGACAGCGCATGTATTGCACACAATAAAAAAAGTGCCCAAGCATTGTTATCTATACTACTATTATAAAGAGAGAACTGTGTCTTTTGAGACGGGTAAACTCGAAAATGTACACCACCAATCACAACACCCAATACAGTGTTGGAAAGGGGAGGTCCAGGAGATGGACATAGGCTATATATATGGACACCATATACATTAAAAAGGGGGGGCACCCTCAGTGGTAAAGTAGTCCCTTGTGGGCGTTGGGCGTTAACATGTGAAAAGATGTGGGCGTTAACATTGTCCACAATGCGAGGAGATGTGGGCGTTAGATGTGGGCGTTAACATTGAGAGGGGCAAGATGTGGGCATTAACATCGTCCACGATGCGAGGAGATGTAGCTAAACCAAACAGTATTACAGCGTAATTGCAGTGCATCGTTCAAAGCCGCAATATTCACTCGCACACACATTCTTCCAACACCATTCACGCTCCATTCATTCTAACGCTCACAGTGCAGCGTATTTCAAAGGCGCAATATTCACTCGCACACACATCACTCGCACACACATTCACGCCTTCGGGGAGGCTGATACATTCACCTGGGCGTTACCGTTGCATGAAGGGTGGTAGGCTGACATCATGTACGGGGCGCGGCTTGGAAGCAACATTCGCGCGCTCGGGTCCTCGCATACACAAAGGGGCGCGGCTTTCACAGCCGACCAATCACGCCACATAACTCTCCAAACACATGCAGGGCTTGCGAGGATTCTTTTCAAAACGTTTTCACCATTAGTCAAGCTCCCGCTTTGTCACAGGGGGATGACCTCAATCAAAAGAGGCGCGGCTTTCACACAGTAGATAACAACGCCTTTCACATTACACGGCGTTTCAGGGCTTGAGCGAGTCAGCGTTCTTGCGTTCTGAAGCTGACAACATTGTCACACGGAGATGAGATAAATTAAAAAAGGCAGGCTTTCGCACGTTTTAGAGCTTAAGCGAGTCAACGTTCACCACTAAAACAATCACAGTACTTGCGTTCAGAAGCTGCAGAAACAGCAAGGGATTCACTCTCCGCTATGTGTGTTACCACTGTAACCCTCCCAGTAATTGCGGCGCTAAGGATAAGAGTAGAGTTCAGTGCTTAAAAAAGGTCCTAACAAACAAATAAACAGCACTTTGCAAGCTGGCACTATATCACAGTGTTCTGCACTGTAAACAAGATAAGCCACTTTCACAAGCAAGAATTTCACTCGGCAACATCACCAAGGAATAAATAAAATATTGTGTTGTC
The DNA here is from genome assembly GCF_964261635.1 of Lissotriton helveticus. Classification (NCBI taxonomy): domain Eukaryota; kingdom Metazoa; phylum Chordata; class Amphibia; order Caudata; family Salamandridae; genus Lissotriton; species Lissotriton helveticus. Next base: position 63,796,112 of record NC_136068.1, on the reverse strand, counting down.
ACAAGCAACAACATTCTCACAGGGGGGGGCAAGGACAAACAAGGAAACACGATTACCATTAACTCCGTTTACCACGAAATATTACTATGATTCTATATTTCTTCAGTAACAAGATTACACAATTTACTTTTTTGCCCCGGACAACGTCGGGACGGGCTGCTAGTTCTTAGAGAAAGAGAAATATATTTTTTTGTTTGTTTATTATCATTAGGGTAATATACTCAGTAACTTAAAAAAATAATATGGCACAATTATTACTATGAAGCTGTATTTGGTTTTTCATCATCTTTTGTTTGCCCTACAACAGAGAGCAAACAAGTTGGGCTATAGTTTTAAACATTTCAGATTGCTTCTCACAGGTCAGAACTCTAAGGCTACAGGTTTGGATCACTCCTTATGGTGGTGACTGCAAGAATGTGTGGCTGCTGAAGTTCTCTGATAGGTGAAAAGTTTTCTCACACATTGGCCACAAAAAAACAGGAATAAGGGATTTCCAACTAGCAGTGTTGTCCTCCAAGGATGACACTATAATGGATACCTTGGATGAGTCTTCTGGAAATGCATTTGGGTGTCACAAGAACTGTAAGTCATTTGGTTTAAGCAGATGACAAACTTTGCACTATATGGAATACTGAAAAGGTGATGAGACCGTCACCCACGCACTCATAACCAGCAGACTAGACTACGGAAACACCCTCAACGCCGGGATGAACAAGTCTCCGCTCTGCAAAGTCCAGACCATACAGAACACCGCAGCCAGACTCTTCCTCTGCATCCCTCGACATGAACACATCACCCAGCACCTGCCTAACCTCCACTGGCTCCCCATCGACAAAAGAGTAACTTTCAAGATACCTACCCAAGCCTACAAATGCCTCCACAACACCTGACCCCAACACCTCAATGAGAGAATCTCCTTCCACGTACCGAAGAGGAACCTCCGATCCGCCCACCTTGCCCTCGCTGAACCCCTGTGCATCCGCAGATCAAGAACGATGGAAGAACCTGCTCCTACATCATTGTCAAGACCTGGAACATGCTCCCAATCAACATCAGACTAGCCCCCAACCTACACATTTTCAGGAAGACCCTTAAGACAAGGCTCTTCGACTGACTGGAGCTGCTCCACCACCCAGCGCCTTGAGACACTCACGGGTGAGTAGCGTGCTTAAAAAACTCCCTGATTGATTGATTATTTGAGCCTGCTTGCAATAAGTCTAACTGCTGGCAGTCAGGCGGGGTAGCACCCTACCCCATCGTTCTTTTGCTCACCATGCCACCTTAGTTTGGATCTCAATGTATACAAATCAGTCTTGACCCTATTCCTCATGGGAACAGTTTTGTCTGAACTGCCAAGCCAGGCCCTCCCTGAACAGAATACAAGCAACCCAGGACCGGTTTTGCCCTAGTTATGGGCCCATCAACCAAGTATTGTCGTGTCGTTCCTAATAATACATAGGATCTGCACGTTTGTAAGTAATATAAAATAACTGCTTGGTGCCAAGACTGGTTCTGGGCAACCCCAAAGGATATGTCAGCCTATAGACCAGCTAGCTTACAGTGCCACCATAAGCCCCTGAACGTTACCAAGGAGCAAATAGTTTCTGGAAACCATCAAACATGACAACCCTGACACCACAGGGATCGTGGAAACGGGACTGTAGTTTTCTCTCAGTTGCTGTGTATCTCAGAAAGATACACAATAAACGTTGGGGATGTTTTCAATGAACATTTATTGAACGAGCGTCATTTTAGTATAAAACATATGTGTTGCAACAATCAATACCCAGAAGCTGACGTAAGAGATTACAAGCTCCAACAGAGTAATTAGGAGGTAGAATTCTACCATGGTGCTACAACAGTAATTATCAATCAATCAATCAATCAAGGCATTTGTATAGCGCGCTACTTGCCTGGAGGGTCTCAAGGCGCTTGGGGGGGGTCCGCTACTGCTCGAACAGCCAGGTCTTGAGTTGCTTCCTGAAGGAGAGGTGGTCTTGGGTCAGGCGGAGGTGGATGGGGAGGGAGTTCCACGTCTTGGCCGCCAGGTAGGAGAAGGATCTTCCTCCCGTTTTGGCTCTTCGGATGCGGGGAACGGCGGCGAGGGCGTGGCTGGCCGATCGTAGCTGGCGGGTTGGAGTGTAGAAGGTCAGGCGGTCGTTGAGGTATCTGGGGCCTTGGTTGTGAATAAATTTGTGTGCGTGGGTGAGGAGTCGGAATGTGATTCTCTTGCTGACGGGGAGCCAGTGCAGGTCTCTCAGGTGTCCGGAGATGTGGCCGTGTCGGGGGATGTCCAGGATGAGTCGTGCTGAGGCGTTCTGAATGCGCTGGAGTCTTTTCTGAAGTTTGGCTGTGGTTCCGGCGTAGAGGGAGTTCCCGTAGTCCAGTCGGCTGGTGACGAGCGCCTTGGTGACTGTCTTCCTGGTTTCGGTGGGGATCCACCGGAAGATCTTACGAAGCATGGTTAGGATGTTGAAGCAAGACGAGGAGACAGCGTTGACTTGTCTGGTCATCGAGAGGGAGGAGTCCAGGATGAATCCCAGGTTGCGTGCGTGGTCCGTTGGTATGGGTGCGCTGCCCAGGGCAGGGGGCCACCAGGAGTCGTCCCAGGCGGAGGGTGATGATCCCAGGATGAGGACTTCCGTCTTATCTGAGTTCAGTTTCAGGCGGCTGTTCATCATCCACTCGGCTACGTCTTTCATCCCTTCGTGTAGGTTGGTTCTGGCGGTTGCTGGGTCGTTGGTGAGGGAGAGGATCAGCTGGGTGTCATCGGCGTAGGAGATGATGTTGAGGTTGTGTTGGCGTGCGATGGCCGCGAGGGGGCTCATGTAGATGTTGAACAGCGTGGGGCTGAGCGATGATCCTTGTGGTACGCCGCAGATGACTTCGGTGGCCTCTGATCTGAACGGGGGGAGGCGGACTCTCTGGGTTCTTCCGGCGAGGAAGGAGATGATCCACTCCAGTGCCTTCTCCTGGATTCCGATGTTGCTGAGGCGTTGCACTAGGGTGCGGTGGCAGACCGTGTCGAACGCCGCGGAGAGGTCCAGAAGGATGATTGCCGCTGTTTTCCCATTGTCGAGCAGGGCCCGGATGTCGTCTGTGGCTGCGATGAGGGCGGTCTCGGTGCTGTGTTTGGCTCTGAAACCGGACTGCGAGTGGTCGAGGGATCCATTCGTCTCGAGGAAGGCGGCCAGCTGTCTGTTGACGGTCTTCTCGATGACTTTGGCTGGAAACGGAAGGAGCGAGATGGGGCGGTAGTTTTTGAGGTCGGTGGGGTCCGTTGATGGTTTCTTCAGTAGGGCACTGAGTTTGGCGTGCTTCCAGCTCTCTGGGAAGGTGGCGGTGTCGAAGGAGGTGTTGATGATGCCCCGGAGATGGGGTGCGATGATGGAGTCGGCTTTGTTGAAGACGTGGTGAGGGCAGGGGTCGGTTGGTGATCCGGCGTGGATGGAGTTCATTGTGCGGATGGTTTCTTCGGTGTTGATCGGGGTCCAGGCGCGGAGGGTGGTGGTGGGGGGCGTTGGTGTGGTCGTAGAGTGCGTCGACTGTGTGCTGAAACTGTTGTGTATATCTGCGATGTTGCTGTGGAAGAACGAGGCGAGCGAATTGCAGAGGTCTTGCGATGGGGTGATGTCGTTGTTTCCGGTGCTAGGGTTCGAGAGCTCTTTGACGATGTTGAAGAGTTCCTTGCTGTTGTGGGCGTTGTTGTCTAGTCGTTCCTTGAATGCGGTTTTCTTGGTGGTGTGGATCAGCTGGTGGTGTTTTCGAGTGGCGAGCTTGAGGGTGGTCATGTTGTCTGGTGTCGGGTCTCTGCGCCAGGCTTTCTCAAGCGCTCGGCAGTTCTTCTTAGAGCTCTTGAGTTCGTCAGTGAACAATGATGCTTTCTTGTTGCCGGGTCTGATGGGGGGGGGTCTTCAGTGGAGCGAGGTCATCTGCGCATTTGCTGATCAACCTTGAGAGGTTGATGGCGGCTTGGTTTACATGCAAGCATATATACAAAACAGTAATCCAGCATACTCCTACTATACAGACCCTATCTGAGTGTACCTAAATGTACCTAGCATGTATGTGGGTCAGCCGCGGCCGGTATTTGGAGTACCGGCCGAGCGGTGATGTGAGGAGGGGGAGGGGGAGGGGCAGGGTGGGGGGTAGTAATGTGTGGTTTACGGACTTTAAGAGGTAAGTAAACATATAAATAACTAAAATGAATTTCGTTGAGCGCACTGCATCGCATTTGGTGATGCAGTGCACGCAACGAAATTCGATTTATTTAATTATATCTTTACTTACCTGTTTAAGTCCGTAATCCATACATTACTACCCCCCGCCCTGCCCCTCCCCCTCCCCATGTCACCGCCCGGCCGGTACTCCCACTACCGGCCGAGGCTGATGTGGGTGTAATACTAAGAATCCCTAGGAAAGAGTCAACCCCATTACCTGATGGGAGAGAATGAAGGACCCCGTCTTTGTCGCGAGTTGGACACCCCACTAGGAATGTCAGACCGCTACGTGTTGAAGCTTCTGCAGGCTGGGACCTCAGTGTCTGTCAGCATGGAAGCGTCTCCTCTGTCCTTCTAGTGAATGTATGGTTCTTTTATACCATAAAGATAGGCTAAGGGTTCCTAACACAATCAATATATTGTGAGTCTGATTATGTAAATGAGTCTAAATCAACACCTGCAGTTAAGTGGTTCTTTTGACGTAGGATGAAGATGACCATGACCTTTATACAGAGTAGGGTAATCTAGTTATGTACGTCACGTGCCATGGACTTTTTGAAGAATCCTCAAATATAATAAATTAGGCTAGTTTCAAGGAAACTAATCAACATTTATTCAGCACATAACTAGGGTAAAAGGTCATTGCTAGAACCTTTATGCAGAACAAGGTTGGACAAATGTAGGAGAAAGGTCAATTACTACTTAGGCCTAGTTTAGGCTACATTGCAGAATTGTTTGGTTCCAGTGACACGGTGAGCATGGGACTCAAGTCTATGCATATTCATGCCACATAAGGCGGCACATGAAACACCCAAAGCGGGATGTGAGACTATTTGCAATCAGTCTAACCACTTGTAATTCCTTAGGATAGCGATTCAACCCATCATTCTTTTGCTCACCATGTCACCTCACTTTGGACCCAGCCATATACAAATCCGTCATTGACCCTGTTCCTCATGCGAACAGTCCAGTCTGAAATGCCAAGCCAGGCCCTTCCAGATCCGGAACACAAGCACCCCAGGACTAGTTTCATCCTTGTTATGGACTCATCAGCTGGGTACAGCTTGGTTCCAGTGACACAGTGAGCATGGGACTCACATCTTTGCACTATCACCACAAACATGTTTGGGAGAAGAACCAAGACAATGGAAGTGAGATAACCACTTTCAGAGCCAAAGGTAGGGTTGCTGCGAGGATTGAAAAACACAAGGCTGGGCTAAGGATTGGGTGCTGGAGGGCAAGCTGGTTGTAAGGTGGTTCTGAGCAGAGGCTGAAGTTCAACCAGCCTTGTCAAGGGCCAGTGTTCTCCCTTGGGTGATAATTGTCAAATTCAGACCTTTGTGATTAGTTCTGTAGATGAAGGACTCATAACTCTACTGGAATGTTAGCTATGGTGGGTACGGCTGGAGAGGTCCGACTGACAGCTTCCTGGGCTATGGTCATATCATGGACTTGAAGAGTTGAGGCAGTCACATTGTTTGGACAGCAAGGTGGGCTTGCCTTTCTGTTAGACTTACTTTTAGATCTTAATGTTGTCGTTAGGAGGACACGGAAACCACAAATTTCCTTCCTCTTTGAAAGTGACAAACATGTCAAAAACTGTGGTCTATATCAACAAAGGAAAGAGAGGGGGGTACCAGGAGCTAGTTAATGGTCCAGTATCCGTGCTCCATATTAACAATGAATGCAAATACTCTGCATGCACTTAATCACCCTCCACATAGGACTCTCCACACACACCCGCATGCACCATACGGCAGTTCTCAAAAGATCTTTGTAAAGTGATCCTTCGGGGGACCCGTAGGGCATTGCAGCGCCGACCCGACGAGGAGCAACTGCCCGATGATGAAGCACATGGTCAGACTGATTTGCATATTTTTATTGTTATTGTTATTGTAGGTTTTGTAGCGCGCTCAATTACTCAAGAGTATCCTGGCGCGTGGAGATGCAAAGAGGACAGAAAAATCTAAAGAAATTAAAATGGTAGTTTAAACAAATGAGTTTTGAGTGCTTTTTTAAAAAGATTAAAATCCTGAGTTGTGTGAAGTGATAGTGGCAGAGTGTTCCAGGCCGTAGCTGCCTTCACGGTGATGGACTGGCCACCAAGACGAGAACGGTTAAAGTGGGGAACCACCAACAGATGTTGAGAAGTGGAAAGTTAAGGACGGCCTGGCAAATACCAAGCAAAACGCGTCCTCAGGTACGCAGGTCCTTGATCGTGGATGGCTCTGTGCGCAAGGGTGAGAGATTTAAACACAACCCTTTGTTTGACAGGGAGCCAATGTAAACTGCGCAAGTGCACATGAACACTAGACTGCCTAGAGATATTAAAAAGTAGTCTGGCCATTGCATTTTTTATAACCTGAATGCGGTTGGTAAGGTAGGCAGGAATACCAGAGTAAAGGGCATTAGAATAGTCAAGACGAGAAAGTATAAGGGGCTCTGCCACCGATTCTTTGGAAGCTCTAGGCAGCAGGGGAAAGAACCTGCGGAGAGATTTAAGAGTGCCAAAGCATCCGCTTGTGAGTTTTTTAATGTGCTCCACAAATTTAAGATCTTCTCCGAACCAGACTCCTAGGTTCTTGGCTAATTTGCCAGTCGCACTCGGGAAAGGAACATCCGGTGGCCATAAGGACTCTCTAAAATTGGGGGGGAACTGCCCATAGAGAAGGATTTCAGACTTGTTTTCATTACGTTTTAATTGGGCCAAAGCAAGCCAGGAGAAGGAGAGGCAATGCTGGACAGCCGAAGTGTCCGGATCCCCGCCCGACCAGGTAAACAGCAGCTGTGTATCGTCGGCATAAGCTATTATTTTTGCCCCAAGTTTCTCAGCCAAAAATACAAGGGGGATCAAATAAATGTTCAACAGCAATGGGCTTAATGTAGACCCCTGAGGTACCCCTGTAGAAAGCAGTTTGCCCGAAGAAGCATAGAGGGGCGTCCACACCTGCTCGGTTCGATTGGTCAAAAACGAAGTCAGCCACTCTAAAGCAGACCCAGCAATGCCGATGGATGCCAATCACGAGAGCAGCTGCTGATGTGGCACCGTGTCAAAGGCGGCAGAGAGGTCCAACATAATCAGAGCTGCTCTGCCGCCTCCGTCCAGGCACTCCCTTATAGCTTTGCAGATCTCAACCAAAGCGGACTCGGTGCTATAGGCGGCATGGACCCAGACTGTGCAGGATGGAGTGCATGTGAATCTTCAACAAACGCATCCAGCTGGCGAAATGCAATTTTTTCAGTGACTTTGGCCAGCACTGGCAGCATAGAGATGGGGCGATAGTTGGCCAGAGTATTAGAATTAAGCCCTGATGTCTTGAGAAGTGGCACCAGTTTACCCTGTTTCCAACAGTCAGGGACAGTGGCCATCCTAAACGAGAGGCCAATGATCTCTGCGGCCTCGGGAACAGACTACCTCAGCTACACCACCCAAAATACGGGCTGGACAAGGATCAGTGGGGGAACCGGATTTCATGGATTTAAGGACAGCTAAAGTAGTTGCCTCGGTGGGAGGGGAAAAAGCGTAAAAAGCGGGGGAAATAGGGGGGCAAAGATCAGGGGCACACATATCCTGGTTACTATGATCCGTGTAAATCACACCCAGACTGAATTCCCACAATTTTAAAACAAGCATTGGAAATGCAATAGGTCTGCCATTAGAAAAGTTGGAGCTATCGTTTTTGTAAATGACAATTTTTTTTAATGTGTTGGTCTTGAAAATAGCAAAATTAATAGCTTTATCATTTACAATGCCAATACTTTAAACTTTTTCAAATGTGACACCTATAGCATTTGTCCGGGTAAGGCACATTAGTCAAAACGGAGGCACATGAAATACATTATTCAAGCTGTAATGAAAGACAAGCTCTTGGCATTGCTGTGGAGAGGGGGGAAAGGGGGAGGAGAAACGAGAGACACGGCCTGGCGGTCGTGAAAGTGAAAGTATGGCCGGCTGGCCATGAATAATTAGGGGAGGAGAAATGCCTGAAGCAGAGCTCACAGCTTCAGATGCCTGTGGGAGGAGGACAAGCTCTTGGCATTGCTGTGGGGAGGGGCGAAGGGGGGAGGAGAAACGAGAGACACGGCCTGGCGGCCGTGAAAGTGACATGCCGGTTGGCAGAGCTTTCGTACAACGCTAAAACAACAAGAGATAAATAGGTGAACATGCAGATAGACATGCACTTACCCAAAAGTCCATATACTACAGATATGCTGTGGAGTATGATTAAAACCAGTTGCAAAGCCAATAGGTCTCGAAGGCGAGACCTATTGGCTTGGCCAACACTTATTTTCTCCAAAGGTCTCTCCCAAGTGTGTATGTAGGGTTGCCACCTGAACGTCTTTTTAACTGAAATTACCAGAATTTCATGCTCAGGGTGGTAAAAATAAAAGAAATCACCAAAACGTTCCCCTTCTCAGCCTTTAAACAAGCTAATTCAATGGGAAATCACTTTAAATTGTTCCAGAACTGCCTAAATGAACCCTGCCCAATAATTAATCATACAGGAAAAACAGTAAAAATAGAGGGTTTTACATAAATTTCTATTCAGGTATAATGTCCCTGAGACATGAACAAATGATCGATATTATCCTCCTGAAAAGGTGGCAACCCTACGTGGAGATGATTAAACTAGGTTTGTTCCAGGAGTAACAAAGTCAATGAACCGGACAAAAAAAACACAGCCTAAAAAAGATACGATTCCAATCCAACGCAGTTTACAGCAATATTAGCATGCAGCATATGCTAGGCGCAATTCAATGTACATGGCTCACTCCGTTCTATGATCACTTGAACTAACCCTACAAGTTATCCCTATGTTACAAGTGCTAGAGCTGACAAGCTGCTTTACAATGAAAACCATACAGGAGAAAAGGCTGATGGGTTTGTTATAACTATTACATTTAGCAACAGTTCATTCACTTTGACGGCTGAGGGTTTAGCATGTTTAACATCACGAGTCTTCGGAGCGTTGCGTTTTTCTTGGCAGACATGTTTTGAGGGGTATTCTACAAGTCTGCTGTGATAAAAGCGCCATCTTAGTGAGGGTACGCAACCCCAGTAACAAGCAATTATAGACAGGAAGAGTTGTTGGCACAAGCCCTGGTCCGGAAAAAACAAGCCAGATTAGGCTACAAACGCTTACGGAACAAACCTCAACGGTTACTGCAGGAAAAACAATGTTCCCATGACACACGTTAGAACGCAACCCATGTCGCTATTCTGAATCTATTATAGGTGGCAACAACCCAAAGACTCTACAATAAGTACATGGCGTCGAGGTAGCACCATCCTTTTTACAAATTTAAATTAAATGCATGCGGGTTTCTAGGACACGCCGAAAAAAAAGAGTACAGCTGTAGAATGGCCATGGAAAAATAAACGTGCAATTTCTTGTTTTTAAGAACTGGGTGTATGTACATTGAAGGAATCCATTCTTTTCTTCACCAGGCGTATTACGTTATACTAAACGGAATAAGGAGTGTGTTCCACAGAGCCTTGTCTAAGAAAAAAATATAACAAGTCGGGCAGCACAACAGGGGCAGAAAAAATAAAAAGCGGCCGCGAAATGAAAGTAAAAAACGCGGCCGCGAAATGAAAGGCTTTGATGCAGCAAGGGGCGGAGCGGATACCTTTGAAGAGCTGCTGGAGGCACCAAGCTGGGGAACAGATGGCTGGCTTTGATGTGCACGCGCTTTTTATGTCAATGCGCTTGCGCATTGAGCTTGCTTTTCACGGGCACTGCATGGAATCGCCCGATGGTTAAGCTCTGGATAAGCCCCTATATTCTCGCAAGCTCAATGCGCAATCGCATTGACAGGCGAGACCTAAAAAAGCCATTAGTAAGTAGTATGAAAGGTTATAGACTGCATCCTTGGAAGGTGTTTTTTTTAATCTTTATTAGAACCATGTCTTCTGTGAATCCTGGGCATTATGCCAGAATTAGAGCTGACCGGATCTGTGTTCAAGATCAGTGTGCAACATAAAATGTAGCACGGATCTACATTGAAAGTTGCATCAAGTAAACATATAACCTCATTCATTTCACCTTTCGTCCAATCCTGCCGTTCCCTCTACAGTCATTTACCAGCACACATTCAAAGGTGCAATCATCTGTGATGGAATTGTATGCAGGGTGCCAGAACATAACACCTGGAGTCCAGCCACATGCGTCAGTATACTTGCTTTTATGTCCGATTTTCACTAGAATGGCCCTGTTAAGACACCAAAATATTTCTAAGTTTGGTCCTTTTTCCTTTTTCAGGTTAGTGTGGCCATTTTCTCTGCAGGTGATGTGTTGTAGATTTTCACTTAGACTTGTCACACCTACTGTCACTGCCATAATGTGCCTTCTTGTCCAAGAGAAAGCAACACTGCACTTGGAGTTGCCAACAATGGTTGGCAAAGAATATTGAATTTATCAAGAAACTGAGCTCTGAGTGAATTCGGCACATTTCTTATGTGAATATTACAGCAACAACTTAATGTTGACAGAGAAAAACATCAAGAACTAGTCACACAAGAGATTAATAGTACTTGTCTGCTTTGTAGGCCTAAGAAGCTGATGTCACAGTTATTGCAACAGCCACATAATGCAGGCTGGCATAAAGCAATGAAATATGAGACCGAACCAAATTAAACAAAACCGAAAAGCAGAGTGCATGTGTCTAGAACTACCCAAGACATGCAGAAGAAAAAAAAAACTAAAAGGTGATGGACCAACTTCTTTTTGATAATCTTCTAGACTTTTGGCTATTCATCGAAGGCTGTAAGGACCAGGGACAAAAAGCAGGAGTTTAAAGGGCATTAATGAGTGGGAAAGACTATTCTAAAATGGAGCCGGATATGCAGAGAAGGTCCCTAGTCCTCATGTTTAGCAGCTCCAATGCGGCCGCTAATCAGATTCAGTATGAAAGTACCAACATAAAATCCTAACCATGTCTTGATAATGATACAGCCAAAAACCAGGAAGAAAGGGCACAAACGCACTGAAAGCCTTGTAATGCAACTCCAGTACAGATAGGGTGCTCTGATTTCCAAACAGCGAGTAAGTAAGTAAGTAATCTTTATTGCTTGATTAATTAAAATGTTAGCAGCTCACACAGCAGTATAAAAAGTACATATATAGCATAAATTCAGAATGTCATTAAAAACGTGGTGCCAATGTACAAAAAGCGAACGGTTGGTTAGTTAAAAATCCATAAAATATCATTGGGGTAAAAGTGTATAATTCGAGTGAAGGCTGTGGGAGAGTCCCGGTCTGGAGGCAACACGTGTGTCCGTAGATCTAATGGTCGATTGTTTAATCATGATCTGCTAGACTTTGTGTCGGTGAGCAGTGGGGTCGAGAAGTTACCGACTTGAGAGTCTTAAGCAAGGGCGACTGTGCTCAGGGTGCAGCGCAAAGTTTTGTTTGTGTAATTTTCATAAAGCGGACAAAACTGCACGTTAGTCTGGTATTGACCCCGTTAAAACATGCCTTCACTGCCTGTCTGCAAGACCGGATGTGCATTTTGTTTATGTGCGGTTTTAACAGCTCTCTCCTTTCCCGGTCTAGAGACTTGCATATACACAGAAGATGCAGCATATCTTCTTTGGTTTCGCCGCATAATCTGCATGATGTGGTTGCAAACGAGCGTTTCCAGGGGGGCATGTGGGGTTTGACAGGTAAAATGCCCATCCTCAATGTTAAGAAGCCTTCCTTTAGTGAGCCTGAGAAGCGAGTAGTCGTCCCAGGGTCACTGTTGGTATGAAAGAGTGTGAGCCGCCATAGATGAGTGTGCCAAAGTTTATTGTAAACTAATTATTGCACATGTTCAGGTCAGAACTCAAATGACTACAATATCCTTACGCATAAAGACTGCCAAGTTAATGCAGAGTGTGGGACATTTGCCATGCCTCCTGCCATTATTGGTAGGACGTTTTGTTTCTATCCGAGAATGTGTAATCAAGACACCCAGATTTAAACTCTACTTCAGAGAAAAAATTCAGTACCTTTACAACTCACTCAGACTTGAATGTGCGTCTCAGGTATGCTTTCATATACCCGAAGTAGTGATTGACCCACCAATATGTAGGAAAAGGAGCGAAACACACAGGCTCACGAGTCATTGGTTAAGCACATGCTTTTCCTAATGTTTTCCACATTTTACGATTCCTGCACGCAAAGTAGATCACAAAGCACAATACAAGGGTCAATTAAAGACCACGATGTTCTGCAGAATTAGCCTCAATGCTGGGTTTGGACAAACCTCTACTGACAGTGAGAACTCATGGTTCAGCTCCTATATTCAGGTATGTAGGGGTCAAAATAAGAAGTACCATTACTCACATATCGGCACTGCTACATGGTTAGGAGATGTAAAGGTTCACGAATGACCACATCACTACCCTTCCTCTCTTCAGAAGCACCTTAAGAACTGATGGAGGCCCCACTACTGAAAAACAGCTTTGTCACATAAGGTCTGGCGGAAAAGTGAGCAAGCACTTCACCAGTTTCATCCCGTTTTGGGACAATCGGCCGATTAAATTGTCACCAGCGCTTTATAGTCGAGTCGAGACCAACTTTTAGCCAGCAGGAAAATTCGATAACAGAAAAATAAATCTTGATTGGTGCTACTGAAGCACCCCAGATGGAAAAATCTGCCCAGTAAAAACATTACAAACATGTGGTCGGGATTGAGAGCACGTGCTACGGCGCTGTTCGAGAGTACAAAAATGGCAAAACCAGACAGAGGAATAAGCAAGGGGGTCTGCAGTTTTGCAAGGAATTCCGGGGACGAATTTAACCGGTTCGAACACATTTGGCAACCTAGTGCCTCGGAAAGCCAGAGGGACTGGTACATGGGCGTCCGCAGAAGTTTTTCCAGGGGGGGGGGAGGCAAAATGTTAACGTCATCACCATCCTACAACATGATGTGTGCCAGGTGGGACACAAGAAACACTGGGGTACAGGAGGAGCCATGGGGGGGCAGGAAGCAGGCCGCATATGATCTCATACACCATAGGGTTGTTGTGCCACAGCCATCTCTTTCTTTTGTGGCACCCCAAAATCCATACCTGCCCTGGTCACTAAAATTACCCCCTAGCACCCCAAAACCCATACCCACCCTGAACCCTAAAATTACCCCACCCCACCAAAACTCATACCCACCCTGAACCTTAAAATTGCCCCTGCCCCCCAAACTCATACCTGCCCTGAACCCTAAAATTACCCCCCTGGCACCCATAATCCATACCCATCCTGACCCCTAAAATTGTCTCCCTGGCACCCCAAAACTCATACCCACTGAACCCTAAAATTACCCCCCAGGCACCCCATAACCCATACCACCCTGACCCCTAAAATTGGCACCCTGGCACCCCAAAACCCATACCCGCCCTGAACCCAAAAATGTCCCCCCTTGCACCCCAAAACCCATACCCATCCTGAACCCTAAAATGATCCCCCTGGCACCCCAATCCCTAACCCACCGTGAACCTTAAAATTACTCCCTGGCACCTTAAAACCCACACCCACCCTGAACTCTCAAGTTACCCCTTGGCACCACAAAAGCTGAACACTACATTCTGATTGTGTATCGCGCCATCTCCCTGCTCAGGGAGGATCTGCTGGTCCAGATCGGCTCGCCCTGATCCGGTTCTGCTCACCCTTCTCTGGAGCTCTTCTGTCTGCCCTGTCCTTCTTCCGGACCCACCGAGCCTGCCTCTGTGCACACTGCCTGGACCTACTCTGTCTGGCCTGGTTCTTTCTCCTTTGGACCCGCTGTCTTCACTGGCAGAGTTAGAACACAGGTCTCACTTCTCTGACGCTGCTCTCCCTCACCCAGACCCCCCAGTCCCCCTCCACTTGCTCTCTCATCTTCCTTCCTCCCTACTTCTCAGTCTCTCTTTCCCCGCTGCTTCTCTCTCTCTTTCTCTCCCCCCTCTTCTTTCACTCTCACCCCCACCGTATCCGTCTCCCCGACCCCACCAAGTTTTCCTCTGTCCCCCCCTCTCTTCCTCCTCCTCATGTCGGTGATAGGGAGCCCGGCGCCCTCTCTGAAAATGCGAGCTGGAGGTGACGTTAAGTGTGAAAGCACCAAGGTGTGAACTGGGAAAAGAGGCGGGGAAGGGGTGGGTGGCAGGTAGAGGGTCGAAGGGGGCACTGGCTGTCATAGAGGTGAGACGGGGCGGGGAGCAGCCCGAGGACAAAAACAACACCAGAGCAAGAGGCAGACGCTACTCCTTTATTCAAATGTGACTATTCTTTCTGCTTAGTAATTTACCTAACAGCAACTGTTCTAGGCAGTCCATCACTATAATCCAATAATTATTTGAAAAGACTTTGCCTCAATCTTGTTATGCTGTCAGAGCGCGCTATAAAGTCTGAGGTCTCCTGGCGCTTCTGACTAAATTATAAGATGGAAGGGGGTGGCAGAGGGTACACAGAAGGATCTAGAAAAGAGCAGAGCCTCCAGGTGTTGTCTAGATGTGACGTGCGATGAGATGCACAGGAGTTCACCTAGGAGAGCGTGCCAAAGGGACGGTGCAGGAAAATGAAGCCCGCGTCTTGTCCTACTGAGCCCTGAAACACAGAGGATCTTCAGAATAGAACAGAGAGTGCGAGCTGGAGAGGAACCGTGACTGGAGCACCATGTGAAATGCATAGTGGCATGGGTGTCCGCAGGGGGCAGGGCCAGCTTTAGCGCTGGTGGCGCCCAGTGCGACAATTTTAGTTGGCGCCCCCAATGACCACCTCCACCACGGATTCTCTCACTAGCACCCTTTAACAGTGACCAAGACTCCATAACCACTCTTTCTCAGATACATTGAATTCGTTATATAGCGCTACTCATACCATTAAAGTACGTCAGAGCACTTTGCATCACACACACATTACACAGACAATCAATCATACTTGTGTAAATCAGTGTATAGGAAATGTTACACAAGTCAAAGGACAAAGGGGCATATTATCAAGGCCTACCGATATTTTTATCGCCATATTTGCGTCCGTTTTCGGATGAAATGCGACGATAAAAATATCGCTTTATTTACAAGAGCACGCTAACGCGTGTTCAAATGGATTAGCGCTGGTTTCAACATCGCATTGCCTTGCATCGCTAAGGAGATGCAAGGGAGCCGTGTCCCGTGAAACAACATGGGATATTATCACTAACCCTGATTCTCTCTATTTTCAAGTGAATCGCTAACACACATAGCGATATTATAACCAGCGCTAACCGGGTTTTTCGCTGCTTTGTAACACCTGCTATTTTCCTTTCTAAGCCATATCTATAATGGGGGATGGATTGTAATGCTGAGTCCACGTCTCCCATTATAGATTAGGTTTTCCCTAACGCGGTTTTCTATCGCTGGAATTTCGGCGATTTCGACTCTTTCTGCCGCGGTTGCCTGGATTTCTATCTAGAATCCGGGGATATGCGGCATTAATTTTTTGAACGCAACACACAGCCAGCGATAATTATTGCTGCCCGTTGATGATATGCCCCTAAAAGTGTAAGAGTCACATGTCATCCATACTGGTAGGCAGTATAGTTTAGGAGTGCTTGGTGTGGGAAGCACAAACTCAGAGTCGAAATAGAAAGAGCTTAGTTGGGAGTTTTCTTTAATAATAAGACTCCATTTCTACCCAAATTAACCCTTTTTGCAACATTAATCAATGTTCTGTACTTAGCAGAGTGTATGCACTTCTATGATGAAAGTTTATAGTTCACTATTCTATATTAGGACTTTAAGTTATTAATTGCAAATAAGAAAAGGATGGCTCTTTTAAAAGCAGTAACCTGCTGATGATCTATTTACATTAAATGCACTCTTTAATCTACTTGGTACTAGCAGAAGGCATATTAACCAATTGTACTACCTTCATATACATCAAAAACCTCAACTACACAAAACTCTGATCTCTGGCCAGGAAGAACATTAATCACAGGAGTTATCTTGACATTTTTGTGAGGCCCCTTAATTGCAGGAGGAAAGGAACGTGCAGCAGTTGCTTTTAAAATCATAATTAAGTTGTCAACACGGCGCCTCCAGGAAGCCAGCACCCAGTGTGATGGCACCGGTCACACCACCCTAGAGCCGGCCCTGGCAGGGGGCCAAGGAGGGGTGCTCCAGGGGGGGGGCAAGCGCCCCTCCTTGCCCCCCCTGCGGACGCCCATGGACTGATAGAGGTTGTCAGTCTGGTAACTGAGTATGATAATCTGTTGGCAAGCCTCCTCAGCTCTCTATAGGCCAGTTTTCCGAACAAACATCAAACAATGTGCAGCGACACAGCCCTCTGCGAAGAAGAATGCTGGGACTGCCACCGTGACAGGTGTTTTTATAAAATGATGTCCTTTCTTCGAAGAACTGACCTTAGCGAACCTGCTCTGAAACAATATATACATTCTTACAACAAACATATCACCCTTTCAGATCACAAATGTGTGCGAGCGATACTGTAATTTAAATAAACACCACATGCACTTCCTTGTACGCTGTATGGTGTGTGGTGCCAGGAATCTGACGTATGCTGTCAAGCGGTGAATAGGAGGTCACGGAGGAAGGAAAGCGAACCAACAAGAGAAAACGTCACATCGCAGGAAAATATTTTAGCAAGCCCCGCCCTCTTGACGTCCTGACCCCGACGGGCTGGTCCCTCGCGCTGAGCGCAGGTGTTTTGGCATCTTTATGTTGACAAATGTCTGGCTCTGGTGACCCCTCGCTCGCTGGAACCAAGATGTCGGAGCACAGCAGAGGGGAGGCAATCGCAGATTCAATTTCCTCTTGCTGTCCAAACTGAAATTCAATTCACATCTGAACACAAGCTAAACTGAGCTTCAAAAAAGACGAAAGACTTACCACAAAAAAATCTGGATCTTGAACCTCACATCCTTCAAGAACAAGCACGGAATAGAAACCTGTGGTGCGCGTGCACTACAGAGGAGCCGACGAGGGAATCGAAACCAGTGGTGTGCGCGCACCATAGGAGCGGGGGCAAGGGAGAGCGAAGACACGCCGAGACGAGGTAGGGGATGTGTGTGTATAAGCGCCGGGGGTTCTGTGTGTATGAGTGTGTGTGCGCACGGCGGCGGGGGCGGGGGGGAGGAGGTTCTCTATGTGTGTGTGTGTGTGCGTGTGTGTATGCGCGGCGGCGGCGGGGGGGTCTCTATGTGTGTGCGTGCATGTGTGTATGCTCGGCGGGGGGGTTCTGTATGTGTGTGTGAGTGCGTGTATGCGCGGCGGGGGCTCTGTATGTGTGTTGTGCATGTGTTGTGAAGAGTCTGCCGGAATCGGAGCGCGTGTTCACAAGCGCGACCTGATCCGATTCCGGCAGGCTGCGTGCGCGTGCCAGTCTCTTGTCTCCAAGTCTCGCTACTCCTTGAAAGCTGACACGATCGCAATAGTCTCGCTTTGCGACAGCAGGGGCTTTGCCCCTGCAATCGCAGGCACGAGACCTAAAAAAGAGGACAAATCCTCACACCATTGGGTGGAAGATGGAATCAGGGGTTGTTCAGCCTGAGGGGAAAGGAAGCTCTTTACAATAGAAAAAATCTCCTTGCTGTTGTTATTTGCCCTAGAAATCCTGTCTGCATAAAATTCCTTCTTTGATGTTTTTATAGAATCATAGTAAACCCTCTGAGCGGCGCGCAGGGCCTCCTTAGCAGAGGGACAATATCCGCGTCACCAACACCTCTCCAGCTTTTTACAGTCGAGCTTTAGTGCTTTCAGCGCCTGAGAAAACCAGGGCTTGGAAGGTGTGGTGCGCTTGTTAAGACCAGAGCCCTGTTTAGCTGAGGCCTGCACCCCCGAGCTGATCCAGGTGGCAAATTGCTGCACAGCAGCTGTAAGCCCGGGGCTAAGCACAGGACGACTCTGCTGAAGAACATTAGACAAAGCTGACACATTAATCTTCTGATGGCAAGTAGGCCAGGAGAACCTAATGAGTTTATGGTCCGACCATGAAAGAGTTAGGGGGTCAGAAATAGTCAAAGCAAAATTGGAACAAATTAGGTCCAAAAGATGACCACCCGAGTGTGTGGGTAATTTTAACCACTGGATCAGCTGGGCCAAACTGAAAGTTTCTAGTAAACTGAGCGCATCAGACAACTCCTTCATGTCAACATGAATATTGAAGTCGCCCAGAAGCAGAAACTTAGAAAACCTCAGTGCCCGGGGTACAATAACCTCTTCTAGAGCCTTAAGAAAAAAACCACAAGGGCCTGGGGGGCGGTAGATCAAAGTGCGGCCCAGAGTAAAGTGAGGTGTAAGAGCAAGGGAGAAGTGAAGAAATTCCCCATCTCCCAATTTGCTAGAAGACTCACTAGTGAAAGACCACGTGTCTCTGAAAACAACTACCACCCCTCCACCTCTCCCCATTGCACGGTCGGCTCCCATAATTTTGTCGCCCCGTGGAATAGCAAATTCAACCACAGGGGTGCAAGAGCTGTTGAACCACGTCTCTGTGATGAATAAGATGTCAAGATTGACATCCGATAGCAGCTCAAATATGTCAACAGCATGCTTCACCATGGAGCGGGAATTAAGTAATGAGGCCGATACCGTGTCTTTGATACTGTGTCTAGGAGCTGATAGAGGTGGGGTTGGGGGTAAAGTAAAGTTGAATTTATAGAGAGAGCATATTTTTTGGGCGCAGTCAGAGACCGCCCATGGTTGTGTACCTTTACAGACATTATGGTTAAGAGCCAAGAGCTCGCTCTGAGTATACCTCAATAAACCACCCACGGACAAAGGAAAAATGGCAGCCTGACCGGCACTAGACACGCCCGAGGCGCGGACGGGCGCTGACGGGCAGACCTTTGGCTTACCTTCGGTGCACCAGCGGCGCGCCCGCTGCGCCGACCGCAGCACGCTTGAAAGGGCATGGTCAATTTATGGATGCACGTCCCTCCCCCAGCTAGAACACTGCCACTGGTCTAGCAGGGGTCCGGGACTACACCCAAGATGGCCGCCCGCCCTCCACTCAAATGGCACAACAGCCGCGGTGGAACGGGGCAGGCAGGCACACCAGGTGACAGAGCACAACAGATCAGGTAAGCGTGTAGCCCCCAACGATAAAAACTAAGCAAAGCGGATTTTAAAGTATAAGTGGAAGCGCCTCTGTGCTTTCGTGAAAGAACGGTGATGGAATAAACCCAGATCTTTTGATTGGGTGCGAGTGTTTTTGATTGGTTCAGATGCTCCGTCCATCACCACCCCCTTTTGTACCGCTTTGTTCGCCATAAGTTGGCAGGGTATGCTCAGACGTGGGTCTCTTGCTCACTTTGCCACTGTATTCAAGCAAGCCTGGCTGAAGACGGCTGCAATGCCAGAAACCGGTCCTTGGAAGCTTGTTTCCGGTCCAGGGAAGGCATGGCTTGGCAGTTCGGGCTGGCCTGTTCCCATGAGGCACAGGGTCAGACTGATTTGACTATGGCCATGTCTGAACTGGGGTGGTAGAGTGGGCTAAAGAATGGGGATGGATTAAACCCAGATCTTTTGACTGGGTGTGAGTGTTTGATTGGTTCAGATGCTCCGTCCATCACCACCCCCTTTTGTACCACGATGATGAAGCATGACATCCTTCGGGGTGTGTGAGGGCAACAAGAGATGAGACTTGTTCTCTCCCATTTGAGTCCTAGACCTAGGACAACTCCCCTCCTTTCTTCTCTGTACTGACAGTGAGTTAGTGACTAACTGCACTACTCATGATTGGAACAGTGTCCCCCCCCTTTGGTTGCAAAAACTGTGGTCTACATTAGCAGTGCAGAGGCACTGGGATATGTCAGAAGGCATATAAGAGATTGATTTGCTGTCCCACAGCTTGTCTTATCAAATTGATGTTTCTGTCACATTTTCTTCAGTCTTTCACATGTGACCACTTTTTATACTTAACAGAATAAAAGGCTGCAGTTTCTCTCTACTCTACCAAACAACTTAAAATATACACAGTTTTTCATTTACATGGATTTTGCATCTATGGAAACTTTCTATGAGAAATGGCACATACGCAATATTTATTCTAATAACTGATGTCCTATTGTAAACATTCAACGCTTCTATGGAACAGTACATTATCGTGCGAGAGAAAATTGTCATGAGACTGGTTTTGTTTTGATATCCTATAGTAGTTGTTGATGCTCCACAGCTTCAGACACAGGTGAGAAACAAACATTCACAGAGAATCTGCCAATAAAACCTTGAAGGCTCAAGAGATATTTATTACAGCACAACGTTGAGGGCATGCCAGAATCCCAGTACGTAGGCAAAATTCAGGGTCCCAACAGGAGTCCGACAATCTGAGGATCACTGACTAAATATCGAGGGACAAAATATAGACTACCCAAAATATTGATGCCAAAATATCGACAGACAAAATATCGAATTCCTATCTACAAACAGGTAAGTACCAACATATTGAATCCAAAATATCGTTTAAAAATATATACTTTGTAAAA
Source organism: Lissotriton helveticus (assembly GCF_964261635.1). Lineage (NCBI taxonomy): Eukaryota > Metazoa > Chordata > Amphibia > Caudata > Salamandridae > Lissotriton > Lissotriton helveticus. The sequence continues at coordinate 63,775,449 of NC_136068.1, read as the reverse complement.
ATATCGATTTTCTTAAAACTAATGTAAAATTAAAAAAATATAAAAAATAAATAGCTAAAATATCCTAAAAATACTTGAATTACCTTAAAATTATTAAATAATTAATTTAACTTATAAAACAATATACAATCATATCTGTTAAAACATATATATATATTCTTACAAGGAAATCTTGCTTTTGCATATATATATATATATTCACTGAAAAAAACATAGGTTATAGACCATATATAGTTAGGAATTAGCATTTACAAAACCTTGAAAATTCACTGAAAAAACCATAGGTTATAGACCATATATAGTTAGGAATTAGCATTTACAAAACCTTATTTTACTCACACAAAACCATTGAAATTCGCATATATAGTTAGTTGCACTAACTATATATCGCGCACCCGCAATCCACTGCTGATCATGTCACATATTACATCATTCATGACATGGTCAGTGACATCACTGATGACATCTCAAATGACATCACTGATGACATCACTGATGACATCTCAAATGACATCACTGATGACATCACTGATGACATCTCAAATGACATCACTGATGACATCACTGATGACATCTCAAATGACATCACTGATGACATCACTGATGACATCTCATTTGACATTACTGATCACATCACTGATGACATCATTCATGTGATAATACGATGAACCTCTTCAGACTCTAATATAACCTTAGATACACTCAGTGTAAACAGACACTCACAGACTGTCACTCATCCATGGAGTTACTCACACACCTAGTCAGTCATGCAAAGAATCAATCACACCTCCATTTCCTCAACTATACAGTTATACACACCTTACTTATTCAAACATATACTAACACATATTTACTCTCTTATACAATCCCTGATACAAGTTCACAATGATCCATACAGCCACTCACACATTCACTGGCTCTTATGCACAGTTATTTATATATGTCAACTCTCACATGTACTGTGTTTTACATATGTACTTACTTTGACATGTAGCACTGAGATATCCATTCACTCACCAATACACTCATGCACACAGTCAACCACCCATACAGCTGTTTCCACATGCACTTTTGAACCCATACATCTAGTGAATCAACTGCTCACACATCTATGCACAGAGTCATACACCTCCCAGCCACCCACACACACACTCAGTCTCCCATACAAATACTTGGGCAACCAATCAATAACCCATATAGTTACTCATATAGCTACTGATCAACACATTCAGCAGTTTACAGAACAACAGACATAATGATGCACAAATTAAGACAGTTTAGTCACTAACCCATGCACTCAGTGAGACACATTTAATCACTCACTCATACAGTCAGTCATGCACCTACTAAATCCTTCATCCAGACACTTATACATCCACTCATTCTTCAATATGTAAGACATATTTTAACTTTACAGAAACATACAGTCACTGGATGTTGTCATCAGTGATGTCATCAGTGATGTCATTTGAGATGTCATCAGTGATGTCATCAGTGATGTCACTGACCATGTCATGAATGATGTAATATGTGACATGATCAGCAGTGGATTGCGGGTGCGCGATATATAGTTAGTGCAACTAACTATATATGCGAATTTCAATGGTTTTGTGTGAGTAAAATAAGGTTTTGTAAATGCTAATTCCTAACTATATATGGTCTATAACCTATGGTTTTTTCAGTGAATTTTCAAGGTTTTGTAAATGCTAATTCCTAACTATATATGGTCTATAACCTATGGTTTTTTCAGTGAATTTCAATGGTTTTTTAATAGCAAATATCACAAGCTGTAAAATGTATTCTTCTTTTAAAGGAAAAATATATTTTATATGTATTTAATATAATTTTGTTATGTATATAAATTTTTTGAGGGAACGAATTTATCAACTATCATGCTGAAGAAGAGTGTGGGGAAAAAAACCAAAGAGGAGGACTAAGAGGAAAGAACAATCAGTTCAAAAATACAATTGCTATCCACACATTTACATTTAAATAACCCATATTAGAACATACAAAATATCTACAGAGGAGACGGTGTACATTGAATTTTAGACTCTTCATTGGTACCTACATGTTGGTACTTACATCACCCACACAACACAACAGCTCTATTCAGAGCTACCCTACCTCAAAGCACTCTAAAATATTATTTTAATATTTCCCTTGGTGTTCCCCTTGTTACGCTTTCCGGAACGCTACCCGGTGCGCAGACCGGGCGCTAACCGTGCGAAAATTTGAAAAAAAAAGGTGGTTTTTTTACATATATGGGCCTCCTCAGCCACCCTCAGAAAACCTAGGGGTCAGGATATGTCTCCCGTGCCCCCTTATACCCATTCCCAACATTGTTTATCCTCCATCTTGTGACTAAATTCGTCCGAAACACAACATGGCGGACTCCCGTTACGCTACCGGTGAGCTACCCGGTTCGCGTACCGGGTAGCGCTTCAACCGCCAAAAATCGAAAAAAATATATATATTTTTTTGCCCCGCGGGTCCCTTTAATAGCCCCCACATCAATCCTAGGGGGTCAGGAGGGGTCTACCTTGCCCCCTTTCATTCATTTCCCCCTTTGTTTATTTCCACCTCTTGTCTCTCGATCCTACCGAGAGACAAGATGGCGGCCGCTCCGGACTGTTTAGAAAGTTGACAGTCACCGGAGAGCCAATCCGCTTCTCCTCGCGAAGTTCCGTTACGCGTCTGGTACGCGAACCGGGGCGCTAACCGGGACGCTGTCACAGATATATATATTTTTTTGAACGTTAATTTCTCAAAATCCACTGGAGCACATATCTTGAGACCTAGCAAAGGCACATCGGGCAAACAGTCTCTACAATTTTACCAAGTTTCATAGAAATCCATTCAGCCGTTCGAGCTAAAAGTGAGTCCAACCGCCCTATGGAAAACTCAATGTTAAAAACACGTTTTGGGACCCCCCTTTTTTCTCGGCCCCTGCTTGACGAAACCCCCCCAAACGTTCACGGGACGCTCAGAAACATTATGTGCCATTTTCCTGAAAATTTCAGCCAATTCCGTCCATCAACGCCAAAGTTATTCAACATAGAATTTTCAGAAATCCCTATTCAAAAAAATCCTAACTATATATACCTACTGGCGACCGCCAGTAGGTAATATATATATATATATATATATATATATATATATATATATATATATATATATATATATATATATATATATATATATATATATATATATATATATATATATATATATATATATATATATATATATATATATATATATCAAAACAAAACCCTTTCAGGCATAGAGTGACTCATAAATTATGCAAAAAAGAAGGAGAGAACTCTGGGTAGGTCTCAGTTTAGGTGGAAAGCAGGTCCTGTTAGAGCACTCTCAACACCAGCGACACTCTAGATCTGCTCACCTCAAATGTCTGTTTTTCTATCAAAGTTTTTAAGCATAGGATTAGACAGTGCTATCCATGCCGAGATAGAAAATGACAAAGTCTTTCGCCATTTAAACAGCAAAGTTTTTAAGCATAGGACTAGTACAGTGCAGTCCTTGCCGAGCTGTCAAATAACAAAAGCCATTTATCACTCCAGGCACAATATTACAGCTTTGAATTGGTAAAATACCAACTCAAGCCAACCTGAAATGAATAAAAGCAACCCCTGACACAGTGTTTCGCTCTAATTAGAGCTCTTCAGAGAGGTATAGCTTTGTCCAGACACAAGGGAGCACCCAGTATTAAGTCAAAACAAAACCCTTTCAGGCATAGAGTGACGCATAAATTATGCAAAAAAGAAGGAGAGAACTCTGGGTAGGTCTCAGTTTAGGTGGAAAGCAGGTCCTGTTAGAGCACTCTCAACACCAGTGACACTCTAGATCTGCTCACCTCAAATGTCTGTTTTTCTATCAAAGTTTTTAAGCATAGGATTAGACAGTGCTATCCATGCCGAGATAGAAAATGACAAAGCCTTTCGCCATTTAAACAGCAAAGTCTTTAAGCATAGGACTAGTACAGTGCAGTCCTTGCCGAGCTGTCAAATAACAAAAGCCATTTATCACTCCAGGGACAATATTACAGCTTTAAATTGGTAAAATACCAACTCAAGCCAACCTGAAATGAATAAAAGCAACCCCTGACACAGTGTTTCGCTCTAATTAGAGCTCTTCGGAGAGGTATAGCTTTGTCCAGACACAAGGGAGCACCCAGTATTAAGTCAAAACAAGACCCTTTCAGGCATAGAGTGACGCATAAATTATGCAAAAAAGAAGGAGAGAACTCTGGGTAGGTCTCAGTTTAGGTGGAAAGCAGGTCCTGTTAGAGCACTCTCAACACCAGCGACACTCTAGATCTGCTCACCTCAAATGTCTGTTTTTCTATCAAAGTTTTTAAGCATAGGATTAGACAGTGCTATCCATGCCGAGATAGAAAATGACAAAGTCTTTCGCCATTTAAACAGCAAAGTCTTTAAGCATAGGACTAGTACAGTGCAGTCCTTGCCGAGCTGTCAAATAACAAAAGCCATTTATCACTCCAGGCACAATATTACAGCTTTGAATTGGTAAAATACCAACTCAAGCCAACCTGAAATGAATAAAAGCAACCCCTGACACAGTGTTTCGCTCTAATTAGAGCTCTTCAGAGAGGTATAGCTTTGTCCAGACACAAGGGAGCACCCAGTATTAAGTCAAAACAAAACCCTTTCAGGCATAGAGTGACGCATAAATTATGCAAAAAAGAAGGAGAGAACTCTGGGTAGGTCTCAGTTTAGGTGGAAAGCAGGTCCTGTTAGAGCACTCTCAACACCAGCGACACTCTAGAGCTGCTCACCTCAAATGTCTGTTTTTCTATCAAAGTTTTTAAGCATAGGATTAGACAGTGCTATCCATGCCGAGATAGAAAATGACAAAGTCTTTCGCCATTTAAACAGCAAAGTCTTTAAGCATAGGACTAGTACAGTGCAGTCTTTGCCGAGCTGTCAAATAACAAAAGCCATTTATGCCTGAAAGGGTTTTGTTTTGACTTAATGCTGGGTGCTCCCTTGTGTCTGGACAAAGCTATACCTCTCTGAAGAGCTCTAATTAGAGCGAAACACTGTGTCAGGGGTTGCTTTTATTCATTTCAGGTTGGCTTGAGTTGGTATTTTACCAATTCAAAGCTTTAATATTGTGCCTGGAGTGATAAATGGCTTTTGTTATTTGACAGCTCGGCAAGGACTGCACTGTACTAGTCCTATGCTTAAAGACTTTGCTGTTTAAATGGCGAAAGACTTTGTCATTTTCTATCTCGGCATGGATAGCACTGTCTAATCCTATGCTTAAAAACTTTGATAGAAAAACAGACATTTGAGGTGAGCAGATCTAGAGTGTCGCTGGTGTTGAGAGTGCTCTAACAGGACCTGCTTTCCACCTAAACTGAGACCTACCCAGAGTTCTCTCCTTCTTTTTTGCATATATATATATATATATATATATATATATATATATATATATATATATATATATATATATATATATATATATATATATATATCATATCTATGGCAAAATGAAACCCCTCATTTTGTTCCTTTTCAAATTAAATGTATTAAGTGTTACCACTTTATTCCAATCAAGATGACTTCAGGTGTGCCATACTTTTGTCATAAGTAAGACTGTTAGCGTTCTAGTTGTTCTTTAGAACACTCTGGCACATTCTGTCATTGGGCTATAGTTGGGCTACATCTGGCTGATATTTGGGCTACATTTGGGCTCTTTTGTCCCTGGTGGCCATCTTGGGAGACTGCATATCAGAATTTTTTTAATGAAATATAAGAGGATTTGAGAAGTCACTCAAAATGTGCCCTAATTTTTCTTTCTTCAGCACTAATCATAATTTCTATGGCAAAATGAACCCCCTCATTTTGTTCCTTTGCAAATTAAATGTTTTAAGTGTTAACACTTTATTCCAATCAAGATGACTTCAGGTGTGCCATACTTTTGTCATAAGTAAGACTGTTAGCGCTCTAGTTGTTCTTTAGAACACTCTGGGACATTCTGTCACTGGGCTATAGTTGGGCTACATCTGGCTGATATTTGGGCTACATTTTTTTTTGTCTTTGGTGGCCATCTTTGGGCTACATTGGGCTACATTTGGGCTCTACCATATATATAGCCCAATGTAGCCCAATATATATTTTTCAAAGTTAATTTTCGTAAAAACCACTGGAGCATATATCTTGAGACATAGCAAAGGCACATCGGGCTACCAGTCCCTACAATTTTGCCAAGTTTTGTGGAAATCCATTCAGCCGTTCGAGCTAAAAGTGAGTCCAACCGCCCTATGGAAAACTCAATGTTAAAAACACGTTTTGGGACCCCCCTTTTTTCTCGGCCCCCGCTTGACGAAACCACCCCAAACCTTCAGGGGACGCTCAGAAACAAAATGTGCCATTTTCCTGGAAATTTCAGCCAATTCCGTCCATCAACGCCAAAGTTATTCAACATAGAATTTTCAGAAATCCCTATTCAAAAAAATCCTAACTATATATACCTACTGGCGACTGCCAGTAGGTAATATATATATATATATATATCAGTTGGAGGAGTTTGAAACAAACACTGCAGAGCATGCGGCCTCTGATGAAAGAGTCTATCTCTGAAACGCGTCAGGCGAGGCATGCAGGAAGATTTTATTGTCTTTCATCTATGAGTGTCCCTGCGCTTTGAAAACTCCGGCTGGAGAGTGCATTCCGAGAAAGGCAACTTGTGAAACAGAATTTAAAACGGCCGGGCCAGGCCGGGGAGTGCACCTTTGCATGATTCATGGCAATTCCTGTGGCCTGAGAAGGTTTAGCGCTACGTTGGAACAGCAGGATATGCTTTATATTTGGGGACATTCCATGATGACTGAACATTTTGCTAAATAAAAGAAGGTATGCTGCTTACAAATTGAAAGTGTTCTTAAAGAGAACTCCAACTCCCGTGATGCAACACAACAAAATCCCGGATGGGCATGTTACTTAAAGAGGGGATAATCAGTTGGAGGAGTTTGAAACAAACACTGCAGAGCATGCGGCCTCTGATGAAAGAGTCTATCTCTGAAACGCGTCAGGCGAGGCATGCAGGAAGATTTTATTTGTCTTTCATCTATGAGTGTCCCTGCGCTTTGAAAACTCCGGCTGGAGAGTGCATTCCGAGAAAGACAACTTGTGAAACAGAATTTAAAACGGCCGGGCCAGGCCGGGGAGTGCACCTTTGCATGATTCATGGCAATTCCTGTGGCCTGAGAAGGTTTAGCGCTACGTTGGAACAGCAGGATATGCTTTATATTTGGGGACATTCCATGATGACTGAACATTTTGCTAAATAAAAGAAGGTATGCTGCTTACAAATTGAAAGTGTTCTGTGTTTCTGACCCACATGGGTTTAAAGAGAACTCCAACTCCCGTGATGCAACACAACAAAATCCCGGATGGGCATGTTACTTAAAGAGGGGATAATCAGTTGGAGGAGTTTGAAACAAACACTGCAGAGCATGCGGCCTCTGATGAAAGAGTCTATCTCTGAAACGCGTCAGGCGAGGCATGCAGGAAGATTTTATTTGTCTTTCATCTATGAGTGTCCCTGCGCTTTGAAAACTCCGGCTGGAGAGTGCATTCCGAGAAAGGCAACTTGTGAAACAGAATTTAAAACGGCCGGGCCAGGCCGGGGAGTGCACCTTTGCATGATTCATGGCAATTCCTGTGGCCTGAGAAGGTTTAGCGCTACGTTGGAACAGCAGGATATGCTTTATATTTGGGGACATTCCATGATGACTGAACATTTTGCTAAATAAAAGAAGGTATGCTGCTTACAAATTGAAAGTGTTCTGTGTTTCTGACCCACATGGGTTTAAAGAGAACTCCAACTCCCGTGATGCAACACAACAAAATCCCGGATGGGCATGTTACTTAAAGAGGGGATAATCAGTTGGAGGAGTTTGAAACAAACACTGCAGAGCATGCGGCCTCTGATGAAAGAGTCTATCTCTGAAACGCGTCAGGCGAGGCATGCAGGAAGATTTTATTTGTCTTTCATCTATGAGTGTCCCTGCGCTTTGAAAACTCCGGCTGGAGAGTGCATTCCGAGAAAGGCAACTTGTGAAACAGAATATATATATATGTATATATATATATATATTAACATAATATTAATAAAAAATACACTATATTATTACCATAGGATAGCAGGAGTGTAAAAATTACTATTCCCACTCCTGGAAGTGCAACAGTAGGGAACGCGTTGGATAGCGTAGGGGTAAAAATTACTATTCCCACTCCAAAGAGTGCAACAGTAGGGAAAGCGTTGGATAGCATAGGGGCTAAAAATTACTATTCCCACTCCAGAGAGTGCAACAGTAGGGAAAGCGTTGGATAGTGTAGGGGTAAAAATTACTATTCCCACTCCAGAGAGTGCAACAGTAGGGAAAGCGTTGGATAGCGTAGGGGTAACTATTACTATTCCCACTCCAGAGAGTGCAACAGTAGGGAAAGCGTTGGATAGCGTAGGGGTAAAAATTACTATTCCCACTCCAGTGAGTGCAACAGTAGGGAAAGCGTTGGATAGAGTAGGGGTAAAAATTACTATTCCCACACCAGAGAGTGCAACAGTAGGGAAGGCTTTGGATAGCGTAGGGGTAAAAATTACTATTCCCACTCCAGAGAGTGCAACAGTAGGGAAGGCGTTGGATAGCGTTGGGGTAAAAATTACTATTCCCACTCCAGAGAGTACAATAGTAGGGAAAGCGTTGGATAGCGTAGGGGTACAAATTACTATTCCCACTCCAGAGAGTGCAACAGTAGGGAAAGCATTGGATAGCGTAGGGGTAAAAATTACGATACCCACTGGAGAGAGTGCAACAGTAGGGAAAGCATTGTAAAGCGTAGGGGTAAAAATTACTATTCCCACTCCAGAGAGTGCAACAGTAGGGAAGGCATTGGATAGTGTAGGGGTAAAAATGGCTGTTCACACTCTAGAGAGTGCAACAGTAGGGAAAGCGTTGGATAGCGTAGGGGTAAAAATTACTATTCCCACTCCAGAGAGTGCATCAGTAGGGAAAGCGTTGGATAGCATAGGGGTAAATTTTACTATTCCGAATCTAGAGTGAAAATAAATTAATATAATTCACATAATTATCAATTAATCAATAAATAAAAATTAATTACCAATTAAGAATCAATTATTTACCAATTAAAAATTAATTAACAATTTATTTAAAATAAATACCAATAAACAAATTTACATATTTAATTAATTATAATTAAATTACTTCCCACCCTATTCCCCTATAAACCCACAAACCTCTACAGAAAATACATTAATATTATTCACATAATTATCAATTAATCATTTAATAAGCATTAATTATCAATTAAGAATTCATTAATTACCAATTAAAAATTACTTAACAATGTTTTCAAAATAAATACTAATAAAAAATTAACATATTTAATTAATTATAATTAAAATACTTCCCAGCCTAATCCCCTATAAACCCACAACCCGCCACAGAAATAAATTAATTACTTAAAATAAATTACAAAAAAATATACACTTTTCATACATATACTAACATACAAAACACTTATAAAAAATTGATATTATTAAAATTAGATATTTTTAACAACCTATATTATGTACTTCGATATTTTGACTGTCTATATTTTTAAAATCGATATTACATTAATTACCTTCAAAACTATATTTTTGATGTCTATTCTGTCCATTCGATATTTTGTCCATTCTATATTTTGGACTCGATATTTGTGTTACTCGATATTTTGGACTCGATATTTTGACCATACACCACAATCTAAATAGGTAATATCTCATTCTCTGTATTTCTCACTCTAAAGAGTTCTTTGAAAGCACCAGAGTTAGAGGATGAATAGTTCAAAGAAAGCAAGGAAAATATTTGAAGTGAAAACCTTATAAGTAGAGATTACTTCAGTGCAGCTGGAAGCAATTAATGCCCCATAATACAATAGTAACAGGGTTGATAATGCCTGCCTGACCCCTTGTGATAAAGTACCAAGAAAGGATAACTTGTGGAAGAATTACTTTGTTGTTAAGAAAGAGAGAGTTTAACATTACCATTAAAAAAAGGTTCTGGTTCATAAACATTTGAATAACTATTGGCATAAAAGATTCTTCTAAGAACAATCAATAACTACCTCTGGGTCTTTAGAGAATGAAGGTGGCAGGTCAGGGGAGGGCAACATTTGCCTAAATATTGCATTGCGATGGGTGAAGATCCTTGAGGTGTACACTAAATAGAGGATATGTGCATGTCATAAAACAATAGCGACAGTGGACGTTTAGTGGCTCCAGTGGAGACTTCTGGAAACTCTAACCAAGGTGTAAATTGTGTCTGCCAAGTCTTCAGGGGTCCGGATGATGTATTGGCAGGGCTGGGTCACTGTATTGCACTTTTTCGTGCAAGTTTACTATTTTTTCCCCCTACTATTTACATACTTCAAGTGTAGTATTTACGTGTAGTATCTTTATGACTGCTGGGTTCTCTGTAGTTCTGAAGGTACTACACGTAAAACTGCACTCAGAGTTGGTGAATAGCAAAAAATAGTATGCGTAGACCAAAAGGCTAGGTTTATTTTTGTGAATAAGGTCCTATTCTTTGCATTCTACCTGTGCTCCCTTCTCTGCATTCCACAAACCGAGAAAATGGCAAAAAAGCATGAAACATTAGCAGCATTTGAATAAAGAAAATTCTATAAACGTTGATCTTTTAACGCTTGCAATAATTTGTGTTAAGAGTTTAATGTCAACAAAATCGGAGAGAAATGTATTTTTGGCCATAAGTATTTGCAACTTAAAAATACTGTGTTTCTTAGGATTCCCCATCTCAGTTTTAGGCGTCCTATAAAATTAAGAAAAACATGTTTTTTTAACAAAATCCAGCGATTTCTTAGTTAATGTGGAACATGTGAGTTTACTAGTTGTGGTCCTTCATTGGCTGTTTCACGACAACCATCTTCAAAACCTATAGTGTGTACATTTTAGGAAAATGCTCTATTTTTTTGGGCAGATTTGTATAGCGCAAACTCTACCCAAAGGTATTGGAGCGCTTTACATGAGCACAAGTTATGACACATACATTTTTAGGTCAAGCCTGAGCCAGCGCGCAAGCGCGGCTCTGGTGATCTGCTGTAGGTAATGTACTGAGGAGAAACACGGCCCACATTTGTCACTGGCTCCATGTCTTTGTCCTTTGTAAATGCTGGCGTCAAATTCCTTAATAGTCTTGTTAGTCCCGCCTTAGTACGGCTTTGTCTTCATTTGTATCCTCCCATGGCTACTGGCCCCTTTACTTCGGTTCTTACACCGTAAGCACTATATTTTTTATTGTTTGTCCTGCTTGAGTCACGAGGACGTGCTTTTATTTACTTTCAGCGCGCTGTGCACGCTTTCACTTTCAAAGGTTGCGGGACAAATGCAACCGCTTGTTATAGCAGCAAACCATGATTCCATTTTGATGCGTGCCACCAGGGCTTTAAGTGGGAAAAAAAACTGGGGGTGCTCTAAAAGGGGCATGGCAAATTTCTTAAAGGGGTGTGGCCTATCCGAGTAGGGGCGTGGTCTAAATCAAGATAACTAGCATTGTGTGCTTAAGAAAATCATGAAGTCACATCCAACAAAGGATAATAAAATAGGCAAAAAAGTATATTTATTAAGTATAAGCCATAAAATACCAAACACTTTAAAAAAACAGGTATACATTATTTACATTACTAAGAAATCTACTGCAGGACTTCCCAAAACCCTTGAAGATATTCACTGTGTTTATTTTGCTGGGGTTTCTCACAACAATTTTCTTCAGCAGACCTTATGCCTTTTGCCAGCCAACTCTTTACATATAGCTTTGCGTCAAATGTTTCAAATGGAGGACCATTGAGTTTTACCCATAAGCATGAAGAAATGGTCTCTACAAGAAGAGAGGTCCTTGTTGGACTAGCAATTAAGTTCATTGTGCTGAAACCTCTCTCGCAATCCGCATTACTTGCTGCCAGGGTTTCCATGCAAACTACTAACTTTTTTAATGCTTCAGGGGTTTTCTTTCCACCGAAATCTTTGAAAAGTCTAAAAGCTTGGATAGTATCTCTTGCTGGCAGCTGAAACTCTGAACACAATTTCTGGATCTGTGTTTCCCCATAATGAATGCATTCATCACCAGAAGGCAAGGTGCCTGCATCTAGCACACTGAAGCTGGCTATAAGTTCTTTCTCAGAATCTGGGGCACATTATTTATTGATATTTACAGACAGACTTTGGTAAAACTGATTTGGATTAAGGGCAACAGTTACTTCTACCATGGAAAAGAGGAACATTCTTGAATTTGCCCTTGTCAACTGCTCTCTGAGCCGCGGAAGCAAACTCCCCTGGTGAGTCCTTCATTGCTCTTAATATACGTACTTGACTAACCAAAAGCCTGTGGGCATTAACAATTGTAATGTCCCTCCTATGTAAGGTGAGTGATAAGTCTTTGAGCTCTTAAAGTGCATCACACATTACCCCCAAATCTCTGATAAAAGAATAGGATGTAAGCTTCTTCAAGAGACCTTCATACTTACTCTGGTCTCTTATGGGTCTGGATGGGTCTTTAGAAGCATTCTCAAAATGTTTGCACAAGGCAGGGAAGCAGTTCCAAACAGCTTTCACAGATCTGTAACTGGATGCTATCCATTGAGTTTCAAGCATTTTCCCTATCTTCTGAAGCTGTACACATAGCTCGCTGTTGGCCAGATTTAGCTCTCTCTGGTTTTTTGGTGACATGCTGTATGTGGCATACAATGAGTCCATGAACATCTTGAAGTGATTACCCCGGCAACCTCATTAACTGTATCTGCCACAGCAAGTTCTAGTCTGTGAACCAAACAGTGCCATGTCAGTACAAGATTTGGAAATTCTGATTTCAGCAATGTTACTACTCCTCCTTTTTACCAAACATTATTGCTGCTCCATCTGAACATACTGCAATCAAGATATCATGTAGCAGACTTTTTGTGAGTCCAACTTGTTCGAAGCAGCTTAGGAGAGCTGTCTTTACGCCAAGAGCATTTGTTTCTGCCAGCTCCAGCAGGCCGAAATAGTTGGTCACTGGGGTACTTTCATTTCCAAAAATGCCACGGAGGTAGATGATTAAGATAGAAGCATTGCTAATAGAAGTGCTTTCGTCAATTAATACTGTGATCTTTGGTTTGTGTTGTCTGATATAACAGACCAATCTTTGTTGAATTTCTAGTGCAATGTGTTTTATTATTTCAGTTGCAGTCACATTGCTGTGCAAAACACAGCCCATTGCACTACCATTCTTTGCCTGAAGGCGAATTAGATCAGGGTGGTCATTGAAAGGGCGATCTTCTTTGGCAAGTAGTAGGCAGTGTCAAATACCCTGCATTTGCTCTCCATATGTTTTGGATTACATTTGTGTACGGTCACCACCAATGTATTTTCGAGCTGAGCTGTAAGAATGTCTTCAGCTGCCAAGTGACCAGCGCTCACCTTATGCTTCCTAATCTTCTTCGTGTGCTGTTTCTGCCTCGAAACTTTTCCGTCACCGGAAGGACCAACCTCGCCATCTGCCCACTCTTTACTTATGTGCATGCCCTGGGTGTTATTGTGCACTGAAAGACCTGTTGATTGAGCCTGTTTTCAGGAAGAACATCCAATGTTGCCTGACTCAAGATACAACCATTTATATTCCTATTGAAAGTAATACCACTGTTTAGTGTTCCAGCAGTAGGGATTTTGACGGTTTCTTTCTCTGGCACACGTTGAAGTCTTTTTAAAGGTGAACTGTCCTTGGCAGACTCTTGCTGAGTTTTACTAGCCTCATCACTAGTTGGTTGCACTGGACAAGACTCCACTGTAACACGCTGGCGCTTCAGTGACGGTAGGAAGTCAATCATTGAAGACTGCATAGACTTGCGCTTCAGAGCAGAAGCAGATAAGCCACTAGTAGCTATGGTCAAATTTAAAATTTCCTTCTTGAAGGCTGGACTTGTATATCTGAAAAAGAAAAGAAAATCTTCCTCTGCTGATTTCCTCGGCTGATTTTTGTTTCCAGGTGATAAGGCCTTACGTCACGCAACGAGAATATTAAGCCTCTTATCTGCAACAAAAATTGAATTGTGATCAACAATGTTTATTTGAAGTGTCGTTTGGCAGGCAGATGTTACTCTTCATTTTGTGCTGCTCCTGAAAGGATCTCTCATTGTGCAGTGGAACAAGAATAGACTTCTGCTTCGCTTCATAGAATATTAGCACAAAATAAATATGGATAAATACAGACAAAAAAGTGATTCGAATGGTGGCTTTAATACCACATATTGTTGTTGGGAGAAAATAAATGCCAATTCAAGACTGGAGCAAAGTTAACCATCACCAGAGAGAAATTCCACAGTAATCGGTGCAAATGTGCCCAAAGTTTGTTGAGCTGGCTTTAAGTGAGCACTTCCTTCCCATTTTTCTTTAATTATTCTCTTATTCTCTTATTACACACTTAAGGGAAACTGTCCAATTTCAAGTAAGTGTTATTTGGTATCCCAGAAGGAACTAAGCAATTTCGCTGAGACTGCATAGTTAACAAAGGCACTTGATGCTGACTAACGCAGGGCTGGCATACGCCATACACTCCGTGTACACTTACAGGGAAGGACAACAACTCTACATGGCCCAGATTTTCATTGTAGTGATCTACTGGTCACAGGTCTAGTTGTCAGTATGCCACAGCCACTCCCTCATGGCTGGTATACACCCACACCACACCCATCCAGCACAGGCGTCACAGGACACGTGACCCTGCCAATAAAAAAGACCGGGCACATATGCTCGACACCATTTTAGAGTTTCCCGGTCTTTTTTAATGCGTGAGGCTGTGAAGAATGACTCCAGAGCTATGGGTGTGGCTTTGTCGTGAGCTGTATGAGGAATCAACTGATGCCGGTGTCCGAGTTGTAGTGCTGCTGTCACCCAGGTCGCAAGCACAAATGTGTCATTCTGTGAGTGAAGTTTCACAACATGGCTAACATGGAAGGTAAGGGGAATCACTGACCCTACATTCATCTATAGTTCCACACATGAAAGATGGTGGACATGACACATCTGTGTGGATATGAATGTGTTTTGAACATTCACTGGAGTGTTGCAGCTGTAGCAATACAGTGCCATGGAAAGTTCAGATTGCAGTTTTTAGCACATGGAGGGCAGTCTATTAGAGCCAAGCTCATGTTCGGAGTTAGGCTGCGCCAACATATGTACTTATACAATCACTCCAGCAATCCCCAAGCACTTATAAATTCACTATACACTCTCCTTGCAGTACTCTAATGATCCAGTCTCTACGTTCGTACTTGTAGAATTAGCAAGAGAAAGTTACATAACCGAAGTCTTTGGATGTGGCTCTGGGCTGGGCTCCCTTTCATACTGTAGGTATTTGTTCTGCTTTAAACCAGTAAAAGGCTGATGCTAAATTCTTACTGCTAACGCGGCTTATCGGCTGTTTTTGGATCGCATCGCAGATTTGGCTGGGTATTGAAAATATGGGTAAGTGGTATTTTTTTACACGGGAACGCCTACTCTGCATATCATTAGCGTTAGTTGTTGCTCCTATTTGTGGTGATTTTTTGGGCGGAAGCTATCAATGGAAAACTGGCGAGATTGGCAGTTTTCACCAGGTTGAGACTGGGATGATAATTTAAAAACACAGAAAAAAACATAGGTTTAATGAATATTATAATTAGAAATTAGCATTTAAAAACCTTTGGAATTCACAGAAAAAAACATAGGTTTCAGGCACGATATAGTTAGAAATTAGCATTTAAAAAAACCTTAGAAATTCACTGAAAAAAACATAGGTTTCAGGGACGTTATAGTTAGTTGCACATTTCACTCATACGAAACCAGTTACATTCCCCTGTTATAGTTAGTTCAGCTAACTTTAACTTGCGCCCCCACAATGTACTGCTGATGACATCACATATTACATCATACATGACATGGTCAGTGACATCACTGATTACATCACTGATGACATCTGGAACGGCAAAGCAAAACAGCATGGAGAAGTAATTTTATGAGAAACTTTTTGTATATATTAATACATTGTTAAATTACCTGGATCTTCCATTGGTAGGCCAAATGCTCATGATACTCTTCCAATAGACTTAGCATACAGGCTGTGCAGCTATGAGTGAGCTATAGAGGAAACATTTTACAAAACCAGGCGAACAAATAGTGGTGGACATTTCTTTATACCATGGCAAGGATGTTGAAATACACAGTTGAGGAAACAAATAGAGTCCAGTATAGTTTTTGTCAGTACCGCCATGGTTGTTTGGTATAATACCAGTGCAAAAATAGACAAATAAATAAAATACTAGTCCCCCCATTGATGGCAAACCTCAGATCACTGTGTATAAGGTGATCGAAAAGTAAAGGTTAAATGGTAAACGGAGTGCTCACCCCGAAATTACAGGTAACAATCCCCATGAGAATCGGTTCAGGGTCCCACGAGACCTGTAATGAGTTAAAATTGGAAATGAGGCAGCGGTAACATTAATGGTTGAAACCAAGACGCTGCAGTTTGTTACCTTATGCTAATAGTCAGGGTGTCTCAGGGCAAGAATAGTATTCACTGTGCCTCATAGCTGCTGGTGCCGTTACACCTACCCGACCTCACTCAGTCTCTGCCGGTAAAGGAAAGATGCGGTATTCTGTTTTAAAGCTGCCAAACACTCGACGTGACCAGTGGTGTTTCCGGGTCATGTGGGCGGTGGCGAGCAAGTGGCATGCTCGGCAGCTGCTCGAGTCAGTGTGGGGGCCATTTTGGAGTGGGCTAGTAAGTATATAGACTGGTCTGTCTAGTTACCAATCTAACATGCGAATCCAGTGTATGCTCGCAGTTTTAGAATGAAGTTAATAAAGCATTAGATACACACCAATTATTATCAATTCCTAAGGCAATTGATGTTCATGAAGCATTCAGACAGAGACAAATCCCTTTCACAGAGAGATAAAGGAGTGTAAACCCAACATTGACAACATCCTGGTCTCATGGACAGTCATGGAGGCACGCTGCAACAAGTTTCACTCTTGGCTTAATCAACAAGACCCATTGTTGAAGTTTACCCTCTCCACATCACCAAGTGAAATTCCTTTTCTGGACCTGCTCATTACTTTGGAGCAGGGCAGACTGGCAACTAGGACCGAAAAACTGCAGACCGGAACAGCCTCCTACCATACAATAGCCACCACCCGAGAGCCCTAAGGGAGAATCTCCCTTACGGACAATTTTTTAGGTTAAGGAGAAACTGCAGCACCACCCAGGATTAGGAAATCCAAGCTGATCAACTGAGTACGAACCTGGAAAGAAGAAGCAACCCGAAGCGTATTATTAATACTGCAAGAAAATGAGCACACAACAACCATCTTGAAGCTCTACTGGAAACCAATCCCAAAATCCAGGAAGATATCTTCACGTACGTGACCACATTCACGCCTCAATCAAATAGAGTCAAAACATACTACTAAAACATTGCCACATTGTCAACACATCTGACATGAACTTGGAGCACCCTAGGTTTGCCCTCAGACTCACACAAAACCTGAAAGATTTATTAGTTCATACTAGACCTCACAGAAAACCAACAGAGGGTCAAACTACATTATGGGGTTTACCAGCAGTTAAAGAACACTACCTGTGTGGCAACTGCAATATATGCAATCTTACTACTCACACTAGGACACTGCAGCTAGGCAATCTTGAATGGACACAACGCAGACACACCGATTGTAACACGAAAAACTGTGTGTATCTTATCAGATGCCCTTGCAATCTCCTTTATGTAGGGATGACCACCAGACCAGTTAGGGTAAGAATCAATTAACCCAGGAGCAATGTCCACTGCAGCTGCAGTACAACTAAAACGAGTACGCATTATATAGAAAAGGGACACACATCTGAGCAGATCAATTGGACGATCTTAGAGACTGACCCCCAGTGGAACACAATGACACTATTCCGGAAAGAACAGAGATGGGTTCACCATCTGCAGACGAACATGCGTTGTCTCAATGACAAAATCCCCTGGATAGAAGTCCCGTGACTCCATATCCACACTGTCCAGGAACATATAGACACTTGCGCCATACACCATCTCTCTCCCTCCCATCACCATCGACTAAGAGTCAGGTTTAAAGCTCCCCCCTGGATGTTTTGCATGAACTCCGTATGACTCTGAAAGTTACAGACCTACAACTGACCACTTTCATTCTCCACATGTATGCAAAACAAACATGTATCTCATATGAATCATCTAACAGCAACATGGGTGGGACCAAATGAACTCATACCACCACCATAATTTAGAACCATCCAATCTCAAGGCCGACCAGGCAGGATACTGTTTTGAAGGGCATCACCATACACTTCTTTTCACTATTTACGCTACATGTTCCTATATGGCCTCCACACCCACGTCGTTAACCATTGATACGACTACCATTAGTCAGTCCTAACACTTACTGAATTAGTTAGTTAGAACATCAATTGCCTTAGGAACTGATAATATTTGGTGTGTATTCAATTCGTTATTAACTTCATTCTAAAATTGCTAGCATACACTGGATTTGCATGTTAGATTGGTAACCTGGAAATGCCATTTGTCCACGTCCACGTCAAGTGTTTGGCAGCTTTAAAACAAAACACCATCATCTTTACTTTACCGGCAGGGATGGTGTGAGGTCGGTAGGTGTAACGGCACCTGCAGCTACAAGACACAGAGAGTACTGTTTTTGCCCTGTAACGCACTAACTATTCGAACAAGGTAACACACTGCAGCATCTTGGTGTCCACACTAATGTTACTGCTGCTTCATTTCCATTTTTAACTCAGTACAGGTCTTGTCTTGTGGGACCCATGGGCCGATTCTCATGGGTATTGTTTCCCATAATTTTGGGGTGAGCACTCCGTTTACGATTTAATCTTTACTTTCCGATCAGCTTTACAGTGATCTGAGGTTTGTCATCAATGGGGGGGGCCTAGTATTTATTTTTTTGTCTATGTTTGTGCTGGTATTACACCAAACGACCATGGCTGTCCTAACAAAATCTATACTGGGCTCTATATTTGTTTCTTCAGCTGTGTATTTTGACATCCTCGCCATGGCATAAAGAAATGTCCACCACCAGTAAGTTTTGTTCATCTTGTTTTGTATACGTTTTCCTACATAGCTCACTCATAGCTGCCCAGTTTGCATGCTAAATCTAGCAGAAGATTATCATGAGCACTTGGCCTACCAATGGAAGATCCAGGTAATTTCACAATGTATTAATACATACATTAAGTTTCTCATACAATTACTTCTCCATGCTATTTTCTTATGTCGTTCCAGAGTAATACTCCTTCACTTTCCTAGTGGTACTAGATTAATATAGGCCAATTATCTCTCTTTAAAAATATATTTATTTGGTCCTGAAGAAGCACTTTCGGATCTCCTCCTGAGGCCACTGATCAGCACAAAACATGTTGACCCATAAGTATATCCATTAGGGGTACGCTACGTTACCTATCTACAGAGGGCCAGTATATCCCTCACAGCAGCACCACCTTCTTGGTTTTTAACAATGACAGAGGGACTTCCTTGCTTAATAAATTCACCCAACACCCCTCCAGTCATGTTTTAATCTCACATTAGGACATCACTGCCTCTCACTCCGCACGCACCCACACAGCTTTATAAAAAGATCTCAGACAAAGTGACCTTTCACGAGACCCGTAGGGCATTGCAGTGCCGGCCCGACAAGGAGCAACAGCCCTATGATGAAGCATGACATCCTTCGGGGTGTGTGAGAACATCAAGATCAGGACACACTATCCCCCATAAGTTGAGTAGTAGGATGACCAGAGTCTCTTTCTCCTCCTTTCTCCTCTCTCTGACAGGAACAGTGACTCCCATCGGATGTGCAGTCTTCTAGGGAGCACGAGTCATTGGACCTGTATGTAGCTCCCTGTGCCCCCCCTCCTCTTGATTTCGTACTCCGAGGAATGCCAGTGGTTAGACAGATTGAAAGCATTCCTATAATCATATTTTCGGTGTGTTTTTCACTGCCTCAGAGTCCAAACTTGCTCTAAGCCTACAACCCCTGCAGATTTCCCTCAGGCTTCATGCTTTTCTTCCAAAACCCTCAGACGTCATAGTCGCATCCAAACATCCTCCCTCTCCTTTGCCCATTCTCAAGATCCTCACTTATTTAATCTTCACTTTTCAGGAAGACTCTCAATTTTCTGTCAACCATTTGTGGAAAAGTAAATTTTGCCATGTTCTGTGTCCCTACGCCTCATCCATCATATGTTATGTGTGCATGACCAATATGCATATGTTATTCCCCATGTCCGATTAATGACGCAATTACAGTTGTGTCCACCTCTAGTATGCTATTTTCCAGTCCTCGTGAATACTACGAATATCAGGCCTATGTAAAGTAATGTTGCCACGTTTCCCAGTGTGCACGTTATTCCATTATAAAGTCCCCGTTTCCAGGCCTCAAAAGGGCCCGGACCACAGATTCAGCTCCTGTCTCCTGAAAGCCTCGCAGAGGAGCGATACAGCCCCCACCTGTATCCTCGACCCTTCACTTACTTCCTGCCTCGCAGTGCCCGGTGCAGCTTGGCTCTGCCTCTGAGTCTGCCAAAAGTATGTTATAGTTCCAGTTATCAGTTCAGTCCTCCTCCTCTGCATTCCTAAGCTACTGAACTGCATCAATAGTTCCCGTCATTGTCTAGCCTTCTCGTCTCCATGTTAGAGAAATACTGTATTTAATGGTCATTTAGTATTTTTCACCACGCACTACATGTAGAATAATGCATGGTCCAGTCTTAGAATCAAGTTAGCTTTTCCCCTCATGACTTCTAGTCTATATCAACATGTTCCCTAAACATTAGATACCAGATAGGGTTTAGGTACATGTCGCTCCGACCCTCCAGACTCTAGTCTCTGCTCCTAGCACAGAGTTCGTAGCCCCCAGCTTCTCCTAGTAACACGTCATTGCTAGTTTTCGCGCACCATTAGGTTAGAGGTCCCGGCTCCTTAGGTAGCCCCCTCCTATGTTTCCGCCCATTCATGACATATTCTGTTACGTTTGCACCACATGTCTATGTATACTCCCAGTTACACCCATTTTTACTGTTATCTTTCGCGACTGCTACGCGTCACGCCTTCTGCTCCACCCACTGCTACGTCTACTGCAATGTAATGCTATGTGTTCGCGCTATGTATATATGCCTGTGTTTTGTTATTGAATGTTAGCGCGCTCATCCCAGACCTAGCCCCAGCAGCTGCTGGGCCTCTTTTCCCCTGCTGGGCCCCAGTTGTCCTGCTGGGCCCTGTCACCTCTGTTCTATGCAGGTTGTCCTGATCCTGTCCTTATGCTGTAATAAACCTGCACAAACTCCTACTACCTCGAATCTTGACTCTTATTTATTGAGCTATCTGTTATGCTATAAGTCTAGTCAAAAATAGGGTATTATTTATTTATTTACCACATAATGGCGCCCGAATAGGGACTTGCCCTTTCCCCACGCGTCGGTGAAGCCACGCCGACCCCCTGACCCTCTGCAGTCGTGACGGAACTCTTCTGCGCAGTGGCAGATATTTCTGCTCAAGTATCCCTCAGGCCCACGGAGGAGACGGAGGAGGCGGTCCAGCATCCGAACGAGACGGTGGAGGAACGCGGCGAGTCCCGACCAGAGCCCAAGCCGAGAGTCCAAGGTCCGAGGTATCCGGAGGCCCACCTGTAACTGAAGTCCGAAGTCCGAAGTTCGTCGTCCGTCGTCCAGTCCCGTTCGAGGCCTTCCGTTCCGTGCTGCCCGGTGAGTACCATTGCTGGGGTAGTATCTAGACAGGACCAATCTAAATTGACTCCTGGTCCGTGGGTTGGTGGTGCCCAGACTCACAAACGAAGTGTTCACCTAGGTGGATACGGGTCCTGATGCGTCCCTTTATGGGACCGGTATGTTCCGTACTGTTACAGCAGTGCATCCAGTAACTCTAGTCTGTTCCGTTCTCGAGAAAATCTGTTCTATTTCTGTTCTCAGTATTCCAGGTAATATTCTGTTCGAACTGTTATTTATAATGTTCTTCATGTAATTTACTGTTGTGGTATGAGTGCGATGTGATTTCGTGTTTTTTATTGTGTATTGTATTGTGTCCAGATTACAGTTCAGTCATGCCTATATTTTCCAAGTTACGTCAGTTAAAAACTAGAAAGGGTCTGTTAGAGGAAGCAGTTCCTGTCCCGCCTAGGGACAGTCCAGGTCACTTTATGTATCAGAAACATGGCATAAGCGCCATATTGTATCTAGATTTATGGGTAGAGTATACCAAACAGTTAGAAGAAAAGTATAGATGGCCCGTATCGGGTACATGGGATGCCGAATGTATCATGCGAGTAGAAGAAGCATTATGGAAAAAGAAAGCCAGACAGTCACAGAAAGATGCCATCGAGTTATGGCGTAAGGAAGCTCATAGAAGAACGGAAAAGGAAGTCAGAAAATCAGAGTTAAGTAGAGAATCCCAGGAACGAGCCCAAGAAAGAGAATTAATCGAGATAGGTGAACAAGTCAAAACCGAACAGTCAGACAGACAGAGGCATGCCCTTATTAAGGGTATGTATCCTCTCCTTGCCGAAGGCTTGCCAAAAGCGACCCCAGAGGCACCCAGTAATTTCCCGCCACCATTAATTCCGACCAAGCTACGTCACAAACCGACCGCAGCTGATATTTTTATTTCGTCCTATCTGGACGACACAGTCCCAGAATATGCAAATCATGTTCGTGTTCCGCCAGTCCTTGCAAATCAGGCACTTCCCGCTCCTCCAGACACCGGAGTACCTGTTACGGTACCCCCGGTCCAGCCTACAGTTCCATTTCCCACTCTGCCAGGACGTAGAGCCTCAGTAGACGACTCCAGTTTAGGGGCCGCAGGAGGAGCTACTCCTCAAACCCCGCCGCCACACAAGCGTTTATCGGCACTCGAATTACATGCTCAAGCATCACAGCGTACTCCTAAAAGTAATAAGTCTGTTACAGAAATCAGGCAAGCCCTTAACGAATGTGTCTATGATCCAGTTCCAGGCGAATATACTATGGTTTTATATTCCTTACGTGTAAGGAGAGTGACCGAGTATCTAGTCACCTTACCGAATATGAAAGAAGATCTAGACAGAATATATCGTTTCATCCGTACAGGGGAGGATCCAGAAAGTATTGGCGAGATTATGTCTCAAAGGAAAGCCGAGATTCAGCTCATGATATTAAAGTTCCTGATCAATTGTCTAATAAGAGAACAAGATTACCCGTCTAAAGATCCCGCCGAAATGAGAATCCTGACAAGGTGGAGTGATAATATAGCCGAGGGTAAGCACAAGACCGTCAGTGCCATGGAGAGTATGTACAAGAAAATTCGTAAAGAAATAATAAGGTTACACGACCAGCGTAAAGCAGCACAAGTAAGCGAGAAAGAAAGTATCTCTGATCCTGAAGAGGAAGACGAGAATCCCGCCAGAATAGCGTATGTAGGAAAATCTAGATTTCCAGATCGCCATTTAAGTCTAGAAC
The DNA here is from genome assembly GCF_964261635.1 of Lissotriton helveticus. NCBI lineage: Eukaryota > Metazoa > Chordata > Amphibia > Caudata > Salamandridae > Lissotriton > Lissotriton helveticus. The sequence goes on along the minus strand of NC_136068.1, from coordinate 63,751,808 downwards.
CCAAGTCTATTTTTCATCTAGCACCAGAACAAGGTTCTCTAGAACAAGTATTTCAAGCTACCGATCACATTCTGAAATCACGAGTCGGTTACAGTGAATTAAGTACCATGCATGAACAAGAACTAGCCCGATCAGCAGTCCGATGGATTACTGATTCTACCACTTTTCCAGACGAAATAGTGGCACAAATGTTTCTAAAACTGCCCCCAGCCGAGCAACGACTGGTGGGAATGTATATGATCCAGCACCTCATCACTCTGTATGAGGGTCAACATTCTGATCCAGGTCCGTTGCATGATATCCTGAACGAGTTACTCCAGTATAGATGGAGAGGTCTAGGTACTGATTTAATTAGTGTCATTCTAGAACAGCGCCACAAATATAGAACGTTCCTGAACCCGCATTTTGTTCATGTCTCACCCCCAGAAAGTAAATCGTTTTACATAGACAGACAGAATCCGTTACGAGAAGTCCACCCAGTCCAAGGGGCGGGTGGCGTAATGCAACGAGTGTTTGTATACACTCCAATATCAAAGATGGAACTTCTTGAAATGAAGAAATTAATCCCCTGTCATGACAAAGATCCAGCAGGGTTCCATAGAGAATTAAAAGACATGCTCCGTATGGGAGAATACACTTACCCAGACATCATTAAAATGTTAAAGGTCCTGTTACCCGCAGGGGTGTATGAAAAGTTAAAGGAAAAAGAATGGGAGGTGGGAGAGAAAAAGATCGATTGGACAGCTCTAGAAGCTGAAGACAAGGCACGAGTACCAGGTACCGGTCTTGGAGATAAATGTAAAGAATTACCAGAATTATTGATTCAAGTTTTACCCAGATTATTAACAACGAGAAAAGAAGACTGGGATGCAATCTCAGCCTGTAAACAGAAACAAGATGAAGATATTAGTGATTTTTATTCTAGATTCGAAAAATGTTTCAGTATTAACAGTGGTCTCAAGACAAGTAGTGAGTCATACCCTCACCTTTTCGTTACCAAATTAGTCGAGAATTCAAGCCCACAAATTAAAATTCGAGTTTTGAAAGTCGAAAGCACCTGGCAAGCAAATACCCCGTCCCAGATGCTCCAGATGCTTCAGTACCACCAGAATAGAATCAGAGAAGAGCAAGAACACGAGAGAAAACGTATGAAAGACACGAAAATGAAAGTGCTAGTTGCACAATCTGTTCCTCAAGACAGTCAGAAGAGGGGTCCAAATCAAGCCAATCAAGCCAGTCATCCTGCAGCTCCCGTTAGAGGGAACTGCAATTATTGTAAACAGCCAGGTCATTTTATAAACGAGTGTGCAGTTCTGAAACACAACATAGCTACTGGTAAGACTAAAGAAAGACCACGTCCGCCAAGACAAGAACAAGTTTCACAGATTCCTCAGTCACAGAATGCACAACAGACAGTTTCCGCACCGCAGCCTATAGCTGCAACACAGCACGTTACATCGCAGATGTATCAGTATGCACAGTCCGAGTATCCAGAGTACCAGTCATATTCATGAAACAGCCTAGAGAGGGAGGTAGGCTTGCCTCTCATCGAGATACCTGTAGATCAAGAAGGTCCCTATGTTCACAGTCAAGTATTAGGGAAAGACAGAAAATTTTTGATCGATACAGGGGCAAGTAGGACCACAATTAGTCATGCCGAAGTTCCAGGGGCTCCGCTCTCAGGCTCAAGAAATGTTTCCCTTGGATTTTCAGGAAAACCAATAGTTAACGAGATATCACAGCCAGTCACTCTAGAAGTAGGTCCATTGTCCCGTACTACTGATCTGTTACTTACTAAGTCATGTCCAGAAAATCTGTTAGGCATTAGGACACTGAAAGAGTTAGGTGCAGTTATTTGCTGTTCCCCAGAGGGAATACGTCTGTTCCTACGTGACTTTAAGGGTCACTATGTATTACGAGATTTTGATTCGAGATTGTCTAATGTTCCACAGCATTTATGGGCGCAAGGTCCAACTGATGTAGGTTACATGCAAATCACACCCCATCGTGTGACTCTCAAGCCAGGTGTAGTGTTACCCCGAATCAGACAGTACAGATTGCCACCCGAGGCTGTAGCAGCCTTATCCAAAATTATTGACGAGCTCATGGCTCAAGGAGTAGTTGTAGAAACTGACTCCAATGTATGTAATTCTCCGATCATTCCAGTCATGAAACGTACTGATCCAAATGCACCCCCAGTATATCGATTAGTGATTGATTTACGAGAGCTTAATAAATGTATTATTCCTCAGTACCCAGTTGTCCCAGATATTTCTTCCCTGTTAACAGCCATTGATTCCGAAGCCACGTTTTTCACTGTTATCGACCTCAAGAATGCATTTTTCAGTGTTCCAATTCATCCAGACAGCCAGTTTCTTTTCGGATTTTGTTTAAATGGAAGGAGCTATATGTTCACACGCGCTCCTCAAGGTTTCACAGAAAGTCCTAGTATTTACAGTCAAGCACTCAAGAGACAGCTAGACAACATTCACATGCCAACTGACACTGCCCTGCTCCAGTATGTCGATGATCTACTGATCACAGCCCGTTCTGAATGTGCCTGTGAGCGAGCATCACTTACAGTTCTGTATTTTCTAGCCGAGATGGGGCACAAGGTGTCACCTTCGAAGCTTCAATTCTGTGTCCAGCAAGTGGTATACTTAGGACACTTGCTGTCCAAGAGGGGTAGGCAGTTGACACCAGACCGTATCCAGTTAATAGCGAGTCTTCCCCAGCCCAGAACCCAGAAGGAGGTACGTGCCTTTATCGGCCTTACTTCTTATTGTAGACAATGGATTCCCCAGTATGCATTTCTAGCCAAGCCACTGATACAGTTAACGACACAGGAGGCAGCCGTATCGACTGTCCTCCCTTGGACATCTGAACATACACTTAGTTTCAACGAGTTAAAGAAAGCCCTATGTCAAGCTCCAGTTCTAGCTACACCGAACTACAGTAAGCCTTTTACACTTTTCGTTACTGAACGGGAAGGTACAGCATTATCTGTTCTCACACAAGATCAAGCAGGACAATACAAGCCCTGTGCTTATTTTTCGAGCACACTAGATCCAGTCGCCCAGGCGTTGCCTGCGTGCCTCAAGTCAGTTGCAGCCACAGCACTAGCTATCAGACAAAGTGATTCCATAGTTTTAGGACATTCCCTGACAGTACAAGTCCCACATTCAGTAGAAGTTCTTTTAAACCGAACACAAACTCAGCACTTGACAATTGCACGTTTAACAGGTTATGAATTGACACTGTTCCAGCCACACATAGAAATTAGACGCTGCAACGTTCTGAATCCCGCTACACTGTTACCAGCAGTTAATGAAAATCCAGACCCACATGACTGTGTGGAAGTAGTTAACATTACGACGAAGCCAAGACAAGACCTGACAGACATTCCGTTACCAGATCCTGACCTGACACTTTATGTGGATGGTTCATGTATGAGAACTAGTACAGGAGAACTAGTCGCCGCGTATGCAGTGACTACTGACACTGAAGTTATTGAAACACACCGTATTGACACCCTGTCCGCTCAAGCAGCAGAGCTAGTCGCTCTGACACAAGCCTGTATACACGCCAAGAACCAGAAAGTTAATGTTTACACAGATTCACGTTACGCATTCGGAGTTGTACACGACTTCGGAGTGCTCTGGCAGGAGAGAGGTTTCATGACTTCTCATGGAACCAAGATTCAGCATGGTCTCCTTATTCAAGCCCTGTTAGATGCCATACATTTACCGACATCTATTGCTATCATGAAATGCAAAGCACATACGAAAGTCACCGACATTATTTCCCAAGGTAATGATTTAGCAGACCGCACAGCCAAGCTTACAGCACAGACTCCAGACATTCCAGTTAACATGACACATACTTCAGATCCGATTATATGCATGACAGTTAAGGACCCTACACAAGATGTCATAGATATCCAGTTACATGCTACTCCCGATGAAATCAAGAAATGGTCTGAACAAGGAGGGGTCCAGACAGATCAAGGATGGTTAACGAAGGGTAGAGCCACATGGTTTCTCCCCGATTCTATGGTTCAAGTCATTATCAATACCGCACATAGTCCAGCACATTTAGGAGAAAAAGCTATGTTAGACAGTATCCAGAACATTTGGTTCAACAAGCATTTACGAGCTGCAGCCAAGCAGAAAGTCCGCACCTGTATGATATGTTGTCAGTTTAACCCAGGTAAAAGTGTCCCGGTGGAACAAGGTGGTTTCCAGCCCCCTGACCACCCTTTTGAGGTCCTCCAGATGGATTATATTCAAATGGAGCGATGTCGAGGTTTCAAGTATGTCCTTGTAGTTGTATGCGCTTTGTCCAGGTGGACAGAAGCATATCCAGTCCCAGATTACACAGCCGCGACCACTGCCAAGCAGTTGGTTCGTGAATTTTTCCCTAGATACGGACTCCCTAGAGTCGTATATTCTGATAACGGTCAGCCATTCTCCTCAGAGTTAATGAAGCACGTTTCCCTTTTGTTAGGGTACCAGTGGAAGTTCCATTGTGTACGCCATCCTGAAGCAGCCGGTCTCGTAGAGAGACATAATCAGACTCTGAAAATCCGCATTGCAAAAGTCTGTAAGGACAAAGGTGTGGACTGGTTAATAGCTCTGCCAGTCGCTTTGTTTTATATGCGCATGGTCGCACATTCCAGATCAGGTCTGTCCCCGTACGAGGTCGTATTCGGCCGCCCCCCTAACATGTGGGGTACTCCTAGACCCCGAAGTATTACCGATGTTTCATGTAATATGCTGACAGATTACCTAGCTTCCTTGATGTCTGCCCTCAACTCATGTCGTTCACAGGTTGCCGCCGCATTTCCAGACAATACCGAGGTGGCACCGCACGAGATCGTTCCAGGCTCCCTTGTGATGGTCCGGAATTTCGACAGATCAAGTCCGCTGGAACCACGTTGGAAGGAGCCACGTCAGGTCCTCTTGACCACCCGTACTGCCGTCAAGTTGGAAGGCAGGAAAGGATGGGTCCATCTTTCTCATGTAAAACTTTTCAATGGATTGAAACCAGCCTCTAAAAACATTTCCAAGGATTTCCAGGATTCGAAAGATTGCCAGAACATTGTTTTAAAGGACTGTCCCGCACAAGACATTATTACAACCCCTCCCTTGTTAGAGAAAACTCCGCAACAGGAGTATAAGCTCAAATTAAGGTCTAGTAAAATAAGTCAGTCAGTTTGATTGTATAAGTCCTCCCCTAGGTGAAACGGTTAGATTGTTTCTGACATGTATAAAATAGACCCCCATAGTGAGAGAGTCAGTCGAAGTTCACTTCAATGTATCGTTTTTCTGAGTTTCGTATTATTCATCAGCATAATGATTTCCTGCACTAGTTACGCACTTTTCCTGTGTTTTCCAGTTCCTCATGTAAATATGTCTTCTAATACTACAGTAGAGCACACGTTTAGTGATCTGCCTCCTCACGAATATTCTTACCGCCTTGCTATGCGTAACAACACATTTATCCGTATGTTACATTACTCACACCAGACCAGCAATGCCACTAATTGTTGGGTGTGTGGTCGGCTCCCCCCTTTCCAGACACCGAAGGGAGTTCTGCCACTTTTCCCTTATCCATTCTCACATAATGGTTCGTGTGGAGCATGGTCCACGTTAACGTCATCCTCAACAGATATGTCTTTTCTTAACAGTACATGTTTTCCAGACAAGCAAGGTTTCCCCCACAGAACAGGTTTAGATCTAGAAAACGAAGTATATAATTTAGGTAATTATTCGTCGAATTTCATGGTCCTGAATGTTCAGTCTGATACTACTCCAGACTTACCTGCTATTTCAGTACTACCTGTCAAAGGCGAATTATGTGTCCGTAGTTATGGTTCTGTACATATAGGTCATAGTGAATGTACTACTGTTATCAAGTATAGTGACAGTGGGAAATCTATTTTCAAAGCTTCACGTCATTCTTATTTTATTTGTGGTCAAACTGCATATGTCCGTCTGCCCCTCAATTGGGAGGGAACCTGTTACATTGCTTTCCTACTGCCACCTGTTTTCCTAGCCCCATCTGATTATCACAGAAACACACATCTAGTACACATTAGACATAGAAGGGAGTCCCCAATTGTCGATTATACTGAAACTACTCTAGAACAGTATACAGATTTCAATAAAGGTTTCTTCTTCTTTGTAGGACCTGTCCAGAATAGTAAACTGATCCGTAGGTTAACAAGAACCCTTGAAGCTGTAGTTAATGAGACTGCCTCTGCTCTAGGTAACCTAACCGAAGAACAATCTGCTATGAGATTTGTCGTTTTGCAAAATCGTCTCGTCCTTGACGTCATACTGGCCGATAGGGGCGGGGCCTGTAGAGTCATCGGATCTAGTTGCTGCATTTTCATTCCAAATAACGCGCCGTCTGTTTATTCAGCTATAACCAGACTCCATAAAATTGCCCATCTGTTACATCAAGACCCAGGCACCTGGACATGGTCCGGTTGGTTCTGGAATATAATTTCCGCATGGGGATGGAAAGTCCTGTCCTTTCTAAGTATAGCAGTAGCGATTATATTTAGCTGCTGCCTCTGTATACAATGTGGCCCTGCGATTTGCAGCATGTGTGCTACCTCTTGTATTCCTAGTCCCAAGCCCCGTTCTAAATCCCGTTCCAAGACAATTCGAGACGAGCAAATGGTACTGTATGAAATGATAGATGGTATCATGAAAATTGATGTTTCCTGATGGAAACGTAGTGACAAGGAGGGAATGTGGAAAAGTAAATTTTGCCATGTTCTGTGTCCCTACGCCTCATCCATCATATGTTATGTGTGCATGACCAATATGCATATGTTATTCCCCATGTCCGATTAATGACGCAATTACAGTTGTGTCCACCTCTAGTATGCTATTTTCCAGTCCTCGTGAATACTACGAATATCAGGCCTATGTAAAGTAATGTTGCCACGTTTCCCAGTGTGCACGTTATTCCATTATAAAGTCCCCGTTTCCAGGCCTCAAAAGGGCCCGGACCACAGATTCAGCTCCTGTCTCCTGAAAGCCTCGCAGAGGAGCGATACAGCCCCCACCTGTATCCTCGACCCTTCACTTACTTCCTGCCTCGCAGTGCCCGGTGCAGCTTGGCTCTGCCTCTGAGTCTGCCAAAAGTATGTTATAGTTCCAGTTATCAGTTCAGTCCTCCTCCTCTGCATTCCTAAGCTACTGAACTGCATCAATAGTTCCCGTCATTGTCTAGCCTTCTCGTCTCCATGTTAGAGAAATACTGTATTTAATGGTCATTTAGTATTTTTCACCACGCACTACATGTAGAATAATGCATGGTCCAGTCTTAGAATCAAGTTAGCTTTTCCCCTCATGACTTCTAGTCTATATCAACATGTTCCCTAAACATTAGATACCAGATAGGGTTTAGGTACATGTCGCTCCGACCCTCCAGACTCTAGTCTCTGCTCCTAGCACAGAGTTCGTAGCCCCCAGCTTCTCCTAGTAACACGTCATTGCTAGTTTTCGCGCACCATTAGGTTAGAGGTCCCGGCTCCTTAGGTAGCCCCCTCCTATGTTTCCGCCCATTCATGACATATTCTGTTACGTTTGCACCACATGTCTATGTATACTCCCAGTTACACCCATTTTTACTGTTATCTTTCGCGACTGCTACGCGTCACGCCTTCTGCTCCACCCACTGCTACGTCTACTGCAATGTAATGCTATGTGTTCGCGCTATGTATATATGCCTGTGTTTTGTTATTGAATGTTAGCGCGCTCATCCCAGACCTAGCCCCAGCAGCTGCTGGGCCTCTTTTCCCCTGCTGGGCCCCAGTTGTCCTGCTGGGCCCTGTCACCTCTGTTCTATGCAGGTTGTCCTGATCCTGTCCTTATGCTGTAATAAACCTGCACAAACTCCTACTACCTCGAATCTTGACTCTTATTTATTGAGCTATCTGTTATGCTATAAGTCTAGTCAAAAATAGGGTATTATTTATTTATTTACCACACATTCCAAAATCTGCGCTAGATACTACCTCCCTACTGAATTCAAACTGCTTCCCTGGTTTACAAAGTCCCTCCTGGTCTTCTAATTGTTCTGCTCCAGGTATCCTTGATCATTCTTATTTTGGATTCATTTGGCCATCCTAGATCAGGGCTTCTGGTCCTGGTGACCACTGCCCTGGTCCTCCTAATAGTGGTCGTCCTGGTCCTAGTTTCCTTATATTTGTTCCCTTGGCCCTCTCAGTTGTCATAGTGTGGCCTACGTAATCCTTGAAATCCTAGTAAAGGGTTGTCCTGAGTTCGACCCTCCTGGACTTTGTAATTCAGATCCTACTGGGCCTGGACTTTTATTCTCCCCATTCTTTTCTGGCTCTCTTGGCTCTGGTGATCTAGCCCTAGTCCTCCTCACCCTGTACCTTCTGGTTGTGGTACTGCAGGTCCTGATCCTGTTGGTCCTCTTAGCCCATCTCGTCTCTTGTGTCCTCTTCTTCCAAGACTTGGCTCTCCTCGTAATTGTCCTCCTAATTTGGGTAATTCTGGTCCTTGTGGCTCTGTTCTTTTTCCTCTTGACTTTCCTGATCCTGCACCCACTGGTCCAGGACCTCTGATTGTGTTTTCCTTGTTCAGGTCCCCTTGAGTCTGTTTTGTATTGATCCTGGTACTCCGAACACCCTTGTACAGTCCCCGTATGACATCCTGAGTCTAGCTTGTCTTCATGCCTGTGACCCTCCTTACCCTGGTCCTGGCACCACAGATTCTGATTTATCTGCCCCACTCGCTACTTAATGCTGTGGTTCCCTCGGCCCTGATTTTTAAGCCCCCCCTGGATTTGTTTAAAGTCTTTCTGGTCTTGATATTTTTTATGTACTTAGTTCTCCTATCTCTGTGTCTGGCTTTGATCCTGGTCCCAACCGCTTTCTGTCCTGATTATCCTGGTCATCTTGTTCCATGGTCTATTGTCCTCCGGGTGCTTTCCAATACTCCTAGTCATCCTAATCCTTCTAACACTGGTACCAATAAAAGCTAGTTATAATTCCCCTCATCCATTTGTTTCCGGTCCTCTTTGGCCTTGGTTGCCCTAGTCCTTATGGGTTAGGTCTCCCTAGTTCTAGGCCTTCGCCTCCAGGTCCTTATGGCCCATGTCATTCTATCTATCCTCGTGGTCTATTCCTTGGTTCTTTTCCTTTACTTATCATGCCCTGTTAGGCTGCATTATAGGTAATTTTGCAAATCATCAATCTGGTACCCGCAAAACTCTACTTTCCTAACAATGACCAAATCCATATGGTCTTTCATGCATGTCTTCTTAAACCCTATAGATTGGGTACTCATACTGAACCATCTTCCCTTCTTTTGATGGTTGCCAATCAAAATTAATATGAGGTCCACAAAATCTTATACTCAAAAAGGGATGAAGCTAAATGTTATTATCTAATCGACTGGAAAGGTTACCGCTCTAAATATATGTCCTGGGAACCAGCATCAAATGTCCATGCCCCCTGTCTGGTTTGCCACTTTTATGCTTGCCATTTAGCTAAGCCTAATTGAGTTAGTCAGCCTTTGAGGGGAACCTCTCATACCCTGGTCTGCCTGTGCTGTTTGATCCCAATTGTTGTCAGTGTTTTCTAGTTGGGAAGGTGCCATGCACTCTGCTATCCACTTTTTACTGTTTTCTATTTGGACAGGTACCATGTGTTCTGCTATTCACTTATCGCTGTTTTCTGGTTGGATTGTTCCGGGATCTGTTTAACTGAGTGCGAATGCTTGGAAATCTGTTTGAACCAACATAATGTGCACATTAGTTAAATGCCTCTGTTTCCTGATATCCTTTAGGTTGCCTACTAAGCGTACTAGTTGTTTATTTTGTTCAGCAGCCCTGCCGTCAAATTAGACCTCTCCATTTCCTGCCCCGATTATTTAATAGCCTCTGTCTCCTGCAACCTCAAAGTTACCTGATATATTTGCTTATGATTTATTTGTTCAACTGCCCTGCCTTTTCCCTAAAGCCCTTTATTCCATGCCCATCCCCTGTAATCTTCAGAAAGGCTCCAGTGCCCAATGTATTTGTTTACTCAAACTTTTATTTCCTGCCAAGTCTCCTGCCTGAGAGTGCCTTCTACTGACAGGAAACTCTTAGTAATCTTCAAGAAGGGTCCAGAATAACACTTGCATGACAGGCTATAAATACTTTTTCAAACTCCTTTCCTTGCTTGACTTGGTCAATTCATCTTGAGAGATAGCAGTGTTTCCCATAAACGCAATCCTGGTGTTCCGAGCCTTACCACCCATCACAAGAATAACCTGGACATCTTCGCTTTGGAAGTAGGGGTCCAACAATCCCTCTTGGAACTTCGTCCTTTTGAGGCAACTTCCAACAAAATTGAACCCTGAGACCTGGCTGCTGTGCTCCATCACCTTGACTACGACCATCATTTTGCTGTTAATTGCAGCTATTCTGGCCCATTACATTGACCTCAGGTCAGGGTTCTAATTTTGGATTCCCTTTTTCTTCAAGGACACCCTTGAAATTTGAGTTTGAATAAAAAAAGCCTTGCTTAAAGGAAAATGACTAGTTGTGTGAAGAATCACAATGTTAAGGACTGATAAAGATTTCAGATTTATCTGAGCAGCGGCTAAATAATTTGTGCTCAGGACTCAGCGCAGGGGACATTGTTCAAAGGCCTGTCACATGAACACAAATTTCTTATGGTGATTCTTGTTTGGTACGTTTCATTAAGGGCTCTCATCTAGGGTTGATTGTAAAACATTTCTGTATGGTTGTCTGAAATGATTGTGTTCTTGTTGCAGAGTGCTCCTACAGACTGAAGGGGTGCAATTAGCCAATAGAACATGAGCCGCCCTGCACAGAAGGATTAACCCCCACCCACCATCAAATTCACATGAGTTTGAGGTACACTATAACACACCCACACACACACACACACACACACACAAACACACTCTCTCTCTATATATATATATTGTCCTTTTACTCTATTGTTAGGCAAAATACTAATAGGATGCATTAAGATAAAAACTTGCAATGAAGAGTGTGTGTAGATTGACTGAAATGGAACAACATTTTATTAGCGATTTTAATGACAGAAAATTTAACATTAGTAGATATTTGAATGAAGCAGAAGAGATTAATTTGTAAGAAGAAGCTTAACATAGATATTGAAATTCAGAGATATATCGAAAACTCATAATTGAATAGGAAAAGAAAAGTGTTGTGTTTCTGAGGCATGAGAGAAATCTGAGAATACTGAAACTTTTGAAATGGCTGGAGTAAGTGAATGTAGTTATTAGTTTTCTGTTTGATGATGGATATATTAAGGAAGAAAGGCCCATACACAGAGGAATTCATAATGATTGTAGAAAGACAGCTAATATTAATTTGCCAAGCAATTGGGTAACTACTATTTAGCTTTAGAATGGCTTTGGATATTTTGCCTGCAAAGCAAGATGGAGTGCGATACCTATGTGCCAGATAATAACAAGCTAATTAATTAAAATATTAATAATATACCTAATACATTTGTGTTAGACAACGCCTTTCAAAGACATTTGTGTATGGGTAACTATTGATTCATGTTTGAGTGAGATTGGGTGGAGTAATGATGCATAGAGTATTAACTTTACCACTATTATTTTATGTGTATAATTTGTCTAATGTTTATGTTTACGTTCTTAGATGTATTATGCTTCAGCATGATAAATTGTGGGAGCAAAAAAAGAAGATGGCTGAAAAGAAAGAGAGATGAGATTGAACTGGAAGATATTAAGTCAGCAATGTTCAATGAGCTGAGGACCTTGGAAGAAATCAGAAGGAAAGAAACAGAGGGTATTGATAGTCTACTGTGGTTAGTGATGATTTCTATCATCAGAGGTAGGGACTTTAGGAGTGAAATTAGATTTAAGAAATTATGTGTGTATTATAGTTAACATAAGTAGGCCACAACGTGGCTTTTAGAAATTGCATTGGTGTATGTTTTTGCATATAAAGGGGGTCATTTGGATGGCGGGCGGACTTTGTCCGCCCACCATCCCCCCGTGGAGTGGGACCGCCAGCCATAGGTGCAGGGGTCCCTTACAGATATTAGGATGCGCCCACCACACTGGTGGACGCATTCTACATTCCTGACATTGCGGCGGGCGGTGCACTCAGCAACGCCCGCCACAATGCCAGGAAGGCATGTGTTGCACTTCCATGCAAACCAGGCAGGCACCGCGCGGTGCCTGCCATGTTGTGCATGGAACTATGTGCACCCTCCCCACCCCCAGGAATCCCTGGGGGCCAGTAACGGGCCCCCGTATGCAGACTCCGCATGCTAAGGCATATCCCAGCCCACATCCTAATATGGCTGGCGGTGTCTAATAGACACGCCACCATATTGAACCCTTTTCTGCCCGGTCGACTTGTCGACCAAGCGGAAAACGGCGGACAGTCTTTCCATCCGCCGCGGACCCCCAGCCATTGTAACATGGCGGGGATCTTTGAGGCGAGGATGGCGGGCGACTACCGCCGACCCGGCAGGGGCGAACCGCCTGCCATCCTAATGGGGCCCATAGTGTTTTTCCTATTTTCAATAAATAGACAAGATGAGAACTGTCCCCTGGTAATGTTAATTTTTTCTGTAACAATTAACAAGCACGCAGAGAAAGCTCGGTGCTTACTGGAGGAACAAACATAATATTGGTATTCATGGTTGATGTCTTTACTACTAGAACTTTGCTTATGATTATTTTCAAGCTGCTGTTGATTAGTAATGCAATGTTACTGCCCCTTGTATGTAGGTTAAAAGTCCTACTTGAATAATACATTTGGGAGGGTTTCTAAAGGGAGTATGCTTTGCATAATGAATATTTTGAATGCTGATTGGTTTTTACTATTTCAACTTTATTAGCACATCCACTTAATACCGATCTACGGGCTTGATTCTCTGCTGTTAAAATGCTATAAAAAGTGTTGTTTTGGGAATGTGTGTCAATAATTTTCCTTTTTTCTTTAGAAACCGACTCTATGTCAGAGTGCTCACTGATCTGAAACTTAGAATATTTTGGATGTGTTTAGCTTTATGTTATTCTCTCAGTTATTTATTTGCATGACTAACCTTTTGCATTTTGCCTTATGTAATGATTTTTAATTTTAAATACACCTTGCTTGAATCTTGCCATAAATGAATTTTCTCGGGTAGATTGAATTATTGGGTAATCAGGAGTGCCTAGGGTTCTCGTCTTTTGGGACTTACATATGGCCCCAATCCATCAATTCAGCATTTAAATGCTATCTGCCCCCACACTATTCAATTGAAAACAAGAAATTAAGATTGCCATAAAAGGCAATGATTGGTAAGGATCAGCTAATCCAAAGCACACTGTAAATATTGGTGCTGCCCACAGTTAGGACCTGATTTAGAGGAGGGTTACACATGTAACAGATATGCTATCTGATAAGTTACAAGTTCATTATATACAATAGCACTTGTAATACATGAGATGGGATATCCGTCATATTTGTGATGGAGTAACCAATCCGCTGAAATCTAAATCAGACCCTAAATGTTCAACAACAGAAAGTTAACAGTTGTCCAAAGCTCCTGGACACACTCTAACTTATCTTTGATTCATTTCCTTTAGGAAATTGCAGTCTTTAAGAGGTAATGTTTCTATCATTGCTGCTGAGTTAAATACCATTAAAGAAACATGTGCATAAGATCAGCCCCTGTATACTTTTTTTTATTCTTGTAAAGCTTTATTCGAGATATATACTCCTAAAAGCACAAATGTACATTTAAAAATACATGTTTGTTAAAATCAGTGTTTCATTCATACAGTGTATTTAGAACAGTTGTGCAAGCTTTAACAATAAAAATGTTTTTGGTCTTTAAAGCAAATATCAATTTGGATTAACACATATAGCCTTCCGTCTAATGGACCATGCCCACCCCAAATACTTAGCTGTTCCCAGTACAATAGGCATATCAGTGGTGGTACAAATGATTCTTAAGCCCTCAACCCCACTAGATACCCCAAGGTTTCGGCAAACTGGGGCCAGCCATACTCTTCTCGGGATAACATATGCCTCACACAGAAATAGAAAGTGGCCTATACTTTCATTGGATGCACCACACACCGGGCAGCATGAGGTATTCGAGCTCCGCCATCTACCCGTCAAGGATCTCAGGGGAAGTGAACCAGACCTTAGCTGGAAAAATAACTTCCTGTCCATTGGGACAGTAATACTGTCCCAATAAAGTTCTAATACAGGACTCATTTTAATTTCCAAAAACCTCCCCCCCATTGTATCAAATTTTGTACTTCTCCAGAGTCTTCCATCTATGTAGTCCCAATACAAAGTTTTAATAGTGTTTTTACTTGGAAATGCTTCACCAGATGGATTATCCCAGAGATTAGGGAGGCCAAGCTCACCCAAAGCAGCCCTGAGTTTTTTCAGCCATGGTATTTTGTGAAAGGTATCAGCTTTAATTAGGGCTAGAAACCCGTCGGCATAATGCCGAATCTCTGGGGTAGTCCAGAGGCGTCTCCAATAGAGAATAGGTCGTAGACGAGCTCGGTCACTAACAGATCTCCTCCCTAGATCAAGGCCGAGCGGGATTAATGGCGCACTCTGGGGAAGCCCCGTAATTCCCCTTAAGAACCGATTCTCTGATGTTTGCAAAGGAAGAAGCCTCCCGAAACCCCACACTTCTGCCCCATATAAGGCTGACCCTATAGCTTTAGCATCATATACAAGGAGAACCGGTTTTATGGGCTTGGTCTTTGATTTTGTTTGCTCCACCCGTAGAGCCCCTGAGACCTGCTGGTGCCTCAGTACCGCCTTTCCTATATGGTGAGACCAATCTGGCTTACTAGATATCTCGACCCCAAGATAGGTAAAACACTGACTACCTCGAGCTCACTATTTTTCAGAGATATCCTTGGGCGGGACCTACGTCTTTGGGAAAAAGCCATCAGCTTGGTCTTGCTAACATTAACTTCAAGGCCATGCTCCCCACAGAAAACATCAAATATATTTAAGGCACGCTGCAATCCAGCCGGGGTTTTCGACAATATTAAAGTGTCGTCAGCGAACATCAGGATCGGGACCCTGAGGCCCGCTAACGAAGGTGCATCTACACTTGCGCCCAGCATCCTACCCACAATTCCATTAATAAATAGGGAAAAGAGCAAGGGCGCCATTGCACATCCCTGTCTTACCCCCCGTTCGACCGGGAAGTCGACAGAAGATTCCCCATTCAACCCCCACTGGACTTTGGCAAAGTTGCACTCGTGCAACCGCATAATTAAAGTGAGCAACTCGGGCGGAACCCCCATTCTGCTCAAGACTATCCATAGCCTGCTTCGTGGGACCAGGTCGAAGGCAGCCCGCAAGTCGACAAAGGCGACATATAGGCTGCCCTCGCCAAGCAACACCGTCCCCCACCTCAACATGGTGAAACGAAATATTTGATCTACCGTGCTGGTCGCCCGTCGAAAACCTGCCTGGTAGGGGGACAAAGCATTATTATCCTCTACCCAATCCATCAGTTTGTTTACCACCATCTTCCCCACCACCTTTTGGACGGTGGCAATCAAACTTATCGGCCTATAGTTAGCCGGGAGCGACCGATCACCTTTCTTGTGGATGGGTATGATTATTGCTCCCTTCCATGTTTCAGGGATTGCAGCCCCCATTGCAATAGCATTTCCCAATAGGGTCACATACCTGACCCACCGTGCTTTATCATTTTTGAATACATCCGATGGTATTCCGTCTAAACCCGGTGCCCTAGCCCCTTGTAAAGAACAGATTACTAGTTCTACTTCTTTGGGGAAAACAAACTTTCCGTACAAAACACAACTGGAATTACCTCCACAGCCAAAAATTCCTTATTTTCTGCATACTGGGGTTTGAAATACTCAACCCAGGCCGCCTCATCAACATTATTATCTGGTTTATTTGGGTTACCACCTCTGCCCTACTTCACAATTTTCCAGAATTGCCCGGAATCCTTAGCTCCTGAGGCCACCAACAATTCATCCCAATACTCTTCATCCCATTTTTTTTTAGCTTGGCGAACACTAACATTGTAGTGCCCCCTGGCTAAACCAATCTCAACCCTATCCCTACTTCTAATTGCTCTACCCAAGGCCAATCTGGCTGCCCTACACTGCTTATTGAACCACCTAGCCGGTTTAGATAAGACTTTCCTATTTGTCTTAGAGGGTCTCATAAAATGTGGTTTTAAGAGGGAAAAACACTTATCGTGTATGTCTGTAGTTACACTGGACCCAGGAATTACGGGGCTTGCTGTCTCCATGGCGGCGATTGCAGTATCCACCTCTGAATTTATGTAGGCCATAGATTCTGCATTCGCCAACACACTTGGCCATTTGAGCCTACGCATATCGTTGGTCATAACCGGTAGAACTTCATCTCGAGGTTGCGAGTTGCCTAACGGTGGTGTCCACCAATTGTGGGTGACACAGAGGGGATTGTGGTCACTTTCCAATCTACCCTCAATTTCCATATCGCATACCCCCTGCCATAAATAGAGGCTACAGATAACATAGTCTATTCTACTTTTGTTATGGCCGTTGTCAAATGTACAATTACCTTCCTGGTCACCCCTTGTCCTTCCATTTAGGGCCCTCAGCCCATATTCCAGGCACATAGCATTCAAAAGCAATATATCCTTCGTCCACCGTTTAACCGGAGCCAAGTTTAGAAACGGAACACCCCATACGATGTCTTCCTCTTGCCCTAAAGGGTTTTCCGTGTTATCCAACGGTTCGAAGGTCCTATTGAGATCACCAGCCACTACCACTCTGTTTCCCAGAGACTTTGATTCAAGGTAAGTGGACAGGGCCTCTAGGGTGGGGCAGCTCCCATTATTTGTACCCCTAGCATAAATATTGTATATGTCTACCACTCCCCGCTTATCCGATTCTATTCTTAGCAGTTGGATATCCTTACAACCCAGGTCCAACACTTTCACTTTAATTTGTAGACCTTGCTTTACCCAAACTGTTAAACCTCCCATGGGTCGACCCCTAGCACCTTTATTAGCTGGAATGGAAAAATGTATGTAGCCTGGGAGAAAAATAGGATCGCAGGCCCATGTCTCCTGGAATAGACAGACTTCAAACCCCTTAACAAAATCTATCCAATTTTGGGACAATAGCCTACTACCTAGCCCCGCAATATTCCACGAGAAAAACTTCCCTGGAATAGGGCCATCTCTAATTCCCGCCTCAAGAGCTAACATGGAGGAAACATTAATCGGGCTTTCGGTATTCCTTTCCTGATCAATTGCAATGCCCACAAAATTAGCGTCAGTTTCCTGGGTATCAATCATACTTATTGTAGGCGGGTCTTCACCCTCCGAACTTTGCATACACGCCCCACTCCTTCCCTTCAAGTTCACAATCTCCCTACAAATAATCACTTCTTTAGGATACACCTTTATATCCAAGGTTGGCACGATAAAGTTCCCATATAAGTCCCCCCTTGTCACATTTCCCCCGATGTCCAGGGAATCATTCGACCTTCGTCAACAACCCCAACCCAAGTTTTTTGCCCTATCATGGGAATTGTAGGTTGGGCCGTTGTAAAGATTTGGTCTTAACAAGGGTACAATGTAGGGAACAAACCCCGTCAGTGATAAACGACTTAAACTGCCTAATTCATTATTCACGCCAAGTTGGGCACCAATTGGTCTTGGGTAGAAAAAGGTGAGATCCACAATACCAATCCCACCACTACTAGTGCCCCAGCCCGGCCTCGTTATCCAACCTACAACCCTTGGGTCTTGGAAGTTAATGATAATACAATCCCCCCCCCCAAATTTTTGGGAGTGCAACCTATCCAATTGACCCTTCTTACCCCGATAATCAGACCATCAACTTCCCCAGGCAATGGTCTATTAACCCTTAGCCAGTGCATAACTTTGTTTTTTAACATCTGGAAGCTTTCTCTTTGGCCTACCAATAAAGCTGGAACATTGGTAAGGACAGCCACATAAGGGTAAGAATCTGGGGTGAGATTTATAGGGGGTATCCTAGGTGGGGACTTCATCACAGGGAGTATGGGACGGCTATTGTCTTGAGCAACAGGGCGGGGTATTGGAACATTTTGTAGTACCTGGGAAGCCTTAGAATTATTCATTTCAGTATTACTTTTTGTAAAGCTATTGCTACCACCGACTACATGACCAGGGCAAGATTTCAGGGTACTGTTGTTCAAAGGGATAACATTTTTGGGACACTCCTTACTACCTTTAGCCATGGTGTCAGGGAGCTTAATATTCCCACCATTCTTACTACCTAAAGTGGCTGGCAGTTCGATGTTAGTATTACGGCTTTGTCCCATTCCCTGTGTCCCAATTACAGTGCTGGCCACGGGCGAGTTAAGATCGACCGTGGGGGCACTTTCGACCTGCCCAACGGGTTGCTGAAGATTCCTGCTCTCCCCCTTCCTAATATGAGACTTGATTAGTGATTTTGTGGAGAAAAAATTATCCAGAGTGGCCTGCTCAAAGTGATCTAATCTATCCGCTAATTTTTTAACACGTTCCTCTATGGGAGTCAGAAGGGACCGCATTAGTCTCTCCAACTCGAGGAGCAATTGCGGAGTAGACAATGGTGTATCAGGTGACGCAATCACTATAGGATCAGGACTTAGTAATGACAGCTTCCCCCTCTCCCATCTGTGCCCCACCAGAACTATTATCAGGGGGATCCTGTGGGCATGTAGATATTCCCACTTTTCTAACTTTTATCGGGGTTTTGAAACATAACATTTCTTTGAAGCAGCACTCCTCTTCCTTTTAGGACAAGGTTTTGATTGTACTACTTGGGTTAAAACACTAGATTGGGCCATGCATAGCTGTACAATAGGTGGATCATTAGGATTACTAGGAGGGATTGCAGGCAAAATAGGAATATCAGATTCCAAAGACAAGACTGCCAATGGCTCAATAGTTGAAGGAAAGGGATATGATGTGTCCGATACAGCTGGTAGTGTTATAGATGATAGGGGGGTAACCAATGCCGGAAAACTTTGTGAAGGACGTTTATCAACAGGGTTTTTCAGGAGTTCGATGGACAATCTCCGCTCTGCACGTCTTTCCGCCAGAGCAATTTCCTTGTCAATATCTTGGGATATTCCTTTGAAGTATGTGTCCAAAGGAACGGTGGTGGCAGTCCCTACTTTGTTCAAGGGGGGCAACAGTGTGGGAATACTAATAGAAGAGGACATACAGAGGGGCCTCCTAAGCTTCTAAGAGGCTAAAAAACACTATAAATATTAAAATGACTTATAATGCACACGGTTAATAAGCTAAATATGCTAAATACCAGAGCGGGAAATGTCAGTGGGGTGGCCCAGCCCGGCCTCTTTGGGCCCCGGACGGCCACAGACAGTCCCGCCCTTGTCCCGGGCTTCTCCCGGGCGCGCTCCCGCGCTGCGGGACGCAGCTGTTAAAGATATACAGTTAAAGTGAGGAGGAGGAGGAGCCTGCAGGGAGAGCGTCCCAGGTGGTGGCAATTGGGGGTTGCAGGCGCTCCTGGGACTGGTAGTCCTGCGCCTACAACACGCTCTCAGCCCTTCTCAATCAACCTCCCAACACAAAGTCCCAGCGTAGAATGACTGACTCCTCAGCCAGCACAAACAGCCCACACGAAGCGGGACCCGCGCAGCGGGTTCCGCGAGCAGTTGACAGGAATGCGGAATGTGGGTGGAAATCAGCTGCACACAGTCCCAGCCTGTAGGTAAAAGAACAACATGGAGTAATCCACAGGAGAACCAGCGGTGACGGCTTTTACCGTGAGGATGGCGGGGAGGAGCCTGCAGGGAGAGCGTCCCAGGTGGTGGCAATTGGGGGTTGCAGGCGCTCCTGGGACTGGTAGTCCTGCGCCTACAACACGCTCGCAGCCCTGCTCAATCAACCTCCCAACACAAAGTCCCAGCGTAGAATGACTGACTCCTCAGCCAGCACAAACAGCCCACACGAAGCGGGACCCGCGCAGCGGGTTCCGCGAGCAGTTGACAGGAATGCGGAATGCGGGTGGAAATCAGCTGCACACAGTCCCAGCCTGTAGGTAAAAGAACAACATGGAGTAATCCACAGGAGAACCAGCGGTGACGGCTTTTACCGTGAGGATGGCGGGGAGGAGCCTGCAGGGAGAGCGTCCCAGGTGGTGGCAATTGGGGGTTGCAGGCGCTCCTGGGACTGGTAGTCCTGCGCCTACAACACGCTCGCAGCCCTGCTCAATCAACCTCCCAACACAAAGTCCCAGCGTAGAATGACTGACTCCTCAGCCAGCACAAACAGCCCACACGAAGCGGGACCCGCGCAGCGGGTTCCGCGAGCAGTTGACAGGAATGCGGAATGCGGGTGGAAATCAGCTGCACACAGTTCCAGCCTTTAGGTAAAAGAACAACATGGAGTAATCCCTGTATACTTAATGAAATCATGAATTTCTACTAGTAGTAGTAAAATATGCTAGATTGTAAAACGCCGGTGGATTGGAGAAATGTCAGCAATGTGAAAAGTGTTACTCAATTATGTTGGCATGATAAAAACTTTGAAAGTGGTGCATGAGTCCCCATTATTATGTAAACTATATGTAAAGATGAGGAATTCTAATAATCTATTGTTGATCATTTTAGTGAGTTGAATTTTAATTGTGATGTTCTTAGACATCTAATTGTTATCTATTGTAATCATCGTTTATTGTAATTGTGAAAGTTTTCTTTGTTCAAAGTAAATTGTAAATTTGAGTTGTTGAGTGTTGTACTAATTTACATTATGCTTTTGGTAAAATACCAGTTGTAGCGAAATACAGTGCAGAAATATATGTTTTATCTTTTTCTCTCTGCTCAACCCCTGATATTAATTGCCTGTGAGTAAATGAAGAGTCCTTAAATACTTTCCAATGTTCTTTTTAGGCCCTTTGTAATATGGCTAACATTTTCTGTGGTTATACATGCAATCAGCTTGTTCAGCTGTTCCTATTTGGAAGAACATTTGTATATTTCTGAATTATGTGCTATTTGACATTTTCCTTGCCTGGATTGGGAGGATTGGTCAGGTGATTTCCGGAGGAGGAGCGAGCCAACAAGCGAGCGCGCCAGCGGCGTGTGTTACCGTCGCTGTGTTACTGCACTGCTACTGCTCCACCTTGTGAACGTATTATCCTGCAAGTTCTGCAAGCTCCCCGCTGCCTTGTGGATATTGCCGACACTGCGGCAACGGGGGGTGCTCCGCTCAGCTCCGCTTTGGTTACGGGGGCCCACGGGAGTAAGAGCGTGAGAAAGAAACTTGTTTGCTTTCCCTGCGAGGACGCGGGAGGATCTGCATTTCTGCGCCCTGCGTTTCTGCATAACCTGGTGGCCAGCAGGGGGGGCTGCGCCTGAGCAGTTTTTTCATCCGCCGAGAGGAGCTGCACCAGAGGACTTAGTGCTTCCAGCCAAGCCACAAAACGAGGTGAGACCTAGTCCGGGTACGTGTGAGCACAGCTGCCGTTAGAGGCAGCCGCAAAGTAAGAGCCCGGGGGTGGTGGGCCGGTCAGGCCTGACTAGGTCCGACTCTGCCAGCGGCCCGCCCCAGTATGCTCCGCTCGCTTCTGCCCTGCTTTTTGCCACGCTTTAGCGGCTCCTCAGCGGCCCACTCGCCAGAACCTCACCCAATCTACATCTCAATTACTTCTGTACCTATCTTAAAAAAAAAACAAAATTAGAGGAAACACCGGCTCCCTCCACGTCCTACTGCAATGCGTACTAGGAGCAGCCTTCAATTGCAAAACAATCATCGCCCCCATAAGTCTGCCAAACGTCAGAAGTCGAAGTTGTTATACCCCCAAGAAGCAGGGCGGGCCCCCAATCTCCCTCCCGCCCTCTGCACCTTGAGCGAATGGAAGAGGTCGACGAGAGACCCCTAAGGCCCCCACTGGAACTCTTAACGGGCGACAAAACGCTAAGTAACTGCATGCAACCCATTCGCCTTTCATACTCATCAAAAAAAATTTAAAACAACAGCACCAGCGACATTAGAGATCATTTTCTCCAGATCAGCAAACTAAACCAATCCGTCCCTCATCCCCCACGAGACATGAATGCAAAGTCTCCTCAACAACTAATAACTTCACTAGCTTCCTCTAACCCTTTCTCGCTCTATCCTGAAATAACCATCCAACGCAAGACCACAACTGCTGATACTGACACTGAGCTAGAAAAGCCACCATTAAGACACCCCTCCCCTCACTCAATAACACCCTTGCTCCTTCCAGAGAATCAACCATTACAGGCAAGCACAAGCAAACCACTTGCAATTCTACGCTCTTCGGAATGTCAGCTCCTCCCGCTCTGTCGCACGCCAACGGCCCAGCCACCGTCTCCGACCCCGAGAAAGAACCTCTAATCCCCAAGCCGGAGAACGAAAAATGTAAACATAAAGTTAAAACCACGGCATGTAGCCCTGATGATTCTATAATCTGGATCTCATCGACTTGCCCTTTGACTCAACCAATAAAGCTTTCGGCACTGAAAAATGTACTAGCGCGCGAAGACGCGACAAATCCACCGAAGGGCCGACTGAACGACTCCCCTCAAGCACATAGCCAGGATCTCCCGTCGCAAACATCTACTCTGATCCCTAACGGGGCACAAGACTCCATTCTTTCTAGGAATAATGACCCATTTGAGGGGACGACTAAAGCAAGCCCACTAAAAGCGTCATCAGTAATCAGAAGCAGCTATAATCCCGGTATTAAGGACTGCAGTTTTACTCCAAGCCCAAACAAATATCTTCAAAATGAGCAAAATTACATATCATCTAACTCATCATCGGCTCACAACCATTCCGCCGGAATAAACTTACCCACAACGGACCCTAGGCAAGGGCCTCAGAAACTAACCCAGGAATGCTCAATGTCGAAGCACTTCTTGCAGTCACCAACAGAGCCCTGAGCTCCATGGCCAATGCCGCTCACATGCATGCTGATAAACTTGACACTCAGATATCCATCTTACAATTAGTAGCAGACTCCATAATAGGAATAGATTCAAAATTAGACCAACTAAACTCGTTGATACGAAGAGCCCAAAAAAACGTGGCCCAAAATTACAACCCCGTAGTGAATCCAACCTTGGAATCAATTGCAAAGGCTGATTCACACCTAAACCACGGTCAAACCAGCTGTAATTGTAAGCCTCTGTTAGAAAAACTTGAGTACCTACCCGAAATAATGTCTACACTAATAGAAGACCTGAGGCTAAAGACTCAACCTAGACTGCAGAGATCAAGAATCCTCCCCGTTCATCTCCGACCTCCTGAAACCTCTAGATCACCAAAACCAAGTTCTAATAACCCAAATTGTTACAACAATAACAACAGCCTAAAACTGGACCAGCCTCTGCCTAACGTCACACTAAAAAAACACCCAGAACAGCCTCTCCTTGTAGCTCAGGACTCCGACACCCACTCCCCTCTACACATACAGAATGCTGAAGAAACAACTGCGCAACCCAACATTGAAGAAATGCCACCTACTTCACCGTGCCACCATATGCCTGTAGCTAAGACCAATCAGGACCCAAAGGCAGAAACTTCCTTGTCCAGAAAGAACAAGAAAAAACTGAAGAAATTAAATAAAGCAAAAAAAAAGGGCAATGCACTAACACAATGGCTTGGAACAAACACGGGTGATCGGCTTTCCGATACGACTAATCAGTCTGAAAAACAGACTCCCAAAAAGATAAAACCGAAAACTCAGAAACCCAAACAAATAACGGGCAGAAATCATCAGATCTAAAGGAAAACTTCACAAATAAAAATAGTGGTAACCATAATAATTCTTTCAGTAAATACTTGAAGCAAAACGACAATTCTACAAAATCTCTCAATAAAAGTTCTCTTTCCTCCCTCGCAGGAATAAATAAACCCGCTATCCATGAATTAGGACAAAAAACAAGAACTCTTACTGAATAATTTCCACTGCTTCGAATAGAAGAGGAACAGATTCATATTGAAGCCACTACAGAGGCGGTTAGCACTGACAGGTATACACCCGTTACGACGCAACTTTTACTCCGCACTACCATTACAACGCGGGCATTACAACGCATGACATTACAACGCATTGCGCTGGGGGGCGCTCTAGGATAAGAGGTAAGTTTAATTTACTATCCAACACCTTCCCTAGGGTCCACGGGGACTGGAGTTAGAATAGTAAATTATACTTACCACTATCCAGCACCCCAAAGCGCTATGCGTTGTAACGGTATTCGTTGTAAATACCGCGTTGTAATGGTACGCGGAGTAAAAGTATGCGTTGTAACGTCATACATCCGCACTGACAATAAGATGTCCTCTCCTCAAGAACTAGTGACAGGAACAGACCCACTCAGAAGGACCTGCTCACAAATTTTAAAACCACTTCCCCAAGACTACTCGGAGCACACGGGCAATGGAAAGCATCTGACTGACCTCCTAACATCTGGCTCCATTCAGGCACCATTGCATCAAGCGCCTTGCCCTGGGCAGCAACATCATAAAAAAATATTACTATACCCGGAGTATGAATCCCAGGGTCCATGGGATACTCTAAACAGAGGAAATATCATAAAGCTATGCTTCCACCTGCCAGGCTTAGAAAGTGTTAACTCAACGGACATTGAGTCAGTGGCCTTCATTGACCCTATACTTGGACAAAAAAATGAGCCAATAGTTGTAACTTTCTTTAACTCAGAACGGGGGGCTACATTAATGAAGAACAAAAAACAATTGAACGAATGGGGCATACAGGTTAGCCCCTATACTATCACCAACTACCCTACCTTCCTAAAAAATTCCCCTGAATCCTTAGTGTCCAACAAAAAAAGACCAGACGTAAAACAAGACAAGCATAACCAGCAGCTCCCCCTGATGCTGCGCGGCCTCTGACAGGAGCCAAAAACAGCTACTTGGATTGAGAATCCGCTTCAAGTAATAGCCACAACAGCAGGAAGACCACGCAAATGCGTACTAAAACCGCTTAGATCCCAAGACTGGTCCTGCCTCTCCCAGGCCTTAGGGTAGTGCGCTGACACCCTTGCTTGTAAGCGAACCTAACCACGGCACAGCTCACAATCTAAATATATGCTCTTGGAACATCCGGGGCCTAACAAAGGAGAAAATCGAACGCTTAACCACAGGCCTGCAGAAGACCTACGACATCTTTGCTATTCAAGAGACTTGGGCCCTGGAGAACACTATCTGGGAAGACTTCACTGTAATTGAATCTATCACTACTCCATCTATAGCAGGCGGCCATGCATCCGGGGGTGTGCTGATCGCCGTGAAGAATACACTGGTCTCAAATTTAGAAACTCTCCGCGATGGCGATTATCTCATCATCAGCATCGAGATTGAGTGCCATGAAAAGGGGAAAACAAGGGAAAAAATCATCTTTGGCTGTGTCTATTTGCACCCCATAAAAACAAGACGAGCGACTACTTTGAGTAACATACTATCCATTATGAATAATCTCAAAGTTCAATTCCCAAATGACCTATGGCTGATAATGGGCGACTTTAAGGCCAACTTAATGGATATTGATCCCACCCAATCCTCCCAAGTAACCGCTCAATGTAATGTGGGCAATACCGGAGATAAAATCCCAGTATCAACGGAAGGATCTGAACGGAATAAAATTAGCCACAAAACTAAATCATCTAGGACTGCGCACCCTTAATGGAAGGACTGCCTCGGACCAACCGGCTGCATACTCCCATGTATCCTCCTCCAGAATGGCCACCCTAGACTACATATGGATATCACTTACTGCCTTTCATCAGGTACGTCAATTCTTAGTAACACCGTCTACAGACAGCGATCATTCCATTTTAACATGCAGTATTGCCCTCAGGCCACTACATCGCCCGACCACCAGTCCGATTGGGATGGTATAAAACTTACAGAGTGTAAGGAAATTACGATGGTCAGAAGGAAACCAGGAAGCAATTGAAACGGAGGTGGACAATCTCATGACCAGATGGGCCTCGGCTGGCAGTAGCCACGTGACAGCCCCCATGTGGGAAACTATATTGACCAACTTCAGAGAGCACTTCGCCGCAAAATCAACAAACAGCTTTCCGAAGGACACACTGGCTACAACAATCTTGTCAGACCAAAAAGGATACACAACCACTGCAAAAAGTAAACTAAACAAATTGCAACGATAAAACGCGAACAACGAAAGTGATTACAAATCTCTGAAGGGGGACATCCTGGCCGCGAGAAAAGACTACAGGAAGGCTCGGTTTATCTTAAGGAAACTAGAAGAAGAGCACCACTGGGCAATAGCTTTCGAGATTATAAAATCTAAAGACCAAAGGAAATTTTGGAACTGGGTAAACAATGCCACTAAAGCCACTAAACCTCCTACCGCAACCAATATCTCTCCGGCGGATTGGGAGATCTATGTTAAAACGCTCTACACAGCACCACATGGCGCGAACATCAGTAGTGTGTCTACCCATGACCTGTTAATAAATCAGAATGGAGCAAACCCTCCTCTCAACATAGCAACAGATGAAATAACAGGAATAATAAAGAAAATGCGATCAGGCGGCGCCACTGGACCTAATGAAATTCCCACTCAAGTTTTTAAAACCTCTGCCGGAAAATGGGCCCAGTTACTGACACCTGTCTTTGAGGCCGCAATACTGGGAGGCCCCATCCCGCCATCTTGGCGAGGATCACTCCTCGTCCCCTTCCACAAAAAGGGTTTGCGATCTAATCCCGATAACTATCAGATGATAGCCCTCCTTGACGTGGACGGGAAGGCATACGCTAGCGTCCTTTTAACTGCACTCTCCAAGTGGGCGGAAAATAACAACATAGTCCCTTTTACCCAAACCGGCTTTCAAAGAGGGCGTCACATCGAAGACAATCTGATCTGTATAGCCCACCTGATGGAATCCACCTTAGCCACAAAAGGTAAATCGTTACACCTGGGATTTATCGACTTTCGTAAAGCCTTCGACAGCATGAGCTGGCCTAAACTGTGGGAAAAACTGACAAGATGGGGCATTCCGCGGCCGCTACTGAATGCATTAATAGCCTTACACACCGACACTTGGGTCAAGGTAAGAGTTACATCGAGATGGTCTACCTCTAGCAAAATTTATACTAGTAGAGGTTTAAAACAAGGGTGCACCCTTGCGCCACTACTTTTTAACTTGTATCTCGCAGACCTTCCCGAATGGTTGTCTCGCACTCGTGCCTTCCCTCCGGGAATCGAACTAAGACAAATTCAAACCCTGCAATACGCTGACGATACCATTCTGTTAGACCAAACCCAGGTGGGCCTCCAAAGACTGTTTGACTCCCTCGCTCAGTACTGTAACATCAATACGCTTGAAGTAAATGTCACCAAAACTAAAGCAATGGTAATATCTTCCGCAAAAACCAAAAAGATCTAGTGGTTTATTGAAGGGAAGCCACTGGAAACTGTAACTGCATATAAGTACCTGGGCGTGTGGATTGACCATAAAGTGAGACCGTCTGTGCACATAACCGAAATGCAGGCTGTTGCTTGCAGCCTGGAAGGGGCCTTTATAAAAACTAAAAGTGCTCTGCACTCCCAGGACCTAGTACCATTAATAAAACTGATCACTGCAAAACTACTTCCCACAGTTTCTTTTGGTGCAATAATCTTCAAAGATAAAATGAACCATTGGCTGGACAGAGCGCAATCGTCTTGCTACCGTAGGGTCTTCCGATTGCCAAATTCAACCGCCCATGCTCACATTCTGAAAGAATTTTCTCTATCCTCCCAACAATGGATTATGAGTGCAAGATACATCAGCTACTGCTTAAAAACCAAACAAGCTAGCCCTCACACCTTAAAAAGCTGCATATGGCTAGTCTTCAGCAACACCAAAACATTGTGGAATAAATATTTGACATCTTGCCTCGAATCCCTCAAAGCAAAGGACATATGGTCAACCCCGCTGCCCATCGAGGCGAAAACAAAACTCTTTACCAAGCAAGCAAAAATCTTATCAAACAACCTCGATGAGCAACGGGTACTTCAGCTCTTTCACGGCTCCTGGGCCTCCAAACTATGGGGCTCATTAGGATGGCGGACGGACTTGCGTCCGTCCGCCACCCTAGAGGAGGAGGGACCGCCCGCAGGGGCCGCAGCGGTCCCTCCAGTGCAATTAGGATGTGACCGCCAGGGTGGCGGTCACATCCTCTATCTTTAACATTGCGGCGGGTGCAGCTTCAAGCTGCACCCGCCGCAATGTTAAAAATGCATGCACCGCATTTGCGTGCACAAAGCGGCAGGCACCGTGCGGTGCCTGCTGCTTTGTGCACGCAAATGCAGGGGGGTACCATAGGTACCCCCCATGTGCACCCCCCAACCCCCCTTCACCCAGGGGGCCCGCAACGGGCCCCCGAAGTGAAGGTCCGTATGCTTTTCCACGGCGGAAAAGCCGCCGCGGAAAAGCATACATTTTACACCATCCTAATATGGCTGGCGGTGTCTGATAGACACCGCCAGCCATGTTACAGCTTTTCCGCCGCGGTTGTAAGCCAACCGCGGCGGAAAAGCGGCGGACTGAAACCAGGACCCACCAGCCATCCTAATTTGGCGGTGGGTCTTTGGTGGGTCCGCAGAGGATTTTCCGCAACCTCCGGGCCGGCGGAAGCCACCACCAGCCCGGAGGATGCGGAAAATCCTCCATCCTAATGAGCCCCTATATGCCCCAAAAACCTTACCGTCCTACCTGGCATCCTCTATGAAAGTCCACACAAAACTCCAATTAATGAGACTCCGCTTTGGCTTAATTCCGCTGAAGGCATACAAGTTTGGTCAAGGATGCAAGAAAGAAGCATCCTCCCAATGCCGCTTCTGTAACCTGGCCGAGGAAAATCTTATCCATATTCTGTGCATCTGCCAAAATCTCCGAGCCCAAAGACATTTCTGGCTGCGACCAATTTGGCTCCTTCTTAACATCAGGACATGCCAGGAAGCACTAGATGCATGTATGAGGGGAGACTCACCTCAGCTGGCGTCACGTTTTGTAAAGTTCACCACGGGAATCAACTCCCTGAACCTACCATTGGATCAAGTCTGACTTCCATCCCCTCCTAGTGACTTTTCCTTGCCCTTCTTTCCTAATATATAAACGCTTCGTTTTTAACAGACTCAAATATCATTTTTTTTTTCTCAATGGTCATTCCTGAGTGTATATATTGCAATGATTTTAATTAATTGTGCAAATAAAAAGTTTACTTTACTTACTGACATTTTCCATCACAGTTAGTATGAGTAAAACAATTAGTGCCTTACCCACGAGTGTTTACTTCTAGGGGACCGTTATAGTGATAGGGCGTAAGACAATTGTATGGCTAACAGGCCTGATAACAAGTACTTTTTTTTGGCTTCAGGCAGCCATAAGAATGCCTTTCAGGGCTCAGAGCCATATTAACACTGGCTTACTGCTGGGGGGGGGGGGGGGGGGGGGGCAGGGGGAAATCTAGGATAATCAGGGATAACTTTCAGCCTTATGATTTTTAAGTATTAATACAGAGTTATAAGGGCGTCTAAAACTAGGAAGGACAGCCTGAATGAAAGTCATGGTGAAGGAGAACAATTTTTCATTGCACAAACAATTGTGGGATGGTCTCCAGTAAGGGAAAGAGTTTAGTTACTCAGGTCCTAGATTAGCAGTTGTGATGTCTGAGAAGTCTTAACAAAATTCAAACCATAATGTGCTCAGAGTTCTAGGACTGTTTGTGTTTTGCGTCGGTGTATTATT
This sequence comes from Lissotriton helveticus, assembly GCF_964261635.1. Classification (NCBI taxonomy): domain Eukaryota; kingdom Metazoa; phylum Chordata; class Amphibia; order Caudata; family Salamandridae; genus Lissotriton; species Lissotriton helveticus. The sequence continues at coordinate 63,721,988 of NC_136068.1, read as the reverse complement.
TTGTTCTTTTGTGTGTATGTGTGTGAATACATATTACACTATATTTCTATGCTGGTTCTTTATGTGTTTGTGTGGTTTTGGATAGTAGAATGCAGTCTTCTGTATATCCATTTATATCTTTATGTGTGTGTTGTGTTTCACAGGGAGTTTAGCATATGTGTGTATGTTTTTGGTTACATGTGTCAGTGTGCATATATTTGTTGATTGGTAATGTATATAAGTATGCATTTCTTTGTGTAGTTTTGTGAGTTTTGTTTATTGTCTTTGAAAGTATTTGCATGTGCATGAGTACGTCTGTGCAAGCACACAAGGATCTTTGTCCAGACTGTTGTGCATAGTGAGACAAATGCATAAAATTATAACAGGTTATGTGGGATATGTATTCTTGGAGATAGACACCATTTTCCTTCTTCTAGAATGTCACTGTCTCTTGGAAGCTTCAGTCATTGAGACTGTGCTCTTCAAACTATCCTCTGTAAGACATGTCTTTGTAAATGTTGTGGGCAGAGAAGGCCTGCAATGCAAAAGAAAAGAAGAGACACATGCACACCAGAACTGCTAATAACTGAGGTTTATTTAGTCAGAAGGCATAACAAAAATAACCATACAGGAAACCAAACCCTGATGATTGACTTGCTTTGCCTTATTGTAGTAAAGCAAAATCAAAAATGAATACTTAATTATTAAATTAGTTATCTTTTCTATCTTCACCATAGTAGTTGGACGTTTAGAAATCAGTGATTTGTGTTAATTGACTACATTTAAAAGAAGATCATAGACCCACTTCATGTACCAGTGTAAGTTGCAGTATAATGGAAGTAAGTATGAAAATGAAAAAAAGAAAAAGAACTTCAAATTCAGTGCTGGCAGTAGACCTGCACATAAAGGTGTATCTGGCGCACAATAATGATGTAAATGAAGCCTGCACCCTCCATTCAGCTACATTTAGAACATGTTTTTACCAATACAACCATGAACATTTGAAATAAGTAAATTCTTTTTTTAGGGATTTAATGTCTGGCCATGCAGTGTCCTAGTATCAAAAATTGACTGCCTTGATGAATTTGCTACTGCCATTTCTTCAAGTTATAAATCATTGCCCAACATCTGAACTGTCCCATCAGTTAAGAAAGAGTGGCACAATGCAGTGGGTCAATACTTGTCATAAAAGTGATGTCAGCTCTACAAATGTCTACAGGTGCAGCAGTGATAGCCAGAGGCCAGTCTGTGAATTAAATAGTTTGATTTCCACAGGAGTTTTGAAATTGATTTTTGTGGGAGAGACACATAACTTGCTATTCACCATGTGGTAATCTACTGTGTTCTGGAGAAAACAGATATTGCTGCAGCTTGACACCCAATGGAAAGATAAGAGTTTGCCATTTGCAATAAGCAGACATAGCATAAAACAGGAGCTGGTGTAGTACTCAACCTCAAGGCCAGGCTTGAGGCAGCAGTGGTGGAAGCATTGATTTCTGCAGACAGACACTAATAAACCCTTGGCAGGAAGTGACCTGTCTCAGTAGGACATTTCCTACAGATGTGAAAGGAGCAGCAGGTGTACACATTGCCAATCACACTACAGCTTTGGCTGCAGTTAGGCAGGGTACACTGACTCCTTTGTGCCTCTGTGACATCTGGTGGTGTGTCAAATTATGGACTTGGCTCTCCACTTTGAGGAAACATTATGATCACTAAGCAGTAATGACAATGAGTACCAAGTCCAAATATGGCATTGGTTGTAATTCTGGTGTGGTTAAATAATTGGTCATCCCACTAAAGGAGGAACACCTGTAATGGCTTGGAATAATGGCGGGTACATAACAACTGTCTCCTTCCTAAGGTTAATTTTTGAAGCAATGTCTGGGGAAAGGGCAACTATAAAGGAAAGGATACCGCTCAGGTTTCTCAGTTTAAAGGAAATACAGTCGCCGAAAAAATAGTGAACCAATATTGAGGCATGTGCACTAAGGAGAAGATAGTGTGGTTCCCACTGAGATCAACCTATGAGAAGGCATTGGACATCAATATAGGTTTCTGTGCCAATTGATATCAGTATGTTCCAGTTTCGATCAAAGTTTTACTGCCCTGGACGACTTTCAGCTCCACCAGCACTGAAATTGTGACCTCCTTCCACATGAAACTGACAGTCCCATTTGACTGTGGTGGAGCCTTCACTGGCATGCTCAACTCTGTATTTTTCTTTATGGGGGATGCCTGAGTTTCACCTTTCGTCACTGTGAAGGTGTTGGACTCCTCTGTATTATATCGACCACTCCTTTCAAGGTAAATGAGGTACCCACCTTGACTGATGTACCATTGCTGAATTCAAACCTATGGGAGACATATTTTTCAAACTCTTTGGAAGAAGTAGCAGTGAACTGCTGCTCAATGTTTGATTGATTGTTGTAATGAAACTGATCTATCAGAATGCCCCTTTCACTCTCTACCTTTTTCCTGTTCCACAGAATCGTGGCTTACACAGTGGACCTTCCAGCGCGCAGAGGATACACATGGGAGACTTGATCATTGAAACCAATAGTACCGTAATTCTCCAAAGTTTCACCAGCCCTGGCTACAAAGCACCTTCCACCTCTATTTACATGCTCGTACAGAGCCCAAGCTCCCCTCTGGACACTGTGGGAGGATATATTATCATGCATGCCTCCGAACGCGAGATTGGACTCCTGAGTCAGCACTAACGACTTACCCCCTCTATGGATATGCTCATAGACCGTGATCTGGGGATTGCTCAGGTCATCAGTGACCAGCTGGAGAGAACTTGTCCTATCATTCATGGTACTCCCTGGGTGTTCTCCTTCCTCTAGGACTACGCATTCTCCCTCATAATATTTTTTGTCGTACAGGATCCAGGGCTGGCCGACGATCTTCACAGAGGTGATGCAGTCATTGAAGTTTTCTTTGACCAGATTTGGAACATCCGAAGTAAATGTCTTATGGTTTCCTTTGAAGTAGGCATGTTCATAGACAGTGATTGAGTTCATGGTCGTAAGCTGCAGAATTTCAAATTTGTTCCCTTCTTTGACCCTGTAACGTAAAACCCCCCAAAAAACTTGTAGATAGCCAATACATAATGGTGTGAAGTAAATCACCGGATGAACCATAAACCTTATCCTGTTCCACTTTAACAGCAAAGATGTTGACACTGACTCATGATAGAAACAGAGTAGAGGTCAATATCAATTCACTCGTCAGTAAATCTACTTATACAAGTTACACAAAAGAAAATCATTTTAAATAAAAATTCTCTATGTTTCTCTTTTTCCTCACATAACACAGCATTAACTCTGAACTAAGTCTGGAGAACAAAAGTAAGGGAATTGTTTACTACCCAAGAAAACTGTGAGATGGAAAGGGGACAAATATTCCACTTTGAAAGTCTAGTAAATCCATCTTGGTTCGGCAAAGAATATTTGCTAAAATGTAACTACAATAGTCAGCAGACAGAGGGCACATGCAGAGTAGAATCTAGCCAAAGGAATGGCAAAAACTGAATCAGGTATTTTAGCCAAATTGTATCTGATGTTCAGTCTAAGAAAAATTGTGCTTTCAAAACTGGAGAGATTCCAGACCTCTTTGGCACACTAATTTCCTGTAGGATCAGATGCCACTGATGCTGTATCACTGTGCCATCCTTTAATCACGTCTGACTGATTTTAATATATTGCTCTTATGCAGAATACTTGATTCTGTAGTGGATGAAGTTCACCCTAAGTGGTTATCTTGCACAGAGAGATAATATCATTTCCTCTACCAGGTCATCATAGAACTGCAGCCAATGGCAACCAAATACTTTATTGGGATTCTGATTATTTTGCCTGTAACTCAATTTGGAGGATAACCTTGAGGAGCACACACACCTGAAACAACACTTTACAAATTCTCATACTATTGTCATTTTTGTCATACTAGTGTGCCTTGTGAGCTGATTGTAGTTAGTGTTATTGCACAGCTACAATGTATTGGAATTAACAATTGCTTTTTACCATTAGTGGAGTACACTTATGCTCTTCCTGAATGTAGGAAGCGTGACCTTTCAATTTGTTGCACATACACTACAACTGGGTGGATCTCACAGATGCAAATTAATTGGTGGCTTGGAGAAGCTGCACCTTTCAATGGGTTGCACTGAAAATTCACCTAGCTTGTATCCATTTACACTTAATAACTAATGGATTTGGAGATCTGTGCCTTCTAGTGTGTTGTGTCTGAGGGTCTGATTACAGGTTTGCTGGTCCTGAAGTGGGCTGCCATGCCACTGCACCGTTCTAGGACCACCAAACAGGGCCACCGCCTGCCATAGTTTTGCATGGTCTGGTGGATGACATGGTGGTCCTGTGGTGGTACCTTTCAAAGGCACCTATGTATGCCTTAGAAATGCACTGCCACAGGAGCGCCATAGCGCGGTACGGCATGGCATGGACTGTGAAGTCCATGGCGTGCTGAAACTGGGGGTGCATGCACACAGGGGGCACGACATGTGACCCCCTGCATACACCCCTATGCATGGGCATGAGGGGGAACTTTAGGACCCCCTTATTTTAATGACTGCCACCAGTTTCATGAGAAAGAACCTACGTGAAACCACTGGCTGTCCTGAAACCCATAATAGGCTTGTGGCACCGTCAGCATGTTGTGAGACTCTGCCTGCCAGAGGGCCACCAGAGAATGCAGTTCCCTTGCGGTTGCAGTGGTGCTATGGCAGTCTGACTGCCAAAGTTGTAATATGGCGGTTGGCCCACTGGTAGGGCAGTGACTGGGCCGCCACGCCCCACGAGTTTGGCAGTCCTTGGACTGCCAGACTCATAATTAGGCCCTATATCTCCTGTTCAATTTAGACTATTGTTAGCTGGCAGTTTTGGAAAATGTAGTCTTCTAGGGTGTTGCACCTACGCCGCTACTATATCACCTCATCAGCTATGACTAGCTAGTGGTTTTGGGAACCTGGACCTTCTCTCTTCGCCTTTCTCCCACAGATATTCCAGATCTGCATGGTCACTCTGCAGGAAAACATCTCTAATTTTCATAATGCTGCTGCATGGGATCTCACTTTTCATAGAGGTAATTTCCTTACCACCATGCTTATTCTTCCAATGTTCCCTCCTCTCATTCTATTCTACATTTTCTCATGTCCTGTTTGCACGATCCCTCTCCGGCCACAGCCTAACTCTCCTTTACCCCACACTCCCTACTATACAAGTAACCTTCTTCCCTCATTCTCTCTCCCTGGCTCTCTCCACTCCTCTCATGCTCTCCCTGGCTGTCTCCACTCCTCTCATGTTCTCCTCTCTTCTCAACTGCCCAGTACTTTTCTCCCCTTGACCAATTCAGGATCATTCTTCAAATGCACTTTTCTCCTCTTACAAAACGTTTTTACCCACAGGCTTGAAGCACCTTCTTGCAACTTGCCTCCGTCCTCCCTCAACCCTGCACCAGTCTAGAAACCACTACCCAAAAGAAGCAGATTGTTCTCCACTTCACACTACCTCTCTACACCAGACTCCTCTACGAATCTCTCATTTATCTTTTCCTTCCACTTCCCTCTTGCTCCCATTTTCTCCTAATACCCAATCTTTTCCCCTTCAAGATATCTCCATTCTAGCAAACCTAACCTACATTCTAACATAATTTCTTCTCCCCCTTAGCCTCTATGTTGAAACCCGGTCATGTCACTGTTCAAACCTGCTCGACATCAGCAATGACACTGCCACATCTTTCCACCTTCCTTCTTGCTCTCCACCATTAATAGGCATTACCATTAATCACCCCTTATCCTATCACTGGACTCAATTTATTTTGCATCCTCAAAAACTCAAGATTAATTAATGAAAACCACCTGGACACCTATGACCTGTTCTTTAACTCAGGTGCAGATTTTCTCTTCATCACTAAAAAATGTTTAGCCGATGACACTTTTCATGCCCTTCATGAGGCTGAGTCTTCAGTCTATACAGTACACATGTGAAATTGACCTTCTATGAAGCCAAGCAGAAAAGTTGTGGTTATCCTTGAGAAGTCCTTATCCACCTCCAGCTACTTAGAGTATTCATCCAAAGAATGCAAAGCTTTGCTCATCAATTGTTGACCATTTCCAACCTGTGCTTTTTGATTTCTGTTGAGTTGAACACTGCCTCTGAACAATCCAGCCTTCTTTGGCACCACTGCAGATGTCACCACTTTTACATCTGGAAGACCAGAATGTCTGGTTCGACAAACGATACTGGTCCCCCATCAGATCATGCTTATGACCCTACCTTGGACGTCATCCACCTGATCTTGATAGGTACACACATAAAGCTTTAAACATCCTTGCTAAACTCTGCTCCACTGGGACACATCACCATCATAGCAAATCCTCTCCTCAGCTGGAGTGACAACCACAGCCTTCACTTTAACTGTAAACTTTGTCTTTGCCTCTCACTTCACACAGCCAATGAATTTGATGAACTTTGGTAAGCCTGGTTCACCTGAAGAAAATCCTCCTCTCCGCCTTTTCTACCTTCCCTGTAAGAGTCTTTATCAAGAAACTCATATGGCAGGTGTCAGGTTCCACACGTTACTCCTCGGGGCTGCGTTGAACGTCCTTACTCCACAACCACACGACCACCCCGCGGCCCGATAATAAATATCACAGACCACCAGGATGATCCCGTGAGCGCGGGGAAGGAAGGGAACAGCGGGGAGGGAGATCTGTAACGATAAGAACAAGAGGTTTAGAATCACACCCCTCCCTATCTTAACTAGCCCTTAGCACAACTAACACGGATCACATAGTTCTTTATAACGAATCAATAGCATACCTGTAAAGAAAAATACACAGGCTTGATATACAGGAGAGGGAGGTGAGGTCCTATCAATGGCGGGGATTTGATTCTAAGAAGCAAAAGAAGAAACATAAGACTTTACAACATTCGGCTGCAGAGCTTAAGCTAATCCTACACCACACCTACCACTTAGTGTGAACGCTCTGCTGTAAGCCACTTCTTCCATCATACTCAGGTACCCCCCTTTGTTCTCTCCTGTATTGTAATATAAAGCAAAAACAGGTTGTCTTCAACACAACGAACTTGTAATGAGTTAAAGGTTCCAGTCACCTTCAAGTCCAGGTGTAACTCAGCATTCACAGTTGAACTATGTACAATATGACTTAGTAGTGCATATGCACTGCACTATCCAGATAACTGAAATACTTCTCTTGGTAGAAACAGGGGTGTTTATGCCACCACAAAAACACCTAGGCAACACATCCAATTCGCACCATTGGATTAAATGTCAAGCATAAAGTCTCAAAAGATCTGTTTAAATCACCGTTTTCCCCGCACGAGAAAGCAGCCGCTTTTCTCTTCGTGAAACGGGGAAAACAACCACAGGTTTTCAGCAGTCACTCGATTCACACACACAGCCGTGTGTGCATCCAAAACGGGCTCACCCGTAGTCCCGCAGGGCGCGGGTCCGTGTGTCACCAGCCGGCGACCACACACACACCAGACTACTCACGGTAGCTTCGGTTTCCAAACCAAGCCGCTCCTCGACTATACTCTCTCTCGGCAAAATTATCGGCACTGTTCCTGCCGGGTTCCGGGTTTATGTCTCTTGATCTGCGCGTCTGACGTCACGCGCTAAGTGCCCCATAGCCTTCTGGGGATTGTGGTTCGACTGCGTTTTGGTTGCCGTTTCTCACGCTTTGTGCGGACGGTGGCCCACGAAGCCGGGTTCCTGACAGCAGGATCTTCAGTGATCACAGGGCCTACTACATTAAACTGGCCAGTTTCTGACCAGTCTTCAATGGATTTTTCTTGGTAAGCTCATCAAAGTCTCTGTTGTCCCCTTTGAACCAATCTTATTCTCCATCTGTGAGGACCACTGTAAATACAAAAGGAGTGCTTCTGCTTCTTCTGCTGACTTCTCTTCAGTATTCAACATGGTACCACCCACCCTCCTTCATGCAGTGTCTGGCCTCCACATTTATATCATCCTAGAGAGCATTCCTTCATACTTTACCAAAAGGTACATCATCATCAACACATGAGCAATCACAAATCTCCAATCATAAGAGCTCCACATTAGTGCATGTGGCCAGAAGCATCTTCTTCATGTCTCTGTGTTTTCCCCATTGACTAACATTCTTCCAATTAAAATGTACTTATAGTCTCAGACAAAAAATCATTAGTTGTAGCAAATTTACAATCAATGGAGCATTATTTTGTGAATAATATTTAGACTATGACATTTTTTTCAAGACATATATGCTTTTATTTATAATCTAACACACAACCCAATATTTGAACGTCACCAGCATAGTTTTTGAAACTGATTCCTAGGTTAAACAGTAGCTGGTGGAGAGTCTGAAAGTGGTTATTAATGAGGGTTAGGCACAGACATGATCCTTGAAGAACCAGTATTGGACCTTTATAGGTTTAGTTGATTCCTGTCCCAATCCAACTACAGCCTTACTTTCAGGTAGGAAAGACTTCAACCAGTTTAGCTACACTACAACTGACACCCAGCAATACTCACCAGTCTATCTGACATCATGGAATTCACAAGCAGGTCACAAATCTTCTTAAAAGGCAAGCACTGTCAAGTATGCGCTTTCTCAGGAATCCACAGTGTTTAAAATAGAAGAGTGGATATAAATGAAAGCAATCCTTGCATTTAATAAACTGGAAAAGATATGGTTGAAAGGGCAGATCATGGCAACTGACAACATAGATTCAGAGTCTTCAATTCACACAGCAGTTCTGCATGTTGCATCTCAATAAACCAGGCCATCATACAAACAAAGTGCATGGGGTACAGTAAGGAACCACCTGACCCTGGGCCATCTGGGTACAGTAGTGCCAGGCATCCAACCTAATGTACATAAATGGCATCAGCAAAGCAGTGTTTGTGTGTAATCTGTTTCTAAAGGCGAGCTCATTAACAATGTGAAGCAAAGCTGTGCACCTGAAGGGGTCTCCATACATGAAACAAGAATCAACAAGCCATGCAACTGGAAAACAAAACAAATAACCATCCTTTGGCAGTCAACTCATAAAAGAAAGGAATTACTGCAGTACAACAACATTCTCTGGGTTGAGACCTGGAAGATTGAACAACACTTTCTCCGAAGTCTCACAGAGCTGATCCTCTAGTGAGACTTAGGCAGTCAGCATGGAAGCCATGGCCCTTTTAATCCTCAACCCCCTCTGATTATTTGCTTCCTAAGAGGGAACCTATGACATGAGGACCTAAAGCTATCACACTTACCTCTCCACAAGATGGTTTGCAAATTACTCAAGTGGCTTCCAGAGGACTCCTGCTGGCTCTTACACTGTGCTGCTGGCAAATATGGCTGGATCTATAAGGAGAAGAAAAACAATATCAACAAATTAACATTTTAAGGTAGTTTATGGACGTTGTATATGTTAAATCAACAGTCCCATGGCAGAAGCCACCGGGTCCTGCTGCCAGTTTAAGAATGTTTACGAGGAAAACAGAAAAATATTTACTGTATTGAGACTAGTGTAAATGGCCATAAATGCTATAGATGTAACAATGTCACGTTAATTTAGCCCAAAAATGTCCAACAATGAGACATTGCAAAATTGTTTTGTTGAACAGAGAGTGCTAATGTATTATGTCAAGATCAGAAGTGAACAAAAAAGTGATGCTGGGATGCCACTTGTAATTATTCTTGCCATATTCATTCTATCATTTTATGCGCAATATGCTACCTCAGACTAGACCAAACCATACGCAAATTGGCCTTCATCCCACTCTACTAAGAACAGTACAACCTGTACTGCCAAGCAAGGTCCTCTCGAAACCAAAATGAAAGCATTTCAAGAACGGTTTCACCCTAGTTGGATCTCTTCAGTGAGATGCAGTGTGCCACCAGTGGCACAGTGTGTTTGGGACACACGTCTGGGCATACTTGTCGCACTTAGGGCCTGATTATGAGTTTGGAAGGCCGACCACCCTAACACTGTGGCCGCAGCCACCAGGAGACCACAGCACTGGCGGTCTTCCGACCGCCGTATTACAAGTTTACCATGGTGCCCGCAGTGTGGCTACGTCAGTCTTGTGGTGGTGGGTAATGGTTTTCTGAATCTATTGATGCCTGTGTGTATACTTTGACTACACGTGTCGAATTGTACACATATGCATGATACAAGTGGAAAAATACAACCTCTAATTTACTCCCCGCAAAAAATGGGGGGAAAATGGTTCATTCTATATCAATTTGTCATTCGTTATTGAATTGTATTATCTTTTAAAACATAATAAATGCTGACCTTACTGTGCACCAGGATGCAACAATCTTTGTTGGGGCTTGTCAAGGTTCCCGGAACAATCACCCTCCAAAAGTGCCTCTCATCGCTCCATAGCCCCTCTCTCACGTGTATTTACTTTGTATAATAGCACCTATCATACCAATGTAGTGTGATGGAGTACTTTACTACAGACACACTTACAGAGACAAGGAATCATACGTGTGTTAATCAGTGTATGGAAAATGTTACAAAAGCCAAAGGAGACAACAAGGTGCAGGATTCACATTTCATCCATAGAAGTAAGCACTTTTTAAAAGGGCTTTATCTGGAGAAGAACAAACTCAGAAATCAGAACATCAGTGGTTGAGGTGACCTTAATAGGGGAGACGCCTAAACTGCTTTTGCTGATCAAGGAACTCACCGGCTAATCCCTGCAACGTTTCTGCTGCTGAATCCCTTTTTGCCACTGTCGGACCTCGCGGTACCCGCTGCGCGGGTCCCGCATCGCCCGTTTTGCTGGGTGCCCTTGCTGAGGAGTAGGACCTTCGCTGGAGTCTCGTGTGGGCCACAGGGCGGGTGAAGAATATTCTTTCAGGGCTGCGAGCGCCAGGTGAGGGATAGGGACTCCATTTCCCAGGAGTCCCTGTGATTGCCATCACCTGCACCTGGACGCTCTCCCTGGTTGCCCCGCCCCCGACCGCCGAGCTAAAGCTGCCGCTCGCCAAGGAAGTTTGGGAGACGCCTAAACTGCTTTTGCTGATCAGGGAACTCACCAGCTAATCCCTGCAACGTTTCTGCTGCTGAATCCCTTTTTGCCACTGTCGGACCTCGCGGTACCCGCTGCGTGGGTCCCGCATCGCCCGTTTTGCTGGGTGCCCTTGCTGAGGAGTAGGACCTTCGCTGGAGTCTCGTGTGGGCCACAGGGCGGGTGAAGAATATTCTTTCAGGGCTGCGAGTGCCAGGTGAGGGACAGGGACTCCATTTCCCAGGAGTCCCTGTGATTGCCATCACCTGCACCTGGACGCTCTCCCTGGTTGCCCCGCCCCCGACCGCCGAGCTAAAGCTGCCGCTCGCCAAGGAAGTTTGGGAGACGCCTAAACTGCTTTTGCTGATCAGGGAACTCACCGGCTAATCCCTGCAACGTTTCTGCTGCTGAATCCCTTTTTGCCACTGTTGGACCTCGCGGTACCCGCTGCGCGGGTCCCGCATCGCCCGTTTTGCTGGGTGCCCTTGCTGAGGAGTAGGACCTTCGCTGGAGTCTCGTGTGGGCCACAGGGCGGGTGAAGAATATTCTTTCAGGGCTGCGAGCGCCAGGTGAGGGACAGGGACTCCATTTCCCAGGAGTCCCTGTGATTGCCATCACCTGCACCTGGACGCTCTCCCTGGTTGCCCCGCCCCCAACCACCTCACCACCTCATTAGGAAGGGCAGACCCCCGCTACGCGGGACGCGTGCGGGACGCCCGGGGCTAAGCCCGGGCAAAGGGCGGGCCCTCTGTGGCCCTCAGAGGCACGAAAAGGCCAGGCAAGGCCACCCCCTTGACACCCATTGCGTGGAGACAATAAGGTACTGTTTATAGCTTTGACAACATTATATATAACATTGTGCTGATGATATTGGACCGTCAAATCGCCGTAGCTGATTGAGATTCATACTTCATAGTATTGCCACTATTGAACTCATTTGAGTTAAGCTCTGAAATCCTGTCCAGCCCCAGATAGCCTTTAACAGTTTGTTGCAAATATGGGGAAGAAACTGGTACCTGCTCCCACTGAGCCATTGAACACCTTAGACTCTTACCTAGTACAAGTGGTTAGCAGCATCAACAATAAGAGAAGGCAATCTCTTGGCTTGAGTCAATCGCCTATTTTGCCCCCAGAAAGCCCTTCTACAAGTGTATTGAGCACAGCGACATCGGACATACCGCAAGATAATCCCCTTACAAACTTAGTAGATCCTGCTCCTCAAGATAATGGCAGTGAGGCTGATGACTCGGACCCATTAATGGATCTAATAGATTTATCAGATAACACAGCTGCTGATCCCAACCACCAGATAGCCACAACGGATGAAGCCCAATCGCCCCTTCAGCCTGCAACACGGGCAGTTAGAGCCTGCAGAAAATTCCAAAGTAAGCGGGGAGGGAAACAACAACAAAGCAGGAAAAAGCCGGCCACCCCACCCCCAAGACGTGAAGGGAAATATGCGTAGCTTGACATTGATGTAGAGTCAAGACGCATTATCGATGATGACCTATTTAACAGGATTCAAGACATGATAGACATTAAAATCAGGACTATAATTAAGCCCTTGATCGGGAAACTGGATAAATTAACATCTGAGGTTAAAAAGTTGGGTGGGGTACACGGCAAGTTGGCCGAAGAGGTAGAGAATCTATCCTCCCTTGTCACAAACTTAGCGGTCACGGATGTGGAGGTTATCCCAACCGAAAGCAATCCACAGCCAATCCATCAAGGGCCGCTGCCATTGCCACCATCTCCATCATTACCCATACTTAGACAGGAAATAGAAGCTGGAGACCCCCACATCAGTACAACCGCTGTTATAGTGGAACCACAACAGGAGGATGTCTCAGCCCAATTCATTCTGGAAGCCTCTCCAGTAGTACTGGTATTGGCAAACGTCCCTGTTCTATCACACGATAAAACTGAGTCCAACCAGGGCCTTAAAGATAAAGCACTACATTGGCTCACTAACAACATGCACATGGCACATCAAGGGTTTGATAAACTGGCAGGAGATATCGTTATGACTAGGAGGGTATCTTGGATTGGAACTAAACCAAAAAAGTTTAAAGGGGATTGTGTAATTTTAAATTTTGGCAATGCGGAGGTTCTCCCAGATATTTTGGCCAATATTTACCCACCCCAACGTCGTAGCGGCTCCATAATTCCACTTACCCTTAAATTTTTTTATAATGAGACTCAGCTTCCCACCTTCCCCAATATCCCTAGATATAAGAGATATACCAACTCCAGTAGCCGGGGAGAGGGCATCAGACCCCGATATTCTAACGATCGTTCTCAACCCATAATAAACTTTGAGTCAGGAAGACTTAACCACCTAAATGAGCCAAACATCAGGCCTGCATTCGCACAGGAGACAAGAACACATGGCTGGGGCTTTGGCCCCCTGGGTTACGGTCATAGTGGTCAGGGCAATAGGTATACCAACTGGTTTAGAAATGATCAGCTTTTGACACGTCCAAATACTCCACAACCCATGTGGAATTCAGCGCTCTACAGACAGGGTCAGGTAGCCACTCCCTTCGAGTGGGGATTTGGAACAGGAAATAGGTTTGGGCCCTTATCTGACTTAAATACATGTGATTGACTTAAAAGTGGAGTCGATCACGAAAGGCTAGGGTTGAATAATCCAACTCTACAAAGTGGCCATTTAAATATTATCGAACACTTCAGTGATCCTAGTCACATGGAAGTATTAGAGTCCCAAGAGCCCTCAAATCCCGACTATCCTCCGATTTTACATCGGTTGGAGGCTGGTGTTAAGCCGAGTACGATTAGTGAGGATACACAGACCTTTTCCCTAGTGGAACCTAATGAGGGATCATTAACGCAGCACATAGGGGAAGGGGATGCGGAAGGGGCAAACAAGACAAGGACACCCACTGACGCCTGTAAGATCTTAAGTTGGAACGTAGCAGGCTTAAATGCAAAACTTCAGGACAATGCTTGGTTGAGCTTTGTCTCAAACCACCACATTATTGCCTTGCAAGAAACTTGGGACACATCAGCCAATCTTTGGTGGGATGGGTTCACTAGTTTCACTAAACCTGCAGTCCCTAGCAGAGCGGGGAGAGCTAAAGGTGGCCTAGTAATTATGTTTTCTCTGGAATTAAAAGGAAGTTACAGGCAGATTATTACTGACTCTGACAATATCCTAATTGTTGAAAGGGTGATTAATAATATTAACAGGACCTTATTCGTCAATTTTTATAATTCCGGGAATAGCGAGTATAGAGGCTGTAATATCGCTAACCTAGACAGTATTTTAAACACAGTATCTCAGAATATCAAGTTTGTTTTTGAGTTTATTTTATTAGGCGATTTTAACATCCACTTATGTAACTTAGCCTGTAAGGGAAATAGTGAAAATGAGTTTGACGAGGCAGCCTTACAGGGACCTCACTTTGAACATTCCGCACAGGGGCAGGAGCTTGAGGAACTACTCGCTAATTATGACCTGTACGAACCTGAATGTGGCCTGAGAATGCCAACTTTTACTGGCACTCAACATGGGACAGTGATTGATTACATTTTTGTTTCATTAGGCATTCTAAATCGGACCATGGATTATCGTACAGTTCTAACACATTATAGCGACCATAACCCCGTATTACTTGAAGTGGCCTGGGGAGCTCAGATGGGGGTATCACCACTAACTGTAAAACTTGCACACCCCCTGAGGACCACTGATCAAGACAGACGAGTGAAGTGGGCTAAAGTGATCCCAGAAAACTTCTATGGAAAAAACTTCCCAAAAATCAAAGACAATGTAGAGATTTGTAAAACATCTGGCGCCCAAGGGGAAAGAATAGTAGCAGCATATGAGGCTATATGTGACCAGGTGTCAAAGGATCTGCTAACCAAACCTACAAAGGGAGCCCCAGGACAAAAGCGTTGGTTTGACTCTGCATGCTCAAAAGCTCACAGAGAACTGCTGGTTGCCCTAAAAAATGTGCCTAGGGTTAAAGATGATATTTCCAGACTAAGGAAAACCTATAAGGCAGCCATAAAGAATCGTAAGGACACCATCAAACACGAAACATGGGAAAATCTCCTTTCAGCGGCAGTGCTGAAGGACAGTAGGAGATTTTGGGAGATCATCAAACAGCCCCTATTCTCTGAAGACAAAAATGCACCCATGGATTGCGTGATTTCCGATGAAAAGTGGCTGTCCCACTTCAAAAATGTCTATGGGGGCGATGAAGAAGGAACTAAAAAGGCTACACTACCCTTTGCAGTTGTACTTCCTATCATCTTTAATCCCCAAGAAGTGGAAAAAGCGCTTATGGCAACTACAAAACATAAGGCTCCTGGCCCCGATGGAGTCCCTGCTGACTTTTTTATGTATTCACCTAAACTGTGGGCAGAGGTTATGTCAAATGTGTTTAATGCAGTCAATGGTAACCCAGCCCCCGCCTCGTGGGCCAGATCCACCATTGTCCCGATTTTCAAAAACAAAGGTCAGCGGGACGACCCTGTGTATTATAGGCCCATATCCCTACTGGACTCAACTATAAAAATCTTGGGGAGAGTACTCTTAGCCAGATTGAGGGAGAACGTTGAGGGTTGCGGTGGGCTGTCCGAACTGCAATATGGTTTTAGAGAGAGAAAAGGGACCATTGAGCAATGTATTAATCTGCATTTACTAATCTCTAAATATACTGTGGCCAAGGAGGGTTCCGTGTTTCTTGCATTTATGGACCTCTCCTCGGCCTTTGACTTGGTCAATAGGTCAAAACTATGGTTGTTCCTGTTGGAGATGGGTATTGATGAAGCTTTGGTAGCGTTCATGGCCACTTTGCATCAGGAGCTTTTTGCAGCCGTCCGAGTGTCAAATAATGGCAGATGTACCCCACTGTTTAAATCTCTAAAGGGGGTACGGCAAGGTTGTATTTTAGCCCCCTCGCTTTTTACCATCTACATTAACGGCCTGGGGGCACACCTGCGAGGCCAGGAAGCGGACGTCCCCCGTGCAGGAGATGCCCAAATCCCGGCACTCCTGTACGCGGATGACGCCGTCTTGATTGCTCGTACCGGCGTTGGTCTCCAGCTCCTCCTAGACGCTTTCGGTTCTTTTATGGAAAATCTGGACCTTAAGGTCAATGCCGCTAAGTCACACACGATGGTAATAGGGCGTGAATGTACTAAAAAAAGGCATAAATCATTCTTCTGCAGCGGGGTCCCTGTCTCTAAGGTAACTACATTCCCCTACTTGGGCGTAGTGTTCGACCAAAAAGGATCATGGGGCCCACAGATAAGAGCAAAGAGGCTGGCCGTAATTAGATCATCCTCCGCGCTCTTGGGCTTTGCTGGTAAGTTAGGAGCTAGGCCCATTGAAGCCCTTTTAAAAATCTATAAGTGCAAGCCTGTGGCTATCGCACTATATGGGTCCCCTTTGTGGGGGTATGTAAATCTTGACCCTATTCAGAGAGCTGAAAATAGATTTATTAGATCTCTTCTCTCTGTACCGCAGTCAACCCCAACCTATTCTATTCACAAAGAGGTGGGCCTACCCTATATATCAGATATGTTGAGTCTAGCTCCCCTGACTCTGTGGCTGAAAATGTGGTTGAATGAAGATCTCCCTTTGAACCATAAAATATTATACGATGTTTTATCACTTGATAAATACAGCAGTATTCCATGGTTGGCCTATTTAGCTAAATCATTTACAGATTTGGGCCGTCCGGAACTTTTCTCATGCCCAGAGAAAATTAGGGCCCAGGACTTGGACTACATAAAAAAGTCATTCAGGGAAAGGAAGGAAATGAGCCGTGAGGAACAAGAACTGTTGAAACCAGCAGTAAGGGCTCATAGCCTCTTGGTTAGCGCACCTTCACTCGCACCTTATTTAAGCTTCGTCACATTCCCTTATCATAGGTTTTTATTAACTAAGTTTAGGTTTAATCTGTTACATTTTTATTTAGGTTCCTTTAAGTGCTGGCAGAAGCCAGACCTAGCCCCTCCTTGTAGCTGCGACCATTTTTCCGTGCAGGATACAATGCATTTTGTCATGTTTTGTAGTTTGTATCATGAGCAGAGGAAAAAATATTTGCTCCCATCCTAAAAGATGCGGGTTTCACACAGGTGCGCCCGGCTTTGCTCTATCTACAACTCCTGTCAAATCCTCGCATTGCTTTCTGCACTGCTAACTTTTTGGTGGCCGCCGCTAGGGCGAAAGCTGCTGGCCAAATTTCGCCTTAAAATTAGTAGTTTTATTATGTCCTTTTACAAATGAAATGTAAATCTGTTTTTTTAATTATGTATACAGTTTTTAAATGTATTCAGATTATTGCTTTTCATGAAATTGTATGAATATGTATTGCATGTCATGTTTTTTAGTGTCTTTTTAAAGTTTTTCGTTTCTTTGTATGACTTGGAATAAGTCGAATAAAGATATTCTGACTGAAAGCAATCCTTGCATTTAATAAACTGGAAAAGATATGGTTGAGAGGGCAGATCATGGGAACTGACAACATAGATTCAGAGTCTTCAATTCACACAGCAGTTCTGCATGTTGCATCTCAATAAACCAGGCCATCATACAAACAAAGTGCATGGGGTACAGTAAGGAACCACCTGACCCTGGGCCATCTGGGTACAGTAGTGCCAGGCATCCAACCTAATGTACATAAATGGCATCAGCAAAGCAGTGTTTGTGTGTAATCTGTTTCTAAAGGCGAGCTCATTAACAATGTGAAGCAAAGCTGTGCACCTGAAGGGGTCTCCATACATGAAACAAGAATCAACAAGCCATGCAACTGGAAAACAAAACAAATAACCATCCTTTGGCAGTCAACTCATAAAAGAAAGGAATTACTGCAGTACAACAACATTCTCTGGGTTGAGACCTGGAAGATTGAACAACACTTTCTCCGAAGTCTCACAGAGCTGATCCTCTAGTGAGACTTAGGCAGTCAGCATGGAAGCCATGGCCCTTTTAATCCTCAACCCCCTCTGATTATTTGCTTCCTAAGAGGGAACCTATGACATGAGGACCTAAAGCTATCACACTTACCTCTCCACAAGATGGTTTGCAAATTACTCAAGTGGCTTCCAGAGGACTCCTGCTGGCTCTTACACTGTGCTGCTGGCAAATATGGCTGGATCTATAAGGAGAAGAAAAACAATATCAACAAATTAACATTTTAAGGTAGTTTATGGACGTTGTATATGTTAAATCAACAGTCCCATGGCAGAAGCCACCGGGTCCTGCTGCCAGTTTAAGAATGTTTACGAGGAAAACAGAAAAATATTTACTGTATTGAGACTAGTGTAAATGGCCATAAATGCTATAGATGTAACAATGTCACGTTAATTTAGCCCAAAAATGTCCAACAATGAGACATTGCAAAATTGTTTTGTTGAACAGAGAGTGCTAATGTCTTATGTCAAGATCAGAAGTGAACAAAAAAGTGATGCTGGGATGCCACTTGTAATTATTCTTGCCATATTCATTCTATCATTTTATGCGCAATATGCTACCTCAGACTAGACCAAACCATACGCAAATTGGCCTTCATCCCACTCTACTAAGAACAGTACAACCTGTACTGCCAAGCAAGGTCCTCTCGAAACCAAAATGAAAGCATTTCAAGAACGGTTTCACCCTAGTTGGATCTCTTCAGTGAGATGCAGTGTGCCACCAGTGGCACAGTGTGTTTGGGACACACGTCTGGGCATACTTGTCGCACTTAGGGCCTGAATATGAGTTTGGAAGGCCGACCACCCTAACACTGTGGCCGCAGCCACCAGGAGACCACAGCACTGGCGGTCTTCCGACCGCCGTATTACAAGTTTACCATGGTGCCCGCAGTGTGGCTACGTCAGTCTTGTGGTGGTGGGTAATGGTTTTCTGAATCTATTGATGCCTGTGTGTATACTTTGACTACACGTGTCGAATTGTACACATATGCATGATACAAGTGGAAAAATACAACCTCTAATTTACTCCCCGCAAAAAATGGGGGGAAAATGGTTCATTCTATATCAATTTGTCATTCGTTATTGAATTGTATTATCTTTTAAAACATAATAAATGCTGACCTTACTGTGCACCAGGATGCAACAATCTTTGTTGGGGCTTGTCAAGGTTCCCGGAACAATCACCCTCCAAAAGGGCCTCTCATCGCTCCATAGCCCCTCTCTCACGTGTATTTACTTTGTATAATAGCACCTATCATACCAATGTAGTGTGATGGAGTACTTTACTACAGACACACTTACAGAGACAAGGAATCATACGTGTGTTAATCAGTGTATGGAAAATGTTACAAAAGCCAAAGGAGACAACAAGGTGCAGGATTCACATTTCATCCATAGAAGTAAGCACTTTTTAAAAGGGCTTTATCTGGAGAAGAACAAACTCAGAAATCAGAACATCAGTGGTTGAGGTGACCTTAATAGGGGACACGCCTAAACTGCTTTTGCTGATCAAGGAACTCACCGGCTAATCCCTGCAACGTTTCTGCTGCTGAATCCCTTTTTGCCACTGTCGGACCTCGCGGTACCCGCTGCGCGGGTCCCGCATCGCCCGTTTTGCTGGGTGCCCTTGCTGAGGAGTAGGACCTTCGCTGGAGTCTCGTGTGGGCCACAGGGCGGGTGAAGAATATTCTTTCAGGGCTGCGAGCGCCAGGTGAGGGATAGGGACTCCATTTCCCAGGAGTCCCTGTGATTGCCATCACCTGCACCTGGACGCTCTCCCTGGTTGCCCCGCCCCCGACCGCCGAGCTAAAGCTGCCGCTCGCCAAGGAAGTTTGGGAGACGCCTAAACTGCTTTTGCTGATCAGGGAACTCACCGGCTAATCCCTGCAACGTTTCTGCTGCTGAATCCCTTTTTGCCACTGTCGGACCTCGCGGTACCCGCTGCGCGGGTCCCGCATCGCCCGTTTTGCTGGGTGCCCTTGCTGAGGAGTAGGACCTTCGCTGGAGTCTCGTGTGGGCCACAGGGCGGGTGAAGAATATTCTTTCAGGGCTGCGAGCGCCAGGTGAGGGACAGGGACTCCATTTCCCAGGAGTCCCTGTGATTGCCATCACCTGCACCTGGACGCTCTCCCTGGTTGCCCCGCCCC
This sequence comes from Lissotriton helveticus, assembly GCF_964261635.1. NCBI lineage: Eukaryota > Metazoa > Chordata > Amphibia > Caudata > Salamandridae > Lissotriton > Lissotriton helveticus. The sequence continues at coordinate 63,701,874 of NC_136068.1, read as the reverse complement.
CGACCGCCGAGCTAAAGCTGCCGCTCGCCAAGGAAGTTTGGGAGACGCCTAAACTGCTTTTGCTGATCAGGGAACTCACCGGCTAATCCCTGCAACGTTTCTGCTGCTGAATCCCTTTTTGCCACTGTTGGACCTCGCGGTACCCGCTGCGCGGGTCCCGCATCGCCCGTTTTGCTGGGTGCCCTTGCTGAGGAGTAGGACCTTCGCTGGAGTCTCGTGTGGGCCACAGGGCGGGTGAAGAATATTCTTTCAGGGCTGCGAGCGCCAGGTGAGGGACAGGGACTCCATTTCCCAGGAGTCCCTGTGATTGCCATCACCTGCACCTGGACGCTCTCCCTGGTTGCCCCGCCCCCAACCACCTCACCACCTCATTAGGAAGGGCAGACCCCCGCTACGCGGGACGCGTGCGGGACGCCCGGGGCTAAGCCCGGGCAAAGGGCGGGCCCTCTGTGGCCCTCAGAGGCACGAAAAGGCCAGGCAAGGCCACCCCCTTGACACCCATTGCGTGGAGACAATAAGGTACTGTTTATAGCTTTGACAACATTATATATAACATTGTGCTGATGATATTGGACCGTCAAATCGCCGTAGCTGATTGAGATTCATACTTCATAGTATTGCCACTATTGAACTCATTTGAGTTAAGCTCTGAAATCCTGTCCAGCCCCAGATAGCCTTTAACAGTTTGTTGCAAATATGGGGAAGAAACTGGTACCTGCTCCCACTGAGCCATTGAACACCTTAGACTCTTACCTAGTACAAGTGGTTAGCAGCATCAACAATAAGAGAAGGCAATCTCTTGGCTTGAGTCAATCGCCTATTTTGCCCCCAGAAAGCCCTTCTACAAGTGTATTGAGCACAGCGACATCGGACATACCGCAAGATAATCCCCTTACAAACTTAGTAGATCCTGCTCCTCAAGATAATGGCAGTGAGGCTGATGACTCGGACCCATTAATGGATCTAATAGATTTATCAGATAACACAGCTGCTGATCCCAACCACCAGATAGCCACAACGGATGAAGCCCAATCGCCCCTTCAGCCTGCAACACGGGCAGTTAGAGCCTGCAGAAAATTCCAAAGTAAGCGGGGAGGGAAACAACAACAAAGCAGGAAAAAGCCGGCCACCCCACCCCCAAGACGTGAAGGGAAATATGCGGAGCTTGACATTGATGTAGAGTCAAGACGCATTATCGATGATGACCTATTTAACAGGATTCAAGACATGATAGACATTAAAATCAGGACTATAATTAAGCCCTTGATCGGGAAACTGGATAAATTAACATCTGAGGTTAAAAAGTTGGGTGGGGTACACGGCAAGTTGGCCGAAGAGGTAGAGAATCTATCCTCCCTTGTCACAAACTTAGCGGTCACGGATGTGGAGGTTATCCCAACCGAAAGCAATCCACAGCCAATCCATCAAGGGCCGCTGCCATTGCCACCATCTCCATCATTACCCATACTTAGACAGGAAATAGAAGCTGGAGACCCCCACATCAGTACAACCGCTGTTATAGTGGAACCACAACAGGAGGATGTCTCAGCCCAATTCATTCTGGAAGCCTCTCCAGTAGTACTGGTATTGGCAAACGTCCCTGTTCTATCACATGATAAAACTGAGTCCAACCAGGGCCTTAAAGATAAAGCACTACATTGGCTCACTAACAACATGCACATGGCACATCAAGGGTTTGATAAACTGGCAGGAGATATCGTTATGACTAGGAGGGTATCTTGGATTGGAACTAAACCAAAAAAGTTTAAAGGGGATTGTGTAATTTTAAATTTTGGCAATGCGGAGGTTCTCCCAGATATTTTGGCCAATATTTTCCCACCCCAACGTCGTAGAGGCTCCATAATTCCACTTACCCTTAAATTTTTTTATAATGAGACTCAGCTTCCCACCTTCCCCAATATCCCTAGATATAAGAGATATACCAACTCCAGTAGCCGGGGAGAGGGCATCAGACCCCGATATTCTAACGATCGTTCTCAACCCATAATAAACTTTGAGTCAGGAAGACTTAACCACCTAAATGAGCCAAACATCAGGCCTGCATTCGCACAGGAGACAAGAACACATGGCTGGGGCTTTGGCCCCCTGGGTTACGGTCATAGTGGTCAGGGCAATAGGTATACCAACTGGTTTAGAAATGATCAGCTTTTGACACGTCCAAATACTCCACAACCCATGTGGAATTCAGCGCTCTACAGACAGGGTCAGGTAGCCACTCCCTTCGAGTGGGGATTTGGAACAGGAAATAGGTTTGGGCCCTTATCTGACTTAAATACATGTGATTGACTTAAAAGTGGAGTCGATCACGAAAGGCTAGGGTTGAATAATCCAACTCTACAAAGTGGCCATTTAAATATTATCGAACACTTCAGTGATCCTAGTCACATGGAAGTATTAGAGTCCCAAGAGCCCTCAAATCCCGACTATCCTCCGATTTTACATCGGTTGGAGGCTGGTGTTAAGCCGAGTACGATTAGTGAGGATACACAGACCTTTTCCCTAGTGGAACCTAATGAGGGATCATTAACGCAGCACATAGGGGAAGGGGATGCGGAAGGGGCAAACAAGACAAGGACACCCACTGACGCCTGTAAGATCTTAAGTTGGAACGTAGCAGGCTTAAATGCAAAACTTCAGGACAATGCTTGGTTGAGCTTTGTCTCAAACCACCACATTATTGCCTTGCAAGAAACTTGGGACACATCAGCCAATCTTTGGTGGGATGGGTTCACTAGTTTCACTAAACCTGCAGTCCCTAGCAGAGCGGGGAGAGCTAAAGGTGGCCTAGTAATTATGTTTTCTCTGGAATTAAAAGGAAGTTACAGGCAGATTATTACTGACTCTGACAATATCCTAATTGTTGAAAGGGTGATTAATAATATTAACAGGACCTTATTCGTCAATTTTTATAATTCCGGGAATAGCGAGTATAGAGGCTGTAATATCGCTAACCTAGACAGTATTTTAAACACAGTATCTCAGAATATCAAGTTTGTTTTTGAGTTTATTTTATTAGGCGATTTTAACATCCACTTATGTAACTTAGCCTGTAAGGGAAATAGTGAAAATGAGTTTGACGAGGCAGCCTTACAGGGACCTCACTTTGAACATTCCGCACAGGGGCAGGAGCTTGAGGAACTACTCGCTAATTATGACCTGTACGAACCTGAATGTGGCCTGAGAATGCCAACTTTTACTGGCACTCAACATGGGACAGTGATTGATTACATTTTTGTTTCATTAGGCATTCTAAATCGGACCATGGATTATCGTACAGTTCTAACACATTATAGCGACCATAACCCCGTATTACTTGAAGTGGCCTGGGGAGCTCAGATGGGGGTATCACCACTAACTGTAAAACTTGCACACCCCCTGAGGACCACTGATCAAGACAGACGAGTGAAGTGGGCTAAAGTGATCCCAGAAAACTTCTATGGAAAAAACTTCCCAAAAATCAAAGACAATGTAGAGATTTGTAAAACATCTGGCGCCCAAGGGGAAAGAATAGTAGCAGCATATGAGGCTATATGTGACCAGGTGTCAAAGGATCTGCTAACCAAACCTACAAAGGGAGCCCCAGGACAAAAGCGTTGGTTTGACTCTGCATGCTCAAAAGCTCACAGAGAACTGCTGGTTGCCCTAAAAAATGTGCCTAGGGTTAAAGATGATATTTCCAGACTAAGGAAAACCTATAAGGCAGCCATAAAGAATCGTAAGGACACCATCAAACACGAAACATGGGAAAATCTCCTTTCAGCGGCAGTGCTGAAGGACAGTAGGAGATTTTGGGAGATCATCAAACAGCCCCTATTCTCTGAAGACAAAAATGCACCCATGGATTGCGTGATTTCCGATGAAAAGTGGCTGTCCCACTTCAAAAATGTCTATGGGGGCGATGAAGAAGGAACTAAAAAGGCTACACTACCCTTTGCAGGTGTACTTCCTATCATCTTTAATCCCCAAGAAGTGGAAAAAGCGCTTTTGGCAACTACAAAACATAAGGCTCCTGGCCCCGATGGAGTCCCTGCTGACTTTTTTATGTATTCACCTAAACTGTGGGCAGAGGTTATGTCAAATGTGTTTAATGTAGTCAATGGTAACCCAGCCCCCGCCTCGTGGGCCAGATCCACCATTGTCCCGATTTTCAAAAACAAAGGTCAGCGGGACGACCCTGTGTATTATAGGCCCATATCCCTACTGGACTCAACTATAAAAATCTTGGGGAGAGTACTCTTAGCCAGATTGAGGGAGAACGTTGAGGGTTGCGGTGGGCTGTCCGAACTGCAATATGGTTTTAGAGAGAGAAAAGGGACCATTGAGCAATGTATTAATCTGCATTTACTAATCTCTAAATATACTGTGGCCAAGGAGGGTTCCGTGTTTCTTGCATTTATGGACCTCTCCTCGGCCTTTGACTTGGTCAATAGGTCAAAACTATGGTTGTTCCTGTTGGAGATGGGTATTGATGAAGCTTTGGTAGCGTTCATGGCCACTTTGCATCAGGAGCTTTTTGCAGCCGTCCGAGTGTCAAATAATGGCAGATGTACCCCACTGTTTAAATCTCTAAAGGGGGTACGGCAAGGTTGTATTTTAGCCCCCTCGCTTTTTACCATCTACATTAACGGCCTGGGGGCACACCTGCGAGGCCAGGAAGCGGACGTCCCCCGTGCAGGAGATGCCCAAATCCCGGCACTCCTGTACGCGGATGACGCCGTCTTGATTGCTCGTACCGGCGTTGGTCTCCAGCTCCTCCTAGACGCTTTCGGTTCTTTTATGGAAAATCTGGATCTTAAGGTCAATGCCGCTAAGTCACACACGATGGTAATGGGGCGTGAGTGTACTAAAAAAAGGCATAAATCATTCTTCTGCAGCGGGGTCCCTGTCTCTAAGGTAACTACATTCCCCTACTTGGGCGTAGTGTTCGACCAAAAAGGATCATGGGGCCCACAGATAAGAGCAAAGAGGCTGGCCGTAATTAGATCATCCTCCGCGCTCTTGGGCTTTGCTGGTAAGTTAGGAGCTAGGCCCATTGAAGCCCTTTTAAAAATCTATAAGTGCAAGCCTGTGGCTATCACACTATATGGGTCCCCTTTGTGGGGGTATGTAAATCTTGACCCTATTCAGAGAGCTGAAAATAGATTTATTAGATCTCTTCTCTCTGTACCGCAGTCAACCCCAACCTATTCTATTCACAAAGAGGTGGGCCTACCCTATATATCAGATATGTTGAGTCTAGCTCCCCTGACTCTGTGGCTGAAAATGTGGTTGAATGAAGATCTCCCTTTGAACCATAAAATATTATACGATGTTTTATCACTTGATAAATACAGCAGTATTCCATGGTTGGCCTATTTAGCTAAATCATTTACAGATTTGGGCCGTCCGGAACTTTTCTCATGCCCAGAGAAAATTAGGGCCCAGGACTTGGACTACATAAAAAAGTCATTCAGGGAAAGGAAGGAAATGAGCCGTGAGGAACAAGAACTGTTGAAACCAGCAGTAAGGGCTCATAGCCTCTTGGTTAGCGCACCTTCACTCGCACCTTATTTAAGCTTCGTCACATTCCCTTATCATAGGTTTTTATTAACTAAGTTTAGGTTTAATCTGTTACATTTTTATTTAGGTTCCTTTAAGTGCTGGCAGAAGCCAGACCTAGCCCCTCCTTGTAGCTGCGACCATTTTTCCGTGCAGGATACAATGCATTTGGTCATGTTTTGTAGTTTGTATCATGAGCAGAGGAAAAAATATTTGCTCCCATCCTAAAAGATGCGGGTTTCACACAGGTGCGCCCGGCTTTGCTCTATCTACAACTCCTGTCAAATCCTCGCATTGCTTTCTGCACTGCTAACTTTTTGGTGGCCGCCGCTAGGGCGAAAGCTGCTGGCCAAATTTCGCCTTAAAATTAGTAGTTTTATTATGTCCTTTTACAAATGAAATGTAAATCTGTTTTTTTAATTATGTATACAGTTTTTAAATGTATTCAGATTATTGCTTTTCATGAAATTGTATGAATATGTATTGCATGTCATGTTTTTTAGTGTCTTTTTAAAGTTTTTCGTTTCTTTGTATGACTTGGAATAAGTCGAATAAAGATATTCTGACTGAAAGCAATCCTTGCATTTAATAAACTGGAAAAGATATGGTTGAGAGGGCAGATCATGGGAACTGACAACATAGATTCAGAGTCTTCAATTCACACAGCAGTTCTGCATGTTGCATCTCAATAAACCAGGCCATCATACAAACAAAGTGCATGGGGTACAGTAAGGAACCACCTGACCCTGGGCCATCTGGGTACAGTAGTGCCAGGCATCCAACCTAATGTACATAAATGGCATCAGCAAAGCAGTGTTTGTGTGTAATCTGTTTCTAAAGGCGAGCTCATTAACAATGTGAAGCAAAGCTGTGCACCTGAAGGGGTCTCCATACATGAAACAAGAATCAACAAGCCATGCAACTGGAAAACAAAACAAATAACCATCCTTTGGCAGTCAACTCATAAAAGAAAGGAATTACTGCAGTACAACAACATTCTCTGGGTTGAGACCTGGAAGATTGAACAACACTTTCTCCGAAGTCTCACAGAGCTGATCCTCTAGTGAGACTTGGGCAGTCAGCAAGGAAGCCATGGCCCTTTTAATCCTCAACCCCCTCTGATTATTTGCTTCCTAAGAGGGAACCTATGACATGAGGACCTAAAGCTATCACACTTACCTCTCCACAAGATGGTTTGCAAATTACTCAAGTGGCTTCCAGAGGACTCCTGCTGGCTCTTACACTGTGCTGCTGGCAAATATGGCTGGATCTATAAGGAGAAGAAAAACAATATCAACAAATTAACATTTTAAGGTAGTTTATGGACGTTGTATATGTTAAATCAACAGTCCCATGGCAGAAGCCACCGGGTCCTGCTGCCAGTTTAAGAATGTTTACGAGGAAAACAGAAAAATATTTACTGTATTGAGACTAGTGTAAATGGCCATAAATGCTATAGATGTAACAATGTCACGTTAATTTAGCCCAAAAATGTCCAACAATGAGACATTGCAAAATTGTTTTGTTGAACAGAGAGTGCTAATGTCTTATGTCAAGATCAGAAGTGAACAAAAAAGTGATGGATGCCACTTGTAATTATTCTTGCCATATTCGTTCTATCATTTTATGCACAATATTCTACCTCAGACTAGACCAAACCATATGCAAATTGGCCTGTATACCACTCTACTAAGAACAGTACGACTTGTACTGCCAAGCCAGGTCCTCTCGAAACCAAAACAAAAGCATTTCAAGAACGTTTCACCCTAGTTGGATCTCTTCAGTGAGGTGCAGCGTGCTTCCAGTGGCACAGTGTGTTTGCGACACACGTCTGGGCATACTTATCGCACTTAGGGCCTGAATATGAGTTTGGAAGGCCGACCATCCTAACACTGTGGCCGCAGCCACCAGGAGACCACAGCACTGGCGGACTTGCGACCACCGTATTACAAGTTGACCATGGTGCCCGCGGTGTGGCTACGTCAGTCTTGTGGTGGTGGTACTGGTTTTCCGAATCTATTGATGCCTGTGTGTATACTTTGACTACACATGTGTCAAATTGTACACATATGCGTGATACATGTGAGAAATACCACCTCCCATTTACTCCCCGCAAAAAATGGGGGGGAAATGGTTCATTCTATATCAATTTGTCATTATATATTCAATTGTATTATCTTTTAAAACATAATAAATGCTGACCTTACTGTGCACCAGGATGCAACAATCTTTGTTGGGGCTTGTCAAGGTTCCCGGAACAATCACCCTCCAAAAGGGCCTCTCATCGCTCCATAGCCCCTCTCTCACGTGTATTTACTTTGTATAATAGCACCTATCATACCAATGTAGTGTGATGGAGTACTTTACTACAGACACACTTACAGAGACAAGGAATCATACGTGTGTTAATCAGTGTATGGAAAATGTTACAAAAGCCAAAGGAGACAACAAGGTGCAGGATTCACATTTCATCCATAGAGGTAAGCACTTTTTTAAAGGGCTTTGTCTGGAGAAGAACAAACTCAGGAATCAGAAAAACAGTGGTTAAAGTGACCTTAATAATAAGAAGGTATTTCTCCCCAAGCCCCCCACTCGCTCTCACTCCTTAACCATGACTATAAAATCTGGGGGAAATATCTCGCGAACATGCATTTGAGAACGCGAACAAGCAAAAAATTTCGCAAAGTTGCGGAACACAGAATTTTGGGCAATTTTGCATTCTCCGCAGAACAAGAAATTACCCAAATTCCGCAAATTCCGTGAACGGAACTGAATTTACCGCCCAGGCCTAGTTCGCAATTTGCACACAGTGTTCTCAGTGTTGAATCAGATGGAACCGTCCCTTCCAGCGGCGGCTGTTCCGCTAAATGCCGAGAAGGCATTTGATTCGTTGGAGTGGTCTTTCTTGTATGCAGTGATGCACAAACTGGGACTGCTCATCGGTTATTTATTGTGGGTCCAACTGCTCTATTCTCAACCCGTTGCTTGGCTCCGAATAAACGGGATAGTCACAACACACTTTCCACTCACCCGCGGCACCCAACGGGGATGCCCACTATCCCTCCTATTGTTCATTATCGCAATGGATCCACTCGCCCACCATATTCAGGAGCATCATCTCCATAGGGAGTTGCAGCTCCACACAGGATCGCTTGCTGCCTCCTTCTATGCAGACGATATCATGCTGTTTGTTCGCCAACCAGCTGAGAACTTACCCCCGCTTTTGAGGGGATGGTCCTCTTTGGGGTACACTCAGGATTGGCCCTAAACTGGGCAAAGTCAGAAATATTTCCAATCACCTCTGCCACTGCCCACGTGGACATATATTTCTCCCACTGAAATGGTGCTCAGACCCTCCAAAATATTCAGGCATCTATCAACATTGCAGCGTTGCAGAGGTTATTCGCCTTAACTACGGGCCTGTAATGAAGCAGCTAATGGAACAGATTGATAGATGGATCAAACTCCCTCTCTCTATAGCAGGGAGGATCGCTATCATTAAAATGGTGATTTTGCCATGGTTACTATATCTCTTTCCAAACATCCCTATCGCCTTGACCACGTCTTTTTGTGATACCCTTCGCTCTCTGCTGACTCGACTGATTTGGGCGGGCAAACAACCACATATTAGTCTCGCTACTCTGACATTACCATTTGAATGGGGAGGGTTTGATGTCCCCGACTTTTATTTATAATATCTTGTGGTGCAGACACATTTCACCTACTTTTGGTACCACCCAGATGCCCGTATACAATATCTTCGACCTGAGCGCTCCCAAATATATCCACACTCACTCCAGACTGTTCTGCCACTGGGCCTCCCTCGTTACCCCGGTGAGATAGAAACGATGGCAACGACATGCTGGGCATGGACTAAACTGCACCGTTACTTATGCGGTGACGTCATGTACTCCCCCCACATACCCTTAGTTGACAAACAATGGCTACCTCCTGAGGCCCTCACCAAAAAAACAATGGAGAGACATAGACTGCGCACTGTTGGGGATCTGTTCTATGGCTCTCGCCCGCGCACGATTGCTGAATTACCATCGGGGTGGGCACGACATATATGGATAGTTTCCTCCTCCATAGAGTACGAGGTGCCCTTTTGAGTGCCTTGCCGTAAACGGCTACTAAACCGGAGGACTTTCCTCCTATTACTTTGGTCATTAACTCTTCTGATTGCACTCATCTGGTTTCAAGGCTATACCACTTATCGTGGACATTGGGGCCTGTAGTTGGCCTTAAGGCCAGAGCAGCTTGGGAACAGGATCTGGGGATTCCGCTGACTGATGTAATTTGGACATATTGCTGCTCACAGACGCGACATATATCGTCCAACTATAGGCACAAACTACTACATTATGAATACCTCCATAGAATATACCTCACCCCAAAATTAATATCCAGAATGCACCCGATACTTCTAGTACATGCGCCAAATGCTCGATGCTGGGTGCTGACTTTGGACATCTAGCATGGAATTGTACACACGTTCAGGCATATTGGGAAGAGGTATTTCAACACCTGTCACTTATGGTCGAGCAAGCACTATCCCCCTCACCGCTTCTGGCATTGTTGAGGTATGTTAAACCTATTAAGAGGCGCATCAGAAAATTCAACACCATAGCCTTGCTCTTAGCTAAGCGTCAAGTTTCCTTGCACTGGGGCAGAGCACACTCTCCGACAATGAAAGATTGGCTTCGAGACCTCATATATTGTAACACAACGAGTGATGATTATGCCACACTGCTGCCCCTGACCGCTAGGCCTCAGGACATAGGGCAGCCGCTTAATCGATTATCTACTGCTTCACCCATTAGTTGAGACACCGGAGTGACCCGCATGCACACTAAAGGTAATGCCATTCCTGCTGCGCTTTCTGTCTTGGATAAATGCTAATATTAGACAGCTCCCGGCTGATGTTCACTATGCAATGGACGCCTATGGCCCAATTGCTGCCATTTCATACGTTACTAAATCATACATGCACAGTGAATTCTATTTTCCCCTCCCTCATTGAATGCTGAATTTGTTAAGCTCCTCTATTGTTAATGTTTTGTTATTGATTTGCAACTACTGCTTATTCCACCAATCTGGCAATTCTTGTGCAGCGTATATGCCGAATCTTTTACTGTATGACCGCTTGGTTGTTGGCTGTATACAACAAAAATTAATTCACAAAAAAATATATATATATTTCTACCCAAACAAACCTTTTTTAGCAACATCAGGATAATGAAAGACTGGGAGAAAACATAACTTTTCTAACCTGGTCCATGCAATTTGCTTGCAGCTCCTAGATGGCAGTTCACAGCTCAATGTGCTAGAATACGATTGTAACTTATGAACTGCACAGTAAGAAAATAATCTCTGTAATAAAGGCAACAAACCATTGAGCTATCCACATACAATACTGTTCCTTGATATGCATGACACATGTTCTTTGCAGCAAGCATATTAACCCTCGGAGCTACGTTAGATGAGTCAAAACTGCCACTTGACAAAACTCCCATCTCTCTTTAGCAGGTATGTTATTCACCAGAGTCATCTTGACAGTTTTTATTGTTGCCCTACAACTGCTGGTTACACAAGGAACTTTCCAGTGTTTTTTTAAACGTATGCACTGCGGCAAAACTGGCCCCTACTAACAAAGCCAGTCCCCCACCCTTTTCAGCCACCCAGGGAAATGCCTGATGCCCAGTATGGCCAGTCTGGCCCTGGATAAGATCACAATCCCACAGAGAAGCAAACAAATAGGAACCCCATAAACGGCTACAGATGGAAATGAAGACATCACAGATTGACATAAAGATGTCACCTGGTTCCCTATGATTCAGTGAACTATCCTCACCCGTCACCACTGTCTCCTTCAGGATGTTGTGAATAATTATCTAACAGCCACCTACTAAACATCTGGAACAGTGAAGAGATCCCTGCTGCTTTGGTACACCACAAAATAAATTGACCATCTTGTTTAAAACTTACTTCAAGCATAGAAAAAAACGGAATCTCTGAAACAATATTGTGGTAAAGAACAAGTTTGACAATAAAATTGTGGCAACAAATATTGTTTACCACAATATGCTGCTCCTGATACTTAATGATGGTAGGTAAAAAAATATGTCATAAAAATATTGTCTAAAAATATACAAAAATATAGATTTTTACATAGAGTTTAAAGTAGTAAATGGAATATATTGTAATATAGAAATGTCCTACAATGTAAATAAATGAAATCCTATATATGTTTCTGTGTTTATCTGTTTATATCATATGCCTATATATTCACTAAAAAACAAAGTTTAAAATACTGTTATAGTTAGGTGCATTTGTTATTGATAACATTAATGTTTTGTACTAAAACAAACACTGAAATTTACCAATTACAGTTATCATCACTCATGACATTTTCTATGACATCATTTGTGACATCACTGATGATATCTCAAATGACATCATTGATGAGATTATCCAAACTTCTTTTGTACACATTGTTCTATAAACGGGTATAGTATTAGAGCTAAGAGAGTAAGTGCCAAATAGCTCAGAATAACTTAAAACATCCTTACTGCTATCAACTACAATGGGCAAAGGTAAAGCAAACATATGTTATGTGCAACACTGACCCTATTCCATACACTTGATGAGTAGCTCCCTATGTTCATTTTGGGCCATGGGGTGTGGTCCCGGGGGTCCGGTCATGGCTCCGTGAGAAAGGCCGCATGGCTCTGCTCCTCATGCAAAGTATTTTTGGCCCCAGGGGTGGACTTCCTGGGGCATCTTGGGGAGGGAGGTCTGTGCATCCTACACAATATGTTTGTCCCCGGAGTTAGGCTCCTTGCCTACCCCCTCCCTATAAACAATGTTTTCAGCTCCGGGGTGAGCTTCCCCAGGGCTCTCGAGGCTCAGGGAGAAGGGCCACATAACCTGTCCCCTTTATGAACATATTCCGGGGGTGGGCTCCCGGGCTTCTATTTATTAAATGCGGCTCCTCCTCATTTTTTTTCCTGATCCTGCAAGAATCGTGTGGGATTGCAGCATTTTTTTATATTTCTTTTCCTTTTTTTTATCCTCCAGAAGGGGACCTTCTGAGCCCTCCATGGGGCCTATGGGCTCTGGGTCTCCCTATCCAGCCCCTTTATACTATTTTTTTGTTTATTTCTGGACAGAGGACTAAGTCCCCGAGTCGTGTAATGGCTCCCAGCAACATTTTTGTCATGTTGCTAGCAACCAATCAGAGCGCTCACAGAGCGAGATGGCCCAGTGGAAAAAAAGGTCGCTGGGCAATGAGAACACTCCATTTTTAAACTGATGCTCCAGCAAGAGTCTCTAGAGCCTCTCACGGACCCAACTGTCCAGATATACATTTATTTTTACCCTAAGTTTTCAAACGTTACAAAATGGATTTACGCCATATCACTAAAAGCACAATTTTGTTTTCTGACACATTTGGTGTAATTTCGTTCAGCGGTTTTTGCTGTAGCCTTTGTCTAAAAAAGCCTATGGAAAATGCATGGGGATTTTTCCTTTTGAGACACCCTTTTTCCTTGGCCCCTGCTACCCAGATCACCCGAAATTATCCAGGAAGGAGCTGAAGTGGGTGAACTATTTTTTGGGAAGTTTTGTGAAAATGTATGGGCTAAAGCAATTAGCACACCAAAAAATTCTCTTTCTATTGAAAAGCCGACCGAACTAAAACTACCCATTGGCAAATGACACTAGATAGTAAGTATATATAAATAATTAATACAAATATTTATTTTACGTTATATACATTTTTTATTACATCGAAAATGAATAAATAAATGTCACATATAAAAAATAGATATAATGTCAAATGAAAATATAACATATATACACAATAAAACCATAAGAAATGTAAACAATTCAATAAGAAAACATATATTAATTAATATAGACAGTAAATAAAATATAAAACTCCAAAAACACATTTACTAAAAATACTATAAACATTAAAATACATTTTAAAAATAATAAAAATCATATAGTATGAAATATAAAAAAGTTATGCTATATAATATATTTTTGAAATATTATGAAAACTATTGAAGTTTAAGAATATTAAGTATGTTATTCTCACTCTAGTTTATGCATCAGAAGGGAAATCGTAGGGTTAAATCAACTATTCCAACTCCAGTCAGTGCAGCAGCAGAGAAAGGGTTGAACTTCGAAAGGGTTAATTTTATTATTCCTACTACACACAGTGCAACAGTAGGGAAAAAGATAAGGTGCAAAGAGGTTAATTTCACTATTCCTGCTGCAGTCTAAACAAAAGTAGGAAAAGTACTTCACTTCAAGCACATTACATATATAAGAAACACCATGAAAGTAGAAAAATGATTAAACTCATGAAAATATATTTATCTGTAATACAATACAAAAACCAAATAATGGATTTACATAATTACTATTCAATAAAATAATTAACCGTCAATTAATAAATAATATTTATTTATTGCTTTATTAATTAACTTCCCACCATATAGCCCTACATACCTAGCAGCCTGCAACAAAAATATAACTAAAAAAAAATAATACATAATTTACATATTTAAACTCAATTAAATAATTACCAATCAATTACAAACTGTTAAATAATGATTGCTTAGGGCCTGATTATGAGTATGGCTGTCTTACAGCGGGGCGTGGCACTGGCACCTCACTGCGAGACCGCCAAAACCATGTCTGACTGCTCGCCGGATTACGAGTTTAATCCAGTGTGGGTGGTCTTGCTGAGGCGGTCCCATGGCAGTGACTTTCTAAGGCTCACAGGAGAGCCATAGAAAGGCAGCGCCATGGGAAAGCCGCAGCATGTTCCTGCACAGGGAGAAATGCACCATGTCATTAATTTCTTCATGTGCAGGAACTGCGGGTGCTAACACTATGTGCCCCCCTACATGCACCCCTGCACAGAAACACAGGAGGGCCCTGTTAGAGTCCCTGAGTTATCTCACCCCCACCCTTTCCATGGCGGGCTCACCGCCATTGATTGGGTCACAGTGAGCAAATCGTAATATGCTTGTATTGCAGCATATTGCGGCTTCAGACCGCTGCACCACCACCACAGAATCCATGATTCCCCACGGTTGAGGCTGTCCTGGGGCGGTCCTACTGCCATACTCTGAAAACGACAGTCATACCGCGACTACGGTGGTGCGCGGACCATAGATTCGATGGTCCATGGACCGCCAAACTTGTAATCAGGCCCTTAATTACCTCCCCAGCCTAGATCCCTAAAACCTTCCAGCCCGCAACCAAAACATTATTCAAATAAAGAATTATTCCACTATTTACATATTTAAAATTCAAATAATTATTTTACAAACACCAATTAATAGTTACTTATTGCTTAATAAACTTCCCACCCTATACCCCTACAAACTTAGCATCCCACAGATACACTTTTATTCCTAATACAATGTTCAAAATGTTGTGGAGTGATAAAATATTACTTGAAAGTAACATTTCTCCCAGGGGTTTCCAAGTGGAAAAAATTATCATTTTAGGACATTGTGTATCTGAAATAGTTTTCAAGAATAGATTCACTACTGGGAAAGTTTATGTTTCAGTTGAGGGACCCCCGATTTTAGGGTGGGTTCACCAGTATAATTTATACATTATAATTAATCCTAGGGCTCCGGATCAGATCATGGTCCTGGAGGATGACTCTATTGACACAATTTTGGGTGAATTTCCCTCCGTTTTTAGGAATTGAAGGGTTATGCTCATCTCATAAAGGTCAAAAGAAATTCTCTACCTGTACAACCCAAATTGAGGAGGATACCATTCTCAATTAGAGATGAAGTTAAGAAATTGTTGGATGAGATGCTTCAAAGTGGTGTTATTGAGCCAGTGGAGGCATCCTCATGGGTGTCTCCGGTGGTGATTTCCATCAAATCGGATGGCATGTTGAGGTTCTGTGTTGATTTAAGATCTCTGAATAAATGTGTTATCGCCGACACATTTCCTTTACCTAATATTGGTGATCTGGTGTCAACTCTTGATGGTGCTAAGTTCTTTTCGAAGTTGGACCTCAAGAGTGCGTACCACCAAATTAGGTTGCATGAAAGCTGCAAGAACCTCACTGCTTTCATCACCACTGAAGGGAATTTTCAGTTTACACGGCATCCATTTGGGTTAATATCAGCGGCAAGTGTTTTCCAACGCATGGTCACTGAAATTTTTAGTGGCATTCAGAAGGTAGACTATTTCCAGGACGACATTCTTGTGTTTGGCGATTCAGTGGGTGACCATAACCGTGTGCTTAGACAAGTTCTGCATAGGATTTCGGACACAGGCCTTACTTTCGCAAGGAGAAGTGTTCGTTTCTGGCACAACATGTCGAGTACCTTGGACATGAGATTTCAGCCGCTGGTGTCAAACCAAAGAAAAATTTGTTAGAGGCAATACGTTCTGCCCCGTGTCCGGTTGATAAGGAACAACTTAGATCGTTCATGGGGCTGGTAGAGTATTAGTCTAAATTCATCAGGGATTTTTCTGGGAAAACTACACCTTTAAGAGTTCTCATGAAGAAAGGTACAAAATTTCTTTGGGGGCCCGAACAAAATTCAAGTTTCAGTCAAATTAAAAAGGAAATTTGTGAGGCAAATGTTCTAGCGCCTTTTGATACAAAGTGCACATCCATATTGATGGTAGATGCCAGTGCTACAGGACTGGGTGCTGTACTTTTGCAAAAACATTCGGACGGTGAGCGTCCAATTGCTTTCACCTCACGCTCTTTGTCTTCTTCTGAACTGAATTATTCAGTTATAGAGAAGGAGGCATTGGCAGCTGTTTGGGGCACACAATATTTTCAAACATACCTTTGGGGTACTAAGTTTGACTGCTTATCTAAACTTTCAATTAATGATGACAATGCATTGGATGACTCTTGTCGATTAAATATTGATGACGAGAGTGTGGCTTGGATTCATGATGTATTGTCAGTAAGTAAGGGGTCTTTCTCGGAGGAGGAATGGATTGAGGCGATGCAAAATGATCACATTTTGAAAGAGGTCATTCAAATGGTCAAACAGGGGTCTAGAAGGGAAAGTTGTTTGAATGTTTCTGTGTGACTTTTTCTCAAAGTTTTTGATGAGTTGTCAACTTGTGGTGACAATATTCTTTTACGTAATGATAAAGTTATACCACCTTCTGAATTAAGGAACAAATTGTTCGCTTTAGCACATGAAGGACATCTGGGACAGACTCTTACACAACAGAGGTTAAAGGCAAATTTCTGGTGGCCTGGGATTGATTCACAGGTTGTTAGATTGGTTGAGGATTGCACGACCTGTAGAGAGGGTGAAAAAAGATTAAAAGTTGCCGTTGGTTCCTCTGTTGGGAAGTTAGATTCTCCAAACATTCCTTGGCATACAATTTGCTTAGATATCATAGGGCCAATGGAAGAATTAGTTGGGAGTAAACATTTTGCTATTGTTTGTGTGGATGTTTTCAGCAAGTGGTTGTGTGTTGAATTTGTAAAGGACATCACAACTGACAGTACTATCAAGTTTTTTAAATCGGTTTTCCAAGAAAAGGGTTTTCCTAGTGTCATCATCACGGACAATGGGACACAGTTGGTGTCTCAGAGCATGCGTACATTTTTAAGTGAGTCTGGAGTGTCACATCATCGTACCTCCCTCTATAACCCACAGGGTAACTGTCTCTGTGAGAGAATCAATAGACTTGTGAAAGGGACAATTTAATTAGCTCAATTCAGAGGTGAATCTGTTTCTGAGCTTGTTAGAGACATGGTTTTTGCATAACGTACCACTGTTCATCCTGAGAAAGCAAAATCACCTTTTGAGATAATGAGGGGTAGGATTCCAAGTTCTGAACCTACTCTTTTTTTGGTTGAAGGATTTATTTGTTAATGATGATCCTTTGAGTTCTAAAAAATATAGTGGAAATGTAACCTCAAACATTTCTAAAGGTGATTATGTGAAAGTAAAATCTGGGAGAATAACAAGAGGTCTTTCAAAATTTAGGGGACCCTTTAAGGTAAATGAAGTTTTTCCACACTATGTTGTACTTTCAAATGGAGAAAAATGGAATATCAGGAGAGTTGCATTGTATCAGAACAATGCATCGTTTTCTCCTGGTAATGCTTTGAAGGATTCTTTTGATTTGTTTTCTGACAGGGGGGAATAGTGGTTATATGTTATCTTCTTCAGAACACCCTGTTTCATTTTCATCTCCTGTTGACAGGAATTGTAATGGTGGTGGTGATGCGTCTGATTTTGATTCCTCGAGTGTTTCAAGTGTTTCCACTGATACTTCTTGCACTCATCTTTTGATGCTAATACCAGAATTACAAGGTACCGTAAACCACCAGCATATCTCAATGACTATTGTTGTGATTAACTTCTTTGTTTTTGTTTTTCCTTGCACTTATTGTCTTTGTTTTTGTAAAGAAGGAAGATGTTTTGTAAATGTGTTTGCTTATTTTCTTGTTTGACCCTTTTCTCCCAATGTAAATGTAGTGCTTTTATATAGTGCACGAATCACCCCCGAAGGGGTCTCAAGGCGCTGTGCACATACCGCTGTGGAACCCTTCCTGGCCTTTCCCTGTGAAGTGCCCACTCCTGGGCACCCCCAAGGTGAAGCCAGGCATCCTAGCACTGTTGGTGCCGTTGTGGAGATTAAGCAAGCTATTGCCCAGAGTTGCAGAGTGGGACCCATGATTGGCTGTGCCAAATGGTTTTAGCAGCGATCCGACCAGTTACAATAAAGAACAGCGGGTTAAAAGTTACGCTGTCACTGGGGTACACACTGACTTTAAACCAAAGGAGGCGAGGTTTGAAATGGCGCTTCACCACAATAACACATTCCAGAGTTTATCCGTGTCACTTCAATAAACCGCTGCACTGGAAGTTGTAATTTTACACATTAAGCATCTTTGACGCAACCTGCGAAACCCGCCTGCTCACCTCCATATATCTGCTAAAGGATCACACTATATTAAAGTAACAAGTAGCGGCCGCGATTACGGGCAGGGGGTGGAAATGGGGTCGTAGCGGAGGGGATGGGGTTTAATGGAGAAGAAAAAAATAAGTAAAACTTACAGTCCGGAGACTCCCGACTCCCGTCCTGCCCTTTGAATTCCTGCAGTCATCAGGAAGGCAGCCTCCCTCCCCTCCACCAATCACAACGCTGCAATGGCAGCGTTGTGATTGGTGAGGCCGCTGCCCCACACGGGTTATTTTCTTTATGTATGCTTCAGCATACATAGAGAAAAGGGAGAGTGGGTGGAGTTACTCGAGGGCAGGGGTAAGTGGCTTGCCCACTGTTATTAATACTGTCTGATTGGGCGGCCTCAGGCTGCCCAAACAGACAGTATTAACAACAGTGGGCAAGCCAGTCCCCCCTGCCCTTGAGTAACTCCGCTCAACCCAACCAGGAACTTTTGATTTCTCACAGTGCGAGAAGGCAGAAACATAAATGGTAGTTATTACCATTTATGTTTCTCCCTTCTCTCGCGGCGAGAAAGCAGGGGGGCGGCGCCCAAACACCCCTATAGAGGAGCCGCCACTGCCTACTAGTAACCCAGAGTGTCATGCAGTGTACTCACCGGTCAGATGTCCGTCCCCTCGTCCTTCGCATCTAACCCTTACCTGCCCGGCACCCTCTTTATATAACACCCAGCTTCGCCGCTCCCAGGCCCCAGAGCAACACTCCCCCTCTCAGCCCACCTGTTGAAAGACTGACACTTGTTTACAACATCTAGAATAAAATGTACGGTAATTGAGGAGTATTCAGAACAAATTCTTTTCTGAACTCCCCCAGGGCCCAGGTGCAGACAATCGACCTCTGTTCAGAGCCCGGGCTGGAATGTTGTGGGTGTGGTCGGCAAGAAGTGGCGTTGGGTGTCAGTGACATCACCTGTAATCGCACACCCTCCAATGCTGACCACTGTGACGGGTTGTTTCAAGCATATGAGAAGCCTGCTCACTGCACTGCTTTGCCTTTGGACACTATTATGCCCTCCTATTATTCTAATACTTGCATGCATGTATGTATGTTTGCATACATGCATGTTTTGCTATTTCTAAGCAAGAATGTGGAGTGCTTACAACAGAGGGGTGTACAAGGGGGGAACACCAGTGGGGGATTTGTAGGGGAGTTTGAAATAGATGATAGTTTGAAGATGAAAGTTTGGAAAACACATAGAGGAGGAATACAATATGGGTAGATGTGAGATATCTGCCACAATGCTACATATGTCCCTGCCACCCTGGTGGGTATTTCTAGAGAGGTATACAATGTTAATAAGGAGGGCAGGGCATTCTCCAGGTTTAAGTTGATCTCCTACATTCACAAAACTCTGGAAAGAAAATTCATATGATGCTTAAGGTAATTTTGCACAAAATAAGAAGCCCATTTATGGGTATTTGGTGTATGGCAGTTCAGTCAGTCAACTTGCTGTGCTGTCCTACACCAAAGTGGAGGGGCATGAATGCACTGTATAGTTGGCATTTACCCCTGCCATTACCCCTGGCAGCCTAGCACCTGCCCTGGCGTCCTTGTAGCATGGTTCAAGGGTGCTTGTGTTGTCAGCAGCACTGTTTTTATGCAGGCAGGGGCACACACGGAAAGAGGAAAAAACAAGGAGAAATAAAGGTATTTTTAATTGATACTCCTTACCTCTGGAAGCGTAAGGCTTTGGAAGTTCTCCAGGGTTATGCGCTCTCATAAATCTGGTGAGGTGTCAAGATCCATGGAGGTTGCATGGGGAAACCCACTGAAACGCCCATGGAGTTCCTCCCAAGTGCAGAGCAAGGCAACGCAACACTTTGCACTGCCTTGCCTTACACCGTATCCATGAAGCCATTGAAAGCCACGCATAGTGGCTTTGTGTGGCCGTGTAGATATTTAGAGCAGAAAATGAGACCTAAATTGATTTTCAGTACCAGTTCAACCTGTGAATTACAAGAATGAGCTTCAACTACGTACCGAATTCTTCTTCCAGGCGACATGTCTTTGCCTCCATTTTTGAATGAAAGCTAAACCAAATCATATTAATCGACATTGAAATGTATACACTTGTAGTAGTCGATAATGAGTATTATTTTGCTTTTGAAAACCTTTATTCTCATAAAAAGATTATTAATATTCTTTTGCTCCTTATTCAAATAGTAAGTCAAATAAATGAGTTTACAGACATTTATCAAGAGAAAACATGATTAAAGTTAATAATAATGTAAAATAACAAACATGTTCCATAAATAAATTACTGCCTATTGTAAATAAAAGCCCGGAATAAAAAGTTAATAGAACCCATAAAGGGTTCAGGAAGAGAAGTGATATCAAAGCAGCATAGGTTTGAAATCAATTAAGTAGTTGAGCTCTGCATAAAGGGCAGTTCATAAAACTCAGCCTAGTCTCAATATCCAAGGAGTATCAAAATACAGTTAGACAAATCTGTACAAATCAAGCATCATTTAGGAAAAATGTCTGGCAACAGTGCAGTAGTAGCTACAAACACCAAGGAGAAATGGACAAGGAAAAGATGGTTGAATGTCTCCAAGACAGTCCCTACATCTCTTGCTCCTAACTTCAACTAGAATCACACACTAATATAAAAGACAAGGACACATGTAAGCAACATTGTTGCCAGTTAGATCACTTACATCCAATGAAAATACATCTTTTGATGGTGAGCCGGCTTTGTTCTTCCTTGCCCATGGAAAACACATGAAGTTAACAGTCCACTATCAAATGGGAAACAGCGTTTACAACTCTGGTAATACCACAGGGGTAGGTTACAACGTGGACGTTACATCTGTTGTGTTTTGATTTAGATACCTGTACATAGGTTTCCTTGAATCATGCCCTTATATAGGCACGACTCTCATTGCCCTTATTTAGGCATAGAATCCCAGTCCTTATTTAGGCATTGCCCATGCAAACCAAATACAGGCATGGTCACCTACATCTGTCCATCCCACGTCACAACGAGTTCTTAGAAACCAGACTCTTAAGCCATTGGGACTTCCCCTGCTTGGATTATTGATTTCTCCAAGAAGTCATTTATTATGCATGACAACTATTCCTTAGGGGTTCATTGATGACGTTCCTCTGCCCGACTTTTACGTCAATGCTAGCATTCCTAAACACCTTCAAGGTATAAATATACCTTCACTTACTCTGGCACACCACGGCTTGGCTACACAGCTCAATACGGCTAGCCACGGCAAGTTCGGAAAGAATTCAAGTCCCTGCCTGAGGCACTGACCAGACGCTTTCATCCTCCTCACAGAGAATCCATTTGCGGGGTGTTACAGATTGAGACCCGGAAAGAGATTCCAATCTCTCTCATTCTAAGGTATGGAGCAGACTAGAACCTAGAGGGACTCTTTGCAAACAAACTATAGCTAAATTATACTATAGAAAACAGAACCTACTTCTTACCTTGTACTACACTTAGATTAGGTACACTGGAGTAGAACTAGTTAGAAGCACCAGACGAGTGTTCACATTTTAGCCTGTGTTATTTATGTATGAATTTATGAATATATGTCATAGCTAAAAACCATGCTATTGCAGTATTATTTTATCTTACTGCTCACGCTGTACATATTATATTTTGCATTCTGTCTTACGATTATAGCAGCTCATATCTGCACGAGAAATAAGACTGTTCAATAAACCCTTTTTATTGAAACGCCCATCTATTTCCGTGTAACTCTGCAGAAAGGAAGCATGCACGATTGACTGAGTGAAACTGTAATCTATTGTTTCCACGATTCTGAGAACTGTTCCGATTCTAAGGGAAACAAAGTTGTCAGGGTTATGCAGTTGTCAGAAACGAATCCCTTCTTGTTCATTCGAGAAGTTTCTAGTGACCTCTGAGTTAGCTGGCACATAAAGTAATTACATTTAATATACTCGATAGAGGCATACTGACCTTAGTCCTATGCACAAAACTATAGTGTATATTATTCCAATGCGCAGAACCTATAAGGGAAATAGGATCTACACTAAATGGCGCCCATCGGTTTGGTAAGGCACTAATTTAATGCTAGAAACTGAAGTAACTCAGTCATGCTTTTCTCAGAGACCCCTCCTCATAATTCTCCATGAGGCGTCTGGAGTGAGTAGGGATAATATCGGCCATAGCTGAGTAGGACGAAAATCCTATGTATTAGCTGTTTGGTTTGTTCAACGTTGAAGGATAAGTGTTCCAAAATATTGTGCACCTTATCTTTGTTTCCTTGAAACTTGCTCTGCATTTTTCATTTAAAAAATCTCCCTTAACGGGGACGCTAACACCGTGACCGGTGGGGGTATAGCCGACCAAGTCACACCAGCTTTTAATTTTACAGGTTTAAATGAAACCCATGAGGATGGTATAGACATCCCACAAAATTTAAGGAAAGCCATCACTCGAAAAGAGCAGTTTTTGTGATAGAGGCACATGAATCTTTTCAGACAGAGGTATTCTATTCATGGATAGTATTCCCAGAATCAAATCCAGTAACAAAAATGTTTCACTTCTACAAAGAAGATGATACACCTGAGGAATATATTCCTTTTGAGGATGTTGAAATTCCTCACATACCAGGAGCATAATCTCTGGTGTAAAGGCGCCCTAAAACATTACAATCACGTTACCAGGCTCGGTCCACAATGTAGACCAGGAGCAACATGGCCGATTTTCCCCGGTTACACACCTGCTCCTGACATTGAAGCAATGTCAGACAAGGAATTACTTAATCAAATATAATAATTAATAGAATTACAGAGTTATACCACAACTGTCTGAAGGTCCTGAAAAGGACTCTACTAAACACAATCCTACCTCTTCTAAAAAGAAGTGGGAAAATATACAACATTCAAAAGAGAAACATTCTCACTCCTGAGGTAGGTCTCCTCAAAATGAGCCCTGTGAAAGGAGGTATGACCTCAGGAATAGGGATAATGTGAGAAAACCTGATAGGTATCAAGATACTGATACATGTTCCTCTCGAACCTTTCAGACATCGTCACAGACATCCGAAAGAAGAGGACGGTCAGATAAAAAAAAGAACGTGTGAAGTCCAAAGACAATCAACACGTTCAGAAAAACAAACCAAAACCTCAATTCAACAAGAAGAAGGTAGCAGGTCTGAAGATCAGACATGCCGAGAATTCTGAGAACACAACTCAAGAACGGAGAATGGGCTCAGACAATGCTGGACAGTGCAGCAGAAGTAACAGTAGCTCGCCAGAACCTGAAGGAACTTCTGGAGACAGTGGACTTGAATGAATACATATAAGTTTAGACTGTAGACACCAGGGTTAGTTCTCCACAAAAGTTATATGAAATACCACTCTGATAGAGGGAAACATACCAAGACAAATGAAAGCAATGTTTTGGGAGCGACTTTCAAGAGGTTATGATATACTTCTAGCTGAACAGGACTGGCCACCAGAATTTGTCAGGGAGTGCCCACATGGCAAAGACATCATTATGCCAGCCTTCTCCAACCATGTTCCAGTACATTTAAAATATACTTATGCCAGGAAATGGGCAGTTGCCCAAGCCCCAGCATTGTACAAAAATCATGTAGGATGGGATGAGGACTCACCTCACCATAAGATCCAGTTAAAAAGTCAACCAGGGGAGAGGAGTTGGCCTAACGGCTTGGGCGCTCGACCTCGGACCTGGGGATCTGGGTTCGAGTCTCAGTAACGACACCAAAACCTCCTGTGATTCTGGGCAAATCACTTAATCTCCCCGTGCCTAAAATGAAAGTGTGTCCTCATGTAACATAACTGGAAAAATATGTAAAGCGCTCTGATACCTGATTCGGTTTGGGTCTAGTTCGCGCTATATAAAACCAACTGTACAAAGGCAGTACCCAATTAAGCAAGAAGCTAAAAAGCAGGTCAGGGAGAGCTTAGATCAACTTGTATACCCAGGGGTGATTGAAACATGCACCTCATCAATGAACAATCCTTTGCTTCCTGTTTCCAAACCAGACAATGCATATCGTCTATTTCTGGATTACAGACACCTGAACTCTTGTTCAAAAACATTTGCAGTGCAAAATGCACACATTACAGCATTGATGAATAACATTGTGCGTAAAAAATATAAAACCACATTAGGCATTTCAAATGGTTTCTTTTGTCAAAACATTGCACCTGAAAGTAGGTATTTGACAGCTTTCTCAATAATGGGGACCCAGCATCACTTTTGTCGACTCCCTCAAGGGTTCAAGAACAGCCAAGGGTTATTCTCAGCAAGAGTAACAGAGTTACTACAAATGTATGATGTCGAGGCATTGTCATATGTCGATGATATTTATCTGACAGACAATGACCTGGGTATGAACTTGAACAGGATGAATACCATTATACTGGGTTTCGCCTCGAGGGATACAAATTAAATTTCAAGAATTGCCCATCTCAATGTCCTTTTCCTGTGATATGAACTTTCAAGGGAAGGCAAAAGCCTGGCAGACAACTTTTTAGAAAAGTGTTGGGTGCTCCAACCTCCAAAAACGCTGAAAAACTTACAGTCAATACTAGGTTTCCAGAATTTTGAAAGAACTTACATTCTAAATTACGCAGAAAGGGTTAAACCTCTCTACGAAATAATCAAACCTGATTTTAAAATCACAAATTGGACACAGGGACACACAGATATCCTGCGTTCACTACAAGCTGACATGTTAGCAACAAATCACTTACAAACACGCGTAAACGTACTCAATTTAGTGATCCGAATCATTCCAGGTCAATGCAGATTCACCTTCTTAACTTTTAATGAAGGTGAAAAGTACCAATTGCATATAAATCACATTTGTATACACAAGCGGAAATGCGCCTTACATCAACAGAAAAAATACTGACAGCAGTTCAAACCGCCATAGCAAAAGAAAGAGACCTAGCTCAGGGGAAACTCATTATGGTCGTGACTCCAGTACCAGCTTTAGAGGCAGTTACAAAAGCGAGCATTCCGAATGCAAAAGATTTACATCCAAGATGGATACAATGGGTTAATTCTCTTGCTGCAACTGATGTTGAATATGTTTGTGATCCTTATTTGAAAATACAAGCATTCCTGCAATACGAACACAAATATCCTCTGCCTATTGAGATTCTCACTCTTGACCAGTACGAATTTATAATTTGTCCTGACAGATCAGCACAATTCGCTACAGGGAGTAAACAAGCTTATAGTGCAGCATGTGCGATCGTTAAAGGTCGTATGCGCGATGGTAAATTCCGACCGATGGTCATAAAACGCAATCTCTAGGAGAATGTACAGCTCAGCGAGCTGAATCACGAGCATTCAAATTGGCACTTGAAAATACGGATCGCGAAGTCCCCACACTCATAGTGTGAGGTTCTTTTTACTGTGCTCAATCATACAATGAATATTTGCAGAATTGGCTTCAAAATTGTTTCAAAGAGGCAAAAGGTGCCACAATCAAGCATAAAATGCTTTTGGAACAAGCAGTTCAGTTTCGAAACGGACTACAAAACACTCACGTGATACACACGCTGAGTCATCCACATGATGGCGTTCACGTTGCAGGGAATTCATTGGCTGATGAAGCTGTGAAGGGGGCTGTGCAAATTGCTTCCATAGCTGAGATCACTCATTCAAAAACGAGGATAGACAGTGAAATATTATTGGCTGTCAATGCTTCAAGCAAAGGCAGCGGTGCAATGTTACCCAAAAAATGTCCACTCGTATATAATTGATGAGTACAACGTTCTGTTTGCTCGAATCCCTGGAGTGGGGGGTAGGGTAATTCCAAACTTGGAACGAAGAGCAGCTTTGATTTATGAAGCACATCTGGCAGACGGTCTTACACATCAGGGGATCTCTAAAAAAAATTAACATTACAAGAGATCTACTGGTGGCCTGGAACGAATACACTGATTCACATCTTCATCAATAACTGCATTGACTGCAATAGAGATCACAGTACAGAACACCACCAGACACCTGACTACGATGTAGCCAGCCCAGTACAGACACCATTGTTAGACTGCATTAGACTATCTATGTGCAGGCGTCCTTATGGACAACTGCAATCCCACAAACACTAAGTCAAGGTTCCTATGGCTGTGGCCTCAGCGCTCGGCTGACGCTTGAACTGTTATAAAAGATTTGAGAGTCAAGATTCAAGATTCAAAATTACTTTATTCGGTTAAAAAAGCAAGATAACCATGAAAGTAGCAAGACAAATACAGTTTACAAGAGGTGAAGTAAGCTTATTTTAAGAACACAAAAAGAAAAAATCAAAATATAATTCATATATACAATAAAAAACAATCAGTCCGTTTGAATTGATTTACGGCACTTAAAAACCAATTTTAAAAATTCTGCAATTGAAGCAACCATAAAAACAGTTTCCATTTTCTGGCATTCTGTAAACGCTAGGCGGCATCTATATACATTTAGATCCTTGAGGATAGGGATGATAAGATTCTTTCGAGGAAGAGTATAAAATTTACAAAAAAAATAATATGTGTATATCTGATTGATGGGATACTTCATCGCATGGACAGAGACATAAATCCTTCGACCAACAATTCATCAAGGGGAACGATAGTGTCCTAAAAACAATATTCAGTCTAAAACGGGTCAAAAGGTAACGTTCATGGTTAGGCATATACAATGAGAGATATGGCTGCAATTTTTCTCCACATAGAATGTCCTGGTGGGCAGAAACAGTCTTTTTCCTCACCTCTTCCATATATCTCATTTCCTTGAGGTGCGCCATACATAGATTTTTCAAATCCCTTCTAGATATATATTCCATGGATTGAGGGTCCTCAAAGTATTGGGGACAATTTATTTTCCCAAGAAATTCCTTGACGAAGCCTATCCATTTAAAGTTGCTAATATTGTCCAAAACCATGATGTCCTTTAAGATGGCCCGATTGACAGCACATTCCTCTTTTGTCCAGACCCTATGCCAAAGAAGGACTGGCTGAATTTTAATAGTGTCTGTAATATAAGGTATACCCAATTCAACATGGCATATCATCGTTGCAGTACTTTGGGGTACGGACAGAACGTGACATAAGAACTTGTTTTCCATAGTTTGAATCACACTAACATTTGAATACCCCCATAATCCAGCACCATAAGTGGCTACAGATATAGAGGTTGCGTTATACACAGTTAAAATCTCCTTTATGGGTTTTTTTCCTATTTTTTTCATAAAGCATTTTAGGGCCATAATAGTTTTAGAGAATAGCAGAGACCTCGCATAAATTGCTGTAGCCCAGGAGCCACCTTCATGGAACAGTATCCCTAGATACGGGAAGGTAGGGGTCCTTTCTAAGGGATTAGTATTTATAAAGATTGGCTTCAAATGCTTGCTTGTTCTGGACCCACAGAACATAGATAAAGTTTTAGAACAATTAATTTTCAAATCTAAACCAAGCATAAAGGTGTTAAAGGCTGTTACCAAAGTTTGTAAAGCCATTGGTGTGCGTGCCATCAGAACGGCATCATCGGCGTACATTAATGCCGGGACAGGCCTACCTCTCACCATAGGCATGTCTCGGCCCTCCTGCACGAGATGCTTCTCCATTCCATTTATGTATAACAAAAATAAAAAGGGGGCTAAAACGCACCCTTGGCGCACACCCCGGCCAATCCCAAATTGTCTGCTACATTCACCACTATTTCCGTATCTTACACTAGCAGTGGCCCCAGAATAAAGCTCTCTCAGAAAACATATAATGGCATTGTCTACCCCCAACTCGGCCATAATTGACCATAGTTTGGTGTGTGACACACAGTCAAAGGCTGATGTTAAATCAACAAAAGTGAGGTATAGACGTTGTTTTTTAACCTTTATATATTTTTGTTGCAAGGTGAAGAGATTCAAACCTTGCTCTATGGTCCCCAGACCCTTTTGGAACCCAAATTGGAAATCACTTAGCACCCCATTATCCTCAGCCCAGCTCTGTAGTTTTGCTAAAATCACTCTCCCCAAAATTTTTATAGAGGAGTCCAATAAGGAAATTGGCCTATAGCAAGTGCAACTAAGCCTGTCCCCTTTCTTAAAAATTGGGACTATTACCGATGTAAACCAGGTAGGAATTGGGCTATTTACCAAGGCGGCATTAAAAAGCTGAACCAGCAGTGGCCCCCATAGTTCAATGTTAGCTTTATAGAGGTCAGCTGGTATGCCGTCTGGCCCTGCTGCCTTGCCCCCCTTAGTCGCCTTCAAACTGGCTATAACTTCTGGAAGGGTTATAGTCAAGGTACTGGTAGTAACTAACCTTGACAACCCCGCATCCTGACCTATGTCAGGAGTTGGTTCCACAGCCTTATAGAGGGAAGAAAAATGATCCACCCACTCATCTTCTGTGATAGCGATTTCTAGGCGTGCTTTTTGTTCATATAAGAGGGGGGTATTAATAACCCTCCAGAAAGCTGTCGGATCATTTGATTTTGAGGCAGCGCATAGATTATCCCAGGCCTCCCTTTTTATCGAGGCCTTCCTATCCTTCAGGGCTAAGTTATAGTCCTTTCTAGCAATTCTAATTGAGATTACGTCCCGTGGTCTTTTATGAATTGCAAGTCTAAGCTTTGTTAAGGCTCGAGTGCAGTTCCTATCGAACCATTTCCTATTGGACTTTAAGAAGTTTTTCCTTACAACCCACAAAGCTTCCTTAATTGCACTAGAGATGGTATTAAAATGGGTTATTATATCACCGTGCTCTGCGTATTCGTCTAAGCAAACCAAGAAACTACTCATGCATTTCCTCAATATTTTGTACAGAAAGTCATCCGGGACCAATCTGCTCCATTTAAGGTTATAACCATTTTGAGCACCCAACCTCACATCCTGGACCATTTGGTCCGGACCTTCTCTAGTATCAGCTGCAACAAATAAATTCTCCATTTTTAAAACCTGTGGCAGGTGATCACTCAGTGGTAAATCCATGACATTTGCTTTGATCAATCTACTCGCAGAGCTAAGTGTACATAAATTAAAATCAATAGTAGATGAGGCTCCCCGCCCCACAAATGTTGGAGCAAATGGCGTTGTATAGTGTGCTAGCTCATTTGAAAACCCAAAATTGAAATTAAAAATCATCTCATTTAATGAGTCGCCTAGTAGGGTGTGTTCAAAATGCGTCAGGTTTACATCTTGTTCCAGCATTAGGCCACAGATACCCTTTTGGCCCTTTTTGCAGAGAGTACAATTAAAATCACCCCCCCATAATAACATAACTTCAGCCCTCTTGCTCTTATCGAGTTCGTGTTGCATTTCTGTAGTTAATGTGTCAAGTACATCCTTAATCATGCTATCAGGACAATTATTATAAAAATTAAGAAGGACCATCTTTGGACCCTTCCTCGTGTAGATTACTATTTTTTGGTAATAGCTGGATCCAGGGGAGAAGGAGATTTTATCGTATACTAGGAGATTAGATATATATACAATCAACCCCCCCTTAGGTCTCCCATGAATACTACCCACCGCCGGGGTGAAGTATGTTTTATAGCCATTAAGATGTATCGGGGTGATAGCCCAAGTTTCTTGGAGGGCTAATATTCCCACGTCGGTAATGGCCTCATCCCAGGTAGGATTAGTGATCTTTTGTTTTAACCCAGCCACGTTCCAAAAAAGCACCTTACAGTAATCTTTTTCAGTAGGTGAAATATCTACACTGTCCCCTAGTCTAGTGACCAGGTCCCCATGTAATGACTGATCCCCCACCTGTATTTCTAAGGTTTCCTCAGACCCTAGACAGCTTATAGGACCCAAGCCCAAAGCGTTCTGTGGCAACAAGTCATCTTCCTTAGTCTCGGGGAGTCAATCCACTCCTTCTAGGCAATCATACCGGTTGTAACACGGGAAGAATGAAGGGAATTGCGGGATGCCTGTGTACCCTAAATCATAACCTTGAGGACAAGGGTAAGGGGGCCTCCCTTTATATTTCACCGTGTTCCAACCATCTTCATGCCTCCCAGACCACTGTATGTTGTGGTGGTTATTGTCAAAAGCCTGACCACTATTACCACCATGATATCGTTTGTCCCTGGTCCAGCTCCATTTATTGTCCGGTTGTTCACCCTCAGGGTAAAAATAGGATAATGACCTAGCCACAATAGACAAACCGTAATTTCTTGGGGGCCTCGATGTAATGAATTTGGCGGTGCGGGGATTCTCGAATGTTATCACCACGCAATCACCATGTATCCTTTTTTTATTGTTATTATTATAGCCCACCCAAGGAGCCCTTTCAACCATGAGGATATTGCTTTTAAAGGCTGGTGGCAAGGGGTAGTTATCGTTTAGCCAATGTATTGTTTTATTTATAAGTCCCCCATTATTTTCATATGAATCATTATCAGGTTGTGGGACTCCAGTAAGGACCACCACGTATGGAAATGCTTCCGGTGGTAGATGTATATTTCTACGTGTCTCCCTTTTTCCAGCATTAGTTTTATCCTTGGGAGTTTGCCTGGGTGACGCTACTTTGTTAACTGTGGCTGGATTTTTGGGTATAGGTGTAGATTTTGGAAGTGGATTATTGGTGGGTTTTGGAGGTGGATTGATGGTGGGTTTTGATGGTAAATTGATCGTGGCATCACTTTTAGCAACAGTGGGTGGTCTATTCGTATTTGGCTTTTGTTGTGGAGCTTTATTGTTCACATTAAAGCTAGGGGCACTAATATCTTTATGGATGTTAGTCAATATTCTTTCCAGACTTCGTAGCCTTACCTCAATAGGTTCTAAAAGAGTTTTTAGCATAGCAAAGATATTATTATTAGCCATGCTTAGGCTACTACAGTCCTCTCCCCCTCCCACTTGGTTATCAACTACCCCACTTTGGTCCAAAATTCCCTCCAAACTACTATCCAGTATAGTTTCGTCTGGCAGGCTTATTGTTATACCCGTGCTTACCCGAGGTCCCCCTACGGTGTCATTAATATTACTGGCAGCATCTAAGTTAGTATTCTCATTCGGCAATGTTTGATCCAACTGAATTGGGTCATGGATTTTGATAGTCTGGGGTTTATTACCTTTTCGAGTGGTCGTCTTAGTGGGCTTTTGTTTAGGAATTGCCCCCTCCTTCCTCCCCCTTTCAATTTGGGTACTATCTAATGTATCATTTTCTATTGCCTCAGGGCCATTTTCCAGCAGCAAGGAAAGATTTGGGGTTGCCTCCAGACCTTCCTGTGAGGCTGATAAATCAGAACCCTGCTCCTTGTGTACCATTACTAGTGTTTTTGGAGCGGATACATTTTTGGGTGTACAAACTTGAGCAATATGGCCCAGAGAGGAACGTTTTGCCATGGCTAAGTCTTGGGACACCCTTCTGTCCATCAGTATGATCCCTTCATCGATAAGGGCGTTCGTACGTACTATAAAGTCATCTAGGGTACCGGTTAATTTCTTTGCCCCAGCGGCTGCCCTGCTTCTGGTCTCTGGGTGATTCATAGCGAGTCACACAAATGACCCACTATACAACAGGAAACAATTATGAACAAAGACCAGTCCCACTTTCAATACAACAGGTTCTCAGATATTCACACTAATATATGGCACCAACTTATTATTTTTTAGCCAACTTACAGTTTTGCAGTCTCGGTGTCCTTTGGCTATTTACAAACGGGCAGGGTATCTGGCCCAGGCCAGGCTCCTCGGGCCTCTGAGGGCCTAAGAGGGCCCGCCCTTTGCCCGGGCTTAGCCCCGGGCGTCCCGCTCGCGTCCCGCGACGCGGGTCTCCTCCTCCCTTTAACGGGCTGTCGGTGCGCCCTGCGCCCTGCTGGCGCGTTCCGCGTCACTCCGTCGCGCCGCCGCGATGCCTGCCGGGAGTTGTGGTTCTCCCGGAGCGGCGGCGCGGTTTGCTGTGCCCGGTGTGACTCTCGGCGGTGGGCGGCTTCCTTCGGTGAGGCTGCTGGCGTGGTGTGACTCTCGGCGGTGGCGGCAGGTAAGTGAAAGCGGTTCCCCCCGCTTTGCCGGTCTCCTCCTCCCTTTAACGGGCTGTCGGTGCGCCCTGCGCCCTGCTGGCGCGTTCCGCGTCACTCCGTCGCGCCGCCGCGATGCCTGCCGGGAGTTGTGGTTCTCCCGGAGCGGCGGCGCGGTTTGCTGTGCCCGGTGTGACTCTCGGCGGTGGGCGGCTTCCTTCGGTGAGGCTGCTGGCGTGGTGTGACTCTCGGCGGTGGCGGCAGGTAAGTGAAAGCGGTTCCCCCCGCTTTGCCGGTCTCCTCCTCCCTTTAACGGGCTGTCGGTGCGCCCTGCGCCCTGCTGGCGCGTTCCGCGTCACTCCGTCGCGCCGCCGCGATGCCTGCCGGGAGTTGTGGTTCTCCCGGAGCGGCGGCGCGGTTTGCTGTGCCCGGTGTGACTCTCGGCGGTGGGCGGCTTCCTTCGGTGAGGCTGCTGGCGTGGTGTGACTCTCGGCGGTGGCGGCAGGTAAGTGAAAGCGGTTCCCCCCGCTTTGCCGGTCTCCTCCTCCCTTTAACGGGCTGTCGGTGCGCCCTGCGCCCTGCTGGCGCGTTCCGCGTCACTCCGTCGCGCCGCCGCGATGCCTGCCGGGAGTTGTGGTTCTCCCGGAGCGGCGGCGCGGTTTGCTGTGCCCGGTGTGACTCTCGGCGGTGGGCGGCTTCCTTCGGTGAGGCTGCTGGCGTGGTGTGACTCTCGGCGGTGGCGGCAGGTAAGTGAAAGCGGTTCCCCCCGCTTTGCCGGTCTCCTCCTCCCTTTAACGGGCTGTCGGTGCGCCCTGCGCCCTGCTGGCGCGTTCCGCGTCACTCCGTCGCGCCGCCGCGATGCCTGCCGGGAGTTGTGGTTCTCCCGGAGCGGCGGCGCGGTTTGCTGTGCCCGGTGTGACTCTCGGCGGTGGGCGGCTTCCTTCGGTGAGGCTGCTGGCGTGGTGTGACTCTCGGCGGTGGCGGCAGGTAAGTGAAAGCGGTTCCCCCCGCTTTGCCGGTCTCCTCCTCCCTTTAACGGGCTGTCGGTGCGCCCTGCGCCCTGCTGGCGCGTTCCGCGTCACTCCGTCGCGCCGCCGCGATGCCTGCCGGGAGTTGTGGTTCTCCCGGAGCGGCGGCGCGGTTTGCTGTGCCCGGTGTGACTCTCGGCGGTGGGCGGCTTCCTTCGGTGAGGCTGCTGGCGTGGTGTGACTCTCGGCGGTGGCGGCAGGTAAGTGAAAGCGGTTCCCCCCGCTTTGCCGGTCTCCTCCTCCCTTTAACGGGCTGTCGGTGCGCCCTGCGCCCTGCTGGCGCGTTCCGCGTCACTCCGTCGCGCCGCCGCGATGCCTGCCGGGAGTTGTGGTTCTCCCGGAGCGGCGGCGCGGTTTGCTGTGCCCGGTGTGACTCTCGGCGGTGGGCGGCTTCCTTCGGTGAGGCTGCTGGCGTGGTGTGACTCTCGGCGGTGGCGGCAGGTAAGTGAAAGCGGTACATATGCAATAGGCACACTACACTCTGACCAGGTTCCTGCGGTTAGCTCTCGAGCTTACAAAGAAGCCATGGCCAGTTTGGGTGTAGCATTGCAGTAGTCTTCTCCATTCCATCCTGCAGGAAATTCTTTTGTAGAAAGAAAAAACAAGGACATAAAGCAGTCTATAACAGCTAGGATATTAGGTTCAGGTGATGGGTTGGTCAAACATCTTTTTGGGGTCCAACGCTCATTAAATAATTTGCCAAGAAGTTCCCTAGGGGTTGTCACTCCATATGAGGTCCTATTTGGGACACGAATGTTGGTATCGGACCTTGATTTAAAAGGCACAGTGGTGGAAAATAAACCATTTGATATCAAAGATCGGTTGGCTGTTTCACAGGACTTGAATGAACTAAGATCTAAACAAAGCAATGTGTTCCTGATGCCAACTACCACTGCGTAAAAAACAGCCATCCCAGAAAGGCCTGTCTGGATCCCAAAGCTTGGGGATCTAGTCAGAGAGAAGATCGCGGACAAGAAGGAATTTGGGTCTTCTTACAGACAACCAGTACCTGTACGAGCAATCCACGGATCAAGAACAGTACTTCTGCCGCTCCTTGCTGGAAAAAAGGAGAAAAGATTTGTGTCCATCGACCTAATCAAACCACACTATGTGGCCAATATTAAGCAGTAGGCCATGTGGACTCCGACCAAGTAGCAGACACACTCCTCTAGCTACTATCCAAGAGGTTCAAACTGAGAGACTCATCACCTTTGACGATTCTACAATGAGAAATGAAGGACTAAGCAACAATGCTATGGAACTCGTTCCTCTTGAAACCCCAATAACAGTTCATTCTGATACACCTGTCTACAACGAAGTAACAAGTGATCACCTGGTTCCGGCGATTTCAACGAATCCTGAATGCAATTCCAACCAATTACAGAACTGCCTCTGGCTATTTGATTAACTTTGATACGTTTTCCGAGGATCCCAGCAAATCTGAAACCACGCCAGCAAAAAGAACTTTCAAAGAACAAGCAGCAGACTTTTTTCATCTCCTGAAAAAAACTTATCTGGTTTCACCATGGATTGAATCGTGGATTGTTTTGGGAATATTTTACTTTCTACTTTGGCTAGCTTTGGTAATGACTATGAGTATGCTGATAAATGGAAGATATATTCAAATGGACGCAGCAAGTAAAAGAGTGAACTTACTTCTGAAGCTACATAAATCATCCCATCGTGAAGCAAGAGACTTGTCAGCAGTGAACATCACAGCCGTTCCTATACAAGATGGTATAGTTTGGGACAAAACGGAATATGATATATTCGGCCCGTCGGAACTTTTGAAGATTCCACACTTATTTAAAATGTCATTAATTGAATTTATTACCTCTAGTACCTTTTGATGATTGGGACTTCGAGACTATTAATAACATGATGTCTGATCTAGAAATGTCTGCAGCATTCTCTAATCATGAATATTTAGCGGGTTCATCAGACTATGAACAGCTATATTGTTACAACCACTATGGTCATCATTTCTTGCATAAATCTGCATCACCTAGAAATGTATTTATGTATAACCAATGGGAACATTGTCCTACACCCCCAAAGTGTAGCTCGAAAACTTATGGCAAGCAATTTCCATATTTTTCAGGTCCAGAAACGTTTTACTTTAAAAATGTGAACAAGACAGGAATGAAAAAAAGTTAACCAATACAAAACAGATTTACTCTGCAGCCTTTATTGCCAAACTGTCTAGACAGGGTTTCAACTTTTGGAAGGACACAATTGACACAAAATCTTTCTGGGGTACAAAAGATTGGCAAGTCCAGGGGATAGAAGCTTTGTTTAGAGCCTGTATCATCCCAGAGCAAATAATGTTTTTGAATGACACTGTCCAACAAACGTCTTGCCTTGGGTTAGCCAAGATAAAAGACATGAACACTCCGTCTACACCTGCCATTGCAAGTAATAGCACTACACAGGGGGAGGTCGACGTACATACTATTTTGCATCACAACAGATCAGATGCTCAATGGGAAAAATGGTTGCTCTGGCCTACAGACACAAACATCTGTCAAGATTGATGCCTGAACAAGATACATGGTTTCACTATCAATAGGCTAGACCCACGCTATGTTCAAAGACAGCATCCAGGGGTAGTAACAGCATACAGTGTAGGGAAAGTATGCCTTGATTGGCTACAGAAAGCTACACTAGAGGATGTGAAACAACACTTATATTTACTTAAAGAAGGCACAGACCGTAAGGAATTCTTGCTAGGTCCAAGAAAACCGAGTCAAAAACATTTCACATGGGGAAACTGCCGTCCAATGCCAATCAACCGATCTGGAGGACCCCAGGCTGAAAAAGGTGCGATCTATGTGGAGCAGCAGTACAGGACTTTATGTATTTGATATGTATCTGCCCTGGGTTTGGGTGCAGCTGCAGGGATTTGCTTAAGAGGAAGTTTAATGAAAAAGGCATTTGTACCTGCAGATCGGCAATATTAATGAGTAGGGACTCAAAGGACCCACAATTCATTTGTGAAATAATTAAATTTTTAACCCATCTTGAGAAATTGAAGAAAGACTAACGTCGAAATATTTGCGGATCTTTTAAAATTGCTAAATACTTTTTAAACTTGATATTAATTGTTTACATTTGATCTTTTTTTTATTATTAGTATGAGAAGGTAATATGTAATATATTTTATGTCTTGGAATATTGTAATGGTTTTAACTAACTACACAATAGACTATTTACTTACTTACATATATGCAGGTATCTATGCTGCTTATAATGAAATATGGAAGGTTACCCAAGCATACGCTGCAGAAAGAATATGAGAAATTGATCGTATTCATTTAGAGAAATTTCTCTCTGTAGTCGACAATGAGTTAACGACTCTGTCATTCAGGATGTATTCATTGGGCAACATTGTATCCTTTGCCATAGACATTATGGAACAAGACTTGGTCATGTTGCAACACGGCCGATCTAAATTACGTTTGATTCTGCTATTAGGCCGGAAGCTACAAAACCTGCTTGCAGGCTTTGTACCTTGGCGTTTAATCAACACAAGGTCTCTGTTTTTAGAATACAATCTAACTGATAAACAGATTGAACTGGCACAAAGGGACGCAAAGTATACAGTGCTGAGCATTGAAAATTGCCATTTACGATAGTAGAAAAACCAGCTACTGAGTGGATCATTCATGGCAAGATTACTCTGCCTGTTACAACTTTCCATTTTCAGTATTGCCTAGAACATATACCAGCAGCCAAATATGAAAGGTTGGGTAAAGAATGCATCAAGACATCCTGGAATTTACCTTACACACACAGATGTTGGAGTGGGGTGGTGTGATGTGTTTCTTAGCGGTACAAACTGTGAAAACACACTAAGCTGTTCTCTCTTATGTCAGGGTGTTAATTTACAATGGGCTTGTAACGGTTCCACTGCAAACTTATCCTGTCACCCGCAAGGTTCACCAGCCGCAATGATTAATCCAACGTTTGGACACTTTCGAATGGAAGTTACCTCATTGTGGAATGATCACAGCTGCTGTGGCATGTTGCCAGACATCCCATTTCTAGTAACGGTTACTTCCAGGGTCACTTCCTGTATGCAAGGCTTGTTCCCCCAAATAGACACAGTCAGGGAGTCGCCTCTATGGCCTTCACTGAACATCTCTTCTATACAAATTGATACTCTAAGCAGAATGAAAGTCATTCTTTTGCAACAAACCGTGCCTTTGACCTCGGCCAAAGAAACCTATGATCTACAAATCGCAAGAACTTCGGCTGTGATACAGGCCCTTTTGAATACAAACTGCCCTATACATTTCTCAGAAATGTTGGGACGTATCTTAAACATGTCTGATATGAGCGTTATTGTACATTTATTTAAGAACTTGTGTTCAGGACTGTTAACACCTTTTCCAGCAGACCTCGGAATAATTCCCAACTTGGTGTACTTGGTGTTTGGCGGACTGCCACTAATTCTAGCACTCATTGCAGGGATCCTGTTTTTATTCCTACTGCTAAGCTATGGCAAGCTAAATCACCAGCGTCACTCCCAGCAACATGGAGAACGCTCTACTGGAAAGGAGGTGTTGTGAGCCCATTGTCCAACTTTTTGGTTTACCTCGTCTACAAGAATTAAATACCACATGGTTTCTGTCATTCAGACCAATCTGGCAAGATTGCATCTTACCTGTTCTACGCTACCTGCTTTGGGGTGAAGAATGCATGCTAGACATTTGTCTATTACTCCCATCAGTCATGCCTACGGTTATCGATACTCTGCTGGACCCGGTAACGGCCCATGCTGTGTGTTGTCCCCAGCGGCTATCAATCCTGATGACGGCATTCATTGAGATCTCACAGACACAAATTACTGCTGCTGAGGTACGAGAGGAAACAACCGGCGCACAGGTACCATCGGAAACTGGTGCTTCCAATGCTGAAGGCGATGCTTCGCATCTATGTGCAGTTAATCTTCTAAACGAGGTATTCCAACTCTCACCTACAACGGTAGATGACTTTTTGTCTACAGACATAGAAGATTTCATGTTTTCTCCAAGTCATACACCGACTTTTTAATCGACACACAGTGTGCCGGGAAATCTTTGAATTTGGCCTTCATTTTTAAAAACAAAGACAATCCTTGGAACTTTTTCCTATGATAATTTTTTTTTAACCAAATTAGTATTTTTCTTTTTGGGCAAAGTAATCTGCTTACAGTAGAACTATTCATAGAGAATAGATTCCTTTGAACACTTCCAGGAACAATATGTCAACTTGTCAACAAACAATTTGTTTATGTAACCTGACATGAAATGGTTTTGGACCTTTTCTTCTGTATTTACGAGCCATTTCATAATAGATATATTTGTCTTCATTCGTCTAGCATTCAATATCAACATATGATTAGAATGAAACATTGCTTTGATATGTACAGCATCATTGCATTTCATGCATTGCAACAGTTTTTAAGATGCATTTTTAGAAATATTTTTTTAGACATGTTTTTAGCAAATCATGTGAAACTCTATTTTTATATGTTTTAGCATGTTTAGAATTTAGTAATATAGTTCATACGAAACTGGAGTGGGTGTTGTGTTTCGATTTAGATACCCTTACATAGGTTTCCCAAATCATGCCCTTATATAGGCACAACTCTCATTGCCCTTATTTAGGCATAGAATCCCAGTCCTTATTAAGCATTGCCCATACAAACCAAATACAGGCATGGTCACCTATATACGTCCATTCCACGTCACAACGAGTTCTTAGAAACCAGACTCTTAAGCCATTGGGGCTTCCCCTGCTTGGATTATTGATCAACATATGATTAGAATGAAACATTGCTTTGATATGTACAGCATCATTGCATTTCATGCATTGCAACAGTTTTTAAGATGCATTTTTTGAAATATGTTTTTAGACATGTTTTTAGCAAATCATGTGAAACTCTATTTTAATATGTTTTAGCATGTTTAGCATTTAGTAATATAGTTCATACGAAACTGGAGTGGGTGTTGTGTTTCGATTTAGATACCCTTACATAGGTTTCCCAAATCATGCCCTTAAATAGGCACAACTCTCATTGCCCTTATTTAGGCATAGAATCCCAGTCCTTATTAAGCATTGCCCATACAAACCAAATACAGGCATGGTCACCTATATCCGTCCATCCCACGTCACAACGAGTTCTTAGAAACCAGACTCTTAAGCCATTGGGGCTTCCCCTGCTTGGATTATTGATTTCTCCAAGAACTCATTTATTATGCATGAACAACTATTCCTTAGGGGTTCATTCATGATGTTCCCGACTTTAACGTCATTGCTAGCATTCCTAAACACATTTAAGGTATCACTTACCATGGCAAACCACGGCTCGGCTACACAGCTCGATTCGGCTCGCCCCGGCAAGTTCTGAAGGAATTTGAGTTCCCGCCTGACGCACTGACCAGACGCTGTCATCCTCGCAGAGAATCCAGCTCCAGTGTTTCTGACGCCCTTCGCGGGGTGTTAGAGATTGAGACACGAAAGAGATTCCAACCTCTCTCATTCTAAGGTATGGAGCAGACTAGAACACAGAGGGACTCTTGGCAATACAAACTATAGCTAAACTAGTCTATAGAAAACAGCACCTACTTCTTACCTCGGACTGCACTTGGTTAGGTGCACTGGGGAAGAACTACTTAGAAGCACCAGACAAGTATTCACATTTTAGCCTGTGTTATTTATGTATGTATTTATGAATATATGTCATAGCTAAAACCATGCTATTGCAGTATTATTTCATCTTACTGCTCACGCTGTATGTATTATATTTTGCATTCAGTCTTACGATTGTAGCAGCTCATATCTCTTGCACGAGAAATGAGGCTGTTTAATAAACCCTTTTTAGGTCAAGCTATTATATCCCACAAGCTATTATATCCCACATAATTATCTGCTACATAATTACACTGCACTCAATGCAACATACACTCCAAACAATACCACTCAGTGCCATATAATTATATGCTACAAAATTACACTTCACTCAATGCAACATACACTCCAAATACCACTTAGTGCCACATAATTACACATCACATAATTACACTCTACTGAATACAACATACACTCCCCATATTACCACTCAGTGCCACATAATTACACGCCATGTAATTACACTCTTCTCAATGCAACGTAAATACACTCCACATAATACCACTCTGCCATATAATTACACACCTCATACTTACACTACTCAATGCAACATAAATAGACTCTATCTATCGATCGCCCTCACTCTATCTATCTATCGCCCTCACTCTATCTATCGCACTCACTCTATCGCCCTCACTCTATCTATCGCACTCACTCTATCGCCATCACTCTATCTATCTATCTATCTATCGCCCTCCCTCTATCTATCGCCCTCCCTCTATCTATTGCCCTCCCTCTATCTATCGCTCTCACTCTATCTATCGCACTCACTCTATCGCTTCACCAAAGCATCACTCAGCACCACCACAGCATCACTCATGAGAAATACAACATCACTAGGCGCTACCACAACATCACTGAACGCCACAACATCACTCGTCGCCACCACAGCATCAATCTGTGCAACCGTTCAACAACAACTGGTTCAAATATGTTCTCTCAATGTTTCAAGCTTTATTACAAATGTCACAAAAAGATGTTAAT
Organism: Lissotriton helveticus; assembly: GCF_964261635.1. NCBI lineage: Eukaryota > Metazoa > Chordata > Amphibia > Caudata > Salamandridae > Lissotriton > Lissotriton helveticus. The sequence goes on along the minus strand of NC_136068.1, from coordinate 63,660,714 downwards.
ATTTCACTTCTGTTCTTGGATTTTCGTCACAATAAAATACAATTAACAAAATCTTCACAAAAAATATTTACAAAAGTTTAAGCTATTGCCATTATAAATTACAATAACTTTTATTTAAGTATTAATTATTAAAAAATGTAAAAGCCATTGTTATTTGTAATATCAATACATCTAAGTCACGTAAATACAACACATGAAGCATTACAAATGCTATAGGTGTCACATTTGCGAAAGTTAAAACTATTGGCATTGTAAATGACACAGCTATTAATTTAGCTATTTTCAAAACCAACACATAAATAAAAAATGTGTCATTTAGAATACCAATAGCTCAAACTTTCCTAATGCGAGACCTATTGCATTGCAAATGCTTGTTATTGAAAGCCGTCTATCTATTTCTGTGTAACTCTGCAGAAAGGAAGCATGCACGATTGACGGATGTATGATAGTACAGCGCCATCTTTTTGATCGTGGTACTTTACATTGCAGATTTTACAACGCAAGTCGTTACAACGACTTGCGTTGGAAGGCGCGGATTGAGGATTATTATAATTTTCCATTCTAACACCAGTCCTCGTAACAGTAGGGAAGGTGTTGGAATGGAAAATTACAATATTCCTTAACCAACAGCGCCATCCAGCGCAAGTCGTAGTAACGACTTGCGTTGTAATGGCAGCGTGGTAAAGGTCGTGCGATATAAACACCGCGTTGTAAACGACGTTTCCCATGATTGACTGAGTGAAACTGTTACCTATTGTTTCCTTGATTCTGAGAACTGTTCCGATTCTAAGGGAAACAAAGTTGTCATGTTTATTCGGTTGTCAGAATCTAATCCCTTCTTGTTCATTCAAGAAGTTTTTAGTGACGTCTGAGTTAGCTGGCACACAAAGTAAATAAGTTTAATATACTTGATAGAGGCATGCTGACCTTAGTCCTATGCACAAAACGATAGTGTATATTATTCCAATGCGCAGAGCATATAAGGGAAATAGGAACTACACTACACATCGTCCGCGTTGTCACCACGCATGACATTACATCGCAAGTTGTTATGACACGCAAGACCAGGGAATGTGTTGGATTTTAAATCCAACACATTCTCTGCTGTTGCCCTAACGGGAGTAGGAATAGTAATTAACACTATTCCTAAGTTCAGCGCGCCATCTAGCCCAAGTCCTAGAAACAACTTGCGATCTAAAGCCATGCGTGGTAACAACGCGGATGATGTAACATCTGCGTTGTAACCTACAGCGTGGTATTTGCTCGCAGTGTAACATCACATATTCCTATCGAATATATAACTGATATCACTAAACATTTGTGTTTCTGAAAGCGTTAACCTTTGTTGCGAAGGGAAGCTCAATGCAGAGTCTATACCATGTATTCAATGTTTCACTGCATGACAATGAACTTTACTGAGGCCAAAAACCTTTACTTGCAGATTTCTAGTTAGGTAATGCTTTTCGTATTTCATGCAAGTAAGAGTTTTTGTTAAAACATGCAATTTTCTATTCAGTATTATATGAACACTAACCCCGGGCATAGAATTCCATTCCGCTCTTCCGTTTTGGCAACATTACGTTCCTCGTAGAACGCGGAGTTGCCGATAAACTCCGCACTATGCAAAGGAGTGGAGTTTTTTTTGTGTTGGTGCGCCCGGGAGCAACTTACCGGGTGCCTGCGATTGCCAAATGAGATTTTCGAGCCGTTCGCGAGCTCCACGAGATTTGCTAGGTGACCACAGTGTCCCGAAAGAGTTTGCAATTGCGAACACGTCATTCGAGCGCGCAGGGGAGGGTTTTGTGAAGATCGCGATCCCGAACCCGTAGGATCTACCACAAATACAATCTGGAGAAGGTTCTCTCCCCATGCAGCATCAAAACCATCTCGAAATTGACATTTGGCTATACTTTTGTGTGCAAGGAGGCCTCTTTCTTTTTTTACTTTTTTTGCAAGAGGAAGGAAGTGCCCAAGAGTCTCCTACTGCCTGTTCATGTCCAGCAGGCTCCTCCCCGTGCTCTGTCCATCTCCTGGACACTTTTTATTTGGATTTGGAGCTGGAAGGATCACTGTTTGTGTCTGCTGCATAATATATCTTTGGATTTGAGGACTTTGGATTTGAGATTTCACAAGTAAGTTGAAAAACTGGTGTTGTTTGTTTGATTGGGGCCATGCACCTAGGTTTATTTGTACTTTCATCGATGTTTTTTTCAAATTTATTGTGGTGGGTGGCTTGTAGTTTTAGTAGGGGCCTAGTTATTCCTTGTTAGTAATTTTTCTTCTTTTATAAAGGAAACATGTTTTACAGTTCACTAGGTTTTCTCCATGTTTTGAAATCAATTTGCAATATTTATTTTATTCACTGTGTAGCCCAGTAGTCTGTGAAAAAGGCCTTTCTCAGGCGGTATGCCCAGATCTACTCATGGGTGCATGAAACAACATCATTTAGGGCATGGGTGGCATTAGATTGAAATACAAAATGTGTGTTTTTTGGGTATTTCACTTTTTTCATGTATGTTAATTGTTTTGTTGGATGTGTGTGGTTGTTGTAACTTGTAACGTGCAAATCTTTGTAGCCCTCTGGATATTAGTTTTCAGCATTGTTGCATTAAAGATGTGTTGTTTAGCATGCCTCTTTTGTCTGACCAGTTTGTGAGTGTGTTTGTAATTGTAGGCCAGCAGTTGCCTTGGCTGAGCCTCTCCGTGTGGCCAGTGGCCATTTTGTAAAGTCTGTCTCCATAGGTCCTTGTGTTCATTGTTTTCCAGGCCTCTTGCTTGTTGTTGTTGTGACCATGTGGCTGGTGGCCATTTTTTGGAGGCAGTCCTTGTGTTTTTGACATAGGCCTGCATGTCTTCCCTTTGTTCCGATTGGCTTATTGCTTCTTGTTGTGGTGGCCTGGCCATGTGGCTGGCGGCAATTTTGTGACGGCAGCCAGTGTGATTCTGCCATATGCCTGCATTGTCTTCACTTTGTAGGCTTATTGCTTCTTCTGGTGGCTTGCAGCAATTATATGAAGGCAGCCAGTGTGCTTCAGCCATAGGGCTGCAAGCCTTGTTTGTGGTGGCTGGTTGTTGTTTTGTATGCAATATTTTCTTCTTCTGTTCCACAAAATTATAGTACAGTTCACTACATTTTCTCCATGTTTTTATTAATCTTTCAATATTGAATTGAATTGATTCTATGTGGCCTAGTCTGCCAATGGGTTTCCAGCCAATAGGCCCAGAGCTACTCATAGGTGCATGAAATAACTGTTTCTGTGGTGTCTGTTGCATCTAAATAGCATTTTGGCCATGGATGGCATTGGATTTAAATACAAAATGTGTGTTTCTGTGGTATTTCTCTTTTTTGTTTTTCATGTGTTAGATTGAAATGCTTTTTTTGGGTGTGTGTGGTTGTTGTAACTTGCAAACCTGGATTTTTATTTTTGGCATTAAAGATGTGTTGTTTGGCATGCCTCCTTTGTCTGGCAAGTGTGTGAGTGTGTTTGTAATAGTAGACCAGCAACTAGAATTTGCTTTGAATGAGCCTCTCCATGTGGGCAGGGGACATTTTGTAAAGCCTGGGTCCATAGGCCTGCTTGAGTTCATTGTTATTCTGTCCCTTGCTTGTTGTTGTTGTGACCACCATGTGGCTGACGGCCATTTTGTGAAGGCAGTTAGTGTGCTTTTGCCATAGGACTGCATGTCTTCCCTCTGTTCCCCTTGGCTTATAGCTTCATTTGTTATCTGTCAGCTGCAGCTCCCTGAGTGCCGCATTCTACTTGATATACGAAACTGTTGCATTTGTATTTTTGATGTTGTTCTTCTTTCCTATCCTTCCTGAGTGTACTGTAAGTACACCATGATGAAAGCCCTTGTTGTTGTCAAAGTCTCACAAATGGTTAATCAATCAATCAATCAATGTACTTGTAAAGCGCGCTATTTACGCGTGAGGGTCCCAAGGCGCTGAAGGGAGGGGGGAGTGTGCTGCTACAGCTCGAAGAGCCAGGTTTTGAGGAGTCTTCGGAAGGTGAGTAGGTCTTGGGTCTGCCGTATGTGGTTGGGGAGGGTGTTCCAGGTCTTGGCGGTGAGGTAGGGGAAGGATATGCCATGGAGGTCGTTCATTGGATGCGGGGGACAGCGGCGAGGGCGAGGCTGGCGAAGCGGAGCTGGCGGGTGGGGGTGTGGAAGCTGAGTCTGCTGTTCAGGTAGGCTGGTCCGGTGTTGTGAAGCGCTTTGTATGTGTGGGTGAGGAGCTTGAAGGTGATCCTCTTGTTGACTGGGAGCCAGTGTAGGTTTCTCAGGTGGGGGGATGTGGCTGCGGCGGGGGATGTTGACGATCAGTCGCGGAGGCGTTTTGGATGCGTTGTAGTCGTCGTAGGTGTTTGGCTGGGATTCCTGCATAGAGTAAGTTTCCGTAGTCCAGTCTGCTGCTGACGAGGGCCTATGTCACCGTTCTTCTTGTTTCGGTCGGGATCCACTTGTAGATTCTGCGGAGCATGCGGAGGGTGTTGTAGTAGGAGGAGTAGACGGCGTTGACCTGCTTGGACATGGAGAGGGAGGAGTCGAGTATGAATCCTAGATTGCGTGCGTGGTCGGTGGTTGTTGGTGCTGTTCCCAGTGTGGTCGGCCACCAGGAGTCATTCCAGGCTGAGGGTGTGGATCCGAGGATGAGGACCTCCATCTTGACCGAGTTCAGCTTCAGACGGCTGCTCCTCATCCAGTCGGCGACGGCCTTCAGTCCTTCGTGGAGGTTGGTTTTGGCCGTGTGTGGGATCTTGGTGAGGGAGAGGATGAGCTGGGTGTCGTCGGCGTAGGAGATGATGTTGAGGTCGTGGTGGCGGGCCACTAGTGCGAGGGGGGCCATGTAGATGTTGAACAGCATCGGGCTGAGGGATGAGCCCTGGGGGATGCCGCGGATGATGTTGATGGCTTCGGATTGGAAGGGTGGGAGCCGGACGCTCTGGGTTCTGCCGGTGAGGAAGGACAAGGTCCAGTCAAGGGCCTTCTCTTGGATTCCGGCTTCTAGGAGGCGTGTCTTTAGAGTGCGATGGCAGACCGTGTTGAAGGTGGCTTACAGGTCCAGGAGGGTGAGGGCTGATGTATCGCCGTTGCCTAGTTGGTGTCTGATGTCATCTGTGGCAGCGATGAGGGCAGTCTCGGTGCTGTGGTTTCATCTGAATCTGGACTGGGACGGGTCCAGGATGTTGTTGTCTTCCAAGTGGCGGGTCAGTTGCATGTTGACGATTTTCTTCATGACTTTAGCCGGGAATGAGAGCAGGGAGATGGGCCGGAAGTTCTTGAGTTCCTTGGGGTCTGCTTTGGGTTTCTTGAGGAGGGCGTTGATTTTGGCGTGCTTCCAGCTTTCCGGGAATGTCGCTGTTTCGAAGGAGATGTTGATGACCTTCCGTAGTTGGGGTGCGATGGCTGTGTCGGCTTTGTTGAATACGTGGTGTGGGCACGGGTCACACGGAGATCCTGAGTGGATGGAGTTCATGACCTTGCGTGTCTCGTCGTCATTGACGTTAGACCAGGAGGTCAGGCGGTCGGCACTGGTGGTGTTTACAGGGGAGGTGGAGTCTGGCATAGTCGGGGCGGTCGTGGTGTTGAAGCTGTTATGGATGTCAGCGATCTTGCGGTGGAAGAAGATGGCCAGTGAGTCGCACAGTTCTTGTGAGGGCGGGATGTCGTTGGCGTTGGGTCGGAGAGTTCCTTTATGATGCTGAAGAGCTCTTTGCTGTCATGTGCGTTGTTATCCAAGCGGTCTTTGAAGGAGGATCTTTTGGCTAATCTGATGAGGTGGTGATGTCTGCGGGTAGCGTCCTTGTGGGCTGCGTGGTTGTCTGGTGTGCGTTCGTAGAGTCATGTCTTCTCCAGTTTTCGGCATGCGCGTTTGGAGGCCTGGAGCTCGTTGGTGAACCATGTGGCTCTCTTGCTGGTGTGGCTGTTGGAGGGCTTCTTGAGCGGGGTAAGGGTGTTGGTGCAGTTGTCGATCCACTGTCTGATGCTGGGGGCTGCGACGTCAGAGGTGGTGGGGTCAGTGGGTGGGTTCTTGGCGATGGAGGTGAGTAGCTGGTTTTCGGTGACTTTGCTACAGCAGCGGCGAGGCAGCTGTTGGGCGCGATGGTGCGTGGTTGGTTTCTTGAATGTGAAGTGAAGGCAGTGATGGTTCGGTGGTGTGGTTGAAGACGACGTGGGAGCCTGTGGAGAAGATGGGGTCAAGTGTGTGGCCAGCGGCGAGGGTGGGTGTGGCGATGAGTTGTCTGAGGCCAAGGTTTACGAGGTTGTCGATCAGGGTGACAGAGTTGGCATCGCTGTTGTTCTCAAGGTGGAAGTTCAGGTGCCCGAGGAGGATGTAGTCCGTGGAGGCGAGTGCGTGGGTGCTGGCGAGATCGGCGATGGAGTCACTGAACTGAGCCTGGGGTCCGGGTGGTCTGTAGATGAGTGTTCCTCTGAGGGTGGTGTTGGGGTCGGTGTGTATTCGGAAGTGCAGGTGTTTGGCGGTGTTGTGGGTGTCGTCTGTGTGGGTGGTGACTTTGAGGGTTGACTTGTGGATGATGGCTATTCCTCCTCCGATTCCGTTGGCGCGATCCCTGCGGGTGATCTTGTAGCCATCCGGGATGGGTATGGCGATGTCGGGTGCCGAGGAGTCGTTCCACCAGGTCTCGGTCAGGAAGGCCACCTCTTGGGCACAGTCCAGGCGCAGACGGGCGCAGACGGGCTTGCCTTAGGCGCGCGGCCGCTTCTCGGCCAGCATTTGAGGAGGCTTAGGAGGTAGGAGCAGCTGGAAGGCGGGAGCGGGGAGGCCAATGGGAGTGCTGGGGGGGCGGGCCCGCAGGGAGGCAGCGGCAGGAAGGCCAGGTAGAGAGCGGTGGGGCGGGGGGAAGACGGCGGTCGAGCGGGTCACAGCAGCGGTAAAAGCAGCAGGTGGCGAGTGGCGGTGTGGGGGTGACCTGCCTGCAAGCAGGGTCAAAGGTTGCACAGGTTACACTGTATTGTACATTTTTGTAATAATTGAGTTAACACTAACAAGTGTGACTGCTCACTAAATTTTATTATATTCGTTTGTAGTGTACTAGTAATTGAACTACAACAATGCCACGTTTCACTGATGTTCTTCTTGCTTTTTTGCTTTTAGGTGCACCAGAGGAAAGTGGATACACCATTGCCCATTGTATTGCCAGATAGAAGGCCTGTGCCCTGCGCACAACATCACATGACATGTGACCACATACATCTCTTCAACTTGTGAATCTAAGGCAAGTGCTGCTGCGTGCTAAGATGGCCCGAAAGAAAGGTACAAGTACCACGAACGTCAAAGTTGCCAGTGAAAAGAAGAAGGCACTGCTACTTGCAACCAGCGGTATGTCACCGAAGGCCTTTTTTGGGAAACCAAAAATTACGCCTACAGCAGCGGTGTCCGTGGAGGAAGCTGGGAGTAGCATCCCCGCATCAGCAGGCTAACCCTCCAACCTAGGCCCAAGCCCATGTCTGTCTCAGAGGCAGCCAGTCTATTCACAACAACGCCGACGAGTAGTGACGTTGAAATTGACTTATCATTTGAGTACGAGTTCTACTTCCCTGACAACAAGGCTTTCAACACGTTACTTTCTTTCTTTGATGCCCCAAAAAAACGCCCAAAAGAGATATAGCTAAAGAAAGATTCATCAGTTTATTATTTGTGTGCGTCACTGTATTTCTGGGTCACCTGCAAAATCTGCACAAATCTGCACACATTTCAGCCATTCTTTTAACCCCTTTGCTACCAGGTCTTTTCCCCCCCAGTGCCACGCCTTTTGCAATTTGAGGTAGTTTTTCGCTTAGGCCCCTGTAACTTTTTGACCACTTACGGTATCCACGCCAAATTTGCGCCCTTTTCTTCCAACATCACAGGAATTCTAAAGGTACCAAGGATTTGTGGATTCCCCTTGAGGGGACCCAGAAATCAGCCAAAATACAGCTAAATGTTGGTTTTTATTGGAAAAATGGGAAAAAAGGGCTTCAGATGAAAGCGTCTGTTTTTGTCCTTGCAAATGGTATCAACACAGGGGTTGTGGGGCTGAAATCACCATCTTCACTGCTTTCAGGGACAAACAGACTTTTGTCCGAAAATCAAAGATTTTAACACAGTTTTGGCAATTTTATGGGACAGCCTATTTTTGCAATTTTTTGTGCTTTAATCCTCCTTCCAGTTAGTGGTAAAAATGGATATGAAAGCAATGATGGATCCTTGAAACTATACTTTTCTGAAAAGAAGACAACATTTTGAATTCAGCAAGGGGTCATTTGTGTAGAGCCTTCAAGGTATGAAAGACACCTATTTATTTCTGAAATGGGAACAAAATATAGAGTTTAGAAACAGTAGATATTTGCACATTTCCAAAATTGTGAGTGCCCATACTAGCATTGGAATTATAGAATTTTTTTTAAAATGACTTCTTTTTTACACATTGTCTTTCATTTGGAAGGCAGAAATGCATCAAAAGTCAATAGGTAATAGCATCTGCTCTACAATTCTGTGTTACCCAAAGTCTTCTGAGAAAAATGGTACCTCACTTGTGTGGGTAGGCCTAGTGCCCGCAACAGGAAATGGCCCAAAACGCAAGTTGGACACACCAGATTTTCACAGTGAAAAATTACCTTTTTTTGCAAAGTGCCTAGCTGTAGTTTTTGAACCATTTCTATTGGGATCCTTGGAGAAAGACGGGGGTAGCAAATTTGTTGTTTCTTTCTGCAGTGTGAACATTTTGGCACAATAATGCAAGGAAAATGTGACAGACACATTTTGAGGTTTTCAGGACATTGTGGATAAGATAATTTGTTGGGATCCACGCGAGAGACATCACCATGTACTCCCATGGGTGTTTAGTTTATAACAATATCTATAGTTGGTAGGTTATTCTTAGATGGAATGTACACCTTGGCAGAGAGACAAAAAATACTAGGATTACTGCACAGCCATCTATTCCTCAAGCACACAGACTTTCTGGTTGGATTTGGAATGAGGGCCAGTGATGGTTCAGTGTGTAAAATGTTATTAACAAGAGATTTCACAAAAATGGAATGAACTGTCAATAATTGAAAGGACAAAAAACTGAACCAGTGACTCGCAGCTTGTGAGCTGTAAAGCCACGTCAAGTCCCCAACCCCTTTACAGGCCATTCACACACCTTTCATACGTAATACACACTAGTCCATTCACACCACCAGGCACAAAACCAACACATTACAACATTCACAAAAAGGGACAAGGTACACCCTGCTGCAGAAAGACAGAAAAGACAAATATTTCTGCACAACCACCTAGTCCTCAAGCACACAGACATACTAGTTGGATTTGGCACGAGGGTGAGTGATGGTTCAGTATATACAGTTGTATTACCCAGAGATTTCACAAAAATGAAATGCACTGTTAATAATTGAAAGGACGTGAAACTGAACCATTGACTCACAGCTTGTGAGCTGTAAAGCCACTACAAGGCACTGACCTCTTTACAGGCCAATAATACACCTTTCATACGTGTGCCGCATACAAATCCATTCATACCACAAGCCGCGGGCCCATCACATTACAACACTCACATCAGCAGACAGTGCCATTCAAGGGCCCATCACTTTTACACGCCCACATTCCTGAGACAGCAATCACACCAGCTGATGGATTGCATGTAGTGGCGTTTGGCAAGCAGTGTGTGTAGTGACCAGCAACAAGTCACTACTCACACACCGCCAGCCAAGCGCCAGTCCACGCACACCACCAGCCAAGCGCCAGTCCACGACACCGAAAGCCAAGCACCAGTCCACACCCACAGCCAGCCAAGGGCCAGTCAACGCACACCGCCAGCCAAGCGCCAGTCCATGCATACCACCAGCTAAGCGCCAGCCCATGCACAATGCCAGCCAAGCGCCAGTCTACGCACACCCCCAGCCAAGCATCAGTCCACGCACACTGCCAGCCAAGCGCCAGTCCTCGCACACCACCAGCTAAGCACTAGTCCACGCACACAGCCAGCCACGCGCCAGTCAATGCACACCACCAGCCAAGCGCCAGTGCACACACACTGCCATCGCCTATTTTATGCAACAAAAAAAACACAAGCTAATTGGCAATAGATACAAACCTTTAACTACAAGCACAAAAGCTCTAACTGAATGCACCACACTTTTGCCAACCATGAAATCTGAACAAAAATATAAAACAGTACAGACCTGTCACTTTACTTTTATGCTCACTGTTGTAACCAAAAACTCAGTTGTGTGTGGTACAATTTAAAACATGTGGGCACACACAGCCCAGGATTAGAAGGACAATAGGGGCAATCTATACGACTCTCCTTCCGAACATCTCTTCACTCACACACTCTGTATTATTTAGTGGTAAAGTCTTATTTAGCTGTGGGAGGAAGCTGATCAGGAAAGTGGTGATCTTTTAAACTAGCCACATCCTCCACCACTGCTTCTCTAGGAACTCCTGCCTGTGTCATCTTTGACTCTGGAGAGCAATCCTTAAATACAACAAAGGCATTGTAGCTTGCTAAATGGAATAAAAAGATAGCCAACTTCTTATACCAAATGTACGCCTTACGAACAGCAGTGTAAGGTTCCAACCTCTGATCTACTCGATCTACAACACCCATGTGCTTATTTTAGTCTAAAATGCACACAGGTTTGCGCACTTCAGCAACCTGACCCCAAAAAGTCACAGGTGAAGTACTTTCATCATGGCTGGTAGTCAGCATATAGACATCTCTCCTGTCAGAATATTTCAGAGCTAGAAGCTCTAAAAGACCCCCCCCCCCGTCAGACCCGGCAACAAGAAAGCCTCCTGGTTCACCGACGAACTCAAGAGCTCCAAGAAGAACTGCCGGGCCCTCGAGAAAGCCTGGCGCAGAGACCCGACTACAGACAACATGACCACCCTCAAGCACGCCACCCGGAAACACCACCAGCTGATCCACACCACCAAGAAAACCGCATTCAAGGAACGACTGGACAACAACGCCCACAACAGCAAGGAACTCTTCAACATCGTAAAAGAGCTCTCGACCCCCAACGCCGGAAACAACAACATCACTCCCTCGCAAGACCTCTGCAACTCGCTCGCCTCGTTTTTCCACAGCAAGATCGCAGACATACACAACAGTTTCAGCACACAGCCGACGCACCCTACGACCGTACCAACGCCCCCCAGCACCACCATCCAAGCCTGGACCCCGGTCAACACCGAAGACACCATCCGCACGATGAACTCCATCCACTCCGGATCACCAACCGACCTCTGCCCTCACCACGTCTTCAACAAGGCCGACTCCGCCATCGCACCCCACCTCTGGGACATCATCAACAACTCCTTTGACACAGCCACCTTCCCAGAGAGCTGGAAGCACGCCAAACTCAGCGTCCTACTGAAGAAACCATCAGCGGACCCCACCAACCTCAAAAACTACCGCCCCATCTCGCTCCTTCCATTCCCTGCCAAAGTCATCGAGAAGACCGTCAACAGACAGCTGGCCGCCTTCCTCAAAACAAATGGATCCCTCGACCACTCGCAGTCCGGCTTCCGGGCAAACCACAGCACCGAGACCGCCCTCATCGCAGCCACCGACGACATCCGAGCCCTGCTCGACAACGGGGAAACAGCGGTCCTCATCCTCCTGGACCTCTCCGCAGCGTTCGACACGGTCTGCCACCGCACCCTAGTGCAGCGCTTGAACAACGTCGGAATCCAGGAGAAGGCACTGGAGTGGATCATCTCCTTCCTCGCCGGAAGAACCCAGAGAGTCCGCCTCCCCCCGTTCAGATCCGAGGCCACCGAAGTCATCTGCGGTGTACCACAAGGATCAACACTCAGCCCCACCCTCTTCAACGTCTACATGAGCCCCCTCGCAGCCATCGCACGCCAACACAACCTCAACATCATCTCCTACGCCGACGACACCCAGCTGATCCTCTCCCTCACCAACGATCCCACAACCGCCAGAACCAACCTACATGAAGGGATGAAGGACGTAGCCGAGTGGATGAGGAACAGCCGCCTGAAACTGAACTCAGACAAGACGGAAGTCCTCATCCTGGGATCATCACCCTCTGCCTGGGACGACTCCTGGTGGCCCCCTGCCCTAGGCAGCGCACCCAAACCAACGGACCACGCACGCAACCTGGGCTTCATCCTGGACTCCTCCCTCTCGATGACCAGACAAGTCAATGCTGTCTCCTCGTCATGCTTCAACATCCTACGCATGCTGCGCAAGATCTTCCGGTGGATCCCCACCGAAACCAGGAAGACGGTCACCCAGGCCCTCGTCGCCAGCTGACTTGACTACGGCAACTCACTCTACGCCGGAACCATAGCCAAACTTCAGAAAAGACTCCATCCAGAACGCCTCAGCACGACTCATCCTGGACATCCCCCGACACAGCCACATCGCCGGACACCTAAGAGACCTGCACTGGCTCCCCGTCAGCAAGAGAATCACGTTCAGACTCCTCACCCACGCACACAAAGCTCTCCACAACCAAGGCCCCAGATACCTCAACGACCACCTGGCCTTCTACGCTTCCACCCGCCAGCTACGTTCGACCAACCATGCCCTCGCCGTCGTTCCTCGCATCCGAAGAACCACAACGGGAGGAAGATCCTTCTCCTACCTGGCTGCCAAGACGTGGAACTCCCTCCCCATCCACCTCCGCCTGACCCAAGACCACCCCTCCTTCAGGAAGCAACTCAAGACCTGGCTGTTCGAGCAGTAGCAGACCCCCCCCCCCAAGCGCCTTTAGACCCTCCGGGTGAGTAGCGCCCTATACAAATGCTTGATTGATTGATCACTACGCAAGGCACAGCACTGTCCCTACATACGCTTTTTACAAACCAGCTCTTTTGAGTAACCTCTACGGTTAGAGTGAATTGTGCCACAAGCAACAGTGTCCACTTTGAACAATTCCTTGAGCAGTGGCACAGCAGTGCAATAGCTATCTACATATAAATGGTGACCTTTATTAAAGTCCTCTGCTCAGTTCCCACACAGTTTTCTCGGCAACTCCAAAAGTGAACGTGCTGCCTAAAAAACAGTCGACCCTTGAACAGGACCAAAGACTCTTCCACAGCTATTTCTTAACCCAGGCACACAGATCTCTGAAAATCGATCAACTAAGTGATCAAGGAAAGGCCAAACCTTAAAAAGACGCTCACAATCACGTGGGGTCCTGAGTAACCGCAGATCTCCTCTTGCTACTATCCAGGAAGTTCAGATGGAAAGACTAATAACCTTTCAAGACTTCCCTGCGCAAAGTGAAGGGGTATCAAATAACGGACTACAAATCACACCAGTTGGTATTAAACAACATGCAAATATTACAGCAATGCAAATTGTAATTCGGACCAACGTTGATTTTTAGACTAATGTCCCTTCACAAGAGACACCTGCCAGTAAAACAAAACCTGCAGAACTACCAAAGACCGATCAAACTGCATTTGGCTACTTCATCAACTTCGATGATTTTTCATCAGACCCAAGTGAACCTGAGCAAATGCCACCTATTTCCAAAAAAAGGAAAACTTCTACAATTCTATTGAGGTTTTCTTGAGCAGTTCAAACTGTGAGAAGTCTTTAAGTGGGTCTTTACTATGCAAAGAAGTCTTACTTCATGGGTCATGTAATGTGTCAATAGCAAACCTGTCTTGTTACTTAGAAGGATCCCTAGCCTTGCAATACAACCACTTTTTCAGTTACTTTTGAATGGGAGTTATTTAATGATGAATGACCAAGGCTGATGTGGGATGTGCCAGGCATTGCTTATCTAGTGACGGTAAAACCCAGGATTATTTGTTGTAAGCAAGTATTGTTTCCCCCAGCTTGCACAGTTAGAGAGGCACCATTGTCGCCTTCATTGAATGTTCTCAGTATAGGGGTTTGATTCCCTGAGCAGACTGAAAGCCATGTTGTGTAAGCAAAATGTGGCCTTAACGTCAGCCCAAGAAACTTTTGATCTCCAGGTTGCTAGGTCTACGGCAGAGAAACAGGCTCTTGTCCGTACAAACTTCCTGCTCCATTTCGGAGAATTGGTTCATTGTGTCTTTAACATGGCTGATACAAGGAGGATTTGACACTTATTTAAGAGCATTGGGTCAGGTCTGCTAACCACCTTGTAGACCATCTTCAGAATAATACCATCTTTCATACACTTCGTACTTGAAAGCATTTTTTGAGGGCTTCCTTTGGTCCTACTTTCAGTGGTGGGCATCCTGATTTTAATTCTAGTGCTTCATAATCGACATCCCAATCACTTGAGATATGGAGGGAACACTGCTGGAGCGACGTTGTCCTGAACAAATGGTGTTCTACCTGGGTACACCTCGGCATCAAGAGCTGAGTGAGCATTGGGTTCTGTCTTTCAGACCGACCTGGCTAGTCTGCATCTTGCCTGTATTCTGCTGCCTCTTCGCAAATTCGAATGCATGTTTGACCTGTATCTGACACTTCCATCGGTTGTGCAGCCAGACATAGACGTGCTCCTGGAACCCTTGCTGTCCCACGAGCTCAGATGTCCACAGCCTATTCCTATAATGATGATAGCATTCATAGAGCCTCCACGGGATGCTTCAGCTCTTGTTGGAATGGAAATCATCTCTGCCCCTGATGTACAGGCATCAATTTCAGGCACACTAGCATCTAATTCTTCCCAGGTGGCTGCAGTGGGAACCCAAGAAGACCACATTTGCTCATTCAACATCATTCTGGAGGTACTGGAGAGACTTCCACCTACGGATGCAATGTTCAGTGATGTTGAATCTTCAGCACAGGATTCATAAACAGATTTTCAACATTCACCAATTTGAAGGTCAAACTGACTTTCTTTTATTTTCCCCCTTCTCTGCTCTGAGCATAATGGCTTTCAAGATGCTCAGTCTGTTAAAAGCACAAATTCTAGTATAGAGGACTTTTATGGCTTTTTATCTAGACTTTGATGTTATGGACATTTTTAACAAGCTTTTATTTGTTTTTAGTACATTTTACATTGATTAATTTTTTATGCTTTTATAATGCTTTGAGCTTTAGAATCACCTAGCTGACCCTGTTGACCATTTCTGATGAGGAGTGGGTGTCATGTTCTGTAGGCTAGTCCTGTCATGTATGCCCTCTTTTAAGGTCTTGCCTTCGCAGCGCGCATGCGCTGCAAGGCAAAAATACCTTTTCCCGTCGCTTTGGCTTTTCAGTCAAGTACGTGCCTGCGTTCCATTGCCATCAATGGCAACGCGTGCACGTCAGGAGATTCACTCGCGGGAGCGCGCGCCAACATCTGGCAGCAATTTTCGCTCCCACGAGTGAATCGCGCAGTCCCTCTCCTCTCCCCCCCACAGCGCGAGGCGCGCATGCACAGCACGCAGAAGGATACCACTTACACCAAGATCTTTGTGGGTGGGCTGTCCTACCACACCACCGACTCCAGCCTGCGCAAGTACTTCGAGGTCTTCGGGGAGATCGAGGAGGCAGTGGTAATCACTGACTGCCAGACTGGCTAGTCCCGCAGTTATGGATTTGTAAGTCATGTGTCTGTGGGGTGAGGGGGACTGTAACAACAACTCTTTAGGGGAGAAATTGTTGGACTCCCATGTGTGCGTATACATTCCCAAGATGCTCCGCTTTGTCGGTTGTGGTTAAAGGACATGGCAATGGAATCTTACGTGTTCACCCTCCCCTGTGTGATAGTCGCACCTTTTAAGTTCTTTAAGGGATCCCCAGACACGTTTACCCACACACAGTCTCGCAGAGTTTGAGGTGGAGTTGTGGTTCCTCGCTCCCGCCAGCTTCGGCGGGCTTTATGCCTTCCCACTTTCCCTTTTGTTTAATTAAGACCCCCGAATGAAAACGTCTTGGCCCCTGGTCTTTGAATATCAAACGTGTCGCGGTTGTGTTTACTCACCGTTGCGTTCTCCCATGACACTTATTACTTTTTTGGTACTTGCGTTGTCTCCCGTCAATCATTTTGGTAGTTGGTTCCTTGCAGTAGTTTAATTAGAAACCATTCGACATATGTGTTTAAAGTGAACTGTTCGTGTTTCCAAAAGCCTGGGTTTTGCCTAACGTGTCAGTTATTAAACCTTAAACGCCCTCGTGTTTTATAGCACATAAGAGGTTTGGGGATCCCAGCATGGCTTCTAATCAAAGCACCTAACACGTTGTGATTACAGTAAGAAAGGGTGTTTGCAATGCGCACATCACTCCTAAATCGAAGGCCTAATACTATTGCTTTCAGTTGATTTCCCACCCTGTGTCACCAACTACCGCCAGGCTCGGGGACTGTCCTACCTTGAATTCGGGCAGCTGGGAACAAGCCCTCAAAATAGATTGGAGGTGGGGTAGTAATCTTGTTCAATGTATCGCATAGTCACATGAAGCGATGTCACAATTTTCTTTACCCTTATCTTTAAGTACAAGTTTGATTAGGAAAAGACTGATGAGATAAAGAAATACCTACCTTCCTATCTGTCCTGCCACCCAGCCTTCAGAGAAGCTAATGTAACTAGTGCTTTTCAAAATTCTTCATCCATATGTGTTTCTTTTTGTGTGTGTGCCAAAGCCATTTTGCATTGGTAACCGAGAATGGTGTAGTGTTAGTTACATGTCTATCGTCACATAGAATTTATACTTGGCTTAGGATCCCAGCGGTGTCGTGGATGTCCAGGCTTTAATAGAAATGTTAGGCAGTGTGTACACAAGTGTTTTTGGTGTAGCTTGTGTGATAACTTGAATGGTTGGCCATCATAAGATATGCCAGTCAGATTAATCTTCATCCTCAGTAAATGTTTTAAGTCTCAGAGCACAACAAGGCCATTCTAAAGACATACAGCCAGATTCATCATCGGCATGTTTTGCGAGTTTGTAATAGCGAATAATAAGGAATCGCTATTACAGACTCGCAAAACGGGATTCATGTAGGAATCGCAATATTAATTGCGATTCCTACAGCTTCCTTATTTGCGATTAGCTAATTGCTAATTGCAAATAAGGAATAACTCCCCATTCATTCCGATGGGCCTAAAGGCCCATAGGAATGAATGGGAAGACATATCAATGTGCGAATCGCTATTAGTGATTCGCATTTTGATTTTGCGATTTCAAGGGTGCAGGGGTGTTCAATGGACACCCTGTTGCACCCCTGAAATGACATTAGATGCTGGTGTTACGCACACACATGTCCTTGGGACATGTGTGTGTGTAACATACAACGTAGAAAAATGCACTTAAGTGCATTTTTCTAAGTTTCCGCTATTTACCACGAGGTTTGACTTCGCGGTAAATAGCGGCCCAAAATTGCGAATTCGCAATTTTTAAATGTTTCATAAATTGCATTTAAGGAATCTCAAATAAAGATTCCTTAAATGCAATTCCTCGCAAATTTGCGAATTCTATAATTGCGATTTTTGCATTTGGGATGATTAATCCCAAATGCAAAAATTGCGCTCGCAAAGGGCCAGATTCTCTGAAATAATTTGCACTGTTCAAGCCCCTTAGAAAAAGGCCCGTGTAAGTTCACGCTTGCCAGTTAATGTGTGTTATGCAAGTGATTCATGAATGTTTTCTTCAGGAAATGGCTCGTTTGCAAATTTTGTTTTGCAGTAAGGTGCATGCTACTTATCAAGACGTGAAAAAGCATACATTACGACTACATTTTTTAATCAACTGATTTATTTTTAAGGTCACCATGACGGATCGAGGGGCTGCAGAAAGAGCTTGCAAAGATCCCCAACCCCATCATTGATGGCAGAAAAGCCAATGTGAACCTGGCATGCCTGGGGGCTAAGCCAAGAATAATGCAGCCAGGTAAGCAGAACAGTGCATGCCATCAGAAGAGTATCTGTACAGTATTCAATTCAATAATAACTTTATTCGGTAGTTTTAAGAAAAACACCATAAAAGTTCACAATGAGTAAAATGCAAGTATTACAAAATATAAAATCATTAAAAAATACGTTTGTTAAAAAGTAATTAAAACGAGCAGCAACATCTCAGTTTATGTAAGCTTTTCAGTTTTGAATTTAACCTACTGTTTTCCAGTTAGCTAGCTTTCTTTCATTTATGCAAGGCAGCAGTATGGTTTATGCTCAGAGATTTGTACGATGACGTATACAAAACTTGAGAAAATGTGCAATTGCTTTGGCATAATTTTCGTTTTCAAGGTACTGAAGTGCCAGGTATGCAGGACGACACTGCCGTAGGCCCCAAAATTTCAGGATGGGCAATATCCAACGTTTACGGGGTTCAGTAAAAAACTTACAGAATAACAGTGTGTGGATAGTTGTTTGAGGGGACTGCAGATCACAGGGGCACATAGAAAATGTAGATGACCAGACATTTTGCTTTGGAAATGCAACCATTAAATGAAAGAGATCAAATCTGAAACGGGTGAGCAGCATTTTTTCATATTGTGTTAATTTGAAGTTCAAATAGGGTTCTGCATTAAACACAGTCTGCGCTAGTAATGAGTGTTGGACAGATGGTTTGTGGATCTCCGATAGTAATCGTACCTGACCCAGAT
The DNA here is from genome assembly GCF_964261635.1 of Lissotriton helveticus. Lineage (NCBI taxonomy): Eukaryota > Metazoa > Chordata > Amphibia > Caudata > Salamandridae > Lissotriton > Lissotriton helveticus. The sequence goes on along the minus strand of NC_136068.1, from coordinate 63,642,198 downwards.
AAAGAAGACATTCCCTTTTTAAGTTCTTTTTTGGGATTTCTTTTATCAGTAGTGGATGATCAAAATACTTCCTGTAACCTAAATCTGTTAGTAGCGCTTTGACATAGGACAGCCATTTGATTTTCTTACATTGATCCAGTTTTAGGATGTCTTGGATGATTGCCCTAGTCAATTGACACTGCTCAGTAACCCATATTCTACGCCACAGCATTATTGGCTGTAGTTTTATAATGTCAGTGACGTAATCAATGCCAAGCTCTGTGTGGCAGGCAAAAGTGGAACAACTTTTTGGTACCGCCAGCAGATATCTCAAAAAAGAGTTCTCAATTTTTTGTATTGAGTCCACATTTGCAAAACCCCATATCCCCGCCCCGTATGTTACCGTACTTATGCATTTTGAGTTATAAATTTGTAACAGTTCTTTGGGTGGTCGCTGCCCCAGTCTTTGTGAGAAGCTTTTTAGAGATGATGTCTCTCGAAGAAATGACAGTTTCCTTGCGGTGACAGCTGGATTCCAGTTGAATTTTTCATCAATAACAATCCCTAGGTAGGGATAGGTTGTAGTCCTATCCACATGTTCTCCCTGTACATACAGCTTCCTATTTTTTGCGTTTCTTTTCTCCCCTGCATGCATTGTGTAAGTTTTTTTTACGTTTAGCTTCAGATTCAGGCTTGCCATGAAGATGGAGTATCTATTCAAAGCCTGTTGTAGTTCAATTGGCGTTCTTGCTAAAATGACAGCATCATCGGCATATAGGAGCGCTGGTATCTGCCGAAGTGCTATCAAAGGAAGATCTTTGCTGCCTTGGAGCATGGCAGCCTCCAAGCCATTCGTGTAGAGGGTGAATAAAAAGGGGGCCAGTACACACCCCTGCCTGACCCCCTTTTCCACCCTAAAGGTGTCCGTGAGCTCGCCTCTCACCCCGAATCTTACCCTGCCTGTAGTACCTGTGTACAATTCTCGAAGAAAGTCCACTATTGGAATAGGAGCTCCCATCTTCAAGATGATGCTCCACAGCGTTGAGTGTGCCACGCAATCAAACGCTGCGGAGAGATCTACATATACCATGTGAAGAGTAGAGCCTTTAGCTTCCACATATTTGCCCGCCAATAAAGACAGATTTAGGGCCTGGTCAACGGTTCCTAGCCCCTCCCGGAAACCATATTGTAGGTCTGAAATGATTCTATGGTCAGTGGCCCATTCCTGGAGACGCTCAAGGAGTATTCTTCCTGCCATCTTTCCTAGCGAGTCCAGGAGGGAGATCGGTCTGTAGCATGATGGACTGTTTCGATCTCCTTTTTTGAATATTGGTACCAACGTCGATGTTCTCCAAGAATCTAGAAGGCCCACTTCAGTAGTGGCATTGAGGACGTTGGTTAATAGGGGAGTCCATAAATCTGGAAGGTGTTTGAAAATATCGACGGGAACGCCGTCCGGTCCAGGGGCTTTTGCTGTTTTTGAGGATTTTAAAGCTTTTTGAACCTCTTCATGAGAGAGCTGAAGATTTATTGGGTAAATGATGTGTACCGTAGGTTCAGGTTGGTCTATGTCTTCTATCTGGTCCTTAGCGAAGACTTTTGTAAAGTGTCTCACCCATTCTTGTTCACTTATTGCTACATCAATAGAGGGGGAATTGTCTTTATCTATTAGAAATGGGGAACGGACTACTTGCCAGAACGTAGTACTGTCTTTTAGTTCTGAGCTTTGGGTAAGGCGGAACCATAGTTCGGCTTTTAATTCTTTTTTCCTATTATTTAGGGCAACCGTGTACTCCTTTCTAAGTCTACTAATTTTGACTTTGTCCCTATGGTCACTATTCAGGGCTTTCTTTAACGATGAAGATGCTTTTGTGCATGCTGTGTTGAACCAGCCTTTCTTTGTGTTAGGGTTTAATTTATACCTCCTGGTTAGTTCCTTTTGTATACTTTTTAGGATTACCAGGAAGCTCTTTATAACTTCCCTTGGTTGTGTAGTGGGGTCCAGGCAGTTTATAATGTCAACTTGATTGTGTGTGACTATTTTTCTGGTTGTTGTTTCCTTATCAATACTACCCCACTTTAGTGTATAGCCGTTCAAGGAGCCTAATGCTAGCTCACGTTGGTTTAAGGCGGTCATGGTATCATATAATTTATTTATTTTTATTTCGGCAAGGCCCATAGCTATTGGAAAATGGTCACTCAAAGGATTTTTAAGGACCTCAAATTCTTCTATGGCACGTCCTGCGGATGTTGTGATTAGTATAAAGTCTATAAGGCTTGTTAGACCTCTTCCATTAAATGTGGGCTGGAAAGAGACAGGTGGAGTTTTTATTTCATTAGCGAAGCTGAGATCTAATTCAGCCATGAGTTCAGTCATTATTTCCCCCACATTGGAGTGCGTGAAATGCGTGAGATTTACGTCAGCCTCGTTACTAATCCCACATTTATTGTTATTGCTGTTAATACATAGGTGAAGATTGAAATCTCCTCCCCAGATTACTGTGAGTGTCTGTTTAATATATTTTGTACGTTGTTCTTGTAGAATTGCCGAAATCTCTGGGAGAAGAGAAATCATGTCTACCTCAGATAGATTATTATAGAAATTGACAATTAGATAAAGTCTTTGTTTAGTGACCTTTATTACTATGATCTGAAAGTTCACATCGAGTCTTAGGGGGAGTACCTCATCCAGAGGAAGGGTGTTTGTAATATAGGTAACCAAACCTCCACTGTTTCTGCCAGAAATTGATTTCTTTGCAGGTGACCAATAAGTTTTAAAGCCCACCATGTGTATTGGAGTTATAGCCCAAGTTTCCTGAAGGCAGATACAACCGCTCAAATTGATCTGTCTCAGGAAATCAGGGTTTGTCTTTTTTGCAGAAAGGCCTGCAATATTCCAAAATATGAGATGGATCTGCACGGTATTTGGTGTGGGGTCAGCAGCATTGCTTATATCAGATGTCAGATCTGCAGCCTCCTGGGTAGCGGAGGCCAGTAGCTCCGTTACCAAAGCATCTATCTTATGATGTTTTGCTATTGGACAGTTAGCTATATCAGGAGTTAAAGTAGACTGGGTTGGCTTTTTTTCAGGGATAATACATGTTATAGATGGTAGAGTCATCTCTGTATTAGAGGGTTGTGAGTGTTCTCTGTTCGAATGTGAGTCGGGGAGTCAGTCGTTAAAATCTAGCCCAGAGAGAGCATTAAACCTGTTGTGGGTCGGAATATTATAAGGAGTGGCTAGCGGTAAGGCCGCCTGCCTCCATCGGCTGTCTCCATTCTCTCGATAAGAGATTTCAGAGAGATAGGGATGAATGGCGGGAGGTATGAGTGTTTGACTCTGGTGCCACTGTACCGAACCTGTTGGATAGAGAAATTTAGGATTCTGGAATGGAGTGGAAAGAAAAGAATCGGAAGGAAAGGGCTCTTTTGGGAACACATTCATAGGGTTAGAGAAGATGTTATTGTTTGTATTTAGTAAGTGCCTGTAGAAGTAGCCCAATGGGAGAAGAGTTGTATTAAATTCCCATGTAGATGGTGGGGGAGCTTTAGCTAGTGTCTTTTCGGCCCACTGAGGATTTCTAAAAGTAATCGCTACACAGTCCCCCTCGAATTTTTTCCGTAGGGGGCCTATCCAGCCTACTCTTTGAGTGTGGGAGATTTCCCCGGCGCATTCTATTGGAAAGCTACAGTTTAGACTTAACCAGTGTATTATTTTGTTTTTCAGGGATGATGTAGTTTCACTCTGTTCTTGTTTGAGAGTTGGTACGTTTACCAATACGATTACGTAGGCTCCACATTCAGGGGGGAGGGTAATGCGTTTAGGGATCTGCCGTGACCTGTATGGTTGTTCATACGGTGTCTTTGGCTGTTGAATGTTTGCAGCCATGTGATTAGATTGCGTAGATATCTGTGATCCTTGTTGAGGTGGTACATGGGAATTTGCTAGCTGGTTAGTTGGTTGGATGTTCGTATTAGGAGTAGCAGACATGCTGTTGGATGTTGAAGATTTATTTGCAGCTATTAAATTATTGCTAGGGGGTTCTGTTTCGGGACAGTTGCTGAAGTAAGGTTCGGTTTTGGTTGGGAGATATTTGCTTTACTACTATTTGTTTTAGAATTTCGGGGTGCTATAGTGTTTTGAGGCACAGTAGGTACGAGTTTAGTGTTTAGGGATATTAGTTCTCCAATTTGTTTTTCCAGTCGAGCAAGTCTAGTTTCGACTGGTGACAGGTAAATACTGAGAAGGTCCCCTATTCGCTCAATCAGGTGATCGCTGCCTATGGTGGTTTCTTGCTTGTCCCTATGTTCCTCTCCTACATTTATATGTGAGATCCCTGAGGGTTGATGTGTTTGATTGGATGTCTTTTTTCTTTTCTGCTGTCTCCCACGATGATTATTCTTTTGAGGCCCAGGGGCAGCCAGAGTCAGTTGGTTAGTTGATTTCGGAATAGCTCCCCCTTGTGTATGAGTTAAGTCATTTACTTGTGTATCGTCCACAATTTCGGGTGTTAAAGCCACGTTAAGCGCTGGGGATCTCTCTAGGTCTGTGCTTAAATCACAATTAGTAGAGGTGTCTGACACAGAAAGATCAACCTCATTTGTCAATATGCAGAGGTTATTTTGAGTTTCCTGGATGGTTACTGAGTTGGTTGTGTTAGATTTGCCAGGAGTTGTAGCAAATTTGATGTTTCCTAGAGAGGAGCGTTTGGCGATACTTAGATCTTGTGATACTCTTCGCTGTAGAAGTGAGATGCTAAGGTCAATGGCGTCATGTGTTCTGGTTATGAAGCTGTCTATTGGCCCTAGAACAGCCGCTGTTCCCGCAGCTGTCTTACTTCTGCTGCCTCTCGTGGTCATATTGTAAGTTGTTAAATTGTAACAGTTAGGTATAGTTACCTGTGGATCTCAAATGACAGACAGTGAATGTCTACTGATATTCCCAAGATGTACAGTAGGACGAGGTAGGTAATAACGGTAGATATAAAGAAAAATCAATGTCCTACTTGTTTGGATGGCTTAGATGTTAAGGGGTGGGACCCAACCCGACCTCTACGTCCTCGGACGGCCACAGACGGCCCGCCCTTTGTCCGGGCTTCGTCCGGCCGTCCCGCTCGCGTCCCGCGTTGCGGGCTTGCCCCCGTTTTGTAGCGCCGCCTGGCGCTTGTAGATGATGCGCTCCTCTGCGCGCTGTCACGGCCCCCTGGGAAGGCGAGTTTCTCTCTACTGCTGCCGCTGATGGATTTGCAGTGCGGCAGCAGGAGGACTCAGCCTGGATGCAGCAGCAGGGCGGACGTTTCAACGAGGGTGCTCTGGTCACTGGGCGGCAAGTCTCTGGGGGCTTTGGGTTTGAAAACTCTCCGTTCCGTTTTTGTTAATGCAAGGTGCCTGGATGGCCGGGCTTGCCCCCGTTTTGTAGCGCCGCCTGGCGCTTGTAGATGATGCGCTCCTCTGCGCGCTGTCACGGCCCCCTGGGAAGGCGAGTTTCTCTCTACTGCTGCCGCTGATGGATTTGCAGTGCGGCAGCAGGAGGACTCAGCCTGGATGCAGCAGCAGGGCGGACGTTTCAACGAGGGTGCTCTGGTCACTGGGCGGCAAGTCTCTGGGGGCTTTGGGTTTGAAAACTCTCCGTTCCGTTTTTGTTAATGCAAGGTGCCTGGATGGCCGGGCTTGCCCCCGTTTTGTAGCGCCGCCTGGCGCTTGTAGATGATGCGCTCCTCTGCGCGCTGTCACGGCCCCCTGGGAAGGCGAGTTTCTCTCTACTGCTGCCGCTGATGGATTTGCAGTGCGGCAGCAGGAGGACTCAGCCTGGATGCAGCAGCAGGGCGGACGTTTCAACGAGGGTGCTCTGGTCACTGGGCGGCAAGTCTCTGGGGGCTTTGGGTTTGAAAACTCTCCGTTCCGTTTTTGTTAATGCAAGAGTAAGAGTAACAGTAAGAGAAGACACTCAGTACATTGAATGGGAACTGTTCGACGCCCGTCTTAAAAAAATAATGTTTGCTTTGTGCATTATACGTCATGCTGGCTTATTGCCTATATTTGCACATCTTATCTGTGAGCAAAAATGTCATCCAATGATTTTTGTGGTTCTATAAATTTCCACTTGTAGGTTCCTTCTCCACAGGATCTACTTACTAGTGCACAAAGCTCTCAACTGTCGAACGTTATATGCACACAGTCAGTGGGGCAGAGAAAAACCATGTGTTGCTATGTGTCAGGGGAGCACCACATTTTGCTGCAGGCTTGACAAAATTATGCAGCAAGAAAATGCAGATTTCTGCGCTTTTTGTTATAGTATCATTTCATTATTTTGCAGTAGGAAATAAGCAACTGAAAGATCATCAATTAACCTTTGCAAAGGGCCTTCTACTCCTTGCAAACATGGCTCCATGTTTTTAGTAACTTTGGGGCATATTATCAAGGGGGTTTATCTCCGCTTTTTTGGCTTTAAAAGCCAAGAAAGCGGAGATAAAATTATCTCCCTATTACCTAGCTGTCGCTAACACCGTTAGCGACTGCTAGTAGGAGATAGCGACCATCTTGGGCCCCACTTTGCATGTCAGTGATATTTATCACTAATGACATGCAAAGTGGGCATGCCAAGATGTTAGCGTTACCAAATTATGGAGATATTCGCACTAAGCGCGAATATCTCCTAAAGGTAACACCTGCCCTGAGCAGTTCTTAGCCATGTTATCCAATGAGAGGTGGATAACATGGCTAAGAGCATTAGCTCGATAATGCATGAATATCGCTGACTTTTCAGCGATATTCATGCATTGAGGCCGATTTTTATCGTATTTGCGATAAACCTTGGTAATACCAAGGTTTATTTGCGATAAAAATCGCCGCAGCTCAGCGGTAAATTTTTGTCTCTAACCAAGCAATAGCGATAATTATCGCTATTGCTTGGTAATATGCCTCTTTGATCCTTTTGCATTAGAAACAATTATGTTAAAATCTGCAGATTGTTCAGCAGATGATCGATTAAGTAGCCAATGCAGTAGATAGATAATTATACAAACAAAATTGCGGAGTTGCATCATTCTAGTGGGAGTATACCAGAAAGTGAAGGGTCGCCACCACATGCACCAAATTCTCTCTATAAATGAGATGCATGCCACTGCCTGGAAAACAGTTATTAACTTTGAGGCCCTGGCATATGATCCCAGGGCACGGCTACTCACAAAAATGTTCCCAGGGGCAAAACAGTTTGGTCTATGATGTGTCCGAGGGCCTCATTGACTAGCAGGATGGCTCTCGTTGGGGGGAGTTGGGGATTGGCGGTAATGTAGGTGTAAGTGAAGGAATATACATCCAGTGGTTGAATTGAACAATGTAGAACCAGAAAGCCTGGGATTCATCTCAGATTCCCCACTTTTCTAAATTATGATACTAGGCAATTGTTTAATTTCGTGTTCTCTCTTCTTTTCTCTTCATAATCACACTAGCAGCCCGTCCCGACGTTGCCCGGGAGCAATTAGGCTTCAGGGCCCCCGCCCGGCCCGACGTTGTCCGTAGGTCCCCCGGAGCCTTCCTCCATATATTTCAGTATTATACCTCTATGTTTACTTTGTACGCTTTTGTAACCTGCACACGTCACTTTTTCCTCCTGTAATGCACCATTTGGCTCACTTTTGTAATGCACCGTTTGCTTCCTCTTGTATTTTGTTGGCTCACGATTGTCATTTTTGCTTGATTTAATGTAACGCTTGCTCACTTTGTACCCCTTTGTAACCTGCACACGTCACTTTTTCCTCCTGTAATGCACCGTTTGGCTCACTTTTGCAATGCACCGTTTGCTTCCTCTTGTATTTTGTTGGCTCACGATTGTCATTTTTGCTTCATTTAATGTAAGTTTTGCTTTTGTATTTTGCCGCCGCTCAGCACTCCTAAATAAATAAATAAATAACTTACCTCATCCGCCGCTCACCGCTCCTCCCCGCCTGTCCGCCGATCCTCACCGCCTGTCTGCCGCTCCTCACCGCCTGTCCGCCGCTCCTCACCGCCTGTCCACCACTCCTCACTGCCTGTCCGCCGCTCCTCACCGCTCCTCCCCGCCTGTGCGCCGCTCCTCCCCGCGCTCATGTCCACCGGTCCTCTTTGCGCTCCTGTACGCCGCTCTTCCCCGCCCTCCTAACGTCAGCACGCACATCGCGGCCGGCGCTTCTTCCAAGCGACTATTTTTTTTAGTGTGTAAATTTTTGAAATTACGTATATTTATTAAGTTTATATAGCCTATGTCCATCTGCACACCCTGACGATTACAACGATTTATCGGGTGTGTGGATTGGCGCTGTGGTGCCCGAGTTTACCCGCCACAAAGGTTCAAAGTTCTTCCTTTATAATAGTAGTATAGATATAATTAGACAGAAAAATAAGGTGATTTCACGGTGTGTGCTGTACAAAACTCGCTCCTGTTTGATTTAATTAACTATAATGTTATTTATGTATAATAGGAACCTAGGCCACCCAAAATGTGTACATAAGAACTGACGTGCCTCTTTACGTCACTATCGGCATTGTTGTCAGGGTAGGGGGAAGAGTTAATGTTTCTAAATTCATGTTTGAAAACTATCTCTTTCAATTAAAACTTCTCAATGCACAGATATAATCAATTGTTCTAATGTGAAAACGTTCTGCATGTTCATTAAATACACTTTTGGTTTGAATTTTTCTGAGACTCGTCATTTTATATTTTTGCTGTAAGATGTCTTTTAAAATGTAGGTGTTTCTATAGTTAAACGCAGAACTCGCTAGTTGCATTCTTTCTTTAATACCAATTAACCTCAAAATAAATGATTGCCTGTCTATTTAATATATTTTTATTTATAGTGCTGAGTCGAGTAAACAGCAGCCCAGTGCTCCTGTTGACCATGGGGCCGTATATAAAGGTCAAGAGGGCTGCATGCAGCCCCCTGGCCATACTTCGAGTATCCATGTCCTAGGGTACAATGTGGGTACTTAAGTGATGCACTTACACAGATTCTTCTGGATCTGAATGGTAAAATTCAGCATCTTAGCTGCAGCAACCTCAAAGGTGCTTTACCAGAGCAGGCAAACCCTTTCCCTTAAATGCAAACTAGAGGATACAACAGTTGGGAACCTATAACTCTCGTCTCCCTCTAACGATTCTTGCTCTCACTCTCGCTTTTTTGCTCTATCTGTTCCCTGATATTGCTCTTTCGCTTGCTCTTCCTTTTTTACTTTCTGGCTCTTGCTGTCTTTCTTTTTCCTGTTCTTTCTCTTTCTCTTGCTCTTGCTTTTGCTCTTCTCGGTCTGCTCTTGCTTTTGCTCTTGCTTTTTTTATTGCTCCATTCTAACTAGAGGACCACATTCATCAACATGTGTGGTGGGTAAGGACCAGTACTGTTTACATGAGTCTTAAGTTGACACCAATATGCAAGTTAGCAAAACAGACAACCCAACTGAACTGAGTGACACTTATTGTTGGTGATGTTGTTGCTGGTGTGTATTGTTGTGCTTTAGTTGACACTTTTGTGATTAATTGTTACATCTCCAAGCTGAGTGCATTAGGGGATTTGATATCTATTTTTTTTTCTTATTATTTTTTCCTTCCTTCATTTTCTTCGTATATGAGAGCACTTTCAGATGCGAGTTCGGACGACCATTTGTACAAAAATAACACTTAAAATAAGTACTTCTCAATGCAGTGCTGTAACATGCACCTTAGTGTCCAGGCTTCCACGTTAAAGTACAGTAGATGTTATAGCACCCAGGATGTGTTGCAATTTCAAAGTATTCCTAAAGTTCCAAAGGCAAGACCTATTGGCTATGCCAATGCTTGTTCATACATTAGCCCATCCACATGCTGACTAGGTGACCTTTTACCCAGTAGTTTTGCTCCCTGTTCCTTAGAGACCAGGCTCTTCTGTTTTACTTACTGCTTCTTGGTATTATCATAACAACTTTACCTGACGTCCATATTCAACTCCTCAAGCACCGTATAGTTATTCTCTTCAAAGGTCCACACTTTTTTTCATCATTCTAGACAGCAGGCCTGCTGTATATGATCGCATTTGTTTTGAAAAACATTCACCATTACTTTCAAAATACACCGATCCTAGGGAAAACACTGGAGTTACTACACCAGTATATAAGACCCCTATTCCCCCCAACAAATCAGAGAAGAATTCCTTTCAAGAATAGCCGGGGTCCTGCATGCTGATCATTCGACACGCAGCAGGCTGACATCCCTCGAGGGGTGTCTTCCTTGGAGGAAACACGTGGTCCTTCATTCTTTACCATGGGGTGAGCGGTTAGTACTTCCCTGGGGGATTCTTGGCTACATCGTAGTACACATTTATGCACATATACATGCTTCATCTGCATATCTATGCTAGATACATTTAGGCAAATTAGGTAGGCAGTGCATCATAGTAGTACACCAATACTATGGTTTTATATATTCTTCCCATGTTCATCTTTTTAGCACTATGGTAGAAATGTATCTACTGTTTACTATATTAGTGCTTGTGATCTCTTTTGTATGCTCCTGTCTTCTGATTGTCGCAGCAAACATGTTTTTAACGAGAGTGACGCTTGAACAATAAATACTTTTTGGAAATGTCCCAATCGTCATTCTGTCTGGTCTGGGAATAAGCAGCAAGCATGAGTGACTGAGTGAAAAGTACTGTACTGTTTTCCATGATCCCTGAGTAGACAGAATTGTCATGTTCAATGGTTACCAGAAACTACCTATACCACTGGAGGATACAGACGGGCGGTAGTGGCACTGTAGAGCTAGCTGGTCTAACAGCTGACATATCCTGTGGGGTTGTACAGAGTCTGTTTGTACACCAAGCCCTCAGTTTATGTCATCCAAAACGCACTGGGCCCGATTGACAGAATGAACTTAAGACTAAATCCTAAACGTGCTACTATTTGGTAGTCACAGAATACACTTACTACTTTCGGGATTCACTGAGTGAACTTACTACTTTCGGGATTCACAGAATGAACGTACTACTTTCGGTATTCACAGAATAGATTTAAGACTACTAACTTTACGTCCGCACTCGGGCCGGAAATTCCAGCCCGGAGGCGGAGCTTCCGGCTTGGGGCGGAGCTTCCAGCTTGGGGGCGGAGCTTCCGCCCCAGAGGCGGAGCTTGCGGCTTGGAGGAGGAGCTTCCGGCTCGGAGGTAGGGATTTAGCCATGGCTGAAATCTCCACCTCTGGGCTGGAAGTTCCGCCTCCGGGCCACAAGCTTCGCCCCCAAGCCGGAAGCTCTGGGCCAGAAACTCCACCTCCGGGCCGGAATTTCCAGCCCGAGTGCGGACGTAAAGTTAGTAGTCTTAAATCTATTCTTAGAATACCGAAAGTAGTAAGTTCATTCTGTGAATCCCGAAAGTAGTAAGTTCACTCTGTGAATCCCGAAAGTAGTAAGTGCATTCTGTGAATACCAAATAGTAGTAAGTTTAGGATTTAGTCTTAAATTCATTCTGTGAATTGGGCCCACTGTTCCTGGGGAATTCCTAGGAGCTACAAAACACCATAACTGACAAGAAAAACAAGCTGGCCGTGCCCATGGGCGACCGCATGGTGAAGTTTGCATGATATTTCCCCTGAGCATGCAATCCGTGTTCCCGAACGTCATAAATGTCTCGGTAAAGGGTGTAGCAAGCAACTCCGCCTCCATGCGGAACTCTGCATAGCGTTGCAGAGTTTTTTTACAACTTCACAGAGTTCTGGGTAACACTGCTACACAAACCCCTGCCCAGTGAACACCAGATAGATAGGAAGCTCAAGCTTGGTGAAAACGAGAACATGTAGCTTAAATAGGATTATACATCTTATAAATTTGAAAGGTTTTGCAGTCATGACTAAGATTTTTAACAGTCAAATTAAGGCCAAGCTATCAAATACATTTGTGCAGAATTCACCAATTTCTAAAGCTTCTGTTTGTTAAAGAGAACTATAACTCCAGCCTAACAGTGAATATTACTGCCTAATCCATTTTGTACATTTTGACTGTGCCCTTTTGCAGTGTGATTACACGTTAATATTTAAGCGAATATTTCAGCTTCATAATCTGCTTTATCAACTTGATTATGTTATTTGTGCACCTGGAGTGTCACAAAAAGTGTTTCTCTGGTGGCCCAAGGGGCTCATAAATAGGCCACTAAGAGTCCAAATAGCATAGGTGATCTCTGTTAGAAGCAATTGAGTACACCTCACCTGCTTCTCAATTTTGGACAGTTTTTTAATAAGAACTGTGGTTGGATCTCTGCTTCCTCTTATCGATGACCCACCCCACTCCCCACACCCCCCAAAATCAATTAGAAGTGCGGGCTCACTTACAGTCACTGCTCAGATATTATGAGTCAGGGAGAGAAAATTACTGAACGAACCACATTTTACTCGGCGGTAATTCCACCTGGAAAAATGGCATGAGACTTTGTTTGCAGCAGTAGCTTATTTCCCTCATCTTCTTCTGTCAGGGGGAGCATTCAGTGCTCCCAAGTCCAGACTGCTGTACTGAGCATCTAAAGGCTGGAAGGATGGGGGATGTTTTTGTTCTTGGGGGCCAGTTTTATTACTATTGGCTGCTTTTAAACGGAGATGGAGGGCACTGTTGTTGGAATGCAATTTATTATTGGGGGTATGTAGGTGCCTATCACAAGTAGTAAGGCCACAATCACAATTTAAAGCCCAGTCAAGGACTCCCAAAAATATTCCTTAGCTCCACCCTTGCTAGCTTGCTGCAAGCAGGCAGGCTTAACGTAGGAGACAGTCAGATGTGTAAAGCATTTAAAAAAACACCAACATATTAAATAAGTAAGACACAACTCACAATAAAAATCCAACACTAATTTATCAAAATAGGACATATTTTAAGACAGTAAACACTTTCTTGTGCTTAAAAGCCAAAAGTGCCACTAACGGACATCTTGTCATGCTTGACTGGGACAAAATCAAAGATTCAAGCTGACCTCAATGAAGCACAGGTCAGATACACTGAACGGTAGGGCCCTGTCAATTCTTTCACTTCGGACTTAGTCACTTTTCTGGAGCTTTTTCCCTCGATGTTGAGCGAGGCCCCTGGTCGGGCTAGGTTTGGGTTCGATGGCAGCAGCTTGGCTCAGCACAATGCCATGGTCAACTCCTGGCTGTCTTATCGTAGACGAAAAGCTCCGGAGCTTCAATGGGGCTAACCTGAATCTCAGGCCGAGTTGTGGTTCGATTTCACTGGCTTTATTCTTGTTGGCAGGTGGTCACCTTTCGGAGCTTTATGACAAAAAAATCTCAAAATCTTCTCAAACTTCTGGATCTTCTTCCAGAATGTCCGTTTGGGGTTCCAATGTGTCCACAACATCAATACAAGGTTCCAGAAACTCTGAGTTGCTCCTGGAATGTTGGGGCTACATATCCCACAATGCACCTGGCCAAATCCTTTAAAGCTGAAAGTGGTCAGCAGTCTTCTTGCTGGAGATGGCACAGGTGGAGCTATTTTAACGTTTTGCTTTCATAAAGTCCACTTCTTCACTTTTCAAAGCAAGGCAAAGTCCCAAGGGCGGTAGTTCCAAAGTGTGCAGCAGGTGGAGTCATTCAGAGTGCAATCCTCTTGGTATGGGACGGGTTCCAGCAGGGCAGTCCTTCTTCTGCTTGTAGTTTCAGGCAGGGATCTGAGTTGGTTGGCAGCTCTCCCATATTCATACAGTGTGCTTGGGTGACAAGCAGGGGGGCACCAGTGACAAATGGGGTGCAGGGTGCCACCCTCACGTATGACACATTTCTCCAAAGTGTGGCATATTCTTGACCCAGAAAGCACTATTCTGTTAAAATCCAAAATGGAAAAACACTCTCCTGGAGGTTAAGATTTGGCTAAGCCAACCCAATGATTTGGCTAAGGTTCCCTAACATTCCCTTCCAGCCCCTCTGCTAATTCCATTACTGGGGCTACTGTCTGGCTGAGGGTGCAGGATGGGGGGATGAGCCTGTGTCCTGCCCGGTCATTCAGTCTTTGAAGACCCGTTTGTCTACTCCACACTCCCTTTTTTCTGCCTTTTGCTCCGCATCGGCTGATCTCCTCCCATCAGATGCCCTTTGACTTTATGTAGGCTATTTCACACCTCATCAGAGCAGTTTGGCTCAATCTGTTAAAGCTGGCCAATGAGGTGAAGCTGCTGGAAGCCTGGATTTTAGTACCTCAGCGAGGTTCTATAACTTCTTTTCTGAGACAGTTATAATAAATCTAGCCTTGGCAAGTTGTTGGATTTATTCTAATGATCATTTTAATCATTTGAAGCATGTTTTTAGCTCAATCATATCAATATTTATACTTTATTAAAGTATTCCCATGCTACCTATGTAGCATTTTGCAGCACACATTTAAATTGCAAAGTGTTGTTATTTAATGATATAAACATCAATTAATGGCATTTTGCTCTTTCTATGTGTGCTACAGAATGCAGCACATATAAAAAGCAAATACGAGGATAAATAGAAGTATTTCTCCTTGTTGCACCATTCTAACATCTGCCATTGCATTGCATTAGTTGTTGGCGCCTCCTCAGATATACAGATACTTGTAATTCTAGGGAAGCATTAAAAAGCAATGGGTGTTGCAGTGCACCACCAACAGCAACACCCATTGTGCGCGGCTTTCATGTAGATACCTGCATGAAAGGTTACCATTTTAAAAAGAGTTACGTCACCAAAAGTGGCTTAACTCCATTTTGAAATTATGGTGCAGGGCATTGAACCACTGGAACGTCGATAAAAGTGACATTCCGGTGGTACAATCCCCTTGTAAATATGCCCCATCATTTCACGATACTTGTGCAGTTTTACTGCACAGTAATGGTAATATGAAGAGCATATTTACTACTTCACCTTTACCATGTCATTTGGAATCAGTTTTATATTGGCTTATCACTGCTCCCCTACCTGCATTCACTTGGAAAAAGCATGCAAGCCTTGGTCGGGCCTGTGCTAGAGACTTCTGGGTAAAGTGTGCATAAAGCAGGCAGTAATAGTGGGCTGAGTAGGCGTAGCGCAGACACCATCACAATTGTTGGCCTGAGGAGATGTTGATAGATAAAAAATCTGCAAATTCAACATTCCACAACGACACCTTGTGCGTGCAACAACAGGTCACAGGCAATGAATGTTTTACATGAAGATGCTGATCTTAAACTTAAAAGACAGGCATATGGTGACGTGGGATCTAGACTTGTGCAACCAGCAGCATGTTTTGTACAAATAAGGCTTGACTTCCGTGTGCCTGCTTTCTCATTCCAAGGAAACTTAGAAGGAGAGGTTACTGCGGTGCAGCTGGAAGCAATCAATGCCTCATAATTCAATAGTAACAGGATGATGCTAATAATGCCTGCCTGGCCCCTAGTGAGAACATACCGAGAAAGGATTACTTGTGGAAGAATGACTTTGTTGTTAAGAAAGGGAGAGTTTAACATTATCAGTTGAAAAAAGTTTCACATTATTGGAAACATTGAATAACTATTGACAAAAAAAGATTGATGGCTTCTAAGAACAAAAAGAGAACCCAGTGGGGAGACACTTTAAAAAACTCTCCACGGGAAAGAAAATTCTTGTTTTCCTAAAACAAACACCTCACCCACTAGGGTTAACCCTTGGTGGCATGCTTCATCATTGGGGGTTTTCACGTTCCGCTAAGGATCGGGCGTGCTGCGGCCTACGGTTACACAGGAGCACTTAATGGTATTGTATAAAATGATTAAGACAATGTTTTTTTTTGTTTTTTTTTTATATAATCCTCATCTGCCCAACACACGTTCCTTAGATGCAAAGAAAAGGAAAACACACCAACCACCTCTCTGCCTTCGGGAGCAAGGCCCTGATAATTGAGCCGCTTCGCAGACTGGGCAGAACTTATTGCGAATTGGCGGGAGATGCGTTGCACCTTGTTGATACTCCTCTAGGCAACTTCATGCCTGTTAGGCCAGTAAATAAATATTGGAGGCGGGGCAAACCATTAGACTGAGCCATGGAGTAAATGGGCTTAATCATCGGACCTTTGGAAAAAAAAAAAAAAACCCAACGAGCCGAAGAAGGGTTCACTTCCAGTCTATCAAGAGTTTCCAAAAGGTGAGGCACTGGGTGCTGCAGGATCTAGCCAAATCTATCTTGGATGTTTCGTAGAGAGACGTTAGCCAGGCGGAGTGTGCGGGAGGAATGGTATCTACCCAGTGTATGCATATCATCCGTCTTGCCAGAAGGATAGCATAGAATAGGAGAGACCGCGCAACCCCGGTGATGTTCTGATCAAAGCCGAATATGACTAATGATAGCGTAAGAGGAATGTTGGTTTTGAGATTTGAATCCAGGGTAACTTTAACCTCTTTCCAATAAGCGTTGATGTGGGGGCATTCCCAAAACATATGGATATCTGAGGCTGCTGGAAGTTGACATTTGTTACAGCATTTCCCTTCCTGATATTTAGATAGACGTAGAGGGGAGAGGTATGCTCGGTGTAGAGTGAACAAATGGTTTCGTCTCAGCCAGGCGGGTTTGACAAGACTATATAAAAGAGAAAAGGATTTTATCCACAAATCCTCACCCAATAACGCGATTTCACTTCCCCATAGCTCCATTGGCAGGTTGAAATCTCCATCTATTTCCTCCAAGATGGACCAATACCAAAAAGCAACCTCCTTACCTCCTATCTGTTTCTCGACTAAGTGCTGTTCTAAGGGGCTAGGTCTCCCAATATTAGAATTTTTCCTAGTTAGTTCTCTGGCCCAACTGCTGATTTGGATGTACTTAAATCTTGACAAGGTTGGCCCTACTTTCTCCTTAAGCTCCTCCCACTCTATCAGGAGGCCTCCAAATATCAATTCACCCCATCTTGAGAGCCCAGCATCGATAAGGGGGGCTGCCAAGCAGTCTTGCAAACACAGTGGGAGCCCAGGAGAATCCCATATCTGAGCATAATTAGAGAAATATGCCAGCCCCACTCTAAGTTTAATTTGCACCCAGGTCTTCAATATTGTTAAAAGAGTCTTAAGCCTCACCTTTTTAAAAAACTTTCGATCTCCGAACTTAAATAGAAACCCGTCTAACGGAAGGTTTGCCCCCACCAGCATTGCCTTAAACAATCTCCCATTTGAAGATTTGGTTACTTCAAAAGCATTCTTGTGTGGGACATTTGGAATGCCCACGCATAGTACTGTAGGACTGGCAGAGCAAGCCCTCCTTTTTCCCTCCTCCTCCTTAATTTTTTCCAGGCCAACCTTGTAGCCTTATTGCCCCATATGAAGGAATTAATTTCCTGCTGACATTTATGAAGTTGCTTGGAATCAAATGCCTGAGGAATGGAATTAAAAATAAAAGTCAGTTTCGGAAGGATAGACATTTTCACGATGTTAACTTTCCCAAAAATTGACAGTCGAAGACCCGCCCATGATTTCAATAAGGCCCTGCAATCTTGGAAGACCAGGTCTAGGTTAGCCTTAGCCAAGGTGTCTATATCTTGCGTGATTTTAACTCCGAGGTAACGGATTGATGGTGTCACCACAACGCTTGGATTAATAATGTTCCATGTCATGAGCTCTGTCTTCTCAGCGTTAATATCGTAGCCCGATATGTCCAAATTCTTTGGCCATTTCGACCACTATGGGAAAGGCAATTGCTGGGTCACTAGTGTAAATTACTATGTCGTCAGCATAGAGCCCTACCGTTTTTTCCCAACCTCCATATTCAAATGAGGAGATTCTTGGATCCTCCCTAAGAGATTGTGCAAATGGTTCAATATAAATATTGAAAAGAAGGGGGGATAGAGGGCAGCCCTGTCTCGTTCCCCTACTAATCTGAAAGGACTGGGTACATGTACCATTCACCAAAATACTCGCACTAGGGTTAGCATACAAAAGACCTATAGCCCTACAGAAATTAGGCCCAATTGCGAATTTCCTCATGACTTCAGCTAAATATGACCAGTTTACTCTATCGAACGCTTTTGTTGCGTCGAGGGTCATAATGGCCAAGGGGAGGGAGAAAGTTGAGGCGATGTCCGCTGCCCCGATTAAATCATAGGTGAGGTCTGAAAGCTGTCTACCTCGAAAAAAGCCCTTCTGGTCAGTGTTGATAATTGAGCCAACTTCGCGTCCCAGCCGCGTCGCCAACACCGCCGCAAAGAGCTTGTAGTCGCTATTCAAAAGTGAAATTGGCCTATAAGAGCCACATTTGGCCGGATCTTTCCCGGGTTTTGGAATCAAGACAATTATTGCCTCCCCCCAAGATTTAGGTGGTGTGGCTCCCTTTACTAAGATATCATTGAAGAGTCTAGTAAGTGTTGTGACAATTTCGGGTGCCAAAACCCGAAATAACTCACCAGGAAGACCGTCGGGCCAGCCGCCTTACCCCGCTTCACATTTTTAATAGCTTCGCTCACCTCTATCTCTGAGATTGGACTATCGAGCCGGTCACTTTGTTCTGGGGTGAGAGTGGGGAGAATTATCTCCTCTAACCAACTGAGCCTAGTCACCGGGTCGTCCGAGATCTCCTCTTTATATATTTGTTGAAAAAAGTCAAGAAAAGCTTCCCCGATGTCTATGGTGGAAGTTCTTCCATTAGTCTCCCCCTCTACGCTGATAAGTTTGATGTGATTTTTGGCCTGGTCAGATTTGATTTTCCACGCTAGGACTTTGCCCGAGGATTCTCCATATTCAAAATTTGAAAGTTTACTTGCTGCCCATCTTTTTGCGACCCTCTCTTGGAGGATATTTTCTAGCTTCTCCTTTAATTGCTTCCGTTGTTTCTTCTCTTCATTAGTACCAGTTCCGGAACCGATACGTTGATCGAAGAGAGCAATTTCCTGTTCTATGTTGGTGATCATTGCCCTGTACACTTTCCCTCGGTAAGAGGCCCTGTTGGTAAAAAAAAAAAAAAAAAAAAAAAAAATTCATTGCCTTGTTGCTCAAAGCGTCCTTGAATTTGGAGGAATCTGTTGAAGAGTTAGAGAGGGATATTCAGCGAGCCCACAGAGACCCGTTTCGCCTAAACTCGGGGAGATCAAAACCCAGAAAGATTCTAGTGAATTTCTTAACCTACTCTACTAAGGAGAAAATATTAAACTTGGCGCTTAAAGCTACATCTTTAAAAGCCCCAGATTTCTCATTTGTGGTCAGGTCCGATCTGTCTAAGACAACCCTCGACAGACAGTGGGAGCTGGGCCAGAGAATGGAGAATTTCAGGGGTCTGGGGGCCACTGTTCAGATGAGGTTTCCTGCCTTCCTGAGGGTCATGTATAATAATAAAATGCATAACATCCGTTCCCCTCTGGAGGCAGACGAACTCCTAGCCTCTATAAGAAATCATGAGCAGGGAGCCAGATAGTGACTAATAGTGACTAATAGACTAAGAGATTAAGAGATCATGGGATTAAGCTCCCTATAACTTCCTTCCCCCTTCCTTCCCCCTTAGTTCATTAGTACTTTATAGTACCATATACTTGCTGTATGCTCGTGTCGATGACAATATCATTGTTTCAGATTATTGAACTCAATTTAGACAGCTCCATTTGATAATTCTATTCGGCTGCTTGTATATAGAAGCATAATCAAAAAAAAAAAAATCACGGGAGGGTGTTTAAAAAAAAAAAGGGAAATATAGCAGTGAAAGAATGGAAAGAAAAAAAAAAGGGGAGAAAAGAAAAGAAAAAAAATATAAAGGAAAAAAATTAAAAAATTTAAGAGGGATAGAGAAGATCAGGAAAAAAAAAAGGAAAAGGTGAAGAAAGAACGAAAAAAAAAAGAAAAAAGGAAAAGAAGGGGAAAAAAGAAATAAAAAAGGTGAAGAAAGAAGAAAAAAAAAGGGGGAAAAGAAGGGGAAAAAAGAAATAACAAAACAACGATACGGTTCGGGAATAGGTGGGGGGTGTGGGACTCATAGGTAAAGCTTTAAGAATTCTCTAAGGTGTATTTACTTCTATTTCTACCACCTTTTGTACCTCTTCATATAGGATACTTTTCCTATGAAGTCTCCCCTAAAAGCATTAACCTTGGCTCTGCCGGACCACACCGCTCACATAAACAGCACGTAACATGGCCGGGCGGGGGGGCGGGCTCCCCAGAGAGACAAATCTGGCATCATCGGCCAGGTCAAGCAAGGGAGGGTTTTTCTGGGTGGGGGGGAGGGGGGAAGGGGTAAAATCGCAAACAATCTTCATTTGCCAGACAACGTTCTAAATGTACAATCCACACTATACGCAATTCAGTCTCATTCAATTCACTTTGGGAGTAGTATACTCTTTATTGATCTGATGAGTTGGTGGAGGGGGAACGGCATTAGATGTCTAGGATAAAAATTTTGTCCTGGAATGTCAATGGCCTGCGTGTAAGGGGGAGGAGGCATAGAATTCTACAGTACTTGAGGGACTCCCCAGCGCAGGTCATTGTCATCCAGGAAACACATCTTCTTCAGCAAGAAGTGAAGGATATGTTGAGGAAGGTTAGATGGGTTGACAGTTTTATATGTACTAACCACAATGCTAATATTCGGGGTATTCTTATCATTTTTAAAAGGCAAGCTAGAGCGCAGATTATAGACCATGAAGAAGACCTCAGCGGTAGGTGGCTTTATGCTAAAGTAAGTTTAGAGGGCAGACCTTACAACTTGGTGGGTTATTATGGCCCCAATCAGGATGACCCCTCATACCTGTATAAAATCCAGAACCACCTATTAACAACCCATGACCCAATAATTTGGATGGGGGACTTTAACTTAGTACTAAATCCTAAACTGGACAAATCCCCCAATTCTAGGGCATTAAGTTATGTGAAATCCAGGCAAACGCTTGGAGTGATCATGTCAACGCTTGGATTAGCAGACCCGTGGAGGGAGAGAAAGGGCAACGCACCTGGTATGTCTTATCACAACTTCAAATACAACCATAAGTCTAGGATTGATTATGCCCTGTTTAGTTATTCTTTAAGAGACTCCCTGGATGAGCTAGTTTACTTGCCCTCACATTTATCAGATCATTCGGCCATCTCCTTTTCTTTAAAATCAGGTCAGCTAACCACACACAAGTCTTGGTCATTTGACCGTACTATTCTTTTAGAGGAAGAGGAAACTGACCTTCTTATTCAAGAAACTACGTTTTTTTTGGACATTAACATAAACTCAGCTAAATTGGATATTGTGTGGGAGGCTAACAAAGCAAACTTACGAGATTAAGACAATGTTATAGTAGGGGAGTGGAGGAAGGTTCTAAACTAAATTAAAAATACCTGACTAGTAGGTCTCTCTACTTTATTCCTGCGTCTAGTCGGTATGATTAAAAATCAGAGTTTGGTTTGAGAAAAAGTAGGTTATATTGTGCCTACGTTTTTCAGGGTCAACATGTTTTGAGCCTTGCCCCTATTTGCTCTTCACCAGGACCATAGGAACCTAGGGGCACATGCATCAGACTGTGCATTTGCTATTCCTAAATTACGATTTTTAAGAAATAAATTATGCTCGTAGGAAATGCAAAAATATTTGCGATTTCTACACACTTCTTATTTGTGACACGCAAATTGCGAATCGCAAACAAGGAATTGCTTCCCATTCATCCCTATGGGCCTAGAGGCTCATAGGAATGAATGGGAATCGCATGCACAATTTGTGAATACCAAATAGGCACTCGCAAATTGCACATGCAATTTCAAGAGTGCAAAGGTGCCAAAAGGACACCCTGATGCACCCCTGAAATTGCAGTTTCAACACATGTTGCACACACATGCCCCAAGAACATGTATGTGTGCAACGTAGAACTTTGAAAAGTGCACTTGTGTGCATTTTTCACAGTTCTCGGAAATTACCATCAACATTGATTTGATGGTAATTTGCGGTTCCTAATTGTGAAATCGCAATTTATTTTGGTTGTTGCAACACATTTAGGGAATAGCAATTGAGATTCCCTAAGTGCAATCGCAATTTAAGTAATCGCAATTTTAGCGATTACTGAAATAGCAATTTTTGCATTTGGGAAGATGCATCCCAACTGCAAAAATTGCGATTGCAAAGGGGCAGATTCACAGAATCTGCCCCTTTGCATCCGTGATTTACAATGATGAATGTAGCCCTTACTTCCTTTGGTGCCACTCCGATGAGTTCCTTAATAGGAACGCCTTAATTTGCATGCCATGCAATTAACAAGACATACATACATATATCAGCAAATGGTGCTCTTTCACTGCTTGTCTGTGAAAATAGAAAAGGAGAGTTTAAAAATGTCAGCCTAAGGCTGACTAACGTTAATTCATTATGTTTACTGAAAACCACCACATCTGCAAAAGTGCTATTTCATAGCAAAATTAAGTGAACACTTTTCGTGTTGTTCAATTTGAACAATGCCCACAACCAATTTATCAAGGGGTGCGGTTGAGAGGTCCACTATGGAGCATAGTTTGGTAATTAGGTAAATCACTTCTGTATCACAAAACAAAACATTTACAAATAGAAAAACACATACATATACGATGTTGAAATATTACGTGTTGGTCTCTCCGGGGGTGAGGGTGGCCTGTACTCACACCCTAAAGAAGGAAAAGTGGGAGGTTGACTGACTATGTACTTTGATGGGCAACCGTAAACCTGTGAGAAAGCGGCAGAACGGTGCTCGTGTTGACAAGACTGTCAAACGGGATGGTCATCGCAGATATAACCTTCCATCAAGGCTTCTTCGGGCATATTACCAACGACGAGCGATACTTATCGCTAACGATGCTTAGCAACACATTTTTTAACGCTAAGCATCGCCGGAAATTATCGCAGAGATAACTTGCTATTAGCAAGGTTTATCTCAGAAGTGATAAAAATCATCGCGCTAACTGCCAAATGAGAGAGTATCGCTGGAACACCAACGATAATCTCTCGAAGTTTGGCCTTAGCTTGATAATAGGGGCTCACAAACTTAGCCATGATATCCACCTTCCATAGGATATCATGGCTAAGTCAGGAAAATACCAGGTGTAAAAAAAGCAGTGCTAACCGCGGTTAGCGCTGCTTTTTTTTATCACTAACAGGGTTAGCGAAATCCTTGATAATAGGAGAAATGTCGCTTAACAACATTTCTCCTATTATTTTTCTCTGGAACGCCCCCCTTTGCATCTCATTAGAGATGCAAGGAGAAGCGTAGAGAAAAAGGGTGCTAACATGCGAATTTGCGTGTTAGCACCCTGTTGCTGATAGGGAGATCATTTTATCTCCTCTTTCTTGGCTTTTAAAGCCAAAAAAGCGGAGATAAATCCTTTGATAATATGCCCCTAGTGTCATATCCTGGATAGACATATTTAGCCTAACAAGCTCTCTAGGTTGTGCTGGTCTATAATGTTCAATTACCGCTAGCATTTCCATCATCTTTCTGTCAATTTTCACTTTGTTAAAAACAGCAATCCAGTGCTCAGTAACTTGACCAAACAATGAGGAAAACTCCTCATCAGAAAAGCCAAAAGTCTGTAGGCCCTCCATGTTTTTAGGGATGAACGTAACGTTCTACTTATAATTTTTAGATGGCTGATTCTATAAGGGGATGCTAAATACCATCAGATTCGAACTACAGATGTATTAGTTGAAAAAAAGAAAGACATTTTATTTAAAGAGTAACGAAAGAAAACATACATACATACACAGAGACAGAAATCATGACCCACCCATAGTAACATATGTACGTCCACACTTGGTCCAATTTTTCTAGTTGTATGCAAGAACGAGAAAAAATCTCTGCTACACCTACTCCCACAGTTCAAAAAACGCTATAAAAACCCATTTCAGAATGACCACCATGAAAGTACACACATGTAGTCTAAAACAAAATAAGGGGACGCCCCCAATAGTACTTGAGGCCAGGGAAAAGAGGGGAATTACAATCTATACAGTGCTAAATATTTCCCTCAAGGCCTATATATATGTTCATTCAGACATTGTTCATTTACATTTGAATATACACCAAGGTACAACAGTGACACATATGATCATCTCATTATTATTTTTTATTTTATCAAAACTTGTTTATCTTTTTCTTAAAAAACACTTTTTTTTTCTTTTCCTTTTAGACAATTCTTTTCAAAAACGTATTACACACAGACATTTCTTTTGAGGCGGGTAATCTCAGGAACCACAGCACCAATCACAACACCCAATACAGCGTTGGAAAGGGCAGTTGCAGCAGAAGGACATAGGCTATGCAGACGCCCACCATATACATTTAAAAGGTAAAAGAACCGTGCCAGCAAAGTAGTCCCTTGTGGGTTTGTCTGCGTTGTGCTGTGGGCGTGTGCTGGGGGCGTGACAAGCGCTGAGGGCGTGTGGTACGTTTCGCCCTTCAGGCCATGTCTCATATCGTGTGCTGTGGGCATGTGCTGGGGGCGTGGGCGTGTGCGGGGCGCAGGACTACGGGAAAAAAAAGCGAGCGTTGTGCCCAATATTTCATTGTTTTTTCTTTCCAGGTTCTGTACATTCCAGCTCCGGGTGTGCTTGCCCCGCGCTCCCAGTGACGTGCACCTGCTTTACTGTATGGAGGTCAGGCATGGCGTTATTCCCAAGGGCCGGAAGGAGCGCAAACAGGGGCCATTGTGCAGGAAATTTAATCTCGCCTTAACTTCCGGTGACGCCTGAAGCACACACTGGAGATTTTCCACTTCTGTTGAGCACAAGCCTCACGCCACGCACATCTGGACACAAGGCCCGCCTCCACGGAAATAGCAAGAAAGGGACTATCCCTCCCCCGGGAATATGTGATGATATTCCGCAAACCAACATCCCGCAATTTTTATAACGCAGGACTATTACTCCGCAAAGACATCATTTCTAAAACTTTTACAACGCATATGACTGTATCACGCATGCCATTATAATGCAAATGCATGTGTGATCTATACTAATATAATAAAGAGAGAGCCCAAACCTTTGAGGCGGGTAATCTCAGGAACCACAGCACCAATCACAACACCCAATACAGCGTTGGAAAGGGCAGTTGCAGCAGGAGGACATAGGCTATGCAGCGCCCACCATATACATTTAAAAGGTAAAAGAACCGTGCCAGCAAAGTAGTCCCTTGTGGGCGTGTCCGCATTGTGCTGTGGGCGTGCGCTGGGGGCGTGACAAACGCTGGGGGCGTGTGGTACGTTCCGCCCTTCATGCCATGTCTCATATCGTGTGCTGTGGGCGTGTGCTGGGGGTGTGGGCGTGTGCGGGGCGCGTGATTACGGAGACAAAAAAGCGAGCGTTGTGCCCAATATTTCATTGTTTTTTCTTCCCAGGTTCTGTACATTCCAGCTCCGGGTTTCCACCCTGCTCCCTTTAAATACCCATGCACCCCATAATCATAACCCACCCTTACTCCTTAAAATACCCCAACACCCTTAAACACTAACTCATCTTAACCCTATAAATATACCCTGTACCCCAAAACCCAAACCTATCCCTAAACCCTAAAAATACCCCTGTACCCCAAAACCAAACCTAGGCCTGAACCCTATAAATACCCCTGTACCTCAAAACCCAAACCTACCCCTGAACCCTAAAAATACCCCTGTACCCCAAAACCCAAACCTAGCCCTGAACCCTAAAAATACCCCTGTACCCCAAAAACCAAACCTACCCCTGAACTCTAAAATACCCCTGTACCCCAACACCCAAACCTAGCCCTGAACCCTTAAAATACCCCTGTACCACAAACCCCAAACCTACACCGGAAACCTAAAAATACCCCTGTACCCCAAAACCCAAACCTAGCCCTGAACCCTAAAAATAACCATGTACCCCAAAACCCAAACCTAGCCCTGAACCCTAAAAATAACCCTGTACCCCAAAACCCAAACCTACTCCTGAACCCTAAAATACCCCTGTACCCCAAAACCCAAACCTAGTCCTGAACCCTTAAAATACCCCTGTACCCCAAAACCCAAACCTACCCCTGAACCCTAAAAATACCCCTATACCCCTGTACCCCAAAACCCATACATATCCCTAAACCCTAAAACTACCCCTGTACCCCATAACCCAAAACTATATCTGAACCCTTAAAATACCCAAACACCCCAAAACATATACCTCAGTACCCCAAAACATATGTTATGTTATGTTATCTGTACTTATACCGCGCTCAGCTGCCCCAGCAAAGGGGCGTCCCGGCGCTTTGCAAGGCACACACAACACAGCTCAGTTAAAAGACCAAAGAAATGGAACAGTGAAGTAAATTAATAAGAGCTAAACTAATAAAATAGTCTTGATGGCACGTCTAAACATCAAGAGGTCTTCAAGGGCCCGGGTGTGAGGGGGGAGAGAATTCCACAACTTCGCCGCTAACACCCAAAAAGAACGGCCACCGACTCTGCTCAGCTTGAAGCGCGGAACAACTGCTAGGTTCTACCCCTATACCCATACTTACCTTATCCAAACATTTAAAAAAAAAACATGCTTTTACCATTCATGCATTTACAACGAATTTCGTTGTTAATGTATGCGTGGTAAAAGCATATAAAATGTAATGCCATGCGTTATAATGGCATTGCGGAGTCATGGTACTTTCGTAATGAAAGTATGCAGAGTGATGGTATGCGGAAAGAAAGTTGCGGAATAATTAATGTTTACCCTCCCCCGGTAAGCAACATACTCATATTTTTTCACCACCCATTTGAAAAATGCACAGGTCTCTCTCATTGATGGCCAGCACCGACATACACTTTTAGACACACCTCCCGCCACAAGTTCTAGAATTGCGAACTTTAGAGCTGGGGAGCTATGTTCGAATCTCGGCATCAGCTCAACATCCTGCGAATCCAGGCAAATCGCTTTGTCTCCCCATGCCTACCACAAATTAATGTGTTCTTCTGTAATGTAAATTGTGCTCATGCCATGTTGTCGAGTTCGCGCTATATAATATTGCAAGGAAAAATAAAGTAGGGAAACTCGAGTTCACACACTACTGAACGCGCACTCTTAAGTGCATCAGCAGTGCACTGTGAATCGAAGCATTTCACAGGCCTGTCACAGATAGGAAATGCTATCAAAACAAAATCCTACTAAACAATATACTACTGGCCGGCAGCAATTCATACCCGGACAACGTCGGGACGGGCTGCTAGTTTGTTATAAAGCTTGAGATATTGAGAGAACATATTTGAACCAGTTGTTGTTGAATGGTTGCACAGATTGATACTGTGGTGACCCTGAGTGATGCTGTGGTGCCCCTGAGTGAGGCTGTGGTGGTGCGATAGATAGATAGAGTGAGGGCGATAGATAGCTAGAGAGAGGGCGAAAGCTGGATAGAGTGAGGGCGATAGATAGATAGAGTGAGGGTGATAGATAGATGTGTGTGGCTGTGTGTTTGGTTATGTGGGTGTGGGTGTGTGTGTGTGGTTGGGTGTGTGTGTGGTTGGGTGTGTGGTCGGGTGTGTGGTTGGTTGGGTGGTTGGTGTGTGTTTGGTTGTGTGTGTGGTTGTGTGTGGTTGTGTGTGTGGTTGGGTGTGGTTGTGTGTGTGTGTGTGTGTGTGGTGTTGTATGTGTGGCTGCGTGTGTGGTTGTGGTTGTGTGTGGGTGGTTGTGTGTGTAGTTGTGCATGTGTTGTGTTTGTTGTTGTGTGTGTGGTTGTGTGTGTGGGTTTGTGTGTGGTTTTGTGTGTGGTTTTGTGTGTGGTTGTGTGTGTGGTTGTGTGTGTGGTTGTATGTGTGGTTGTGTGTGTGGTTGTGTGTGTGGTGATGTGTGTGTGGTTGTGTGTGTGGTGATGTGTGTGTGGTTGTGTGTGTGGTGGTGTGTGTGTGGTGATGTGTGTGTGGTGATGTGTGTGTGGTGATGTGTGTGTGGTGATGTGTGGGGTTGGGTGTGTGGTTGGGTGTGTGGTGGTTGGATGTGATTGTGTGTGTGTGGTCGTGTGTGAGATTGTGTGTGTGTGGTTGTGTGTGTGGTTGTATGTGTGTGTGTGTGTGTGGTTGTATGTATGTGTGTGTGCAGCTAGAGAAGGATGTATGTGGAAGAGAGCATCAGATCAGCACAGCAGAGGAGAACAGGGAGTTAGAGAATGAGGCGGTGAAAGGGAACAGCAGATCAGCACGGGAGAAGAGAACCAGGAGTTGGAGATGGGGGCGGGTGGAAGAGAGCAACAGATCAGCATGGGAGAACCGAACAGGGAGTTAAAGAAGGAGGAGGGTGGAAGAGAGCAGCAGATCAGCACAGGAGAAGAGAAGAGAACAGGGAGTTAAAGAAGGAGGTGGGGTGGAAGAGAGCAGCAGATCAGCACAGGAGAAGAGAATAGGGAGTTAAAGAAGGAAGCGGTGGAAGAGAACAGCAGATCAGCACAGGAAAAAAGAACAGGGAGTTAAAGAAGGAGGCGGGGTGGAAGAGAGCAGCAGATCAGCACAGGAGAAAAGAACAGGGAGTTAAAGAAGGAGGCGGGTGGAAGAGAAAAGCAGATCGGCACAAGGGAAGAGAAGAGAACAGGGAGCTAGAGAAGGAGGCGGTGGAAGAGAGCAGCCGATCAGTACGGGAGAAGAGAAGAGAACAGGGAGTTAAAGAAGGAGGCAGGTGAAAGAGGACAGCAGATCAGCACAGGAGAATAGAACAGGGAGTTAAAGAAGGAGGCGGGTGGAAGAGAACAGCAGATCAGCACAGGAGAAAAGAACATAGTTAAAGAAGGAGGCGGGGTGGAAGAGAGCAGCAGATCAGCACAGGTGAAGAGAACATGGAGTTACAGGAGAAGAGAAAAGGGAGTTAGAGAAGGATTCGGGGGAAAGAGAACAGCAGATCAGCACAGGAGAAGAGAACAGGGAGTTAGAGAATGAGGCGGGAGGAAGAGTACAGCAGATCAGCATGGGAGAAGAGAACAGGGAGTTAGAGAAGAAGGTGGTGTAAGGGAACAGCAGATCAGCACAGAAGAAAAAACAGAGTTAAAAAAGGAGGCAAGGTGGAAGAGAGCAGCAGATCAGCACAGGTGAAGAGAACATGGAGTTAAAGAAGGCGGTGGGGTGGAAGAGAGCAGCAGATCAGCACAGGAGAAGAGAACAGGGAATTAAGGAAGGAAGCTGGTGGGAGAACAACATATTAGCACAGGAGAAGAGAACAGGGAGTTAGAGAAGAAGGCGGGTGAAAGAGAACAGCAGATCATCACAGGAGAACAGAAGCAAACAGGGAGTTAAAGAAGGAGGTGGGGTGGATGAGAGCAGCAGATCAGCAGAGGAGAAGAGACCGGGGAGTTAAAGAAGGAGGCGGGTGGGAGAGAGCAGCAGATTAGCACAGGAGAAGAGAACAGGGAGTTAAAGAAGGAGGCGGCATGGAAGAGAGCAGCAGATCAGCACAGCAAAAGAGAACAGGGAGTTAAAGAAAGAGGCGGGTGGAAAAGAGCAGCAGATCAGCACAGGAGAAGAGAAGAGAACATGGAGCTAGAGAAGAAGGCGGGTGGAAGAGAGCAGCAGATCAGCTCGGGAGAAGAGAAGAGAACAGGGAGTCAAAGAAGGAGGCGGGTGGAAGAGAGCAGCAGATTAGCACAGGAGAAGAGAACAGGAAGTTAGAGAAGGAGGCGGGTGGAAGAGAGCAACAGATCAGCACAGGAGAAGAGAAGAGAACATGGAGTCAAAGAAGGAGGCGGGTGGAAGAGAGCAGCAGATTAGCACAGGAGAAGAGAACAAGGAGTTAGAGAAGGAGGCGAGATGGAAGAGAGCAGCAGATCAGCAGAGGGAGAAAAGAAGAGAACAGGGAGTTAGAGAAGGAGTTGGGTAGAAGAGAGCAGCAGATCAGCTCTGGAGAAGAGAAGTGAACAGGAAGTTAAAGAAGGAGGCGGGTGGAAGAGAGCAGCAGATAAGCACAGGAGAAGAGAACAGGGAATTAAAGAAGGAGGCGGGTGGAAGAGAACAGCAGATCAGTATGGGAGAAGAGAAGAGAACAGGGAGTTAAAGGAGGCAGGTAAAAGAGAGCAGCAGATCAGCACAGGAGAAGAGAACAGGGAGTTAAAGAAGGAGGCGGTGGAAGAGAACAGCAGACCAGCACAGGAGAAAAGAACATAGTTAAAGAAGGAGGCGGGTGGAAGAGAGCAGCAGATCAGCACAGGAGAAGAGAACAGGGAG
Organism: Lissotriton helveticus; assembly: GCF_964261635.1. Lineage (NCBI taxonomy): Eukaryota > Metazoa > Chordata > Amphibia > Caudata > Salamandridae > Lissotriton > Lissotriton helveticus. The sequence continues at coordinate 63,612,174 of NC_136068.1, read as the reverse complement.
TTAAAGAAGGAGGCGGGTGGAAGAGAACAGCAGATCAGTATGGGAGAAGAGAAGAGAACAGGGAGTTAAAGGAGGCAGGTAAAAGAGAGCAGCAGATCAGCACAGGAGAAGAGAACAGGGAGTTAAAGAAGGAGGCAGTGGAAGAGAACAGCAGATCAGCACAGGAGAAAAGAACATAGTTAAAGAAGGAGGCGGGTGGAAGAGAGCAGCAGATCAGCACAGGTGAAGAGATCATGGAGTTAAAGAAGGAGGTGGGGTGGAAGAGAGCAGCAGATCAGCACAGGAATAGAGAAAAGGAAGTTAGAGAAGAATGCGGGGTGAAAGAGAACAGCAGATCAGCACAGGAGAAGAGAACAGGGAGTTAAAGAAGGAGGCGGATGGAAGATAGCAGAAAGATCATCACAGGAGAAGAGAACAGGGAGTTAGAGAATGAGGCGGGAGGAAGAGAACAGCAGATCAGCACAGGAGAAAACAAGCATTTGCAATGCAATAGGTCTCGCATTAGGAATGTTTGAGTTATTGGTATTGTAAATGACAAATTTGTTATTTATGTGTTGGTTTTGAAAATAGCGAAATTAATAGCTTTGTCATTTACAATGCCAATAGTTTTAACTTTCGCAAATGTGACACCTATAGCATTTGTAATGCAATATGTATTGTATTAACGTGACTTAGATGTATTGATATTACAAATAATAATGGCTTCAATTTATTTTTAATAATTAATACTCAAATAAAAGTTATTGTAATTTATAATGGCAATAGCTTTTGTGAATATTATGTTCAGTGAATTTTATTGTGACTAGAATCCAAGAACAGAAATGAAATATTCACATCTTTTTGTGACATTTGTAATAAAGCTTGAAACATTGAGAGAACATATTTGAACCAGTTGTTGTTGAATGGTTGCACAGATTGATGCTGTGGTGGCGCTGAGTGATGTTGTGGTTGCGACGAGTGATGCTGTGGCTTGCAATGATGCTGTGGTAGCGCATAGTAGTGATGTGGTGCCCCTGAGTGATGCTGTGGTGGTGCTGAGTGATGCTGTGGTAGTGCTGAGTGATGCTGTGGGGATGAGATAGAGTGAGTGCGATAGATAGATAGAGGGAGGGCGATAGATAGATAGATAGATAGAGTGTTGGCGATAGAGTGAGTGCGATGGATAGACAGATAGAGTGAGTTAATAATTTTCTGCTGTGGGCAGCGTGCTCCTCAGAAGCATTCCCCAGGTAAAGGGAGGCCACATTCCAGGCAATTTACAGTGACAGTATGACGAGAGAGGCAGAGAATGTGATGAGAATTGCCGACCCGCAGGCCTCCATTTTTGCTGATGCGCATGAATCTCAGTAATTAGTCTGCACACAAAGTGATAAATGTATCCCCCTCAGCCGTAGCCGTTGAACCACTGGCTCTATGTGTTGCATGCATGCGTTAATGTGGCAGTCTATTTTGGCCAGCAGGCGCACTCACAACACAATGAAAATGAACTACTAATACCCAATGTAACGGTACTCAATTCATCCACCTTAGAAGCTGGAAGTGTGAGTTGGTCCTGCCAGGATGTGAATTGATGACCTTCATTACATAACTGCAGATGTATGCAGCGAGCATTTAAAACACAGAAAAATATTGCTGTGAATGTGTGTGTGTGTGCATGTGTGTGTGTGCGTGCCTGCATGTGTGTGAAAGAATTAGCACTAAATAGCACGTGTGTGAGTTGGTCCTGCCAGGATGTGAACTGATGACCTTTATTACATAACTGAAGATGTCAGCAGTGAGCATTTAAAACACAGAAACATCTTGCTGTGAATGTGTGTGTGTGTGTGTGTGTGTGTGTGTACGTTTGTGTTTTGTGTGCATGTGTGTGAAAGAATTAGCACTAAATAGCACGTGTGTGAGTTGGTCCTGCCAGGATGTGAACTGAAAACCTTTATTACATAACTGAAGATGTCAGCAGCGAGCGATTAAAACAGAAAAATCTTGCTGTGAATGTGTGTGTGTGCGTGGGTGTGCGTGTGTGTGTGCATGCGTGCATGTGTGTGAAAGAATTAGCACTAAATAGCACGTGTGTGAGTTGGTCCTGCCAGGATGTGAACTGATGACCTTTAGTACATAACTGAAGATGTCAGCAGCGAGCGTTTAAAACACAGAAAAATCTTGCTGTGAGTGTGTGTGTGCATGCGTGCATGTGTGTGAACTGATGACCTTTATTACATAACAGAAGATGTCAGCAGCGAGCGTTTAAAACACATAAAAATCTTGCTGTGAATGTGTGTGTGTGTGCATGTGCGTGTGTGTGTGTGTGCATGTGTGTGAAAGAATTCGCATTAAATAGTTGGTCCTGCCAGAATGTGAACTGATGACCTTTATTACATAACTGAAGATGTCAGCAGTGAGCATTTAAAACACAGAAAATTCTTGCTGTGAATGTGTGTGTGCGTGAGTGCATGTGTGTGAAGGAATTAGCACTAAATAGCACGTCTGTGGGTTGGTCCTGCCAGGATGTGAACTGAAGACATTTATTACATAACTGAAGATGTCAGCAGCGAGAGTTTAAAACACAGAAAAATCTTGCTGTGAATGTGTGTGTGTGTGGGTGTGTGTGTGTGTGTGTGTGTGCGTGCATGTGTGTGAAAGAATTAGCACTAAATAGCACGTGTGTGAGTTGGTCCTGCCAGGATGTGAACTGATGACCTTTATTACATAACTGAAGATGTCAGCAGCGAGCGTTTAAAACACAGAAAAATCTTGCTGTGTGTGTGTGCGTGCGTGAGTGTGCGTGTGTGAAAGGATTAGCACTAAATAGCACGTGTGTGAGTTGGTCCTGCCAGGATGTGAACTGAAGACCTTGATTACATAACTGAAGATGTCAGCAGCGAGCGTTTAAAACACAGAAAAATCTTGCTGTGAGTGTGTGTGTGCATGCGTGCGTGTGCGTGTGTGAAAGAATTAGCACTAAATAGCACGTGTGTGAGTTGGTCCTGCCAGGATGTGAACTGATGACCTTAATTACATAACTGAAGATGTCAGCAGCGAGCGTTTAAAACACAAAAAATATTGCTGTGAGTGTCTGTGTGTGTGTGTGTGTGTGTGTGTGAGAAGGAATTAGCACTAAATAGCACGTACATAACTGAAGATGTCAGCAGCGAGTGTTTAAAACACAGAAAAATCTTGCTGTGAATGTGTGTGTGTGTGTGTGTGCGTGTGTGTGTGTGTGCGTGTGTGTGTGTACGTGTAGGTGTGTGTGCGTGCGTGTGTGTGAAAGAATTAGCACTAAATAGCACGTGTGTGAGTTGGTCCTGCCAGGATGTGAACTGATGACCTTTATTACATAACTGAAGATGTCAGTAGCGAGCGTTTAAAACACAGAAAAATCTTGCTGTGAGTGTGTGTGTGCGTGCTTGCGTGCGTGCATGTGTGTGAAAGAATTAGCACTAAATAGCACATGTGTGAGTTGGTCCTGCCAGGATGTGAACTGATGACCTTTATTACATAACTGAAGATGTCAGCAGCGAGCGTTTAAAACACACAAAAATCTTGCTGTGAGTGTGTGTGCGTGCGTGCATGTGTGTGAAAGAATTAGCACTAAATAGCACGTGTGTGAGTTGGTCCTGCTAGGATGTGAACTGATGACCTTTATTACATAACTGAAGATGTCAGCAGCAAGCATTTAAAACACAGAAAAATCTTGCTGTGAATGTGTGTGTGTTTTCCTGGTCATGGTGTGCGAGGCTTCCTTTCAAGTAGGGTGGGGGAGCAGGGGAGCCAGTAAGTGGGAGGGAATAGCTCTCAGGATTGCTGGGTGGGCGGGGGAGAAGCAGTCTGTGGTGTGAGAGACAAATGTTGGGGTGAGGATGAGGGAGGGGGAGAGAGTGCGCTGCAGAGGAAGAGGCTGAAGGTGGGAGGGCGGGGGAGATAGCGAAAGGGTGAGAGAAGAGCCATGGGGGCGGGGGGAGAGAATTCCTTTGAAGTGTGAAGCTCTCGGCATTGCTGTGGCGGGTCTGATGCGATAATGGAGGCGGCTCGGGGAGCAAACAGCAAGCGCGTGCACGGGCACATGCACTCGGCGTATTCCGCCTGGTTCAGCTTTCCTGTTTCCACCTCTATATGTCTCGACGTCTGCAATGCGCAAGCGCATTGGCAGAGGTTGAGACCTAAAAAGGGGGATAGTAAGAAAGAAGAGGGGAAACTAACTCTGCGATGGGACTTATATTCAAAACACAACGATTATGTCAGATAGAAAATATTAGTAATCATCACATCAAGGAGGTTTGGAAATGTCTTCATTGCGAGAATTATGCAAGTGTAGGGCTCGAGCAGATAGATTTAGGAAATTAGTAATAAGTAGCCACAATATGTCACGTTTAATAGCGAGTGTGATTGGGTAAACATAAGCTCTATCTAGTCTATGATTGTAACAAATGCCATACCACCACGCTTGAAATTAAATATTTGAAGTGTTTTTCCATGACTTAGTAATTTGCTGAAATGCTACAGCTATAAGTGAATCAATAATGCAGACATTAATATCATGGGAGGTCCACACCTCTGAGACGCTGCCTTGAAAAATATGCGCAAAAGAAAAAGGAATACATGTGTGAAAAATAGTATCAATTTGTTGCCAGACTTTGAGCCAAAAAGTGTGAATAAATGGACATGTAAACAGCATATGCTTAAGATCTGCAGACAAAGCAAGAGCTCTGGCGCTACTAGACAGGAAGGTGGGAGACTGGTCTAGTGCTTAAGGTACCTGACTGTTAATCTGAAGCATATTGCTGTTTCTCAGTGAAACTGCAGCCTTTCATGTAAGCAACCCCCCCCCCTGCTGCCCCCCCCCCCCAAAAGGGTTTTGAATGTTCGAGAGGTGCCCAAGATCACAGACGTTCGGTCGAGTGGGGGAAGCCGAGATTTGCGCTCTGGTCGCCCCTTCGAGTGCTTCGGCTTGGCAAGCACATCGCAACTCTCATGTGTAGCCCCGGAGGGTCAAGGATGCCTAGTGAACCAGCGTGCACCACTTCGGTGCGAAGGTAAAGGTTGGAGCAGCCGACCTTTGAGCTAAGAAAACAGGTCCGAGCCTGAAATCCTGTGATTAAAAAAAAAAAGAACATTCCCTTGTGCAATATTACTGATGCTCACGTAAAGCGCTACATAGAAATGAAAAACGAGTCTCTCTCTGGGCAGCGCTTGGCGCATTCTAAAATAACATTCTGATTCAAAAGTTTACAAATAAACTGGAATTATGATTTTGTGTTGGAAAGTGAAGGCCCCAAAATGGAAAATATTCTGCTCGCTGGGGTATAATGGAAATTGCCTTATCAATCAATCAATCAATCAGCAGAATTTGTATAGCGCGCTACTCACCCGTTAGGGTCTCAAGGCGCTGAAGGGGGGGGGGGCGGTTGCTACTGCTCGAACAGCCAGGTCTTGAGTTTTTCCTGAAGGAGAGAAGGTCCAGGGTCAGCCGTAGGTGAGTGGGGAGGGAGTTCCATGTCTTGGCTGCCAGGTAGGAGAAGGATCTTCCTCCGACTGTGAATTTGCGGATACGTGGGACGGAGGCGAGAGCGAGGCTGGTGGATCGGAGCTGGCGGGTGGGTGTGTAGAATGTGAGGTGGCTGTTGAGGTACTTCGGGCCTGTGTCGTGGAGGGCCTTGTGTGCGTAGGTGAGGAGTCTGAACGTGATCCTCTTGTTGACGGGGAGCCAGTGCAGGTCTTTCAGGAGGGCAGAGATGTGGCTGTGGTGAGGGATGACCAGGATGAGACGTGCTGAGGCGTTCTGAATGCGCTGGAGTCTTTTCTGGAGTTTGGCTGTGGTTCCAGCGTAGAGGGTGTTCCCGTAGTCCAGATGGCTGGTGACGGTCTTCCTGGTTTCGGTGGGGATCCATCGGAAGATCTTTCAGAGCATGTGCAGGGTCTTGAAGCAGGATGACGAGACGGCGTTGACTTGCTTGGTCATCATGAGGGAGGAGTCCAGGATGAAGCCCAAGTTGCGTGCGTGGTCCGTTGGCTTGGGTGCGGTGCCCAGGGCAGGGGGCCACCAGGAGTCGTCCCAGGCGGAAGGAGATGGTCCGAGGATGAGGACTTCCATCTTGTCTGAGTTCAGTTTCAGACGGCTGATCTTCATCCATTCCGTGACGTCTTTCATTCCTTCCTGGAGGTTGGCTTTGGCAGTGGCGGGGTCGTTGATGAGGGAGAGGATCACCTGGGTGTCATAGGCGTAGGAGATGATGTTGAGGTTGTTTTGGCGTGCGATGGCTGCGAGAGGGCTCATGTAGACATTGAAGAGGGTGGGGCTGAGTGAGGAACCTTGCAGAACGCCGCAGATGACTACGGTGGCCGTGGATCGGAACGGGGGCAGGCGGACTCTCTGGGTTCTTCCGTCGAGGAACAAGATGATCCACTCCAGGGCCGCTCCTTGGATTCTGGTGTTGCTGAGGCGCTGTATCAGGGTGCGGTGGCATACGGTGTCGAAGGCTGCTGAGAGGTCCAGGAGGATGAGGGCAGCTGTCGAGCAGGGACCTGATGTCGTTGGTGGCTGCGATGAGGGCAGTCTCGGTGCTGTGGTTTGCTTGGAACCCGGATTGAGAGAAGTCGAGGGATCCGTTGGTCTGGAGGAAGGCGTAGTGAGGGTATCGTCGGAGTTGGTCGTGATGTGGATGGTGTTTCTGTGGACGATGGCAATGCCTCCTCCGGTTTGGTTGCCGCTGTCCCTCCGGATGATCTTGTAGCCGTCCGGGATGGCTATGGCGATGTCGGGGGCTGAGTAGGCGTTCATCCATGTTTCTGTGAGGAAGGCGACGTCTGCTGATGTTGAGTCGAGGAGGTTCCCAGAGTTCGACAGCGTGCCTGTGGATGGAGCGTGTGTTGAGCAGGATGCACTTGAGGTGGTTGTTGCTGGGGCTCGGCGGGAGCGGTGAAGGTTCAGAGGCAGGTGAATTGGCAGACTTGGCAGGTGAAGGGTCCGTGGGTGCGGTTTGGGGTGGCTCGGTAGCAGGCGGGGTTCCGGCTGGCATTGAGTGCGTGGAGGGTGGCGGCGTCGTAAGTTCGTCGGGTGCGCTGGCAACGTCGAGGGCCAGGGGTTCTGGCACTGGGCGCGGTCCAGGCGCATACGGGCGTAGACGGGCTTGCCTTCGGCGCACAATTGGCGCGCCCGCTGAACGCGTCCGCTGCACGTCCGCCGTGCGGTCTCCATGTGAGGGGCTGAGGGAGGGAGGAGCAGCTGGGAGGCGGGAGCAGGGTGGCGAATAGGAACGGCGGGGGGGGCGGGGCCGCAGGGAGCAGCGGCGGGAAGCAGAGAGCGAGGCGGGAAGTGGGAGGGCACAGAAGGTAAAGGGGGAACGAGGGGTAGAACGAATAAAAAACAAGTTTACAAAGGCAAAGGGGAATGAGGGGAAAACGACGAATTAACCAGCACAAGTTACAAAAAGGAAGGAAAAAAACGAAAGAGTTACAACACCACAGGTTCCAGGTATAAGCTCGCAGAATGGGTGGTCAGAGCGCAGCAGCACAGCACGGGGGACCACGCGGTGGCTAGGGGGGCGACCTACCTGGTGACAGGGTCAAGGGTCGCTCCCTTTACCACCGTGCGGCCTCCATATGAGGGGCTGAGGGAGGGAGGAGCAGCTGGGAGGCGGGAGCGGGTGGCGAATGGGAATGGCGGGGGGCGGGGCCGCAGGGAGCAGCGGCGGGAAGCAGAGGGCGAGGCGGGAAGCGGGAGGGCACAGAAGGCAAAGGGGGAACGAGGGGTAGAACAAATAAAAAACAAGTTTACAAAGGCAAGGGGAATGAGGGGTAAACGACGAATTAACTAGCACAAGTTACAAAAAGGAAGGAAAAAAATGAAAGAGTTGCAACACCACAGGTTCCAGGTATAAGCTCGCAGACTGGGCGGTCAGAGCGCAGCAGCACAGCACGGGGTGACCACGCGGTGGCTAGGGGGGGTGACCTAACTGGTGACAGGGTCAAGGGTCATGGTTATCAGATGCATGAAAGCGGCTGTTTGCTTTGTCTCCCTGAGTGATGACTGGTTTAAATGTTTAAATCTCCGTAGAACTATGGGTAGAGGCACTACACCAGCTCCACCCACCCTTACTGCCTACTTGAATAATAATGTTTGGAAGGTTCCTAGAGGGAGTCTGTTTTGCGTAATGAAACTTCTAAAAGCTGATTGGTTTTTATTTTTGCAACTTTATTAGCAGATTCACTTAATACCGTTCTAAGGGCTTGATTCTCTGCTGTTAAAAAGCTATAAGAAGTGCTGCTTTGGGAATGTGTGTCGATGATTTTACTTTTTTCCTTAGAAGCTGACTCTATGTCAGAGTGCCCACTGTTCCAATACCTAGAATATTTTGGAGGTGTTTAGCCTTAAGTTATCCTCTCAGTGATTTATTTGCTTGACTAACCATTTACAATTTACCTTATGTAATTATTTTTAATTTTAAATACACCTTTAATTAATTTAATTTAACAAATATTGTCCTGAATGAATTGTTATGTATGGATTTACTTAGTGGGTGTTCAGGAGTGCCTAGGGTTCTCGTCTTTTGGACTTACGTATGGCCCCAATCCGTCCAATCGACTATTTAAATGCTAAAAACACTAATAAAGAGGAAAAAAGGAACTAAGGTAGCCATAAAAGGCAGTGAATGATGAGAATCGGCCAATCCAAAGCACACTGTAATTATTGGTGCTGTCCAGACTTAGGGGGTCATTAGGATGACGGGCGGACTTTGTCCGCCCGCCATCCTGTCGGTATGCAGGACCTCCCGCCATAAGGGCGAGGGTCCCGGGGGTGGTATTAGGATGTGCCCGCCACAGTGGCGGGCACATCCTGCATGTTAAGCATTGTGGCGGGCGGTGCTCTCAGCACCGCCCGCCAAAATGCTTAAAAAGCACTTTTACATTTGCATAATCAAAGCGGCAGGCACCGCGCAGTGCCTGCCGCTTTGATTATGCAAATGCAGGAGGGTACCACAGGTACCCCCCCCCATGTGCACCCCCCTACTCTCCTTCAATCTGGGGGCCCGCAGGGGGCCCGCAGAGTGAAGTCCGCCTGCCTTTCCGTGGCGAAATTATTTACAACAGGGGGTGGTGATGGACAGAGTCTCTGAATTAAGCAGAATACTCTCACCCAGTCAAGAGATCAGGGCTAGATCCAACACCGTTTTTTAGCTCATTGCACCATCCCAGTTTCAGAACCTGGCTGTATGCAAATTAGTCTGTCCCTGGCCCAGTGCATCATGGGAACAGGGCAGACCAGACTACAAAAGCCAATTCTTACACTGGGAAGGAAACAAGCTTCCGGGGACCGGTTTCTGGCATTTCAGCCGTCTTCGGCCCGGCTTGCTTGAATCCTGATGGTGCAATGAGCAAGGGACTCACATCTGAGGTAGCTTGTCTCCTTTCTGGTGAAGAATTGGCTTGGTAGTTTGGTCTGCCCTGTTCCCATGATGCACTGGGCCAGGGACAGACTAATTTGCATATAGCCAGGTTCTGAGCTGGGATGGGGCAGTGAGATAAATAACGGTGATGGATCAAGCCCTGATCTTTGGACTGGGTAAGAGTGGTCTGCTTAATTCAGACACTCTGTTCATCACCACCCCCTTTTCTGAATCGTTTCCGTGGCGAAAGGCATTGAAAAATGCCCATGATAATATGGCTGGCGGTGTCTGATAGACACCGCCACCATATTATTCCTTTTCCACCCCGGCCGCAAGGCGACCGGGGCGGAAAAGCGGCGGACGGTCTTTCCGTCCGCCGAGGTCCCCCGCCATACTAATATGGCGGGGGGAAACGAGAGTGGATGGCGGGCGGATTGCCCCTGCCAGCCTGGCGGGGGCAATCCGCCCGCCATCACAATGGGCTCCTTAGGGTCTGATTGAGGGCTACTCTACTAGTAACGTGACGGACATGCTATCTGATGTGTTGCAAGTGCATTATATACAACGGCACTTGTAGTACGTGAGATGGGATATATGTCATGTTTGTGATGGAGTAACCTATCCGCTGAACTCTAAACAAGGCCCTAAATGTTCAATAGAAAGTTAACAGTTATCCATAGGCGAGACCTAAAAATACTTATAGTTTAATGTAATGGTGAAGGTTTTCTTTGGTCAAAGTGAATTGTAAGGTTTAATTGTTGATTGTTGTACTCCTTTATTTTATGCTGTTGGTAAAATTTCAGTTGAAGCGAAATACAGTGCAGAAATATGTTTTTTGTTTTCCTCTCTGCTCAACCCCTGATATTAATTGCATGTAAATAAATGTTTGAAGAGTCCCTAAATAGGGTACAATGTATTTTTTAGGCCCTTTGCAATATGACTAAAGCTTTCTGTGGTTATACATGCAATCAGCTTGTTCAGCTGTTCCTCTTTGGAAGAACAGTTGGCTATTTTCAAACTATGCGCTATTTGACGTTTTCAATCACAGTAGTTATTGATTAAAACAATTAGGACCTTATTTATGGGGTTTTTGCAGTAGGGCAGCACAACAAGCCTTGCAGCTGCTCTGCCCTACAGCAAAATAAAAGGGTAGGAATCTGCTGTATCTGTTAGATGTGGTGCAGTCCTGCCCTTTTCCCCAGCGCGGGTGCACAATGGTCTGCCGAGCGCTAAACGCAAGTACCTTTGCACTGCGGTGTAAAGGTGTCTGCGTTGCTCAGGTGATTATTTTTGTGCAGGAAAGGAATCCTTCCAGCACCAAACAATCACAATAGGCTTTTTCCTTTTTCTATGTGTGCTGCAGAATGTGCCTCCCTTACTCCTCCCCTTGAGACAAACGTCTTTGGCACTGCCTCAGACTTACAATTTTTGTAAATCTGGAACAGTGTCAAAAAGTCAGGGATGTTGCTGGGAATGCCCTCAGCAACACCCGTGGAATGCCCCTTTCACACAGTTTTCTGTGTGAAAGGAGCACATATTTATGAGGCCATGAAAAGCCACGTAACGTGCTTTACGTGGCCTCATAAATATGGGAGTGGAAATTTGCGCCATCGAATGCCCAAAAATTGAGTCCGGCGGCGCAAAGTGCCAGTAGGGCCTCATAAATGATAAGTGCCTGATACTTGCCGAATGTTTACTTCCAGGGGACATTTGTAGTTATAGGGCTTAAGACAGTTGTATGGCTATCAGGCCTGAAACAAGTAGTTTTCTTAGATTCAGGCAGCCATAAGAATGCCCTTTTAGGGCTTAGAGTTGTCTTAACACTGACTTAATGCTGGGGGGGGGGGGGAAACAACTTTCCGTATTTCGAAGCATCTAAAGCCAGTAACAGTTTTGTAAATTAGGCCATCTGTTCTTGATTGTATTATGATTATGTAAGTATTAACCCCTTGGGCGCAGCCGCGATTCTGCGCCTGTGGGGCCGTTTTAATGAGTGGGAGGGTTCATGACGGCCCCCGGCCGTCATCAGCACATGCCCACCGTGATTCATGACGGGCTGGGGCCGTCATCAGCATGGGAGGGGTTAAAACAGAGTTAAAAGGGTGTCTAAAACTAGGAAGGATTATAGCCTGAACGAAAGTCATAGTAAATATGATCAATATTTCATTGCACAAACAATTCTGGGATCCAGTAAAGGAGAGAGAGTTTAGTTGATCAGGTTCTAGATTAGGAGTTGTTGGCACAGACTTGTGATCTAGGACTTGTGAGAAGTCTTAACAACATTCAAACCTTAATGTGCTCAGAGTTGTAGGATTGTTTGTGTTTTTGTCTCTGTGCAATATTTAGTTCTTTTGTGTGTATATATGTGTGTGTACATATTAGACTATATTGGTATTTTATGTGGATGTGGATAGTAGTATGCAGGCTTGTGTATATTCATTTATATATCTGTGTGTTTGTGTTTCAGAGGGAGAGTTTAGCATATGTGAGCATGTTTCTGGTTACATGTGTCAGTGTGTATTTATTTGTTGATTGGGAATGTATATAAGTGTGCATTTCTTTGTGTAGTTTTGTGAGTTTTGTTTATTGTTTCTGCAAGTAGATGCATGTGCATGAGTATGTATGTGCAAGCACAGAGGGAACTTTGTCCAGATTGTTGTGGATGGTGGGTGAATAATAAAATGAGACAAATGCATACACTTATAAAATATTACACATTCTTGGAGACCATGTGCCAGATGTAGGTAAATAGCATTTACCGATTCGAAAATACCGAATTTTACCGATTCGGTATTTTCGAATCGGTAAATGCTATGTAGCAAATAATTCGGTAAAAATTACCGAATTGTTAAGAATCGGTATTCACCGAATCGGTATTTACCGATTCGGTAATTGCCATTCATTCCTATGGGCCTGGAGGCCCATAGGAATGAATGTCAATTACCGAATCGGTAAATACCGATACAGTAAAAGGGGGAAAACATTGAAGGGTGGCAGGGTGTCACTTTGACACCATGTTGCACCCATCAATTGTGTATGGGTGCACATGTTGCAGACATACATGTCCTAAGGGCATGTATGTTTTCAACATGGCACTGAAGCAATTTGCATAAAATAGCTTTTTGGGGTGTTTTCGGTTTTTACCACCAACTTGTAGTTGGTGGTAAATAACGAATCCTAACATGGGATAAGCACTCATTTAAGTGCTCCCTACATTAGGAATTCGGTAATTTACCGAATTGGTATTTAAGAAATCGGTAATTTACTGATTCCTTAAAATTACCGATTCAGTAATTTACTGAATTGTTAATTTCCGCCCCTACATCAGAAAAGCCTATTACCGGTCGGTAATGGGCGAAATTCGTTAAATTCGGCTGTTACCGACCGGTAATAGCCTTCCTACATCTGGCCCCATATTCCTTCTCTTAGACAGTCACTGTTGCTTGGAAGCTTTAGTCATCGAGACTGTGCTCTTCAAACTATCCTCCCTAAGACATATCTTTGTAAATGTTGTGGGCAAAGAAGGCCTCCAATGCAAAATAAAAGAAGAGACACATGCACACTAGAACTGCTCATAACTGAGGTTTATTTAGTCGTAAGACATAACAAAATAACATACAGGAAATTCAACCCAAATCATTGACCTCCTTTGCCTATTGTAGTAAAGCAAAACCAAAAATAAGACCCACACAGACCCACTTCATATGCCAGCTTAGGATGCAGTATAATGAAAGTAAATATTAAAAAGTAAACAGAAAAGGAAATTCAGTGTTGGCAGTAGACCTGCACACAAATATATCTGAATTAATGTATACTGCTGCACAATAATGATGTAAATGAAGCCTGCTCCCCCAATTCACCTTTTGAAACCTTGAACACAAACATGTATTTTGGGATTATATGTTCAGCTTCATTTAGTACATGTGTTTACCATTACAACAATAAACATTTGAAATAAGTGAATGTGTTTTTTAGTTTTTTAATGTCTGGCCATGCAGTGTCTTAGAACCAAATAGTGACTGCTCTGGTGAATTAGCCACTGCCAATTCTTCAAGGTGTACACCATTGTCAGACAATCTGCACTGTCTCATTAGTCATGAAAGCGTGGCACAATGCAGTGGGTCAATACTTATCATAAAAGTGGCCCTACAAATGTCTACAGGTGCAGCAATGACAGCCAGTGGTGAATGATTTAGTTTGATTTCTACAGGAGTCCAAACTGAGATATTTGGAGGAGAGACACCTAACTTGCTATTCACAATGTGGTAATCTCCTGTGTTCTGGTGAAAATAGGTATTGCTGCAGCTTGACACCCAATGGGAAGATAAAAGTTTGACATTTGCAAGACGCAGACAACAACAAAAAACAGGAACTGGTGTAGCAATCAACCTCAATGGCCAGGCTTGGTGCAGCAGTGCTGGAAGCATTGTTGTCTGCATACAGATACTATTAAACCATTGGCAGGAAGTGACCTGCCTCAATAGGACATTCCCTACAAATATGAAAGGAGCAGCAGAACTAAACATTGCCAATCACACTACAGCTTTTGTTGTAGTTATGCAGGCTACACTCACTCTCTGGTCTCCTTGGTGCCTCTGTGACATCCTGGGGTCTGTCAGATTACGGATCTGGTTCTGCGATTTGAGGAAACATGATGAGCACTAAGTAGGAATAACTGCAAGTATCAAGTGCAAATATGGCATTGGTTGTGATTAAGGTGTGGTTTTATAATTCGTCATTCCACTAAAGGAGGCACACCTTTGATGGCTTGGAATGAGGGTTGGGTGCATAACAACTGTCTCCTGCCTAAGGGTGATTTTTGAAGAGCAAACCAATGGCAAGGCATGTGCGCTAAGGAGAACGCTCCATCCTTCTGTTCACCATCAAGCTGATCAAGTGCTCTGATATCTGAAGCCCCAGGAAACCCTTAGGGTGGCAGTAGCGCTATACAAGCATAGATACAATACAATACAATACAATATAGTGTGGATCCCATTGAGATTAACCTATGGGGATGCTCTGCACATCAATGTAGGTTTCTGTGCCAGATTTACATCGGTATGTTCCAATTTCGGTCCGAGTTGTACCGCCCTGGACGATTTTCAGCTCCACTGGCACTACAATTGTGACCTCCCTGGACATGAAATGAACAGTCACATTTGACCGTGGTGGAGCCTTCACTTTCGTTTCCAACTTTGAATTTTTCCTCGTGGTGGATGAGTCAGTCTGCCCTTTCGTCACGGTGAAGGTGTTGGACAACTCTGTATTAATATCGACTACTCCTTTCAAGGTAAATGAGGCACCCACCGTGAGTGTTGTCGCATTGCTGAATTCAAAGCTATGGGAGACACATTTTTCAAACTCTCTGGAAGTGGAAGCAGTGAACTCCTGCTCTATGTTTGTTTGATTTTTGTAATAAAACGGCTCTATCTCATAGTTCCTTTCATTCTCTACCCTTTTCTGGTCCCACAGAATCGTGGCTGTCACAGACGACTTTCCAGCGCGCAGAGGATACACATGGGAGACTTGATCATTGAAACCAATAGAACCGTAATTTGCCAAATATTCACCAGCCCTGGCTACAATGCACCTTCCACCTCTATTTATATGCTCGTACAGAGCCCAAGCTCCACTCTGGACTCTGTGGGAGGATATATTATCATGCATGATTCCAAACGCGAGATTGGACTCCGCAGTCAGCACTAGCGCCTTACCCCCTCCATTGATATGCTCATAGACTGTGATCATTGGATTGCTCAGGTCCTCAGTGATCAGCCTCAGAGAAGATACTGCGTCATTCATGGTACTCCCTGGGTGTTCTCCCTCCTCTAGGACTACGCATTGTCCCCCATAGTGAATATGCTGGTAAAGGACCCAGGGCTGGCCGACAATCTTCACAGATGTGATGCAGTCATTGAAGTTTTCATATGCCAGATTTGGAACATCTGAAGTAAATGTCTTAGAGAGTCCTCGGAAGTTGCTGTGTTCATAGACAGTAATTGTGTTCATGGTCGTAAGCTTCAGAATCTCAAACGAGTTCTCTTATTTGACCCTGTAATTAGAAACAAAAGAAACAGTGGAGAAACATCAAGTAGGGTTTCGCGCAAATTCACAGCAGTGATTCATCTACACTCAAAGATCAGCTTTTATCACCAAAACTGTTACATTCTGATCCTGTGTTTGAAAATTAGCTTTCAAGACTAAGGGCCAGATGTAGGTAATTTTATTTTACCACTTCCTAAATACCGAATCATACCGATTCGATATTTAAGAAGTGGTAAAATAGAGGGGGGAGATGTAGGTATTTCAGAATCGGTAAATACCGAATCGTTAAGATTCGGTATTTACCGATTCTGTAAATACCGATTCGGTAATGCCCATTGATTCCTATGGGCATTGAAGCCCATAGGAATCAATGGGCATTACCGAATCGGTATTTATAGATTCGGTAAATACCGATTCCAGCAAGGGTGCAGGGGGTGTCACTTTAACACCCTCTAGCACCCCAAATACAGGCATGTGTGCCAGGTGGCACACAGACATGCCCTAAGGGCATGTCTGTGTGCCACATGGCACAGGTGTGCATGCACAGATGTGTATGCACACCTGAATTCGGCATTTTACCACCCAATTGGATTGGGTGGTAAAATACCGAATTCTGAAGGCCTGTAGTGCTACCTACATCTGGGTTTTACCGAATCGGTAAAATTACCGATTCGGTATTTTACAGATTCGGTAAATTTACCGTTTCGGTAAACTTACCGAATCTGTAAAATAATGGCCCCTACATCTCGAAAACGAATTACCGGTCGGTAACGGCCGAAATCGGCCGTTACCGACCGGTAATTGGTGACCTACATCTGGCCCTAAGAGCTTTGTTTACCAATAGTTTAGAGGTACCACAGATAAAGCAGTTTGCTCTGCCACATTTTTAGGGTGTATTAATCTTGTAGATAGCCCATACCTAATTGGTGTGAGTAAATCAACTGATGAACCAGAAACCTTGCCTGTTACACTTTAACAGCAACGATGTTGACAATTAATAATGATAGAAGCACAATAGAGGTTAATATCAATTTCCTCTGCAGTAAATGTACTTTTACAAGTTACACAAAATAAAATAATTTTAAATAAACATTCTCTGTTTCAGTGTGGCAGATGGAAAGAGGCCACATTTTCCACTTTGAAAAACTAGTATATCAATCTTGGGTTGGCAAAGAATGTTTGCAAAAAATGTAAGTTCTATAGTCTGCAGACCCAAGGCACTTTGCAGAGTAGAATCTAGCCAAACAATGGCAAAACCTGATTCAGGTATTTTAGCCGAATGTTACCTGATGTTCAGTCTAGGAAAAATAGTTTTTTCAAATCTGGAGATATTCCAGACCTCATTGGCACACTAATATCCTGTAGTATGTGTAGGATCAGATGTCATCTTGCTGTATCACTGTGCCATCCTTCTCTTGATGTAATCACGTCTGACTGTCTCCCAATATGTTTTTTTCTCTGCTCAGGAGACTTGTGACCTGCTTCTCTGTCATTTGCACAAATTAATTTAATATGTTGGTCCTATGCAGAGTAGTTGACTCTGTATGGATGAAGTTTCACCCTAAGTGTTTACCTTACACAGAGAGAGAATACAATTCCCTCTGCCATGCCATCATAGAACCGTATCCAATGGCAACTAAATACTTTATTGGATTCAGATTTTTTGTCTGTAACTTAATTAAAGGGATGACCTTGAGGTGCACATACACCTGGAACAATATCTCACATACTCCCATACTATTGCCATTTCTGTTATACTAGTGGGCCTTATTGGCTGATTGTAGTTAGTGTTATTGCACTGCTATAATATGTTGGCCTTAACAATTGCATTTTACCATTAGTGGATTACACTTATGCTCTTCCTGAATGTGGAAAGCTTGACCTTTCAATTTGATGCACATACACTACAACTGGGTGGTACTCACAAATTATATTTACTTTTTGTCTTGGAGGAGCTGCACCTTTCAATGGGTTGCACTGAAACTGCGTCTGTGCAGGTATCCATTAACACTAAATAACTAGTGAGTTTGGAGATCTGTGCCTTCTAGTTTGTTGAGTCTGAGGGCCCGATTACCGGTTTGGTGGTTCTGGTGCCGGCTGCGATGCCACCGCCCCACTCTAGAACAGCACAACAGGGCTGCCCGCAAGATTACGGGTTTTTCAAGATCTGGCAAGTGGCGTGGCGGTACCTTTCGAATGCACATTTGTATGCCTTAGAAACGTACTGCCACAGGACCACCACAGCATGTTCCGTGCTGTACCCGGGGGTGCATGCGTACAGGGATGCCATTGCATGGGGAACAAATGGGCCTGTAGAACCCTCTTTGTTTAATAACTGCCTCCAGTATCAAGAAGGAAGAACCTCTGAGACACCGCTGGCTGTCCTTAAACCCGTAATATGCATGGTGGTGCCGCAGCTGCATATTGTGAACCCCTCACCACCAGGGGGCGGCAGTAGTGGCAGTGCTATGGCAGTCCGACTGCCAAAGTTGCAATACGGCGGCTGAAAACCACCACCGTGCCCCAGCGAGTCTAATGGTCCTCCGACTGCCAGACTCACAATTAGGCCCTAAGTCTCCTGTTCCGTATGGACTATTGTTAGCTCGCAGTTTGGGAAAATTGCTTCTCTTAGGGCGTTGCACCTGCGCCGCTACTGGATCACCTCATCAGCTATGACTAGCTAGTGGTTTGGGGAACCTGGACCTTCTCTCTTCACATTTCTCCCACAGGTATTCCAGATCTTCATTGTCACTCTGCAGGGAAACATCTCTAATTTTCAAAATGTTGCTGCATGGGATTTCACTTTTCATAGTGGTAATTTCCTTACAACCATGCTTCTTCTTCTACTGTTCCCTCCTTGCATTCTATTATATATCTTCACATCATACTATGGGTGTGGTGTAGTGGCCAGAGTGGCTGACTGTGGAACACGGGGGCTCATGGTTCGATCGCCGGCGGCAGATAAGCCCAGCACCATGTGATTCTGGGCAATAGCTAGCTTAATCTTCCAGAAGGCCCCCAGCGCTGAGACACCTCACCTGAGGTAGCTGCACACTTTAAAAATGCTGGTTATTATTATTATTATTATTATCCCTCTCCAGCCACAGCTTAACTCTCCTTTACCCCAACCCTCCTTACCTTCCAAGTAACTCTCTTCCCTCATGCCTTCTCCCTGTCTCTCTCCACTCCTCTCATACTCTCCGACCTTCTGCTCTAACGTGATGATCAGCTGAGTGTCAGCATATGACACCAGCTTCATGTGTTAGGACTATGCCTGCTAGTGGGTGCATCTAACCGTTAAATAATGGTGGGTTAGGAGCAGAAATGGGTGGCACCCCTTGTAACAGGGGATGGATTTCCGACTGAAAGGGCTGTTGCAGGACTTGAAAGGATCTGTCTTGTAGGAAATGCTTGATCCATTCCCACGTGCTGCCTCTGATACCAGCATGCCACATAGTGTACCACACACCCTCCTTCAAGCAGTGTCGGACCTCCAGATTTATGATATCATCCTAGACATCATTCCTTCATACCTCACCAAAAGGTACATCATCATCAACACATGAGCAATCACAAATCTTCAGTCATGAGAGCTCCACGTTAGTGCATGTGGCCAGAAGCATCTTCTTCATGTCCACATTGACCTACATTCTTCCATTTAAAATTCACTTATCGTCTCAGGTAAGATTCATTAGTTGTGGGAAATTTACAATCAATGGACCATTATTTTTGTTAACAATATTTAGACATTGATATACATTTCAAGACATATGTGTTTTTATTTATAATCTGACATACAAATCAACATTTGAATGTCACCAGCATAGGTTTTTAAAACTGATTCTCAGGTTAAACAGTAGCTGGTGGAGAGTCTGAAAGTGGTTATTAAAGAGGGTTGGGCACAGACATGATACTGGAAGCACCAGTATTGGACCTTTACAAGTTTAGTTGATTCCTTTCCCACTCCAACTCCAACCTTACATTCATTAGGAAAGACTTCAACCAACTCAGCTACACGACTACTGACACCCAGCAATCCTCACCAGTCTATCTGACATCATGGGATAGACAAGCAAGTCACACATCTTCTTAAAATTCTAGCAATATCAAGCATGCGCTTTCTCAGGAATCTACAGTGTTTAAAACAGAAGAGTGGACATAAATGAAAGCAGTCCTTGTAAAAGCTTTGGAACCTGGAACATGGCTAGCATTCCTGCTGATGCATGTTAGCATGATAACTGACCTATGGTGTATGACATGCACTATGAGGTGCTTTCAATGTAAGAATCTAAGGTTGTCTAGTCGTTGCTGCAGTATTTAATAAACTGGAAAAGATATGGTTGAGAGGGCAGATCCTGGAATCTGACGACACAGAGTCATACCCTTTAACTTACAAAGCAGTTCTGCCAGTTACATCTTAATAAACCAGGCCATCAGACAAACCTAGAGCATTTATTTATTCCATTTGTAAAGCGCTTGGTTACACCAACGCTGAGACATCGGAACGTGTTATGAGAAGTTATGTTGTCACTTGCTAACCTAACAGGGGATATTGTTCTACCTGGTAATTGCTGTTAGCCTGTTTTCAAATAGCCAGGTTTTCAATTGCTTGCGGAATCTGCTTCCATATGGCTCTATTCTTAGGGCCATCGGTAGGGTATTCCATGACTTTGCTGCCAGGTATCTGAAGGAGCGGGCGCCCATTCTTGCTCTGTGTATCCTTGGTACCGTCACTAGGGCTTTGGGGTACAGACAGGAACCATCTCACCCTGGGTCATCTGGGTAAGGTAGTGTCAGGCATCCAGCCTAATGTACATAAATGGCATCAGCAATGTAGTGTTAGTGTGTAATCCGTTTCTAATGGTGAGTTCATTAACAACGTGAAGCAAAGCTTCGCACTTGAAGGTCTGCCCACACATGAAACAAGAAGCAACAAACCGTGCAACTTGAAAACAAAAATAATAACCATCCTTTGGCAATCAACTCATGAAAAATAGGAATTATTGCAGTACAACAACATTATCTCAGTTGAGATCTGGAAGATTCAACAACACTTTCTCTCAAGTCTCACCAGAGCTGGTCCTCTAGTGAGACTTAGGCAGTCAGCATGGAAGCCATGGCCCTTTTAGTCCTCAACCCTCCCTGAGTATTTGCTTCCTAATAGGGAACCTATGACACAAGGACCTAAAGCTATCACACTTACCTCTCCACAAGATGGTTTGCAAATGACTTAAGTGGCTTCCCGAGGACTCCTGGTGGCTTTTACACTGGACAGCTGACAATTGTGGATGGATCTATAAGGAGAAGAAAAGCAATGTAATCAAATCTAAATTTTAAGATAGTTTATGTACATCGTATATGTTAAACCAACAGTCCCATGGCAGAAGCCCCCAGGTCCTGCTGCCAGTTTTAGAATGTTTATGAGGGAAACAGAGAAATATTTACCTCATTGAAACTAGTCTAATGGTACTAAATGATATAGAAGTAACTATGTCTCAATAATTTGGCCAAAAATTTCCAAACCATGAGACATTGCAAATTTGATCTGTTGTACAGAGAGTGCTCATGGCTTATGTCAAGATCAGAAGGGAACAACAAAGTGATGGTGGGATGCTTGAATTCATCTTAGCCACTTGTAATGATTTTGGCCATATGCATTCCATCATTTTATGCACAATATGCTACCTCAGTCTGGACCAACCCACATGCAAATCGGCCTTCATCCCACTCTACTAAGAACAGTTCAACCTGAACTGCCAAGCCAAGTCCTCTCAAAACAAAAGCAAGTCAAGAACGGTTTCACCCTAGTTGGATCTCTTCAGTGAGGTGCAGCTTGCTTCCTGTAGCACAGTGAGTTTGGGACCCACGTATGGGCATTCTTGTGGCACTTCGGGCCTGGTTATGAGTTTGGCAGTCAGACAGCCCTAACACTGTGGCTGCAGCCACCAGGAGACCGCAGCACTGGGGGTCTTTCAACCTCAGTATCATGAGTTGGTGGTGGCGCCCGCAGTGTGGCTGCGTCAGTCTTGTGGCAGTGGACAATGGTTTTCAGTATCTATTGATGTCTGTGTGTACATTTTGACTACATGTGTTGAATGTACATGACACGTGAAAAAACAGCGCCTAACCGTTACCAGAGTTCGGCCCATATGTGGCGAGTCCAGGCAATGGGTATATGGTACAAAATGGACTTACTTGTATTTCGCAGCAAAAAGGGAAATATTCTTGGGGGTAAAGATGCTGCTGAGAAGGGGGGGCCTATAGAACGAATCGACGTCAAACTCTGATGGGTAGAACAGGAGCTGGATGCGTATGCATCCTTAATACTCTTGTTCCTCGAACTCAAAGCTGACAGTCTGACCGCCGCAAATGGCTTGTTGGAGAGCCAACTTGTAAGACGGACGGCAGTGAAAATCCTCTGTACCACTCTATGGCAGCAGCTTTTCCCGACCCTAAACCCGGGCAGTCGGAGGTATGCTGGCAGTGTCAGAGGTGCAACCACAGCCTTTGCAATAGCAATCCACCCATCTTGTATTATGGCAATCGAACAGATGAGATGAACGGCCGCATGGCGGTTCATGGACCACAAAACTTGCAATAAGGCCCTTAGCATCTTGCACTGAAGGAAATAAAATAATCATGGGTTGGATCCTTTAATTAATTTCAGTCACTGTTAATTACTCCAATCAAACTGTCCTGTGCACAACCCCTGTGTCCAGGCATGGCTGCATATGCCAATAAACTAACCCTGGGCGAAGCACTACGCTACGCTCGCGTAGTTTGCGAAGTTTGCGCAACTTCGCACTACGCGAGCTGCACGTAGCACAGTGCGAACACACGTAGTGCAGCGGTCATTTTTTGCTTGTTCGCGGTCCTCAACGTCATGTTCGCGACTGCGAGCAAGCAAAATGACATCCCGCGAGACTCTCAATGCGGGTAGGTCAGGTTTCTCATTGCGAGTGGTCGTGCATGCTCGCGACCGCTCGCGATGAGAAACTACCAGTTCGCGTTGAGAAAGCTGTCGCTCGAGTAAAAATCTACTCGAGCGGCAGAAAACTACAGCTCGCACTGTGCAAGATGACGTTTTCAATGATTGTACAGAGCCTGATGCTTGTTCGCACTGTGCAATCATTGAAAATGCATCTTGCACAGTGCGAACATGCTACTACGCAGCTCGCGTAGTGCTACGTGAAGTTCGAGTAGTGCGAAGTGCACTTCGCGTAGCTTCGCGTAGCGCTACTTCGCGAACTAAGCCCAGGGTTACAATAAACGGTTAGAGCGCACTTGAGCTCCAGTTCAGACCTAGTAAATAAGTGAGTTTTTATATCAAACTGGCACAGTGCAACAAGTGGCAACAACTGGCCTAATTTGTTCAGTCATAGGGTGCTGTCACAGAAAGAACCATGATGATGATAGAGGAGATCAGGGCCAGACTGGGAACCCAAAGCATCCCTGGCAAATTGTTTACGACCAGCCCCTATACGGTGCATAGCGAGGACAGTGAGCGAGCCTGACCACCAAAAAAGCGGGCTTTGGGAGGCCCCCCCCAAAAAAATGGGAGATAATGGTTTATTCTATATAACATTTATCATTATAAATTCAATAGCATTATCTTTTGAAACATAATAAATGCTGACTGTACTGTGCACCAGAATATGACAATCTTTGTTGGGGCTTGTCAATGATTCCCTAACTATCATCCTCCAAAGGCGCCTCTCATCTCTCCATAGACCCTCTCTCAGTATTTACTTTGTTTTATAGCACCTCTCATACAAATGTAGGGTGATGGAGCACTTTACAGCACACACATACAGAGACAACAAATTATATGTGTATAAATCAGTATATAGAAAATGTTGCATAAGGCAAAGGAGACAACAAAGTGTAGGGTTCACATGTATTCCATACAGGTAAGCACTTTTTTTAAAGTGCTTGCTCTGGAGAAGAACAAACTCAGGATTCAGAACATCACACAGTGGTTAAGGTGACTTTATTAATAAGAATTAATTTCTACCCAAACATACCTTTTTTTGCAACATCAGGATAATGAAAGACTGGGAAAAAACATAACATTCTAACTTGTACCATGCAATTTGCATGCAGCTCTTTGATGGCAGTTTATAGCTCAATGTGCTAGATTATGATTGTAACTTATGAGCTGCATAGTAACAAAAGAATCTCTGTAACAAAAGCATTAAACCACTAGCTATGCACATACTATGCTTTTCCTTGATATGCATGGTACATGTTCTTTGCAGGAGGCATATTAACTCTCTGCGCTACCTTAGATGAGTCAAAACTCCCATCCCTCCCTAGCAAGTACGTTAATCACCAGAATAATTTTGACAGTTTCTATTGTTGCCCACCAACTGCTGGTTATACCCTTTCAGTTTCCTGGGGGTACGCCTCTTACCCGGTATGGCCAGTCCGGCCTTGCATGAGATCACAATCCCACAAGAGACAAACAAGAGCATCATAAATGGCTACAGATGGAAATGAAGAGACCAAGGATGGACATAAAGATGGTGAGAACCACTCTCATGCCACCTGGTTCCCTCTGATTCAGTGAACTATCCTCACCCTCCACCTCTGTCTCCTTCAGGAAGGTGTGAATAATGATCTAATAGCCACCTACAAAACATATGGAACAGTAAAGAGAACCCTGCTGCTTCGTTACATCCGAAAAATACATTTACAAGCTTGTTTAAAACTCAGCTCAAGTATGAAACAACAAAGGATCACTGACACAATATTTGGGTACTCCTTAGAGTCATTCAGGAAATCGCTAACCACCGCAGCGAAGCCACAGACATCACCCTGCCCAAGACCTCTGGGAAAAGCTTGGAACCTACTTCCACCTCAAGATCAAAAACCTCTAAGACAACTTTGTCGACCATCCACCAGACGCCACAGTCCGCCCGCCCCCAGACACACCAGCCAGCCCGCCCACCATCTCCACCTGGATGCCAATCACAGCCGAAGAGTCCGCCTCAACCATGAAAGGCATCCATTCAGGGTCCCCCACAGGCCCCTGGCCCATCTTGCTCCTGCCCTTTGCGGCCAACGTCTCAGAGAAAATAGTCAATAGAAAACTGACACGATTCATCGAAGACAACGCTGTCATTGACCTGGCCCAATACAAATTTCGAACCAACCACAGCACCGAGACCACCCTACTTGCCACCACAGAGGACATCCCCACCCTCCTGGAACATGGCCACTCCGCAGCCCTCATCCTACTTGACCTATCAGCAGCCTTCGACACCGTGTCCCACCGCACACTCGTCGCCAGACTACACAACGCCGGCATACAAGGAACAGCCCTAGACTAGATCTGATCATTCCTCACCAGAAGAAGCCAAAGAATCAGACTGCCACCCTTCCTCTCCGATCCCATGGATATCACCTGCAGAGTTCCACAGGGGTCATCACTGAGCCCGAGCTTCTTCAATGTCTACATGGCCCCCGTCACTGCCATCCTCCGACAACACGGCCTCAACATCCTATCATACGCAGATGACACTTAACTCATCCTCTCCCTCACCAAAGACCCCACCACCGCCAGAGTCAACTTCCAGAAAGGGATGCAGGACGTCATACTCTGGATGACCAACAGCTGCCTAAATCTCAACGGCGAGAAATTCGAAGTCCTCTTCCTTGGAACCACCCCCTGAGCATGGGACAACACCTGGTGGCCGACCGCCCTCAGAAGCACACCGACTCCCGTGGACCACGCCAAAAACCTCGGCATCGTACTTGACTCATCTCTCACCATGAACCGACAGATCAACGCCATCACCTACAGCTGCTTCAACACCCTCCGCACCCTCCGAAAGACTTTCAAGTGGATCCCCCCTGAGTCAAGGAAGACAGTCACCCACGCACTCATCACCAGCAGACTGGACTGCGGAAATGCTCTTTACACCGGCATAAACAAGTCCCTACTGTGCAAACTCCAGACGATATAGAACACTTCCGCCAGACTCTTCCTCAGCATCCCCCGGCACGAACACTTCAGCCAACACCTACAAAGACTCCACTGGCTCCCTGTGGAGAAACAAATCACCTTCAAAATTCTCACCCATGCCTACAAATGCCTGCACAACACCGGACCTGAATACCTCAATACCAGAATCAACTTCCAAGTACCCAAAAGAAACCTCAGATCTTCCAACCACGCACTGGCTGAAACCCCACGTATCCACAGAGCCAGAGCAGGCGGAAGATCGATCTCCCACACTGTGGCCAGGACCTGGAACGAGCTCCCGGAAGACATCAGACGCCCCTCTTCCCTGAACACCTTCAGGCAGACTCTCAAGAGCTGGCTCTTCGGGAAAAACAGATTTGCTGATCCACCCCCCTCAGCACCTTGAGACCCCCACGGGTAAGTAGTGCACTTATAATACCCTGATTGTTTGATTGGTAAACAACAAACTTGACAATAAAATTGTGTCAAAAATATTGGTTACCACAAAATCATCCTCCAGATCCTTAATGATGGTAAGTACAAAAATATTTTAAAAATTATTGTTGACATAACTATTGTCTGAAAATATACAAAAGTATAGTTTTTTTTAATATAGAGTTTCAAGTAATAAATGTTAAATATTCTAATATAGAAAGTTGATACATTGTAAATATAAACAATCCTCTAATATTTAATACTATATATATACCAGCATATACTTCTATAAGCACACAGACACCTCTATATTAGTTAGTGTTTATATCATTTGCATATATGTTCACTAAAACAACGAAGCATTATAGTTAGGTGAATTTGTCAGTGACAACATTAATGTTTTGAGCTAAAACAAACACGAAATTCACAAATTATCTCTAAGACATGACATGTTCTAGGACATCATTTATGACATCATTGCTGACATCTCAAATGACATCGTTAATGAGATCTTCCAAACTTCTTTTGTACACATTGTTTTATATATGGGTATAGCATTAGAGCTATGAAAGTAAGTGCAAAATAGCATGGAAATACATAAAGCATCCTTACTGCCATCATACTATAATGGCCATAGGTAAAGGAAGCATGTTTTATGTGCAACTCTTACCCTATACCATACACTTAATGGATAGCTCCCTCTGCCCACAAAACGTTGGGCCCACACGTTTCACCATTACGGCTTTCTTACAGTAAAGGAAGTCAAGTTTCCCTGCTGTTTACATACACTAGTACATTAAACATAAAAAGTGGACTAGCATATTAATGGTTCAAAATATTACCCGTCATCTTTGAATGGCAAAGAATCGATGTTTACAAGGCTCTTCAACACATGATTGTGATTAGGGAAAAAGTGCAAATATTTCATTTTAGCTTCACGCACTTGTAACAAAATAAATCCTCAAAATATACATTTATATTTTAAAAATGCATACAGCAAGTGTTTTTGTAAAATAATTCATACAGCAATCATTAACATCATGTAAAATTATTCGCACAATAATGATAATTCTTGGTGTAAATCCATTCTGTAACTTTTGAGAAATTTAGGAATTGAATTTCTGGACAGTTAAGTCCCTGGGAGGCTCTAGAGACTCTTGCTGGAGCACCAGTTTAAAGGCCCTGGAGTTTTTTTTCCCTTGGACCATCTTGCCCTGCACGAGTCAGACTCCCACTGAAGTGAACGCTCTGATTGGCTACCGGCAACATGAAAAAATGTTTCGCGGAGATTTGTGTAATGCGATTACGCAAATTCCGCCCACCCCTAGTATGTACTAATTAATACTGGCAAAGTGCCTTACCCTCAATAGATAATTCACTCAATCTGCCCTAGTGATGTACTGACTGCTTCCACTATTAGAATCATAGTGGTTACTGTTTGTCCATTTTAAAAGGGGTAAGTATTCCGGTGTGAACAGATCTCCCGAAATCCCTGGGGAATCCCACCATAATCTGACCCGTACTCCATATCAGATGCCTGTCTCTATGTGACAGTGTATGTAGTCACCTGTAAAAATGCGTACACAACAAGGTATGTTGTGGTCCACCCCAAAAAAGATTCATACAAACCCCAAAATTATTAACAAAGGAGACCTAGAGTCAATCTATAAACAAGCACTGTAGAGATATTTTGCTCTACCGCTAAGAATGGAGGGGAGCACAAAAGGCATCTGGTTTATAGGTCAGAGTATCTTTTAAAAGTCTTGCTTTCGGCAAAGTGCCCGAATACTTAACCAAGGGTAACCATACTCTTCTGTATGGAGTTCAAAGCCTATACCAAAACCCAGTAGTCCACAAAAAGAAAACTAAATAGATAGTGAAAATTGATAAAATGAGGTGATCTACACTCAAGTTTTGACCCAAGATTAATAGAGATAGTTAAGTAATGGAAACAAATCTCTTATCTGTGGGGTCTCGCCCTCCACCGTGATGACTGAAGAAAAGGTTAGGGGGGTACGTTGAAGCAGGTCCTCTAAGTCGGCCCCTTCCTTTTCTCCTGTGTTAAAAGAAAAAAGAGAGATACATCCATGAGTTGCTCTCACAATGTGGATTAAGATTCTATTAAAATTAAGCACAGAATTTACTCAGACACTTTACATATTCACTGCTGTATACAGACAAAAACAGAGAGAAGGCCTAATAAACATTATTCACGTAGGTGTATGCTCATTTCCTCATCCTGGTTAAGCCTGTCCGGTATTTTTGTTTGTACGTTAATTATGTGCCAGGATTCTTTCTTTCGTAACTGCAATACTCTATTCCCTCCCCTGTGGTTCTGCTAAATCTTTTCTATGACAAAGAAAGTGAGGAGAGAGTTGTTAGAGAGATGGTAATCTGTGAAGTGTCTAGCCACCGAGTAATTAGGGTCTTTGTTACTGATAGCCCTCATGTGTTCTAAAACTCTTTTCTTGGTGGCTAGTGTGGTAGTGCCTATATATCTCTTTACATGGGCATTCAAGGATATAAATGGTGATTCTGGTTCCACAGGTCAGAAATTATTTGATCATTCTTTCTCCTGTCGGAGTCTGATATGTTCTCCTCATAGTGCTGTTCCTACAAGCTTTACAGTGGCCGCAGGGACCAAATCCCTGCAGACTAAACTGTGTTTTAAATGTGTATTAGTGATGCCCCCCTTAACTAGAAAATCTCTACGATTTCTTCCTTTTCTGTATGTAATGTGTGGTCAATCCTGTATTGTGTGGCCTGTGGTTGGGTCACTGGAGAGGATGTTCCAGTTACGATTCAGGATTCTTGATATCATTTTAGATTCTCTGATAGGATGGATTTGTCTTCCAACGTTTCCTCTCTTTTGATTTTTCTAACTTTCTCTTTAGCTTTAGACAGTACGCAGTTAGGAAATCCTCTCTCTATGAATCTCGTGCTCATGTTCTCTTGTTCTGCTAGGAAATTTTCTTGTGTGCTGCAGTTTCTCCTTGCTCTCAGCAGCTCACCAAATGGAATACTCCATTTGAGTATCTAAGGGTGACTGCTGAAAGCATGGAGAAGACTGTTCCCTGCTGTTGTTTATCTGTGGAGTTTGGTGTTCATTTGGTTATTCTCTATTTCAAGTACCACATCCAAAAATTCGATCTGTTTCTTTCTCATGGTGCATGTGAGGTTCAGGTTGAAAGTGTTGTCATTGAGTCGGGTAATGGTATTTCTTGCACTCTCCTCACTCCCTCTCCACACCACAAACAGGTTGTCTATGTACCTAAACCATCTGATGACTCTATTTCCATTGGGATCTGAGTTAAGTTTCATGAGGACCTCCTCTTCCCATACGCCAAGGAACAAGTTGGCTAAACTTGGGGCAAAGTGTGGAGCTGCGCTTTGCCGCGCAGAGCTTATGAGGGCATTTTTCACTTTTTTAGCCATACTGATGTTCGGCAGAGAGGAGAGGGAGCATTACCTGCGGTGCTCTGATTCTTGCCGGTTGTTCTCTGCAAATATGGCTCCAAAGATCCCTGTTGTCATGGGAACAGAGGGGAAAATATACTCGGGAATGGGTGTAGGCGCTGGCTCCTCTCTTAAAGGGGTAACATCTGTGGACTCCTACCCGAGGCTTGGAGGTGGGAAGAAACAAAACACAGGGAGTGCTTCACTCAAGATGGAAGCTAGGAAAATCTGAAGAGGAGCGCTACTGGTAGGAGAGCCTACTTGGATATGTTAAGAGCAGTGCCAGGGGCGAAGCATCCACAATGGCAAGAAAGTCAAACAGGTGTGTGGTCAACTCTAAAAACTCCCTCACTAGAGGTCTCGCGCACCACGAGAAGTGCTGCACACTGCAACGCTAGACGCAAGACCTAAAAATGAGACAGCAGTCATTAACAGGCAAGGGCGATTAAGTCAGAGGAAACTGAATAAATCGAATGGGTAAGATCATTATTTGGTGAGTCAAAGTGGGTGGTCTCAATGACAAGTCAAAGCTTATCAGAGTTGCTGAAATATTAGGAGGCTTAAAGGCTGATATAATGTGTCCGCAAAAAAACACATATTCCTTGGGGGAAACAAGATATTTTAGCTATAAGGGGATTACAATCTCGTAGCCAGTTCTACACAAACTTCAACTATCAGAGGGGTTGCGATTCATGTAAAAATTTGCTTTGGACCAGTTACCCGGGTCCTGGAGGATAAATGGGGGAGATGGTCCATTGCACAATTGCCCATGGAACTGAACGTATGCACAATATATGGATCAAACGTGGATGATCCACAAATTTGTAATGACCTAGAAGTCGAGTTAGCATCATAGCCGGGTCCATTCTTAATCTGTGGGGATCTGAACATTCACTATGAGAAGGGCTTCGGTAGAACCCAGAAATACCAAGGGAGGAAACCTTTTGTCCATCAAGCCCTCTGGGCCCTACAGACTAGCTATGACTTGAGAGATGTGTGGGGGACGAAACATCCTACTGACCCTGGCTATACATATTTCTAAAATCCCCATAAGAAATGTGTTAGGATTGATTACTTTTTGGTGTCATCCTCTTTGATTTCAACCACAGGAATAAAGAAATTACATAAATTATTATCGGATCACAATCCCTTAGTTATGGATTTAGTACTTCAGACTTCAGATCATCTAGAGGCGAAGTGGACGTTTGATAGATCACTATTATTCAATGAGAACTATCTCAAACACATCAAACGATGGGCCATAGAATATTACGAAATTAACCGATATAGTTCCTCAAGCAATATAGTTTGGGATAGCTTCAAAGCTGGCCTCCGGGGAGAAACAATCAGCTTTGCGGGGAAAGCTATAAAACAAGAGAAGAGTGAAATTAATACATTGATAACCAAATTGGAAAAAGAACACACCAAGATAATTAGACAAAACCAAGAGAGAAAATAATTATACTACGACAAAAGATAGGGATCACAAAAGCTGAAATAAATAAATATTATACTAAGAAGGGGGCAGCTATTTATCAAGCACATAAGAGTCAGGGATATGAATACGGCAAGACCATCGGTAAGGTTCTTGCCTTATGGACCAAACAAAGAGCAGCAGAAATCAAGGGTCAGGATGGTGTTCTTTATACAGAAACAAAGGACATTATCAAGACCTTTGAGAAATGTTATCAGGACCTGTATCAACAGGACAACATCGACCCTATGCCTTCCAATGAAACTGAGCTAATCCTCGGTGATCAGCGTAGGCTTAGCGAAGAAAGGCAGCAAGAGATGGATAAAGAAATCACTATGGAAGAAGTGCTATCAGCCTTGCATTCTGTGGCTTCAGGAAAAGCGGAAGGCCCTGATAGAATCCCATTGGAGCTTTTTAAAGCAATTCAAGAGGAAATAGCTCCTATACTTTTAGATCTGTTTTTCGGAATACAGAGTAGCGGTATTCCTCCTGAGTCTTGCCAAGGAGCAGATATTGTGGTATTTAAAAAAAAAGGGAAACCCACAGATAATTCTGCATCATACAGACCCATATCTCTCATGAATGTTGACACGAAGTTATATTAAAAAATGTTAGCTACTCGGTTAGGGGGGATCATAACCCATCTAGTCTCACCATGGCAGCATGGCTTCATACCAACGAGAGGCACAACAGATCACATCAGACGTGCTATAGCCCTGTTTGATATTACTGAGAAACCGGCGAGAAGATGGCTATGATCCTCCTGGATGCTGAGAAGGCATTTGATCGCGTGTCATGGCAGTATCTTTGGACAACTATGGCACAGAGAGGATTTGGGCCAGGTATTTTGACAGCTATACAGGCAATGTACTATAGACCATATGCATGACTAAACATAATGGGTCAAGAATCAATCTCTATTGACATTGCAAGGGGGACGAGACAGGGTTGTCCCTGCTCTCCAATACTATTTGCTTAGTATATTGATATCTATGTAGAGCAAATCCTTCAATATAAGATCATCGTTCCAGTTAACTGCAATGGGCATGATACAAACATAATGGCCTATGCCGATGATTTGGCAGTAGTAACTGTGGACCTAGAAAAAGCAATCTCTCAAATTCAGAAATTAGGCAGTGAATATGGTCGAAAATCATGCTACCTGTTAAATGCAGGGAAAACTCAGATTTTATGCAATTCTAAAACCCCATGTAGTGACCCCCGAAGGTTAACTGAAGTAATCTATTTGGGCATCAAGATTAGCAGTAACATAGAGACCATCTGGAAAATAAATATGTTACCCATAATTAGTAAGATTAGTACGGACCTGCGCCGCCTAGATAGACTCCACTTATCACTTATAGGGTGATGTAATATTTTGAAAATGGTTATGCTTCCCAAAGTTCTATATATGTTTAGGTCCATCCCAGTAGAAATTGAAGATCTTTTAAAAAAAAAAAATAGATAGTATTTTCAGTAATTTTGTTTGGAAATATTCTAAACTTCACCGCTCTTTTAAATTTTTAACATTGCTACAGGATCGAGAAGGATGATCCGCCCCTAATCTCAGATAATATTTTTATGCAAGCTTCTTACAGGCACTGTACACTTAAATATCTTTTTTCTGGAAGCTTAGTGAGCCACAGCTTTTCATACCAGCTCTCTTCTTTAGGTCATGGAAGAGACAAACTCCATCTGTGAGTCATCTCTGTGTATTAACACTAAACCGTAATGCCAATCGCACGGGCCTCACGGAGCGTGTAGTTCCGACCTTTACGGTCGAGTGTTAATCCACAGAGTGGACTCACAGATGGAGTTTGTAGCTCACTAAGGTCCCAGAAAAAAGATATTTAAGTGCCCAATACTGGTGCTAGGCAACCCCACTGCACTGAAGATATTGCCTTGAAATTGTCGTGGCAATGAAACATGTCGGCTCAGTATGAAGCGGTATGCATGATAGGCAACCGATTTGCATTTGAATGAGTGCACAGTGAATAATAAAGTTGGTATCGAGTAAAGTGCAACTTACTTCAATTTTAGTTTCACATGGTCGTATTTGTGGGATGCGATTTATTCACCTCAGCCCTTTTCTTAGCACCATTTTTGTTTATTTTTGGACACTACACTTATTATTTTTCAAGGCAAGATGGCTACCAATGATGAAAAAAGTGGGCATAGCTGGTGAGTACCAATCAGGGAGCTCAATTGGTGGTGTGCACGTGAGGTGTCACCTTGTCCTTTCACTACTTTTTTTATTGAGATGCTCAATTTCATGCACCTTTCACATTAAGACTCTTGTAAGTTGGTCTGGGGTAATAGAGTATGGTGACTGCCATCTGTAAAAACGTTTTTGTTTTTTTAATTGAAGGCAATAAAGCGGGAGGTTACTACCTGATTCTTCAGTGGCCAGATAGTTTTAAAGTTTAAATGACAGAATGGCTGCGTATGAAAAGTACGTCTGGCAGCAGTAAAACACCACTAAAATACAAAAGTGAACAAGAAGTGATGATCAGTGGAGCTGGTCTGGTGATGGATATGGTGGCAATGAATCACCTGGGAGCTGACAGCTCAGAGTTATAGCCTTCAACCTACACACCTCTTCTGTCAGTTGCATCGCATTAGACAAGGTCCTGGGACAGAAGCTAGAACATGGGGTGAAGTCAGAAAGTAGCTCATTGGGTGCCACGTGGGCACAGTAGTGCTAGGCTGCCCACACATGCCACACCAAGCAGCAAACCATGCCTCAGGCACACAAAAACAAATGTAACCATCCTATGCAAATGTGGGCGTGATGCAGTACATTGTGAGACTTGGGGCCCGATTACGATCTCAGCAGAATTGGGAGCGACTGACAAATAGGATGGGAGCAACGTGTAGGCGGCCAGAATCATGGCTTTTTCCATTGCGGCTTGTGCTGTGGCCCTAAAAGGGCTGCAGCACATGCTGCAATGTTAAAGGGTATGTTTCTAAACATCCATGCACTCTATGCCAGGCACCATATGCTGTCTAGCACATGGGGTACAGATGTGTAGAGGGGTTTCACAGGTGCCCCCTAGGCCTCATAACAGAGGGCCACGGGGGATGGGTGCCCTGCTACGGGCCCCCAAAGTCCCTTTCCGACAGCCTTTCCATGGCGGTCAGACCCCCATGGAAAGGCTGTTGTAAAAGAACATCGTAATCCTTTCAGTAATGCCTGCGCCGGAACCCCCCGATTGTAGGGAATACAATCCGATTGAAGCGTCAGTTGGTCCCTCGGAGTGATGCGGTCCAACCGACCGCATCATAATGCAGCAGTCGGACCACTCTGCTGAATGTTAGTCAGACTGCCACTGACTGTCTGTCGGTGGCAGTCCGAACGCCATCCTAATGAGGACCTCTGTCAATCAACATGGAAGCCTTGGTCCTTTTATCCCCGCTCCTCCCTGAGCATTTGCTCCCTAATGAGAAACCTTTGGTGTAAAGTTTTTACACTTACCTTTTCACAAAATGTTTTCCCAAAGACTTAAGTGACTTCTGAAGGACTCCTCTTTGCCGTTGACAACCCCGCAGGAGACAGCTAACAATTATCACTGGATCTACAAGGAGAAATGAAACACAGCACACCTGTATTAGTTATAGACAACACCACATAATATAATGTTTTGAAGTTGATTAATCAAAATCCACAGCCTTTTGGCAGTCGGCACCAGGACCTGCTGCCTGTTGTGGAATGTTTAAGAGGGGACGAGTAAGCCATGCTTTGCGGTGAGACTGTGTAGCTGCCCTATGGGCATGAGAGGGCGCTAGGAAGCATTAATTCGGACCACAGTGTTGCAATAAATGAGGCTATACAAGCACGATGCAAAGGCAAATAAATGGGTATGACCTACTCAAACTCCAGCTCAGAGCCAGTAACCAACTGAGTCTGTCACCTCTGGCAAGATGGCCTGGTGTGCTCAGTCACTGAGTGCACTCACACCAACAAACTGAGACTGATGAATCCCAGAAGAGAAACAAACATACAAGAACCTCATCAATATGTACAGATGGCTATATAGAGGCCTTGATCGATATAAAGATGGCAAGAACCATGCTGCGTGCCCTCCAACTTGTTCAGTGAATGAGCCTCACCCTCCACTGCTGCCTCCTGCAAGAACGAGTGAATAATTCCCTCCAAGCCTCCTATGGACCAGATGGAGCAGCAAAAAAAACCCTGCTGCTGCACTTCAACGGAGAAGAAAGTTACAAACACAATCCAAACTTACCTCAAGCATGAAAAAACACACAAGGCACCAGGCACGCAACACCCATTGGAATCAAAGGGCTACAGCCCCCCCATCGTGTGTGTCAGACCGGGCTCAGATGGCTCCCGGGCACACACACAGCCGCACCCGAGCACTTCACAGGTCTTTAAAAGACCATGTGCATGTTAATGAGGCTTTGATGTTGTTTCACCCCTTTCAAGAGCCCCTGCAGCTCCACTCTGCCTATTGCTTAAAGTTTCAGCCTGCCCCCCCGAAATTTTTCTTAGCCCCCCCTGAAATGTGGCTCTAGTTGCGCCTCTGCAAGGCACCCTCTTCAACTTCACACTCCATGTGAAACAAATACAAACAGAGAAATGAATATGGCCTGGTACTCCCTGAGCCCTCTATTTACATTTTGTACCTGCAGCCCTTGTACGGATGGGGTCTCCCTCCTTCCTTCAAGGCAAGTAATATGACCACACTAACTTTTCGATTAGGGGGTGTAACCCCCCCGGCCGTATTTATTACAAAATTTTAAACATTATTTATTCACATTATGTACAATTACGCAGAAAGTCCGGATACATTCAGACAGATGATGTTACGTAGCTAACCTTAAAATCTAATACACACAACACTCCTACCATAAATCTAACAATGCATATATTCACTTTCTGCGTGTCCCCTCTAGAGCCTAGGTTTCAACTGGACGGACCTGTGCAGTGGCCGCTTTAATTGCCCCGAGACCACGTTTGGCGCTGTCTGACCTCGATTGAGGCAGGATACATAATCTAACCTATCCATCTGGAACACTGTCGCAGATCTTACGATTGGACGTCTTCTATGGGCGTTTTCAGTCTCTCACTTTTGAGATATGGAGAGTTTGAAGTGGAATTTATTTCCTCCGAGTCCCGTGTGGGATGGGTTGCCCTCCTACACCTTATGCTGGAATTACCGTGTGCAAAAGTACCCATGTCCTGATGAAGCCTTAAAGACATCTGGCTGAAACGCGACCGCGACTGCGTCGACACCTTGTTCTTAAGGAGTCCCCATTAACTTGCAACTTTTTGCAACTTCGTTTCTTTTGTGCCCTATACAATAACTGTACAGAGAAGTGATAGCTCTGGCGCACTTTATTGGGACTTCCTTTCTTTGGGTTGTATATCACTCGGAGTTAGGAGTGAATACTATGTGAAGTTTGGTACTTTTTCTTAGGGTACGTGTATATATAGATAGATTATAGCAATTGTAATGTACAGTTTGTATATGTGTTTTGGATATTTTGTATAGACTGTAGTGTCCTTGTATATATATATATATGTTTCCATATGTGTTTGTTTCCTTGCGCCACTCTCTTTGATGACTAGTATATATGTTTATATGAAATTTTGAATGTGATTACACTTAAATAAGTATACCAACAGGATAATTGATTATTTCTTGTTTGAAAATAAATACTTGATTGATCCCTCAGTACCTTTTTCTCTACTTTTTCATCCTTGGATGTACCTTGCCCAGGTATGGGAGGGTGATTTGGGCAGAACCCCTTTCTATTTTTGCAGTCCCTCTAGAGCCTACAGCAAGGTCAATGACTGGCAGGCTCTAGATCCCAGCAAGCTACAAATTACTCCGTCGGAGTAGGCTTGCGCTGGGGGTAGAGCTTATTGGATGGATATTCTCCCCCAGGCCCCCCTACGCCCTGTGCCTTAAACTCCATAAATGGGGCAGCAAAATTCTGCATACTTGCGCCCTGATGCACGTGTGAGGGTGGCCACAGGCCCACTGGGAAGAGTGTCTCCCCTGGCCCCCATACCCTACCTACCGGCTGTCACTGTCCCTGGAGTTACATGGTTCTGACCGCTAAGGACCGAAGACTATGCTTACCAATCATAACCTTACCACCTGACCGGAGAGACAACACACACAACTAAATACGACATTATTGACTGAAACCAAATTTCATATACTGATATTTTATTAAATGTTACACATTTCAACTACATAACTCTGCAATAAAAAAAATTAAAATACTGTACTGACACAATTACAAATATCAACACTTTTATTATAAATTCACCAAATCATCATATTTACATTCAATCTTGTCTCCTAAGATACCTGCAATGAAAGTTAAAAAACGAAGCAACTAAATTACTGAGAAATATATTTAAAATGCCTGCCTTAGGGGAGGGTGGGTGGAGAAAACAAATTACGGGCTGCTGGTGGCCCGGGTGCTGTGCCTGTGGGGAGCAAAGGAACAAGAGACTGTTCTGCTCCCCGCACCCCCCTTTTAAGGGGGAGGCACGGGCCAGGCCGGTCTCAACCGGTCAGACCCCAAAGTTGGACGCCCGCGTGAACCGGAAGCACTAAAGTGCTTCCGGTTCACGCCCCTCCCTACGCCGCCTATTGGACCCTCAGAAGAAGGTGGGAGTGCTCCCCCTCCTCCTTGCCCCCGGGGACCGGTGCGACCGCCATAACGGTGATGCGCGCTAGTTTAGCGCTCGGCCTTGCCCGGGGTCATCCTTACACATGCTTAATTTGAGCAGGTTTTGGACATGGCCCATGCAAGCCTGGCACCCACCTAAGAGTTCTGGGGTTCACTTTTGAGGCTTCCATTCACGGTTGCACTGGTTGCGCAGTGGTCAGATTGTGGTACATTTTGCATAGAAAAATGGCTGCTGTTCATCAGCTAAACTAACTGCACAAGATAAATGCACGTTATTATTTCAAGAACACACTGTTAACACCGCAATGCAAACTTGTTTTTTTCTGGGACCTTCCTTATGCGTGATTTACTTCAAACGGGGTCGTCAGGGTGGCTGTACCTTTCTAGCTCACATTGCGTTGAAAGGTTCAACAATGTGGGTCTGGCTACTCTGGTCCAGGGGAGGCCAGATTTAGATTTAAATAACCCCTGCCAATACCAAGCGGTGACCCTTGGCAGACAAGTAACCTATCCACATGCTTGACTACAAGACCCAGCATGCAAAGGAAACAAGTCCAGGACAGACCCCTCTCCCCAGAAATGACGCTCTAACAACGTTCTAACAAAGCGCTGACTTTAGGAGTTAAGGTTATGTATCTTGTGTCACTTTAGAAAAGTTTACTTGGATGAGGTTAAAGCAGCTATTTATTTTCTTTCTTGAAGGACCTGACAGATATGTCTATGGGTATGACTTCCCTGCCTTTAACATGCTGCAGGTAAATGCCAGTTTGGGAATATTTCGCAATTTTGTTTGTGAAAAATGTTTAGAACTAAAAATGTGAAGAGGGGGATCATAAATGTGGAAACTAGCGCAACAGAAAGTCCTAAATTGAATGACGCTGCCCTCTGGTGGTCATTCCTGGTGTGAGCTGCAGTGAAGCTCTTAAAATAAGGATGGAACACAGCAGAGGGTGATGATGACTGATGCTGCATACTTTGCCTGTCACCGGCTGTCTGTCACTTCCTGCTGCTGAGGCAGAGAGTATGGTCACTGTAATGTAGGTAAAACTGCCTCACTCACACTACCTGAGAAGCCAAACACTGAATGGTTGCCTTTGGAATGACAAAAAAAATGTGGCTGAAAGTCAATGGCTGAAGAAGGCTGGCTCATTTGTCAGCTGTCTTTTGGGCTGAAATAAAACGTAAATGAGATACCATTTGACCCATGGTGTTTTTACAGAAATTGTTATTGAATTTTTAGGAAACTATAGTCTGTAAAGGCAGCTATAGACCATACAAATGCTTAGAAACTGGTGAGGACAGATCAAAATAAAAATATAGGGGCACATTTATCTACGTTTTGTGCTGCCCTTGCGCCACGCAAGGTAATGCAAGGGCAATGCAAAACCTAGATGAGATTTGCCAAGGCACACAAAGCCACCTTGCATGGCCCGGCGGTGCTTGGTAAATCTGGAGTACCGCCAGAAGCAAAATTTCGTTACGTCACTCTGCCACGGGGAGGTGGTCCATGGGAGTAGTGCAGTTGTTCTCACTCTTCCACTCATGGATTTTGGTGCATTTCCAGATTTCCCATGAGTGGTCATCCCAGGAATGCATCAAAATGCTATTAAAAATCATCAAAGGATTTTTTGTGTAGGGTGCCAAGATGTCTGCATTGGCGCTAGGCAGCCAACAGTGCACCAGCGAGACAGCAGGAATGTGCCATGTTGCAGTAGATATGCTGCATACCTGACCCTGCCCTTTCACACAGAGCAGTGCAGCAAGGGGTCTTGGGGCCTCATTTATGAGTCTGTGCGTCACTTTTACACTGCTGGAGCATCACTTTTTGTGACGCACCAGTGGTGTAAAAAATACGCCTTGTTGCGCCATATTTACAAAGTGACGCATCTAGGTAGATGTGTCACTTTGTAAACCCCTGCTCCACATTATACCTGAGCCAGGTATATTGTATGCAAGAGGGGCGTTTTGACGCAAGAAAGGGTCGTAGAAGTGACGCAGTGAAATCTATGATATTGGAGTGGAGTGGTGTGGCTCACTGGTTAGAGGCGGCAGACCTGGAAGCAGGAGTCGGCCCGGGACCAGGGTTCAATTCCCGACGCGGCAGGGTTGTGGACCAGGGTCAGCGGACTCGATAATTCTCGCCTCGGTGCCTACTCTAACCAGGGGTCCCTCTCGGCAACTCTGGGCATTAGCTTGCCTAATCGCCACAATGGCCCCATCAACGCCGGGGATGCCTGGCTTCACCTTGGAGACTCCCAGTAGGGACCATCCCACAGGGAAAGCCAGGACGGGTTCCCCAGCGGTATACCGCGCCAGGATACTCCGGTAGTAATTGAGCGCGTTACAAAACAGCTTATAACATATAACATAACATAACACTTCTAAGACACAAATGCGTCAATTTCTTATGCCTGCCTCACAGCAGGCGTAAGACTGACGCGGGCCCTTTCACATGGGGCTTGCCCCAGGTGAAAGGACACGTTGCTGGAGTTGCGTCAAAAGTGACACACTCCAGCAATGCGTCACTTTTGCGCCTACAGATACGTCGGAAATACTGACGTATCTGTAACTCCTTGCGCCATGATGCGTCATACTGTAAATATGACTCATCATTGGTGTCGCAAGGAAGGCGCAGTGAAAAGTGACGCATCTCTATTTTCACGCAGCGATGCGTCACTTTTCATAAATGAGCCCCTTGGTGTGTTGCATGGTGTAGGCAAATTATAAATATTACCCATAATCCTTTGAAGCAGCCCCAGCCCCACACTCAGTCCAAACTCCTCCACCACCCCAACCTCACCACTGATGTCCTCAACCCCAAAGTGGAGTAGAATCAAGTTTTCACAGAGCACCCCCTGCCCTCAGTGACGGAAAAAAGCAAGAAACCCAATAATTGTAGAAGAAATGCTGCAAGTTTCGTGTATTTCATTCTGGATTTGAAAGAGGTATATTACATGAAAACTGAGCTGTGTTTAGATCTTTTGAATTTCATGCTGGATACAAATTGGGATTTATGTCCAGAGAACTTCCAAAAAGTCCTAAAAACCCACCTGTTTAATCTACAAGTCTGGCTCTCCGTCTGGTTTCTTGCCATAGCGCCGGGACACTCATTAAGTAGTTGTGCGCTATACAAAACCAGTCATTCATTCATTAAAGCAACAGCTGATTCAGTAATGTTCCGGTTACTCTCTAGGTTTGTCTCCGGCTCAGATTTACTGAGAAATGATCAAGTATAAATATCTGAAGATGTCATCAAATGGCATTTTTTTCAAGGGCTCAATTTAAAAAAATTCAGTAATTCCTCATTTCTTAACACGGTATTTAAGTGTGAACAGGTGCCCCACAGTACAGAGACGAGGGGTGGAAAGTTGATGTTGTAGGTGTGGTCTCACTAAAGCTTCTGCGTCACTGCTTGCGTCATCTCACTGCCTCTTTTATGTTGATGTTAAATATTCTGCCAAGTCACAAGAAAAGCTGCTTCTCATTTATGGCCACGAGACGAGCCCTACACTGACCCCTTCCAAGAGATGCCTGGGGCACGTGCCCAACACCGCGGAACGGTATCCACCAATAGAATTCCAACCCCAAGGCCATTTAAAGCACTGAAGGTACATATCCGGCAGAGGCTGCAAGATGCTCCCTATTGGTGCTCACTTGTAACATTAAGAAATAGAGGAAGGACAGCTGCACAGGCCATGCACGAGAGAGCCCACCCAGCACGAGGACACTCACAGATATTGAAGGCAATCTGCGTTGTCTTTGGAAATGTTGCCAATCACAGGGGGTGACGAGAGCCGACACCCGTTGCACGAGGCCGGCCACGCCCTGTTCTTGAACCTGCTTCACGTCGCGCGCCTTCACCACAGAGCGTGTGTGAGTGAAAGTATGTCTTTCTGGTTCTATTTGTTTCTGCGTGTTTGAGTGCCCTTGTGTAAGGTGTGAATGTGTTTGTGGGTGTTTCGGGTGTGGGTGGTTATCTGTTTCAGGTGTATGTGTGTGTTGTGTATGGATATATGTTATGTGTGTGTGTGTGTTTGAATAAGAGTGCCAATGCATGCACAAAGCCTGCGCGCCACCAAAGCATCTAATTACAATCCAAATCCCTGTGTAAAACCCCCCTCTCTCCAAGATTATCCGAGTTAGTGTCACCCATGCAGTGTACTCACCAAGAGATGTCCCCTCGTCCTTCGCATCTAACATTTATCCATGCCCGGTGTAGTGTTGCTGCAGCGGGGCGTACCACTGCAGCACACGCCCCCTCCCATTTGTTCCTGTGCCTCCCCCCCTGGGACGTGCAGGGTCTTTGGTTTGACCCTAACGTGAGCGCCGTTGCGCTCACGTATGAATAAATAGCCCAGAGCCCTGGGCGTGGTCAGTAAGTAACTAGCCACCACCGCAACCACATGTGTCCCAGTGTCTCAATTATTCAGGCCCACACCGGGACACTACATTGGCGACGAGGGGGTCTGGCCCCCGCTCTTCGCGTGCCTCATCGGACCCGTGACCCTGTCGGTCACCCACGCCTGGCTCGCTGCCCCGCAGCGCATCCTGTCGGCGGCGCGCCTCCTGTCTGCCGCAGCCGCCCAGCAGCTTGGTCCGCGTCTCCCGCCCTCACCTGGCCCGCCTGTGCCCCAGCGGAATTCCCGAGTGCTCCGCCTGCCTCCGGCGAGACGTCCGGCCTTCCGGCTGCCTGTGCCGCTGTCCGACCCGCCCACGTGGCCTCATCCAGGTACGGGCTGCTGCCTGCCGCGCCTCACGGCTGCCCCTGTGCCCTGCCTCCAGCTCTATCCTGCCGCCAGGAAGCCTGCGGCCCGCTCCCTGCCCGCCGCCAGCCTGCCCGTCATCCCGGGACTCCCGCGCATGCGCAGTTCCGACGGCTGCCGTCTCTCACGCTTCTCGCGTATCGGCGGGAACGGGAGGGTGCCATTCCTCACGCATCTGGCGGAGTGAGGCCTGTGTGTTCGCCGGAGGAGCCTCTTTCTTCCTGTTGGGCCTGGGCGACCCCGAGGGACCTGGTTCTGCTTACAGAGTGCTAGGGGTGTATCCCTTACTCCTTCCAGCTGCCAACATGGCCACTGTGCCCCCCCTGGAGCCCTTTTCTGTTACCGGCACGCCTCCCTCCCAGGCTTCTCGCTGGAAGAAGTGGATAGAACGTCTGGAGACCTACTTTATTGCGGCGGAGGTCGCTGCGGAAAGACGCAGGGCGATGCTCCTACACCTAGGAGGGGAAGAAATCCACGACATATCCAAGGAAGTCACTGAAGGCGATCCGCCCCTTACATACGCCACCCTGCGAGACGCCATCACCAAGTATTTCGAACCTTTCACCAGCGCAGACTACGAACGCTTCCTGCTCCGACAGGCGCGCCAACTCCCTGAGGAGTCAGTTGATGTGTTCTACGCGCGCCTCAAGAAATTGGCGAGCACGTGCACTCTCCCAGACGCGGAAGAC
Source organism: Lissotriton helveticus (assembly GCF_964261635.1). Lineage (NCBI taxonomy): Eukaryota > Metazoa > Chordata > Amphibia > Caudata > Salamandridae > Lissotriton > Lissotriton helveticus. The sequence goes on along the minus strand of NC_136068.1, from coordinate 63,569,299 downwards.
GAAATTCGCGCACAGTTCATTCAGGGGTGCGCATCTCTGAAACTGAGAGAGAGAGTCCTCGAAACAGACGCCATGCCGATGCGAGAAATACTGGCCTTAGGACGGTCCAAGGAGCTCTCCAAAGCCCGGGCGGCCCACATGGAGCCGGGCCCAGCCGTCAAAATCAAGCAAGAACCAGTGTGCGCTGTCCGAACGCAACGTCCAGATAACCGGTCCAGGCCGCAGAGGACCCCCCAGCCCCAGCACTCCCAGTCTACCCGGGATTGAAACTGCATGTGGTGTGGGGGTACCACTCCGCACAAAGGAGCCTGCCCAGCTCAAGGGAAAATCTGCAGTGCGTGCGGCAAAGCCAACCACTTTGCCAGTGTCTGTCTGTCGTCCCAACGGAAGAAGCCCAGCGGCCCACCCAGAAGAGCGCGGCAGGTGGCGCCACTCCCGGATACGTCACCCGGCAGTGACATGGACGACGACGACGAGGACGCCGCATCTGTCCACGTGGTGCGCATGCTCAACTCCCTGACGCCCGCTTCCTCGTCCGAACCGATGTGCACAGTCCAAGTCCACGACCAGGCCACCCGAGCTCTCATCGACACCGGGGCGACGATAAACCTCATGGCTGCCAGTGTATACCGGGACCTAACGGACGCCCCCGCACTCCACCCCACCAGAGTGCAAGTGTTTGCCTACGGAACTCGGCGGCCCCTACGCCTGTGCGGAGTGTTCAGAACCACCATTTCACATGACACCCGGCAGCTGCAAACAAAAGTCTATGTGTCCCAAGAGGGGTCAGGGTTCCTCCTCGGTTGCAAGACGGCCCGTGAACTTGGACTTATACATTTCGCCCTGACCGTACAAGCTCAGAGCCTGGACAATCTAGTCACTGAACACTCCTCACTGTTTGAGGGCATCGGATGCCTCCGTGGACCCCCTGTCCAGCTCCACATTGACCAATCTGTAGCCCCAGTGGCTCTGCGACACAGGCGGATAGCGTTCCACCTCCGGCCCAAGGTAGAAGCCGAGTTGAGAATGCTGGAACAAGCAGGAATCATCGAGCGTGTGACCGGGCCCACCCCGTGGGTGTCCCCCATCGTAGTGGCGAAAAAACCTAAGCAGCCCGACGCGGTACGGATATGTGTGGACATGCGTATCCCCAACCTGGCCATTAAGAGGGAACGCCACCTAACGCCCACCATTGACGACATCATCGGTGAACTCGCAGGGTCCAAGTGGTTCTCCAAAATGGACCTAAGATCCGGGTACCACCAGATTCCGCTCCACCCAGACTCACGCCCCATCACCACTTTCTCGACACATGCTGGCCTGTGGAGGTACACGAGGCTCAATTTCGGCATCTCAAGCGCCGCCGAAGTGTTTCAGAACATTATACACAATGTCCTTCAAGGTCTCGTCGGGGTACTCAACGTGAGTGACGACATCCTGGTGCATGCCCCGACGCTGGAGGAACACATCCGGCGCGTCCACGCAGTGTTCGATCGCCTCAAAGAGAGAGGTTTGACTCTTCACAAAGACAAGTGCGAGTTCCTGCGAAGAGACATAAGCTTCTTCGGGTACAAGTTCTCCGACCAAGGGGTAGGCCCAGACCCAGAAAAGGTCCGAGACATCCACGACGCACCCGCCCCCACCTCAGTGACCGCAGTCCGCAGTTTCTTAGGCATGGTGACCTACTGCGGGCGCTTCATCCAGGACCTGTCCGATCTCACGGGACCGCTAAGGAATCTCACAAAATCAAATACCGCTTGGATCTGGGGTCCGGAACAACAGGAGTCGTTTGAGAACACGAAAGCGGCTCTCTCAGCCGACACCACGCTAGTGTACTTCAACCCTCAAAACGAATCACAGCTGCTTGTAGATGCCAGCCCCACTGGCCTGGGTGCCGTCCTGTCACAGCGTCAGCAAGGCGGGGAGTGGGCCCCCGTTGCATACGCCAGCCGCACCCTCACACCCACTGAACAACGCTACTCCCAGATCGAGCGGGAGGCCATTGCAATTCTGTGGGGGTGCCGCCACTTTCATATCTACCTCTATGGACACCCGTTCTCAGTGGTCACTGATCACAAGCCCCTGATACCACTATTCCAAGGCTCCTCCTCCCGCCCTCCCCCACGGATCGAGAAGTGGGTGCTGCAGCTGCAGGAATTTCAGTTCACAGTGGAGTACCAGCCTGGCTCGCGCAACCCGGCGGACTATCTGTCGAGGCACGCCCGACCCGTCTCGGATGCCGAAGCAGCCGAAGCAGCAGACACCGAGGAGTATGTCCGACTGATCATTGAGAGGTCAAGACCTCGCCCCATGTCCCTGGACGAGGTGTCACGTGCCACCATGGAAGACGACTGCCTCCAGATCGCGATCCAGGCCATACAGTGCGGTGACTGGAAAGCACTCCAGAGCCCAGCTTCGTTCCGCACGCCTGAGGCCCAAACCATCCTGAAGGCGTTATTTCAAGTCCGGCACGAACTGTCCGTATCTACAGAAGGGTGTCTCCTGCGAGGCCCTCGCCTAGTACTTCCCAGCAGGTTGACCCAGCAGGCCGCGGTCCTAGCACACGGATCACACCAAGGAATTGTCAAGTCCAAGAACAGACTCCGGAGCAAGGTGTGGTTTCCGGGGTTAGATAGAGCAGTTGAGGAAGTGATCCACCGGTGCCCAGTGTGTCTAGCAACGAGCCTCCCAAACCCTCCGGCGCCAATCGTGACCGAAGATGGCCCCACATCCCCGTGGGTGCGAGTGAGTGCGGACTTCGGCAGCCTCCCGGGAGGCAAGCACATGCTGGTAGTGGTGGACGATTTCTCCCGCTACCCAGAAGTGGAGATCGTGTCGTCGACGGCTACGTGGGAAGTCATACCTAAATTTGAGAAGATCCTGGCCACCCATGGGCTCGTGAGCGAGGTCCGCACCGACAACGGCCCCCCTTTTAACGGCAGTGAATTCACGGAATACCTCCAAAGCCATGGTATCAAGCACCGACGGATCACCCCCCGGTGGCCCCAGGCCAATGGAGAGGTAGAGCGCCTAATGAGGACTTTGAACAAAACTATACAAATTGCGGCTGCTGACGGCCAATGCCTGGAGCTAGCAATCTACCAGTTCCTCAGAGAATACCGTTTGACCCCCCACTGTACTACAGGAGTCTCCCCAAGCCGACTTTCCTTCAATAGAGTCGTGGCAGACACCATCCCACACCACCCGGCATGGGAACAGGCCACACCCCCACAGAACCAGTCCATGGAACGGCGCACCAAAACCAATCAGGAAGCGTCCCGACGAAGACGAGCAATGGACAGGCCGGTTCAAGTCGGTAGCAGGGTCCTGGTAAAGGACCGCCACCCCGGAGGGAAATTCCGAATGCCTTTCGAGCTGGATCCGTGGACAGTGACAGAGGTAAACGGAACCATGATCACAGCCACCAGAGCTGGCGAATCTGTCACCAGGAATGTATCGTTTTTCAAGCAGGTGCCTGAAGAGAACATAGACTATGACCAAAATGAATGGCACCCGACCACTCCTCCTCAGCTCCCAAGTTCGGCGGACGTCAGTGCCGCGGCAAGCCAAGCAGAGAACAGTGACCCCGGCATGCACGTCGCTCAGAGACCCGCAGAAGACCCCACTGGTCAAGAGACGAGAGACTCGGAGGGGTCACCTGCAGCCACCGGCGAGAGTCGAAGTCAGACAAGGTACAGCCTACGTCCATGCCCGAAGCCGTCTCAGAGGTACCGTGACTTTGTAGCCCAATGCTGGCGTTGAAGAAGTCGAGATGGCTGACCCCGCCGAGAACTGAAGTAAGAATGTTCTGGTTTTTTGAAGTTTAAAAATGTTATCCCATGTTTGCAGGTTGACCAGAGACTATATCAGAGACAATTGGTGAACTTTCACATGGACGTTGGCTCTCTCATGCCGTATCATGGTCGCCGACCAGAGAGTATGTGAACAATAGACTGTGGCTCCTAGCTGTTTTGTATGATCCCGTTTTCTCCCCTAGGTAAAGGAGGAATGTAGTGTTGCTGCAGCGGGGCGTACCACTGCAGCACACGCCCCCTCCCATTTGTTCCTGTGCCTCCCCCCCTGGGACGTGCAGGGTCTTTGGTTTGACCCTAACGTGAGCGCCGTTGCGCTCACGTATGAATAAATAGCCCAGAGCCCTGGGCGTGGTCAGTAAGTAACTAGCCACCACCGCAACCACATGTGTCCCAGTGTCTCAATTATTCAGGCCCACACCGGGACACTACACCCGGCACGCTCTTAATATAATACCCAGCTTCAGCCGCTCCCAGGCCCCAGGGCACCACTCCCCCTCTCAGCCCACCTGTTGAAAGACTGACACTTCTTTACCACACCTAGAACAAAATGTACTGTAATTGAGGAAGATTCAGAACAAAATCTTTTCCGAACCCCCCCCCCCCAGGGCCCAGGTGCAGACAATCGACCTATGTTCGGAGCCCGGGCTGGAATGTTGCGGGTGTGGTCGGCAGGAAGTGGCGTTGGGTGTCAGTGACGTCATCTGTACCTGCACAAACTCAAATGCTGACCACTGTGACGGGTTGTTTCAAGCATATGAGAAGCCTGCTCACTGCACTGCTTTGCCTTTGGACATTATTATGCCCTCCTATTATCCTAATACTTGCATGCATGTATGAATGTTTGCATGCATGCATGCTTTGCTATTTCTAAGCAGGAATGTAGAGGGCTTACACCAGAGGGGTGGGGGGAGCACCAGTGGGGGATAGGGGAGTTTAAAATTGATGATAGTTCGAAGATGGAAGTTTGGAAAACCCATAGAGGGTTATAAAATGCTGGCGCAAAATCAAAGGCTCGGAACGAGGAACCCTAAACGCTCACCCATGGACAGAACTGTCAATACGAACAAACTCACCCGCTAAGAAATACCTTCTAAACTCTTTGGAATATCTGGACCTAACCAGCCTCTGGGAGTCATCAGCTGACAATAACAGCTTCAAAAAGGTGGTAACTAAAGTCACTAAATTAATATCATCTATTGAAGATAAAGAAACACTGGCCAAGAGGGCACACGGATGGGTCGTGCTGAATGATTACAATGTCCTGAAACCGCATAAATATCTGAAAATGGGCCTCACGCGGAAGATAAAGGATACATTTCTAAACCTGCACTTTGGAATCCTACCAATTCTACCTCACTTGGCACCATGGAAAAGGAGGCCAGACGAACATTTCTGCCGTCTTTGCAAATCAGGGAATGAGGATTTAATCCACATAATCTGTATCTGCCCTAACCTGATAGACATAAGGCGCGCTTTATTTCGACCACTTTGGAATCAAAAAGGTGTAAAAAGCTGCAGGCAAGCCGTGATGATATGCTTCAACCCAGAAGAGGTCCAGTTAAATTGCAGACTGACGAAGTTTTTTGACATTGTATCCACAAGACTTTCTCAACTACACGGCACAGTGATCAATGGCATCTAATAACTCGCCAATCAAGAAATAGTCTGCCAAGGTCTTACCATCCCAAAGCAGCTGAGAAATTGACTTACACCTTCAATTTTCACGAAAAGGGTTAGAGACACTGTAATCGAGATCGATAACTCAATATGGTTTTATATACTTTTTTCTACTTAACAATACACAAGTTTTTAAGCTTATAACGATTTTAATGATGTACGTTTTATATTGTGAGTTTTAATTAACTGTACAATAAAGTAAACATTCAAACATAGAGGAGCAATACAATTTTGGTAGATGTGAAATATCTGCTACAATGCTACAGATGTCCCTGCCACCCTAGTGGGTATTTCTAGAGAGGTATAAAATCTTACTAGGGAGGGCGTGACTTCAGTGCTTAATTTGTAAAATATTAAATTAGTTAATGTATATTTTTTTTACTAAACAACTGTTATACTGCTCATCTTTAATGTACATGGGCAGCGCCATCTTGTGGCAGACTGCCCTAAGTGTCGTGTTGACAGTTAGGTGCCAGTGCAGGAACTGCAACCAAGGAGCAATCAGGGGTACGAGCACAAGCCAGGGCGCCCAGAGAGGATCGTTTAGCTGTTTGTAGATCAAGAGACTCACGACGCTCTGTCAGTGCTATCTCCTGAGCAAGGACAGAGATGGCTCTAATTAAAAACTGATCCAAAGTCCCCACCACGCTGCCAGAGGGCTGTGCAGATCTTCCCTTGCCCTCACGCCAATTCATCCTCACTAAGCTTCTGAAATGATGGGAGGTCAAAAAAACAACTTAATAAATTCCACCTTCCCAATTAATAACACTTTTCCCTAGACCAACCGTATGTCAAATTGAAATGACCTTCTGATTATGACTGGCTTTTGTGAGTGAGCCTGGCCTCATCCGGTCTCTAACGGGCTCAAACAGGCCCGCCCTTGGCCTGGCCCGCGCCCGCTAAGAGGGAGCCGCAAGCACCTTTATGCGCCTCCGGGCGCGAGAGAATGGCGGCGGCGCCTCCTGGCGGGGTAATCAGGCAAAGCAGTGTGGGCTCTGAAGTCCAGTAAAGCGGTTCCTGCGAAGCGGGAGCCGCGAGCACCTTTATGCACCTCCGGGTGCGAGAGAATGGCGGCGGCGCCTCTTGGCGCGGTAATCAGGCAAAGCAGCGTGGGCTCTAAAGTCCAGTAAATGTACTCACATAGAAATCTACATGCTAGTCAATCTTTTCTAAGTCTACACATATACTTTATGCACAGTAGCACTAGGGTTTCCTTACTCTTCATTTTCTTTTGAGAATCCCATTTTTCCTTGAACATGTTTAAATGTTTGGAAATATTGTGAAGCAAGTGGAAGAAGTAACATTTGAAAAACATGTTTCACTGTTGAGTAATCTCATCTATGCCATCTCTGAAATTCCTTCCTATTCCCACTCTGGAAATAAAATTTATTCCACCTCTTGTTAGAAGTGTATCTTAAATTGTTCCCCGAGTGGTGATCGGCAGAGAAAGTGTTTGTGGACAGTTACAAACTCACAAGTTTGCAGGCACACGTAAATTTTGTAAGGCAATAAAGCCCTTAAAATTTCTCTACATACCCACATAAAAATATTTATTCACATAGATATCTGTAAGTTTTTAAATCTTTTTCCAAGCGTACACATGTACTTTGTGCGCATTAGCACTTTGTCTTTCTTGGAATTGAGATAAATGTATGCCATATAGACCAGGCCATTACATAGCCATATTTGTGATGGATAGGTACACACATTTTCCAAGATAAAATGCAATGTAGTTCTCTTTGAGTTACACATTTGTAATATAGTGCTTAATCTGAAAGGCACTTAGTGTTAAAGGAATAATGATAATATGGTACTCTTAATGATGGATAAATTAACATGAACTTTTTCAATACAACATGACGTGAGCATCGATGACACCATCAAGACCATGCACACAATCCACTCAGGCTCTCCGTCAGACCCATTCCCGCATCACGCCTTCAACAGAGCAAGCAGCTTCATCGCACCCCACCTGCGCAACGTCATCAATCTCTCCCTCGAGACCGCTACCTTCCCAGAGATCTGGAAGCACGCCGAGAACGACCTAATCAAACAAGCATTTGCAATGCAATAGGTCTCGCATTAGGAAAGTTTGAGCTATTGGTATTGTAAATGACAAATTTTGTATTTATGTGTTGGTTTTGAAAATAGCTAAATTAATAGCTTTGTCATTTACAATGCCAATAGTTTTAGCTTTCGCAAATGTGACACCTATAGCATTTGTAATGCAATATGTGCTGTATTTACGTGACTTAGATGTATTGAAATTACAAATAACAAAGGCATTTTTTTTTAAATAATTAATACTTAAATAAAAGTTATTGTAATTTATAATGGCAATAGCTTAAACTTGTGTAAATAACTTGTGAAGAATATGTTTGTGACATTTGTAACATTTGTAATAAAGCTTGAAACATGGAGAGAACATATTTGAACCAGTTGTTGAATGGTTGCACAGATTGATGCTGTGTTAGCGCATAGTGATGTTGCGGTATCCCTGAGTGATGATGCATCAGGGGGGTGCTGAGTGATGCGGTGGTGATGCGATAGATAGAGTGAGTGCGATAGATAGATAGAGGGAGGGCAATAGATAAAGGGAGGGAGGGCAATAGATAGAAGCAGGGAGGGTGATAGTGGGAGGGCGATAGATAGATAGATAGAGGGAGGGCGATAGATAGAGTGAGGGAGGGCGATAGATAGAGTGAGGGCGATAGACAGATAGATAGAGGGAGGGCGATAGATAAATATTTTATTTATTCATAAAGTTTTATATTGCGCGAACTGGACAATGGATAGAGTGAGGTTGATAGATAGAGTGAGGTCGATAGATAGATAGAGTGAGGGTGATAGATAGATAGAGGGCGATAGATAGAGATAGATAGAGTGAGGGCGATAGAGAGAGTGAGGGCGATAAATAGATAGATAGATAGAGTGAGGGCGATAGATAGATAGATAGATAGATAGATAGATAATAGATAGATAGATAGATAGATAGATAGATAGAGTGAGGGCGATATATAGAGTGAGGGCGATAGATAGATAGAGTGAGTGCGATAGATAGATAGATAGATAGATAGAGTGAGGGCGAAAGATAGATAGAGTGAAGGCGATAGACAGATAGAGTGAGGGCAACAGATCGATAGTGAGGGCAATAGATAGAGTGAGGGTGATAGAGTGAGAGAGAGATAGATAGATAGATAGAGTGAGGGCGATAGAGTGAGGCAGATAGATAGATAGATAGATAGATAGATAGATAGATAGAGTGAGGTTGATAGAGAGAGGGGTGTGTAGAGAGAGAGGTGTAGAGATAGAGAGGGGTGTAGAGATAGGGGTGTAGAGAGAGAGAGGGGTGTAGAGAGAGAGGGGTGTAGAGAGAGTGGGGTATAGAGAGAGGGCTGTAGAGAGAGTGGGGTGCAGAGAGAGTAGGGTGCAGAGAGAGTGGGGTGCAGAGAGAGTGGGTGCAGATAGAGTGTGGTGCAGAGAGAGTGTGGTGCAGAGAGAGTGTGGTGCAGAGAGAGTGTGGTGCAGAGAGAGTGGGGTGCAGAGAGAGGGCTGTAGAGAAAGGGGTGTAGAGAGAGGGGTGTAGAGAGAGGGGTGCAGAGAGAGAGGGGTGTAGAGAGGGGGTGTAGAGAGAGGGGTGTAGAGAGAGAGGGGTGTAGAAAGAGGGTATAGAGAGAGAGTGGTGTAGAGACGGGGGTGTAGAGAGAGAGGGGTGTAGAGAGGGAGGGGGGAAGAGAGAAAGGGGTGTAGAGAGAAAGGGGTGTAGAGAGAAAGGGGTGTAGAGAGAGGGGGCAGAGAGAGGCGAGCAGAGAGAGAGGGGGTGTAGAGAGAGAGGGGTGTAGAGAGAGAGAGAGGGGTGTAGAGAGAGAGGGGTGTAGAGAGAGAGGGTGTAGAGAGAGAGAGAGGGGTGTAGAGAGAGAGAGAGGGGGGTGTAGAGAGAGAGGGGTGTAAAGAGAGAGGGTGTAGACAGAGGGGTGTAGAGAGAGGGGTGTAGAGAGCTGTGCCCCTGGGTGTCAATTTGACACTAAAAAGAGTGATAACAGTGAGTCAGGGGGTGGGGGGGCATTCAAAGGTTATGGAGCAGACACAAGGGAAAAAATCTCATACTGTGGGTCAATGTGACACTAAGAAGGGTGCTAACATTGGGCACTGGGGGTCAATGACACACTAAGAAGTTTGCTAACAGTGGGTCATGGGGGGGGGCGGGGTATTCAAAGGATTGAAGCAGACATCCTTATAAAAGTGATAAAAATAGCACGTATCACTGGCGTCAATTTATATTTAAATCAAGATAAGGAAAACTGACAAGTGTGTAATACGTCCCGTGTTCAGTTTGCACACCTAATCATTAATAATAATAATACGTGTAGTGCTTGCTCTCATAACACTACTAGTAGTAGCGGTCACTGTTGCCCAAAATAATGGTACTTCTTTTATAGGCTTGAGGGAGATGAAAGGCAGAGCAAGAGTAGGGAGGATACATATGAACCCAAGACGTGCAGGTTGCACACTGATTTCAGTAGTGAGCTCTTAACGCGCTGAGCTAGATTTTGAGCCATTGGGCTTCCCTGCTCCATCATTTGAAGCGAGTTACGCTGGATGCTTTCCATGTTATGTGCGTACGAGTAGATTTGCACTGCCTGTAACTACTGCATGAATAGGGATGCTGCTCGTCCCTTTCAAGCTGTTTGCGCTTGTTTTAAACACTTTACGTTCGTATGAGCTGATTTGCACGGTCCGTACCTTTCGTCCGCCTTATTAATAAGAAAAAAGCAGGTATGGCATTACGTGTCCTAGCGCATATACAGACAAACATGCAGAAATAATGAGTGCATGCAATAATAGCACATTAAAGGTAAACGGTTGGCTTTGCCGACAAAGAGAAGCGCTGTCACGCTGTTCCCATCCCAACTCCCAGTGGCTGGCGAGTTAAGAGGTGAAGGGGAGGAGGAGGGCATTGACTAATGGCAGCAAATGGGTCCGTGCTATATAAAAACGCATAAAATAAATAAATAAAAGGAAGGTAGTGATTCCTAATGGTGAGTGTAGGAGGGAGCCTTGTGACAGATGTTGAGAGCCTTAAAAAGCTGAATTGATATGGGTAGGCAAAGATTTAAGTGGAAACGTATTTAAGAGTATGTGCGGAAGGGAATGAGATAACAAGCTCTGATGCTCTGAAGTCTGATGCCTAGGCACAGACAAATGGTGGTGCGCGATGTGCACGAGGGGGGGAGGGGGAGCGGCAGCCTTTGATGTCTGATGCCGAGGCACAGACAAATGGTGGTGTGTTATGTGGCTGACGTGCACGCGCCTGTCTCACATGAACTGTATGGGATCCGCAGCCGTTTTGGTAGACTTTTCTTTTCCACTTACTATAATTCTCGCCAGCAATGCGCAAGCGCATTGGCAGGCGAGACCTAAAAACCTAAGGCAGACCCAAGAGACCTCAAGAACTTCCGGCCCATCTCTCTGCTCCCCTTCCCAGCCAAGGTCATCGAGAAAGCCGTCAACAGACAGCTAACCCGATACCTCGAAGAAAACAGAATCCGGACCCTTCCCAGTCAGGGTTCCGCAGCAACCACAGCACAGAGACTGCCCTCATCGCCGCCACCGACGACATCAGGACCCTGCTGGACAATGGCGAGACCACAGCACTCATCCTCCTAGACCTTTCTGCCGCCTTCGACACCGTCTGCCATCGCACACTACGCGCACGCCTCCACGCCGCAGGGATCCGAGACAAGGCTCTGGATTGGATCACCTCCTTCCTCTCCTGCAGAACCCAGAGCGTCCGCCTCCCCCCATTCCATTCCAAAGCCTCCGAGATCATCTGCGGTGTACCCCAGGGATCCTCCCTCAGCCCGACGCTGTTCAACATTTACATGGTTCCGCTCGCACACGTAGCCCGACAGCACAACCTCAACATAATCTCCTACGCCGACGACACTCAGCTGATCCTCTCCCTCACCAAGGACCCCATCACCGCCAAAGCCAACCTCGACGAAGGAATGAAGGCCGTCGCCGACTGGATGAAGACCAGCCGTCTGAAGCTGAACTCGGACAAGACGGAGGTCCTCATCCTCAGCTCCAACCCTTCAGCTGGGACGACTCCTGGTGGTTGACGGCACTGGGGGCAGCCCCGACACCCACGGACCACGTACGCAAGCTGGGAATCATCCACCACTCAACGCTGTCAATGACCAAGCAAGTCAACGCCGGCTCCTCCTCCTGCTTCAACACCCTCTGCATGCTCCGCAAGATCTACGGATGGATCCCGACAGATGCAAGAAAGACAGTCACCCAGGCCCTCGTCAGCAGCAGACTCGATTACGGAAAAGCCCTCTACATGGGAGCCCCAACCAAGCTCATCAAACGACTACAACGTATCCAAAATGCCTCGGCACAACTGATCCTTGACGTACCACGCAACGGTCACATCACTCCCCACCTGAGAAACCTGCACTGGCTCCCCGTCAACAAGAGGATATCCTTCAAGCTCCTCATCCACGCACACAAGGCACTCCACAAGACCGGCCCAGCCTACCTCAACAGACGGCTCTCCTTCTACTACCTTAACCACCAGCTCCGCTCAGCCGACCTCTCACTCGCCATCATCCCGCGCATCCAAAGAACAACCACCGGTGAGAGATCCTTCTCCCACCTCGCCGCCAAGACATGGAATACCCTCCCACCGAACCTACGACAGACCCAAGACCTGCTGACCTTCAGGAGGGTACTTAAGACCTGGTTGTTCGATCAGTAGCGCCCCCCCAGCGCCTTCAGACCCTCACAGGTATGTAGTACGCATTACAAATGATTGATTGATTGATTGATTGATGTGACTCTGTGATAGAAGAAGCACACATGTCCAAAATGCACCAAAATGTGATCCTCATTGTGTTGGATAAAAACACACAATTGTGACACACATCTTTATACAATCCTCATTGTGATGGGAAAAACACCAATCTCTGTAATAGGCAGCATAATATTTCTTGTGATAGATAAAGGCACACAAACCTGTTGTACAGAATTTAATATGGTTCTTAGTTACACCACTGCCTATCGGACCATAGGTCACATTTAAATAGGAGCTATTGTAAAGCACCAAAGAGCACAATCTTGTGACACACAGTATGAAATGGTTTTCAGTGTCCAGAACAAATGTTCATATGCTTGAAACATATAAAGTCGTGGCAGTGTGTATTACACGTTTAAAATATCAACACAAAACTGTAACATGCGTCATGATGTGCTCCTTTTTGCAATGGATAAAAGCTCACATGCTATACACATGGTCACATGAATTGCATAACACGATGCAGTCTTCATTGTGATGGATGAAAATATGTGTGAGATGTTGTTTTCAGAGTGAGGTGTTATAGCGCAGAGTTAAAACACGCACTGTGATGTAATTCATATTCATTGACAACAGAGGGGACCAGTCTCTCACAGGAATGCACATGCAATGAGGAACAGGTTTGTTTCTATTAGGTATCTTAAGACATCTAGTGCTTGATGCACATGATGAACTCAAATGAATTTGTAGCTGTGTCACAGGGTCGAGGATGACTTATTGGAGGAGATTCCATACTCCCCGGTGACTAGGGTGAATGAGGCACTCTTCCTCTGTGTGCAGGCTTTTTCTCCGGTCTGTCCCTTTAAGGAACAAGACTCTGACACCCAAGAAGAAGGCGGTCAGCAAGTCCGGATGACGTCTCTGCCCCTTACCAATGGGAAGAGAGAGCCCCGCTGATGAAAGCGGAAATGGATGTTGGAACGGATGCTGAGGAAGAAGTGAGACCTGAAGAACGCGGAGAGAGCCAGGTGAACCAGAGCACTTGGAGGAGAAATGGGACCTCATCGCCTGCAACAAGTGGGGAGGTAACCCCTGCAGAGGAGGAGTCGCCAGGAGGCCAACCGTTTCATGCTTCGCTCTGCCACGCTCTAGGAGGAATGTGACTGAACAAGATACAGTCCGGCTGCGGGCTGCTCACGGGCACTGGGCTGGAAGGCAACAAAGTAAGTAGAGGGCACACCTCTGCTAAACCGATGGGTTAACCGGACTACACTTGGTGGTGGTGGCTTCTGTGAGTGTGGTGATAGTCCCTGCACTGGCCCTCTACACTTCTACATATTGTCGATGTCCCTACGTTCACCGGTGGTTTTCTTATTTTCTTACCGAGGGACATACACGTCCATGACTGACCTGGTGGCCTCATAAGAGGAAGAACGGAAGCAGTATTCATACCTAACCTCTACTAGCTGTGTAAACAGATGCACTAGGACGTGAAAAATAAAAACATATTCAAACCATACCTAATAAAAGGGATAAAAGAACCAAGTCGCACGTTGATTCCTACCGGGACTTAACCCCTTCCTTGACGACCCGGTGACAAAAATATAATGTAATATAATCCTATTTGTGATTGAAAGAAGTTTATTCTTGGCAACAGTAGTTTAGATAATAGCACAACTTTGCAACAGACCCAGTGGCATGGTCATTGCTGTGATGGGAAAAAGCTAAGATATGTAATACACAACATTACACGGTCCTCGTTGTGATGAATAGCAAAAACCATTCGTGACACACACTACAATGTGATCCCAAGTAAAATAATAGTAGCACACTTATATAACACAAAAAAAACCTGTAACACTCAAAACTAAGGTCATTATGCAGGAAATGAGCAATCTACTGGCATGATTGGGATTGTGACCCTGATGTGATACAAATAGCAACATACCTTAAGGCTTCTAGATCCTCTTCAATTCACAATACAAAGTGCTATATTTATTGTCATTGATTATTAGTGTGCTTGGATTACACAAGCATGCTGTTTTTTTAATTTGCAAAGGTTCTCTTGATTATTCTTAATATGCTTCTGCAGTAGCAGTATTTCATTATTTCTCATTTTCTTTTGAGAACATCATTTTTCCTTGAATAAGCATAAATGTAAAAAAAATGTGAACTATGTAGAATCAAGTAGAAGTAGTTAAATATTTCCTTTCTGCATGCATATTTGCCTGTTGAGTGATCCCTTCATCTATGCCATCTCCAATTTTTATTCTGATTCCTTCCGCTTCCCACTCTGAAACCCCATTATTCCGGCACTTATTAGAAGTGAATCTCAGATTGTTCCCTGGGTGGGAATGGGCTGAAGAAATGTTTGTGGACAGTTACAAAGTAACACATTTGCAGGCACACAAGTACTTTGCAGAGCACTAAAGCCCATGAAGATCACTATCCACACACACACAAATATTTACTCACATACAATAGTCGTCTTTTTCAAATTGTACATGTATATTTGTGCATATTAGCCCTTGGGCTATTCAGTACTGGAGATAAATGCTTTTCTATTGACCAGGCCTATATATAGCCGTCATTGTGATGGATAAGTGTCCACATTTCTATGATACAATACAATGTAATTTTATTTAGTTCCATAAGATCCATAAGATCATACACATTGGTAATATACAGCATTATGTTATAGGAGCTTTCTGTTAAAGTAATAAGTGATAATACTAAATCACATTAATGTGGTACTTTTTACGATGTCTAAAATAACATGAACCTGTTCAGTTCAACATGATATTACTGTGATAGAAGCAGCACACATGTCTAGAATGGCCCAAAATGTGGTCCTCACTGCGTTTGATAAAAGACACAATTGTGACACACATCTTGATACGGTCCTCATTGTGATGAATAAAAGCACTTACCTCTGTAATAGGCTCCATAATAGTTCCTGTGTCAGATAAAGGCACACAACATTAGCCCTAGGGCCTTTTTGTGATGGAGATAAATTCATGTCCTATG
The DNA here is from genome assembly GCF_964261635.1 of Lissotriton helveticus. Lineage (NCBI taxonomy): Eukaryota > Metazoa > Chordata > Amphibia > Caudata > Salamandridae > Lissotriton > Lissotriton helveticus. The sequence goes on along the minus strand of NC_136068.1, from coordinate 63,553,981 downwards.
TAACAGGTCTGTATAGAGCCATAATTGTGATGGATAAGTGGATAAGTACACACATTTCCAAGATAAAATACAATGTAGTTTTTTTTGAGCTACCCAAGATGATGCACCCTACAAAAACACAGCATAATGTTAAAGCAGCTTACTGTTAAAGGAGCTTTCTGTTAAAGGAATATGCAATAACACTAAATCACATTAATGTAGTGTTTTAATGATAGCTACATTAACATGAACTTGATCAATGCAACATGGTATGACTCTGTGATAGAAGAAACACACAGGCCTAAAATACACTAAAATGTGGTCCTCATTGTGTTGGATAAAAACACACAATTGTGACACAAAACTTGATATGGTCCTCCTTGTGATGGAGAAAAAAAACAACCATAGTAATAGGCAGCATATTTCCTCTGGCAGACAAAGGCACTCAAACCTGTCTCACACAATTTAATATGGTCCTCAGTTTAACCCTTAAAGTGAACATAGGCTGAGGGAGAGGGGGGTGAATACCACTGAGGAGTTGCCTGCGGGGTGCATGACATGAGACCTGGCCTGTATTCCTCACGAGTCTCGTAATATGCTGCTCAATATGCTACATGTACTTCCTTGTTTTCAGATGTTGTCCTATTCCGTGATGCGCCATAATGAGTCAGTTGATCCGTATACAACTGTTTTTAATGATGCCTGCGTGGGGGGTGGGGGGTTTTGTCTTTTGTATTTTACAAAATTGGAAATAAAGTTTAAAAAACAAAAAGAAAAAGTGAACATAGGAGCATAATCTCAACACAATTCTGTAACATGCGCCATGATGTGCCCTTTTACTGCAATACATAAAAGCTCACATGCTATACACATGGTCACATGAATATTCACCTACCATGATGTAGTCCTCATTCTGATGGATAAAAACATGCACTTGATTTTTTTCTTTCAGAGTGCAGTGTAATAGCACACAGAGTTAAAACATGCAGTGTGATGCTGTAATAAGTTTGATGGACTACAATTCATAAACAATTCATATTTACCGACAACATAGGGAACCAGTCTCTCACTGGAATGCAGTCTTAATGAGGAACAGGTCTGTTTCTATGAAGTATCTTAAGGCAGCCTTATGATGGTATGCAAGCACATCACAAATTCTCGTCAATGAATTACAAATGAAGAGGTAAACCATCAGGCAGTTTTAGTGCACTGAATGATATTGCCCTCTTGGTGATGGTTAAAGCATGCATCTTTGTAAAACAGTGCATGAGATTGTCCTCTGTTATACATAGATACTGTCTCATATTGCTAACAGACAGCATGATGTGCTACTTAATGTGATGTATCAAGGCAAACAATCTTGTAACTTCAAGGTATCTAGTGATCATTGTACTTAATAAACCCACAATAAATTGTAATATACAATGTAATAAAATCCTATATGTGATGGAAAGAAGTTCATTCTTGGTAACAGTAGTTTAGATAATAGCACATCTCTGCAACAGGCCTAGTGGTGTCGTCCTCACAGTGCTAGGAAAAAGCTCAGATATGTAACACACAATATCATACGGTCCTCGTTGCGATCTATAAAAACAAACAATTGTGATGCACACCAAGACTTGATTCAAAGTAAAATAGTAGCTCACTTATATAACACCCTAAAACACCTGTAACATTCCAAGCTATGGTTATTGTGCAGGGTATGAGCAAAGCACTGGAAAGATTGTGATTGTGACCCTGCTGTGATTCATGTAGATAAACACCTTTATACCCCTTCATCATTGGCTCAATTCACAACACCTTGGGCCAGATGTAGGTAATTCCGATTTAACGACTCTTAAATACCGACTCATACCGAATCGGTATTTAAGAGACGGTAAATTGGAAGAAGGCAGATGTAGGTAAAAAATTACCGATTCTGTAAGAGTCTGTATTTACCGATTCTGTAAATACCGAATCGGTATTTACAGAATCGGTAAATACCGAATCTTGCAAGGGTGCAGGGGGTGTCACTTTGACACCCTCTAGCACCCCAAATACAGGCATGTGTGACATGTGGCACACATACATGCCCTAAGGGCATGTCTGTGTGTCACATTGCACAGGTGTGCATGCACAGATGTGCATGCACACCTGAATTCGGTATTTTACCACCCAATAGGATTGGGTGGTAAAATACCGACTCTGAAGGGCCTGTGGCACTCTTTGGAGTGTCACCTACATATGAATTTACAGAATCGGTATATTTACCGATTCGGTAAAATACCGAAGTGGTCAATTTACCGAATCGGTAAATATACCGATTCTGTAAATTCAGACCCACCTACATCTCAAAAGCCAAATACCGGTCGGTAACGGCCGAAATCGGCCGTTACCGACCGGTATTTCTATACCTACATATGGCCCCAAGTGCTTTGTTTAGTATCATCATTTTGGATTACAGAGCAAGCTGCTTTTTAATTCACAAAGGTTGACTTGTGGACCATTAGCTTATAGCTACAGAGGATGTATTTCAAGGAGTAGTCTTCATTTTCTTTTGAGAATTCCATTTTCCCTTGAACAAGTTTACATGCTTACATTTCTGAAAATATTACAAAGCAAGTAGAAGTAATAACATTTGAAAAACATTTTCCCCTGTCACGTAATCCCTTCAGCTATGCCATTTCCAATTTTTAGTCTGATTCCTTTCACTTTCCATCCATGAAACAGATTTAATCCGGCACTTGTTTGAAGTGAATCTCAGATTGTTCCCTGGGTGGGAATGGGCTGAAGAATTGTTTGGGGACAGTTACAAAGTAACACATTTGGAGGCACACAAATACTTTGCAGAGCAACAAAGCCCTGTGAAGATCACTATCCACACACACAAAAATGTTTGCTCACATTCAATAGTCATCTTTTTCCAAGTGTACATATATACTTGTTCACATTAGCCTCTGTGCTTTTTTGTGATGGATCGTTCGATGGATGATGCATGTTCTATGGACCAGGCTGTATAGAACCGTCATTGTGACGTATAAGTGCATGCATTTCCAAGGTACAACACAATATAGTTTTTTTTGTTACTCAAGCTCATACATTTTACTAATACACAGCATAATGTTATACATGCTTTCTGTTAAAGGAATAAGTGATAACACTAATTCACATTTATGTGGTACTTTTAATGATGGCTAAATTAACATGAACTGTTTCAATACAATATTATGTTACTCTGTGATAGAAGAAGCACACTTGTCTAAAATGCACCAAAATGTGTCCTCATTGTGTTGGATAAAAACACACAGTTGTGACACACATCTTGATACGGTCCTCATTGTGATGGATAAAAACACTAACCTCTGTAATAGGCAGCATATTATTTCCTGTGGCAGATAAAGGCACACAACATTAGCCCTTGGGATTTTTTGTGATGGTGATAAATTCATGTCCTATGGACCAGGCCTGCATAGAGCAGTCAGTGTGATGGAAAAATGCATTCATTTCCAAGATAAAATACAATATAGTTTTCTGAGTTACCTAAGATCATACACATGACAACTAAACAGCATATTGTTAAAGCATCTTTCTGTTAAAGGAATATGCAAAAACTATAAATCACATTAATGTGGTATTTTTAATGATAGCTACATTATCATGAACTTGCTCAATGCAACATGATATTTCTCTGTGATAGAAGCACACATGCCTAAAATGCCCCAAAATATGGTCCTCATTGCATTGGATAAAAACATACAATTGTGACACACATCTTGATAAGGTCCTCATTGTGATGGATAAAAACACCAACCTCTCTAATAGGCAGCATATTTCCTCTGGCAGATAAAGGCACTCAAACCTGTGTCACACAATTTAATATGGTCCTCGGTTTAACCCTTAAAGTGCACATAGGAGCATAATCTCAATATCTCAACACAATTCTGTAACATGCGTCATGATGTGCCCTTTTTTGCAATACATAAAAGCTCACATGCTATACACATGGTCCCATGAATATTCGCCTCCCACGATGTAGTCCTCATTCTGATGCATAAAAACATGCATGTGATTTTTTTTCTTTCAGAGTGCAGTGTAATAGCACACAGAGTTAAAACATGCAGTGTGATGCTGTTATAAGTTTGACGGACTACTAATCATAAACAATTCATATTTACTGACACCAGAGGGGACCAGTCTCTCACTGGAACGCAGTCTTAATGAGGAACAGGTCTATTTCTATGAAGTATCTTAAGGCAGCCTTATGATGGTATGCAAGTACATTACAAATTCTCTGAAATGAATTAGAAATGAAGAGGTAAATCATCAGGCAGTTTTAGTGCACTGCATGATATTGCCCTCTTGGTGATGGTTAAAGCATGCACATCTTTGTAAAACAGTGCATGAGATTGTCCTCTGTTATACATAGCTACTGTCTCATATTACTAACAGACATCATGATGTGCTACGTAATGTGATGTATCAAGGGAAACAATCTTGTAACACTTAAAGGCATCTAGTGAACATTGTACTTAATAAACCCACATTAATTTGTAATATACAATGTAATATAATCCGATATGTGATGGAAAGAAGTTCATTCTTGGTAACAGTAGTTTAGAAAATAGCACAACTCTGCAACAGGCGTAGTGGTGTCGTCCTCGCAGTGCTAGAAAAAAGCTCAGATATGTAACACACAATATCATACGGTCCTCGTTGCGATGGATAAAAACAAACAATTGTGATGCACACGAACACTTGATTCAAAGTATAATAGTAGCTCACTTATATAACACCCCAAAACACCTGTAACATTCCAAGCTATGGTCATTGTGCAGGGTATGAGCAATCCACTGGAAAGATTGTGATTATGACCCTGCTGCGATTCATGTAGACAAACAGCTTCATACCCTTTAATCATTGGCTCAATTCACAACACCAAGTGCTTCGTTTATTATCATCATTTTGGGATACAGAGCAAGCTGCTTTTTAATTCACAAAGGTTGTCTTGTGGACTGTTAGCTTATAGCTAAGGAGGATGTATTTCAAGGAGTACCCTTCATTTTCTTTTGAGAATTCCATTTTCCTTTGAACACGTTTACATGCTTACATTTCTGGAAATATTACAAAGCAAGTAGAAGTAATAACATTTGAAAAACATTTTCCCCTGTCAAGTAATCCCTTCACCTATGCCATCTTCAATTTTTAGTCTGATTCCTTTCACTTCCCATCCTGGAAACACATTTAATCCGGCACTTGTCAGAAGTGAATCTCAGATTGTTCCCTGGGTGGGAATGGGTTCAAGAATTGTTTGTGGACAGTTACTAAGTAACACATTTGGAGGCACACAAATACTATACAGAGCAACAAAGCCCTGTGAAGATCACTATCCACACACAAAAAATGTTTGCTCACATTCAATAGTCATCTTTTTCCAAGAGTACATATGTACTTGTTCACATTAGCCTCTGTGCTTTTTTGTGATGGATCGTTCGATGGATGATGCATGTTCTATGGACCAGGCTGTATAGAACCGTCATTGTGACGTATAAGTGCATGCATTTCCAAGGTACAATACAATATAGTTTTTTTTGTTACTCAAGCTCATACATTTTACTAATACACAGCATAATGTTATACATGCTTTCTGTTAAAGGAACAAGTGATAACACTAATTCACATTTATGTGGTACTTTTAATGATGGCTAAATTAACATGAACTGTTTCAATACAATATTATGTTACTCTGTGATAGAAGAAGCACACTTGTCTAATATGCACCAAAATGTGTCCTCATTGTGTTGGATAAAAACACACAGTTGTGACACACATCTTGATACGGTCCTCATTGTGATGGATAAAAACACTAACCTCTGTAATAGGCAGCATATTATTTCCTGTGGCAGATAAAGGCACACAACATTAGCCCTTGGGATTTTTTGTGATGGTGATAAATTCATGTCCTATGGACCAGGCCTGCATAGAGCAGTCAGTGTGATGGAAAAATGCATTCATTTCCAAGATAAAATACAATATAGTTTTCTGAGTTACCTAAGATCATACACATGACAACTAAACAGCATATTGTTAAAGCATCTTTCTGTTAAAGGAATATGCAAAAACTATAAATCACATTAATGTGGTATTTTTAATGATAGCTACATTATCATGAACTTGCTCAATGCAACATGATATTTCTCTGTGATAGAAGCACACATGCCTAAAATGCCCCAAAATATGGTCCTCATTGCATTGGACAAAAACATACAATTGTGACACACATCTTGATAAGGTCCTCATTGTGATGGATAAAAACACCAACCTCTCTAATAGGCAGCATATTTCCTCTGGCAGATAAAGGCACTCAAACCTGTCTCACACAATTTAATATGGTCCTCGGTTTAACCCTTAAAGTGCACATAGGAGCATAATCTCAATATCTCAACACAATTCTGTAACATGCGTCATGATGTGCCCTTTTTTGCAATACATAAAAGCTCACATGCTATACACATGGTCCCATGAATATTCGCCTCCCACGATGTAGTCCTCATTCTGATGCATAAAAACATGCATGTGATTTTTTTTCTTTCAGAGTGCAGTGTAATTGCACACAGAGTTAAAACATGCAGTGTGATGCTGTTATGAGTTTGACGGACTACTAGTCATAAACAATTCATATTTACTGACACCAGAGGGGACCAGTCTCTCACTGGAATGCAGTCTTAATGAGGAACAGGTCTGTTTCTATGAAGTATCTTAAGGCAGCCTTATGATGGTATGCAAGTACATCACAAATTCTCTGCAATGAATTAGAAATGAAGAGGTAAACCATCAGGCAGTTTTAGTGCACTGCATGATATTGCCCTCTTGGTGATGGTTAAAGCATGCACATCTTTGTAAAACAGTGCATGAGATTGTCCTCTGTTATACATAGCTACTGTCTCATATTACTAACAGACATCATGATGTGCAACGTAATGTGATGTATCAAGGGAAACAATCTTGTAACACTTAAAGGCATCTAGTGAACATTGTACTTAATAAACCCACATTATTTTGTAATATACAATGTAATATAATCCGATATGTGATGGAAAGAAGTTCATTCTTGGTAACAGTAGTTTAGAAAATAGCACAACTCTGCAACAGGCGTAGTGGTGTCGTCCTCGCAGTGCTAGGAAAAAGCTCAGATATGTAACACACAATATCATACGGTCCTCGTTGCGATGGATAAAAACAAACAATTGTGATGCACACGAACACTTGATTCAAAGTATAATAGTAGCTCACTTATATAACACCCCAAAACACCTGTAACATTCCAAGCTATGGTCATTGTGCAGGGTATGAGCAATCCACTGGAAAGATTGTGATTGTGACCCTGCTGCGATTCATGTAGACAAACAGCTTCATACCCTTTAATCATTGGCTCAATTCACAACACCAAGTGCTTCGTTTATTATCATCATTTTGGGATACAGAGCAAGCTGCTTTTTAATTCACAAAGGTTGTCTTGTGGACTGTTAGCTTATAGCTAAGGAGGATGTATTTCAAGGAGTACCCTTCATTTTCTTTTGAGAATTCCATTTTCCTTTGAACACGTTTACATGCTTACATTTCTGGAAATATTACAAAGCAAGTAGAAGTAATAACAATCGAAAAACATTTTCCCCTGTCAAGTAATCCCTTCACCTATGCCATCTTCAATTTTTAGTCTGATTCCTTTCACTTCCCATCCTGGAAACAGATTTAATCCGGCACTTGTCAGTAGTGAATCTCAGATTGTTCCCTGGGTGGGAATGGGTTCAAGAACTGTTTGTGGCCAGTTACTAAGTAACACATTTGGAGGCACACAAATACTATACAGAGCAACGAAGCCCTGTGAAGATCACTATCCACACACAAAAAATGTTTGCTCACATTCAATAGTCATCTTTTTCCAAGAGTACATATGTACTTGTTCACATTAGCCTCTGTGCTTTTTTGTGATGGATCGTTCGATGGATGATGCATGTCCTATGGACCAGGCTGTATAGAACCGTCATTGTGTCGTATAAGTGCATGCATTTCCAAGGTACAATACAATATAGTTTTTTTTGTTACTCAAGCTCATACATTTTACTAATACACAGCATAATGTTATACATGCTTTCTGTTAAAGGAATAAGTGATAACACTAATTCACATTAATGTGGTACTTTTAATGATGGCTAAATTAACATGAACTTTTTCAATACAATATTATGTTACTCTGTGATAGAAGAAGCACACTTGTCTAAAATGCACCAAAATGTGTCCTCATTGTGTTGGACAAAAACACACAGTTGTGACACACATCTTGATACGGTCCTCATTGTGATGGATAAAAACACTAACCTCTGTAATAGGCAGCATATTATTTCATGTGGCAGATAAAGGCACACAACATTAGCCCTTGGGATTTGTTGTGATGGTGATAAATTCCTTTCCTACGGACCAGGCCTGCATAGAGCAGTCAGTGTGATGGAAAAATGCATTCATTTCCAAGATAAAATACAATATAGTTTTCTGAGTTACCTAAGATCATACACATGACAACTAAACAGCATATTGTTAAAGCATCTTACTGTTAAAGGAGCTTTCTGTTAAAGGAATATGCGAAAACTATAAATCACATTAATGTGGTATTTTTAATGATAGCTGCATTATCATGAACTTGCTCAATGCAACATGATATTTCTCTGTGATAGAAACACACTTGTCTAAAATGCCCCAAAATATGGTCCTCATTGTGTTGTATAAAAACATACAATTGTGACACACATCTTGATATGGTCCTCATTGTGATGGATAAAAACACCAACCTCTCCAATAGGCAGCATATTTCCTCTGGCAGACAAATGCACACAAACCTGTCTCACACAATGTAATATGATTCTCAGTTTAACCTATAAAGTGCACATAGGAGCATAAGCCCCATATATATAGGAGCAGTTGCAAAGCATAAATGAACACAATGTTGTGACACACAATATGAAGTTGTTTTTAGTGTCCTGAACAGATGTTCATATGATTGATACACTTATAAAGTTGTGGCAGAATCTATAATATGTTAAAAATCTCAACACAATTCTGTAACACGCGCCATGATGTGCCCTTTTTTGCATTACATAAAAGCTTACATGCTATACACATGGTCACATGAATTGCCTACCACAATGTAGTCGTCGTTCTGATCGATGAAAACACTGTTGTGTTTTTGTTTTAGAGTGCAGTATAATAGCACACCGAGTTAAAACATGCAGTGTGATGCTGTAATGAGTTTGATGGACTACAGTTCTTAAACAATTCATATTTATTGACACCATGGAGGACCAGTCTCTCACTGGAATACAGTCTTAATGAGGAACAGGTCTGTTTCTATGAAGTATCTTAAGACAGCCTTATGATGCTAGGCAAGCACATCACAAATTCTCTGCAAAGATTTACAAATGAAGAGGTAAATCAACATGCAGTTTTAGTGCACTGCATGATATTGCCCCACTGGTGATGGTTAAGCATGCACATCTTTGTAAAACACTGTATGAGATTGTCTATTGTTATACATAGATATTGTGTCATATTACTAACAGACAGCATGATGTGCTTCTTAATGTGATGTATCAAGGCAAACAATCGTGTAACACTTCAAGGCATCTAGTGATCATTGCACTTAATAAACCCGAATTAATTTGTAACATACAATGTAGTATAATTCTATTTGTCATGGAAATAAGTTCATTCCTGGTAACAATAGCTTAGATAATAGCACAACTGTGCAACAGACCTAGTGGGGTGGTCCTCACAGTGATATACAAAAGCTCAGATGTATAACACACATCATATGGTCCTCGTTGTGATGGATAAAAACAAACAATTGTGATGCACACCAAGACTCGATTTAAAGTATAATAGTAGCTCACTTATATAACACCCCAAAACACCTGTAACACTCCAAGCTATGGTCATTGTGCAGGGTATGAGCAAACCACTGGAAAGATTGTGATTGTGACCCTGCTGTGATTCATATAGACAAACACCATTATACCCCTTTATCATTTACTGGAGAAGCGTGGCTCAATGGTTAGAGCGGCAGACCCTGATGCAGAGGTCTGGCCCAGGACCAGGGTTCAATTTCCCCGGACCTGATAATTCTCGCCTCGGTGCCTAGTCTAATCATGGGTCCCACTCTGTGACTCTGGGCAATAGCTTGCTTAATCTCCACAACAGCCCCAGCAGCGCTTGGATGCCTGGCTTCACCTTGGGGGTGCCCAGGAGTGGACATTTCACAGGAAAGCCAGGATGGGTTCCACAGCGGTATGAATACAGAGCTACGAGGCCTCTGGGTAGAAGTGCGCTATTTAAATACTATACATTTACATTTACATTTACTCAATTCACTACACCAAGTGCTACATTTATTATAATTTTGGATTACATGAGCAAGCTGCTTTTTAATTCACAAAGGTTGTCTTGGGGACAGTTAGCATACAGCTACAGAGGATGTATTTCAAGGGGTAGTCTTCATTTTCTTTTGAGAATTCCATTTTCCCTTGAACAAGTTTGCATGCTTAGATTTTGGGAAATATTCTGAAGCAAGTAGAAGTAATAACATTTTAAAAACATTTTCCCCTATGGAATAATCCCTTCATCTATGCTATTTCCAATTTTTTGTCTGATTGCTTCCACTTCCAACCCTGTAAACAGATTTAATCTGGCACGTGTTAGAAGTGAATCTCAGATTGTTCCCTGGGTTGGAATGGGCTGAAGAAATGTTTGTGTACAGTTACAAAGTAGCACATTTGCAGGCACACAAATACTTTGCAGAACAACAAAGCCCTCTGAAAAATCACTAACGCCACACACAGAAGTATTTACTCACATTCACTAGTCATCTCTTTGCAAGTGTAAATGTATACCTGTGCACATTAGCACCTGTGCTTTTTTATGATGGTCGATTGGCTGGATGATGCATGTCCTAGGGACCAGGCCTGTATAGAGCCCTAATTGCGATGGATGAGTGCACACATTTCCAAGATACAATACAATATAGATTCTTTTAGTTACTTAAGATCATACACATTACTAATACACAGCATAATGTCATAGGAGCTTTCTGTTAAAGGAATATGTGATAACACTAATTCACATTAATGTCGTACTTTTAATGATGGCTAAATTAACATGAACTTGTTCAATTCAACATGATGTGACTGTGTGATAGAAGAAACCCACTTGTCTAAACTGCACCAAAATGTGTCCTCATTGTGTTGGATAAAAACACAGTTGTTATACATATCTTGATACAGTCCTCATTGTGATGGATAAAAACGCTTTACTAATACCCAACATAATGTTAAAGAAGCTTACTGTTAATGGAATGTGCAATAAAACTAAATCGCATTAATGTAGTACTTCTAATGAAGCTACATTAACATGAACGTGTTCAATGCAACATGATGTGACTCTGTGTTAGCAGAAGCACGCATGTCTAAAATGAACCCAAGTGTGGTCCTCATTGTGTTGGATAAAAACACACAATTGTGACACACATCTTGATACAGTCTTCATTGTGATAGATAAAAACGCCAACCTCTGTAATAGGCACCACAATATTAATTGTGGCAGATAAAGGTACACAACCCTGTCTCACACAATTTAACATGGTCCTCAGTTTGACCTATAAGTGCACATAGGAGCATAAGCCACCTTTATATAGGAGTAATTGTAAAGCATAAAAGAGCACCTTCTTGTGATACACAAAATATGAAATGGTTTTCTGTGTCCATAAGAAAGGTTCATATGCTTGATACACATGTAAAGTTGCGGCAGTGTCTATTACATGTTAGAAACACAAAAGAAAACTGTAACATGTGCTTTGCTATGCTCCTTTTTGCAATGTATAAAACCTCACAATTTACACACATGGTCATCTGAATTGCATACCACAATGTAGTCCTCATTTTGATGGATAAAAACACGCAAGAGTTTTTTTTTTTGATCAGAGTGTGGTGTAATATCACAGAGAGTTAAAACATGCACTGTGATCTCGTTATGAGTTTGATGGACTAAAAGTCTTAAACAAATCATATTTATTGACACCAGATGGGACCAATCTCACATGAATACAGTTGTAATGAGGAATTGGTCTATTTCTATTAAGAATCCTATGGTAGCCTTGTTATTGTATGCCAGCACATCACAAAGTCTCTGCGATTAATTACAAATGAAGAAATAAACCAACATGCAGTTGTAGTGCACTGCATGATATTGCCCTCCTTGTAATATTTAAAACATGCACATCCATGTAAAACTATATGAAATTGCCTTCTATGATAAATAGACAATCTCTCATGTTGTAACAGATAGCATGATGTGCTCCTTAATGTGATGTATCAAAGCAAGGGATCTTGAAATCTGTCATGGCATCTAGCGCTCATTGCACTTGATAAACACAAATTAATTTGTTACATACAATGAGATATATTCCTATTTGTTATGGAAAGAAGTTAATTCTTGGTAACAGTACTTTAGGTACTAGCACAATTTCGCAACAGACCTAGTCGTGTGGTCATCACAGTGATAGGAAAAAGCTCAGTTGTGTAACACACAACATCATGCGGTCCTCATTGTGATGGATAAAATCAAACTGCTGTGATGCACAACATGACTTGATCCAAAGTATGATAATAGTAGCTCACATATATAACATACCAACACATCTGTAACACTCAAAGCTATGGTCATTTTAGAGGGCAGGAGCAAACCACTGGCAAGATTATGATTGTGACCCTGCTGGTTCTTTTTTTTTTTTAAGGTTTCCAAAGAAAGTTTTATTCGGCTGACGCGTTTCAACCAAACTGGTCTTTCTCAAAGCCAATACATACGTGGTGATTATACCCTATCACCTATAAACACCAAGCTCACATATGAGTAAACATAGTGAAAAGACTTTGTTGGACCTTGTACGATGCCCAGAACCTTTGGAAGAAGGCCTGATATAAATAGGTCTAGGCAACGTAAATAAATTAACACAAGTGCATGATTTACCTTATGCTTTCACATGATCACAATATATAGGGTCATCAAAAATATATATAAATATTTATCTTAATAACAGATAAACATTTAAGTTCTACTAAGTTTCTAAACTTGTATAATTAATGGAAAGCACATACTCGACACGGGTACATTGAGAAACGCCACCCGAAAATAACAAATCCAATGCCTGTCATCCCAGCACACCATGCGCAGCCGCCACGCCGCCCCGCAACCATGACCCTGCTGTGATTCATGATGCTTTTTCAATAAAGGATTTAATAGCGCACAATGTTGCAATATGAAATGTGATATAATCATTTTAATGGACTAAACTATCAAAAACAACTCCTGCTTATCAGCACCTAAGGGGAACTATCTCTGTCAGGAGTGCACTCAGAATCGGGTACAGTCCTACCTCTATCAAGCATCTTAAGGCAGCCTTATGAAATTTTTGTGCAGTGAAATGCCGGCGGTGGGGAACGCGAGTCTTTCAATGAAGGGCTCAGCTCCTTCAATTATAAGTTCCCGATCGAGGTCCTCCTCTGCTGCCTCGTCTCTCCCTGGTATGCCAACAATGCGGAAGTCCTTGAAATACTTGTGTTCCCCACCGCCGGCATTACACTGCACAAAAATGTCAATGCATCACGGGTTCTGCCAGAAATCATACGCTTCACATGGGATGTACATCGTACATGAGGAGAAGAACCATGTGAGGCCCCCATGAGAACCATTCACAAAGCTACCGCTTGAAAGCCATTAACAAGTCCCCCTGTCATCATCTAATTATTTTGAAGCGTGAATATCATATTGAAGCACCAGCAACCGCCGCGGTCGTTTCTGGACACAAGAGAAAAAGGACCACACCCCTTGAGTTCATAAGGCATCATCACCCGTGAGAATTCCCTCACCTCAAATGTGAATGACCAGGTCCTGGTCCTGAGGAGAACCCTGAAATCAAATAGGGTTCTGAAATGTGTCGACCCCACCCAGCCAGCAATAATCACCACCAATCAACCGACCCATACCGAGTACAAACAGGACATTTAGGCCTGGTGTAACTGTTTAACTGCGTCGCTGGTTATGGCAGGTGTATGTAGTGAAACATAACTGAATTGTACCGCCATTGTTCTTTATGTTAAAATAAGGACTGGTCTATTGTTTTGTCATGTTTGGCCATTTCCTAAGTATTTGTTATATGTCCAAAGTACTGTTACCATTGTGTTGTTGATATATGTTTGTACTAATTGTTCTTCTTTAAGACATGAAAGAAATATCCATCTTGTTTGTTCCACAAATAAATGAACAAATAACAAGTGTAATGAAAACAATATAACTACTTGAGAATCTAAGGTGGTTATTTATGAATGTATTTATTCCAAAATGTACGTCCAGACCTTTTTCTTGTTTCCAACTTTCTAAAAAGTGGCATTTTTAAAATTGAGGATTGAAATATGAATTTACCATTCAAGATGGTTTTAAATTACTCTGATACCATTCATGACTTTCCTACCTGCTCCCAATCAAAAATTAACACTTATTAAATGTAATAAGGTACCCAATGGTATGCTATGAAAGAGGCAGGCCTTGCAACAGTGACTACCAGGACATGTCAGATTAAAAACTACATGTCCAACTTTTTAAAGTAAACTGCACCTTGCCCTATGTGCTTTTGAGGGCCTACCCTTTAGGTGACTTATATGTACTCAACAGATTGGTTTATGCTTGGTAAAAGGTTTATTTTGACATGTGGAAATGGCAGTTTACAATTGCACCCACAAGCTGCAGTGGCAGACCAGGGACAGGTTAAAAAAAGTCTACTTAAGTGGGTGGCTCAAAAAGTGCTGTAGGGACACTAATAGCATTTAATTTACAGGCTGTGGGTGTACATGCAATATCACTTTACTAGGTACTTGCAAATAAATTAAACGTGACAATGGGGTCTGTAGCCCAATTTTATCATGTTTTAGGGAATGGGAACAAGCACTTTAGCACTGGTTAGCAGTCCTAAGGGCAACAAAAGCAAATTCATAAATATAGTGGGGGTGAAGGCAATAAGCTTTGGGGATGATCACCCTAAGGCTGACTGGTCTAACAAGCATTGACTTGTAACACACTCCATAATATTTTTCTCCTGGTGATGTTTAAAGCATGCACAACCCTGCAATACACACAGGACTCGACAAATCCACTCGCCCGCTCGCATTTGCGAGTGAGAATGGATGAGGACGAGCTATTTTTAGGTCCTACTCGCCCTTTCTGGCGAGTAGGAAATCAAACTAACTTTTGTCCTATGTCTTTGAAAACAGAGCAAAAGTGACAAGATAACACGATTTGAAGGCATTTTTATTGCTCACAAAGGGATTGAGCAATAAAGATGCCTTTAAATCTTGTTATCTTGTCACTTTTGCTCCGTTTTCAGAGACGGAGGTCAAGTGGGTTGCAGTCAGGTCGAGGGGATTTTCCATGGCACCAGACCTTCAGGACTAGTACCATTTTTCGGATTTGTCGAGCCCTGACAGTATGAAAATGTCCTCTGTGATGAATAGGCACACGCTCATATTACTAACAAACACCTTGATGTGGCCCTCAATGTGATGTATCAAAGAACAAAATCTTGTAGCATGCCATATTATCTGTTTCTCAGTGTGAATGGTAAAACCACATGCAATTGTAATATACTAGTGATATAGTCCTTATTGAATAGAAAAGAAATTCATGCTTGATAGCAGTAGCATTGATAACAGCACAAATTTGCATCAGACCTAATGGTGAGGTAATTGTTATGAGAATAGGGTCAGATGTTTAACACACAATATCATATGGTCCTTGTTGTGATGGATAACAGATCACACTTTTTTGACACACACTAAGATATGATCCATATGATGGCAATAGAAGCACAGACATATCAGGCACCTAAACATGTGTAAAACTCATAGCTACTGAAAGACAAACACCTATGTATCCCCATTTTAAAGATCAAAATAGGTTCAGCTCTACTCTTGCCTTCCAGGTCTTATCTGAGCGACCTCAAGTTCTTATGTTGAAGTTGACGTTTAACCAGATTTTCACAATTTATGGACAGAATTTACTTACAAATTGTCAAATGCCATAATTAGAGTTGGACGAATGGAATACACCTTCACAAACGAGATGGAGATCCCGTCTGCAGTTTTACAAGTGCTACAATGCTTAATCCGGGCCCTACATTTTTTACTACTTTAAGAAAATAGCACATGTGGCTGGAAACTGAAAAGCAGCTCTTCACTTCGCAAATGTTCAAAATACCAACTGAATTGAGGATGCAGAACTACACAAATTCAAAGGGAAACACAGTGAAAAGATGGATATTTAGCAGTTAGGAACTATTTTTTAAAGGTATTGTCTAAATAATACACTATTTTAAATCCAGTATGGTCAGTTAAATATTCGCTGGATGAAATAAGAAAGCAGTGTTTGCTAAATGCATATGTATTCTGTAATAAATTGTCAGTCACATACGAAAGGGATCCAAATAAAGACTGTTTTTTTGACAAATATATACTGTACCAAATAGGAAGACACTATATGTAAAATATAATCTGGTCCTCATAAACAGACTTGTAAAAAAACACACACCGGTCCTCGTAAAGCTGTTTGCTGTATTTATGTAGTGTGTAAAAATGGTCTTCATAACTCTTGGATACGGGACATGTGCGGTCCTCATAAGGGGGTTATGTCAGAAAGTCTCAAAACTATTCCCATAATCGTTTTTTGAAAATCTGATATAACTTTCATACTGTCATTAAAGTATAAACATAAAATGTATGATCATTTTGATTCTCTGATGATCAGAAAGGGTGGCCCTCATAATGTAGGTTTTTTTCACTGGTCTTCATAGAGTGATATAAACATGTAGGGGTGTGTGCGCGTGTGTGTGTGTTTGTGTGTGTGTGTGCATGTTTGTGAAAGAATTAGCACTAAATAGCACGTGTGTGTGTTGGTCCTGCCAGGATGTGAACTGATGGCCTTTATTACATAACTGAAGATGTCAGCAGCGAGCGTTTAAAACACAGAAAAATCTTGCTGTGAATGTGTGTGTGTTTTCCTGGTCGTGGTGTGCGAGGCTTCCTTTCAAGTAGGGTGGGGGAGCAGGGGAGCCAGTAAGTGGGAGGGAATAGCTCTCAGCATTGCTGGGTGGGTGGGGGAGCAGCAGCCTGTGGTGTGAGAGACAAATGTTGGGGTGAGGAGGAGGGAGGGGGAGAGAGTGCGCTGCAGAGGAAGAGGCTGAAGGTGGGAGGGCGGGGGAGATAGCGAAAGGGTGAGAGAAGAGGCATGGGGGCGGGGGGAGAGAATTCCTTTGAAGTGTGAAGCGGGTCTGATGCGATAATGGAGGCAGCTCGGGGAGCAAACAGCAAGCGCGTGCACGGGCACATGCACTCGGCGTATTCCGCCTGGTTCAGCTTTCCTGTTTCCACCTCTATATGTCTCGACGTCTGCAATGAGGTTGAGACCTAAAAAGGGGGATAGTAAGAAAGAAGAGGGGAAACTAACTCTGCGATGGGACTTATATTCAAAACACAACGATTATGTCAGATAGAAAATATTAGTAATCATCACATCAAGGAGGTTTGGAAATGTCTTCATTGCGGGGATTATGCAAGTGTAGGGCTCGAGCAGATAGATTTAGGAAATTAGTAATAAGTAGCCACAATATGTCACGTTTAATAGCGAGTGTGATTGGGTAAACATAAGCTCTATCTAGTCTATGATTGTAACAAATGCCATACCACCACGCTTGAAATAAAAAATTTGAAGTGTTTTTCCATGATTTAGTAATTTGCTGAAATGCTACAGCTATAAGTAAATCAATAATGCAGACATTAGTATCTTGGGAGGTCCACACCTCTGAGACTCTGCCTCAAAAAGAAAAAGGAATACATGTATGAAAAATAGTATTAATTTGTTGCCAGACTTTGAGCCAAAAAGTGTGAATAAATGGACATGTAAACAGCATATGCTTAAGATCTGCAGACAAAGCAAGAGCTCTGGCGCTACTAGACAGGAAGGTGGGAGACTGGTCTAGTGCTTAAGGTACCTGACTGTTAATCTGTAGCATATTGCTGTTTCTCAGTGAAACTGCAGCCTTTCATGTAAGCAACCCCCCCCTCCCCAAATAAGGGTGTTGAATGTACGAGAGGTGCCCATGATCACAGACGTTCGGTCGAGTGGGGGAAGCCGAGATTTGCGCTCTGGTCGCCCCTTCGAGTGCTTCGGCTTGGCAAGCACATCGCAACTCTCATGTGTAGCCCCGGAGGGTCAAGGATGCCTAGTGAACCAGCGTGCACCACTTCGGTGCGAAGGTAAAGGTTAGAGCAGCCGACCTTTCAGCTAAGAAAACAGGTCCGAGCCTGAAGTCCTGTGATAAAAAAAAAAAATGAACATTCCCTTGTGCAATATAACTGGCGCTCACGTAAAGCGCCACATAGAAATGAAAAACGAGTCTCTCTCTGGGCAGCGCTTGGCGCATTCTAAAATAACATTCTGATTCAAAAGTTTACGAATAAACTGGAATTATGATTTTGTGTCGGAAAGTGAAGGCCCCAGAATGGAAAATGTTCTGCTCGCTGGGGTATAATGGAGATTGCCTTATCAGTTTGCTTTGTCTCCCTGAGTGATGACTGGTTTAAATGTTTAAATCGCCGTAGAGCTACGGGTAGAGGCACTACACCAGCTCCACCCACCCTTACTGCCTACTTGAATAATAATGTTTGGAAGGTTCCTAGAGGGAGTCTGTTTTGCGTAATGAAACTTCTAAAAGCTGATTGGTTTTTATTTTTGCAACTTTATTAGCACATTCACTTAATACCGTTCTAAGGGCTTGATTCTCTGCTGTTAAAAAGCTATAAGAAGTGCTGCTTTGGGAATGTGTGTCGATGATTTTACTTTTTTCCTTAGAAGCTGACTCTATGTCAGAGTGCCCACTGTTCCAATACCTAGAATATTTTGGAGGTGTTTAGCCTTAAGTTATCCTCTCAGTGATTTATTTGCTTGACTAACCATTTACAATTTACCTTATGTAATTATTTTTAATTTTAAATACACCTTTAATTAATTTAATTTAACAAATATTGTCCTGAATGAATTGTTATGTATGGATTCACTTAGTGGGTGTTCAGGAGTGCCTAGGGTTCTCGTCTTTTGGACTTTCGTATGGCCCCAATCCGTCCAATCGACTATTTAAATGCTAAAAACACTAATAAAGAGGAAAAAAGGAACTAAGGTAGCCATAAAAGGCAGTGAATGATGAGAATCGGCCAATCCAAAGCACACTGTAATTATTGGTGCTGTCCACACTTAGGGGGTCATTAGGATGACGGCCTGACTTTGTCCGCCCGCCATCCTGTCGGTATGCAGGACCGCCCGCCATAAGGGCGGGGGTCCCGGGGGTGGTATTAGGATGTGCCCGCCACAGTGGCGGGCACATCCTGCATGTTAAACATTGTGGCGGGCAGTGCTCTCAGCACCGCCCGCCACAATGCTTAAAAAGCACTTTTACATTTATGCAAATGCAGGGGGGTACCACAGGTACCCCCCCATGTGCACCCCCCTACTCTCCTTCAATCTGGGGGCCCGCAGGGGGCCCCCAGAGTGAAGTCCGCCTGCTTTTCCGTGGCGGCATTGCCGCCACGGAAAGGCATTGAAAAATGCCCATGATAATATGGCTGGCGGTGTCTGCTAGACACCGCCACCATATTATTCCTTTTCCACCCTGGCCGCAAGGCGACCGGGGCGGAAAAGCGGCGGATGGTCTTTCCGTCCGCCGAGGTCCCCCCGCCATACTAATATGGCGGGGGGAAACGAGAGTGGATGGCGGGCGGATTGCCCCCGCCAGGCTGGCGGTGGCCAACGCCAGCCTGGCGGGGGCAATCCGCCCGCCATCATAATGGGCTCCTTAGGGTCTGATTGAGGGCTACTCTACTAGTAACGTGACGGACATGCTATCTGATGTTGTTCCTATGGGCCTGGAGGCCCATAGGAATGAATGTCAATTACCGAATCGGTAAATACCGATTCGGTAAAAGGGGGAAAACATTGAAGGGTGGCAGGGAGTCACTTTGACACCCTGTTGCACCCCTCAATTGTGTATGGGTGCACATGTTGCAGACATACATGCCCTAAGGGCATGTATGTCTGCAATATGGCACTGAAGCAATTTGCATTAAATTGCTTTTTGGGGTGTTTTCGGTATTTACCACCAACTTGTAGTTGGTGGTAAATAACGAATCCTAACATGGGATAAGCACTCATTTAAGTGCTCCCTACATTAGGAATTCGGTAATTTACCGAATCGGTATTTAAGAAATCGGTAATTTACCGATTCCTTAAAATTACCGATTCAGTAAATTACCGAATCTTTAATTTCGCCCCTACATCAGAAAAGCCTATTACCGGTCAGTAATGGCCGAAATTCGTTAATTTCGGCTGTTACCGACCGGTAATAGCCTTCCTACATCTGGCCCCATATTCCTTCTCTTAGACAGTCACTGTTGCTTGGAAGCTTTAGTCATCGAGACTGTGCTCTTCAAACTCTCCTCTCTAAGACATGTCTTTGTAAATGTTGTGGGCAGAGAAGGTCTTCAATGCAAAATAAAAGAAGAGACACATGCACACCAGAACTGCTCATAACCGAGGTTTATTTAGTCGTAAGACATAACAAAATAACATACAGGAAACCAAACCCTAATCATTGACCTCCTTTGCCTATTGTAGTAAAGCAAAACCAACAATGAATACCGAATTATTACATTAGTACTCTTTACCTATCTTCACTGTAGTAGTAGGATGTTTACAAATCGGTGATTTGTGTTCATTGACTAGATTTAAAATAAGACCCACACAGACCCACTTCATATGCCAGCTTAGGATGCAGTATAATGAAAGTAAATATTAAAAAGTAAACAGAAAAGGAAATTCAGTGTTGGCAGTAGACCTGCACACAAATATATCTGAATTAATGTATACTGCTGCACAATAATGATGCAAATGAAGCCTGCACCCTCCATTCACCCATTGAAACCTTGAACATAAACATGTATTTTGGGATTATATGTTCAGATTCATTTAGTACATGTGTTTACCATTACAACCATAAACATTTGAAATAAGTGAATGTGTTTTTTAGCTTTTTAATGTCTGGCCATGCAGTGTTTTAGAACCAAATAGTGACTGCTCTGGTAAATTAGCCACTGCCAATGCTTCAAGGTGTACACCATTGTCAGACATCTGCACTGTCCCATTAGTTATGAAAGCGTGGCACAATTCAGTGGGTCAATACTTATCATAAAAGTGGCCCTACAAATGTCTACAGGTGCAGCAATGACAGCCAGCGGTGAATGATTTAGTTTGATTTCTACAGGAGTCCAAACTGAGATATTTGGATTACAGATACCTAACTTGCTATTCACAATGTGGTAATCTCCTGTGTTCTGGAGAAAATAGGTATTGCTGCAGCTTGACACCCAATGGGAAGATAACAGTTTGCCATTTGCAAGAAGCAGACAACAACAAAAAACAGGAGCTGGTGTAGTACTCAACCTCAATGGCCAGGCTTGGTGCAGCAGTGCTGGAAGCATTGTTGTCTGCAGACAGACACTAATAAACCATTGACAGGAAGTGACCTGTCTCAATAGGACATTCCCTACAGATATAAAAGGAGCAGCAGACCTAAACATTGCCAATCACACTACAGCTTTTGTTGTAGTTATGCAGGCTACACTCACTCCTTGGTCTCCTTGATGCCTCTGTGACATCCTGGGGTCTGTCAGATAATGGATCTGGTTCTGCGCTTTGGGGAAACATGATGAGCACTAAGTAGGAATAACTGCAAGTATCAAGTGCAAATATGGCATTGGTTGTGATTAAGGTGTGGTTTTATAATTCGTCATTCCACTAAAGGAGGCACACCTTTGATGGCTTGGAATGAGGGTTGGGTGCATAACAACTGTCTCCTGCCTAAGGGTGATTTTTGAAGAGCAAACCAATGGCAAGGCATGTGCGCTAAGGAGAACGCTCCATCCTTCTGTTCACCATCAAGCTGATCAAGTGCTCTGATATCTGAAGCCCCAGGAAACCCTTAGGGTGGCAGTAGCGCTATACAAGCATAGATACAATACAATACAATACAATATAGTGTGGATCCCATTGAGATTAACCTATGGGGATGCTCTGCACATCAATGTAGGTTTCTGTGCCAGATTTACATCGGTATGTTCCAATTTCGGTCCGAGTTGTACCGCCCTGGACGATTTTCAGCTCCACTGGCACTACAATTGTGACCTCCCTGGACATGAAATGAACAGTCACATTTGACCGTGGTGGAGCCTTCACTTTCGTTTCCAACTTTGAATTTTTCCTCGTGGTGGATGAGTCAGTCTGCCCTTTCGTCACGGTGAAGGTGTTGGACAACTCTGTATTAATATCGACTACTCCTTTCAAGGTAAATGAGGCACCCACCGTGAGTGTTGTCGCATTGCTGAATTCAAAGCTATGGGAGACACATTTTTCAAACTCTCTGGAAGTGGAAGCAGTGAACTCCTGCTCTATGTTTGTTTGATTTTTGTAATAAAACGGCTCTATCTCATAGTTCCTTTCATTCTCTACCCTTTTCTGGTCCCACAGAATCGTGGCTGTCACAGACGACTTTCCAGCGCGCAGAGGATACACATGGGAGACTTGATCATTGAAACCAATAGAACCGTAATTTGCCAAATATTCACCAGCCCTGGCTACAATGCACCTTCCACCTCTATTTATATGCTCGTACAGAGCCCAAGCTCCACTCTGGACTCTGTGGGAGGATATATTATCATGCATGATTCCAAACGCGAGATTGGACTCCGCAGTCAGCACTAGCGCCTTACCCCCTCCATTGATATGCTCATAGACTGTGATCATTGGATTGCTCAGGTCCTCAGTGATCAGCCTCAGAGAAGATACTGCGTCATTCATGGTACTCCCTGGGTGTTCTCCCTCCTCTAGGACTACGCATTGTCCCCCATAGTGAATATGCTGGTAAAGGACCCAGGGCTGGCCGACAATCTTCACAGATGAGATGCAGTCATTGAAGTTTTCATATGCCAGATTTGGAACATCTGAAGTAAATGTCTTAGAGAGTCCTCGGAAGTTGCTGTGTTCATAGACAGTAATTGTGTTCATGGTCGTAAGCTTCAGAATCTCAAACGAGTTCTCTTATTTGACCCTGTAATTAGAAACAAAAGAAACAGTGGAGAAACATCAAGTAGGGTTTCGCGCAAATTCACAGCAGTGATTCATCTACACTCAAAGATCAGCTTTTATCACCAAAACTGTTACATTCTGATCCTGTGTTTGAAAATTAGCTTTCAAGACTAAGGGCCAGATGTAGGTAATTTTATTTTACCACTTCCTAAATACCGAATCATACCGATTCGGTATTTAAGAAGTGGTAAAATAGAGGGGGGAGATGTAGGTATTTCAGAATCGGTAAATACCGAATCGTTAAGATTCGGTATTTACCGATTCTGTAAATACCGATTCGGTAATGCCCATTGATTCCTACGGGCATTGAAGCCCATAGGAATCAATGGGCATTACCGAATTGGTATTTATAGATTCGGTAAATACCGATTCCAGCAAGGGTGCAGGGGGTGTCACTTTAACACCCTCTAGCACCCCAAATACAGGCATGTGTGCCATGTGGCACACAGACATGCCCTTAGGGCATGTCTGTGTGCCACATGGCACAGGTGTGCATGCACAGATGTGCATGCACACCTGAATTCGGCATTTTACCACCCAATTGGATTGGGTGGTAAAATACCGAATTCTGAAGGCCTGTAGCACTGTAAACAGTGCTACCTACATCTGGGTTTTACCGAATCGGTAAAATTACCGATTCGGTATTTTACAGATTCGGTAAATTTACCGTTTCGGTAAATTTACCGAATCTGTAAAATAATGGCCCCTACATCTCGAAAACGAATTACCGGTCGGTAACGGCCGAAATCGGCCGTTACCGACCGGTAATTGGTGACCTACATCTGGCCCTAAGAGCTTTGTTTACCAATAGTTTAGAGGTACCACAGATAAAGCAGTTTGCTCTGCCACATTTTTAGGGTGTATTAATCTTGTAGATAGCCCATACCTAATTGGTGTGAGTAAATCAACTGATGAACCAGAAACCTTGCCTGTTACACTTTAACAGCAACGATGTTGACAATTAATAATGATAGAAGCACAATAGAGGTTAATATCAATTTCCTCTGCAGTAAATGTACTTTTACAAGTTACACAAAATAAAATAATTTTAAATAAACATTCTCTGTTTCAGTGTGGCAGATAGAAAGAGGCCACATTTTCCACTTTGAAAAACTAGTATATCAATCTTGGGTTGGCAAAGAATGTTTGCAAAAAATGTAAGTTCTATAGTCTGCAGACCCAAGGCACTTTGCAG
Organism: Lissotriton helveticus; assembly: GCF_964261635.1. NCBI lineage: Eukaryota > Metazoa > Chordata > Amphibia > Caudata > Salamandridae > Lissotriton > Lissotriton helveticus. The sequence goes on along the minus strand of NC_136068.1, from coordinate 63,529,491 downwards.
AGTAGAATCTAGCCAAACAATGGCAAAACCTGATTCAGGTATTTTAGCCGAATGTTACCTGATGTTCAGTCTAGGAAAAATAGTTTTTTCAAATCTGGAGATATTCCAGACCTCATTGGCACACTAATATCCTGTAGTATGTGTAGGATCAGATGTCATCTTGCTGTATCACTGTGCCATCCTTCTCTTGATGTAATCACGTCTGACTGTCTCCCAATATGTTTTTTTTTCTGCTCAGGAGACTTGTGACCTGCTTCTCTGTCATTTGCACAAATTAATTTAATATGTTGGTCCTATGCAGAGTAGTTGACTCTGTATGGATGAAGTTTCACCCTAAGTGTTTACCTTACACAGAGAGAGAATACAATTCCCTCTGCCATGCCATCATAGAACCGTATCCAATGGCAACTAAATACTTTATTGGATTCAGATTTTTTGTCTGTAACTTAATTAAAGGGATGACCTTGAGGTGCACATACACCTGGAACAATATCTCACATACTCCCATACTATTGCCATTTCTGTTATACTAGTGGGCCTTATTGGCTGATTGTAGTTAGTGTTATTGCACTGCTATAATATGTTGGCCTTAACAATTGCATTTTACCATTAGTGGATTACACTTATGCTCTTCCTGAATGTGGAAAGCTTGACCTTTCAATTTGATGCACATACACTACAACTGGGTGGTACTCACAAATTATATTTACTTTTTGTCTTGGAGGAGCTGCACCTTTCAATGGGTTGCACTGAAACTGCGTCTGTGCAGGTATCCATTAACACTAAATAACTAGTGAGTTTGGAGATCTGTGCCTTCTAGTTTGTTGAGTCTGAGGGCCCGATTACCGGTTTGGTGGTTCTGGTGCCGGCAGCGATGCCACCGCCCCACTCTAGGACAGCACAACAGGGCTGCCCGCAAGATTACGGGTTTTTCAAGATCTGGCAAGTGGCGTGGCGGTACCTTTCGAATGCACATTTGTATGCCTTAGAAACGTACTGCCACAGGACCACCACAGCATGTTCCGTGCTGTACCCGGGGGTGCATGCGTACAGGGATGCCATTGCATGGGGAACAAATGGGCCTGTAGAACCCTCTTTGTTTAATAACTGCCTCCAGTATCAAGAAGGAAGAACCTCTGAGACACCGCTGGCTGTCCTTAAACCCGTAATATGCATGGTGGTGCCGCAGCTGCATATTGTGAACCCCTCACCACCAGGGGGCGGCAGTAGTGGCAGTGCTATGGCAGTCCGACTGCCAAAGTTGCAATACGGCGGCTGAAAACCACCACCGTGCCCCAGCGAGTCTAATGGTCCTCCGACTGCCAGACTCACAATTAGGCCCTAAGTCTCCTGTTCCGTATGGACTATTGTTAGCTCGCAGTTTGGGAAAATTGCTTCTCTTAGGGCGTTGCACCTGCGCCGCTACTGGATCACCTCATCAGCTATGACTAGCTAGTGGTTTTGGGAACCTGGACCTTCTCTCTTCACATTTCTCCCACAGGTATTCCAGATCTTCATTGTCACTCTGCAGGGAAACATCTCTAATTTTCAAAATGTTGCTGCATGGGATTTCACTTTTCATAGTGGTAATTTCCTTACAACCATGCTTCTTCTTCTACTGTTCCCTCCTTGCATTCTATTATATATCTTCACATCATACTATGGGTGTGGTGTAGTGGCCAGAGTGGCTGACTGTGGAACACGGGGGCTCATGGTTCGATCGCCGGCGGCAGATAAGCCCAGCACCATGTGATTCTGGGCAATAGCTAGCTTAATCTTCCAGAAGGCCCCCAGCGCTGAGACACCTCACCTGAGGTAGCTGCACACTTTAAAAATGCTGGTTATTATTATTATTATTATTATCCCTCTCCAGCCACAGCTTAACTCTCCTTTACCCCAACCCTCCTTACCTTCCAAGTAACTCTCTTCCCTCATGCCTTCTCCCTGTCTCTCTCCACTCCTCTCATACTCTCCGACCTTCTGCTCTAACGTGATGATCAGCTGAGTGTCAGCATATGACACCAGCTTCATGTTTCAGGACTATGCCTGCTAGTGGGTGCATATAACCGTTAAATAATGGTGGGTTAGGAGCAGAAATGGGTGGCACCCCTTGTAACAGGGGATGGATTTCCGACTGAAAGGGCTGTTGCAGGACTTGAAAGGATCTGTCTTGTAGGAAATGCTTGATCCATTCCCACGTGCTGCCTCTGATACCAGCATGCCACATAGTGTACCACACACCCTCCTTCAAGCAGTGTCGGACCTCCAGATTTATGATATCATCCTAGACATCATTCCTTCATACCTCACCAAAAGGTACATCATCATCAACACACGAGCAATCACAAATCTCCAGTCATAAGAGCTCCACATTAGTGCATGTGGCCAGAAGCATCTTCTTCATGTCCACATTGACCTACATTCTTCCATTTAAAATTCACTTATCGTCTCAGGTAAGATTCATTAGTTGTGGAAAATTTACAATCAATGGACCATTATTTTTGTTAACAATATTTAGACATTGATATACATTTCAAGACATATGTGTTTTTATTTATAATCTGACATACAAATCAACATTTGAATGTCACCAGTATAGGTTTTTAAAACTGATTCTCAGGTTAAACAGTAGCTGGTGGAGAGTCTGAAAGTGGTTATTAAAGAGGGTTGGGCACAGACATGATACTGGAAGCACCAGTATTGGACCTTTACAAGTTTAGTTGATTCCTTTCCCACTCCAACTCCAACCTTACATTCATTAGGAAAGACTTCAACCAATTCAGCTACACGACTACTGACACCCAGCAATCCTCACCAGTCTATCTGACATCATGGGATAGACAAGCAAGTCACACATCTTCTTAAAATTCTAGCAATATCAAGCATGCGCTTTCTCAGGAATCTACAGTGTTTAAAACAGAAGAGTGGACATAAATGAAAGCAGTCCTTGTAAAAGCTTTGGAACCTGGAACATGGCTAGCATTCCTGCTGATGCATGTTAGCATGGAAACTGACCTATGGTGTATGACATGCACTATGAGGTGCTTTCAATGTAAGAATCTAAGGTTGTCTAGTCGTTGCTGCAGTATTTAATAAACTGGAAAAGATATGGTTGAGAGGGCAGATCCTGGAATCTGACGACACAGAGTCATACCCTTTAACTTACAAAGCAGTTCTGCCAGTTACATCTTAATAAACCAGGCCATCAGACAAACCTAGAGCATTTATTTATTCCATTTGTAAAGCGCTTGGTTACACCAACGCTGAGACATCGGAACGTGTTATGAGAAGTTATGTTGTCACTTGCTAACCTAGCAGGGGATATTGTTCTACCTGGTAATTGCTGTTAGCCTGTTTTCAAATAGCCAGGTTTTCAATTGCTTGCGGAATCTGCTTCCATATGGCTCTATTCTTAGGGCCATCGGTAGGGTATTCCATGACTTTGCTGCCAGGTATCTGAAGGAGCGGGCGCCCATTCTTGCTCTGTGTATCCTTGGTACCGTCACTAGGGCTTTGGGGTACAGACAGGAACCATCTCACCCTGGGTCATCTGGGTAAGGTAGTGTCAGGCATCCAGCCTAATGTACATAAATGGCATCAGCAATGTAGTGTTAGTGTGTAATCCGTTTCTAATGGTGAGTTCATTAACAACGTGAAGCAAAGCTTCGCACTTGAAGGTCTGCCCACACATGAAACAAGAAGCAACAAACCGTGCAACTTGAAAACAAAAATAATAACCATCCTTTGGCAATCAACTCATGAAAAATAGGAATTATTGCAGTACAACAACATTATCTCAGTTGAGATCTGGAAGATTCAACAACACTTTCTCTCAAGTCTCACCAGAGCTGGTCCTCTAGTGAGACTTAGGCAGTCAGCATGGAAGCCATGGCCCTTTTAGTCCTCAACCCTCCCTGAGTATTTGCTTCCTAATAGGGAACCTATGACACAAGGACCTAAAGCTATCACACTTACCTCTCCACAAGATGGTTTGCAAATGACTTAAGTGGCTTCCCGAGGACTCCTGGTGGTTTTTACACTGGACAGCTGACAATTGTGGATGGATCTATAAGGAGAAGAAAAGCAATGTAATCAAATCTAAATTTTAAGATAGTTTATGTACATCGTATATGTTAAACCAACAGTCCCATGGCAGAAGCCCCCAGGTCCTGCTGCCAGTTTTAGAATGTTTATGAGGGAAACAGAGAAATATTTACCTCATTGAAACTAGTCTAATGGTACTAAATGATATAGAAGTAACTATGTCTCAATAATTTGGCCAAAAATTTCCAAACCATGAGACATTGCAAATTTGATCTGTTGTACAGAGAGTGCTCATGGCTTATGTCAAGATCAGAAGGGAACAACAAAGTGATGGTGGGATGCTTGAATTCATCTTAGCCACTTGTAATGATTTTGGCCATATGCATTCCATCATTTTATGCACAATATGCTACCTCAGTCTGGACCAACCCACATGCAAATCGGCCTTCATCCCACTCTACTAAGAACAGTTTAACCTGAACTGCCAAGCCAAGTCCTCTCAAAACAAAAGCAAGTCAAGAACGGTTTCACCCTAGTTGGATCTCTTCAGTGAGGTGCAGCTTGCTTCCTGTAGCACAGTGAGTTTGGGACCCACGTATGGGCATTCTTGTGGCACTTCGGGCCTGGTTATGAGTTTGGCAGTCAGACAGCCCTAACACTGTGGCTGCAGCCACCAGGAGACCGCAGCACTGGGGGTCTTTCAACCTCAGTATCATGAGTTGGTGGTGGCGCCCGCAGTGTGGCTGCGTCAGTCTTGTGGCAGTGGACAATGGTTTTCAGTATCTATTGATGTCTGTGTGTACATTTTGACTACATGTGTTGAATGTACATGACACGTGAAAAAACACCGCCTAACCGTTACCAGAGTTCGGCCCATATGTGGCGAGTCCAGGCAATGGGTATATGGTACAAAATGGACTTACTTGTATTTCGCAGCAAAAAGGGAAATATTCTTGGGGTAAAGATGCTGCTGAGAAGGGGGGGCCTATAGAACGAATCGACGTCAAACTCTGATGGGTAGAACAGGAGCTGGATGCGTATGCATCCTTAATACTCTTGTTCCTCGAACTCAAAGCTGACAGTCTGACCGCCGCAAATGGCTTGTTGGAGAGCCAACTTGTAAGACGGACGGCAGTGAAAATCCTCTGTACCACTCTATGGCAGCAGCTTTTCCCGACCCTAAACCCGGGCAGTCGGAGGTATGCTGGCAGTGTCAGAGGTGCAACCACAGCCTTTGCAATAGCAATCCACCCATCTTGTATTATGGCAATCGGACAGATGAGATGAACGGCCGCATGGCGGTTCATGGACCACAAAACTTGCAATAAGGCCCTTAGCATCTTGCACTGAAGGAAATAAAATAATCATGGGTTGGATCCTTTAATTAATTTCAGTCACTGTTAATTACTCCAATCAAACTGTCCTGTGCACAACCCCTGTGTCCAGGCATGGCTGCATATGCCAATAAACTAACCCTGGGCGAAGCACTACGCTACGCTCGCGTAGTTTGCGAAGTTTGCGCAACTTCGCACTACGCGAGCTGCACGTAGCACAGTGCGAACACACGTAGTGCAGCGGTCATTTTTTGCTTGTTCGCGGTCCTCAACGTCATGTTCGCGACTGCGAGCAAGCAAAATGACATCCCGCGAGACTCTCAATGCGGGTAGGTCAGGTTTCTCATTGCGAGTGGTCGTGCATGCTCGCGACCGCTCGCGATGAGAAACTACCAGTTCGCGTTGAGAAAGCTGTCGCTCGAGTAAAAATCTACTCGAGCGGCAGAAAACTACAGCTCGCACTGTGCAAGATGACGTTTTCAATGATTGTACAGAGCCGGATGCTTGTTCGCACTGTGCAATCATTGAAAATGCATCTTGCACAGTGCGAACATGCTACTACGCAGCTCGCGTAGTACTACGTGAAGTTCGAGTAGTGCGAAGTGCACTTCGCGTAGCTTCGCGTAGCTTCGCGTAGCGCTACTTCGCGAACTAAGCCCAGGGATACAATAAACGGTTAGAGCGCACTTGAGCTCCAGTTCAGACCTAGTAAATAAGTGAGTTTTTATATCAAACTGGCACAGTGCAACAAGTGGCAACAACTGGCCTAATTTGTTCAGTCATAGGGTGCTGTCACAGAAAGAACCATGATGATGATAGAGGAGATCAGGGCCAGACTGGGAACCCAAAGCATCCCTGGCAAATTGTTTACGACCAGCCCCTATACGGTGCATAGCGAGGACAGTGAGCGAGCCTGACCACTAAAAAAGCGGGCTTTGGGAGCCCCCCCCCAAAAAAATGGGAGATAATGGTTTATTCTATATAACATTTATCATTATAAATTCAATAGCATTATCTTTTGAAACATAATAAATGCTGACTGTACTGTGCACCAGAATATGACAATCTTTGTTGGGGCTTGTCAATGATTCCCTAACTATCATCCTCCAAAGGCGCCTCTCATCTCTCCATAGACCCTCTCTCAGTATTTACTTTGTTTTATAGCACCTCTCATACAAATGTAGGGTGATGGAGCACTTTACAGCACACACATACAGAGACAACAAATTATATGTGTATAAATCAGTATATAGAAAATGTGGCATAAGGCAAAGGAGACAACAAAGTGTAGGATTCACATGTATTCCATACAGGTAAGCACTTTTTTAAAGTGCTTGCTCTGGAGAAGAACAAACTCAGAACATCACACAGTGGTTAAGGTGACTTTATTAATACGAATTAATTTCTACCCAAACATACCTTTTTTTGCAACATCAGGATAATGAAAGACTGGGAAAAAACATAACATTCTAACTTGTACCATGCAATTTGCATGCAGCTCTTTGATGGCAGTTCATAGCTCAATGTGCTAGATTATGATTGTAACTTATGAGCTGCATAGTAACAAAAGAATCTCTGTAACAAAAGCATTAAACCACTAGCTATGCACATACTATGCTTTTCCTTGATATGCATGGTACATGTTCTTTGCAGGAGGCATATTAACTCTCTGCGCTACCTTAGATGAGTCAAAACTCCCATCCCTCCCTAGCAAGTACGTTAATCACCAGAATAATTTTGACAGTTTCTATTGTTGCCCACCAACTGCTGGTTATACCCTTTCAGTTTCCTGGGGGTACGCCTCTTACCCGGTATGGCCAGTCCGGCCTTGCATGAGATCACAATCCCACAAGAGACAAACAAGAGCATCATAAATGGCTACAGATGGAAATGAAGAGACCAAGGATGGACATAAAGATGGTGAGAACCACTCTCATGCCACCTGGTTCCCTCTGATTCAGTGAACTATCCTCACCCTCCACCTCTGTCTCCTTCAGGAAGGTGTGAATAATGATCTAATAGCCACCTACAAAACATATGGAACAGTAAAGAGAACCCTGCTGCTTCGTTACATCCGAATAATACATTTACAAGCTTGTTTAAAACTCAGCTCAAGTATGAAACAACAAAGGATCACTGACACAATATTTGGGTACTCCTTAGAGTCATTCAGGAAATCGCTAACCACCGCAGCGAAGCCACAGACATCACCCTGCCCAAGACCTCTGGGAAAAGCTTGGAACCTACTTCCACCTCAAGATCAAAAACCTCTAAGACAACTTTGTCGACCATCCACCAGACGCCACAGTCCGCCCGCCCCCAGACACACCAGCCAGCCCGCCCACCATCTCCACCTGGATGCCAATCACAGCCGAAGAGTCCGCCTCAACCATGAAAGGCATCCCCTCAGGGTCCCCCACAGACCCCTGGCCCATCTTGCTCCTGCCCTTTGCGGCCAACGTCTCAGAGAAAATAGTCAATAGAAAACTGACACGATTCATCGAAGACAACGCTGTCATTGACCTGGCCCAATACAAATTTCGAACCAACCACAGCACCGAGACCACCCTACTTGCCACCACAGAGGACATCCCCACCCTCCTGGAACATGGCCACTCCGCAGCCCTCATCCTACTTGACCTATCAGCAGCCTTCGACACCGTGTCCCACCGCACACTCGTCGCCAGACTACACAACGCCGGCATACAAGGAACAGCCCTAGACTAGATCTGATCATTCCTCACCAGAAGAAGCCAAAGAATCAGACTGCCACCCTTCCTCTCCGATCCCATGGATATCACCTGCAGAGTTCCACAGGGGTCATCACTGAGCCCGAGCTTCTTCAATGTCTACATGGCCCCCGTCACTGCCATCCTCCGACAACACGGCCTCAACATCCTATCATACGCAGATGACACTTAACTCATCCTCTCCCTCACCAAAGACCCCACCACCGCCAGAGTCAACTTCCAGAAAGGGATGCAGGACGTCATACTCTGGATGACCAACAGCTGCCTAAATCTCAACGGCGAGAAATTCGAAGTCCTCTTCCTTGGAACCACCCCCTGAGCATGGGACAACACCTGGTGGCCGACCGCCCTCAGAAGCACACCGACTCCCGTGGACCACGCCAAAAACCTCGGCATCGTACTTGACTCATCTCTCACCATGAACCGACAGGTCAACGCCATCACCTACAGCTGCTTCAACACCCTCCGCACCCTCCGAAAGACTTTCAAGTGGATCCCCCCTGAGTCAAGGAAGACAGTCACCCACGCACTCATCACCAGCAGACTGGACTGCGGAAATGCTCTTTACACCGGCATAAACAAGTCCCTACTGTGCAAACTCCAGACGATATAGAACACCACCGCCAGACTCTTCCTCAGCATCCCCCGGCACGAACACTTCAGCCAACACCTACAAAGACTCCACTGGCTCCCTGTGGAGAAACAAATCACCTTCAAAATTCTCACCCATGCCTACAAATGCCTACACAACACCGGACCTGAATACCTCAATACCAGAATCAACTTCCAAGTACCCAAAAGAAACCTCAGATCTTCCAACCACGCACTGGCTGAAACCCCACGTATCCACAGAGCCAGAGCAGGCGGAAGATCGATCTCCCACACTGTGGCCAGGACCTGGAACGAGCTCCCGGAAGACATCAGACGCCCCTCTTCCCTGAACACCTTCAGGTAGACTCTCAAGAGCTGGCTCTTCGGGAAAAACAGATTTGCTGATCCACCCCCCTCAGCACCTTGAGACCCCCACGGGTAAGTAGTGCACTTATAATACCCTGATTGATTGATTGGTAAACAACAAACTTGACAATAAAATTGTGTCAAAAATATTGGTTACCACAAAATCATCCTCCAGATCCTTAATGATGGTAAGTACAAAAATATTTTAAAAATTATTGTTGACATAACTATTGTCTGAAAATATACAAAAGTATAGTTTTTTTTAATATAGAGTTTCAAGTAATAAATGTTAAATATTCTAATATAGAAAGTTGATACATTGTAAATATAAACAATCCTCTAATATTTAATACTATATATATACCAGCATATACTTCTATAAGCACACAGACACCTCTATATTAGTTAGTGTTTATATCATTTGCATATATGTTCACTAAAACAACGAAGCATTATAGTTAGGTGAATTTGTCAGTGACAACATTAATGTTTTGAGCTAAAACAAACACGAAATTCACAAATTATCTCTTAGACATGACATGTTCTAGGACATCATTTATGACATCATTGCTGACATCTCAAATGACATCGTTAATGAGATCTTCCAAACTTCTTTTGTACACATTGTTTTATATATGGGTATAGCATTAGAGCTATGAAAGTAAGTGCAAAAAAGCATGGAAATACATAAAGCATCCTTACTGCCATCATACTATAATGGCCATAGGTAAAGGAAGCATGTTTTATGTGCAACTCTTACCCTATACCATACACTTAATGGATAGCTCCCTCTGCCCACAAAACGTTGGGCCCACACGTTTCACCATTACGGCTTTCTTACAGTAAAGGAAGTCAAGTTTCCCTGCTGTTTACATACACTAGTACATTAAACATAAAAAGTGGACTAGCATATTAATGGTTCAAAATATTACCCGTCATCTTTGAATGGCAAAGAATCGATGTTTACAAGGCTCTTCAACACATGATTGTGATTAGGGAAAAAGTGCAAATATTTCATTTTAGCTTCACGCACTTGTAACAAAATAAATCCTCAAAATATACATTTATATTTTAAAAATGCATACAGCAAGTGTTTTTGTAAAATAATTCATACAGCAATCATTAACATCATGTAAAATTATTCGCACAATAATGATAATTCTTGGTGTAAATCCATTCTGTAACTTTTGAGAAATTTAGGAATTGAATTTCTGGACAGTTAAGTCCCTGGGAGGCTCTAGAGACTCTTGCTGGAGCACCAGTTTAAAGGCCCTGGAGTTTTTTTTCCCTTGGACCATCTTGCCCTGCACGAGTCAGACTCCCACTGAAGTGAACGCTCTGATTGGCTACCGGCAACATGAAAAAATGTTTCGCGGAGATTTGTGTAATGCGATTACGCAAATTCCGCCCACCCCTAGTATGTACTAATTAATACTGGCAAAGTGCCTTACCCTCAATAGATAATTCACTCAATCTGCCCTAGTGATGTACTGATTGCTTCCACTATTAGAATCATAGTGGTTACTGTTTGTCCATTTTAAAAGGGGTAAGTATTCCGGTGTGAACAGATCTCCCGAAATCCCTTGAGAATCCCACCATAATCTGACCCGTACTCCATATCAGATGCCTGTCTCTATGTGACAGTGTATGTAGTCACCTGTAAAAATGCGTACACAACAAGGTATGTTGTGGTCCACCCCAAAAAAGATTCATACAAACCCCAAAATTATTAACAAAGGAGACCTAGAGTCAATCTATAAACAAGCACTGTAGAGATATTTTGCTCTACCGCTAAGAATGGAGGGGAGCACAAAAGGCATCTGGTTTATAGGTCAGAGTATCTTTTAAAAGTCTTGCTTTCGGCAAAGTGCCCGAATACTTAACCAAGGGTAACCATACTCTTCTGTATGGAGTTCAAAGCCTATACCAAAACCCAGTAGTCCACAAAAAGAAAACTAAATAGATAGTGAAAATTGATAAAATGAGGTGATCTACACTCAAGTTTTGACCCAAGATTAATAGAGATAGTTAAGTAATGGAAACAAATCTCTTATCTGTGGGGTCTCGCCCTCCACCGTGATGACTGAAGAAAAGGTTAGGGGGGTACGTTGAAGCAGGTCCTCTAAGTCGGCCCCTTCCTTTTCTCCTGTGTTAAAAGAAAAAAGAGAGATACATCCATGAGTTGCTCTCACAATGTGGATTAAGATTCTATTAAAATTAAGCACAGAATTTACTCAGACACTTTACATATTCACTGCTGTATACAGACAAAAACAGAGAGAAGGCCTAATAAACATTATTCACGTAGGTGTATGCTCATTTCCTCATCCTGGTTAAGCCTGTCCGGTATTTTTGTTTGTACGTTAATTATGTGCCAGGATTCTTTCTTTCGTAACTGCAATACTCTATTCCCTCCCCTGTGGTTCTGCTAAATCTTTTCTATGACAAAGAAAGTGAGGAGAGAGTTGTTAGAGAGATGGTAATCTGTGAAGTGTCTAGCCACCGAGTAATTAGGGTCTTTGTTACTGATAGCCCTCATGTGTTCTAAAACTCTTTTCTTGGTGGCTAGTGTGGTAGTGCCTATATATCTCTTTACATGGGCATTCAAGGATATAAATGGTGAATCTGGTTCCACAGGTCAGAAATTATTTGATCATTCTTTCTCCTGTCGGAGTCTGATATGTTCTCCTCATAGTGCTGTTCCTACAAGCTTTACAGTGGCCGCAGGGACCAAATCCCTGCAGACTAAACTGTGTTTTAAATGTGTATTAGTGATGCCCCCCTTAACTAGAAAATCTCTACGATTTCTTCCTTTTCTGTATGTAATGTGTGGTCAATCCTGTATTGTGTGGCCTGTGGTTGGGTCACTGGAGAGGATGTTCCAGTTACGATTCAGGATTCTTGATATCATTTTAGATTCTCTGATAGGATGGGTTTGTCTTCCAACGTTTCCTCTCTTTTGATTTTTCTAACTTTCTCTTTAGCTTTAGACAGTACGCAGTTAGGAAATCCTCTCTCTATGAATCTCGTGATCATGTTCTCTTGTTCTGCTAGGAAATTTTCTTGTGTGCTGCAGTTTCTCCTTGCTCTCAGCAGCTCACCAAATGGAATACTCCATTTGAGTATCTAAGGGTGACTGCTGAAAGCATGGAGAAGACTGTTCCCTGCTGTTGTTTATCTGTGGAGTTTGGTGTTCATTTGGTTATTCTCTATTTCAAGTACCACATCCAAAAATTCGATCTGTTTCTTTCTCATGGTGCATGTGAGGTTCAGGTTGAAAGTGTTGTCATTGAGTCGGGTAATGGTATTTCTTGCACTCTCCTCACTCCCTCTCCACACCACAAACAGGTTGTCTATGTACCTAAACCATCTGATGACTCTATTTCCATTGGGATCTGAGTTAAGTTTCATGAGGACCTCCTCTTCCCATACGCCAAGGAACAAGTTGGCTAAACTTGGGGCAAAGTGTGGAGCTGCGCTTTGCCGCGCAGAGCTTATGAGGGCATTTTTCACTTTTTTAGCCATACTGATGTTCGGCAGAGAGGAGAGGGAGCATTACCTGCGGTGCTCTGATTCTTGCCGGTTGTTCTCTGCAAATATGGCTCCAAAGATCCCTGTTGTCATGGGAACAGAGGGGAAAATATACTCGGGAATGGGTGTAGGCGCTGGCTCCTCTCTTAAAGGGGTAACATCTGTGGACTCCTACCCGAGGCTTGGAGGTGGGAAGAAACAAAACACAGGGAGTGCTTCACTCAAGATGGAAGCTAGGAAAATCTGAAGAGGAGCGCTACTGGTAGGAGAGCCTACTTGGATATGTTAAGAGCAGTGCCAGGGGCGAAGCATCCACAATGGCAAGAAAGTCAAACAGGTGTGTGGTCAACTCTAAAAACTCCCTCACTAGAGGTCTCGCGCACCACGAGAAGTGCTGCACACTGCAACGCTAGACGCAAGACCTAAAAATGAGACAGCAGTCATTAACAGGCAAGGGCGATTAAGTCAGAGGAAACTGAATAAATCGAATGGGTAAGATCATTATTTGGTGAGTCGAAGTGGGTGGTCTCAATGACAAGTCAAAGCTTATCAGAGTTGCTGAAATATTAGGAGGCTTAAAGGCTGATATAATGTGTCCGCAAAAAAACACATATTCCTTGGGGGAAACAAGATATTTTAGCTATAAGGGGATTACAATCTCGTAGCCAGTTCTACACAAACTTCAACTATCAGAGGGGTTGCGATTCATGTAAAAATTGCTTTGGACCAGTTACCCGGGTCCTGGAGGATAAATGGGGGAGATGGTCCATTGCACAATTGCCCATGGAACTGAACGTATGCACAATATATGGATCAAACGTGGATGATCCACAAATTTGTAATGACCTAGAAGTCGAGTTAGCATCATAGCCGGGTCCATTCTTAATCTGTGGGGATCTGAACATTCACTATGAGAAGGGCTTCGGTAGAACCCAGAAATACCAAGGGAGGAAACCTTTTGTCCATCAAGCCCTCTGGGCCCTACAGACTAGCTATGACTTGAGAGATGTGTGGGGGACGAAACATCCTACTGACCCTGGCTATACATATTTCTAAAATCCCCATAAGAAATGTGTTAGGATTGATTACTTTTTGGAGTCATCCTCTTTGATTTCAACCACAGGAATAAAGAAATTACATAAATTATTATCGGATCACAATCCCTTAGTTATGGATTTAGTACTTCAGACTTCAGATCATCTAGAGGCGAAGTGGACGTTTGATAGATCACTATTATTCAATGAGAACTATCTCAAACACATCAAACGATGGGCCATAGAATATTACGAAATTAACCGATATAGTTCCTCAAGCAATATAGTTTGGGATAGCTTCAAAGCTGGCCTCCGGGGAGAAACAATCAGCTTTGCGGGGAAAGCTATAAAACAAGAGAAGAGTGAAATTAATACATTGATAACCAAATTGGAAAAAGAACACACCAAGATAATTAGACAAAACCAAGAGAGAAAATAATTATACTACGACAAAAGATAGGGATCACAAAAGCTGAAATAAATAAATATTATACTAAGAAGGGGGCAGCTATTTATCAAGCACATAAGAGTCAGGGATATGAATACGGCAAGACCATCGGTAAGGTTCTTGCCTTATGGACCAAACAAAGAGCAGCAGAAATCAAGGGTCAGGATGGTGTTCTTTATACAGAAACAAAGGACATTATCAAGACCTTTGAGAAATGTTATCAGGACCTGTATCAACAGGACAACATCGACCCTATGCCTTCCAATGAAACTGAGCTAATCCTCGGTGATCAGCGTAGGCTTAGCGAAGAAAGGCAGCAAGAGATGGATAAAGAAATCACTATGGAAGAAGTGCTATCAGCCTTGCATTCTGTGGCTTCAGGAAAAGCGGAAGGCCCTGATAGAATCCCATTGGAGCTTTTTAAAGCAATTCAAGAGGAAATAGCTCCTATACTTTTAGATCTGTTTTTCGGAATACAGAGTAGCGGTATTCCTCCTGAGTCTTGCCAAGGAGCAGATATTGTGGTATTTAAAAAAAAAGGGAAACCCACAGATAATTCTGCATCATACAGACCCATATCTCTCATGAATGTTGACACGAAGTTATATTAAAAAATGTTAGCTACTCGGTTAGGGGGGATCATAACCCATCTAGTCTCACCATGGCAGCATGGCTTCATACCAACGAGAGGCACAACAGATCACATCAGACGTGCTATAGCCCTGTTTGATATTACTGAGACAACCGGCGAGAAGATGGCTATGATCCTCCTGGATGCTGAGAAGGCATTTGATCGCGTGTCATGGCAGTATCTTTGGACAACTATGGCACAGAGAGGATTTGGGCCAGGTATTTTGACAGCTATACAGGCAATGTACTATAGACCATATGCATGACTAAACATAATGGGTCAAGAATCAATCTCTATTGACATTGCAAGGGGGACGAGACAGGGTTGTCCCTGCTCTCCAATACTATTTGCTTAGTATATTGATATCTATGTAGAGCAAATCCTTCAATATAAGATCATCGTTCCAGTTAACTGCAATGGGCATGATACAAACATAATGGCCTATGCCGATGATTTGGCAGTAGTAACTGTGGACCTAGAAAAAGCAATCTCTCAAATTCAGAAATTAGGCAGTGAATATGGTCGAAAATCATGCTACCTGTTAAATGCAGGGAAAACTCAGATTTTATGCAATTCTAAAACCCCATGTAGTGACCCCCGAAGGTTAACTGAAGTAATCTATTTGGGCATCAAGATTAGCAGTAACATAGAGACCATCTGGAAAATAAATATGTTACCCATAATTAGTAAGATTAGTACGGACCTGCGCCGCCTAGATAGACTCCACTTATCACTTATAGGGTGATGTAATATTTTGAAAATGGTTATGCTTCCCAAAGTTCTATATATGTTTAGGTCCATCCCAGTAGAAATTGAAGATCTTTAAAAAAAAAAAAATAGATAGTATTTTCAGTAATTTTTTTGGGAAATATTCTAAACTTCACCGCTCTTTTAAATTTTTAACATTGCTACAGGATCGAGAAGGATGATCCGCCCCTAATCTCAGATAATATTTTTATGCAAGCTTCTTACAGGCACTGTACACTTAAATATCTTTTTTTCTGGAAGCTTAGTGAGCCACAGCTTTTCATACCAGCTCTCTTCTTTAGGTCATGGAAGAGACAAACTCCATCTGAGTCATCTCTGTGTATTAACACTAAACCGTAATGCCAATCGCACGGGCCTCACGGAGCGTGTAGTTCCGACCTTTACGGTCGAGTGTTAATCCACAGAGTGGACTCACAGATGGAGTTTGTAGCTCACTAAGGTCCCAGAAAAAAGATATTTAAGTGCCCAATACTGGTGCTAGGCAACCCCACTGCACTGAAGATATTGCCTTGAAATTGTCGTGGCAATGAAACATGTCGGCTCAGTATGAAGCGGTATGCATGATAGGCAACCGATTTGCATTTGAATGAGTGCACAGTGAATAATAAAGTTGGTATCGAGTAAAGTGCAACTTACTTCAATTTTAGTTTCACATGGTCGTATTTGTGGGATGCGATTTATTCACCTCAGCCCTTTTCTTAGCACCATTTTTGTTTATTTTTGGACACTACACTTATTATTTTTCAAGGCAAGATGGCTACCAATGATGAAAAAAGTGGGCATAGCTGGTGAGTACCAATCAGGGAGCTCAATTGGTGGTGTGCACGTGAGGTGTCACCTTGTCCTTTCACTACTTTTTTTATTGAGATGCTCAATTTCATGCACCTTTCACATTAAGACTCTTGTAAGTTGGTCTGGGGTAATAGAGTATGGTGACTGCCATCTGTAAAAACGTTTTCGTTTTTTTAATTGAAGGCAATAAAGCGGGAGGTTACTACCTGATTCTTCAGTGGCCAGATAGTTTTAAAGTTTAAATGACAGAATGGCTGCGTATGAAAAGTACGTCTGGCAGCAGTAAAACACCACTAAAATACAAAAGTGAACAAGAAGTGATGATCAGTGGAGCTGGTCTGGTGATGGATATGGTGGCAATGAATCACCTGGGAGCTGACAGCTCAGAGTTATAGCCTTCAACCTACACACCTCTTCTGTCAGTTGCATCGCATTAGACAAGGTCCTGGGACAGAAGCTAGAACATGGGGTGAAGTCAGAAAGTAGCTCATTGGGTGCCACGTGGGCACAGTAGTGCTAGGCTGCCCACACATGCCACACCAAGCAGCAAACCATGCCTCAGGCACACAAAAACAAATGTAACCATCCTATGCAAATGTGGGCGTGATGCAGTACATTGTGAGACTTGGGGCCCGATTACGATCTCAGCAGAATTGGGAGCGACTGACAAATAGGATGGGAGCAACGTGTAGGCGGCCAGAATCATGGCTTTTTCCATTGCGGCTTGTGCTGTGGCCCTAAAAGGGCTGCAGCACATGCTGCAATGTTAAAGGGTATGTTTCTAAACATCCATGCACTCTATGCCAGGCACCATATGCTGTCTAGCACATGGGGTACAGATGTGTAGAGGGGTTTCACAGGTGCCCCCTAGGCCTCATAACAGAGGGCCACGGGGGATGGGTGCCCTGCTACGGGCCCCCAAAGTCCCTTTCCGACAGCCTTTCCATGGCGGTCAGACCCCCATGGAAAGGCTGTTGTAAAAGAACATCGTAATCCTTTCAGTAATGCCTGCGCCGGAACCCCCCGATTGTAGGGAATACAATCCGATTGAAGCGTCAGTTGGTCCCTCGGAGTGATGCGGTCCAACCGACCGCATCATAATGCAGCAGTCGGACCACTCTGCTGAATGAAGACTGCCACTGACTGTCTGTCGGTGGCAGTCCGAACGCCATCCTAATGAGGACCTCTGTCAATCAACATGGAAGCCTTGGTCCTTTTATCCCCGCTCCTCCCTGAGCATTTGCTCCCTAATGAGAAACCTTTGGTGTAAAGTTTTTACACTTACCTTTTCACAAAATGTTTTCCCAAAGACTTAAGTGACTTCTGAAGGACTCCTCTTTGCCGTTGACAACCCCGCAGGAGACAGCTAACAATTATCACTGGATCTACAAGGAGAAATGAAACGCAGCACACCTGTATTAGTTATAGACAACACCACATAATATAATGTTTTGAAGTTGATTAATCAAAATCCACAGCCTTTTGGCAGTCGGCACCAGGACCTGCTGCCTGTTGTGGAATGTTTAAGAGGGGACGAGTAAGCCATGCTTTGCGGTGAGACTGTGTAGCTGCCCTATGGGCATGAGAGGGCGCTAGGAAGCATTAATTCGGACCACAGTGTTGCAATAAATGAGGCTATACAAGCACGATGCAAAGGCAAATAAATGGGTATGACCTACTCAAACTCCAGCTCAGAGCCAGTAACCAACTGAGTCTGTCACCTCTGGCAAGATGGCCTGGTGTGCTCAGTCACTGAGTGCACTCACACCAACAAACTGAGACTGATGAATCCCAGAAGAGAAACAAACATACAAGAACCTCATCAATATGTACAGATGGCTATATAGAGGCCTTGATCGATATAAAGATGGCAAGAACCATGCTGCGTGCCCTCCAACTTGTTCAGTGAATGAGCCTCACCCTCCACTGCTGCCTCCTGCAAGAACGAGTGAATAATTCCCTCCAAGCCTCCTATGGACCAGATGGAGCAGCAAAAAAAACCCTGCTGCTGCACTTCAACGGAGAAGAAAGTTACAAACACAATCCAAACTTACCTCAAGCATGAAAAAACACACAAGGCACCAGGCACGCAACACCCATTGGAATCAAAGGGCTACAGCCCCCCCATCGTGTGTGTCAGACCGGGCTCAGATGGCTCCCGGGCACACACACAGCCGCACCCGAGCACTTCACAGGTCTTTAAAAGACCATGTGCATGTTAATGAGGCTTTGATGTTGTTTCACCCCTTTCAAGAGCCCCTGCAGCTCCACTCTGCCTATTGCTTAAAGTTTCAGCCTGCCCCCCCGAAATTTTTCTTAGCCCCCCCTGAAATGTGGCTCTAGTTGCGCCTCTGCAAGGCACCCTCTTCAACTTCACACTCCATGTGAAACAAATACAAACAGAGAAATGAATATGGCCTGGTACTCCCTGAGCCCTCTATTTACATTTTGTACCTGCAGCCCTTGTACGGATGGGGTCTCCCTCCTTCCTTCAAGGCAAGTAATATGACCACACTAACTTTTCGATTAGGGGGTGTAACCCCCCCGGCCGTATTTATTACAAAATTTTAAACATTATTTATTCACATTATGTACAATTACGCAGAAAGTCCGGATACATTCAGACAGATGATGTTACGTAGCTAACCTTAAAATCTAATACACACAACACTCCTACCATAAATCTAACAATGCATATATTCACTTTCTGCGTGTCCCCTCTAGAGCCTAGGTTTCAACTGGACGGACCTGTGCAGTGGCCGCTTTAATTGCCCCGAGACCACGTTTGGCGCTGTCTGACCTCGATTGAGGCAGGATACATAATCTAACCTATCCATCTGGAACACTGTCGCAGATCTTACGATTGGACGTCTTCTATGGGCGTTTTCAGTCTCTCACTTTTGAGATATGGAGAGTTTGAAGTGGAATTTATTTCCTCCGAGTCCCGTGTGGGATGGGTTGCCCTCCTACACCTTATGCTGGAATTACCGTGTGCAAAAGTACCCATGTCCTGATGAAGCCTTAAAGACATCTGGCTGAAACGCGACCGCGACTGCGTCGACACCTTGTTCTTAAGGAGTCCCCATTAACTTGCAACTTTTTGCAACTTCGTTTCTTTTGTGCCCTATACAATAACTGTACAGAGAAGTGATAGCTCTGGCGCACTTTATTGGGACTTCCTTTCTTTGGGTTGTATATCACTCGGAGTTAGGAGTGAATACTATGTGAAGTTTGGTACTTTTTCTTAGGGTACGTGTATATATAGATAGATTATAGCAATTGTAATGTACAGTTTGTATATGTGTTTTGGATATTTTGTATAGACTGTAGTGTCCTTGTATATATATATATATGTTTCCATATGTGTTTGTTTCCTTGCGCCACTCTCTTTGATGACTAGTATATATGTTTATATGAAATTTTGAATGTGATTACACTTAAATAAGTATACCAACAGGATAATTGATTATTTCTTGTTTGAAAATAAATACTTGATTGATCCCTCAGTACCTTTTTCTCTACTTTTTCATCCTTGGATGTACCTTGCCCAGGTATGGGAGGGTGATTTGGGCAGAACCCCTTTCTATTTTTGCAGTCCCTCTAGAGCCTACAGCAAGGTCAATGACTGGCAGGCTCTAGATCCCAGCAAGCTACAAATTACTCCGTCGGAGTAGGCTTGCGCTGGGGGTAGAGCTTATTGGATGGATATTCTCCCCCAGGCCCCCCTACGCCCTGTGCCTTAAACTCCATAAATGGGGCAGCAAAATTCTGCATACTTGCGCCCTGATGCACGTGTGAGGGTGGCCACAGGCCCACTGGGAAGAGTGTCTCCCCTGGCCCCCATACCCTACCTACCGGCTGTCACTGTCCCTGGAGTTACATGGTTCTGACCGCTAAGGACCGAAGACTATGCTTACCAATCATAACCTTACCACCTGACCGGAGAGACAACACACACAACTAAATACGACATTATTGACTGAAACCAAATTTCATATACTGATATTTTATTAAATGTTACACATTTCAACTACATAACTCTGCAATAAAAAAAATTAAAATACTGTACTGACACAATTACAAATATCAACACTTTTATTATAAATTCACCAAATCATCATATTTACATTCAATCTTGTCTCCTAAGATACCTGCAATGAAAGTTAAAAAACGAAGCAACTAAATTACTGAGAAATATATTTAAAATGCCTGCCTTAGGGGAGGGTGGGTGGAGAAAACAAATTACGGGCTGCTGGTGGCCCGGGTGCTGTGCCTGTGGGGAGCAAAGGAACAAGAGACTGTTCTGCTCCCCGCACCCCCCTTTTAAGGGGGAGGCACGGGCCAGGCCGGTCTCAACCGGTCAGACCCCAAAGTTGGACGCCCGCGTGAACCGGAAGCACTAAAGTGCTTCCGGTTCACGCCCCTCCCTACGCCGCCTATTGGACCCTCAGAAGAAGGTGGGAGTGCTCCCCCTCCTCCTTGCCCCCGGGGACCGGTGCGACCGCCATAACGGTGATGCGCGCTAGTTTAGCGCTCGGCCTTGCCCGGGGTCATCCTTACACATGCTTAATTTGAGCAGGTTTTGGACATGGCCCATGCAAGCCTGGCACCCACCTAAGAGTTCTGGGGTTCACTTTTGAGGCTTCCATTCACGGTTGCACTGGTTGCGCAGTGGTCAGATTGTGGTACATTTTGCATAGAAAAATGGCTGCTGTTCATCAGCTAAACTAACTGCACAAGATAAATGCACGTTATTATTTCAAGAACACACTGTTAACACCGCAATGCAAACTTGTTTTTTTCTGGGACCTTCCTTATGCGTGATTTACTTCAAACGGGGTCGTCAGGGTGGCTGTACCTTTCTAGCTCACATTGCGTTGAAAGGTTCAACAATGTGGGTCTGGCTACTCTGGTCCAGGGGAGGCCAGATTTAGATTTAAATAACCCCTGCCAATACCAAGCGGTGACCCTTGGCAGACAAGTAACCTATCCACATGCTTGACTACAAGACCCAGCATGCAAAGGAAACAAGTCCAGGACAGACCCCTCTCCCCAGAAATGACGCTCTAACAACGTTCTAACAAAGCGCTGACTTTAGGAGTTAAGGTTATGTATCTTGTGTCACTTTAGAAAAGTTTACTTGGATGAGGTTAAAGCAGCTATTTATTTTCTTTCTTGAAGGACCTGACAGATATGTCTATGGGTATGACTTCCCTGCCTTTAACATGCTGCAGGTAAATGCCAGTTTGGGAATATTTCGCAATTTTGTTTGTGAAAAATGTTTAGAACTAAAAATGTGAAGAGGGGGATCATAAATGTGGAAACTAGCGCAACAGAAAGTCCTAAATTGAATGACGCTGCCCTCTGGTGGTCATTCCTGGTGTGAGCTGCAGTGAAGCTCTTAAAATAAGGATGGAACACAGCAGAGGGTGATGATGACTGATGCTAAATCCTTTGCCTGTCACCGGTTGTCTGTCACTTCCTGCTGCTGAGGCAGAGAGTATGGTCACTGTAATGTAGGCAAAACTGCCTCACTCACACTACCTGAGAAGCCAAACAATGAATGGTTGCCTTTGGAATGACAAAAAAAATGTGGCTGAAAGTCAATGGCTGAAGAAGGCTGGCTCATTTGTCAGCTGTCTTTTGGGCTGAAATAAAACGTAAATGAGATAACATTTGACCCATGGTGTTTTTACAGAAATTGTTATTGAATTTTTAGGAAACTATAGTCTGTAAAGGCAGCTATAGACCATACAAATGCTTAGAAACTGGTGAGGACAGATCAAAATAAAAATATTGGGGCACATTTATCTACGTTTTGTGCTGCCCTTGCGCCACGCAAGGTAATGCAAGGGCAATGCAAAACCTAGATGAGATTTGCCAAGGCACACAAAGCCACCTTGCATGGCCCGGCGGTGCTTGGTAAATCTGGAGTACCGCCAGAAGCAAAATTTCGTTACGTCACTCTGCCACGGGGAGGTGGTCCATGGGAGTAGTGCAGTTGTTCTCACTCTTCCACTCATGGATTTTGGTGCATTTCCAGATTTCCCATGAGTGGTCATCCCAGGAATGCATCAAAATGCTATTAAAAATCATCAAAGGATTTTTTGTGTAGGGTGCCAAGATGTCTGCATTGGCGCTAGGCAGCCAACAGTGCACCAGCAAGACAGCAGGAATGTGCCATGTTGCAGTAGATATGCTGCATACCTGACCCTGCCCTTTCACACAGAGCAGTGCAGCAAGGGGTCTTGGGGCCTCATTTATGAGCCTGTGCGTCACTTTTACACTGCTGGAGCATCACTTTTTGTGACGCACCAGTGGTGTAAAAAATACGCCTTGTTGCGCCATATTTACAAAGTGACGCATCTAGGTAGATGTGTCACTTTGTAAACCCCTGCTCCACATTATACCTGAGCCAGGTATATTGTATGCAAGAGGGGCGTTTTGACGCAAGAAAGGGTCGTAGAAGTGACGCAGTGAAATCTATGATATTGGAGTGGAGTGGTGTGGCTCACTGGTTAGAGGCGGCAGACCTGGAAGCAGGAGTCGGCCCGGGACCAGGGTTCAATTCCCGACGCGGCAGGGTTGTGGACCAGGGTCAGCGGACTCGATAATTCTCGCCTTGGTGCCTACTCTAACCAGGGGTCCCTCTCGGCAACTCTGGGCATTAGCTTGCCTAATCGCCACAATGGCCCCATCAACGCCGGGGATGCCTGGCTTCACCTTGGGGACACCCAGTAGGGACCATCCCACAGGGAAAGCCAGGACGGGTTCCCCAGCGGTATACCGCGCCAGGATACTCCGGTAGTAATTGAGCGCGTTACAAAACAGCTTATAACATATAACATAACATAACACTTCTAAGACACAAATGCGTCAATTTCTTATGCCTGCCTCACAGCAGGCGTAAGACTGACGCGGGCCCTTTCACATGGGGCTTGCCCCAGGTGAAAGGACACGTTGCTGGAGTTGCGTCACTTTTGTGACACACTCCAGCAATGCGTCACTTTTGCGCCTACAGATACGTCGGAAATACTGACGTATCTGTAACTCCTTGCGCCATGATGCGTCATACTGTAAATATGACTCATCATTGGTGTCGCAAGGAAGGCGCAGTGAAAAGTGACGCATCTCTATTTTCACGCAGCGATGCGTCACTTTTCATAAATGAGCCCCTTGGTGTGTTGCATGGTGTAGGCAAATTATAAATATTACCCATAATCCTTTGAAGCAGCCCCAGCCCCACACTCAGTCCAAACTCCTCCACCACCCCAACCTCACCACTGATGTCCTCAACCCCAAAGTGGAGTAGAATCAAGTTTTCACAGAGCACCCCCTGCCCTCAGTGACGGAAAAAAGCAAGAAACCCAATAATTGTAGAAGAAATGCTGCAAGTTTCGTGTATTTCATTCTGGATTTGAAAGAGGTATATTACATGAAAACTGAGCTGTGTTTAGATCTTTTGAATTTCATGCTGGATACAAATTGGGATTTATGTCCAGAGAACTTCCAAAAAGTCCTAAAAACCCACCTGTTTAATCTACAAGTCTGGCTCTCCGTCTGGTTTCTTGCCATAGCGCCGGGACACTCATTAAGTAGTTGTGCGCTATACAAAACCAGTCATTCATTCATTAAAGCAACAGCTGATTCAGTAATGTTCCGGTTACTCTCTAGGTTTGTCTCCGGCTCAGATTTACTGAGAAATGATCAAGTATAAATATCTGAAGATGTCATCAAATGGCATTTTTTTCAAGGGCTCAATTTAAAAAAATTAAGTAATTCCTCATTTCTTAACACGGTATTTAAGTGTGAACAGGTGCCCCACAGTACAGAGACGAGGGGTGGAAAGTTGATGTTGTAGGTGTGGTCTCACTAAAGCTTCTGCGTCACTGCTTGCGTCATCTCACTGCCTCTTTTATGTTGATGTTAAATATTCTGCCAAGTCACAAGAAAAGCTGCTTCTCATTTATGGCCACGAGACGAGCCCTACACTGACCCCTTCCAAGAGATGCCTGGGGCACGAGCCCTCTCCCGCGGAACGGTATCCACCAATAGAATTCCAACCCCAAGGCCATTTAAAGCACTGAAGGTACATATCCGGCAGAGGCTGCAAGATGCTCCCTATTGGTGCTCACTTGTAACATTAAGAAATAGAGGAAGGACAGCTGCACAGGCCATGCACGAGAGAGCCCACCCAGCACGAGGACACTCACAGATATTGAAGGCAATCTGCGTTGTCTTTGGAAATGTTGCCAATCACGGGGGGTGACGAGAGCCGACACCCGTTGCACGAGGCCGGCCACGCCCTGTTCTTGAACCTGCTTCACGTCGCGCGCCTTCACCACAGAGCGTGTGTGAGTGAAAGTATGTCTTTCTGGTTCTATTTGTTTCTGCGTGTTTGAGTGCCCTTGTGTAAGGTGTGAATGTGTTTGTGGGTGTTTCGGGTGTGGGTGGTTATCTGTTTCAGGTGTATGTGTGTGTTGTGTATGGATATATGTTATGTGTGGGTGTGTGTTTGAATAAGAGTGCCAATGCATGCACAAAGCCTGCGCGCCACCAAAGCATCTAATTACAATCCAAATCCCTGTGTAAAACCCCCCTCTCTCCAAGATTATCCGAGTTAGTATCACCCATGCAGTGTACTCACCAAGAGATGTCCCCTCGTCCTTCGCATCTAACATTTATCCATGCCCGGCACGCTCTTAATATAATACCCAGCTTCAGCCGCTCCCAGGCCCCAGGGCACCACTCCCCCTCTCAGCCCACCTGTTGAAAGACTGACACTTCTTTACCACACCTAGAACAAAATGTACTGTAATTGAGGAAGATTCAGAACAAAATCTTTTCCGAACCCCCCCCCCCCCAGGGCCCAGGTGCAGACAATCGACCTATGTTCGGAGCCCGGGCTGGAATGTTGCGGGTGTGGTCGGCAGGAAGTGGCGTTGGGTGTCAGTGACGTCATCTGTACCTGCACAAACTCAAATGCTGACCACTGTGACGGGTTGTTTCAAGCATATGAGAAGCCTGCTCACTGCACTGCTTTGCCTTTGGACATTATTATGCCCTCCTATTATCCTAATACTTGCATGCATGTATGAATGTTTGCATGCATGCATGCTTTGCTATTTCTAAGCAGGAATGTAGAGGGCTTACACCAGAGGGGTGGGGGGAGCACCAGTGGGGGATAGGGGAGTTTAAAATTGATGATAGTTCGAAGATGGAAGTTTGGAAAACCCATAGAGGGTTATAAAATGCTGGCGCAAAATCAAAGAGTGGTAGGTAATAATGGGGTAAACCCTTACCTCATCGACCTGGGTCAGTACAATGTTATAAGAAAAGGGGTGGTCGATTACAAAACAGTTAAACATATCATTACTTAAACATAAAGGTACATCCACCAAGTAAATGTGATTTAAATTGCATTTAATCCAACTATTCGCAGTGATTTTCTGCAGTTACGCATATACTATATTTCATATTCATACAATACATGGTTAATTACGTATAATTCTTCAATCAGTGCTCGGTGATTGTCAGATAAGAAAAGGGATTTTAAAGGAGGGTAGGGTGTGTTTGGAAAAGAATGAGGGACAAAGAAAAGGAATTGTGTCCTATAAACAATTCTGTCTTAATTCAACAGAACATTTCCAGTCATATTACAGATCACAGTTGTTCCCAAGAGGTACACTATACACAGGAGTTGAGTTTATCAAGTTTTCGGCAGGGCGTGTATGTGTTGGTGGTGATGTCGACGTTTCGACCCCCAAGTTAAGGGCGGGTGAGTCCTCAGTTTGGGGTCTTCCTCAGGACAATTAAAAACAGTGACATTGAGCACCTAGGGAAACAGAAATGTGTATCACTAGATGGAATCCATTAAAATCTAAAAAACAGGGCAAAAGTCAAGGTGTACCTACATGCGCAGGCGATCGAGTAGTATCCCGTCTGAGTTGGGACTCGCGCCTGTGGAGTTATTCTCTGGAGGAAATAGATTGCGGTTAGGAAGGATACAGAGGGCAGGTCAGGGTAAGTTAGACCAAGCAAGTAAAACACGACTTACTAGGTACGCCCGTTCATTGAAGAGCAAACGTCGTGGATGACGATACTTGGAACGGTCTATCCGTGGGTGAGGCAAGCGTCCTACATCCAGCGGGCGGTAGAGTACAGCGTGTAGATAAGTTACACAATCTGGAAGGACATAGAGATACTGTAATGCTTCGCATGTCAACTCATCGTGGTAGACAAAATTCTATAGGGGTGTAATGGAGGTTCTCAGTCCGTCCATCGTAAGGGTGGACCAGAGCTACTACCGGTCGACCACAGGACCAAAGCAAAATATGGGGGACCCGGAACGGGCCGCTACCCCGTGTGATTAGTAACCAAACAGTTCGGAATGGAAAACAGTCATCCATAATTAATGGTAAATAGGCCAGCCACAATACTGGTTGGTCTCCGACTCAGGAGGACAGATGGGGCGCCCAAACTCTAAAAGGCGTGTGGTCCCATGCTAGTTGAAAGAAAAGACGATTTAAAAGGTAAAGGCTACATTTACTACATGACTAGAAGAGTCGCGCTGCCTGGGTTAGCCAGGGTCGTGAGCGCTTCTCCTCGGTATCTGGTAGGACGGGCCGCTACCCCGTGTGATTTGTAACCAAACAAATCGGAATGGCAAACATCCATAATTAATGGTAAGTAGGCCAGCAAAAATACTGGTTGACCTCCGACTCCGGGGGACAAACGGGGAAACCCAATCTCTAAAAGGCGTGTTATCCCAGGTTGGTTGAAAGAAAAGACGATTTAGAAGGTTAAGGCAACATTTGCTACATAACTATACGAGTCGCGCTGCCTGGGTTAGCCAGGGTCGTGAGCGCTTCTCCTCGGTATCTGTTAAAACTGCCCTAGTATTTTCGCAGAACAACGCGGAGCGAGCATACCTGCATGACTGCTGCCGACTCTTTCACAGTGACAGCTCGCAGGCGCCCGTCAACCCGTACATGTAACAGGCGTAACTAAGGAGCGTCTCTAGGGGGCGTGTCCCGGCACCTCGCGGTGCTGCCGCTGGCTGCTGCGCGGCTGGAGGGCTGCGTGGGGCGCATGCGCTGGGCTTGAAACACTGACCCCCATCAGGACGCGGGAGGACTATCTGAGTTAATATACTGTACCAAAGGCCAAAACAGTAGCGAGCGTTAGGACTCTGCTCTATTCACATCGGTGTCTCGGACATCCAAAAAGGGAATGTTGACACATAGCTCCTCTGGTGAGAAACACAGTAAAGGTTATGGATGGAATCACTCTTGTCACATCTGTGTGTATACACACGGAGCCACGGGCATTGGCTAAATGTAGTTAAAGGGCCGGTGGTGGAAATTGTTCTATCGGTAACCTCATATGCAACGGGGCTCAATGTGCATGGGTACTCCGGAGCAAGAAAGCATTTGTACATGTATTTCGGGACCCCTGTTGATATTATACCAGTATTCGTGTTAGTGCACATGTATATGTCAATCCTCAACAAGGGAGAAGATCATTTGAAGATATAACACGTTATTCTCTCAGTGTGGATCGCTCATCGCATTATCGTCAACATATTGATACAAATATACAGTTCAACACAGAGTCCCTGTCCTGGATATTACACACATTATGTTTTACCATCTTACTGGTCGGGTACAAGTCCAGCTAATTGCGAGTAGGTGGCATCAAGTTCATTCAGGCCATTGTCAACAGTGTCCAAAGTGTACATCCATTTGCACTCCCTAACATTTAGTAGTGAATTCAAATTCCCACCCCTGGGTCCCACCGTGATTTTTTCAATCACCAGCCATTTGAAGGATTCAGGGGTGTGTGATTTCAACATGAAGTGTTCAACCAAAGGGGAGCCCGGTGTTTGGCACCTAATCCTGCTGCAATGTTGTAAAATCCGCTTTTTGACATGTTGTTTAGTTTGTCCGATGTATACCAGATCACAAGGACATATGATGGCGTAGATAAC
Source organism: Lissotriton helveticus (assembly GCF_964261635.1). Classification (NCBI taxonomy): domain Eukaryota; kingdom Metazoa; phylum Chordata; class Amphibia; order Caudata; family Salamandridae; genus Lissotriton; species Lissotriton helveticus. Next base: position 63,501,213 of record NC_136068.1, on the reverse strand, counting down.
GTCACTTGTGTTGCAGTTAGTCATTGTTTTCAAGGTGACTGTGTTGTTTCGATAGTTCCAAACCTTGGTTTCCATTGCTTGTGGGCACGCTTTGCACTTGGTACATTTGAAATGTCCGACAACTTGGGGAAGGTTCCATATGCTTTGCAGAGTGGGGGGTGCCGGGGTTCCTAGGTATGAAGAGACCACTTTGTCCCTGATGTTTTTAGCTTTCTTGAACGCATGCATCGGCAGTTGTTCATGGTTGATCACATCCGATACCATAGTCCAGTGTTTGTTTACCGTCTTCTTAATCAAGTTACTCTTCGTGCAGAAAGTGGTAACGCAGATAATCCTTTCGGGATCCACGGGACGTTCTCTGGGCTTCAACAGGTCCTCCCTCGGGCTGTACCAAGCTCTCTTTCTTGCTCTTGTAACCAGTCGTCTTGGGTAACCTCTTTCCATTAGTCTCCTGATCAGGAGATCAGATTCTCGGAAGTAGTCTTCTTTGAGTGAACAGTTCCTCCTTATCCGGAGAAACTGACCAAACGGTAGATTGTCCCGTAGGCTTCTTGTATGGTGACTCGTGTATCGTAGGAGGCTGTTCCGTTCGGTGGGTTTTCGAAAGAGGGTGGTGTGGAGGTGACCACTCTGGACCTTGATGCTGATGTCTAAGAAGTCCACGGAGGTCTTACTCATACTCATGGTGAACTGAATGTCCTTAGACTGGTTATTCAGCCATGTGAAGAATCCGTTGAGTTCCACTTCACTTCCAGTCCATAGCATCAGCACATCATCAATATACCTGCGCCACATCCAAATGTTGGTCTCATATGGATTAGTCACAGTCAGGATATGGTCCCGTTCGAATTCCGCCATATACAGTATAGCTAGGTCAGGAGCAAAGGCTGCCCCCATCGCTACTCCCTTGCTCTGGAAGAAGAATTCATCCTGAAAGATGAAGAAATTCTTCTTCATCGCCACCTCCAGGAGTTGAATAATGAAATCAGTTGGTACCTGGGTTGGTTGGGTTCTTCTGTCCAATGCCTTTCTCATGGTTTCCAGAGCCGGGTCCTGGGGAATGCTCGTATATAATGAGACTATGTCTAGTGTCACCATTATTTGTTTATCCTGATCAAAGGCAATTTCATCTACTTGGTTAATGATCTGCATGGTGTCTCTGACATAGGTAGGGGTCCCAGTTGCTAGGGGTTTCAAAAAAGTATCTATGTATTTACATAGTGGTTCCAAAAGGGAACCACAGCCCGATACAATAGGGCGTCCTGGTGGTTTAGTCATATCCTTGTGTATCTTAGGTAGCGTGTAGATCGTAGGTGTTCTTGGTTGTGTGACGTTCAAGTACTCATATTCTTTCTGGCTCAGGAAGCCCTCATCACGGCCTTTACCTGTGATCTCTTGGATCAATCTCCTAATCTCCCTTGTAGGGTCAGCGTTGGTTGCGGTATAGCTCACACCATCCCGAAGTTGTTTATAGATCTCATCTTTGTAGTTCTGGACATCTTGGAGGACTATCGCCCCTCCCTTGTCCGCAGGTTTGATCACCAGTAGTTTGTTCTTACTTAAATTATCCAAGGCTTGTCTTTCACCTTGTGTGATGTTGTGTTTAACATAGGTACGTGTGGTACAGATGTCCATCACCTCTCGCATCACCATGTTCTCATACGCAAGGATCCGATGTGGTGTCTGGTGACTTCTGGGAGTGAAGGTTGAGGGAGGTCGTAGTCCGGTTGCTGAGTTTGTAGTGGGAAAGGGAGAGTGCAGGAAGAAGTGCTTCAACCTGATTTTCCGAAAGAAACGGGTCAGTTCCGATCTTATGTTGAAGTGGTTCGGGTAGGATGTAGGTACAAAAGATAGTCCTTTATTCAGCACGCTAGATTCCTCCGGAGTGAGAATGTGTTGAGAGAGATTGACAATTGGGCTTGATTGACTTACCACCTGTAAGTCTTGCGTCTCGTGCTGATCTCTCCGTGGGGTTCTGGTTGGAAGCGGACTTGTTTCTGTTGGTTCTCTGGACGCTGGGTAGTACCCCCTCTGGCTCGGGTTGGCCAGGATTGGCCTCTGCTTCTGTTCTGATAATTTCCTCGTCCCCGGGGTGGTCGCCATTGATTCCCCCCTAAAAAAGGGTGCCAGTCTGGTTGTGGTTGATACCATTGATCCTGATAACCGTCGTAGGCTGAGGGGCCGGAGGCTCCTGAGTCACTGCCTGAGCTGTAGGACGAGTCTGAGAAATTGGTGAACTTCCGTCTACCCCTGTAGCCACCTCTGCCCCTGTTGGTGAATCGGCCTTGGGTGTCTTGATTATAATAATCTTCTGCTAGATAAGGGTAGGTCTTCTTCTTATCGTAGTTAGAGATGTCTTTGCTTAGTTTATCCAACTTCTTGGATTGGGTTTCGATGTCAAATGTGTCCAGAGTTTTCTCCAGTTTCTCTAGAGTGTCTCTCGCGTTAGCAAACGCACTATGACTCTTGATCTCGGCCTTGAGCGTGTCAATTTCCTTCATGAGAATTTCAACCTGTGTCTTGGCTGTCTCAATGCCCAGCACCATCCAGTGGCGCGAGCATGTGTTAGCAACGAAGCTAAATCCCTCCTTGAACTTGGGATCGTCCACAAATATTGCCGGTTCGTTTTTCACCTGGAGTCCAGTGGGTATAATATTAGCTTGTAGATATTGAGTCAGTGCAAATCCGTGCAGTCTGGTGCGGACCAATTTCTTCTCAAGTCTTTCTAGTTTGACAATCTTCTCATTGAGTGATTGGTCTAGCAGTGTGGTCTTGTTTGATAGAAATGCCTGCCCCGTCTCTCCTTCCAGAAGGTTTTGAATATACTCTTCAGTATACGTTAAGGTTTCACGGTCACTCATGATATACCCTAATTGATTAATTTACAGATTAGAACCCTCGCAGATGGATATCTGCTCTAAAGAGTGGTAGGTAATAATGGGGTATTCTGCGTTACCACTTTCTGCACGAAGAGTAACTTGATTAAGAAGACGGTAAACAAACACTGGACTATGGTATCGGATGTGATCAACCATGAACAACTGCCGATGCATGCGTTCAAGAAAGCTAAAAACATCAGGGACAAAGTGGTCTCTTCATACCTAGGAACCCCGGCACCCCCCACTCTGCAAAGCATATGGAACCTTCCCCAAGTTGTCGGACATTTCAAATGTACCAAGTGCAAAGCGTGCCCACAAGCAATGGAAACCAAGGTTTGGAACTATCGAAACAACACAGTCACCTTGAAAACAATGACTAACTGCAACACAAGTGACGTTATCTACGCCATCATATGTCCTTGTGATCTGGTATACATCGGACAAACTAAACAACATGTCAAAAAGCGGATTTTACAACATTGCAGCATGATTAGGTGCCAAACACCGGGCTCCCCTTTGGTTGAACACTTCATGTTGAAATCACACACCCCTGAATCCTTCAAATGGCTGGTGATTGAAAAAATCACGGTGGGACCCAGGGGTGGGAATTTGAATTCACTACTAAATGTTAGGGAGTGCAAATGGATGTACACTTTGGACACTGTTGACAATGGCCTGAATGAACTTGATGCCACCTACTCGCAATTAGCTGGACTTGTACCCGACCAGTAAGATGGTAAAACATAATGTGTGTAATATCCAGGACAGGGACTCTGTGTTGAACTGTATATTTGTATCAATATGTTGACGATAATGCGATGAGCGATCCACACTGAGAGAATAACGTGTTATATCTTCAAATGATCTTCTCCCTTGTTGAGGATTGACATATACATGTGCACTAACACGAATACTGGTATAATATCAACAGGGGTCCCGAAATACATGTACAAATGCTTTCTTGCTCCGGAGTACCCATGCACATTGAGCCCCGTTGCATATGAGGTTACCGATAGAACAATTTCCACCACCGGCCCTTTAACTACATTTAGCCAATGCCCGTGGCTCCGTGTGTATACACACAGATGTGACAAGAGTGATTCCATCCATAACCTTTACTGTGTTTCTCACCAGAGGAGCTATGTGTCAACATTCCCTTTTTGGATGTCCGAGACACCGATGTGAATAGAGCAGAGTCCTAACGCTCGCTACTGTTTTGGCCTTTGGTACAGTATATTAACTCAGATAGTCCTCCCGCGTCCTGATGGGGGTCAGTGTTTCAAGCCCAGCGCATGCGCCCCACGCAGCCCTCCAGCCGCGCAGCAGCCAGCGGCAGCACCGCGAGGTGCCGGGACACGCCCCCTAGAGACGCTCCTTAGTTACGCCTGTTACATGTACGGGTTGACGGGCGCCTGCGAGCTGTCACTGTGAAAGAGTCGGCAGCAGTCATGCAGGTATGCTCGCTCCGCGTTGTTCTGCGAAAATACTAGGGCAGTTTTAACAGATAGCGAGGAGAAGCGCTCACGACCCTGGCTAACCCAGGCAGCGCGACTCGTATAGTTATGTAGCAAATGTTGCCTTAACCTTCTAAATCGTCTTTTCTTTCAACCAACCTGGGATAACACGCCTTTTAGAGATTGGGTTTCCCCGTTTGTCCCCCGGAGTCGGAGGTCAACCAGTATTTTTGCTGGCCTACTTACCATTAATTATGGATGTTTGCCATTCCGATTTGTTTGGTTACAAATCACACGGGGTAGCGGCCCGTCCTACCAGATACCGAGGAGAAGCGCTCACGACCCTGGCTAACCCAGGCAGCGCGACTCTTCTAGTCATGTAGTAAATGTAGCCTTTACCTTTTAAATCGTCTTTTCTTTCAACTAGCATGGGACCACACGCCTTTTAGAGTTTGGGCGCCCCATCTGTCCTCCTGAGTCGGAGACCAACCAGTATTGTGGCTGGCCTATTTACCATTAATTATGGATGACTGTTTTCCATTCCGAACTGTTTGGTTACTAATCACACGGGGTAGCGGCCCGTTCCGGGTCCCCCATATTTTGCTTTGGTCCTGTGGTCGACCGGTAGTAGCTCTGGTCCACCCTTACGATGGACGGACTGAGAACCTCCATTACACCCCTATAGAATTTTGTCTACCATGATGAGTTGACATGCGAAGCATTACAGTATCTCTATGTCCTTCCAGATTGTGTAACTTATCTACACGCTGTACTCTACCGCCCGCTGGATGTAGGACGCTTGCCTCACCCACGGATAGACCGTTCCAAGTATCGTCATCCACGACGTTTGCTCTTCAATGAACGGGCGTACCTAGTAAGTCGTGTTTTACTTGCTTGGTCTAACTTACCCTGACCTGCCCTCTGTATCCTTCCTAACCGCAATCTATTTCCTCCAGAGAATAACTCCACAGGCGCGAGTCCCAACTCAGACGGGATACTACTCGATCGCCTGCGCATGTAGGTACACCTTGACTTTTGCCCTGTTTTTTAGATTTTAATGGATTCCATCTAGTGATACACATTTCTGTTTCCCTAGGTGCTCAATGTCACTGTTTTTAATTGTCCTGAGGAAGACCCCAAACTGAGGACTCACCCGCCCTTAACTTGGGGGTCGAAACGTCGACATCACCACCAACACATACACGCCCTGCCGAAAACTTGATAAACTCAACTCCTGTGTATAGTGTACCTCTTGGGAACAACTGTGATCTGTAATATGACTGGAAATGTTCTGTTGAATTAAGACAGAATTGTTTATAGGACACAATTCCTTTTCTTTGTCCCTCATTCTTTTCCAAACACACCCTACCCTCCTTTAAAATCCCTTTTCTTATCTGACAATCACCGAGCACTGATTGAAGAATTATACGTAATTAACCATGTATTGTATGAATATGAAATATAGTATATGCGTAACTGCAGAAAATCACTGCGAATAGTTGGATTAAATGCAATTTAAATCACATTTACTTGGTGGATGTACCTTTATGTTTAAGTAATGATATGTTTAACTTTTTTGTAATCGACCACCCCTTTTCTTATAACGGCGCAAAATCAAAGGCTCGGAACGAGGAACCCTAAACGCTCACCCATGGACAGAACTGTCAATACGAACAAACTCACCCGCTAAGAAATACCTTCTAAACTCTTTGGAATATCTGGACCTAACCAGCCTCTGGGAGTCATCAGCTGACAATAACAGCTTCAAAAAGGTGGTAACTAAAGTCACTAAATTAATATCATCTATTGAAGATAAAGAAACACTGGCCAAGAGGGCACACGGATGGGTCGTGCTGAATGATTACAATGTCCTGAAACCGCATAAATATCTGAAAATGGGCCTCACGCGGAAGATAAAGGAAACATTTCTAAACCTGCACTTTGGAATCCTACCAATTCTACCTCACTTGGCACCATGGAAAAGGAGGCCAGACGAACATTTCTGCCGTCTTTGCAAATCAGGGAATGAGGATTTAATCCACATAATCTGTATCTGCCCTAACCTGATAGACATAAGGCGCGCTTTATTTCGACCACTTTGGAATCAAAAAGGTGTAAAAAGCTGCAGGCAAGCCGTGATGATATGCTTCAACCCAGAAGAGGTCCAGTTAAATTGCAGACTGACGAAGTTTTTTGACATTGTATCCACAAGACTTTCTCAACTACACGGCACAGTGATCAATGGCATCTAATAACTCGCCAATCAAGAAATAGTCTGCCAAGGTCTTACCATCCCAAAGCAGCTGAGAAATTGACTTACACCTTCAATTTTCACGAAAAGGGTTAGAGACACTGTAATCGAGATCGATAACTCAATATGGTTTTATATACTTTTTTCTACTTAACAATACACAAGTTTTTAAGCTTATAACGATTTTAATGATGTACGTTTTATATTGTGAGTTTTAATTAACTGTACAATAAAGTAAACATTCAAACATAGAGGAGCAATACAATTTTGGTAGATGTGAAATATCTGCTACAATGCTACAGATGTCCCTGCCACCCTAGTGGGTATTTCTAGAGAGGTATAAAATCTTACTAGGGAGGGCGTGACTTCAGTGCTTAATTTGTAAAATATTAAATTAGTTAATGTATATTTTTTTTACTAAACAACTGTTATACTGCTCATCTTTAATGTACATGGGCAGCGCCATCTTGTGGCAGACTGCCCTAAGTGTCGTGTTGACAGTTAGGTGCCAGTGCCAAGCACCGGAAACTAATTAAGTGCCAGTGCTCAGCACCAGAAAGCTCTGGCTCAAATTAAGCACTGCGTGACATTCTCCAGGTTTAAGTTGATGTCCTACATCCACAAAACTCTGGGAAAAAAATCATAAGATCCTTAAGGCCATCACAAAATAAGGACCTAATTTATGGGTATTTGGTGTATGGCAGTGCAGCAAGTCAACTTGCTGTGCGGTCCTACACCAAAGTGGAGGGGCTGGAATGCACTGTATAGTTGTCCTTTCTCGTTGCACTGCTACTGTTTCGGCAGCCTAGCGCCAACACAGGCACCCTTGTAGCATTGTCCAAGGGTGGTTGTGTTGTCAGCAGCACTGTTTTTATGCAGGCAGGGGCACAAACGGAAAGAGGAAAAAGCAAGGAGAAATGAAGGTATTTCTAATCGAACGCCTTACCTCTGGAGGCGTAAGGCTTTGGCACTTCCCTAGGGTTATGAGCGCTTGTAAATCTGATGAAGTCTCAAGATTCATGGGCGTTGCGTGGAGGAACCCACTGAAACGCCCATGGAATTGCTCCCAAGCTCAGAGCAAGGCAACGCAGTAATTTGCGCTGCTTGCCTTACTCCGTATCCATGAAGCCATTCAAAGCCACGCATAGCGGCTGTGTGTGGCCGTGTAGATATTGATAGCACGAAATGAGACCTATATTGATTTTCAGTACCAGTTCAACCTGTGAATTACGAGAATGAGCTCCAACTCCGAACCAAATTCTTCTTCTATGCGACAGGTCTTTCCCACCATTTTTTAATGGAAGCCAAACCAAATCATATCAATTGACATCGAAATGTATCAATTTTTAGTAGTCGATAATGAGTTTTAATTTGGTTTTGAAAAACGTTATTCTCATAAACAGAATGTTAATATTATTTTTCTCTTTATTCAAATAGTAAGTCAAGTAAATCAGTTTACAGAAATGTATCAAGAGAAAACATGATTAGAGTTAAGAATAATGTAAAATAACAAACATGGTCCATAAATGAATTACTGCCTATTGTAAATAAAAGCCCAGAGTAAACAGCTAATAGAACCCATAAAGTGTTCAGGAAGAGAAGTGATATCAAAGGAGAATAAATAAAAAATCAATTAAGTAGTTGAACTCCTCATAAAGAGCAATTCATAAAACTCAGCCTAGTGTCAATATCCAAGGAGTATCAAAATACAGTTGCAGTCAAATCTGTACAATTCCAGCATCATTTAGGAAAAATGTGTGGCAACAGATGCAGTAGTAGCTACAGCCGCCAAGGGGAAATGGACAAGGAAAAGATGGTTGAATGTCTCCAAGAGAGCCCCTAATCCTCTTGCTCCTAACTTCAACTAGAATCACACACTAATATAAAAGACAAGAACACATGTAAACACATTTTTTGCAGGTTAGACTACTTTGGTCCAATTAAAAGACATCTTTTGGTGGTGAGCAGGCTTTGTTCTTCAGTGCCCACGGAAAACACATGAAGTTGACAGTCCACTATCAAATATATAACAGATATCACTAAACGTTTGTGTTTATTAAAACGTTAACCTTTGTTCGGAAGGGAAGCTTAATGCAGAGTCTATACCATGTATTCAATGTTTTACTGCGTGACAATGAACTTTACTGAGGACAAAAACCTTTACTTGCAGATTTCTAGTTAGGTAATGCTTTTCGTATTTCATGCAAGTGAGAGTTTTTATTAAAAAGTGCAGTTTTCTATTAAGTACTATATGAACACTAAGCCCGGGCATAAAACTTTGTTCCGCTTGTGGAGTTTTGGCAACTCCAAGTTCTGCGTAGAACGCGGAGTTGCTGATAAACTCTGCACTCCACAGCAGAGTGGAGTTTTTGGGTGCTTGTTTGCCCAGGAGCGACTTACCGGGTACCTGCAATCGCTGTTGAGATTTCCAAGCCGTTCGCGAGCGCCACAAAATTTGCTAGGTGACCACAGGGTCCCACGAGAGTTTGCGATCACGAACACGTCATTCGAGCATGCATGCGAGGGTTTTGTGAAGATCAGATCCCGAACATGCAGGATCTACCGTGAATACAATCTGGAGAAGGTTCTCTCCCTGAGCTGCATCAAAACCATCTCGAAATGACGATTTGGAGTAAAAAACTCCACAAATTGACATTTGGCTAAACTGTTGCGTGTAAGGAGTCCTTTTTTTTCCTTTTTTTTTTGTTGCAAGATGAAGGACGTGTCCCAGAGTCTCCTACTTCCTGTTCCTGTCCAGCAGGCTGCATAATATATCTTTGGATTTGAGGACCTTGGATTTGAGAATTCACAAGTAAGTTGAAAAACTGGTGTTGTTTGTTTGATTGGGGCCATGCACCTAGATTTATTTGTACTTTTCATCGATTTTTCAAATTTATTGTGGTGGGTGGCCTGTAGATTTAATAGGGACCTAGTTGTTCCTTGTAAGTAATTTTTCTTCTTTTATAAAGGAAACATGTTTCACAGTTCACTAGTTTTCTGCATGTTTTGAAATCAATTTGCAATATTCATTTAATTCACTGAGGGGCATATGTATCAAAAAAGCGATTTGCGATTCTCAAAATGCGATTTTTACCGAATCGCATTTTGAGAATCGCAAACGGCGATGTAAATAAAAAGTTGCAAACAAACTCTGATTCCCTAAAATTGTAAGAATACCCAGCAAATCCCGTTTTAGCAATTTCTTATTTGCGAATTTTGCAAATAAAGAATCGCAAAAATAGAGAATCTGCAATTCAGGTGCAGCTTGAAGGCATCACACCCAGGAAGTGGGAGTGCCATGCTGCACCTGATTGCCTGAGGCTGAGTCAGAGGCTGTGAGGAGAGGCAGAGGAGTGAGCACAGCAGTTCCAAACACCAACAATGGATCCCCAGGAGAAAGAGAAAGACAAGGAGGGGTAGTGTGAAAGAGAAAGCACAAGTTCAGCAAGAGGGAGCAAGCGGTGCTGATAGAGGAGATGGTAGTAAGCCAGGAACTATTACTTGGCAAAAGGGCACTCTGTGTCCCTGAGTCCAGAAAGAGGAAAATCTGTCTGGATATCCAGGCATAGGTAAATGCTGTTGGTGTGACCCAGCGCACTGTCAGAGAGCTGAGGAAGAGATGGTACGACATGCGCCAAAGGTCCAGGGAGAAAGTGGCAACCAGGCTGGCGGATGCCAAAAAGACTGGTGGGGGAACATCAACTGCAACCGAGTCAACACCCCAGGAGGAGTTGGTGGAGTCCACCCTTCTGCCCAAGAGCATCAGTGATGTGGCTGACATAGACAGCTCCGACCTTACAAACATCAGCCAAGGTAAGATGCATGCCAAATGCAGCTGCACACATCACCATCCCATTCACACACCCAGGAATGCACCAAACACAAAGTACTCATGCTATTCCGGTCCACGTTTTCCAGCACACACAGCAATGCATCATGGGAGAGGTAGTCTGATGCATCACACAGTGGGGAAAGAGACACAGCAATGTTGAAGCAGTATGTGAAATCCTGTAAAGGCAAAAAGCAATAGATAGCAGTCATCCAATACAAATTGAGAACACTTTATTGAGTGAGAAATGCAGACCATGTCACATACTCAAAATGTGCCTTCTCATGAAAAGCACAACCTGGGACACAGGATGACAGTACAGGAGCTGAGCAGGTGGAACATATGGATGAGCAGGTAGGGCAGGGGATCCCAACGACACCACAGAGACCACACCTGTTCCACCCAGAAAGCGCATCATTGTGGTCCCACTGCCACCTCTTGAGGCAGAAACACAGTCCACAGGGGAGGATGATGCTCAGGCTGAGTCAGGGCAGCGTGCGACACAGGTCCCAGAACAGCACACACCTCAACATAGAGAGCAAGAATCTGTGAGACGCAGGCCAAGGGCAAGCACCAGCGCTGCCACTGATGATGAAGCTAAAGTGTTTTCTGGACTGGAGGGCAGCATGCTGAAGATACAACATCTGGAATAAATATCAATGCATTCCATTAAACGGAAGTTGTTCTCAGTGAACAGTACCCTACGTTACATGGGGGATGGCATAATGGACATGGCAGGTGCTATTCGCGAACTGTGTGCCACATTGAAAAAGGACCAGGCAGCCAAGCGCAGGGTGAGCCAATGTTCAGACAGCCGTTTGAACACCTACACCAAGGCGGTGAACCGCCTGTGCACTGCCATGAAGCAGCTGTCACGTCGCACCGTGAGCATGCAAGTGGAGATGGCCCGCTGCAGCCAGGATGTGGTGCAGGTCACCACCACTGTGGAACAACTGCAGACAGCCAACACAGGTGGCACAGTACTCCTGGGCTCAGGGGAGAGTGAGGAGTTGTCCAGCAGGAGCAGCATTACCCCACCAGTGCCCGAAACAAGACGGCGCAGTGGGAGACAGGGTGCAACACCAGAGGAGTCAAGAGAGGGCAGTCAGCACCCAGAGTGGGCAGCAGCAGCCCGTTCCAGGAGGAGATGAACTGCCATCACTGAGTGAAGCAAATGGGTGAAGCCACCCATTCAGACTGGACTCCTGACTTGCATACATACCTGTACTGTGACCATAACATGTGCTACGTATAGCGACATTCATGGAGTCGGTCAGGCTGTGTGACAAAATATAATCCTGCAGCTAAGGGTTTGAATAAACACAGACCAGCAACAAAATATCTGATGCATCATGTCATTATTACTCACCTAGAAGTAGTTCTGTGCGATCTCATCCCATCTCTGTCGTCCAGCAGCTGTCCCACCTCCAACTGCTGGTCTGCCAGGGGAACCTGGGCCCTCATCCTCAGAAGTATCAGTATCAGTCAGTTCTACTGGGATGTCTTTTTTCATAGCTATGTTGTGGAGCATTGCACAGGTAGCCACAATCTTGCAGCAGGTCTCAGGGCTGTATTGGAGTGCTCCACCACTTTTATGCAGGGAGAAGAACCGGCTCTTCAGGATCCCAAATGTCCGCTCGTTTACACAGTACGTAGATTTGTGTGCATGGTTGAATCTCCTCTACCTTGCATTTGCTGGATTTAGGTATGGTGTCAGGATGAAGTCCCACACTGCATATGCACTGTCACCTGCAAGAATGGAAACAAGAGGTGAGTCAATGTCGCCCACCCCAGTGATGTACTGTATGTTGGAATGCTTGACATGCATTTACCTAGCAGGTAACTGTAGTAAGGTAATCCAGACGTAGCAGGTTGTAAGATTTATATTTATTCCAGTAAAAGTGACAACAGGTGAGGGCCAAGGAAACGATGTCTCCTCCTCAGCAGCTCAGCCTACAACTGACTAGAACCTTAGAACACAAGTACACTCTACACTCTATATTCTATCTCGCGGTATAAAGAGAATGCATATTAAAGGAATATACAACATAACACATCCCCCCTCCCACACAATGAAAGGAAAAGATGTAGAACCTGGAAGGGAAAAAATAAAGGAAAAACAAAAACAAAAAAAAGAAAGAAACACAAAGCCAAACAGCAAAATTCTACACATGAACAACATGTTATACAGTGAAATCCTTGAGCCATCTGGGGGCAACTCTTGTTCTTTTGTCAGGCAAAACACTGACCTTATCTTGAGTACCAGATATGCCCAGACTCGTGGAGGTAGATGCATTGGTGTTAGACAGGAAATCATGACTGCAACCCTCACCCACTCCCCCCTCAATATGCAGAGGAAGCTTTGGTCGCATTGGCCTATCCACAGATACAAAATCATTACCGAGTTGAGACTGAACCTGACTATTCTCAAAATGGTCCTCCACCCAATCAAAATTATTGACATCGGAATTTGGAAGAATCTCAATATAATTCTGATCAGGATTTAAAGCAATGTTTTTAAGATTCCATACTCTTCCATCATCTAATCTCACCGAATTCCTCAAAACCTCCGCAACTTTACATGGAGGTTCAAAGCGACTTTCCCCCTTTGGTACTTTGAAAGGCTTCTTAACTCTTACCCAATCTCCAACCTTGACAAAGACATCTCTGGTGTTGTGATGAGAGTCATAAAACTCTTTGCTCTTGTCGTGACTGGACAGCAAATTACTTTTGACCTCAACAGGAGACCAAGAAACTATTTTCCCATCATGCATATTAAAGGAATATACAACATAACAGTAACCCTCACCAAATTCACCAGCATTGAGACGTCTGTATATCCCACTATGTCTAAAGATAAAAGAGTTGTGAGTACTGCCTGGGTATTTAGCTAACAATATCATTGATGATATGTAATATATGCAAATGATGGCAGTGGTTACAAGACGAACAGTCAGCACCTCTGTTGTAGTTTGCACAAATATATAACTACACGTAATCTGGCGTGTTCAATGTCAACACTGTGCCATCCACAGTATCACTAAGTGTAGGGAGAAACGTTCCCCCATACACATCAAGTTAAATAATACGAAAACACAGCACAGCACCACGGAAAGTAACAACTGACCATTAGAAGTCAGTAATTTATTTAATCATGAATCACATCCATCCATATGGCAAGAACATAAGGAAGTTTACAGAAGTTTTCAAAAATGTTGACACATTGTTGTAGAACATAAAACAGCTGACACGTGTTTCGTCGATGAACGACTTTCTTAAGGCTGTTGAGAAAACATATATGACAAGTTGTTTGTTTTGAAAAACATTCCAAGAGGGAATTCTTTCTGCATTCTAGCAAGGTTCAACACTAGTTCTATGCCCAAGTGCATCAGTGCAAAGTAGAAAAAATAGTTTTATTCTCCACCAGAGAAGTGCCAAAACAGGAGAGGAAAGAATAGAAACACAATAACCCGGAGAGGAAAAACCCACTCAAGGTAATAAAAGATGGGACAAGTCAAGTCAAGTCAAGTCTAAAATTTGTATTGCGCACAACTCACCCAGAGGGTCTCAAGGCGCTTGAGGGAGGGGAGGTGCTTTACTTGTCGAATATCCAAGTTTTAGTTGTTTTCTGAAGGAGAGGTGGTTCTGTGTAAAGCGGAGGTAGATGGGGAGAGAATTCCAGGTCTTGGCCACTAAGTAGGAGAAGGATCTTCCTCCCATAGTGGATCTTTGGATGCGTGGAATTGCGGCGAGGACTCGATTGGACGATCGTAGATGGCGGGAGGGGGTGTAAAAGGACAGGCGCGTGTTGAGGTATTCGGGTCCTAGGTCGTAGAGGGCTTTGTGTGCGTGGGTGAGGAGACGGAACGTTATTCTCTTGTTGACGGGGAGCCAGTGGAGGTCTTTCAGGTGACCGGAAATGTGAGCTTGGCGGGGGATGTCTAGGATGAGTCTGGCTGAGGCGTTTTGGATGTGTTGGAGTTTTTTCTGTAGTTTGGCTGTGGTTCCGGCGTAAAGGGTGTTTCCGTAGTCCAGACGGCTTGTGACCAGTGTATGGGTGACCGTCTTTATTGTTTCTGTGGGGATCCAACAGAAGATTTTTTTGAGCATACGTAGGATGTTGAAGCATGATGATGAGACTGCGTTGACTTGTCTGGTCATCGAGAGGGAGGAGTCCAGGATGAAGCCCAGGTTGCGTGCGTGGTCCGTTGGTATGGGTGCGTTTCCCAGGGCTGGTGGCCACCATGAGTCATCCCAGGCGGAGGGGGATGATCCTAAGATGAGGACTTCCGTTTTGTCTGAGCTCAGTTTTAAACGGCTGTTCTTCATCCACTCGGCTACTTCTTTCATCCCTTCGTGTAGGTTGGTTTTGGCGGTGTTTGGGTCTTTGGTGAGGGAGAGGATCAGCTGTGTGTCGTCTGCGTAGGAGATGATGTTGAGGTTGTGTTGGCGCGCGATGGATGCGAGGGGACTCATGTATACGTTGAGGAGGGTGGGACTGAGTGATGATCCTTGTGGTACACCGCAGATGACTTCGGTGGCCTCTGATCTAAAAGGGGGGAGGCGGACTCTCTGGGTTCTTCCGGCGAGGAAGGAGATGATCCAGTCCAATGCTTTACCTTGTATTCCGACGTTGTTGAGGCGCTGTATAAGGGTGCTATGACAGACTGTGTCGAAGGCTGCGGAGAGGTCAAGTAGGATGAGGGCAGCTGTTTCTCCGTTGTCCAGTAGAGTTCGAATGTCGTCTGTTGCTTTGATGAGGGCGGTCTCGGTGCTGTGTTTGGCTCTGAACCCGGACTGTGAAGGGTCGAGGGATTTGTTGGATTCGAGGAAGGCGGCGAGTTGACTGTTGACGGCTTTCTCAATGACTTTGGCAGGGAATGGGAGTAGCGAAATGGGGCGGTAGTAGACAAACGTCTATGAACCATTCTAGTAAAAGATCATAATCTTTAAAAAAGGTTTGTGCAGTAGAAAGAGTAAGTGGAGAGGACGACCAATGTATTTAATTTCCATATAGAACCAAGACACCCAAAGTCGAGTAGATTAAAATAGAAGAAGAGAAATGAAATTGTTTTTTCAAAAAACAGCAACATTGTTCTATATATACCTTAAGAAGTATACGTATCTGTGTATCCTAGAATCCACTACGTTAGGCTTGTTGCCCACTTGAGGTTAACCTGTAGTATTTACAATTCTCTACGAGTCCGTCCGCACATCAACCTGATAGTAGTAATGAAAAGTCAAAAGAGAGAGGCTGGTAAAAGACCCAACATTTAAAGATCCCTTGTAAGCTAATAGTCATCAAATACAGTGTTTGTATACCTTCAAACGTTGTCAGTATGTCTAAAATGTCACCAAGACACCCATTCCTTTCAAGGTATCACCTATGTTTTTCTATTTGTTCCGTAGGAATGGGACCTAGTGATGAGCTAAAAAATGACATAAATGAACAACAAAAATAAGTATTACCGCTTTCAAAAACCCATTACACAATGGTTAAAAGAAATCATTTATTTGCGTAAAGCAGTCAATATTGCTACCAGGTTTTTCAATATCCTATGGGATAAACCCACGGATATCTGTGGAATACCACCACTTGTTATGACACAGTAACTCTAGATAGTACCAAGCGGTTAGTAATCGTTCCCTACTGGTCATGGGAAATAATATTACCAACCCATATTATCAAAAGGCCTACAAAGTAATACAAATACACACAGGAATTAATTACACCGATGGGAGTGATGCTTCGTGCTGGAATACTGACAAAATAGGTCCATTTCAACCGGTTGAACACAAAGCAACCCAATTAATACACCAATTAATTTACATACTTCTAAAGTTATACCAGCAGCTTACTTTGCTTTTCCACTGTCAAGCTTGAAGGTCCAGTTATGATAAACGACTAGCAGTCAGCGTGCACGGCCTTAGAGATCCATTATCGGTCTTTCGCCAACATCTAGACAATATGTGAGAGAACATCTTCGTAAGATTAAATTTAAACGTTCTGCATTGCCCACCCATTCTAAAAAAAGGCAAACCATTTCCAGTCCTCTTTCCCCCGGCACCTACCCGAAGAGCATAAAATCCAACTCTCGACGTATGAGAAAGTGCAGCCGTCCACTATCAAACACCGTATATGTAACAGGGTGCAATTCACCGACGTCGAGAGGCGTGAGTCCGCATTAATAACGTCAAACATGTGCACATCAAGAGCTCAGTAGCCATTATTGTAGTTTCTTAAAGTTATAATGAACGACAAAATATACATAGCGATATATCACTAATTGTTGGTAATAACAAAAAGAGTGTTTGACCCCACCTGCCACTGCTATCACCCCTTGAAAGCTCCCTGAGTCCAGTAAGTGCAGTGAGTACAGGACCTACACATGGGTTGGAATGGTTTGTGTCCTGCGTGTTAGGTGTCCCAGATGGGGTTTCAGCTCCGCTATCAGGTTTAAAATGGTCTTTGAGTCCAGCCTGTACTTCTCATGGATCTCCTCCTCAGTCTGCTGGAACAGAGTGATGCGCACTCTGAAGATCTGTTCCTGTCGCCTCCTCCTCTGTGCTGCAGCTCAAATTTGCAGCCTTCTGGTTATCACATATAGCACTGCCATTGTGGAAGTCCCTGTTGCATTGTGGGCTTGTTTATATAGCTTGCACCTGGCTACCACCTGCATTGAATTAGTGGTAAAATTGATGTGCAAAATTGCGATTTTCAAGAAATCCCAATTTGCTAATTTTTCATACATTGCTTTGCGAATTCTCAAACCGCGATTTCTCTATTTGCGATTTTCACAGGGTGCGTATCGCAGGTTGCGAATTCACAGAGAAATACGCAGATTTCGGGACTCGCAAAATAAGAAAATGCTCAAATTGAGATTTTTTATTTTGCGATGTGAAAATATGTCATACATCGCGTTTTTCTATTTGGCAATCACAAACACAGAGGCATATTATCAAGGGGGTTTATATCCGCTTTTTTGGCTTTAAAAGCCAAGAAAGCGGAGATAAAATTATCTCCCTATTACCTAACTGTCGCTAACACCAGTTAGCGACAGCTAGTAGGAGATAGCGGCCCCGCTTTGCATGTCAGTGATATTTATCACTAATGACATGCAAAGTGGGCGTGCCAAGATGTTAGTGACTGGAAACAGTCGCTAACATCGCTATCTCCTATTACCAACTTTTGGAGATATTCGCGCTAAGCGCGAATATCTCCAAAAGCTAACACCTGCCCCTGAGCAGTTCTTAGCCATGTTATCCAATGGTAGGTGGATAACATGGCTAAGAGCATTAGCTCGGTAATGCATGAATATCGCAGACTTTTCAGCGATATTCATGCATTTCGGACGATTTTTATTGCTTAGGAGATAAACCTTGATAATAGCAAGGTTCCTAAGCGATAAAAATCGCCGCAGCTCGGCGATAAAAATATCGCCGCTAAACCAACATAGCGATAATTATCGCTAGTTGTTGGTAATATGCCCCACAGTTTTTTGCGATTCGCAGTGTTTTGCGATTCCCAGTGTTTGCTGCTGGGTCCCTTTTGCTCTTTATGCTCTTTTATTTTATTTAAGTAATTCCTGGCTCCTGACTTGGGTCGCCCATATGCTGCCACCGCGTAATCTCTAGTTTCCCGACACATTTTTTTCCTGGCGGAACCCTGCCCGATCCTGCCTCCCAGCAGCATGCCCCTCCCCCCTACTTAAATGGCGACCGCTGAGGGGAGAGTGAGCTAGACCCCTGACCCTCGGTCAGTGATCATCTCCTACCCAGCAGCTCCGCTCATCTGCGCTCTGCCCTGCAGTCCCAAACAGGCAGTGTTCGAGGTCTCTCCCTGCAGGGTCCCGCACTTTTGCTCTTTTTGCTCTTTTATTTTAATTTAGTCATTCCTGGCTCCTGACTTGATTTGCCCATAACGCTGCCACCGTGTAATCTCTGGTTTCCCACTGCATTTTTTTCCCGCCACCCTCCCTGATCCCGCCTCCCAGCCGCACGACCCTCCCCCTCCCCTACTTAAATGACGCCGCTGGCATGCAAAAGGCACGCCTAAGGCAAGCCCATCTGCTCCCCTCCGCTCCTGGACTGTGCCCAGCGCCAGACCCCCTGGTCCTCGCGAGAGCCACGACACCCGACGACACTACAACGTCACCTTGCTCAATGCATTCAACACCAGCGGATCATCAAACTGCTTCCAGGCCAACCCGATACTCACCCACTGACCCTTCACCTGCTGGAGCTGCAGCTTCACCAGCCGCTGAACACCCGCATGCCCTACCCCACCCGTGAGAGCAGAACGCAACCCCCTCAGATGCATACTACTCAATATCCGCTCCGTCCACAAGCACTCTGTCGAACACTGGGACCTACTCGACTCAGCCTCCTCGGACCTCGCCTTCCTAACAGAGACCTGGATGAACCCCTCCTCGGCACCCGACATTGCCATAGCCATCCCAGGTAGATACAAGATCAGCAGAAGGGACTGCACAAACAGACCAGAAGGAGGAATCACCATTGTTTACAGGAATACCCTCGACCTGCATGACAGACACCTCCAGTACTGCAGAACACCTGCACTTCCAGATCCACACGGACCCCAACACCACCCTCAGAAGAACACTCATTTACAGTCCCCCCCCCGGGCCCTGGCCAAAGTTCATCGATGCCATCTCTGACATCGTCAGCACATACGCTCTTGCGTCCACAGACTACATCCTCCTCGGAGATCTGAACTTCCACCTCGAGAACGCAGACGACAGCAACTCCGTTGCTCTGCTTGATAACCTCCCCAACCTCTGTCTCAAACAGCTCATTACGACCCCACCCACACCACCAGACACACGCTTGACCCCATCCTCTCAGCCAGCAACCACGTCACCTTCAGCCACACCACCAAACTCCACTGTACTGACCACCGCTGCATCCACTTCACCTTCAATAAACCCACCATGCACCACCACTCACTACGGATCCCCTACCGCAGCTGCAACAAGGTCACAGAAGACCAGCTCATCATCACCCTCGCCCGAGACCCACCAAAAAAAACCACCACTGACACAGCTACCAGCAACTTCAGGCAATGAATCGACGACTGCGCCAACACTATCGCCCGATCAAAAACCCTCAAACAGACGCACCATCAGAAAGGCGAGCTGGTTCATCACCAACCTCCAGGAATCCAAGCAGACTTGCGGAAGACTTGAGAAAAAGTGGCGCCATGAAAAGACACCGGACCAGCATGCAGCCCTAAAGAACGCAACTGCAAGCACCACCAACTCATCCGAGCCACCAAAAGGACCTCCTTCAAGGAACGCATGGACAACAACGCATGCAGCAGCAAAGAGTTCTTCAACATCGTGAAGGAGCTCTCCAACCCCAGCTCCAGCGACATCCCGCCGTCGCAAGACCTACACGACTCCCCAGGAACCTTTTTTCACCGTATGATCGCAGACATCCACGACAGCTTCAACACCCGGACCCTCCATTCAGCCGCCAACACTGCAGACTCACCGCCCCCAACCTCACCAACCACCTGCTCTCCTGGACCCACTCCAACGATGATGACACCATCAAGACCATGAACCCCATTCACTCCTGCTCACTATCCGACCCTTGCCCTCACCACATCTTCAACAAAGCAAACTGCATCAACAGCTCCTTCGAGACTGCCACCTTCCTGGAGAGTTGGAAGCACACCGAGATCAACGCCCTACTCAAGAAACCCACAGCGGACCCAAAAGACCTCAAGATCTTCCGGCCCATCTCCCTTCTGCTGTTTCCGGAAAAAGTCATTGAAAAGATCGTCAACAGGCAACTGACCCACTTCCTCGATGAAAACAACATGTAAGACCCATCCCAATCCGGATTCCGCAGCACTCACAGCACCGAAACTGCCCTCATCGCTGCCACAGACGGCATCAGGACCCTATGGACAATGGCGAAACCGCAGCCCTCATCCTCCCGGTCCTCTCGGCTGCTTCGACACTGTCTGCCACCACAGCCTACGCACATGCCTACACAATGCAGCAATACGCAACAAGGCCCTAGACTGCATCACCTCTTTCCTCACCAACAGAACCCAGAGAGCCCACCTCCCCCTTTCCTCTCTGAAGCCACCAAGATCATCTGCGGCATGCCCCAAGGATCATCTCTCAGCCCTACCCTCTTCAATGTCTACACGGCACCGCTCGCCAACATCGTCCGCTCTCACAACCTCAACATTGTCTCCTACTCCGACGACACTCAATTGATCATCTCACACACCGAAAACCCCTCCACCACCAAAACCAACCTCCATGAAGGAATGAAGGCCGTCACCAGCTGGATGCAGACCAGCCACCTAAAACTCAACTCAGACAAGACAGAGGTCCTTATCCTCGGATCCACTCCCTCCATCTGGGACGATTCTTGGTGGCCTGCCACCTTGGGTCCCGCTCCCACGCCTAGCGACCACGCATGCAACCTGGGGTTCATCCTGGACTCATCGCTCTTAATAACCCAGCAAGTCAACGCCGTCTCCTACTCCTGCTTCAACAGCCTCTGCATGCTGCGCAAGATCTACAGATGGATCCCCACCAGGACCAGAAGGACTGTCACACAGGCCCTCGTCAGCAGCAGACTGGACTACGGCAACACCCTCTATGCAGGAACCACAGCCAAACTCCAGAAAAGACTTCAACACATACACTTGAGGAGATTCATCCTCGACATCCCCTGTCACACTCGTATCACTGCCCACCTGGGAAACCTGCACTGGCTCCCTGTGAACAAGAGGATCACCTTCAAGCTCCTCACCGACACCCACAAAGCACTACACAACGCCAGACCAGCATACCTCAACAAGCGTCTCACCTTCTACACCCCAAACCGCCAACTTCAATCCGCCGACCTCGCCACCGTCCCACGCATCCACAGGACGTTCAACGGTGGCAGATCCTTCTCCTACCTCGCTGCCAAGACATGGAACACCCTTCCCACACAGCTGCGATAGACTCAGGACCTGCGGACCATCAGGAGACTTCTTAAGACCTGGCTGTTCGAGCAGTAGCTGCTCCCCCCACCCCGCGCTCAGTGCCTTGAGACCCTCACGGGTGAGTAGTGCACTCTACAAATGAATGATTGATTGATTGATTGATCATCAAATAGTTTCATACATATGGCCCCCAGTAGCCCAGTAGTCTGTGAAATAGGTCTTTCTCAGGCAATAGGCCCAGAGCTACTCATGGGTGCATGAAACAACTGTTTCTCTGGTGTCTGTTGAATTATAACATCATTTAGGGCATGGGTGGCATTGGATTGCAATACAAATTGTGTGTATTTTGGGGTATTTTTTCATGTATGTTAATGCCTTTGTTGGATGCGTGTGGTTGTTGTAACTTGTAACTTGCACACCTTTTTAGCCTTGTGGATTTTTGTTTTTGACATTGTTGCATTAAAGATGTGTTGTTTAGCATGCCTTCTTTGTCTGGCCAGTGTGTATGTGTATTTGTAATAGTAGGCCAGCATTTGCCTGGGCTGAGGCACTCCGTGTGGCCATGGGCCATTTTGTAAAGTCTGTGTCCATAAGCCTGCTTGTGTTCATTGTTTTCCAGGCCACCTGCTTGTTGCTGTTGTCACCATGTGGCTAGTGTCCATTTTGTGGGGGGCAGTCCTTCTGCTTTTACCATAGGCTTGAATGTCTTCCCTTTGTTCCTCTTGGCTTATTGCTTCTTGTTGTGGTGGCCTAGTCATGTGGCTGGCAGCCATTTTGTGAAGGCAGCCAGTGTGATTTTGCCATAGGCCTGCATTGTCTTCACTTTGTAGGCTTATTGCTTCTTGTGGTGGCCTGGCCATGTGTCTTGCGGCGATTTTGTGAAGGCAGCCAGTGTATCCCTGCCATAGGCTTTCATGCCATGTTTGTGCTGGCCATGTCTTCTTGCTGGTTGTTGTTTTGCATGCAATATTTTTTTCTTTTATTCAGCAAAAATGTAGCACTGTTCACTACATTTTCTCCATGTTTTTATTAAACTTTCAATATTGAATTGAATTGATTTGCTATGTGGCCTAGTCTGCCAATGGGTTTCCAGCCAATAGGCCCAGAGCTACTCATAGGTGCAAGAAATAACTGTTTCTGTGGTGTCTGTTGAATCTAAACAGCATTTTGGCCATGGATGGCATTGGATTAAAATGCAAAATGTGTGTTTCTGTGGTATTTCTCTTTTTGTTTTTCATGCATGAAAGATTAAAATGCCTTCTTTGGGTGTGTGTGGTTGCTGTAACTTGCAAACCTTTTTAGACCTGTGGAGTTTCATTTTTGGCATTGTTGCATTATAGATGTGTTGTTTAGCATGCCTTCTTTGTCTGACCATTGTGTATGTGTGTTTGTAACAGTAGGCCAGCAACTAGCATTTGCCTTGGATGAGCCTCTCCATGTGGCCAGGGGCCATTTTGTAAAATCTGTGTCCATAGGCCTGCTTGAGTTCATTGTTTTCCAGGCTCCTGCTTGTTGTTGTGACCACCATGTGGCTGGCGGCCATTTTGTGAAGGTAGTCAGTGTGCTTTTGCCATAGGCCTGCATGTCTGTCTTCCCTCTGTTCCCCTTGGCTTATAGCTTCAATTGTCATCTGTCAGCTGCAGCTCCCTGAGTGCCGCATCCCACGTGATGTACATTGTGAAACCATTACATTTGTATTTTTGATGTTGTTCTTTTTTTCCTATCCTTCCTGAGTGTACTGTAAGTACAACATGATGAAAGCCCTTGTTGTTGTCAATGTTTCACAAATGGTTACACTGTATTGTAAATTTTTGTAATAACTGAGGTAACACTAACAAGTGTGACCACACACTAAATTATATTATATTTGTTTGTAGTGTACTAGTAATTGAACTAAAACCATGCCACGTTTCACGGTTCTTCTTGCTTCTTTGCTTTTAGGTGCACTAGAGTGGAGACAACATCACCCATTGTGCTGCATGACAGAAGGCCTGCGCCCTGCGCATAACGCGTGTGACCACAGACATCTCTTCAACTTGTGAATCTAAGGCAAGTGCAGCTGCATTCTAACTGACATTGTCAAGATGGACCCAAAGAAAGGTACAAGTACCAAGAACGTCAAAGTTGCCAGTGAGAAGAAGAAGGCACTGCCACTTGCCACCAGCAGTATGTCACCCAAGACCTTTTTTGGGAAACCAAAAATTGCACCTGCAGCAGCGGTGTCCAGGCAGTAAGCTGGGAGCAGCACCCTCCATCAGTGGTCCACCCCACCAACCTAGGCCCAAGCCAATGTCTGTCGCAGAGGCAGCAATGATGTTGAAATTGACATCGCTTGAGGACAAGCTCTGCTTTCCTGACAACTAGGCTGTCAACTTGTTTCTTTGACGCCCCAAAAAAACGCCAAAAAACGATACAGCTGAGGAACATTATTTACTTTATTATTTGTGTGCGTCACTATATTTCTGGTACACCTGCAGAAGAATCTGCACACATTTCAGCCATTCTTTTAAAGACCTGAAGCAGCTGAGGATCATTCAACGTGATAATAGAATGCCAATTAAAGCACTCATCCAGGAGGTGCCAACACTTGGAAATCAACTAATTTCATACTTGAACATCTGTTTGATCAGTACAGACCAATCAATTAATATGTCATGCAGAGAGGGGATGCAATTGTGAAAGGTGTGATCAATGAGATGGACTAATAGGGCCTAGTTAAATGACTGACAGAGATGCTGCTTCCTTTTGAGGTCTTCACACGTGAAGTTAGCAAGGAGGACTGTACCATGGCCAATCTATCCGATTGTTGCACATGCTACAGGAACAGCTAAAGGAGGTGTCTGCAATGTACGCAGGTATAAAGGAATAAAAGAAGTATATGATTTGGTGGAGAGCTTAATCCTTCGCTTATCTGAAAATACAAGGGTGCAAAGAGACATTGTGTCATCCAACCATTACATTTGTGCCACAAATCTTGATCCATGGTAGAAACCAATACAGGACACTTACATTCCTTTTTTTAGACAGGGATGTTGCCATCTACAAAGCCTGGATAGCTGTGCAAGCCAGTCAACTGGAAAAAGAATGGCCGGTAATTAGAGGCCTGCTCCTCCAGGGCACAATAAGTACTGCAGGGCAGCCTTCAAGTTCAACTTCAGAGCCTGAGGGCTGTGTGGTTGGCTTAAAGGAGTCAAAACCACCAACAGCAAGAACAGGAGCAACAGCCCCAAAATCAGTAGATGAATGGTTTCTACAGGTAGGGCTTTAGTCCAGTGCTGATTCAAAAGCAAAAGAGGACAGGCAAAGCGGAGTACCCATGACCATTGAGCGGATGGTCCAGGCCTATCTGGATGACCCAACATAGGTCTACTTTGATAAAAACCGATTGCTGTGTTGGTATGGGAAAAGGCACTAATGGCCAGTGCTCAGTAGCCTGGTAATAAACTATCTTGCTTGCCCCGTCGCAATTGTCTCTGCAGAGCGTGTTTTCAGTGCTGCTCGTGCCATTCTGACAGTGAGACTGACCAGTCTCTTGCCCCAAAACCATGGTCAGAATGAATCAGCACTTTACACCACCAGATTACAGAATACCTGCAGTAGTACCGCAGGAAGATCGTGACAACGACTCAGGTCATGGAAGTAGTGTGCTAGGTGACCTACGTCTGGGTGAACCACCAGAGTTTGAGGACGAGCTTGATTTCCCTGACAACTAGGATTTCAACTAATGTATTTACTTTATTATTTGTGTGCATCACTGTGTTTCTGGTTCACAAATCCATCCTCACCGTCTTGCCGGATTGGAGTTGCAACTGTGTGCAGTCAGTGAAGAAGTAAGTCTACTCCTGACTCACACTAAAGCCATTTCCCTCAAGCCAGACATTGAATGGAGAATCCAACATATGTGAAATGTGTGCCTGCCTCCAAACCTGGGCCCTGACTACATATCTATCCTTTTTGAGCCTAGAGGGACTGCCCCGGAAGAACAGTTAAATGATGGCATGCATTGCATGCTGAGTGATTGTTGATTGTTGCGCATGATGTCTACTAGTCTACATAAAAAAAGTGACTCAAGTCAATCTTTCCCTTCTGATTGTCCAATAACAAAATAGCACTTCTGCATTTTTGATTTGGGACAAGCCTGGACTCACTCGGGAGTCGGGACACTGTTGGTACAGAGTTGGACACCCTACCATACACGCAGTCAGGAGGACCAGAGGTGATTGATGGAGTAACTCAGAGCGTGAAGTGGCCTAAAGGTAAACAAAAACACCAGGCTTACATGTCTGAGTAGTGGTGGTGGTGAGTGTGGTGTGACTGACAGTGGTGCATTGATTTTTTACTTAATTTGGAAAATGCTGTGTTGCTGTGTATTTGTGTGTGCTCAGTGCCGCCTGGCTCAAATTTGAAGCTAAGTGGAGGTTGGATGGGGGGGGCCTGTTCCTGTTGTTGAATGTAACTGCCAGAAACAGACATGATTTAGCAATGCCGCCTCTGAAAGTCTTCTTGTTGCCCTCCTCCTTAATAATGCAGTTTAACTTTTCTCCTTGATTTTTTAATATCCTTTCTGTTTTTCCATCTACTGGCCCTTTACCCTGGAGCATACGGGGAAAAACAACTCACACTGACATTACCAAACCGCATCTGCCAGGCACCCAAGATTGACGCACAGACAGTCCAAGGAAGGACCAAGAGGAATGCAGAGATGCAACTCCCAATTTGGCAATAATACCGTAACATTTGATTCATTTATTCATTTTCTCTTCAATCATTACGACTGAGTGTGTTTATCTTTGCTTACATTTCACTCCTGCAGTTATTTAATTGCATTTGCTATTTTTCAAAGGAAGACTGGTACAACAGAACATAATGTATGTAACTTGGGTTGAGTACTACTCATCATCATGCATGCATTTCCTTTTTCTCAGTTAACAGATTTATGATGGTCAACTGCCAAGATTAATGTATTGTCCATGGGTAGTGTTTGTCTTGGACAAATCTTTCCCTCAAATCCCCCTTTCCAACCATTCATAAAACCTTAACTCTCTTCCACGGGCTGTATTAGTTATATTGAGGTGTGATTAAATACATTCATACCAGTAATTGATCACACACTTGCTGGGTCGGATGTGGGGAAAGCAACTCAAGGCAAGGTGAGGATCTTCTTCTGCTCTAAGTACATATATTGCCCACACTGGCAATATATAGATTAGATTACTCACTCATGCACAGTATTCAATTTGTTTTCCAGAGGAACATAATTAGGCCTGGGCGTAGTTTGCGGAGTTTCGCAAAAGAAACTCTGTGGAGTTCCACAAGTGGCGTAGTGCAGTGCCAATGGCCGTTCACGCTGATCTTCCTGCCACTCGGGTAGAAATTCTCCCTGAGCGGTAGCTCGCGCTCGCCAACTTACCAATCACAAGCGGGGAAAATACTCTGCTGCACGATGCGGAGCAGAGTTTTCTGCACTCCGGGGGCTCCGCAGAGCACGGAGTGCAGAAAACTAAGCAAACTCCACGAATGGAGCGGAGTTCACCACCCAGAACTAAACATAATCCATCATAATTAATTGCCAGCATCGATACATCAGCCTTTCAGTACTAAAGGTTATGCTTGTCCACTTCATCGCTCGAGTCGACTTCAGTTTGTAACTTGTACTGTTAGCCCACCATTTTTTTTTATTTTACATTAGTATTGCTTATCATCATAGTTTCTTGTTTGACAGTCTTCTTCTTGTGTAGTATACTTCTACTACTTGTTCCCTAGTCTCTTTTGGGTGACTGACTGTCTCATTTTCTTTTTTTGCAAATGCTACTGTCTACTAATGATACCACCATGGCACCTTGGGAAACCAAACCATCACCATGCAGCCATCGCTTCGCCTAAACATAAATCCCAGGTAAGTATAAGGGAGGCAATAATGTATATACTATGGAAATTAATTGATTCACACACCCACACCCTTCTGAGTCCATATGGGTTTTAGTTGCAGACTGCATTCACTAGGAGGAGAGACTGACAGTAGTAGGACAAGTGAGAGTGCCGCATCTATCTGTTGGTGTGTAACACTATCGGCAGATTTCAAAAACTGGCTGTGGCCCTGCAGCAAAGAAAACAGTGCAAAGTAAAAGAGTATCCCCAAAAAGATTTACATCATATGTAAAACTATAAATAATGTATTCCCCTAACACATATAAACTAGAAGTAAAGAAACCCACAACACCTGACCCACCCCTGTCCCTAACCCCAACCAATGTTCAGTAAAGCAAGCAAGTCTCCAAAAATTGTCCATAAACGCAAATGTCAATAAAAAAAGAACACCTAAGTTTTTCCCAAGCCTAACATTGCCCCTCCCTCTCCCCAACAAATCCCACCCCCCCAAAAACATATTACAAAAGGGGCAAGGGTCAAAACTGAGGTCTTACCGTTTGGCTTCCTGGATCTTGTGCTCTAGGATGTGGAAGCACTCCTGCATCCTGGCCTCTAGGCGTGCCATCCGGAGGAGCATGCAGTGCTGAAGGTTTTTTGCAGGATCAACAGAGATAAGCAGCAGTGGTTGTATTGCAATGGGCAGCTGCCAGACCACGGGCCGTACCACCAGAGGCTCTGGAAGGGCCTGGCTGGGGCCCGGGGCATTGGAGGCTGAAGCTGCTGCCTCCTCCTCCACCAGAGCCACCAGCCGCCGATATTGGTTCCAACTCTTATATAAGTGTTTCTGCCTTGAAAAAGCAGTTTTTGCCAGTCACCCTATTAATGTAACTTTAGACAATCTTTTTAGGAAGCAGGCACCAGATAAAAAGTTAAACTGGGGATGAAATGGTTCTCTATAGTTGTTTCTAGCTATTCATTAGCGTAGTCTTACAGTAGAGGAGAACATGGCAGACATGTTCTGTCAGTAGAAGTAATTTGAAAGGTCCAGCCAGGACCAACATAATATTAATGAGGGCTGGATACCACAAGTCCAAAGAAGTGTGCACATATCAGCAAGGTGCCATCTTGCTTTTCATATAGAGTTTTTGACTGAACCTTACTCCTCTTTCGCATGTAAAGAGGCAATGTTCCCCTCAAGGCGCTTCCAGACAACACTGTGGTACACTGAAAGTCAGACTGTATGCTGCAGCACATTTTTTGATAAATCTGAGATAACTTTGACCAAGTCACCCATCACTAAAAGAAGCCTCCTTCCTCACAGCTTTATGTACAAGGCTAGTAGGACCAGCAACCTTGAATACCATTTACAGAAAATCACAAGTCCATCAACAGGACAACACATCACCAGGACCCAAGATATCATCGGACAAGAAATATATACATAAAAAAACAAAAAATACATAGAGCTGGCTTCCTCCATTGACGAATGAACAACACCTTGATTTTTTCAATCTCCCAGCAATCTGAAAATGACTGAAGGCACACCTCTTCAGAAATGCCCACCACCCTACACCTATGCACCCAGAAAGGACAGTCTGCCTCATTATAAACTATTGTGAATAGTTGAATTGATGACTACTTATTCATCACTTAAGGTCCCATTCCACTACCACCATTACATACCAACAATACCCATGCACTACTACTAATTTCTGAAGTCTCAAAGTGAGGACATTACAAGATTCAGAGACCTGCAAATATCGAGTCACAATTTGGGATGATGCTTCAGACACTGAAGCTTTTCTACCAACACCGGCTGTTCATTCAGCCCTCTCCCTCTCATGGAAAGTGCTAAATATATATCATACAAAATAATTACAAAAATGATTTCCAATGGGGATAGGAACAGCACACAGTACTTACTGCCTCCTTCAAACTCCCACCTGACCTCTCGCCTCCTCTTGACATGCAACAACAGGAGTGAGAAATAGAAGAAAGACTAACTTGTTTGCCATGGAGATAAAAAAAGTCTAGTTTCATGATACACTTAAAAGTTGTGTTAAAGGCATCAGATACTTCAGTAACTCGTGACAGAGGGGGTTTCCGGAGGCTAGTGGAGTCTGTGTTAGATCAATGGGGACAGAAAACACGGGGGCAGAGTATTGTTCCTTGTGTGTGAAACAACTTGAGATATCCTTATATATGGACAGAAATTAGCCAGAAATAGGATCTGTTAGAGTGACCTAGCCATAGCCAGACAAATCAGCATTTGCAATGCAATAAGATTCGAATTTATGCGAGACCCATTGCATTGTAAACAGGAGTGCGGGCTGGTGAGGGGTCGGGCGGGGGCGAGAAGGCCCAGACAGCAGGAGTGTGGATGGGGGGCGAGAAGGCATGGACAACGGGAGTGCGGGGAGGGAGAAGGCACGGGCAGGAGGAGAACCTCTTTAAAGAAAAAAGTGCTCACAATCTAAATAACACATACCGTGCAATGCTCAAAGTAAAGGGGCCAGTTGCCATGGGAGGATACATATGAAAACATGGCCATCATAAGAAGGGACTAAAAAGTCTATATACCAATCGGAAGGCAGCATTTAGGAAAGACAAAGATACAAGCCAATTTAAAATATGGGCGGGGAAGTGGGTAGGGCTTCCCTTACATACTGAAATACCACAGATCTTTCCTAGAGCAGCGCTTGCGCGCTGAATCTAGGCTTGACCTAAAAAGACAATTGTAACCAATACTCTTAGCAAAACAGTAACACAAAAATATACACATAAAATTGACAATCTCTCCTCAACGAGTCCCACCTACCAATAAAAGATGAAAAAAGGGACAAGGGGCAAAACTGAGGTCTAGCGGCTGGCTTCCTGGATGTTGCGCTCTAGGACATGGAAGCGCTTCTGCATCCCGGCCTCTAGGCGTGCCGTCTGGAGGCATGTCACAGTAGCACTAGCAGTACATAACATTTGTGTTATCCTCACTTCCTTGGCCGCTAAGATTTGGATATAATTAGAGTTTCAGGCATTAGGCACTATGGAGAAGACAAGTATTCTTCCTCTTCTCTCCCTTGTTTAGCTAAATGAATCTTGTAGTCATGCCAGCTCAGTCAGCTTGCACCCTAGACAGACATACTTGTGTCGCAGACTCACGTTACTTTTCTTCTGTCTGCAGATGGGGCAGCTGTACTACACAATTATCTATTTTTTTTATTATGGCCATACTCTGTTAAATCACTGGCAAATGCTCAATTTCACTTACACCCTGACTCCTACAAGGCAGATTATATGATCACTAATATGAATGATGATGATATACGTCGCATGATGAGGTGAGGTACCACTATTGTTTGATTGTAAGGTAACCATGCAGCCAATAGGCCACCCATGACTGACAGGGTCGGAATGACATGGGTAGGGAGCAGGAGTCGGCCTTAGAGTCGGAGGTAGGCGATTGATTATGGGTGGGTACATACACAATATGTATGTTGTACTTGCAAACTACTGTGAGTCAAGGGAGTATTCTGAACTACAACCTCAAACCTTTGAATCAAAAACCTTGAAAAAGAAATAGTCCTTGTTCATTCTTCTTCCCAGGGATTTTTCCATTTATCATTGCATTGTCCTTCTAGCATTATTTTTATTCTTCACCCTTGGCTTCGCTACTCTGGCACGGTCTCATTTTCTTTTACATTCTCTTCATCCAGTCTTCACCTATGATATCATCCAGGCATTTATCCATCCAAACATGGCTATCATTACCAATCCCAACAAACCTTCCACCAACAACATACATTTGTCATTTAACCACGACCCATGTGCCCATGCTTGCCTTTGAGTTTAACCCAATAAACCCCCCCGGAGTATTCGATTCACCCATACTGTTACACCCACCTGGGCAGGAATCCTTTCTTTCACCTTTCACCCATCCTTCAACCACCCATGCATCCCATCAGCCGCCTATATGCATCCTGGGACCCCTTCCTTCACCCATGCATCCTTCTCTGCCAGTCATATATTATATGTCACCTGTCCTTCCTCCTTCCATTCTTCTTTCCCTTTTCCATCAACCCATCAAGGTTATCTGACTCTTAGTCTTCTTAAAAAAACTTTCCCTGCTGAGTTGAAGATAGAAGAGGCCATTAGTTACTTAACACCGCTAATGTTAATGCTAAGTAAAGGGTGTCTTCTTCAACTGTTTACAACAACTTAGTCTCAACAGTACAGTGTAGACCCTTGTAGCGAGTGTATTCATGGTCAATAAGTAAAGAATATGACTTACCACCGCCTGCCACTGCTGAAATGAAATGAAATGAAATGAAAGGAGGATTTATAAAGCGCATGGCTGCCCAAGAGCGTCCCAGCGCTAGAGAATGAGCTGACGGAATGTAGGTGAAAGGTTATGGAAAAAGCCAAGTTTTCAGGAGCCTACGGAAAGCAAGAAGGTTGGGTTCAGCGCGCAAAGTCAGGGGCAAAGAATTCCATAGCTTGGGGGCGTTATAAGAAAAGAGGCGGCCTCCTGTGCGAGCCTTTTTAATCCTAGGTATGTAGGCTAGGTGTAGGTGTGCAGATCGCAGGTTTCTGGAAGCTTTGTGAGGTTTGATTAGATATTTTAGGATATGGGGCCCTTTGCCATGAAGGATTTTGTGGGTGATACAGAGGGTTTTGAAGTGTACCCTCTCCTGGATGGGCAGCCAGTGGAGCGATCTTAGGGCAGGTTTTGCAGAGCTCCTACTGTTAATGCCTGTTAGGAGCCTGGCAGCGGAGTTTTGGACCACTTACAATTTGGCAATGACTTTCTTAGGAGCCCCAAGATACAGAGCATTGCCATAATCTAATCTGGGTACTAATAGGCTCTGAATTAGGAGCTTCCTGGAGTCCTGGGGGAGAAGGGGGAGGATTTTGCGGGTGGTCCGGAGGATGCCATAGCAGGCCCCTGTTGTCTTCCTGGCTTGAGTGTTAAACGTGAGATCCTGGTCAAGCCACATGCCCAGGTTTTTAATGTTTTGTTTTGGGGCCGGAGAAGGTCCCATACAGGGTGGCCACAGAGTCTTCGGTATGAAGTGAGATTGGTTGCCCAATAGAAAAATCTCAGTTTTATCACTGTTGAGTTTGAGGTGTGAGCTATCCATCCAGTGGGATATGTCTTGGAGACAAGAGTGAAGGTTGTCGGGGGCGGTCCAGCTGGCTGAGGGAGACAATGGGCTGGGTGT
Source organism: Lissotriton helveticus (assembly GCF_964261635.1). Taxonomy (NCBI): domain Eukaryota; kingdom Metazoa; phylum Chordata; class Amphibia; order Caudata; family Salamandridae; genus Lissotriton; species Lissotriton helveticus. The sequence continues at coordinate 63,468,741 of NC_136068.1, read as the reverse complement.
CGTCAGCATAAGTCACAAGTTTAACACCATGGGGAGTGACTATTTTCTCCGGGGGGGCATGTAAATGTTAAAAAGAGTGGGGCTGAGGGAGGAGCCCTGGGGTACCCCACAATGCACAGGAGTTACGCGGGATTTAGAAGCTCCGTCAAGAACTTGGAAGGATCGGTTATGGAGAAAAGATTTCAGCCAGGATAGCACGGACACAGAGATTCCCAGTCCCCTGAGCCGGTGAATCAGAGTGAGATGGTTCACCGTGTCAAAGGCTGCATTTAGATCCAGGAGTATCACTGCCACTGATCCTCCTGAATCGAGGATCTTTCTCGCCTCTTCCACTACCGCGATCATGGCGATTTCCGTGCCCTGGCCCGGGCGAAAACCCGTCTGGGAAGGGTGTAAAAGTCCACTGACTTCCAGGAAGGCTGAAAGCTGCTGGTTGATGAATTTTTCAGCAACTTTGCTGACTCCGGACAATAATGAGATGGGCCGGAAGTTACACAGCTCAGCGGGATCAAGATGTGTTTTTTTTAAAAGAGATTTTAAGATGGCCCTTTTCCAGCTAGGGGGGATGATACCTTGTGATAAAGAGATGTTCATAAGTTTGGCCATCGGGGGAAGGATGGTGGGGGCAACTAATTTTAAAATGTTTAGTGGGGCTGGGTCAAGTGGGGAGCCGCTTTTGATAGAAAGAAAGATGGGAAGAAGTATCCTCAGTAATAGGAGAGAATGAATTTAGGCAGAAACCACTTTGTAACAGCTTACTTGAAGGGGGTTCTGAAGGGCATTCTGCTTTAAAGGGGGAAGGAGCTTGAGGACGTTTTGAATTTTCTCGTTAAAAAATTCAGCAAGCTCATTACAGTGATCCCCAGAAGGATGCTCGGGGGGAGGGGGTTCTGGAATTTTGAGGAGTTTATTTACTATACGGAAAGTTTCCCTAGATGAGCTAGAGGAGGCTCTGATTTTTTCCTCAGAAAAGGCAGCTTGTGTGGTTTTAAGGGCCCTTTTGTAGATTAGGATTGAGTGGCTGTATTTTTTCTTTTTTGGTGGGGCAAACTCTTTCCTCTATGCTCTTTCAGTTTTTTTGCACCGTTTTTTTAAGAGACGATGGTCGTTGTTGAACCAAGGGAATTTGGGCTTCCCACCACGAATATGGGCGGGTTTCTTGGGAAGGATTATGTTAAGAGAGTCCTCAATCCAAGCAGAAAACTTGGTGTCTGCTACATGGGTAAGGGGGTCGTTAGGAGGAAGGGAGAGTTCCAGAAGTTGCCTCCAATCATCTATGGCTAGTTTCGACCAGCGACGTTCAAAAGTGTTGGGGGCGGATTTGGGCCGGTAGGAGACTGGAATGTGCCAGCTAAAAGGAGTGGTCTGACCAAGGTAAAGGGACGGGGTATTGCACTTTAAGATCGGTGAGATTCGAGAATAAGGGGTCCAGGAGGTGGCCCTTAATATGGATGGGTTGACAGTTCAAGAGATTAAGTTGGTAAGCTGAAAGATCAAGTGCCAACTCGGAGGCCACCTTGTCACCAGAATTGTCGAAGTGGAGGTTTAAATCTCCTAGAATGTTAAAATTCGGAGAAGTACTAGCCAGGGCGAGGGAGGATTCAAAAAGGGAGCTACAAAATTGCCCTGGAGTGCCTGGGAGGACGGTAAATGAGAATCCCCGACGGAGATTTCAAGGGGGAGATTTGGATGAGAAAGAGAGTATTTTCGCAGTCTGAAATGGGGCTGTCGGTGAGGCGGCAAGACAGATGGTCTTTATATATAATTACTATTCCTCCTCCCTTCCCTGATGGTCTGTCCAGGCGCTGGATCAGATAGCCCGGGGGAAGGGCTCGAGCAATGTCAGGGTTGGAATCTGAAGAGAGCCATGTTTCAGTAAGAAACAGCACCTCAAAGTGGTAGTCTTGGAGGAGCATATACATTTCTTGGGCGTGTTTGGGCAGGGACCTGCAATTGAGCAGGGCCATGCTAAATGAGGTGAGTGTAATGGGGCAGGAGTCGTATCCCGCAAGATTGTAGGAGCAGTTGCGACAGTGGCTGGAAGAGTCCACTATAGAGATAGAGTGGGCACAGGGAGCTTGAGGGGTCTGTCTGAGTCGGAGAAGGGAGACCCTTGAGTAGAAAGGAGGTCAGGGGGTTTTGGTGGGAATAATACTGGGCCCTGGGCCCGGTCTGGCGTGGACAGACGCAGACGGGCTTGCCTTTGGCGCGCCATCGGCGCGCCCGCTGCACGTCCGCCTCAGCATAGAGTAAAAAGGTTGGCCGGCACGGGAAGAATGCCTGAGCTCCGCCCACCTGACCGGAAGTGAGAGCCTGCCGGGAGGGGGTCCGCATCCCTCTGAACAAACGGCAAAGCTGCGTCAGACCGGGGAGGTGGAGACTCAAATACAAGATTTAGGCAAAGTGCAAAGTGCAAGTGTAGTTTTAAAAAATAGCAGCATTAGCAGATGAGGTATTCACAGAAAAGTTAACAAAGCAGTCGGCAACAGAGCAAATTAAAAGTTAAAAGTTAAAAGCTGTGTCTGTCACAGCAGCGTTCCACCTCACATTCTGAACCCCCTGCAGCTGCGGCATCAGCTCTCTCCTGAGTGGCGTCGCATACGCTGCGCTGGCCCCGGCACTGGTGGTCGGTACACCTAGAACAAACATTTCACATTTTGTAGATGCCATACAGGCCTCTCCCTATCTATTTTTTCACAAGTAAGATTGAAAATATAATACATACATTACACACATCAACAATTTGGGTACTAAAGTAAAGTAGGCCTATCAAGAATAATAAAATATCTGGTTGGGCATTTTGTTGGTGGACATTTTTCAAAAGCCTCTCTAGAAGAGGACAACCCAAAGGACTGGACTCAGTGGCTAGAGCTATGGGTGAATCTGAGTTTTTTCAAAGAAAAAGAGTGGCCAACTGGGCAGCAGTCGGACAGGAGGTCTTTCTTGGTTGGAAAATATAATATAATGGTGCCATCCTCCCCCTCCTCATACTTCCTTCCAGCCATGGTGCATGGTAATCGGTTGTTGACCATCAACTGCTGCTCATAGTACTAGGCCTAGACCAGAAATAGTAAAATATACCACTCTGAGGTGTCCTACGTGACCATCATTTACTGATTGAGCAGGAGAAAGTAAAAGGAAGCCTGCTTATCTCAATAAACATGCGTGGAATACCTTACTTGGGCATGCAATCTGCAGAGCAGTGGTACTAGTAGTGGTAAGGACCAATGGGTTGTCTGAGTCTTACAGTACCACCACTGGGCAGTCCACAAAATATATAAGGAGAGAGAGCAAGCTGACTGGAAAACAAGAAGAAAGCAAGCTACAGAGTAAGTGGCAGTTTGATTTGATGTAAAAAAAAAAGACACTGGAAATATAAATGCCTATGTTAGTAGGTAATGGAGGGATAACAAGAATTTAAAAAAGGTAAATCAAAGAGGATTCGGGAAGAAATAAAATTTGGAAGTGGAAATAATTGTTCTGAATAAGGAGCAGTAAAAGTTAGGGAAATATATATTAATATTAACAACAGGAGGACTTACTGGGGCCAGCAGAGCCATCTGCAGTAACCGGGGGCCGAGAGCTCCGCTTTACTGGTGGAGTGTGCAGAGATTTGCCTACTCCGCGGTCCACGGAGAACACGGAGTAGGCAAATCTCTGCGCACTCCGCGGCGAAGCGGAGTTGACCAGCCTCCGCCTCCCACCTGCCCTATTAACAGTTACTTACAAGTTTAAAAAAAAGACATTAATGTAAATAAAAGGCACTTTACCTTAGCTGCGGCGCCCCCGGGCCGCCCTCCTCCTCTTTATCGTGTTCTCTGTGAAAACTGGGCATTCGAGAAATGCGCATATGCGGGCGCGCGTGCATGTGCAGTTTGACAGAGAACGTCCTATCTTTATTATTCCACAGTTCCATTTTGATTACCGAATCCTAAACATACCTAGCCCGCCTATTCCAAAACTTTGTAATGAATTGCAAAAAAATGATATTTACTTCTAAGTTCTGATCCTATTCGCAATCATCTGAACGCCCTTTGATCTGCAAATTCACTAAGTCTGCAGTGAGTCTTCTTAAATGTATAGATGGACGCATGCATATTGCATACACCAATTTGGTTGGCTGCTATATTCACTCACTATACGAACTACAAAAGGTTCTGCTAAGGATTAAGGAGTTAAGGACTGAAGTAACGTGAGAGGACGCGTCATGCGGGCCACTAAATGACCAACTAATACTAAGTGACTAACAAACTACCACTATCTTAGTGACAGGACAAAGGAAAGGAGTCTCTCTAGTCTGCATTACCTAACTTAAGTGCTCTTACCTCTCTTACATAATCAGCCCAAGCGAGCGCAAATTTGCAAACAAGTACGATTAGTAGCGCCGAGCACCTGTCTAGAAGAATAACAATCACGTAATATAGTATAACTTACCTGCATGTAAGCAGCAGCATTCTTGCTATTTGGGCAAAAAATAATATTCGCAATAACATTGAACACACAAAAGTAATAATTAGCTACTCACCAAGCTCGTGACCTCAACAACTAGCATGTCCATCAGGTCCTGCTCTCAATCCAGGATGCCGGGCCAACGGTGTGTCAGTTGGCTATGGGTGCGCCGGACCTCAGAGCAGCCAAACACTGCCACCGGTGGTGCTCCTGGATCCCACACCCCGGCCCAGGCCTGCCGTCTGCTGCCAGGGTTAAGGAGACATGGCTCTGCACAAAAAGCAAGCGCAGACATCTCCACCTCAGAAAACAAGGCCTGGGGCTGCACCCCTTCCGGGCGATTCATTCTGCAGGGAAGGCTGCTCCTCTTTCCCCAGGTCGCACTCTGCGTTGTCTTACTTATGGTTCTCGGGGAGCTGGGTTCGGAAAAGAAAATGTAGAAAGTAAAAAATTAAATCAGTATTAGAAGAAAGGAAGTAAAAAAAATAATAAGCAAATAATAGCAAAACAGTAGAAAAACACACTAAAAACACACAAAAAGTAGACAGAACGCAAAATATACACTTAGGAAGAGAGAGGGATAGATAATAAATAAAAAAGATCAGAAAATAAGCTTTTGGAACAAAGAATTGAAAAGATATAAGAAGGATTAAAAAAACAGGCCCAGAACCATTGTAATGTTCTGTACGCTAGTCCTGTCATGTATGCCCTCTTTTTCCTCCATTATCCCATCAACACGCTGACTAGATGACCTTTTACCGAGTCATTTTGCTCTCTGTCCCTTCAAGATCGAGCTCTTCCATTTTACTTACTGCTTATTGGTATTATCATAATAACTGTACCTGACATACATAACCAACTCCTCGGGGACCATATAGTTATTCTTTACAAAAGTCACCACTTTTTTCATCCTTCTGGACAACAGGCCCGCTGTCTATGATCACATTTGTGTTGAAAAACATTCACCATTATTTTCAAAATACACCGATACTAGGGAAAACACTGGAGTGACCACACCAGTATATAAGTCCCCTATTCCCCTCCTACAAAACAGAGGATAATTCCTTCCAAGATGAGCTGTGGTCCTGCATGCTGATACTTTGACACGCAGCAGTCCGACATCCCTCATGCGGTGACTTCCTCGGATCACTGAAATAATATCGAGGGACAGAATATCGACCATCAAAAATATCGTTGACAAAATATCGACAGTCAAAATATCGAGTTTCTATCTACAAACAGGTAAGTACAAAAATATCGAGTTAAAAATATCGTTTACAAAAATATAGTTGTAAAAAATATCGTATTCACTAAAAACAGTGTTAAATTAAATTAATATTAATAATTAATTACTAAAATATACTTAAAATTACTTAAATTAACTTATAATAATTAAATAATTAATGAAAGTTAAATAAAAAAAATGTATTTCATATTTATTAAAACATATATATAGTAACAAAATATAATAAAATAATACCCAAAAACTGAAAACTGACCCTGAACCCTAAAAATACCCCTTTACCCAAAAACCCAAAACTGAACCTGAACCCTAAAAATACCCCTTTACCCAAAAACTAAAAACTGACCCTGAACCCTAAAAATACCCCTTTACCCAAAAACTGAAAACTGACCCTGAACCCTAAAAATACCCCTTTACCCAAAAACTGAAAACTGACCCTGAACCCTAAAAATACCCCTTTACCCAAAAACCCAAAACTGACCCTGAACCCTAAAAATACCCCTTTACCCAAAAACCCAAAACTGACCCTGAACCCTAAAAATAAAAACAATTTGTTTTACTATCTATATTATATACTTACATATTTTCACTTTCTATATTATTTACAGTCCATATTACTTCACTTACCTTAAAAACGATATTTTGACTGTCTATATTCTGTCCTGTCGATATTTTGTCCAAACGATATTTTTGACTCGATATTCTGTCCAAACGATATTTTGGAGTCGATATTATGTCTGTGCACCGACTTCCTCGGAGCAGAGTCTGGGTCCTTCGTTTATTACCATCAGGTGAGGGATTAGTACTTCCCTGGGGGATTCTTGGCTACATCTTAGCACACATATATGCACATATACATGCTTCATCTACATATCTAGGCTAGGTACATTTAGGCAAAATAAGTAGGTTGCGCATCGTAGGAGTACGTCAATAGTACTGTTTTATATAGTCTGCCCATGTTCATCTTTTTAGCACTATGGTAGAAATGTATCTACTGTTTAGTATATTAGTGCTTGCGATCACTTTTGTATGCTTCTGTCTTCTGACTGTCGCAGAAAACATGTTTTACACAAGACTGATGCTTGACCAATAAAAACATATTGAAAAAGTCTCAATCATCATTCTGTGTAGTCTGATAATAAGCAAGCATGAGTGACTGAGTGAAAAGTACTGTACTACGATCCCTGCATAGTCATGGTTGTCATGTTTGGTGGTTGCCAAAAACTACCTATACCAGTGTAGGATACAGGGGGGTGGTAGTGGCACTGTAGAGCTAGCTGGTCTAATGGCTGACATATCCTGTGGGGGTGTCCAGAGTCTGTTTGTACGCCAAGCCCTCAGTTTAGGTCATCCAAAATGCGCAGATCCTGGGGGATTACTAGTAACTACACAACATGGTGGCCAACGTTGGTTTGGTGCTTATATTAACAGTTGAAATCTAAGTAGTTCATTCATGCTTTCTCTGAAAAGCCCTACTCACACCTTTTCAGAGATGTCTGAAGTGGGAAGGGATATCTGCCTCCGCTGAGCAGGTACACCCTGTGCATTGGCTGAAGGTTTAAAGCATGCTTGTAAGGATAAAAGGATCCCACATTGTGCAAAACCCTACTAAAAAAAAATGTAATATTCTCCTTTAAAAATGACTGACCCTGCGACTAGCAGTGAAAGTTCGGATGGAGACGAATTGGCAAACGCTCTTAAACATTACTGGAAACTAACCCTGGGCGTAGATCGCAAAGTAGCGCTACGTGTAGCTCCGCGAAGTGCACTTCGCACTACACGAACTACGCGTAGCACTACGCGAACTGCGTAGTACCCTGTGCGCACTGTGCAAGATGCCATTTTCAATGGTCGCACAATGCGGATAAGCATCCGGCACTGTTCAATCATTGAAAACAGCATCTTGCACTGTGCGAGCTGTAGTTTTCTGCCGCTCAAGTAGATCGGCAGCTTTCTCAAAGGAGACAGGTAGTTTCTCATCGCGAGCGGTTGCAAGCATACGCGACCACTCGCAATGAGAAACCTGACCTCCCCACGTTGAGAATCTCGCTGGGAGGTTTATTTTCCACGCTCGCGATTGGCAACTTGATGTTGCTGATCGCGAACGAGGAAAAAGTCTCGCCTGGATGTCATTTTGCTTGCTCGGGGTCGCCAACTTGACGTTGAGGACCGCGAACAAGCAAAAAATGACCGCTGCACTACGCTACGCGTGTTTGCACTGTGCTACGTGCAATTCGCGTAGTGCAAAGTAACAGCAACTTCGCAAAGTTACTGGAAACTGTAGACAGGCAGTAACTATGAAATTGTTAGAACATGGCATACCTTTAAAAGGTAGCTATTATACTTTCGTGATTGAGGCACACAAGGTGTTCCAATCAGAGGTGTGCTATTCTTGGGTGAAATTCCCATCTACAGATTCACAGACACATTTGTTTCACTAATACATTGTAGTTGAACCACCGGAAGAATACATCCCATACGAAGACATTGAAGTTCTGTTACCTTACCAGCAACACAGAAACTGGTTTAAAGGTGCCCTCCCACACACATTCACAACAGCAGTCATAAGACTTGGTCCGCTCAGCACAGGAGGAGCAACATGGCTGGTCTTAGCGACGTACACTCCACATCCTGAGATTAACACACTACCAGTAGAGGAAGTGCGTACACTATACAAAGAAGTAGTCCAACTATACAAACACATTGTCCAGTTTGTTATGTGAACACTCACGATCCAACCTGCGAGAGCTGCTCCAGCTGGTCTACATCAGACCACACCTACAATTAGCCCACTGACACTAAAATCAGTGATGGCGATAATCCCCTCCAAATGGGAGCAAATTCCGTTCTGGAAAACACAATGCTTTTAGGATTTCAAAATTTAGGCTTAACATACATTCTGGATTAGGCAGAAAGGTTAAACCTTTCTACGGCTTAATAAGACCTGACTTCACAGAACATCAGTGGACACAGGAACATACAGACATTCTCCGTTCCATTCAGGCTGACATGATAGCATCCAAACATTTACACACATGTGTGGATACCACCAACCTGGTGAACCTTGTGGTCGCGGGTCTAACCGGGAATACTTACATCACTTTCAATAAAGGTGAAACAGACCCAATTTTATACAAGTCAAATTTTTATACAAAGGCTGAAATGCAATTTCCGACTGTATGAAAAATATTGACAGCAGTATAGACTGCTGTAGTGAGAGACAGTTGCAAAAGAAACAATTGATGGACGGAATGCTGGACAATGCAAACATTCACCCCCAGTCACAAGGATCTGGGTTTAATTTGTCATTCTTTTGCTCACCACACCACCCCAGTTTGAACCCAGCCATATGCAAATCAGTCTTGACTCTGTTCCTTGTGGGAGGAGTCACGCCTGAACTGCCAAGCCAGGCCCTCCCTGAACCAGAAACAAGAATTCAGTGACCGGTTTCAGGGAATCACCCTTCATCAGCCAGGCTAGCTTGAATCCAGTGGTGTAGTGAGAGAGGGACCCACAGCTGGGCATACCCTTCACACTTAGGGTGACATATGCAAAAGAAACAATTGATGAACGGAATGCTGCACAATGCAAAAAATCACCCCCAGTCACAAGGGGCTGGACTGCTCCCCCTTGTGTTTGCTCTGTTCGCCCTAAGTTGGCAGACGTGGGTCTATTGCTCACTAAATTATGTTTAAAATTAGGTGCACACGAGGGTCTGGGCTTAGCACATGCAGGGGTCACTTCACCAATTTCATTATTGAAGCAGCATTACAAGTGGCTGTGGTTGTCAAAACCAAGGGTCATGTCTTGAAGTGTGACCGCAAACACCACTACTGATTTCAGACAGACCTCTTCCAAGTGTCTATTTGGACCTCTGAAGCCCCTTAAATTCAGATGGGCTCACAAGTACATCTTGGTGACAGTGGAATCATGCTCTAGATTCCTATGGGTTTGGTCCGAGCCCTTAGCTGATGCCTGAACTGTTATAAAGGGTTTGCGAGTTTTCATTGGGACATATGCAATTGGTACGTTACATTCCGACCACGGCCCTGCGTTTAGCTCTCGGGCTTACAAGGAAGCCATGGGAAGTCTGGGCATGTCCTTGCGGTACTCCGCCCCCTACCATCCCGATGGAAATTTGGTGCTGGAGAGGAAAAACCGGGACCTAAAGCAATCCTTAACAACAAGGGTATTAGATGTGGGTGGCAGTTAGGTCAATCACCTATACGGGGTCCACAGGGCACTAAACAATATGCCAAGAAGATCCTTGAGAGGGCGTACCCCTTTTGAGATCCTGTTTATGACAAGAATGGGGGTACCTGATCTCGATTGGGTCAGCACAGTGGCGGATGCAAAACCATTTAAATAGAATGATCGTTAGGCTGTTTTACAGGAACTCAATGAATTCCAGGCATTACAAAGCAACGCCCATTTAAAATGCACCGCCATTAGGAAGTGAAACCAGTTCCGGCAAGACCTACCTGGGTTCCAAAAGTTGGAGATCTGGTCAGAGAAGAGAAAGAGGGCAAGAAAGAATTTTGTCAAAAAAACACAAGAGGGGCCCTGAATCTAAAAATGAATTCAGAAAAGGGAAACAACCCGCCAGGGCGAGAAAACTAGTGCACAACATGAAAGGGGGTGTTAGAAACCACAGCAATGGAGCGCACACCGCTAGCCCCTCCTCCGGATCGCCCCTCGGGACTCTGGTACTTGTAGTTCAATAGTGGATCACCCAGGTGGGTGCAAGTCGGTACTTGTTGGACTGATGAATCTCTAGACCCGATACATGTCCCGGGTTTTTGGGTATCGCCCGAGACATGGCTCGGGTTTCGGGATAACTTCCCTCATCAGTAGAGAAATGGTTAGGGGTGGAGGAGAAGGCCGCCAAACAACAGTCAATGGCCTCGATGCCCGAACCGGCACGCAGGGCAGCATCCAGGAGCCCGTCGGCTCAAAGCTCAAGGGAGCCAATCAATAGAAACCACAGCAATGGAGCGCACACCGCTAGCCCCTCCTACGGATCGCCCCTCGGGACTCTGGTACTTGTAGTTCAATAGTGGATCACCCAGGTGGGTGCAAGTCGGTACTTGTTGGACTGATGAATCTCTAGAACCGATACATATCCCGGCTTTTTGGGTATCGCCCGAGACATGGCTCGGGTTTCGGGATAACTTCCCTCATCAGTAGAGAAATGGTTAGGGGTGGAGGAGAAGGCCGCCAAACAACAGTCAATGGCCTCGATGCCCGAACCGGCACGCAGGGCAGCATCCAGGAGCCCGTCGGCTCAAAGCTCAAGGGAGCCAATCAATAGAAACCACAGCAATGGAGCACACACCGCTAGCCCCTCCTCCGGATCGCCCCTCGGGACTCTGGTACTTGTAGTTTAATAGTGGATCACCCAGGTGGGTGCAAGTCGGTACTTGTTGGACTGATGAATCTCTAGACCCGATACATGTCCCGGGTTTTTGGGTATCGCCCGAGACATGGCTTGGGTTTCGGGATAACTTCCCTCATCAGTAGAGAAATGGTTAGGGGTGGAGGAGAAGGCCGCCAAACAACAGTCAATGGCCTCGATGCCCGAACCGGCACGCAGGGCAGCATCCAGGAGCCCGTCGGCTCAAAGCTCAAGGGAGCCAATCAATAGAAACCACAGCAATGGAGCGCACACCGCTAGCCCCTCCTCCGGATCGCCCCTCGGGACTCTGGTACTTGTAGTTCAATAGTGGATCACCCAGGTGGGTGCAAGTCGGTACTTGTTGGACTGATGAATCTCTAGACCCGATACATGTCCCGGGTTTTTGGGTATCGCCCGAGACATGGCTTGGGTTTCGGGATAACTTCCCTCATCAGTAGAGAAATGGTTAGGGGTGGAGGAGAAGGCCGCCAAACAACAGTCAATGGCCTCGATGCCCGAACCGGCACGCAGGGCAGCATCCAGGAGCCCGTCGGCTCAAAGCTCAAGGGAGCCAATCAATAGAAACCACAGCAATGGAGCGCACACCGCTAGCCCCTCCTCCGGATCGCCCCTCGGGACTCTGGTACTTGTAGTTCAATAGTGGATCACCCAGGTGGGTGCAAGTCGGTACTTGTTGGACTGATGAATCTCTAGACCCGATACATGTCCCGGGTTTTTGGGTATGGTTAGGGGTGGAGGAGAAGTACCAGATTCCCGAGGGGCGATCCGGAGGAGGGGCTAGCGGTGTGCGCTCCATTGCTGTGGTTTCTATTGAGTGGCTCCCTTGAGCTTTGAGCCGACGGGCTCCTGGATGCTGCCCTGCGTGCCGGTTCGGGCATCGAGGCCATTGACTGTTGTTTGGCGGCCTTCTCCTCCACCCCTAACCATTTCTCTACTGATGAGGGAAGTTATCCCGAAACCCGAGCCATGTCTCGGGCGATACCCAAAAACCCGGGACATGTATCGTGTCTAGAGATTCATCAGTCCAACAAGTACCGACTTGCACCCACCTGGGTGATCCACTATTGAACTACAAGTACCAGAGTCCCGAGGGGCGATCCGGAGGAGGGGCTAGCAGTGTGCGCTCCATTGCTGTGGTTTCTATTGATTGGCTCCCTTGAGCTTTGAGCCGACAGGCTCCTGGATGCTGCCCTGCGTGCCGGTTCGGGCATTGAGGCCATTGACTGTTGTTTGGCGGCCTTCTCCTCCACCCCTAACCATTTCTCTACTGATGAGGGAAGTTATCCCGAAACCCGAGCCATGTCTCGGGCGATACCCAAAAACCCGGGACATGTATCGGGTCTAGAGATTCATCAGTCCAACAAGTACCGACTTGCACCCACCTGGGTGATCCACTATTGAACTACAAGTACCAGAGTCCCGAGGGGCGATCCGGAGGAGGGGCTAGCGGTGTGCGCTCCATTGCTGTGGTTTCTATTGATTGGCTCCCTTGAGCTTTGAGCCGACGGGCTCCTGGATGCTGCCCTGCGTGCCGGTTCGGGCATCGAGGCCATTGACTGTTGTTTGGCGGCCTTCTCCTCCACCCCTAACCATTTCTCTACTGATGAGGGAAGTTATCCCGAAACCCGAGCCATGTCTCGGGCGATACCCAAAAACCCGGGACATGTATCGGGTCTAGAGATTCATCAGTCCAACAAGTACCGACTTGCACCCACCTGGGTGATCCACTATTGAACTACAAGTACCAGAGTCCCGAGGGGCGATCGGGAGGAGGGGCTAGCGGTGTGCGCTCCATTGCTGTGGTTTCTATTGATTGGCTCCCTTGAGCTTTGAGCCGACGGGCTCCTGGATGCTGCCCTGCGTGCCGGTTCGGGCATCGAGGCCATTGACTGTTGTTTGGCGGCCTTCTCCTCCACCCCTAACCATTTCTCTACTGATGAGGGAAGTTATCCCGAAACCCAAGCCATGTCTCGGGCGATACCCAAAAACCCGGGACATGTATCGGGTCTAGAGATTCATCAGTCCAACAAGTACCGACTTGCACCCACCTGGGTGATCCACTATTGAACTACAAGTACCAGAGTCCTGAGGGGCGATCCGGAGGAGGGGCTAGCGGTGTGTGCTCCATTGCTGTGGTTTCTATCGATTGGCTCCCTTGAGCTTTGAGCCGACGGGCTCCTGGATGCTGCCCTGCGTGCCGGTTCGGGCATCGAGGCCATTGACTGTTGTTTGGCGGCCTTCTCCTCCACCCCTAACCATTTCTCTACTGATGAGGGAAGTTATCCCGAAACCCGAGCCATGTCTCGGGCGATACCCAAAAACCCGGGACATGTATCGGGTCTAGAGATTCATCAGTCCAACAAGTACCGACTTGCACCCACCTGGGTGATCCACTATTGAACTACAAGTACCAGAGTCCCGAGGGGCGATCCGGAGGAGGGGCTAGCGGTGTGCGCTCCATTGCTGTGGTTTCTATTGATTGGCTCCCTTGAGCTTTGAGCCGACGGGCTCCTGGATGCTGCCCTGCGTGCCGGTTCGGTCATGGAGGCCATTGACTGTTGTTTGGCGGCCTTCTCCTCCACCCCTAACCATTTCTCTACTGATGAGGGAAGTTATCCCGAAACCCAAGCCATGTCTCGGGCGATACCCAAAAACCCGGCACATGTATCGGGTCTAGAGATTCATCAGTCCAACAAGTACCGACTTGCACCCACCTGGGTGATCCACTATTGAACTACAAGTACCAGAGTCCCGAGGGGCGATCCGGAGGAGGGGCTAGCGGTGTGCGCTCCATTGCTGTGGTTTCTATTGATTGGCTCCCTTGAGCTTTGAGCTGACGGGCTCCTGGATGCTGCCCTGCGTGCCGGTTCGGGCATCGAGGCCATTGACTGTTGTTTGGCGGCCTTCTCCTCCACCCCTAACCATTTCTCTACTGATGAGGGAAGTTATCCCGAAACCCGAGCCATGTCTCGGGCGATACCCAAAAACCCGGGACATGTATCGGGTCTAGAGCTTCATCAGTCCAACAAGTACCGACTTGCACCCACCTGGGTGATCCACTATTGAACTACAAGTACCAGAGTCCCGAGGGGCGATCCGGAGGAGGGGCTAGCGTTGTGCGCTCCATTGCTGTGGTTTCTATTGATTGGCTCCCTTGAGCTTTGAGCCGACGGGCTCCTGGATGCTGCCCTGCGTGCCGGTTCGGGCATCGAGGCCATTGACTGTTGTTTGGCGGCCTTCTCCTCCACCCCTAACCATTTCTCTACTGATGAGGGAAGTTATCCCGAAACCCGAGCCATGTCTCGGGCGATACCCAAAAACCCGGGACATGTATCGGGTCTAGAGATTCATCAGTCCAACAAGTACCGACTTGCACCCACCTGGGTGATCCACTATTGAACTACAAGTACCAGAGTCCCGAGGGGCGATCCGGAGGAGGGGCTAGCGGTGTGCGCTCCATTGCTGTGGTTTCTATTGATTGGCTCCCTTGAGCTTTGAGCCGACGGGCTCCTGGATGCTGCCCTGCGTGCCGGTTCGGGCATGGAGGCCATTGACTGTTGTTTGGCGGCCTTCTCCTCCACCCCTAACCATTTCTCTACTGATGAGGGAAGTTATCCCGAAACCCGAGCCATGTCTCGGGCGATACCCAAAAACCCGGGACATGTATCAGGTCTAGAGATTCATCAGTCCAACAAGTACCGACTTGCACCCACCTGGGTGATCCACTATTGAACTACAAGTACCAGAGTCCCGAGGGGCGATCCGGAGGAGGGGCTAGCGGTGTGCGCTCCATTGCTGTGGTTTCTATTGATTGGCTCCCTTGAGCTTTGAGCCGACGGGCTCCTGGATGCTGCCCTGCGTGCCGGTTCGGGCATCGAGGCCATTGACTGTTGTTTGGCGGCCTTCTCCTCCACCCCTAACCATTTCTCTACTGATGAGGGAAGTTATCCCGAAACCCGAGCCATGTCTCGGGCGATACCCAAAAACCCGGGACATGTATCGGGTCTAGAGATTCATCAGTCCAACAAGTACCGACTTGCACCCACCTGGGTGATCCACTATTAAACTACAAGTACCAGAGTCCCAAAGGGGCCATCCGGAGGAGGGGCTAGCGGTGTGCGCTCCATTGCTGTGGTTTCTATTGATTGTCTCCCTTGAGCTTTGAGCCGACGGGCTCCTGGATGCTGCCCTGAGTGCCGGTTCGGGCATCGAAGCCATTGACTTTGTTTGGCGGCCTTCTCCTCCACCCCTAACCATTTCTCTACCGATGAGGGAAGTTATCCCGAAACCCGAGCCATGTCTCGGGCGATACCCAAAAACCCGGGACATGTATCGGGTCTAGAGATTCATCAGTCCAACAAGTACCGACTTGCACCCACCTGGGTGATCCACTATTGAACTACAAGTACCAGAGTCCCAAGGGGCGATCCGGAGGAGGGGCTAGCGGTGTGCGCTCCATTGCTGTGGTTTCTATTGATTGGCTCCCTTGAGCTTTGAGCCGACGGGCTCCTGGATGCTGCCCTGGGTGCCGGTTCGGGCATCGAGGCCATTGACTGTTGTTTGGCGGCCTTCTCCTCCACCCCTAACTATTTCTCTACAGATGAGGGAAGTTATCCCGAAACCCGAGCCATGTCTCGGGCGATACCCAAAAACCCGGGACATGTATCGGGTCTAGAGATTCATCAGTCCAACAAGTAACGACTTGCACCCACCTGGGTGATCCACTATTGAACTACAAGTACCAGAGTCCCGAGGGGCGATCCGGAGGAGGGGCTAGCGGTGTGCGCTCCATTGCTGTGGTTTCTATTGATTGGCTCCCTTGAGCTTTGAGCCGACGGGCTCCTGGATGCTGCCCTGCGTGCCGGTTCGGGCATCGAGGCCATTGACTGTTGTTTGGCGGCCTTCTCCTCCACCCCTAACCATTTCTCTACTGATGAGGGAAGTTATCCCGAAACCCGAGCCATGTCTCGGGCGATACCCAAAAACCCGGGACATGTATCGGGTCTAGAGATTCATCAGTCCAACAAGTACCGACTTGCACCCACCTGGGTGATCCACTATTGAACTGCAAGTACCAGAGTCCCGAGGGGCGATCCGGAGGAGGGGCTAGCGGTGTGCGCTCCATTGCTGTGGTTTCTATTGATTGGCTCCCTTGAGCTTTGAGCCGACGGGCTCCTGGATGCTGCCCTGCGTGCCGGTTCGGGCATCGAGGCCATTGACTGTTGTTTGGCGGCCTTCTCCTCCACCCCTAACCATTTCTCTACTGATGAGGGAAGTTATCCCGAAACCCGAGCCATGTCTCGGGCGATACCCAAAAACCCGGGATATGTATCGGGTCTAGAGATTCATCAGTCCAACAAGTACCGACTTGCACCCACCTGGGTGATCCACTATTGAACTACAAGTACCAGAGTCCCGAGGGGCGATCCGGAGGAGGGGCTAGCGGTGTGCGCTCCATTGCTGTGGTTTCTATTGATTGGCTCCCTTGAGCTTTGAGCCGACGGGCTCCTGGATGCTGCCCTGCATGCCGGTTCGGGCATCGAGGCCATTGACTGTTGTTTGGCGGCCTTCTCCTCCACCCCTAACCATTTCTCTACTGATGAGGGAAGTTATCCCGAAACCCGAGCCATGCCTCGGGCGATACCCAAAAACCCGGGACATGTATCGGGTCTAGAGATTCATCAGTCCAACAAGTACCGACTTGCACCCACCTGGGTGATCCACTATTGAACTACAAGTACCAGAGTCCCGAGGGGCGATCCGGAGGAGGGGCTAGCGGTGTGCGCTCCATTGCTGTGGTTTCTATTGATTGGCTCCCTTGAGCTTTGAGCCGACGGGCTCCTGGATGCTGCCCTGCGTGCCGGTTCGGGCATCGAGGCCATTGACTGTTGTTTGGCGGCCTTCTCCTCCACCCCTAACCATTTCTCTACTGATGAGGGAAGTTATCCCGAAACCCGAGCCATGTCTCGGGCGATACCCAAAAACCCGGGACATGTATCGAGTCTAGAGATTCATCAGTCCAACAAGTACCGACTTGCACCCACCTGGGTGATCCACTATTGAACTACAAGTACCAGAGTCCCGAGGGGCGATCCGGAGGAGGGGCTAGCGGTGTGCGCTCCATTGCTGTGGTTTCTATTGATTGGCTCCCTTGAGCTTTGAGCCGACGGGCTCCTGGATGCTGCACTGCGTGCCGGTTCGGGCATCGAGGCCATTGACTGTTGTTTGGCGGCCTTCTCCTCCACCCCTAACCATTTCTCTACTGATGAGGGAAGTTATCCCGAAAACTGAGCCATGTCTCGGGCGATACCCAAAAACCCGGGACATGTATCGGGTCTAGAGATTCATCAGTCCAACAAGTACCGACTTGCACCCACCTGGGTGATCCACTATTGAACTACAAGTACCAGAGTCCCGAGGGGCAATCCGGAGGAGGGGCTAGCGGTGTGCGCTCCATTGCTGTGGTTTCCATTGATTGGCTCCCTTGAGCTTTGAGCCGACGGGCTCCTGGATGCTGCCCTGCGTGCCGGTTCGGGCATCGAGGCCATTGACTGTTGTTTGGCGGCCTTCTCCTCCACCCCTAACCATTTGTCTACTGATGAGGGAAGTTATCCCGAAACCCGAGCCATGTCTCGGGCGATACCCAAAAACCCGGGACATGTATCGGGTCTAGAGATTCATCAGTCCAACAAGTACCGACTTGCACCCACCTGGGTGATCCACTATTGAACTACAAGGACCAGAGTCCCGAGGGGCGATCCGGAGGAGGGGCTAGCGGTGTGCGCTCCATTGCTGTGGTTTCTATTGATTGGCTCCCTTGAGCTTTGAGCCGACGGGCTCCTGGATGCTGCCCTGCGTGCCGGTTCGGGCATCGAGGCCATTGACTGTTGTTTGGCGGCCTTCTCCTCCACCCCTAACCATTTCTCTACTGATGAGGGAAGTTATCCCGAAACCCGAGCCATGTCTCGGGCGATACCCAAAAACCCGGGACATGTATCGGGTCTAGAGATTCATCAGTGCAACAAATACCGACTTGCACCCACCTGGGTGATCCACTATTGAACTACAAGTACCAGAGTCCCGAGGGGCGATCCGGAGGAAGGGCTAGCGGTGTGCGCTCCATTGCTGTGGTTTCTATTGATTGGCTCCCTTGAGCTTTGAGCCGACGGGCTCCTGGATGCTGCCCTGCGTGCCGGTTCGGGCATCGAGGCCATTGACTGTTGTTTGGCGGCCTTCTCCTCCACCCCTAACCATTTCTCTACTGATGAGGGAAGTTATCCCGAAAACCGAGCCATGTCTCGGGCGATACCCAAAAACCCGGGACATGTATCGGGTCTAGAGATTCATCAGTCCAACAAGTACCGACTTGCACCCACCTGGGTGATCCACTATTGAACTACAAGTACCAGAGTCCCGAGGGGCGATCCGGAGGAGGGGCTAGCGGTGTGCGCTCCATTGATGTGGTTTCCATTGATTGGCTCCCTTGAGCTTTGAGCCGACGGGCTCCTGGATGCTGCCCTGCGTGCCGGTTCGGGCATCGAGGCCATTGACTGTTGTTTGGCGGCCTTCTCCTCCACCCCTAACCATTTCTCTACTGATGAGGGAAGTTATCCCGAAACCCGAGCCATGTCTCGGGCGATACCCAAAAACCCGGGACATGTATCGGGTCTAGAGATTTATCAGTCCAACAAGTACCTACTTGCACCCACCTGGGTGATCCACTATTGAACTACAAGTACCAGAGTCCCGAGGGGCGATCCGGAGGAGGGGCTAGCGGTGTGCGCTCCATTGCTGTGGTTTCTATTGATTGGCTCCCTTGAGCTTTGAGCCGACGGGCTCCTGGATGCTGCCCTGCGTGCCGGTTCGGGCATCGAGGCCATTGACTGTTGTTTGGCGGCCTTCTCCTCCACCCCTAACCATTTCTCTACTGATGAGGGAAGTTATCCCGAAACCCGAGCCATGTCTCGGGCGATACCCAAAAACCCGGGACATGTATCGGGTCTAGAGATTCATCAGTCCAACAAGTACCGACTTGCACCCACCTGGGTGATCCACTATTGAACTACAAGTACCAGAGTCCCGAGGGGCGATCCGGAGGAGGGGCTAGCGGTGTGCGCTCCATTGCTGTGGTTTCTATTGATTGGCTCCCTTGAGCTTTGAGCCGACGGGCTCCTGGATGCTGCCCTGCGTGCCGGTTCGGGCATCGAGGCCATTGACTGTTGTTTGGCGGCCTTCTCCTCCACCCCTAACCATTTCTCTACTGATGAGGGAAGTTATCCCGAAACCCGAGCCATGTCTCGGGCGATACCCAAAAACCCGGGATATGTATCGGGTCTAGAGATTCATCAGTCCAACAAGTACCGACTTGCACCCACCTGGGTGATCCACTATTGAACTACAAGTACCAGAGTCCCGAGGGGCGATCCGGAGGAGGGGCTAGCGGTGTGCGCTCCATTGCTGTGGTTTCTATTGATTGGCTCCCTTGAGCTTTGAGCCGACGGGCTCCTGGATGCTGCCCTGCGTGCCGGTTCGGGCATCGAGGCCATTGACTGTTGTTTGGCGGCCTTCTCCTCCATCCCTAACCATTTCTCTACTGATGAGGGAAGTTATCCCGAAAACCGAGCCATGTCTCGGGCGATACCCAAAAACCCGGGACATGTATCGGGTCTAGAGATTCATCAGTCCAACAAGTACCGACTTGCACCCACCTGGGTGATCCACTATTGAACTACAAGTACCAGAGTCCCGAGGGGCGATCCGGAGGAGGGGCTAGCGGTGTGCGCTCCATTGCTGTGGTTTCCATTGATTGGCTCCCTTGAGCTTTGAGCCGACGGGCTCCTGGATGCTGCCCTGCGTGCCGGTTCGGGCATCGAGGCCATTGACTGTTGTTTGGCGGCCTTCTCCTCCACCCCTAACCATTTCTCTACTGATGAGGGAAGTTATCCCGAAACCCGAGCCATGTCTCGGGCGATACCCAAAAACCCGGGACATGTATCGGGTCTAGAGATTCATCAGTCCAACAAGTACCGACTTGCACCCACCTGGGTGATCCACTATTGAACTACAAGGACCAGAGTCCCGAGGGGCGATCCGGAGGAGGGGCTAGCGGTGTGCGCTCCATTGCTGTGGTTTCTATTGATTTGCTCCCTTGAGCTTTGAGCCGACGGGCTCCTGGATGCTGCCCTGCGTGCCGGTTCGGGCATCGAGGCCATTGACTGTTGTTTGGCGGCCTTCTCCTTCACCCCTAACCATTTCTCTACTGATGAGGGAAGTTATCCCGAAACCCGAGCCATGTCTCGGGCGATACCCAAAAACCCGGGACATGTATCGGGTCTAGAGATTCATCAGTCCAACAAGTACCGACTTGCACCCACCTGGGTGATCCACTATTGAACTACAAGTACCAGAGTCCCGAGGGGCGATCCGGAGGAGGGGCTAGCGGTGTGCGCTCCATTGCTGTGGTTTCTATTGATTGGCTCCCTTGAGCTTTGAGCCGACGGGCTCCTGGATGCTGCCCTGCGTGCCGGTTCGGGCATCGAGGCCATTGACTGTTGTTTGGCGGCCTTCTCCTCCACCCCTAACCATTTCTCTACTGATGAGGGAAGTTATCCCGAAAACCAAGCCATGTCTCGGGCGATACCCAAAAACCCGGGACATGTATCGGGTCTAGAGATTCATCAGTCCAACAAGAACCGACTTGCACCCACCTGGGTGATCCACTATTGAACTACAAGTACCAGAGTCCCGAGGGGCGATCGGGAGGAGGGGCTAGCGGTGTGCGCTCCATTGCTGTGGTTTCCATTGATTGGCTCCCTTGAGCTTTGAGCCGACAGGCTCCTGGATGCTGCCCTGCGTGCCGGTTCGGGCATCGAGGCCATTGACTGTTGTTTGGCGGCCTTCTCCTCCACCCCTAACCATTTCTCTACTGATGAGGGAAGTTATCCCGAAACCCGAGCCATGTCTCGGGCGATACCCAAAAACCCGGGACATGTATCGGGTCTAGAGATTCATCAGTCCAACAAGTACCGACTTGCACCCACCTGGGTGATCCACTATTGAACTACAAGTACCAGAGTCCCGAGGGGCGATCCGGAGGAGGGGCTAGCGGTGTGCGCTCCATTGCTGTGGTTTCTATTGATTGGCTCCCTTGAGCTTTGAGCCGACGGGCTCCTGGATGCTGCCCTGCGTGCCGGTTCGGGCATCGAGGCCATTGACTGTTGTTTGGCGGCCTTCTCCTCCACCCCTAACCATTTCTCTACTGATGAGGGAAGTTATCCCAAAACCCGAGCCATGTCTCGGGCGATACCCAAAAACCCGGGATATGTATCGGGTCTAGAGATTCATCAGTCCAACAAGTACCGACTTGCACCCACCTGGGTGATCCACTATTGAACTACAAGTACCAGAGTCCCGAGGGGCGATCCGGAGGAGGGGCTAGCGGTGTGCGCTCCATTGCGGTGGTTTCCATTGATTGGCTCCCTTGAGCTTTGAGCCGACGGGCTCCTGGATGCTGCCCTGCGTGCCGGTTCGGGCATCGAGGCCATTGACTGTTGTTTGGCGGCCTTCTCCTCCACCCCTAACCATTTCTCTACTGATGAGGGAAGTTATCCCGAAACCCGAGCCATGTCTCGGGCGATACCCAAAAACCCGGGACATGTATCGGGTCTAGAGATTCATCAGTCCAACAAGTACCGACTTGCACCCACCTGGGTGATCCACTATTGAACTACAAGGACCAGAGTCCCGAGGGGCGATCCGGAGGAGGGGCTAGCGGTGTGCGCTCCATTGCTGTGGTTTCTATTGATTTGCTCCCTTGAGCTTTGAGCCGACGGGCTCCTGGATGCTGCCCTGCGTGCCGGTTCGGGCATTGAGGCCATTGACTGTTGTTTGGCGGCCTTCTCCTCCACCCCTAACCATTTCTCTACTGATGAGGGAAGTTATCCCGAAACCCGAGCCATGTCTCGGGCGATACCCAAAAACCCGGGACATGTATCGGGTCTAGAGATTCATCAGTCCAACAAGTACCGACTTGCACCCACCTGGGTGATCCACTATTGAACTACAAGTACCAGAGTCCCGAGGGGCGATCCGGAGGAGGGGCTAGCGGTGTGCGCTCCATTGCTGTGGTTTCTATTGATTGGCTCCCTTGAGCTTTGAGCCGACGGGCTCCTGGATGCTGCCCTGCGTGTCGGTTCGGGCATCGAGGCCATTGACTGTTGTTTGGCGGCCTTCTCCTCCACCCCTAACCATTTCTCTACTGATGAGGGAAGTTATCCCGAAAACCAAGCCATGTCTCGGGCGATACCCAAAAACCCGGGACATGTATCGGGTCTAGAGATTCATCAGTCCAACAAGAACCGACTTGCACCCACCTGGGTGATCCACTATTGAACTACAAGTACCAGAGTCCCGAGGGGCGATCCGGAGGAGGGGCTAGCGGTGTGCGCTCCATTGCTGTGGTTTCCATTGATTGGCTCCCTTGAGCTTTGAGCCGACGGGCTCCTGGATGCTGCCCTGCGTGCCGGTTCGGGCATCGAGGCCATTGACTGTTGTTTGGCGGCCTTCTCCTCCACCCCTAACCATTTCTCTACTGATGAGGGAAGTTATCCCGAAACCCGAGCCATGTCTCGGGCGATACCCAAAAACCCGGGACATGTATCGGGTCTAGAGATTCATCAGTCCAACAAGTACCGACTTGCACCCACCTGGGTGATCCACTATTGAACTACAAGGACCAGAGTCCCGAGGGGCGATCCGGAGGAGGGGCTAGCGGTGTGCGCTCCATTGCTGTTGTTTCTATTGATTGGCTCCCTTGAGCTTTGAGCCGACGGGCTCCTGGATGCTGCCCTGCGTGCCGGTTCGGGCATCGAGGCCATTGACTGTTGTTTGGCGGCCTTCTCCTCCACCCCTAACCATTTCTCTACTGATGAGGGAAGTTATCCCGAAACCCGAGCCATGTCTCGGGCGATACCCAAAAACCCGGGACATGTATCGGGTCTAGAGATTTATCAGTCCAACAAGTACCGACTTGCACCCACCTGGGTGATCCACTATTGAACTACAAGTACCAGAGTCCCGAGGGGCGATCCGGAGGAGGGGCTAGCGGTGTGCGCTTCATTGCTGTGGTTTCTATTGATTGGCTCCCTTGAGCTTTGAGCCGACGGGCTCCTGGATGCTGCCCTGCGTGCCGGTTCGGGCATCGAGGCCATTGACTGTTGTTTGGCGGCCTTCTCCTCCACCCCTAACCATTTCTCTACTGATGAGGGAAGTTATCCCGAAACCCGAGCCATGTCTCGGGCGATACCCAAAAACCCGGGACATGTATCGGGTCTAGAGATTCATCAGTCCAACAAGTACCGACTTGCATCCACCTGGGTGATCCACTATTGAACTACAAGTACCAGAGTCCCGAGGGGCGATCCGGAGGAGGGGCTAGCGGTGTGCGCTCCATTGCTGTGGTTTCTATTGATTGGCTCCCTTGAGCTTTGAGCCGACGGGCTCCTGGATGCTGCCCTGCATGCCGGTTCAGGCAACGAGGCCATTGACTGTTGTTTGGCGGCCTTCTCCTCCACCCCTAACCATTTCTCTACTGATGAGGGAAGTTATCCCGAAACCCGAGCCATGTCTCGGGAGATACCCAAAAACCCGGGACATGTATCGGGTCTAGAGATTCATCAGTCCAACAAGTACCGACTTGCACCCACCTGGGTGATCCACTATTGAACTACAAGTACCAGAGTCCCGAGGGGCGATCCGGAGGAGGGGCTAGCGGTGTGCGCTCCATTGCTGTGGTTTCTATTGATTGGCTCCCTTGAGCTTTGAGCCGACGGGCTCCTGGATGCTGCCCTGCTTGCCGGTTCGGGCATCGAGGCCATTGACTGTTGTTTGGCGGCCTTCTCCTCCACCCCTAACCATTTCTCTACTGATGAGGGAAGTTATCCCGAAACCCGAGCCATGTCTCGGGCGATACCCAAAAACCCGGGACATGTATCGGGTCTAGAGATTCATCAGTCCAACAAGTACCGACTTGCACCCACCTGGGTGATCCACTATTGAACTACAAGTACCAGAGTCCCGAGGGGCGATCCGGAGAAGGGGCTAGCGGTGTGCGCTCCATTGCTGTGGTTTCTATTGATTGGCTCCCTTGAGCTTTGAGCCGACGGGCTCCTGGATGCTGCCCTGCGTGCCGGTTCGGGCATCGAGGCCATTGACTGTTGTTTGGCGGCCTTCTCCTCCACCCCTAACCATTTCTCTACTGATGAGGGAAGTTATCCCGAAACCCGAGCCATGTCTCGGGCGATACACAAAAACCCGGGACATGTATCGGGTCTAGAGATTCATCAGTCCAACAAGTACCGACTTGCATCCACCTGGGTGATCCACTATTGAACTACAAGTACCAGAGTCCCGAGGGGCGATCCGGAGGAGGGGCTAGCGGTGTGCGCTCCATTGCTGTGGTTTCTATTGATTGGCTCCCTTGAGCTTTGAGCCGACGGGCTCCTGGATGCTGCCCTGCGTGCCGGTTCAGGCAACGAGGCCATTGACTGTTGTTTGGCGGCCTTCTCCTCCACCCCTAACCATTTCTCTACTGATGAGGGAAGTTATCCCGAAACCCGAGCCATGTCTCGGGCGATACCCAAAAACCCGGGACATGTATCGGGTCTAGAGATTCATCAGTCCAACAAGTACCGACTTGCACCCACCTGGGTGATCCACTATTGAACTACAAGGACCAGAGTCCCGAGGGGCGATCCGGAGGAGGGGCTAGCGGTGTGCGCTCCATTGCTGTGGTTTCTATTGATTTGCTCCCTTGAGCTTTGAGCCGACGGGCTCCTGGATGCTGCCCTGCGTGCCGGTTCGGGCATTGAGGCCATTGACTGTTGTTTGGCGGCCTTCTCCTCCACCCCTAACCATTTCTCTACTGATGAGGGAAGTTATCCCGAAACCCGAGCCATGTCTCGGGCGATACCCAAAAACCCGGGACATGTATCGGGTCTAGAGATTCATCAGTCCAACAAGTACCGACTTGCACCCACCTGGGTGATCCACTATTGAACTACAAGTACCAGAGTCCCGAGGGGCGATCCGGAGGAGGGGCTAGCGGTGTGCGCTCCATTGCTGTGGTTTCTATTGATTGGCTCCCTTGAGCTTTGAGCCGACGGGCTCCTGGATGCTGCCCTGCGTGCCGGTTCGGGCATCGAGGCCATTGACTGTTGTTTGGCGGCCTTCTCCTCCACCCCTAACCATTTCTCTACTGATGAGGGAAGTTATCCCGAAAACCAAGCCATGTCTCGGGCGATACCCAAAAACCCGGGACATGTATCGGGTCTAGAGATTCATCAGTCCAACAAGAACCGACTTGCACCCACCTGGGTGATCCACTATTGAACTACAAGTACCAGAGTCCCGAGGGGCGATCCGGAGGAGGGGCTAGCGGTGTGCGCTCCATTGCTGTGGTTTCCATTGATTGGCTCCCTTGAGCTTTGAGCCGACGGGCTCCTGGATGCTGCCCTGCGTGCCGGTTCGGGCATCGAGGCCATTGACTGTTGTTTGGCGGCCTTCTCCTCCACCCCTAACCATTTCTCTACTGATGAGGGAAGTTATCCCGAAACCCGAGCCATGTCTCGGGCGATACCCAAAAACCCGGGACATGTATCGGGTCTAGAGATTCATCAGTCCAACAAGTACCGACTTGCACCCACCTGGGTGATCCACTATTGAACTACAAGGACCAGAGTCCCGAGGGGCGATCCGGAGGAGGGGCTAGCGGTGTGCGCTCCATTGCTGTTGTTTCTATTGATTGGCTCCCTTGAGCTTTGAGCCGACGGGCTCCTGGATGCTGCCCTGCGTGCCGGTTCGGGCATCGAGGCCATTGACTGTTGTTTGGCGGCCTTCTCCTCCACCCCTAACCATTTCTCTACTGATGAGGGAAGTTATCCCGAAACCCGAGCCATGTCTCGGGCGATACCCAAAAACCCGGGACATGTATCGGGTCTAGAGATTTATCAGTCCAACAAGTACCGACTTGCACCCACCTGGGTGATCCACTATTGAACTACAAGTACCAGAGTCCCGAGGGGCGATCCGGAGGAGGGGCTAGCGGTGTGCGCTCCATTGCTGTGGTTTCTATTGATTGGCTCCCTTGAGCTTTGAGCCGACGGGCTCCTGGATGCTGCCCTGCGTGCCGGTTCGGGCATCGAGGCCATTGACTGTTGTTTGGCGGCCTTCTCCTCCACCCCTAACCATTTCTCTACTGATGAGGGAAGTTATCCCGAAACCCGAGCCATGTCTCGGGCGATACCCAAAAACCCGGGACATGTATCGGGTCTAGAGATTCATCAGTCCAACAAGTACCGACTTGCATCCACCTGGGTGATCCACTATTGAACTACAAGTACCAGAGTCCCGAGGGGCGATCCGGAGGAGGGGCTAGCGGTGTGCGCTCCATTGCTGTGGTTTCTATTGATTGGCTCCCTTGAGCTTTGAGCCGACGGGCTCCTGGATGCTGCCCTGCGTGCCGGTTGAGGCAACGAGGCCATTGACTGTTGTTTGGCGGCCTTCTCCTCCACCCCTAACCATTTCTCTACTGATGAGGGAAGTTATCCCGAAACCCGAGCCATGTCTCGGGCGATACCCAAAAACCCGGGACATGTATCGGGTCTAGAGATTCATCAGTCCAACAAGTACCGACTTGCACCCACCTGGGTGATCCACTATTGAACTACAAGTACCAGAGTCCCGAGGGGCGATCCGGAGGAGGGGCTAGCGGTGTGCGCTCCATTGCTGTGGTTTCTATTGATTGGCTCCCTTGAGCTTTGAGCCGACGGGCTCCTGGATGCTGCCCTGCTTGCCGGTTCGGGCATCGAGGCCATTGACTGTTGTTTGGCGGCCTTCTCCTCCACCCCTAACCATTTCTCTACTGATGAGGGAAGTTATCCCGAAACCCGAGCCATGTCTCGGGCGATACCCAAAAACCCGGGACATGTATCGGGTCTAGAGATTCATCAGTCCAACAAGTACCGACTTGCACCCACCTGGGTGATCCACTATTGAACTACAAGTACCAGAGTCCCGAGGGGCGATCCGGAGAAGGGGCTAGCGGTGTGCGCTCCATTGCTGTGGTTTCTATTGATTGGCTCCCTTGAGCTTTGAGCCGACGGGCTCCTGGATGCTGCCCTGCGTGCCGGTTCGGGCATCGAGGCCATTGACTGTTGTTTGGCGGCCTTCTCCTCCACCCTTAACCATTTCTCTACTGATGAGGGAAGTTATCCCAAAACCCGAGCCATGTCTCGGGCGATACCCAAAAACCCGGGACATGTATCGGGTCTAGAGATTCATCAGTCCAACAAGTACCGACTTGCACCCACCTGGGTGATCCACTATTGAACTACAAGGACCAGAGTCCCGAGGGGCGATCCGGAGGAGGGGCTAGCGGTGTGCGCTCCATTGCTGTTGTTTCTATTGATTGGCTCCCTTGAGCTTTGAGCCGACGGGCTCCTGGATGCTGCCCTGCGTGCCGGTTCGGGCATCGAGGCCATTGACTGTTGTTTGGCGGCCTTCTCCTCCACCCCTAACCATTTCTCTACTGATGAGGGAAGTTATCCCGAAACCCGAGCCATGTCTCGGGCGATACCCAAAAACCCGGGACATGTATCGGGTCTAGAGATTTATCAGTCCAACAAGTACCGACTTGCACCCACCTGGGTGATCCACTATTGAACTACAAGTACCAGAGTCCCGAGGGGCGATCCGGAGGAGGGGCTAGCGGTGTGCGCTCCATTGCTGTGGTTTCTATTGATTGGCTCCCTTGAGCTTTGAGCCGACGGGCTCCTGGATGCTGCCCTGCGTGCCGGTTCGGGCATCGAGGCCATTGACTGTTGTTTGGCGGCCTTCTCCTCCACCCCTAACCATTTCTCTACTGATGAGGGAAGTTATCCCGAAACCCGAGCCATGTCTCGGGCGATACCCAAAAACCCGGGACATGTATCGGGTCTAGAGATTTATCAGTCCAACAAGTACCGACTTGCACCCACCTGGGTGATCCACTATTGAACTACAAGTACCAGAGTCCCGAGGGGCGATCCGGAGGAGGGGCTAGCGGTGTGCGCTCCATTGCTGTGGTTTCTATTGATTGGCTCCCTTGAGCTTTGAGCCGACGGGCTCCTGGATGCTGCCCTGCGTGCCGGTTCGGGCAACGAGGCCATTGACTGTTGTTTGGCGGCCTTCTCCTCCACCCCTAACCATTTCTCTACTGATGAGGGAAGTTATCCCGAAACCCGAGCCATGTCTCGGGCGATACCCAAAAACCCGGGACATGTATCGGGTCTAGAGATTCATCAGTCCAACAAGTACCGACTTGCACCCACCTGGGTGATCCACTATTGAACTACAAGTACCAGAGTCCCGAGGGGCGATCCGGAGGAGGGGCTAGCGGTGTGCGCTCCATTGCTGTGGTTTCTATTGATTGGCTCCCTTGAGCTTTGAGCCGACGGGCTCCTGGATGCTGCCCTGCTTGCCGGTTCGGGCATCGAGGCCATTGACTGTTGTTTGGCGGCCTTCTCCTCCACCCCTAACCATTTCTCTACTGATGAGGGAAGTTATCCCGAAACCCGAGCCATGTCTCGGGCGATACCCAAAAACCCGGGACATGTATCGGGTCTAGAGATTCATCAGTCCAACAAGTACCGACTTGCACCCACCTGGGTGATCCACTATTGAACTACAAGTACCAGAGTCCCGAGGGGCGATCCGGAGAAGGGGCTAGCGGTGTGCGCTCCATTGCTGTGGTTTCTATTGATTGGCTCCCTTGAGCTTTGAGCCGACGGGCTCCTGGATGCTGCCCTGCGTGCCGGTTCGGGCATCGAGGCCATTGACTGTTGTTTGGCGGCCTTCTCCTCCACCCCTAACCATTTCTCTACTGATGAGGGAAGTTATCCCAAAACCCGAGCCATGTCTCGGGCGATACCCAAAAACCCGGGACATGTATCG
Organism: Lissotriton helveticus; assembly: GCF_964261635.1. NCBI lineage: Eukaryota > Metazoa > Chordata > Amphibia > Caudata > Salamandridae > Lissotriton > Lissotriton helveticus. Next base: position 63,439,645 of record NC_136068.1, on the reverse strand, counting down.
GGTCTAGAGATTCATCAGTCCAACAAGTACCGACTTGCACCCACCTGGGTGATCCACTATTGAACTACAAGGACCAGAGTCCCGAGGGGCGATCAGGAGGAGGGGCTAGCGGTGTGCGCTCCATTGCTGTGGTTTCTATTGATTGGCTCCCTTGAGCTTTGAGCCGACGGGCTCCTGGATGCTGCCCTGCGTGCTGGTTCGGGCATCGAGGCCATTGACTGTTGTTTGGCGGCCTTCTCCTCCACCCCTAACCATTTCTCTACTGATGAGGGAAGTTATCCCGAAACCCGAGCCATGTCTCGGGCGATACCCAAAAACCCGGGACATGTATCGGGTCTAGAGATTCATCAGTGCAACAAGTACCGACTTGCACCCACCTGGGTGATCCACTATTGAACTACAAGTACCAGAGTCCCGAGGGGCGATCCGGAGGAGGGGCTAGCGGTGTGCGCTCCATTGCTGTGGTTTCTATTGATTGGCTCCCTTGAGCTTTGAGCCGACGGGCTCCTGGATGCTGCCCTGCGTGCCGGTTTGGGCATCGAGGCCATTGACTGTTGTTTGGCGGCCTTCTCCTCCACCCCTAACCATTTCTCTACTGATGAGGGAAGTTATCCCGAAAACCGAGCCATGTCTCGGGCGATACCCAAAAACCCGGGACATGTATCGGGTCTAGAGATTCATCAGTCCAACAAGTACCGACTTGCACCCACCTGGGTGATCCACTATTGAACTACAAGGACCAGAGTCCCGAGGGGCGATCAGGAGGAGGGGCTAGCGGTGTGCGCTCCATTGCTGTGGTTTCTATTGATTGGCTCCCTTGAGCTTTGAGCCGACGGGCTCCTGGATGCTGCCCTGCGTGCTGGTTCGGGCATCGAGGCCATTGACTGTTGTTTGGCGGCCTTCTCCTCCACCCCTAACCATTTCTCTACTGATGAGGGAAGTTATCCCGAAACCCGAGCCATGTCTCGGGCGATACCCAAAAACCCGGGACATGTATCGGGTCTAGAGATTCATCAGTGCAACAAGTACCGACTTGCACCCACCTGGGTGATCCACTATTGAACTACAAGTACCAGAGTCCCGAGGGGCGATCCGGAGGAGGGGCTAGCGGTGTGCGCTCCATTGCTGTGGTTTCTATTGATTGGCTCCCTTGAGCTTTGAGCCGACGGGCTCCTGGATGCTGCCCTGCGTGCCGGTTTGGGCATCGAGGCCATTGACTGTTGTTTGGCGGCCTTCTCCTCCACCCCTAACCATTTCTCTACTGATGAGGGAAGTTATCCCGAAAACCGAGCCATGTCTCGGGCGATACCCAAAAACCCGGGACATGTATCGGGTCTAGAGATTCATCAGTCCAACAAGTACCGACTTGCACCCACCTGGGTGATCCACTATTGAACTACAAGTACCAGAGTCCCGAGGGGCGATCCGGAGGAGGGGCTAGCGGTGTGCGCTCCATTGCTGTGGTTTCCATTGATTGGCTCCCTTGAGCTTTGAGCCGACGGGCTCCTGGATGCTGCCCTGCGTGCCGGTTCGGGCATCGAGGCCATTGACTGTTGTTTGGCGGCCTTCTCCTCCACCCCTAACCATTTCTCTACTGATGAGGGAAGTTATCCCGAAACCCGAGCCATGTCTCGGGCGATACCCAAAAACCCGGGACATGTATCGGGTCTAGAGATTCATCAGTCCAACAAGTACCGACTTGCACCCACCTGGGTGATCCACTATTGAACTACAAGTACCAGAGTCCCGAGGGGCGATCCGGAGGAGGGGCTAGCGGTGTGCGCTCCATTGCTGTGGTTTCTATTGATTGGCTCCCTTGAGCTTTGAGCCGACGGGCTCCTGGATGCTGCCCTGCGTGCCGGTTCGGGCATCGAGGCCATTGACTGTTGTTTGGCGGCCTTCTCCTCCACCCCTAACCATTTCTCTACTGATGAGGGAAGTTATCCCGAAACCCGAGCCATGTCTCGGGCGATACCCAAAAACCCGGGACATGTATCGGGTCTAGAGATTCATCAGTCCAACAAGTACCGACTTGCACCCACCTGGGTGATCCACTATTGAACTACAAGTACCAGAGACGCGAGGGGTGATCCAGAGGAGGGGCTAGCGGTGTGCGCTCCATTGCTGTGGTTTCTATTGATTGGCTCCCTTGAGCTTTGAGCCGACGGGCTCCTGGATGCTGCCCTGCGTGCCGGTTCGGGCATCGAGGCCATTGACTGTTGTTTGGCGGCCTTCTCCTCCACCCCTAACCATTTCTCTACTGATGAGGGAAGTTATCCCGAAAACCGAGCCATGTCTCGGGCGATACCCAAAAACCCGGGACATGTATCGGGTCTAGAGATTCATCAGTCCAACAAGTACCGACTTGCACCCACCTGGGTGATCCACTATTGAACTACAAGTACCAGAGTCCCGAGGGGCGATCCGGAGGAGGGGCTAGCGGTGTGCGCTCCATTGCTGTGGTTTCCATTGATTGGCTCCCTTGAGCTTTGAGCCGAAGGGCTCCTGGATGCTGCCCTGCGTGCCGGTTCGGGCATCGAGGCCATTGACTGTTGTTTGGTGGCCTTCTCCTCCACCCCTAACCATTTCTCTACTGATGAGGGAAGTTATCCCGAAACCCGAGCCATGTCTTGGGCGATACCCAAAAACCCGGGACATGTATCGGGTCTAGAGATTCATCAGTCCAACAAGTACCGACTTGCACCCACCTGGGTGATCCACTATTGAACTACAAGGACCAGAGTCCCGAGGGGCGATCCGGAGGAGGGGCTAGCGGTGTGCGCTCCATTGCTGTGGTTTCTATTGATTGGCTCCCTTGAGCTTTGAGCCGACGGGCTCCTGGATGCTGCCCTGCGTGCCGGTTCGGGCATCGAGGCCATTGACTGTTGTTTGGCGGCCTTCTCCTCCACCCCTAACCATTTCTCTACTGATGAGGGAAGTTATCCCGAAACCCGAGCCATGTCTCGGGCGATACCCAAAAACCCGGGACATGTATCGGGTCTAGAGATTTATCAGTCCAACAAGTATCGACTTGCACCCACCTGGGTGATCCACTATTGAACTACAAGTACCAGAGTCCCGAGGGGCGATCCGGAGGAGGGGCTAGCGGTGTGCGCTCCATTGCTGTGGTTTCTATTGATGGGCTCCCTTGAGCTTTGAGCCGACGGGCTCCTGGATGCTGCCCTGCGTGCCGGTTCGGGCATCGAGGCCATTGACTGTTGTTTGGCGGCCTTCTCCTCCACCCCTAACCATTTCTCTACTGATGAGGGAAGTTATCCCGAAACCCGAGCCATGTCTCGGGCGATACCCAAAAACCCGGGACATGTATCGGGTCTAGGGATTCATCAGTCCAACAAGTACCGACTTGCACCCACCTGGGTGATCCACTATTGAACTACAAGTACCAGAGTCCCGAGGGGCGATCCGGAGGAGGGGCTAGCGGTGTGCGCTCCATTGCTGTGGTTTCTATTGATTGGCTCCCTTGAGCTTTGAGCCGACGGGCTCCTGGATGCTGCCCTGCGTGCCGGTTCGGGCATCGAGGCCATTGACTGTTGTTTGGCGGCCTTCTCCTCCACCCCTAACCATTTCTCTACTGATGAGGGAAGTTATCCCGAAACCCGAGCCATGTCTCGGGCGATACCCAAAAACCCGGGATATGTATCGGGTCTAGAGATTCATCAGTCCAACAAGTACCGACTTGCACCCACCTGGGTGATCCACTATTGAACTACAAGTACCAGAGTCCCGAGGGGCGATCCGGAGGAGGGGCTAGCGGTGTGCGCTCCATTGCTGTGGTTTCTATTGATTGGCTCCCTTGAGCTTTGAGCCGACGGGCTCCTGGATGCTGCCCTGCGTGCCGGTTCGGGCATCGAGGCCATTGACTGTTGTTTGGCGGCCTTCTCCTCCACCCCTAACCATTTCTCTACTGATGAGGGAAGTTATCCCGAAACCCGAGCCATGTCTCGGGCGATACCCAAAAACCCGGGACATGTATCGGGTCTAGAGATTCATCAGTCCAACAAGTACCGACTTGCACCCACCTGGGTGATCCACTATTGAACTACAAGTACCAGAGTCCCGAGGGGCGATCCGGAGGAGGGGCTAGCGGTGTGCGCTCCATTGCTGTGGTTTCTATTGATTGGCTCCCTTGAGCTTTGAGCCGACGGGCTCCTGGATGCTGCCCTGCGTGCCGGTTCGGGCATCGAGGCCATTGACTGTTGTTTGGCGGCCTTCTCCTCCACCCCTAACCATTTCTCTACTGATGAGGGAAGTTATCCCGAAACCCGAGCCATGTCTCGGGCGATACCCAAAAACCCGGGACATGTATCGGGTCTAGAGATTCATCAGTCCAACAAGTACCGACTTGCACCCACCTGGGTGATCCACTATTGAACTACAAGTACCAGAGACCCGAGGGGCGATCCGGAGGAGGGGCTAGCGGTGTGCGCTCCATTGCTGTGGTTTCTATTGATTGGCTCCCTTGAGCTTTGAGCCGACGGGCTCCTGGATGCTGCCCTGCGTGCCGGTTCGGGCATCGAGGCCATTGACTGTTGTTTGGCGGCCTTCTCCTCCACCCCTAACCATTTCTCTACTGATGAGGGAAGTTATCCCGAAAACCGAGCCATGTCTCGGGCGATACCCAAAAACCCGGGACATGTATCGGGTCTAGAGATTCATCAGTCCAACAAGTACCGACTTGCACCCACCTGGGTGATCCACTATTGAACTACAAGTACCAGAGTCCCGAGGGGCGATCCGGAGGAGGGGCTAGCGGTGTGCGCTCCATTGCTGTGGTTTCCATTGATTGGCTCCCTTGAGCTTTGAGCCGACGGGCTCCTGGATGCTGCCCTGCGTGCCGGTTCGGGCATCGAGGCCATTGACTGTTGTTTGGCGGCCTTCTCCTCCACCCCTAACCATTTCTCTACTGATGAGGGAAGTTATCCCGAAACCCGAGCCATGTCTCGGGCGATACCCAAAAACCCGGGACATGTATCGGGTCTAGAGATTCATCAGTCCAACAAGTACCGACTTGCACCCACCTGGGTGATCCACTATTGAACTACAAGGACCAGAGTCCCGAGGGGCGATCCGGAGGAGGGGCTAGCGGTGTGCGCTCCATTGCTGTGGTTTCTATTGATTGGCTCCCTTGAGCTTTGAGCCGACGGGCTCCTGGATGCTGCCCTGCGTGCCGGTTCGGGCATCGAGGCCATTGACTGTTGTTTGGCGGCCTTCTCCTCCACCCCTAACCATTTCTCTACTGATGAGGGAAGTTATCCCGAAACCCGAGCCATGTCTCGGGCGATACCCAAAAACCCGGGACATGTATCGGGTCTAGAGATTCATCAGTCCAACAAGTACCGACTTGCACCCACCTGGGTGATCCACTATTGAACTACAAGTACCAGAGTCCCGAGGGGCGATCCGGAGGAGGGGCTAGCGGTGTGCGCTCCATTGCTGTGGTTTCTATTGATTGGCTCCCTTGAGCTTTGAGCCGACGGGCTCCTGGATGCTGCCCTGCGTGCCGGTTCGGGCATCGAGGCCATTGACTGTTGTTTGGCGGCCTTCTCCTCCACCCCTAACCATTTCTCTACTGATGAGGGAAGTTATCCCGAAACCCGAGCCATGTCTCGGGCGATACCCAAAAATCCGGGACATGTATCGGGTCTAGAGATTCATCAGTCCAACAAGTACCGACTTGCACCCACCTGGGTGATCCACTATTGAACTACAAGTACCAGAGTCCCGAGGGGCGATCCGGAGGAGGGGCTAGCGGTGTGCGCTCAATTGCTGTGGTTTCTATTGATTGGCTCCCTTGAGCTTTGAGCCGACGGGCTCCTGGATGCTGCCCTGCGTGCCGGTTCGGGCATCGAGGCCATTGACTGTTGTTTGGCGGCCTTCTCCTCCACCCCTAACCATTTCTCTACTGATGAGGGAAGTTATCCCGAAACCCGAGCCATGTCTCGGGCGATACCCAAAAACCCGGGACATGTATCGGGTCTAGAGATTCATCAGTCCAACAAGTACCGACTTGCACCCACCTGGGTGATCCACTATTGAACTACAAGTACCAGAGTCCCGAGGGGCGATCCGGAGGAGGGGCTAGCGGTGTGCGCTCCATTGCTGTGGTTTCTATTGATTGGCTCCCTTGAGCTTTGAGCCGACGGGCTCCTGGATGCTGCCCTGCGTGCCGGTTTGGGCATCGAGGCCATTGACTGTTGTTTGGCGGCCTTCTCCTCCACCCCTAACCATTTCTCTACTGATGAGGGAAGTTATCCCGAAACCCGAGCCATGTCTCGGGCGATACCCAAAAACCCGGGACATGTATCGGGTCTAGAGATTTATCAGTCCAACAAGTACCGACTTGCACCCACCTGGGTGATCCACTATTGAACTACAAGTACCAGAGTCCCGAGGGGCGATCCGGAGGAGGGGCTAGCGGTGTGCGCTCCATTGCTGTGGTTTCTATTGATTGGCTCCCTTGAGCTTTGAGCCGACGGGCTCCTGGATGCTGCCCTGCTTGCCGGTTCGGGCATCGAGGCCATTGACTGTTGTTTGGCGGCCTTCTCCTCCACCCCTAACCATTTCTCTACTGATGAGGGAAGTTATCCCGAAACCCGAGCCATGTCTCGGGCGATACCCAAAAACCCGGGACATGTATCGAGTCTAGAGATTCATCAGTCCAACAAGTACCGACTTGCACCCACCTGGGTGATCCTCTATTGAACTACAAGTACCAGAGTCCCGAGGGGCGATCCGGAGGAGGGGCTAGCGGTGTGCGCTCCATTGCTGTGGTTTCTATTGATTGGCTCCCTTGAGCTTTGAGCCGACGGGCTCCTGGATGCTGCCCTGCGTGCCGGTTCGGGCATCCAGGCCATTGACTGTTGTTTGGCGGCCTTCTCCTCCACCCCTAACCATTTCTCTACTGATGAGGGAAGTTATCCCGAAACCCGAGCCATGTCTCGGGCGATACCCAAAAACCCGGGACATGTATCGGTCTAGAGATTCATCAGTCCAACAAGTACCGACTTGCACCCACCTGGGTGATCCACTCTTGAACTACAAGTACCAGAGTCCCGAGGACCGATCCGGAGGAGGGGCTAGCGGTGTGCGCTCCATTGCTGTGATTTCTAATGAAAGGGGGTGTTCCCTAAATATCTAAAGAGCAAGACATCTAATCATACATTCAGCTAACCCACAACACCACAAAAGGAAAAGATATTTATTCAGAAAAGACTTTTTTATTGTTGATTTTTTTAGATATATATATAGTTTTCATAAAGCATTAATTTCATTCAGTCAGTAAAAACATAAGTGTAGAGTTTTTTTGTACAGACAAACAGTATAAAAGCTAGGACACGCAGAAATAATTCCAAGAAAGGAGGGCACAAAATTCGTTCACTCAAACACTCAGACACACCTTTTGTACAATCAGATTCATACACAAACATTCACATACATATCATCACACACAGAAGAGCGCCGACGCGCGTTTCGGACAAGTGCCATAAAAGGCTTCCTTCATCAGGGCGCACTTTGAATAGAAGCAAAACAGACGTAATGAAGGACGTCTGACACAAAATGCTGGAAGGCGGTCCTAGAAGCAGCAAGGATTGAAGGTAGGTGTTCTAAGGGCCTTAGCGGCACGACCAGTGGACGAATTTCACACAATTGATAGGAAGAAAACTCCCTGAAAATAATTTTTTTTATTTAAAAAACGCAGAGTCCAGTGTGTGAAAGCGCTCAATAGGCGATCATGATTTGAAGCATCGCATTGTAAAGGGCCTGTAGAGTGTCCAAACAACGTCTCAAGTAGAGACTTTGGCCACCAATATCGGTCAAAAAGGCAGAGCAGACCATCCAGGTGTCTTTTTAACTGTTCCACACCGAGTCTGTTAAAGCCTCTCCCAGTGGATGAAGAATATAATCTGGGAGGCCAGGAACCTGTATTCAGGTGACCTTAATAAATGGCTCGGGTTTTATCCATAATAGATATCAGGGCAGCGTCGAGTTTCTCCCAGTTTAGGCACGGTAACAGATGTTAAGGCAAAATGCGGCGCATTTTAACCGTCGCAGGGGGAAGGAGCTTGTGCTGCCGATTCCATCGTGGATTCCTTCAAGTTCAGACCGACGGGCTAATATCAGGCAATTTGCCTTAACATCTGTTACTGGGGTTGCCGGTGGCTGCCAAATATCTGCCAGGTTTAGCACCACTCAGGCGCGTAGGTGCGGGGTCCCAGGCTCGTCAGCCAACTGCTCGAGGGAGCTTTAACATTACAATTGGGGGTGGGGTCGCACAATACTCACACACCAGCGGTATCACCCTTAAGGACTATGGTAAATGCAGTTACGTTTTCCGCGATGCATCTTCTTTCGATTCTCTGCTATCTTCGCTGTCTTCGCCATCCCTGGACACGTGTTTCGGGGTATCACCCCTCGTCAGCAGGAATAGGCAGTGTTCTGGGGTTGCCAGTGGCTGCCAAATATCTGCCAGGTTTAGTACCACTCAGGCGCGTAGGTGCGTGGTCCCAGGCTCGTCAGCCAAATGCTCGAGAGAGGTTTAACATTACAATTGGGGGTGGGGTCGCACACTACTCACACACCAGCGGTATCGCCCCTAAGGACTATGGTAAATGTAGTTACGTGTTCCGCGATGCATCTTCTTTCGGTTCTCTGCTATCTTCGCTGTCTTCGTCATCCCTGGACATGTGTTTCAGGGTATCACCCCTCATCAGCAGGGATAGGCCGTGTTCTGGGGTTGCCGGTGGCTGCCAAATATCTGCCAGGTTTAGTACCACTCAGGCGCGTAGGTGCGGGGTCCCAGGCTCGTCAGCCAACTGCTCGAGGGAGCTTTAACATTACAATTGGGGGTGGGGTCGCACACTACTCACACACCAGCGGTATCGCCCCTAAGGACTATGGTAAATATAGTTACGTGTTCCGTGATACATCTTCTTTCGATTCTCTGCTGTCTTCGCTATCCCTGGACACGTGTTTTGGGGTATCACCCCTCGTCAGCAGGGATAGGCCGTGTTCTGGGGTTGCCGGTGGCTGCCAAATATGTGCCAGGTTTATTACCACTCAGGCGCGTAGGTGCGGGGTCCCAGGCTCGTCAGCCAACTGCTTGAGGGAGCTTTAACATTACAATTGGGGGTGGGGTCGCACACTACTCTCACACCAGCGGTATCGCCCCTAAGGACTATGGTAAATGTAGTTATGTGTTCTGCGATGCATCTTCTTTCGATTCTCTGCTATCTTCGCTGTCTTCGCCATCCCTGGACACGTGTTTCGGGGTATCACCCCTCGTCAGCAGGGATAGGCCGTGTTCTGGGGTTGCCGGTGGCTGCCAAATATCTGCCAGGTTTAGTACCACTAAGGCGCGTAGGTGCGGGGTCCCAGGCTCGTCAGCCAACTGCTCAAAGGGAGCTTTAACATTACAATTGGGGGTGGGGTCGCACACTACTCACACACCAGCGGTATCGCCCCTAAGGACTATGGTAAATATAGTTACGTGTTCCGTGATGCATCTTCTTTCGATTCTCTGCTGTCTTCGCTGTCTTCGCCATCCCTGGACACGTGTTTCGGGGTATCACCCCTCGTCAGCAGGGATAGGCCGTGTTCTGGGGTTGCCGGTGGCTGCCAAATATCTGCCAGGTTTAGTACCACTAAGGCGCGTAGGTGCGGGGTCCCAGGCTCGTCAGCCAACTGCTCAAAGGGAGCTTTAACATTACAATTGGGGGTGGGGTCGCACACTACTCACACACCAGCGGTATCGCCCCTAAGGACTATGGTAAATATAGTTACGTGTTCCGTGATGCATCTTCTTTCGATTCTCTGCTGTCTTCGCTGTCTTCGCCATCCCTGGACACGTGTTTTGGGGTATCACCCCTCGTCAGCAGGGATAGGCCGTGTTCTGGGGTTGCCGGTGGCTGCCAAATATCTGCCAGGTTTAGTACCACTCATGCGCGTAGGTGCGGGGTCCCAGGCTCGTCAGCCAACTGCTCGAGGGAGCTTTAACATTACAATTGGGGGTGGGGTCGCACACTACTCTCACACCAGCGGTATCGCCCCTAAGGACTATGGTAAATGTAGTTATGTGTTCTGCGATGCATCTACTTTCGATTCTCTGCTATCTTCGCTGTCTTCGCCATCCCTGGACACGTGTTTCGGGGTATCACCCCTCGTCAGCAGGGATAGGCCGTGTTTTGGGGTTGCCTGTGGCTGCCAAATATCTGCCAGGTTTAGTACCACTAAGGCGCATAGGTGCGGGGTCCCAGGCTCGTCAGCCAACTGCTCGAGGGAGCTTTAACATTACAATTGGGTGTGGGGTCGCACACTACTCACACACCAGCGGTATCGCCCCTAAGGACTATGGTAAATATAGTTACGTGTTCCGTGATGCATCTTCTTTTGATTCTCTGCTGTCTTCGCTGTCTTCGCCATCCCTGGTCACGTTTTTTGGGGTATCACCCCTCGTCAGCAGGGATAGGCCGTGTTCTGGGGTTGCCGGTGGCTGCCAAATATGTGCCAGGTTTAGTACCACTCAGGCGCGTAGGTGCAGGGTCCCAGGCTTGTCGGCCAACTGCTCGAGGGAGCTTTAACATTACAATTGGGGGTGGGGTCGCACACTACTCTCACACCAGCGGTATCGCCCCTAAGGACTAAGGTAAATGTAGTTATGTGTTCTGCGATGCATCTTCTTTCGATTCTCTGCTATCTTCGCTGTCTTCGCCATCCCTGGACACGTGTTTCGGGATATCACCCCTCGTCAGCAGGGATAGGCCGTGTTCTGGGGTTGCCGGTGGCTGCCAAATATCTGCCAGGTTTAGTACCACTAAGGCGCATAGGTGCGGGGTCCCAGGCTCGTCAGCCAACTGCTCGAGGGAGCTTTAACATTACAATTGGGGGTGGGGTCGCACACTACTCACACACCAGCGGTATCGCCCCTAAGGACTATGGTAAATATAGTTACGTGTTCCGTGATGCATCTTCTTTCAATTCTCTGCTGTCTTCGCTGTCTTCGCCATCCCTGGACACGTGTTTTGGGGTATCACCCCTCGTCAGCAGGGATAGGCCATGTTCTGGGGTTGCCGGTGGCTGCCAAATATGTGCCAGGTTTAGTACCACTCAGGCGCGTAGGTGCGGGGTCCCAGGCTCGTCAGCCAACTGCTCGAGGGAGCTTTAACATTACAATTGGGGGTGGGGTCGCACACTACTCTCACACCAGCGGTATCGCCCCTAAGGACTATGGTAAATGTAGTTATGTGTTCTGCGATGCATCTTCTTTCGATTATCTGCTATCTTCGCTGTCTTCGCCATCCCTGGACACGTGTTTCGGGGTATCACCCCTCGTCAGCAGGGATAGGCCGTGTTCTGGGGTTGCCGGTGGCTGCCAAATATCTGCCAGGTTTAGTATCACTAAGGCGCGTAGGTGTGGGGTCCCAGGCTCGTCAGCCAACTGCTCGAGGGAGCTTTAACATTACAATTGGGGGTGGGGTCGCACACACCAGCAGTATCACCCCTAAGGACTACGTAAATGTAGTTACGTGTTCCGCGATGCATCTTCTTTCGATTCTCTGCTATCTTCGCTGTCTTCGCCATCCCTGGACACGTGTTTCGGGGTATCACCCCTAGTCAGCAGGGATAGGCCATGTTCTGGGGTTGCCAGTGGCTGCCAAATATCTGCCAGGTTTAGTACCACTCAGGCGCGTAGGTGCGGGGTCCCAGGCTCGTCAGCCAACTGCTCGAGGGAGCTTTAACATTACAATTGGGGGTGGGGTCGCACACTACTCACACACCAGCGGTATCGCCCCTAAGGACTATGGTAAATATAGTTACGTGTTCCGTGATGCATCTTCTTTCGATTCTCTGCTGTCTTCGCCATCCCTGGACACGTGTTTTGGGGTATCACCCCTCGTCAGCAGGGATAGGCCGTGTTCTGGGGTTGCCGGTGGCTGCCAAATATGTGCCAGGTTTAGTACCACTCAGGCGCGTAGGTGCGGGGTCCCAGGCTCGTCAGCCAACTGCTCGAGGGAGCTTAAACATTACAATTGGGGGTGGGGTCGCACACTACTCTCACACCAGCGGTATCGCCCCTAAGGACTATGGTAAATGTAGTTATGTGTTCCGTGATGCATCTTCTTTCAATTCTCTGCTGTCTTCGCTGTCTTCGCCATCCCTGGACACGTGTTTTGGGGTATCACCCCTCGTCAGCAGGGATAGGCCATGTTCTGGGGTTGCCGGTGGCTGCCAAATATGTGCCAGGTTTAGTTCCACTCAGGCGCGTAGGTGCGGGGTCCCAGGCTCGTCAGCCAACTGCTCGAGGGAGCTTTAACATTACAATTGGGGGTGGGGTCGCACACTACTCACACACCAGCGGTATCGCCCCTAAGGACTATGGTAAATATAGTTACGTGTTCCGTGATGCATCTTCTTTCGATTCTCTGCTGTCTTCGCCATCCCTGGACACGTGTTTTGGGGTATCACCCCTCGTCAGCAGGGATAGGCCGTGTTCTGGGGTTGCCGGTGGCTGCCAAATATGTGCCAGGTTTAGTACCACTCAGGCGCGTAGGTGCGGGGTCCCAGGCTCGTCAGCCAACTGCTCGAGGGAGCTTTAACATTACAATTGGGGGTGGGGTCGCTCACTACTCTCACACCAGCGGTATCGCCCCTAAGGACTATGGTAAATGTAGTTATGTGTTCTGCGATGCATCTTCTTTCGATTCTCTGCTATCTTCGCTGTCTTCGCCATCCCTGGACACGTGTTTCGGGGTATCACCCCTCGTCAGCAGGGATAGGCCGTGTTCTGGGGTTGCCGGTGGCTGCCAAATATCTGCCAGGTTTAGTACCACTAAGGCGCGTAGGTTCGGGGTCCCAGGCTCGTCAGCCAACTGCTCAAAGGGAGCTTTAACATTACAATTGGGGATGGGGTCGCACACTACTCACACACCAGCGGTATCGCCCTTAAGGACTATGGTAAATATAGTTCCGTGTTCCGTGATGCATCTTCTTTCGATTCTCTGCTGTCTTCGCTGTCTTCGTCATCCCTGGACACATGTTTTGGGGTATCACCCCTCGTCAGCAGGGATAGGCCGTGTTCTGGGGTTGCCGATGGCTGCCAAATATCTGCCAGGTTTAGTACCACTCAGGCGCGTAGGTGCGGGGTCCCAGGCTCGTCAGCCAACTGCTCGAGGGAGCTTTAACATTACAATTGGGGGTGGGGTCGCACACTACTCACACACCAGCGGTATCACCCCTAAGGACTATGGTAAATGTAGTTACGTTTTCCGCGATGCATCTTCTTTCGATTCTCTGCTATCTTTGATGTCTTTGCCATCCCTGGACACGTGTTTCGGGGTATCACCCCTCGTCAGCAGGGATAGGCCGTGTTCTGGGGTTGCCAGTGGCTGCCAAATATCTGCCAGGTTTAGTACCACTCAGGCGCGTAGGTGCGGGGTCCCAGGCTCATCAGCCAACTGCTCGAGAGAGCTTTAACATTACAATTGGGGGTGGGGTCGCACACTACTCTCACACCAGCGGTATCGCCCCTAAGGACTATGGTAAATGTAGTTATGTGTTCTGCGATGCATCTTCTTTCGATTCTCTGCTATCTTCGCTGTCTTCGCCATCCCTGGACACGTGTTTCGGGGTATCACCCCTCGTCAGCAGGGATAGGCCGTGTTCTGGGGTTGCCGGTGGCTGCCAAATATCTGCCAGGTTTAGTACCACTAAGGCGCATAGGTGCGGGGTCCCAGGCTCGTCAGCCAACTGCTTGAGGGAGCTTTAACATTACAATTGGGGGTGGGGTCGCACACTACTCACACACCAGCGGTATCGCCCCTAAGGACTATGGTAAATATAGTTATGTGTTCCGTGATGCATCTTCTTTCGATTCTCTGCTGTCTTCGCTGTCTTCGCCATCCCTGGACACGTGTTTTGGGGTATCACCCCTCGTCAGCAGGGATTGGCCGTGTTCTGGGGTTGCCGGTGGCTGCCAAATATGTGCCAGGTTTAGTACCACTCAGGCGCGTAGGTGCGGGTTCCCAGGCTCGTCAGCCAACTGCTCGAGGGAGCTTTAACATTACAATTGGGGGTGGGGTCGCACACTACTCTCACACCAGCGGTATCGCCCCTAAGGACTATGGTAAATGTAGTTATGTGCTCTGCGATGCATCTTCTTTCGATTCTCTGCTATCTTCGCTGTCTTCGCCATCCCTGGACACGTGTTTCGGGGTATCACCCCTCGTCAGCAGGGATAGGCCGTGTTCTGGGGTTGCCGGTGGCTGCCAAATATCTGCCAGGTTTAGTACCACTAAGGCGCGTAGGTGCGGGGTCCCAGGCTCGTCAGCCATCTGCTCAAAGGGAGCTTTAACATTACAATTGGGGGTGGGGTCGCACACTACTCACACACCAGTGGTATCGCCCCTAAGGACTATGGTAAATATAGTTCCGTGTTCCGTGATGCATCTTCTTTCGATTCTCTGCTGTGTTCGCTGTCTTCGCCATCCCTGGACACGTGTTTTGGGGTATCACCCCTCGTCAGCAGGGATAGGCCGTGTTCTGGGGTTGCCGGTGGCTGCCAAATATCTGCCAGGTTTAGTACCACTAAGGCGCATAGGTGCGGGGTCCCAGGCTCGTCAGCCAACTGCTCGAGGGAGCTTTAACATTACAATTGGGGGTGGGGTCGCACACTACTCACACACCAGCGGTATCACCCCTAAGGACTATGGTAAATATAGTTACGTGTTCCATGATGCATCTTCTTTCGATTCTCTGCTGTCTTCGCTGTCTTCGCCATCCCTGGACACGTGTTTTGGGGTATCACCCCTCGTCAGCAGGGATAGGCCGTGTTCTGGGGTTGCCGGTGGCTGCCAAATATGTGCCAGGTTTAGTACCACTCAGGCGCGTAGGTGCGGGGTCCCAGGCTCGTCAGCCAACTGCTCGAGGGAGCTTTAACATTACAATTGGGGGTGGGGTCGCACACTACTCTCACACCAGCGGTATCACCCCTAAGGACTATGGTAAATGTAGTTATGTGTTCTGCGATGCATCTTCTTTCGATTCTCTGCTATCTTCGATGTCTTCGCCATCCCTGGACACGTGTTTCGGGTTATCACCCCTCGTCAGCAGGGATAGGCCGTGTTCTGGGGTTGCCAGTGGCTGCCAAATATCTGCCAGGTTTAGTACCACTCAGGCGCGTAGGTGCAGGGTCCCAGGCTCGTCAGCCAACTGTTCGAGAGAGCTTTAACATTACAATTGGGGGTGGGGTCGCACACTACTTTCACACCAGCGGTATCGCCCCTAAGGACTATGGTAAATATAGTTACGTGTTCCATGATGCATCTTCTTTCGATTCTCTGCTGTCTTCGCTGTCTTCGCCATCCCTGGACACGTGTTTTGGGGTATCAGCCCTCGTCAGCAGGGATAGGCCGTGTTCTGGGGTTGCCGGTGGCTGCCAAATATCTGCCAGGTTTAGTACCACTAAGGCGCATTGGTGCGGGGTCCCAGGCTCGTCAGCCAACTGCTTGAGGGAGCTTTAACATTACAATTGGGGGTGGGGTCGCACACTACTCACACACCAGCGGTATCGCCCCTAAGGACTATGGTAAATATAGTTACGTGCTCCGTGATGCATCTTCTTTCGATTCTCTGCTGTCTTCGCTGTCTTCGCCATCCCTGGACACGTGTTTTGGGGTATCACCCCTTGTCAGCAGGGATTGGCCGTGTTCTGGGGTTGCCGGTGGCTGCCAAATATATGCCAGGTTTAGTACCACTCAGGCGCGTAGGTGCGGGTTCCCAGGCTCGTCAGCCAACTGCTCGAGGGAGCTTTAACATTACAATTGGGGGTGGGGTCGCACACTACTCTCACACCAGCGGTATCGCCCCTAAGGACTATGGTAAATATAGTTATGTGTTCTGCGATGCATCTTCTTTCGATTCTCTGCTATCTTCGCTGTCTTCGCCATCCCTGGACACATGTTTCGGGGTATCACCCCTCGTCAGCAGGGATAGGCCGTGTTCTGGGGTTGCCGGTGGCTGCCAAATATCTGCCAGGTTTAGTTCCACTAAGGCGCGTAGGTGCGGGGTCCCAGGCTCGTCAGCCAACTGCTCAAAGGGAGCTTTAACATTACAATTGGGGGTGGGGTCGCACACTACTCACACACCAGCGGTATCGCCCCTAAGGACTATGGTAAATATAGTTCCGTGTTCCGTGATGCATCTTCTTTCGATTCTCTGCTATCTTCGCTGTCTTCGCCATCCCTGGACACGTGTTTCGGGGTATCACCCCTCGTCAGCAGGGATAGGCCGTGTTCTGGGGTTGCCGGTGGCTTCCAAATATCTGCCAGGTTTAGTACCACTAAGGCGCGTAGGTGCGAGGTCCCAGGCTCGTTAGCCAACTGCTCGAGGGAGCTTTAACATTACAATTGGGGGTGGGGTCGCACACTACTCACACTCCAGCGGTATCACCCCTAAGGACTACGTAAATGTAGTTACGTGTTCCGTGATGCATCTTCTTTCGATTCTCTGCTATCTTCGCTGTCTTCGCCATCCCTGGACACGTGTTTCGGGGTATCATCCCTAGTCAGCAGGGATAGGCCATGTTCTGGGGTTGCCAGTGGCTGCCAAATATCTGCCAGGTTTAGTACCACTCAGGCGCGTAGGTGCGGCGTCCCAGGCTCGTCAGCCAACTGCTCGAGGGAGCTTTAACATTACAATTGGGGGTGGGGTCGCACACTACTCACACACCAGCGGTATCGCCCCTAAGGACTATGGTAAATATAGTTACGTGTTCCGTGATGCATCTTCTTCCGATTCTCTGCTGTCTTCGCCATCCCTGGACACGTGTTTTGGGGTATCACCCCTCGTCAGCAGGGATAGGCCGTGTTCTGGGGTTGCCGGTGGCTGCCAAATATGTGCCAGGTTTAGTACCACTCAGGCGCGTAGGTGCGGGGTCCCAGGCTCGTCAGCCAACTGCTCGAGGGAGATTTAACATTACAATTGGGGGTGGGGTCGCACACTACTCTCACACCAGCGGTATCGCCCCTAAGGACTATGGTAAATGTAGTTATGTGTTCTGCGATGCATCTTCTTTCGATTCTCTGCTATCTTCGCTGTCTTCGCCATCCCTGGACACGTGTTTCGGGGTATCACCCCTCGTCAGCAGGGATAGGCCGTGTTCTGGGGTTGCCGGTGGCTGCCAAATATCTGCCAGGTTTAGTACCACTAAGGCGCGTAGGTGCGGGGTCCCAGGCTCGTCAGCCAACTGCTCAAAGGGAGCTTTAACATTACAATTGGGGGTGGGGTCGCACACTACTCACACACCAGGGGTATAGGCCCCTAAGGACTATGGTAAATGTAGTTACGTTTTCCGCGATGCATCTTCTTTCGATTCTCTGCTATCTTCGATGTCTTCGCCATCCCTGGACACGTGTTTCGGGGTATCACCCCTCGTCAGCAGGGATAGGCTGTGTTCTGGGGTTGCCAGTGGCTGCCAAATATCTGCCAGGTTTAGTACCACTCAGGCGCGTAGGTGCGGGGTCCCAGACTCGTCAGCCAAATGCTCGAGAGAGCTTTAACATTACAATTGGGGGTGGGGTCGCACACTACTCACACACCAGGGGTATCGCCCCTAAGGACTATGGTAAATGTAGTTACGTGTTCCGCGATGCATCTTCTTTCGATTCTCTGCTATCTTCGCTGTCTTCGCCATCCCTGGACATGTGTTTCGGGGTATCACCCCTCGTCAGCAGGGATAGGCCGTGTTCTGGGGTTGCCGGTGGCTGCCAAATATCTGCCAGGTTTAGTACCACTCAGGCGCGTAGGTGCGGGGTCCCAGGCTCGTCAGCCAACTGCTCGAGGGAGCTGTAACATTACAATTGGGGGTGGGGTCGCACACTACTCTCACACCAGCGGTATCGCCCCTAAGGACTATGGTAAATGTAGTTATGTGTTCTGCGATGCATCTTCTTTCGATTCTCTGCTATCTCCGCTGTCTTCGCCATCCCTGGACACGTGTTTCGGGGTATCACCCCTCGTCAGCAGGGATAGGCCGTGTTCTGGGGTTGCCGGTGGCTGCCAAATATCTGCCAGGTTTAGTACCACTAAGGCGCATATGTGCGGGGTCCCAGGCTCGTCAGCCAACTGCTCGAGGGAGCTTTAACATTACAATTGGGGGTGGGGTCGCACACTACTCACACACCAGCGGTATCACCCCTAAGGACTACGTAAATGTAGTTACGTGTTCCGCGATGCATCTTCTTTCGATTCTCTGCTATCTTCGCTGTTTTGCCATCCCTGGACACGTGTTTTGGGGTATCACCCCTCGTCAGCAGGGATAGGCTGTGTTCTGGGGTTGCCGGTGGCTGCCAAATATCTGCCAGGTTTAGTACCACTCAGGCGCGTAGGTGCGGGGTCCCAGGCTCGTCAGCCAACTGCTCGAGGGAGCTTTAACTTTACAATTGGGGGTGGGGTCACACACTACTCACACACCAGCGGTATCACCCCTAAGGACTATGGTAAATGTAGTTACGTTTTCCGCGATGCATCTTCTTTCGATTCTCTGCTATCTTCGATGTCTTCGCCATCCCTGGACATGTGTTTCGGGGTATCACCCCTCGTCAGCAGGGATAGGCCGTGTTCTGGGGTTGCCAGTGGCTGCCAAATATCTGCCAGGTTTAGTACCACTCAGGCGCGTAGGTGCGGGGTCCCAGGCTCGTCAGCCAACTGCTCGAGAGAGCTTTAACATTACAATTGGGGGTGGGGTCGCACACTACTCTCACACCAGCGGTATCGCCCCTAAGGACTATGGTAAATGTAGTTATGTGTTCTGCGATGCATCTTCTTTCGATTCTCTGCTATCTTCGCTGTCTTCGCCATCCCTGGACACGTGTTTCGGGGTATCACCCCTCGTCAGCAGGGATAGGCCGTGTTCTGGGGTTGCCGCTGGCTGCCAAATATCTGCCAGGTTTAGTACCACTAAGGCGCGTAGGTGCGGGGTCCCAGGCTAGTCAGCCAACTGCTCAAAGGGAGCTTTAACATTACAATTGGGGGTGGGGTCGCACACTACTCACACACCAGCGGTATCGCCCCTAAGGACTATGGTAAATATAGTTCCGAGTTCCGTGATGCATCTTC
Source organism: Lissotriton helveticus (assembly GCF_964261635.1). Taxonomy (NCBI): domain Eukaryota; kingdom Metazoa; phylum Chordata; class Amphibia; order Caudata; family Salamandridae; genus Lissotriton; species Lissotriton helveticus. The sequence goes on along the minus strand of NC_136068.1, from coordinate 63,420,514 downwards.
TTTCGATTCTCTGCTGTCTTCGCTGTCTTCGCCATCCCTGGACACGTGTTTTGGGGTATCACCCCTCGTCAGCAGGGATAGGCCGTGTTCTGGGGTTGCCGGTGGCTGCCAAATATCTGCCAGGTTTAGTACCACTCAGGCGCGTAGGTGCGGGGTTCCAGGCTCGTCAGCCAACTGCTCGAGGGAGCTTTAACATTACAATTGGGGGTGGGGTCGCACACTACTCACACACCAGCGGTATCACCCCTAAGGACTATGGTAAATGTAGTTATGTTTTCCGCGATGCATCTTCTTTCGATTCTCTGCTATCTTCGCCATCCCTGGACACGTGTTTCGGGGTATCACCCCTCGTCAGCAGGGATAGGCCGTGTTCTGGGGTTGCCAGTGGCTGCCAAATATCTGCCAGGTTTAGTACCACTCAGGCGCGTAGGTGCGGGGTCCCAGGCTCGTCAGCCAACTGCTCGAGAGAGCTTTAACCTTACAATTGGGGGTGGGGTCGCACACTACTCTCACACCAGCGGTATCGCCCCTAAGTACTATGGTAAATGTAGTTATGTGTTCTGAGATTCATCTTCTTTCGATTCTCTGCTATCTTCGCTGTCTTCGCCATCCCTGGACACCTGTTTCGGGGTATCACCCCTCCTCAGCAGGGATAGGCCGTGTTATGGGGTTTCCGGTGGCTGCCAAATATCTGCCAGGTTTAGTACCACTAAGGCGCGTAGGTGCGGGGTCCCAGGCTCGTCAGCCAACTGCTCGAGGGAGCTTTAACATTACAATTGGGGGTGGGGTCGCACACTACTCACACACCAGGGGTATAGGCCCCTAAGGACTATGGTAAATGTAGTTACGTTTTCCGCGATGCATCTTCTTTCGATTCTCTGCTATCTTCGATGTCTTCGCCATCCCTGGACACGTGTTTCGGGGTATCACCCCTCGTCAGCAGGGATAGGCTGTGTTCTGGGGTTGCCAGTGGCTGCCAAATATCTGCCAGGTTTAGTACCACTCAGGCGCGTAGGTGCGGGGTCCCAGACTCGTCAGCCAAATGCTCGAGAGAGCTTTAACATTACAATTGGGGGTGGGGTCGCACACTACTCACACACCAGCGGTATCGCCCCTAAGGACTATGGTAAATGTAGTTACGTGTTCCGGGATGCATCTTCTTTCGATTCTCTGCTATCTTCGCTGTCTTCGCCATCCCTGGACATGTGTTTCGGGGTATCACCCCTCGTCAGCAGGGATAGGCCGTGTTCTGGGGTTGCCGGTGGCTGCCAAATATCTGCCAGGTTTAGTACCACTCAGGCGCGTAGGTGCGGGGTCCCAGGCTCGTCAGCCAACTGCTCGAGGGAGCTGTAACATTACAATTGGGGGTTGGGTCGCACACTACTCTCACACCAGCGGTATCGCCCCTAAGGACTATGGTAAATGTAGTTATGTGTTCTGCGATGCATCTTCTTTCGATTCTCTGCTATCTCCGCTGTCTTCGCCATCCCTGGACACGTGTTTCGGGGTATCACCCCTCGTCAGCAGGGATAGGCCGTGTTCTGGGGTTGCCGGTGGCTGCCAAATATCTGCCAGGTTTAGTACCACTAAGGCGCATATGTGCGGGGTCCCAGGCTCGTCAGCCAACTGCTCGAGGGAGCTTTAACATTACAATTGGGGGTGGGGTCGCACACTACTCACACACCAGCGGTATCACCCATAAGGACTACGTAAATGTAGTTACGTGTTCCGTGATGCATCTTCTTTCGATTCTCTGCTATCTTCGCTGTTTTGCCATCCCTGGACACGTGTTTTGGGGTATCACCCCTCGTCAGCAGGGATAGGCTGTGTTCTGGGGTTGCCGGTGGCTGCCAAATATCTGCCAGGTTTAGTACCACTCAGGCGCGTAGGTGCGGGGTCCCAGGCTCGTCAGCCAACTGCTCGAGGGAGCTTTAACTTTACAATTGGGGGTGGGGTCGCACACTACTCACACACCAGCGGTATCACCCCTAAGGACTATGGTAAATGTAGTTACGTTTTCCGCGATGCATCTTCTTTCGATTCTCTGCTATCTTCGATGTCTTCGCCATCCCTGTACACGTGTTTCGGGGTATCACCCCTCGTCAGCAGGGTAAGGCCGTGTTCTGGGGTTGCCAGTGGCTGCCAAATATCTGCCAGGTTTAGTACCACTCAGGCGCGTAGGTGCGGGGTCCCAGGCTCGTCAGCCAACTGCTCGAGAGAGCTTTAACATTACAATTGGGGGTGGGGTCGCACACTACTCTCACACCAGCGGTATCGCCCCTAAGGACTATGGTAAATGTAGTTATGTGTTCTGCGATGCATCTTCTTTCGATTCTCTGCTATCTTCGCTGTCTTCGCCATCCCTGGACACGTGTTTCGGGGTATCACCCCTCGTCAGCAGGGATAGGCCGTGTTCTGGGGTTGCCGGTGGCTGCCAAATATCTGCCAGGTTTAGTACCACTAAGGCGCGTAGGTGCGGGGTCCCAGGCTAGTCAGCCAACTGCTCAAAGGGAGCTTTAACATTACAATTGGGGGTGGGGTCGCACACTACTCACACACCAGCGGTATCGCCCCTAAGGACTATGGTAAATATAGTTCCGAGTTCCGTGATGCATCTTCTTTCGATTCTCTGCTGTCTTCGCTGTCTTCGCCATCCCTGGACACGTGTTTTGGGGTATCACCCCTCGTCAGCAGGGATAGGCCGTGTTCTGGGGTTGCCGGTGGCTGCCAAATATCTGCCAGGTTTAGTACCACTCAGGCGCGTAGGTGCGGGGTTCCAGGCTCGTCAGCCAACTGCTCGAGGGAGCTTTAACATTACAATTGGGGGTGGGGTCGCACACTACTCACACACCAGCGGTATCACCCCTAAGGACTATGGTAAATGTAGTTATGTTTTCCGCGATGCATCTTCTTTCGATTCTCTGCTGTCTTCGCCATCCCTGGACACGTGTTTTGGGGTATCACCCCTCGTCAGCAGGGATAGGCCGTGTTCTGGGGTTGCCGGTGGCTGCCAAATATGTGCCAGGTTTAGTACCACTCAGGCGCGTAGGTGCGGGGTCCCAGGCTCGTCAGCCAACTGCTCGAGGGAGCTTAAACATTACAATTGGGGGTGGGGTCGCACACTACTCTCACACCAGCGGTATCGCCCCTAAGGACTATGGTAAATGTAGTTATGTGTTCCGTGATGCATCTTCTTTCAATTCTCTGCTGTCTTCGCTGTCTTCGCCATCCCTGGACACGTGTTTTGGGGTATCACCCCTCGTCAGCAGGGATAGGCCATGTTCTGGGGTTGCCGGTGGCTGCCAAATATGTGCCAGGTTTAGTACCACTCAAGCGCGTAGGTGCGGGGTCCCAGGCTCGTCAGCCAACTGCTCGAGGGAGCTTTAACATTACAATTGGGGGTGGGGTCGCACACTACTCACACACCAGCGGTATCGCCCCTAAGGACTATGGTAAATATAGTTACGTGTTCCGTGATGCATCTTCTTTCGATTCTCTGCTGTCTTCGCCATCCCTGGACACGTGTTTTGGGGTATCACCCCTCGTCAGCAGGGATAGGCCGTGTTCTGGGGTTGCCGGTGGCTGCCAAATATGTGCCAGGTTTAGTACCACTCAGGCGCGTAGGTGCGGGGTCCCAGGCTCGTCAGCCAACTGCTCGAGGGAGCTTTAACATTACAATTGGGGGTGGGGTCGCTCACTACTCTCACACCAGCGGTATCGCCCCTAAGGACTATGGTAAATGTAGTTATGTGTTCTGCGATGCATCTTCTTTCGATTCTCTGCTATCTTCGCTGTCTTCGCCATCCCTGGACACGTGTTTCGGGGTATCACCCCTCGTCAGCAGGGATAGGCCGTGTTCTGGGGTTGCCGGTGGCTGCCAAATATCTGCCAGGTTTAGTACCACTAAGGCGCGTAGGTTCGGGGACCCAGGCTCGTCAGCCAACTGCTCAAAGGGAGCTTTAACATTACAATTGGGGATGGGGTCGCACACTACTCACACACCAGCGGTATCGCCCTTAAGGACTATGGTAAATATAGTTCCGTGTTCCGTGATGCATCTTCTTTCGATTCTCTGCTGTCTTCGCTGTCTTCGTCATCCCTGGACACATGTTTTGGGGTATCACCCCTCGTCAGCAGGGATAGGCCATGTTCTGGGGTTGCCGATGGCTGCCAAATATCTGCCAGGTTTAGTACCACTCAGGCGCGTAGGTGCGGGGTCCCAGGCTCGTCAGCCAACTGCTCGAGGGAGCTTTAACATTACAATTGGGGGTGGGGTCGCACACTACTCACACACCAGCGGTATCACCCCTAAGGACTATGGTAAATGTAGTTACGTTTTCCGCGATGCATCTTCTTTCGATTCTCTGCTATCTTTGATGTCTTTGCCATCCCTGGACACGTGTTTCGGGGTATCACCCCTCGTCAGCAGGGATAGGCCGTGTTCTGGGGTTGCCAGTGGCTGCCAAATATCTGCCAGGTTTAGTACCACTCAGGCGCGTAGGTGCGGGGTCCCAGGCTCGTCAGCCAACTGCTCGAGAGAGCTTTAACATTACAATTGGGGGTGGGGTCGCACACTACTCTCACACCAGCGGTATCGCCCCTAAGGACTATGGTAAATGTAGTTATGTGTTCTGCGATGCATCTTCTTTCGATTCTCTGCTATCTTCGCTGTCTTCGCCATCCCTGGACACGTGTTTCGGGGTATCACCCCTCGTCAGCAGGGATAGGCCGTGTTCTGGGGTTGCCGGTGGCTGCCAAATATCTGCCAGGTTTAGTACCACTAAGGCGCATAGGTGCGGGGTCCCAGGCTCGTCAGCCAACTGCTTGAGGGAGCTTTAACATTACAATTGGGGGTGGGGTCGCACACTACTCACACACCAGCGGTATCGCCCCTAAGGACTATGGTAAATATAGTTATGTGTTCCGTGATGCATCTTCTTTCGATTCTCTGCTGTCTTCGCTGTCTTCGCCATCCCTGGACACGTGTTTTGGGGTATCACCCCTCGTCAGCAGGGATTGGCCGTGTTCTGGGGTTGCCGGTGGCTGCCAAATATGTGCCAGGTTTAGTACCACTCAGGCGCGTAGGTGCGGGTTCCCAGGCTCGTCAGCCAACTGCTCGAGGGAGCTTTAACATTACAATTGGGGGTGGGGTCGCACACTACTCTCACACCAGCGGTATCGCCCCTAAGGACTATGGTAAATGTAGTTATGTGCTCTGCGATGCATCTTCTTTCGATTCTCTGCTATCTTCGCTGTCTTCGCCATCCCTGGACACGTGTTTCGGGGTATCACCCCTCGTCAGCAGGGATAGGCCGTGTTCTGGCGTTGCCGGTGGCTGCCAAATATCTGCCAGGTTTAGTACCACTAAGGCGCGTAGGTGCGGGGTCCCAGGCTCGTCAGCCATCTGCTCAAAGGGAGCTTTAACATTACAATTGGGGGTGGGGTCGCACACTACTCACACACCAGTGGTATCGCCCCTAAGGACTATGGTAAATATAGTTCCGTGATCCGTGATGCATCTTCTTTCGATTCTCTGCTGTGTTCGCTGTCTTCGCCATCCCTGGACACGTGTTTTGGGGTATCACCCCTCGTCAGCAGGGATAGGCCGTGTTCTGGGGTTGCCGGTGGCTGCCAAATATCTGCCAGGTTTAGTACCACTAAGGCGCATAGGTGCGGGGTCCCAGGCTCGTCAGCCAACTGCTCGAGGGAGCTTTAACATTACAATTGGGGGTGGGGTCGCACACTACTCACACACCAGCGGTATCACCCCTAAGGACTATGGTAAATATAGTTACGTGTTCCATGATGCATCTTCTTTCGATTCTCTGCTGTCTTCGCTGTCTTCGCCATCCCTGGACACGTGTTTTGGGGTATCACCCCTCGTCAGCAGGGATAGGCCGTGTTCTGGGGTTGCCGGTGGCTGCCAAATATGTGCCAGGTTTAGTACCACTCAGGCGCGTAGGTGCGGGGTCCCAGGCTCGTCAGCCAACTGCTCGAGGGAGCTTTAACATTACAATTGGGGGTGGGGTCGCACACTACTCTCACACCAGCGGTATCACCCCTAAGGACTATGGTAAATGTAGTTATGTGTTCTGCGATGCATCTTCTTTCGATTCTCTGCTATCTTCGATGTCTTCGCCATCCCTGGACACGTGTTTCGGGGTATCACCCCTCGTCAGCAGGGATAGGCCGTGTTCTGGGGTTGCCAGTGGCTGCCAAATATCTGCCAGGTTTAGTACCACTCAGGCGCGTAGGTGCAGGGTCCCAGGCTCGTCAGCCAACTGTTCGAGAGAGCTTTAACATTACAATTGGGGGTGGGGTCGCACACTACTTTCACACCAGCGGTATCGCCCCTAAGGACTATGGTAAATATAGTTACGTGTTCCATGATGCATCTTCTTTCGATTCTCTGCTGTCTTCGCTGTCTTCGCCATCCCTGGACACGTGTTTTGGGGTATCAGCCCTCGTCAGCAGGGATAGGCCGTGTTCTGGGGTTGCCGGTGGCTGCCAAATATCTGCCAGGTTTAGTACCACTAAGGCGCATTGGTGCGGGGTCCCAGGCTCGTCAGCCAACTGCTTGAGGGAGCTTTAACATTACAATTGGGGGTGGGGTCGCACACTACTCACACACCAGCGGTATCGCCCCTAAGGACTATGGTAAATATAGTTACGTGCTCCGTGATGCATCTTCTTTCGATTCTCTGCTGTCTTCGCTGTCTTCGCCATCCCTGGACACGTGTTTTGGGGTATCACCCCTTGTCAGCAGGGATTGGCCGTGTTCTGGGGTTGCCGGTGGCTGCCAAATATGTGCCAGGTTTAGTACCACTCAGGCGCGTAGGTGCGGGTTCCCAGGCTCGTCAGCCAACTGCTCGAGGGAGCTTTAACATTACAATTGGGGGTGGGGTCGCACACTACTCTCACACCAGCGGTATCGCCCCTAAGGACTATGGTAAATATAGTTATGTGTTCTGCGATGCATCTTCTTTCGATTCTCTGCTATCTTCGCTGTCTTCGTCATCCCTGGACACATGTTTCGGGGTATCACCCCTCGTCAGCAGGGATAGGCCGTGTTCTGGGGTTGCCGGTGGCTGCCAAATATCTGCCAGGTTTAGTACCACTAAGGCGCGTAGGTGCGGGGTCCCAGGCTCGTCAGCCAACTGCTCAAAGGGAGCTTTAACATTACAATTGGGGGTGGGGTCGCACACTACTCACACACCAGCGGTATCGCCCCTAAGGACTATGGTAAATATAGTTCCGTGTTCCGTGATGCATCTTCTTTCGATTCTCTGCTATCTTCGCTGTCTTCGCCATCCCTGGACACGTGTTTCGGGGTATCACCCCTCGTCAGCAGGGATAGGCCGTGTTCTGGGGTTGCCGGTGGCTTCCAAATATCTGCCAGGTTTAGTACCACTAAGGCGCGTAGGTGCGAGGTCCCAGGCTCGTTAGCCAACTGCTCGAGGGAGCTTTAACATTACAATTGGGGGTGGGGTCGCACACTACTCACACTCCAGCGGTATCACCCCTAAGGACTACGTAAATGTAGTTACGTGTTCCGTGATGCATCTTCTTTCGATTCTCTGCTATCTTCGCTGTCTTCGCCATCCCTGGACACGTGTTTCGGGGTATCACCCCTAGTCAGCAGGGATAGGCCATGTTCTGGGGTTGCCAGTGGCTGCCAAATATCTGCCAGGTTTAGTACCACTCAGGCGCGTAGGTGCGGCGTCCCAGGCTCGTCAGCCAACTGCTCGAGGGAGCTTTAACATTACAATTGGGGGTGGGGTCGCACACTACTCACACACCAGCGGTATCGCCCCTAAGGACTATGGTAAATATAGTTACGTGTTCCGTGATGCATCTTCTTCCGATTCTCTGCTGTCTTCGCCATCCCTGGACACGTGTTTTGGGGTATCACCCCTCGTCAGCAGGGATAGGCCGTGTTCTGGGGTTGCCGGTGGCTGCCAAATATGTGCCAGGTTTAGTACCACTCAGGCGCGTAGGTGCGGGGTCCCAGGCTCGTCAGCCAACTGCTCGAGGGAGATTTAACATTACAATTGGGGGTGGGGTCGCACACTACTCTCACACCAGCGGTATCGCCCCTAAGGACTATGGTAAATGTAGTTATGTGTTCTGCGATGCATCTTCTTTCGATTCTCTGCTATCTTCGCCATCCCTGGACACGTGTTTCGGGGTATCACCCCTCGTCAGCAGGGATAGGCCGTGTTCTGGGGTTGCCGGTGGCTGCCAAATATCTGCCAGGTTTAGTACCACTAAGGCGCGTAGGTGCGGGGTCCCAGGCTCGTCAGCCAACTGCTCAAAGGGAGCTTTAACATTACAATTGGGGGTGGGGTCGCACACTACTCACACACCAGGGGTATAGGCCCCTAAGGACTATGGTAAATGTAGTTACGTTTTCCGCGATGCATCTTCTTTCGATTCTCTGCTATCTTCGATGTCTTCGCCATCCCTGGACACGTGTTTCGGGGTATCACCCCTCGTCAGCAGGGATAGGCTGTGTTCTGGGGTTGCCAGTGGCTGCCAAATATCTGCCAGGTTTAGTACCACTCAGGCGCGTAGGTGCGGGGTCCCAGACTCGTCAGCCAAATGCTCGAGAGAGCTTTAACATTACAATTGGGGGTGGGGTCGCACACTACTCACACACCAGCGGTATCGCCCCTAAGGACTATGGTAAATGTAGTTACGTGTTCCGCGATGCATCTTCTTTCGATTCTCTGCTATCTTCGCTGTCTTCGCCATCCCTGGACATGTGTTTCGGGGTATCACCCCTCGTCAGCAGGGATAGGCCGTGTTCTGGGGTTGCCGGTGGCTGCCAAATATCTGCCAGGTTTAGTACCACTCAGGCGCGTAGGTGCGGGGTCCCAGGCTCGTCAGCCAACTGCTCGAGGGAGCTGTAACATTACAATTGGGGGTGGGGTCGCACACTACTCTCACACCAGCGGTATCGCCCCTAAGGACTATGGTAAATGTAGTTATGTGTTCTGCGATGCATCTTCTTTCGATTCTCTGCTATCTCCGCTGTCTTCGCCATCCCTGGACACGTGTTTCGGGGTATCACCCCTCGTCAGCAGGGATAGGCCGTGTTCTGGGGTTGCCGGTGGCTGCCAAATATCTGCCAGGTTTAGTACCACTAAGGCGCATATGTGCGGGGTCCCAGGCTCGTCAGCCAACTGCTCGAGGGAGCTTTAACATTACCATTGGGGGTGGGGTCGCACACTACTCACACACCAGCGGTATCACCCCTAAGGACTACGTAAATGTAGTTACGTGTTCCGCGATGCATCTTCTTTCGATTCTCTGCTATCTTCGCTGTTTTGCCATCCCTGGACACGTGTTTTGGGGTATCACCCCTCGTCAGCAGGGATAGGCTGTGTTCTGGGGTTGCCGGTGGCTGCCAAATATCTGCCAGGTTTAGTACCACTCAGGCGCGTAGGTGCGGGGTCCCAGGCTCGTCAGCCAACTGCTCGAGGGAGCTTTAACTTTACAATTGGGGGTGGGGTCACACACTACTCACACACCAGCGGTATCACCCCTAAGGACTATGGTAAATGTAGTTACGTTTTCCGCGATGCATCTTCTTTCGATTCTCTGCTATCTTCGATGTCTTCGCCATCCCTGGACACGTGTTTCGGGGTATCACCCCTCGTCAGCAGGGATAGGCCGTGTTCTGGGGTTGCCAGTGGCTGCCAAATATCTGCCAGGTTTAGTACCACTCAGGCGCGTAGGTGCGGGGTCCCAGGCTCGTCAGCCAACTGCTCGAGAGAGCTTTAACATTACAATTGGGGGTGGGGTCGCACACTACTCTCACACCAGCGGTATCGCCCCTAAGGACTATGGTAAATGTAGTTATGTGTTCTGCGATGCATCTTCTTTCGATTCTCTGCTATCTTCGCTGTCTTCGCCATCCCTGGACACGTGTTTCGGGGTATCACCCCTCGTCAGCAGGGATAGGCCGTGTTCTGGGGTTGCCGGTGGCTGCCAAATATCTGCCAGGTTTAGTACCACTAAGGCGCGTAGGTGCGGGGTCCCAGGCTAGTCAGCCAACTGCTCAAAGGGAGCTTTAACATTACAATTGGGGGTGGGGTCGCACACTACTCACACACCAGCGGTATCGCCCCTAAGGACTATGGTAAATATAGTTCCGAGTTCCGTGATGCATCTTCTTTCGATTCTCTGCTGTCTTCGCTGTCTTCGCCATCCCTGGACACGTGTTTTGGGGTATCACCCCTCGTCAGCAGGGATAGGCCGTGTTCTGGGGTTGCCGGTGGCTGCCAAATATCTGCCAGGTTTAGTACCACTCAGGCGCGTAGGTGCGGGGTTCCAGGCTCGTCAGCCAACTGCTCGAGGGAGCTTTAACATTACAATTGGGGGTGGGGTCGCACACTACTCACACACCAGCGGTATCACCCCTAAGGACTATGGTAAATGTAGTTATGTTTTCCGCGATGCATCTTCTTTCGATTCTCTGCTATCTTCGCCATCCCTGGACACGTGTTTCGGGGTATCACCCCTCGTCAGCAGGGATAGGCCGTGTTCTGGGGTTGCCAGTGGCTGCCAAATATCTGCCAGGTTTAGTACCACTCAGGCGCGTAGGTGCGGGGTCCCAGGCTCGTCAGCCAACTGCTCGAGAGAGCTTTAACCTTACAATTGGGGGTGGGGTCGCACACTACTCTCACACCAGCGGTATCGCCCCTAAGTACTATGGTAAATGTAGTTATGTGTTCTGAGATTCATCTTCTTTCGATTCTCTGCTATCTTCGCTGTCTTCGCCATCCCTGGACACCTGTTTCGGGGTATCACCCCTCCTCAGCAGGGATAGGCCGTGTTATGGGGTTTCCGGTGGCTGCCAAATATCTGCCAGGTTTAGTACCACTAAGGCGCGTAGGTGCGGGGTCCCAGGCTCGTCAGCCAACTGCTCGAGGGAGCTTTAACATTACAATTGGGGGTGGGGTCGCACACTACTCACACACCAGGGGTATAGGCCCCTAAGGACTATGGTAAATGTAGTTACGTTTTCCGCGATGCATCTTCTTTCGATTCTCTGCTATCTTCGATGTCTTCGCCATCCCTGGACACGTGTTTCGGGGTATCACCCCTCGTCAGCAGGGATAGGCTGTGTTCTGGGGTTGCCAGTGGCTGCCAAATATCTGCCAGGTTTAGTACCACTCAGGCGCGTAGGTGCGGGGTCCCAGACTCGTCAGCCAAATGCTCGAGAGAGCTTTAACATTACAATTGGGGGTGGGGTCGCACACTACTCACACACCAGCGGTATCGCCCCTAAGGACTATGGTAAATGTAGTTACGTGTTCCGGGATGCATCTTCTTTCGATTCTCTGCTATCTTCGCTGTCTTCGCCATCCCTGGACATGTGTTTCGGGGTATCACCCCTCGTCAGCAGGGATAGGCCGTGTTCTGGGGTTGCCGGTGGCTGCCAAATATCTGCCAGGTTTAGTACCACTCAGGCGCGTAGGTGCGGGGTCCCAGGCTCGTCAGCCAACTGCTCGAGGGAGCTGTAACATTACAATTGGGGGTGGGGTCGCACACTACTCTCACACCAGCGGTATCGCCCCTAAGGACTATGGTAAATGTAGTTATGTGTTCTGCGATGCATCTTCTTTCGATTCTCTGCTATCTCCGCTGTCTTCGCCATCCCTGGACACGTGTTTCGGGGTATCACCCCTCGTCAGCAGGGATAGGCCGTGTTCTGGGGTTGCCGGTGGCTGCCAAATATCTGCCAGGTTTAGTACCACTAAGGCGCATATGTGCGGGGTCCCAGGCTCGTCAGCCAACTGCTCGAGGGAGCTTTAACATTACAATTGGGGGTGGGGTCGCACACTACTCACACACCAGCGGTATCACCCATAAGGACTACGTAAATGTAGTTACGTGTTCCGTGATGCATCTTCTTTCGATTCTCTGCTATCTTCGCTGTTTTGCCATCCCTGGACACGTGTTTTGGGGTATCACCCCTCGTCAGCAGGGATAGGCTGTGTTCTGGGGTTGCCGGTGGCTGCCAAATATCTGCCAGGTTTAGTACCACTCAGGCGCGTAGGTGCGGGGTCCCAGGCTCGTCAGCCAACTGCTCGAGGGAGCTTTAACTTTACAATTGGGGGTGGGGTCGCACACTACTCACACACCAGCGGTATCACCCCTAAGGACTATGGTAAATGTAGTTACGTTTTCCGCGATGCATCTTCTTTCGATTCTCTGCTATCTTCGATGTCTTCGCCATCCCTGTACACGTGTTTCGGGGTATCACCCCTCGTCAGCAGGGTAAGGCCGTGTTCTGGGGTTGCCAGTGGCTGCCAAATATCTGCCAGGTTTAGTACCACTCAGGCGCGTAGGTGCGGGGTCCCAGGCTCGTCAGCCAACTGCTCGAGAGAGCTTTAACATTACAATTGGGGGTGGGGTCGCACACTACTCTCACACCAGCGGTATCGCCCCTAAGGACTATGGTAAATGTAGTTATGTGTTCTGCGATGCATCTTCTTTCGATTCTCTGCTATCTTCGCTGTCTTCGCCATCCCTGGACACGTGTTTCGGGGTATCACCCCTCGTCAGCAGGGATAGGCCGTGTTCTGGGGTTGCCGGTGGCTGCCAAATATCTGCCAGGTTTAGTACCACTAAGGCGCGTAGGTGCGGGGTCCCAGGCTAGTCAGCCAACTGCTCAAAGGGAGCTTTAACATTACAATTGGGGGTGGGGTCGCACACTACTCACACACCAGCGGTATCGCCCCTAAGGACTATGGTAAATATAGTTCCGAGTTCCGTGATTCATCTTCTTTCGATTCTCTGCTGTCTTCGCTGTCTTCGCCATCCCTGGACACGTGTTTTGGGGTATCACCCCTCGTCAGCAGGGATAGGCCGTGTTCTGGGGTTGCCGGTGGCTGCCAAATATCTGCCAGGTTTAGTACCACTCAGGCGCGTAGGTGCGGGGTTCCAGGCTCGTCAGCCAACTGCTCGAGGGAGCTTTAACATTACAATTGGGGGTGGGGTCGCACACTACTCACACACCAGCGGTATCACCCCTAAGGACTATGGTAAATGTAGTTATGTTTTCCGCGATGCATCTTCTTTCGATTCTCTGCTATCTTCGCCATCCCTGGACACGTGTTTCGGGGTATCACCCCTCGTCAGCAGGGATAGGCCGTGTTCTGGGGTTGCCAGTGGCTGCCAAATATCTGCCAGGTTTAGTACCACTCAGGCGCGTAGGTGCGGGGTCCCAGGCTCATCAGCCAACTGCTCGAGAGAGCTTTAACCTTACAATTGGGGGTGGGGTCGCACACTACTCTCACACCAGCGGTATCGCCCCTAAGTACTATGGTAAATGTAGTTATGTGTTCTGAGATTCATCTTCTTTCGATTCTCTGCTATCTTCGCTGTCTTCGCCATCCCTGGACACCTGTTTCGGGGTATCACCCCTCCTCAGCAGGGATAGGCCGTGTTATGGGGTTGCCGGTGGCTGCCAAATATCTGCCAGGTTTAGTACCACTAAGGCGCGTAGGTGCGGGGTCCCAGGCTCGTCAGCCAACTCCTCGAGGGAGCTTTAACATTACAATTGGGGCTGGGGTCGCACACTACTCACACACCAGCGGTATCACCCCTAAGGACTATGGTAAATGTAGTTATGTGTTCTGCGATGCATCTTCTTTCGATTCTCTGCTATCTTCGCTGTCTTCGCCATCCCTGGACACGTGTTTCGGGGTATCACCCCTCCTCAGCAGGGATAGGCCGTGTTATGGGGTTGCCGGTGGCTGCCAAATATCTGCCAGGTTTAGTACCACTAAGGCGCATAGGTGCGGGGTCCCAGGCTCGTCAGCCAACTGCTCGAGGGAGCTTTAACATTACAATTGGGTTTGGGGTCGCACACTACTCACACACCAGCGGTATCGCCCCTAAGGACTAAGGGAAATGTAGTTACGTGTTCCGCGATGCATCTTCTTTCGGTTCTCTGCTATCTTCGCTGTCTTCGTCATCCCTGGACATGTGTTTCAGGGTATCACCCCTCATCAGCAGGGATAGGCCGTGTTCTGGGGTTGCCGGTGGCTGCCAAATATGTGCCAGGTTTAGTACCACTCAGGCGCGTAGGTGCGGGGTCCCAGGCTCGTCGGCAAACTGCTCGAGTGAGCTTTAACATTACAATTGGGGGTGGGGTCGCACACTACTCTCACACCAGCCGTATCGCCCCTAAGGACTATGGTAAATGTAGTTATGTGTTCTGCGATGCATCTTCTTTCGATTCTCTGCTATCTTCGCTGTCTTCGCCATCCCTGGACACGTGTTTCGGGGTATCACCCCTCGTCAGCAGGGATAGGCCGTGTTCTGGGGTTGCCGGTGGCTGCCAAATATCTGCCAGGTTTAGTACCACTAAGGCGCGTAGGTGCAGGCTCCCAGGCTCGTCAGCCAACTGCTCGAGGGAGCTTTAACATTACAATTGGGGGTGGGGTCGCACACACCAGCGGTATCACCCCTAAGGACTACGTAAATGTAGTTACGTGTTCCGCGATGCATCTTCTTTCGATTCTCTGCTATCTTCGCTGTCTTCGCCATCCCTGGACACGTGTTTCGGGGTATCACCCCTAGTCAGCAGGGATAGGCCATGTTCTGGGGTTGCCGGTGGCTGCCAAATATCTGCCAGGTTTAGTACCACTCAGGCGCGTAGGTGCGGGGTCCCAGGCTCGTCAGCCAACTGCTCGAGGGAGCTTTAACATTACAATTGGGGGTGGGGTCGCACACTACTCACACACCAGCGGTATCGCCCCTAAAGACTATGGTAAATATAGTTACGTGTTCCGTGATGCATCTTCTTTCGATTCCCTGCTGTCTTCGCCATCCCTGGAGACGTGTTTTGGGGTATCACCCCTCGTCAGCAGGGATAGGCTGTGTTCTGGGGTTGCCGGTGGCTGCCAAATATGTGCCAGGTTTAGTACCACTCAGGCGCGTAGGTGCGTGGTCCCAGGCTCGTCAGCCAACTGTTCGAGGGAGCTTTAACATTACAATTGGGGGTGGGGTCGCACACTACTCTCACACCAGCGGTATCGCCCCTAAGGACTATGGTAAATGTAGTTATGTGTTCTGCGATGCATCTTCTTTCGATTCTCTGCTATCTTCGCTGTCTTCGCCATCCCTGGACACGTGTTTCGGGTTATCACCCCTCGTCAGCAGGGATAGGCCGTGTTCTGGAGTTGCCGGTGGCTGCCAAATATCTGCCAGGTTTAGTACCACTAAGGCGCGTAGGTGCGGGGTCCCAGGCTCGTCAGCCAACTCCTCAAAGGGAGCTTTAACATTACAATTGGGGGTGGGGTCGCACACTACTCACACACCAGCGGTATCGCCCCTAAGGACTATGGTAAATATAGTTCCGTGTTCCGTGATGCATCTTCTTTCGATTCTCTGCTGTCTTCGCTGTCTTCGCCATCCCTGGACACGTGTTTTGGGGTATCACCCCTCGTCAGCAGGGATAGGCCGTGTTCTGGGGTTGCCGGTGGCTACCAAATATCTGCCAGGTTTAGTACCACTCAGGCGCGTAGGTGCGGGGTCCCAGGCTTGTCAGCCAACTGCTCGAGGGAGCTTTAACATTACAATTGGGGGTGGGGTCGCACACTACTCACGCACCAGCGGTATCACCCCTAAGGACTATGGTAAATGTAGTTACGTTTTCCGCGATGCATCTTCTTTCGATTCTCTGCTATCTTCGATGTCTTCGCCATCCCTGGACACGTGTTTCGGGGTATCACCCCTCGTCAGCAGGGATAGGCCGTGTTCTGGGGTTGCCAGTGGCTGCCAAATATCTGCCAGGTTTAGTACCACTCAGGCGCGTAGGTGCGGGGTCCCAGGCTCGTCAGCCAACTGCTCAAAGGGAGCTTTAACATTACAATTGGGGGTGGGGTCGCACACTACTCACACACCAGCGGTATCGCCCCTAAGGACTATGGTAAATATAGTTCCGTGTTCCGTGATGCATCTTCTTTCGATTCTCTGCTGTCTTCGCTGTCTTCGTCATCCCTGGACACGTGTTTTGGGGTATCACCCCTCGTCAGCAGGGATAGGCCGTGTTCTGGGGTTGCCGATGGCTGCCAAATATCTGCCAGGTTTAGTACCACTCAGGCGCGTAGGTGCGGGGTCCCAGGCTCGTCAGCCAACTGCTCGAGGGAGCTTTAACATTACAATTGGGGGTGGGGTCGCACACTACTCACACACCAGCGGTATCACCCCTAAGGACTATGGTAAATGTAGTTACGTGTTCCGCGATGCATCTTCTTTCGATTCTCTGCTATCTTCGATGTCTTCGCCATCCCTGGACACGTGTTTCGGGGTATCACCCCTCGTCAGCAGGGATAGGCCGTGTTCTGGGGTTGCCAGTGGCTGCCAAATATCTGCCAGGTTTAGTACCACTCAGGCGCGTAGGTGCGGGGTCCCAGGCTCGTCGGCAAACTGCTCGAGGGAGCTTTAACATTACAATTGGGGGTGGGGTCACACACTACTCTCACACCAGCCGTATCGCCCCTAAGGACTATGGTAAATGTAGTTATGTGTTCTGCGATGCATCTTCTTTCGATTCTCTGCTATCTTCGCTGTCTTCGCCATCCCTGGACACGTGTTTCGGGGTATCACCCCTCGTCAGCAGGGATAGGCCGTGTTCTGGGGTTGCCGGTGGCTGCCAAATATCTGCCAGGTTTAGTACCACTAAGGCGCGTAGGTGCAGGCTCCCAGGCTCGTCAGCCAACTGCTCGAGGGAGCTTTAACATTACAATTGGGGGTGGGGTCGCACACACCAGCGGTATCACCCCTAAGGACTACGTAAATGTAGTTACGTGTTCCGCGATGCATCTTCTTTCGATTCTCTGCTATCTTCGCTGTCTTCGCCATCCCTGGACACGTGTTTCGGGGTATCACCCCTAGTCAGCAGGGATAGGCCATGTTCTGGGGTTGCCGGTGGCTGCCAAATATCTGCCAGGTTTAGTACCACTCAGGCGCGTAGGTGCGGGGTCCCAGGCTCGTCAGCCAACTGCTCGAGGGAGCTTTAACATTACAATTGGGGGTGGGGTCGCACACTACTCACACACCAGCGGTATCGCCCCTAAAGACTATGGTAAATATAGTTACGTGTTCCGTGATGCATCTTCTTTCGATTCCCTGCTGTCTTCGCCATCCCTGGACACGTGTTTTGGGGTATCACCCCTCGTCAGCAGGGATAGGCTGTGTTCTGGGGTTGCCGGTGGCTGCCAAATATGTGCCAGGTTTAGTACCACTCAGGCGCGTAGGTGCGTGGTCCCAGGCTCGTCAGCCAACTGTTCGAGGGAGCTTTAACATTACAATTGGAGGTGGGGTCGCACACTACTCTCACACCAGCGGTATCGCCCCTAAGGACTATGGTAAATGTAGTTATGTGTTCTGCGATGCATCTTCTTTCGATTCTCTGCTATCTTCGCTGTCTTCGCCATCCCTGGACACGTGTTTCGGGTTATCACCCCTCGTCAGCAGGGATAGGCCGTGTTCTGGAGTTGCCGGTGGCTGCCAAATATCTGCCAGGTTTAATACCACTAAGGCGCGTAGGTGCGGGGTCCCAGGCTCGTCAGCCAACTGCTCAAAGGGAGCTTTTACATTACAATTGGGGGTGGGGTCGCACACTACTCACACACCAGCGGTATCGCCCCTAAGGACTATGGTAAATATAGTTCCGTGTTCCGTGATGCATCTTCTTTCGATTCTCTGCTGTCTTCGCTGTCTTCGCCATCCCTGGACACGTGTTTTGGGGTATCACCCCTCGTCAGCAGGGATAGGCCGTGTTCTGGGGTTGCCGGTGGCTACCAAATATCTGCCAGGTTTAGTACCACTCAGGCGCGTAGGTGCGGGGTCCCAGGCTTGTCAGCCAACTGCTCGAGGGAGCTTTAACATTACAATTGGGGGTGGGGTCGCACACTACTCACACACCAGCGGTATCACCCCTAAGGACTATGGTAAATGTAGTTACGTTTTCCGCGATGCATCTTCTTTCGATTCTCTGCTATCTTCGATGTCTTCGCCATCCCTGGACACGTGTTTCGGGGTATCACCCCTCGTCAGCAGGGATAGGCCGTGTTCTGGGGTTGCCAGTGGCTGCCAAATATCTGCCAGGTTTAGTACCACTCAGGCGCGTAGGTGCGGGGTCCCAGGCTCGTCAGCCAACTGCTCAAAGGGAGCTTTAACATTACAATTGGGGGTGGGGTCGCACACTACTCACACACCAGCGGTATCGCCCCTAAGGACTATGGTAAATATAGTTCCGTGTTCCGTGATGCATCTTCTTTCGATTCTCTGCTGTCTTCGCTGTCTTCGTCATCCCTGGACACGTGTTTTGGGGTATCACCCCTCGTCAGCAGGGATAGGCCGTGTTCTGGGGTTGCCGATGGCTGCCAAATATCTGCCAGGTTTAGTACCACTCAGGCGCGTAGGTGCGGGGTCCCAGGCTCGTCAGCCAACTGCTCGAGGGAGCTTTAACATTACAATTGGGGGTGGGGTCGCACACTACTCACACACCAGCGGTATCACCCCTAAGGACTACGGTAAATGTAGTTACGTTTTCCGCGATGCATCTTCTTTCGATTCTCTGCTATCTTCGATGTCTTCGCCATCCCTGGACACGTGTTTCGGGGTATCACCCCTCGTCAGCAGGGAAAGGCCGTGTTCTGGGGTTGCCAGTGGCTGCCAAATATCTGCCAGGTTTAGTACCACTCAGGCGCGTAGGTGCGGGGTCCCAGGCTCGTCAGCCAACTGCTCGAGAGAGCTTTAACATTACAATTGGGGGTGGGGTCGCACACTACTCTCACACCAGCGGTATCGCCCCTAAGGACTATGGTAAATGTAGTTATGTGTTCTGCGATGCATCTTCTTTTGATTCTCTGCTATCTTCGCTGTCTTCGCCATCCCTGGACACGTGTTTCGGGGTATCACCCCTCGTCAGCAGGGATAGGCCGTGTTCTGGGGTTGCCGGTGGCTGCCAAATATCTGCCAGGTTTAGTACCACTAAGGCGCATAGGTGCGGGGTCCCAGGCTAGTCAGCCAACTGCTCAAAGGGAGCTTTAACATTACAATTGGGGGTGGGGTCGCACACTACTCACACACCAGCGGTATCGCCCCTAAGGACTATGGTAAATATAGTTCCGAGTTCCGTGATGCATCTTCTTTCGATTCTCTGCTGTCTTCGCTGTCTTCGCCATCCCTGGACACGTGTTTTGGGGTATCACCCCTCGTCAGCAGGGATAGGCCGTGTTCTGGGGTTGCCGGTGGCTGCCAAATATCTGCCAGGTTTAGTACCACTCAGGCGCGTAGGTGCGGGGTTCCAGGCTCGTCAGCCAACTGCTCGAGGGAGCTTTACCATTACAATTGGGGGTGGGGTCGCACACTACTCACACACCAGCGGTATCACCCCTAAGGACTATGGTAAATGTAGTTATGTTTTCCGCGATGCATCTTCTTTCGATTCTCTGCTATCTTCGCCATCCCTGGACACGTGTTTCGGGGTATCACCCCTCGTCAGCAGGGATAGGCCGTGTTCTGGGGTTGCCAGTGGCTGCCAAATATCTGCCAGGTTTAGTACCACTCAGGCGCGTAGGTGCGGGGTCCCAGGCTCGTCAGCCAACTGCTCGAGAGAGCTTTAACCTTACAATTGGGGGTGGGGTCGCACACTACTCTCACACCAGCGGTATCGCCCCTAAGTACTATGGTAAATGTAGTTATGTGTTCTGAGATTCATCTTCTTTCGATTCTCTGCTATCTTCGCTGTCTTCGCCATCCCTGGACACCTGTTTCGGGGTATCACCCCTCCTCAGCAGGGATAGGCCGTGTTATGGGGTTGCCGGTGGCTGCCAAATATCTGCCAGGTTTAGTACCACTAAGGCGCGTAGGTGCGGGGTCCCAGGCTCGTCAGCCAACTGCTCGAGGGAGCTTTAACATTACAATTGGGGGTGGGGTCGCACACTACTCACACACCAGCGGTATCACCCCTAAGGACTATGGTAAATGTAGTTATGTGTTCTGCGATGCATCTTCTTTCGATTCTCTGCTATCTTCGCTGTCTTCGCCATCCCTGGACACGTGTTTCGGGGTATCACCCCTCCTCAGCAGGGATAGGCCGTGTTATGGGGTTGCCGGTGGCTGCCAAATATCTGCCAGGTTTAGTACCACTAAGGCGCATAGGTGCGGGGTCCCAGGCTCGTCAGCCAACTGCTCGAGGGAGCTTTAACATTACAATTGGGTTTGGGGTCGCACACTACTCACACACCAGCGGTATCGCCCCTAAGGACTAAGGTAAATGTAGTTACGTGTTCCGCGATGCATCTTCTTTCGGTTCTCTGCTATCTTCGCTGTCTTCGTCATCCCTGGACATGTGTTTCAGGGTATCACCCCTCATCAGCAGGGATAGGCCGTGTTCTGGGGTTGCCGGTGGCTGCCAAATATGTGCCAGGTTTAGTACCACTCAGGCGCGTAGGTGCGGGGTCCCAGGCTCGTCGGCAAACTGCTCGAGTGAGCTTTAACATTACAATTGGGGGTGGGGTCGCACACTACTCTCACACCAGCCGTATCGCCCCTAAGGACTATGGTAAATGTAGTTATGTGTTCTGCGATGCATCTTCTTTCGATTCTCTGCTATCTTCGCTGTCTTCGCCATCCCTGGACACGTGTTTCGGGGTATCACCCCTCGTCAGCAGGGATAGGCCGTGTTCTGGGGTTGCCGGTGGCTGCCAAATATCTGCCAGGTTTAGTACCACTAAGGCGCGTAGGTGCAGGCTCCCAGGCTCGTCAGCCAACTGCTCGAGGGAGCTTTAACATTACAATTGGGGGTGGGGTCGCACACACCAGCGGTATCACCCCTAAGGACTACGTAAATGTAGTTACGTGTTCCGCGATGCATCTTCTTTCGATTCTCTGCTATCTTCGCTGTCTTCGCCATCCCTGGACACGTGTTTCGGGGTATCACCCCTAGTCAGCAGGGATAGGCCATGTTCTGGGGTTGCCGGTGGCTGCCAAATATCTGCCAGGTTTAGTACCACTCAGGCGTGTAGGTGCGGGGTCCCAGGCTCGTCAGCCAACTGCTCGAGGGAGCTTTAACATTACAATTGGGGGTGGGGTCGCACACTACTCACACACCAGCGGTATCGCCCCTAAAGACTATGGTAAATATAGTTACGTGTTCCGTGATGCATCTTCTTTCGATTCCCTGCTGTCTTTGCCATCCCTGGAGACGTGTTTTGGGGTATCACCCCTCGTCAGCAGGGATAGGCTGTGTTCTGGGGTTGCCGGTGGCTGCCAAATATGTGCCAGGTTTAGTACCACTCAGGCGCGTAGGTGCGTGGTCCCAGGCTCGTCAGCCAACTGTTCGAGGGAGCTTTAACATTACAATTGGGGGTGGGGTCGCACACTACTCTCACACCAGCGGTATCGCCCCTAAGGACTATGGTAAATATAGTTCCGTGTTCCGTGATGCATCTTCTTTCGATTCTCTGCTGTCTTCGCTGTCTTCGCCATCCCTGGACACGTGTTTTGGGGTATCACCCCTCGTCAGCAGGGATAGGCCGTGTTCTGGGGTTGCCGGTGGCTACCAAATATCTGCCAGGTTTAGTACCACTCAGGCGCGTAGGTGCGGGGTCCCAGGCTTGTCAGCCAACTGCTCGAGGGAGCTTTAACATTACAATTGGGGGTGGGGTCGCACACTACTCACGCACCAGCGGTATCACCCCTAAGGACTATGGTAAATGTAGTTACGTTTTCCGCGATGCATCTTCTTTCGATTCTCTGCTATCTTCGATGTCTTCGCCATCCCTGGACACGTGTTTCGGGGTATCACCCCTCGTCAGCAGGGATAGGCCGTGTTCTGGGGTTGCCAGTGGCTGCCAAATATCTGCCAGGTTTAGTACCACTCAGGCGCGTAGGTGCGGGGTCCCAGGCTCGTCAGCCAACTGCTCAAAGGGAGCTTTAACATTACAATTGGGGGTGGGGTCGCACACTACTCACACACCAGCGGTATCGCCCCTAAGGACTATGGTAAATATAGTTCCGTGTTCCGTGATGCATCTTCTTTTGATTCTCTGCTGTCTTCGCTGTCTTCGTCATCCCTGGACACGTGTTTTGGGGTATCACCCCTCGTCAGCAGGGATAGGCCGTGTTCTGGGGTTGCCGATGGCTGCCAAATATCTGCCAGGTTTAGTACCACTCAGGCGCGTAGGTGCGGGGTCCCAGGCTCGTCAGCCAACTGCTCGAGGGAGCTTTAACATTACAATTGGGGGTGGGGTCGCACACTACTCACACACCAGCGGTATCACCCCTAAGGACTATGGTAAATGTAGTTACGTGTTCCGCGATGCATCTTCTTTCGATTCTCTGCTATCTTCGATGTCTTCGCCATCCCTGGACACGTGTTTCGGGGTATCACCCCTCGTCAGCAGGGATAGGCCGTGTTCTGGGGTTGCCAGTGGCTGCCAAATATCTGCCAGGTTTAGTACCACTCAGGCGCGTAGGTGCGGGGTCCCAGGCTCGTCGGCAAACTGCTCGAGGGAGCTTTAACATTACAATTGGGGGTGGGGTCACACACTACTCTCACACCAGCCGTATCGCCCCTAAGGACTATGGTAAATGTAGTTATGTGTTCTGCGATGCATCTTCTTTCGATTCTCTGCTATCTTCGCTGTCTTCGCCATCCCTGGACACGTGTTTCGGGGTATCACCCCTCGTCAGCAGGGATAGGCCGTGTTCTGGGGTTGCCGGTGGCTGCCAAATATCTGCCAGGTTTAGTACCACTAAGGCGCGTAGGTGCAGGCTCCCAGGCTCGTCAGCCAACTGCTCGAGGGAGCTTTAACATTACAATTGGGGGTGGGGTCGCACACACCAGCGGTATCACCCCTAAGGACTACGTAAATGTAGTTACGTGTTCCGCGATGCATCTTCTTTCGATTCTCTGCTATCTTCGCTGTCTTCGCCATCCCTGGACACGTGTTTCGGGGTATCACCCCTAGTCAGCAGGGATAGGCCATGTTCTGGGGTTGCCGGTGGCTGCCAAATATCTGCCAGGTTTAGTACCACTCAGGCGCGTAGGTGCGGGGTCTCAAGCTCGTCAGCCAACTGCTCGAGGGAGCTTTAACATTACAATTGGGGGTGGGGTCGCACACTACTCACACACCAGCGGTATCTCCCCTAAAGACTATGGTAAATATAGTTACGTGTTCCGTGATGCATCTTCTTTCGATTCCCTGCTGTCTTCGCCATCCCTGGACACGTGTTTTGGGGTATCACCCCTCGTCAGCAGGGATAGGCTGTGTTCTGGGGTTGCCGGTGGCTGCCAAATATGTGCCAGGTTTAGTACCACTCAGGCGCGTAGGTGCGTGGTCCCAGGCTCGTCAGCCAACTGTTCGAGGGAGCTTTAACATTACAATTGGAGGTGGGGTCGCACACTACTCTCACACCAGCGGTATCGCCCCTAAGGACTATGGTAAATGTAGTTATGTGTTCTGCGATGCATCTTCTTTCGATTCTCTGCTATCTTCGCTGTCTTCGCCATCCCTGGACACGTGTTTCGGGTTATCACCCCTCGTCAGCAGGGATAGGCCGTGTTCTGGAGTTGCCGGTGGCTGCCAAATATCTGCCAGGTTTAATACCACTAAGGCGCGTAGGTGCGGGGTCCCAGGCTCGTCAGCCAACTGCTCAAAGGGAGCTTTAACATTACAATTGG
Organism: Lissotriton helveticus; assembly: GCF_964261635.1. Classification (NCBI taxonomy): domain Eukaryota; kingdom Metazoa; phylum Chordata; class Amphibia; order Caudata; family Salamandridae; genus Lissotriton; species Lissotriton helveticus. The sequence continues at coordinate 63,396,795 of NC_136068.1, read as the reverse complement.
GGGTGGGGTCGCACACTACTCACACACCAGCGGTATCGCCCCTAAGGACTATGGTAAATATAGTTCCGTGTTCCGTGATGCATCTTCTTTCGATTCTCTGCTGTCTTCGCTGTCTTCGCCATCCCTGGACACGTGTTTTGGGGTATCACCCCTCGTCAGCAGGGATAGGCCGTGTTCTGGGGTTGCCGGTGGCTACCAAATATCTGCCAGGTTTAGTACCACTCAGGCGCGTAGGTGCGGGGTCCCAGGCTTGTCAGCCAACTGCTTGAGGGAGCTTTAACATTACAATTGGGGGTGGGGTCGCACACTACTCACACACCAGCGGTATCACCCCTAAGGACTATGGTAAATGTAGTTACGTTTTCCGCGATGCATCTTCTTTCGATTCTCTGCTATCTTCGATGTCTTCGCCATCCCTGGACACGTGTTTCGGGGTATCACCCCTCGTCAGCAGGGATAGGCCGTGTTCTGGGGTTGCCAGTGGCTGCCAAATATCTGCCAGGTTTAGTACCACTCAGGCGCGTAGGTGCGGGGTCCCAGGCTCGTCAGCCAACTGCTCAAAGGGAGCTTTAACATTACAATTGGGGGTGGGGTCGCACACTACTCACACACCAGCGGTATCGCCCCTAAGGACTATGGTAAATATAGTTCCGTGTTCCGTGATGCATCTTCTTTCGATTCTCTGCTGTCTTCGCTGTCTTCGTCATCCCTGGACACATGTTTTGGGGTATCACCCCTCGTCAGCAGGGATAGGCCGTGTTCTGGGGTTGCCGATGGCTGCCAAATATCTGCCAGGTTTAGTACCACTCAGGCGCGTAGGTGCGGGGTCCCAGGCTCGTCAGCCAACTGCTCGAGGGAGCTTTAACATTACAATTGGGGGTGGGGTCGCACACTACTCACACACCAGCGGTATCACCCCTAAGGACTACGGTAAATGTAGTTACGTTTTCCGCGATGCATCTTCTTTCGATTCTCTGCTATCTTCGATGTCTTCGCCATCCCTGGACACGTGTTTCGGGGTATCACCCCTCGTCAGCAGGGATAGGCCGTGTTCTGGGGTTGCCAGTGGCTGCCAAATATCTGCCAGGTTTAGTACCACTCAGGCGCGTAGGTGCGGGGTCCCAGGCTCGTCAGCCAACTGCTCGAGAGAGCTTTAACATTACAATTGGGGGTGGGGTCGCACACTACTCTCACACCAGCGGTATCGCCCCTAAGGACTATGGTAAATGTAGTTATGTGTTCTGCGATGCATCTTCTTTCGATTCTCTGCTATCTTCGCTGTCTTCGCCATCCCTGGACACGTGTTTCGGGGTATCACCCCTCGTCAGCAGGGATAGGCCGTGTTCTGGGGTTGCCGGTGGCTGCCAAATATCTGCCAGGTTTAGTACCACTAAGGCGCATAGGTGCGGGTTCCCAGGCTCGTCAGCCAACTGCTTGAGGGAGCTTTAACATTACAATTGGGGGTGGGGTCGCACACTACTCACACACCAGCGGTATCGCCCCTAAGGACTATGGTAAATATAGTTATGTGTTCCGTGATGCATCTTCTTTCGATTCTCTGCTGTCTTCGCTGTCTTCGCCATCCCTGGACACGTGTTTTGGGGTATCACCCCTCGTCAGCAGGGATTGGCCGTGTTCTGGGGTTGCCGGTGGCTGCCAAATATGTGCCAGGTTTAGTACCACTCAGGCGCGTAGGTGCGGGTTCCCAGGCTCGTCAGCCAACTGCTCAAGGGAGCTTTAACATTACAATTGGGGGTGGGGTCGCACACTACTCTCACACCAGCGGTATCGCCCCTAAGGACTATGGTAAATGTAGTTATGTGTTCTGCGATGCATCTTCTTTCGATTCTCTGCTATCTTCGCTGTCTTCGCCATCCCTGGACACGTGTTTCGGGGTATCACCCCTCGTCAGCAGGGATAGGCCGTGTTCTGGGGTTGCCGGTGGCTGCCAAATATCTGCCAGGTTTAGTACCACTAAGGCGCGTAGGTGCGGGGTCCCAGGCTAGTCAGCCAACTGCTCAAAGGGAGCTTTAACATTACAATTGGGGGTGGGGTCGCACACTACTCACACACCAGCGGTATCGCCCCTAAGGACTATGGTAAATATAGTTCCGAGTTCCGTGATGCATCTTCTTTCGATTCTCTGCTGTCTTCGCTGTCTTCGCCATCCCTGGACACGTGTTTTGGGGTATCACCCCTCGTCAGCAGGGATAGGCCGTGTTCTGGGGTTGCCGGTGGCTGCCAAATATCTGCCAGGTTTAGTACCACTCAGGCGTGTAGGTGCGGGGTTCCAGGCTCATCAGCCAACTGCTCGAGGGAGCTTTAACATTACAATTGGGGGTGGGGTCGCACACTACTCACACACCAGCGGTATCACCCCTAAGGACTATGGTAAATGTAGTTATGTTTTCCGCGATGCATCTTCTTTCGATTCTCTGCTATCTTCGCTGTCTTCGCCATCCCTGGACACGTGTTTCGGGGTATCACCCCTCGTCAGCAGGGATAGGCCGTGTTCTGGGGTTGCCAGTGGCTGCCAAATATCTGCCAGGTTTAGTACCACTCAGGCGCGTAGGTGCGGGGTCCCAGGCTCGTCAGCCAACTGCTCGAGAGAGCTTTAACCTTACAATTGGGGGTGGGGTCGCACACTACTCTCACACCAGCGGTATCGCCCCTAAGTACTATGGTAAATGTAGTTATGTGTTCTGAGATGCATCTTCTTTCGATTCTCTGCTATCTTCGCTGTCTTCGCCATCCCTGGACACGTGTTTCGGGGTATCACCCCTCCTCAGCAGGGATAGGCCGTGTTATGGGGTTGCCGGTGGCTGCCAAATATCTGCCAGGTTTAGTACCACTAAGGCGCGTAGGTGCGGGGTCCCAGGCTCGTCAGCCAACGGCTCGAGGGAGCTTTAACATTACAATTGGGGGTGGGGTCGCACACTACTCACACACCAGCGGTATCACCCCTAAGGACTATGGTAAATGTAGTTATGTGTTCTGCGATGCATCTTCTTTCGATTCTCTGCTATCTTCGCTGTCTTCGCCATCCCTGGACACGTGTTTCGGGGTATCACCCCTCCTCAGCAGGGATAGGCCGTGTTATGGGGTTGCCGGTGGCTGCCAAATATCTGCCAGGTTTAGTACCACTAAGGCGCATAGGTGCGGGGTCCCAGGCTCGTCAGCCAACTGCTCGAGGGAGCTTTAACATTACAATTGCTTCGCACCGCACACGTTTCAAATGGCGGACTCCACCTTCCGCTATCTCGGGATACAAATCTACAGAGATGCAGATCTGATGATCGATGGCAACCTCGGCCGGGCTATGAGAGCGCTCAAATCCCAAATACAATTTTGGTTGTCCTTGCCCTTGTCGGTGGCCGGAAGGGTTGCCATCTCTAAGATGGTGATGCTTCCCCGCCTCCTTTACTATTTTACCAACTTGCCTTTTCTGATTCCCGCCTCGACGTTTAAGTCACTGGATACTCTCCTCACGGAACTCATATGGGGCCCAGGGCGGAGACGCATAGGCCTTGCCAAACTGCAGCTCCCCGCCGGTGCAGGGGGCCTGGGAGTACCAGACTTCCGGGCCTACAACTATGCATGCCAGCTGCAATGGCTAGCCTACTGGTTAGCGGGTCGGAACCTGCACGAGGTTGACATTACAGAGGAGGACCACTCTAAAGGGAAGATACATGCCCTGCTGTTACCCCGCTCAGCCTTACCAGGCAATACCCCGCCGCTGCTCCGGCTTGCCATCCAATACTGGCGGAAGGCCCTGAGATATACCACCCCGACGACGTCCTATGCCCCCACGATCCCACTTCTGGGTGTCCCGCTAGAGGCGGGCCCACTTACTACTCACATACTCACGCCTTGGCATGACACTGGAGTGACAACCGTAGGGGATCTTTTTGCCGAGGGGCGGATACTGTCCTTCGAAGACTTTAGGACTGCACGTGGTATCCCCGGGGGATCGTTCCTCATGCATGCCGGCCTTCGCCATTACGTGGCTACTCGGTGGGCACCTGGAGGACTGGAACCTCCCACTAACCCCTTACCAACGATGCTTTATCTTATGGGGGCCGGGAGCCATCTAACTAAATGGTTAGCTGCTAGTATTAAGTCAGGGAGGGCAATCCCGCTATCGCTTCTCAGGGCAAAATGGGAGGGTGATATGGGAAGACCACTAAGGGACAAGGAATGGGAGCGCATCCTCCAATTCCCCAAAAAGGTGGCCAGGAACCCCAAATTCAAGTTCATTCAGCTCATGCTTCTCCATAGGGCTTACTTGACACCTCGCCGCATACACGCCATGTTCCCTACTGCTGTAGACACATGCCCCTGATGCTCTGCGGATGCCGCATCATTGATACACATGCTGTGGGACTGCCCCAAGCTGGGCTACTACTGGTCCACGGTCGCCGGATCACTCGCCAGTGCAGGCGCCTTGACACGCACTCCCACACTGGAATACGCACTGCTGGGGTTGGGTCCTGAGGCGCGCGCTAGAAGTGTAGCAACACGCTTTGCTGACCTGGCCATACTATTGGCGAAGCGGGCAATAACGATGAGGTGGAAGTCACCTAAACCACCTGACCCCGAGCTATGGAGGGCGGAAGTGACAAGGTGGAGCAAGGCGGAGGGTGAAGCGCTGCAACGCGAAGAACGCAGGGGCCTTAGGAAAACGCCGATCTCCTTGGATTGGTTTGCCATATTGGGGATGTTCGAAGCAGAGGGGGATGGGGACTCTGTTGATTCGATGCCTTAGCACTGCACTGTGTCCTACGAACTCTGAATTTCATGAGCCGCATCTACCTATGGTGCACTAGCTAATGGCGCGGGATATCCCGTGCTGCTCATGATGCTGCTCATGACTATCTGTATCTGTGTTAATCAGTACTACTAGGTGAAATGGACTCACGGGTGCCACCAAGCACGACCTGGCTTACACATACATGTATTACGAGTGTCGAAGGGGGGGAGGTTCCTGAGGGTGGAGGGTGGGGTTTTTGTTCCGGTTAGTTCGAGGGAATGTTACATTATTACGTATACCACAAACTACAAAATGTACGATGTACTTGCTGATATTATATTTGCGAGAGCATGCCACCTTCTCATGCTGATCCTACATGTTAACTCTGTATTGCTGCTCGTATTACTATGCTAATAAACAGATTTTCAAAAACATTACAATTGGGTTTGGGGTCGCACACTACTCACACACCAGCGGTATCGCCCCTAAGGACTATGGTAAATGTAGTTACGTGTTCCGCGATGCATCTTCTTTCGGTTCTCTGCTATCTTCGCTGTCTTCGTCATCCCTGGACATGTGTTTCAGGGTATCACCCCTCATCAGCAGGGATAGGCCGTGTTCTGGGGTTGCCGGTGGCTGCCAAATATGTGCCAGGTTTAGTACCACTCAGGCGCGTAGGTGCGGGGTCCCAGGCTCGTCGGCAAACTGCTCGAGGGAGCTTTAACATTACAATTGGGGGTGGGGTCGCAAACTACTCTCACACCAGCCGTATCGCCCCTAAGGACTATGGTAAATGTAGTTATGTGTTCTGCGATGCATCTTCTTTCGATTCTCTGCTATCTTCGCTGTCTTCGCCATCCCTGGACACGTGTTTCGGGGTATCACCCCTCGTCAGCAGGGATAGGCCGTGTTCTGGGGTTGCCGGTGGCTGCCAAATATCTGCCAGGTTTAGTACCACTAAGGCGCGTAGGTGCAGGCTCCCAGGCTCGTCAGCCAACTGCTCGAGGGAGCTTTAACATTACAATTGGGGGTGGGGTCGCACACACCAGCGGTATCACCCCTAAGGACTACGTAAATGTAGTTACGTGTTTCGCGATGCATCTTCTTTCGATTCTCTGCTATCTTCGCTGTCTTCGCCATCCCTGGACACGTGTTTCGGGGTATCACCCCTAGTCAGCAGGGATAGGCCATGTTCTGGGGTTGCCGGTGGCTGCCAAATATCTGCCAGGTTTAGTACCACTCAGGCTCGTAGGTGCGGGGTCCCAGGCTCATCAGCCAACTGCTCGAGGGAGCTTTAACATTACAATTGGGGGTGGGGTCGCACACTACTCACACACCAGCGGTATCGCCCCTAAAGACTATGGTAAATATAGTTACGTGTTCCGTGATGCATCTTCTTTCGATTCCCTGCTGTCTTCGCCATCCCTGGACACGTGTTTTGGGGTATCACCCCTCGTCAGCAGGGATAGGCTGTGTTCTGGGGTTGCCGGTGGCTGCCAAATATGTGCAATGTTTAGTACCACTCAGGCGCGTAGGTGCGTGGTTCCAGGCTCTTCAGCCAACTGTTCGAGGGAGCTTTAACATTACAATTGGGGGTGGGGTCGCACACTACTCTCACACCAGCGGTATCGCCCCTAAGGACTATGGTAAATGTAGTTATGTGTTCTGCGATGCATCTTCTTTCGATTCTCTGATATCTTCGCTGTCTTCGCCATCCCTGGACACGTGTTTCGGGTTATCACCCCTCGTCAGCAGGGATAGGCCGTGTTCTGGAGTTGCCGGTGGCTGCCAAATATCTGCCAGGTTTAGTACCACTAAGGCGCGTAGGTGCGGGGTCCCAGGCTCGTCAGCCAACTGCTCAAAGGGAGCTTTAACATTACAATTGGGGGTGGGGTCGCACACTACTCACACACCAGCGGTATCGCCCCTATGGACTATGGTAAATATAGTTCCGTGTTCCGTGATGCATCTTCTTTCGATTCTCTGCTGTCTTCGCTGTCTTCGCCATCCCTGGACACGTGTTTTGGGGTATCACCCCTCGTCAGCAGGGATAGGCCGTGTTCTGGGGTTGCCGGTGGCTGCCAAATATCTGCCAGGTTTAGTACCACTCAGGCGCGTAGGTGCGGGGTCCCAGGCTTGTCAGCCAACTGCTCAAGGGAGCTTTAACATTACAATTGGGGGTGGGGTCGCACACTACTCACACACCAGCGGTATCACCCCTAAGGACTATGGTAAATGTAGTTACGTTTTCCGCGATGCATCTTCTTTCGATTCTCTGCTATCTTCGATGTCTTCGCCATCCCTGGACACGTGTTTCGGGGTATCACCCCTCGTCAGCAGGGATAGGCCGTGTTCTGGGGTTGCCGGTGGCTGCCAAATATCTGCCAGGTTTAGTACCACTAAGGCGCGTAGGTGCGGGGTCCCAGGCTCGTCAGCCAACTGCTCGAGGGAACTTTAACATTACAATTGGGGGTGGGGTCGCACACTACTCACACACCAGCGGTATCACCCCTAAGGACTACGTAAATGTAGTTACGTGTTCCGCGATGCATCTTCTTTCGATTCTCTGCTATCTTCGCTGTCTTCGCCATCCCTGGACACGTGTTTCGGGGTATCACCCCTAGTCAGCAGGGATAGGCCATGTTCTGGGGTTGCCGGTGGCTGCCAAATATCTGCCAGGTTTAGTACCACTCAGGCGCGTGGGTGTGGGGTCCCAGGCTCGTCAGCCAACTTCTCGAGGGAACTGTAACATTACAATTGGGGGTGGGGTTGCACACTACTCACACACCAGTGGTATCGCCCCTAAGGACTATGGTAAATGTAGTTATGTGTTCTTCTGGCTCTTGCCGGCAAAAAAGAAAAAAGATTTGTCTTCATTGATTTGATCAAACCACACCATATGGCCGATTCTCAACGGTAGGCCGTGTGGGGTCCTGAATATTAGAGTATGCCAAAGCACTCACCTGAAAACCAGGAACGTCTGCAGGGGCGATGATTGTTCTCCAACCCTTCCAGAACACCCCTCAGCGATGCTGATTTTAACAGAAGCCCTGACAGATGTTCCAAAGTTGTAGGGGATTGGACAGAGAAAGAGAAACAAGATAACAAGGTATGAGGAGGAGCTACGACAGCAAGCAAGATGGCCGCATAGTCTCCCTGCTCCGCTGACCTCCGTCTTGCGCTCCAAAATCCTGTCACTTATCCTGATTTCCTGCCCCGGATCTGTGTGTGTGAAGTAATCCGCACTCCGATGGTGTGATCCCGGGGTTTTTCTGACATTGTGGAGCTGAGTAACGTTGAGGACCGATTTGTGGCCTAACCCAGTCTGGAAGCCTGGGTCTCGAGTGCTGGCGTAGCCGGGTCTGAGTTGAACAACAGCGGACTGTTGAGGGCGGCAGGGTCCGGTCTCTGGAACTTTCGGAAATTTTTGGGTTGCTTTGCCATCATCTGCAGCCTGGTGTTGTGTTGGAGGTGAGGAGACGAGTGACGCACGGTGCGGTGTCGCAGGGGTCCCTGACCAGGAGGCCCGGCACTTGCATCGCCGGCGCACCTTGGGTTGGATTCTCGTCGCGTACTAATGCATACTGACGGTGGTCCCTCACCGCACAGTCCTGCTCCTGCTGATCTCACCCCGGAGAAGGCGCCTCTCCATGGGGACCATTATGCCTGAGGAAATATGGAACCAGGCTGAGCATGCCCAAAGGTGCCCGTCATTGCGGGAGGTGCTGGCGGCTCTAGAGGCACTTCAGGCGACTGTGGCAGCTCAGACCTGTGGCCTGTTGTCGGCGGCAGATGGCCTCAAAGGACTGAGACCGGATCCTGACTCGATGCCCGAGACCCGGCAGCCAGATTGCCTCTTGATCGACGCCCCAGTGGCGCAATTAGACCCAGTGCTGGAAGCTGTGCCTGCCCCTACAGAAGTGGATCTCCTTGAATGGGCTGTGATCGGTGACTTAACTAATTTTTTGGAGTCCCCGGTTTTGCAGCTGTCGGAACATTCAACTGCTGTCCCTATCCTGGAACCTTTTAATTGGTACTGTGCACTGTTTTGGATTGTGTCGAACCCCCTCCGCAGTCGGTATATCAAGATGGCGGATGTGATAAGGCCTGGCTTCGGAGACGGGGAGGGACATCGTCGGTACCAGCTGCTTACTTTGGGATCTACTGTTCTTCTTCCATCTACTGAATTATGTTCCGACCACTTCTATGTATCTTTTGACATTTTGATGATGGGGCTTTATTCGTCTGAGGGACTCGGCAAATTCGATCGACGGGGCCAGGGCTGAGACTGTTGTTTGGGTTGTTCATTGTGGTCTTATCGGTAACGGGACTGCTTCATTAGCTTAACGGAGTCCGGGTTCCCCCCGGGATGTTTTCTCAGTTTGGATTATTCAGATGTGACAGTTTCGGGGGGACCCCTTTGTTAGGGCGGGGGGGAGAGACCGGGAGCACATAGAAGATAGCCCTCCTCCATTTCCCCTCTTTGGGTGGGGTTTAATTTCTTTCTGTCTTTCTCTGGGTCTTTATATATTTCGGGTCTCAGTTCTTGGGCGACAGGCACGCTGCTGGGGGGTAGGCCGTAGTCATCTGCAGGGGTGCAGGGTGGGGGGTTGGGGATGGGTGTTTTGTTTTCGTTTTATTTCTATGGCCTTTTTTCTTCTTATCTTTCTTTGCCCTTTTCTTTTCTTCCTTTCCGGGTCAGTGTAATGGGTTCAATTTTATGGCCATCTCTGCTGTTTCATATGTGCCTCAATTCTCGCGATGTTTCAGTGCTACTGGGCGGGCATTCTGCTGGCGTGCACTGTATTTGTACGCTCGCTTACTGTTAATATTAGGTTTTAACGCCGCTGACTTACACGAAGATGATTTAACTGTGGACATATGCTATTTCGCCCCCCCTCCCCCATTTTTTCGCAACTTGAGATATTGTATGGCACCTGATCCTTCTATCTTATATTATAAAATGGAACCTTTTTATCCTGTTACCAACTTGATATGTTTACAACCAGTACGTATAATGGACGTGCCGAATCTGCTCCCCGGGATGCTGAGTCTGGGTTTTGATTGTTTAATTGTGTTGCAACTGCTTAGCGGCCGGCCCTGGGGGTTGTAGGCCCGTGTTTGTATTTGGTTGAAATGTCAAATAAAGGTTTTCTAAAAAAAAAAAAAAAGATAACAGGGTATGCACAGCTCCTTCACCTGGACCAGCCACAGTTGTCCGTAACTTGCGCTTTTGTCTATAAAGTACCAACAAGGGAGAAATGTAATAACTACTCTACCTAACCTGTCAAATAATATTTTAGATTTACATAGCAACAAATAAGTACCTCTATATTGGGACTTGGTGCTGTGTGAATTATCGTGTTTCCTTGCTACTTTCTCAGGAATACTAAGCTAAGAATAAATAACATTTTAAAGTGTTACCTGAATGGTACTAGTATAAGAGGTAAAGCTTACCTTATTTTCAGCTCACCTTGTGAAAATTCTTTACTCCTGGAATTATATTCAATGATTTTAGTGGCATCATCGGGAAAAACTGAAGGGCAACATTAGAAATGCAGATGACACTGATTCATACAAATAGAATAATTTGTGTGATCACCAAAAAACCTTTCAGGGGGGGCCAGGAGAAAGGAGTAGGGAGACGTTACTGTTACATTAATAGGTTGTGCCCCTTCACTCTCTATATTCTGGGAGAATTGAAAGCGCGGGGGATTAAGGACTGTTTTGGGTTTTACAGAAGGGGTGTACCAAGGGTTGTCTTGAGGTTTGTACCTTTGCAATTCGCATTGAAGCTAATGTTTTTCTTGTTTAAGGGTCAAGACTTATTGTTGTAAGGTTTCTAAGGCCTTGGTCAGGTCCTGCAAGGAGATCGTAGTAGCACCTGAGGAATCCATCGCCCAGGCAGACTTTAATTTTGTGGCTTGGCTTTATGTTAGAGTATGCCAAAGCACTCACCTGAAAACCAAGAAAGTCTGCAGGGGCGATGATTGTTCTCGGACCCGTCGACAACACCCCTCAGTGCTGCTGATTATAACGGAAGCCGTGACAGATGTTCCAAAGGGAAAGGGGATTGGACAGAGATAGAGGAACAAGATAACAGGGTCTGCACAGCTCCTTCACCTGGACCAGCCACGGTAGTCCGGAACTTGTACTTTTGTCTATAAAGTAACAACAAGGGAAAAATGAAATAACTACTCTTCCTAACCTGTCAAATAATATTTTAGATTTACAGAACAACAAATAAGTACCTCCATATTGGGACTTGGTGCTGTGTGAATTATCGTGTTTCTTGGCCACTTTCTCAGGATTACTAAACTAAGAATAAATAACAGGTTAGAGTGTTACCTGAATGGTAATAGTATAAGAGGTAAAAGCTCATCTTATTTTCAGCTCACCTTGTGAAAATTCTTTACTCCTGGAATTATATTCTTGTGGAGGTAAATGAGTCAGTGGCCTATCTTGCAATGTAACAAAGTCTCTGGGTATCACTGAACTTCTTGAGAATAGAACACAATCTCAGAGCGTTAATAAACCATCAGAACACCAATAAGTAGTCTCTGAGTTCTATGCACAAACATTTCAATCACACTTGTATCCCTTAAAAAGAAGAATATCATATAAATGCTGCTAATATTCTTATAACAAATATTTCACGTAAAACTTAGAACCCACTGTAGTTGAACGTTTGAATGATGTCACAATCTGTGGTCAAGCAATTTTTACATCAAGTTCACCTTTACAATTAAGTGCTGCTAATTGTCTTTCCAAAGTTCAAAACAAATTCAAGTTCACCTTTAAAGTTAAGTGCCACTAATTGTCTTTCCAAAGTTCAAAACAAATTAAAGTTCACCTTCGAAATTAAGTGCCACTAATAGTCTTTCCAAAGTTCCAAACAAATAATATGTGGGGGATGGATTAAGACATGATTACAGGGAGATGGAGGAATGAATAGAAGCATGGTTGAGACTTTTACCCTGAGGATGGCGACAGATAATGCACTCCATATTAACAGCAGCACGGTTCCTGACACTGAGTAGCCGCAGATCTCCTCTTGCTACTATACAGGAAGTTCAGATGGAAAGACTGTGCAAAGTGAAGGAGTATCAACTAACAGACTACAAATCACACCTGCTGATATTGAACAACATGCAAATAATACAGAAATGCAAATTCTAATGATGTTTAAATTAGTGTGCCTTTACAAGAGACACCTGCTAGTAAAACAAAACCTGCGGAACTACCAAAGACAGACCGTACTGCATCTGGCTACTTCATCAACTTCGATGATTTTTCATCAGACCCAAGTGAATGTGAGCAAATGCCACCCATTTCCAAAAAGAAAAACTTCGACAATTCTATCTCTGGATGATAAAGACTTACTTAGTTTCCCCATGGTTGCATGTTTGGTTGACATTGGGAATTCTGTTCCTGTTAATTTGGATTTGTATTGTAACTGTCTTTTTCCTAATACTCCCACAAGGCTCTGCAGTACAATCTGTGAACTTGGTCCTGAAACCACATACGTCATCATATTGTGAACGATGGGCCCGATTCACAGAACTAGCTTAAGACAAAATCCTAAACTTACTGCCATTTTGGTATTCACAGAAGGCCCTTACACATTTTTGTATTCACAGAAGGCACTTACTCATTGGTGAGAAAGTGCCTTCTGTGAATACCAAAATGAGTAAGTGCCTTCTGTGAATACCAAAGTGGTAGTAAGTTTAGGATTTTGTCTTAAGTTAGTTCTGTGAATCGGGCCCAAAGAGGCCTGTCCCTACCGAACATTACGGCAGCTCGAGTACCGGATGGTATAGTTTGGGATAGGGTTTCATATAATGTATTTGGTCCTACTGAACATTTGAACATTCTACATGTATTTAAAATGTCATTAAATGATTTCATTACCCTGAGTGCACTCTCTGATGATTGGAACATTGAAACTGTCAATGCCATGCTTTCAGCTTTAGTACAATCTGCTGCATTTTCTTACAAAGAATTGTATGAGGATACCACTGATTGTGACACCATGTATTTGTTACCAGCATTATGGTCATTACTTTTTGCATAGAGCAAACGAACCATGCACTATTAACACTTACCATCAATGGGCACGTTAACCAACACCTCCACAAGGTAGTTCTGCCACAGTCACACAGAAATTTGCATACTTTTCAGGGTTCAATTTATCAGACCCAGCATCCAATTATTACAATGTAACAAATACTAACGCAACAACAAAGACACTTATGCTGACAAACACCAAGCTAAAATATTCCGCACCTTTTATCTCCCACCTGTCTATACAGGGTTTCAATTATTGGAGAGACAAGATGGACACAAAATCCATCTGGGGGACAAGAGAATGGCTGGGTCAGGGAACCATGGCTTTATTTAGAGCTTGCCTCATACCATGATAGATAATATCCCGGTACAGAACTACCAGTTACGGGTTTCCAAAAATAAAAGACCTGAAAACACCATGCATCACCTCACCCGCACCTATTGAAGGTATATCAAATGTTTCTTTGACAAGTCAAGAGACACTGGGAACAGTGACAGAATGGTACCTACAATTCTTCAGCTCCCAATGGAAAGGGATGGTTGGTTTGGCCTATCGACACAAATAGATGTCAATTCAGATTTTACGTGTACCACTGAAGGGTATGGTATCCATAGGCTGGACCCACGTTATATACACACAGACGACCCAGGGTTACTGACTTCGTATAGTGTTGGGAAGTTGTGCCTAGAATGGCTAAAGACCTCAACACTATAACAGTTGAAACAGCACTTGTCCCTTCTGTCAGACAACATGGATTTTAGGGAATTCTTGCGAGGTCCCAAGAAACCACATAGAAAACGCTTCTTATATGCCATCTACATTGAAGTCTGGAAAGTCTCTCAACAGGAAGCTGCTGAGATACTATGTGAGATTGACAGAATCAACCTAGAAAAGCTTTAGCTATGGTAGATAATGGAATGACCACACTTTGTTCACTTATTTATTCACTGGGCAACATTGTGTCCTCAGCAATGGATATAATGGAACAAGATTTGTCTATTCTACAACATGAGTGATGAGTTATAACGGGGTAAACCCTAGGAACTCTCTGACCTGGGTCAGTAATATAAGGTACGTGTGAAGGTGGTCGGAGTCTATTGCTTTCATAGGCATCAAATGTAGACAAATATCACAAATCAAGATTATATAACTTAAATCATAAACAGTCCATGGTTGTAGTGCATATTTTATTACAGCGCTTCATAAGTAGGATACTTAGTATCGGTCAAAGAATATCAAGATTAACAAAGATCAACACTTAGAACATATCAGTTATCTCATTAGGGCAAGGATGAATTAAAAAAGAAAAATTACACAAAATATAATAAGTGTTATATGAGCCAATTACATTCTGTAGTATCAACGCGCTCTTCAGTGAACAAGAAAAGGAGTAGTTAGAGGGGATGGGTGTGATGGGATAGAAGTGGGGACCGGGTAAAGGTGTTGTGACTATGAAACAATCACAGTAAAATTCAATGCAGCCTTAACAGTCTGGTTTTGATCAGTAGTTCCATACTACTCTTAAGCATAGGATCTGTATTAATCCATGAGTTCCTCCTATGCTCAGAGATATGCCGTGGGCTAGTAGTCTACGTTTCGACCCCTGGTTGGAAGGGTTGTTGGGAACCTCATGCTGGGGTCTTCTTCAGGACAAAAAGGAGCAGGAGCGCCTATAAACAATACAATTTACAATGAATGTATCTAACCACTGAGGAGGGACAGTCATGCACTAGGACTGTAATGAGAATGAAATACATACTTTTCGTGGGGCCAGTTCGATGGCCAGTAGGGTAGGACCTTCTTGGGTTCCTACGTTGTGGGATATGCCTGCAATTGTTTAAAAGGATCAAGGTTACAGTAGGATGTACAAGGGGGTGCCTTGACTCCTAAATGAGCGGTAAAAATACCATGGGGGCACTTACTGGGACGCAGTTGCTTTCCAGACAGTAAATCTGTAACATTCTATGTCGTCGTCTGTCCACCGCTGGTCGTAGGGGTGCGTGGAAAGACTCACTGACCCGGTGGTTCTGAGGAATGGAACAATGACACGAGTCAGTCAGACGTATTGATTAAAAATTCAAAGGAAGGGTCCTGCCTGCAGCTTGCTTTGGACAAGGACCGCGCCGGTAAATAGTGTATACTTTGCGAGGCCAAAATATCTAAATAAGACCATTGACAGTCT
Organism: Lissotriton helveticus; assembly: GCF_964261635.1. Classification (NCBI taxonomy): domain Eukaryota; kingdom Metazoa; phylum Chordata; class Amphibia; order Caudata; family Salamandridae; genus Lissotriton; species Lissotriton helveticus. Next base: position 63,381,795 of record NC_136068.1, on the reverse strand, counting down.
GGAGCCCAAGCGTGTATATTGAATCTAGAAGCGCATGTGATCTGGAGAAAGGGTGACTCAGACCGGGTCTAGTTTCTCAAACAAAGCAGCTCGCGCTAATAATTAGTAGCAGATACAGGTTTACGAGCTCGCGCTGGTGATTAATGGCAGATAAAGTTTTGAACCACAAGGGCATCAGAGGCTGGCTGCTGCCGAGTGCATCAGCTCGCTACCTACACCATATCGTGCCTATTAATGGGAAAAGATAAACCTGAAAATCCCCGCGGCGGTGGGAGCGAAATAAGGCGGCTTAGGATTGAATCAGGAGAAGGAGGAATTCTTTTCTTACCTAGTCTTCACCAAGAAGTGAGCAAACAAATCTCACTCTGACGGCAGCCGGTGGGTGTCTGAGCTGCCTCGAGGTGCAGACGCTAGATAAACTCTGGAGGCTCGTCGCTTGGCGGCCAATCACCAGAGAGTATACGACTTCGTCTTAGGGAATGAGGCAAAAGGGCATGTATGCAGGATATTAGGCCTTAGGGAGACCGTAAAAGGGTCTCATTTTGTTCAATTATTAACATCAAGGTTGAATTGGCAGAAAAGAAACCATATTGCGTACAGTAGAGATGCTTGTCTTTCTACATCTCCATGACAAATTAGACAGTGTCAATATTTCAGACTCTAGGTATTAAGGATGTCCACTGAACACAATTATACATATATGCACACAGGTTCTCAGAGAGAGTTGTAGATCTGACTGTATACATATCAATTGCATTTTAAAAAATTACAGCGCACAAGGGTATGCAAATGCACAGGTGCACATAACAATTATGCATTAGTATGGACAGGTTATGGCGATGTGTACCAATGGATAAACAGCTATTACCCAGACTATAGAATTCACGGTCAATCAGGGTCAATCATTGCCATCTGGGCAAATGTAGTCTCCACTTCATTTAAACCATTCTGAACAGAGTCAAAAGATTGCATCCATTTACATTCTCTTAAATTCAAAACGGAATTTAGGTTACCCCCTCGTGGGCCTAGTGTAATCTTCTCAATAGCTACCCACTTCAGAGATTCTGGTGTGTGGTTGTTGGCTACAAAGTGCTCTACCAAAGGGGCCCCAGGTGTTTGACATCTTATTCTACTGCAATGTTGCAGCACACGGTTCTTAATTTTTTGTTTGGTTTGGCCTACGTAGATGAGACCACAGGGACAGAAAATTGCATATATGACTCCAAGGCTGTTACAGTTCGTAAACGATTTAAGGGTGATGGTCAGGTTGTTGTGTGTGATTGTCTTAGTTTCTAGACATAATGCGCAAGCTTTACAGTTACTGCATTTGTAATTGCCGAGTGTGATGGGTAAGTTCCACATTGTTTGTATAGTGGGAGCCGGTGGGCTATCCAGCATGGAGCAGACTACATAGTCTCTGACACTCTTCGCTTTTTTGAAAGCGTGCATCAGCAAGCTAGGCATTTCAATTGCATCTGATACAACATTCCAATGTTTATTGACAATCTTGCGTATCTCATTACTCTTGCTGCAATAGGTAGTGACACAAATCATTCTGTCTTCTGAAGACTGTCGATTCTTAGGTACAAGCAAGGTTTCTCTGTTGCTGAATCACGCCCTCTTACGTGCCCTCTTTACGAGCCTTTTGGGGTAACCTCTTTCCAGCAGTCGGGAGATGAGTTAGTCTGATTCCAAAAAATAATCATCCTTCAAGGTGCAGTTCCTCCGAATCCTGAGGAACCGGCCAAAGGGTAAATTGTCCCGTAGGGACCGAGTGTGGTGACTGGAGTACGAAAGCAATGTATTTCTTTCAGTCGGTTTCCTATACAGAGTAGTGTAGAGGATCCCCTCACTTCCTTGATACTGATGTCCAAAAAGTCAATCGATTGGTTACTACAATTGCTAGTGAATTTAATGTCATGTGATTGCATGTTAAGCCATTCGGTGAAAACTTCAAGTTCCTGTTGTTGTCCTGTCCATATGATGAAGATATCATCTATGTAGCGGTGGTATTCAGAGATTTTATGAAGGTAGGGGTTCTGGGGGGAGAGAATGCAATGTTGTTCGTACTCATTCATGTATAGAATTGCCAGGTCCGGGGCAAAGGCTGCCCCCATAGCCACTCCTTTACTTTGCATGAAGAAGTTGTTCTGAAATATAAAAAAGTTCTTTGTCATCGCAATCTCTAATAGATCAATTAAGAATTCCGTAGGGACTTCTGCAGGTTGTGGTCGTGATGCCAAGACTCTACGTATTGTTGCCAGAGCTGGTTCTTGAGGTATGCTTGTATAAAGCGACACAATGTCCATTGTGACCAATAATTGGTTGTGTTTGTCAAACGGTCGTTGGTCTACCAGATTGATCATCTGCATGGTGTCTCTCACATAGGTGGGGGTTGCCTCTGCCAGCGGCTTAAGGAAGACATCAATGTACTTGCAGAGGGGCTACAAGAGGGACCTGCATCCTGATATAATCGGTCGTCCTGGAGGTTTTGTGGGATTCTTATGAACCTTCGGTAGGACATAGATGGTCGGAATGCGTGGCTGATTCACATTCAGATATAGATATTCTTTTTCTGTTAGAAAGCCAACTTCTTTCCCTTTTCCCATTAATAGGCATGATATGGTGTAGGTAGCGAGCTGATGCACTCGGCAGCAGCCATCCTCTGATGCCCTTGTGGTTCAAAACTTTATCTGCCATTAATCACCAGCGCGAGCTCGTAAACCTGTATCTGCTACTAATTATTAGCGCGAGCTGCTTTGTTTGAGAAACTAGACCCGGTCTGAGTCACCCTTTCTCCAGATCACATGCGCTTCTAGATTCAATATACACGCTTGGGCTCCAGACTGTCAATGGTCTTATTTAGATATTTTGGCCTCGCAAAGTATACACTATTTACCGGCGCGGTCCTTGTCCAAAGCAAGCTGCAGGCAGGACCCTTCCTTTGAATTTTTAATCAATACGTCTGACTGACTCGTGTCATTGTTCCATTCCTCAGAACCACCGGGTCAGTGAGTCTTTCCACGCACCCCTACGACCAGCGGTGGACAGACGACGACATAGAATGTTACAGATTTACTGTCTGGAAAGCAACTGCATCCCAGTCAGTGCCCCCATGGTATTTTTACCGCTCATTTAGGAGTCAAGGCACCCCCTTGTACATCCTACTGTAACCTTGATCCTTTTAAACAATTGCAGGCATATCCCGCAACGTAGGAACCCAAGAAGGTCCTACCCTACTGGCCATCGAACTGGCCCCACGAAAAGTATGTATTTCATTCTCATTACAGTCCTAGTGCATGACTGTCCCTCCTCAGTGGTTAGATACATTCATTGTAAATTGTATTGTTTATAGGCGCTCCTGCTCCTTTTTGTCCTGAAGAAGACCCCAGCATGAGGTTCCCAACAACCCTTCCAACCAGGGGTCGAAACGTAGACTACTAGCCCACGGCATATCTCTGAGCATAGGAGGAACTCATGGATTAATACAGATCCTATGCTTAAGAGTAGTATGGAACTACTGATCAAAACCAGACTGTAAAGGCTGCATTGAATTTTACTGTGATTGTTTCATAGTCACAACACCTTTACCCGGTCCCCACTTCTATCCCATCACACCCATCCCCTCTAACTACTCCTTTTCTTGTTCACTGAAGAGCGCGTTGATACTACAGAATGTAATTGGCTCATATAACACTTATTATATTTTGTGTAATTTTTCTTTTTTAATTCATCCTTGCCCTAATGAGATAACTGATATGTTCTAAGTGTTGATCTTTGTTAATCTTGATATTCTTTGACCGATACTAAGTATCCTACTTATGACGTGCTGTAATAAAATATGCACTACAACCATGGACTGTTTATGATTTAAGTTATATAATCTTGATTTGTGATATATGTCGACATTTGATGCCTATGAAAGCAATAGACTCCGACCACCTTCACACGTACCTTATATTCTACAACATGGGCAATCTCAATTGCACCCCATTATGCTTTTAAGCTGGCGCTACACTCATTGCATTCTGGCCAGATTCCATGGCGGTATATTAATGCCACAAATCTGTTTTCGGCTTATAATCCTACCGACAGAAAAAGGACCATGGCACTCAGAGATGCAAAGTTCACCATGCTGCTCATTGAAAAATTGGACAAAATACCTTTTACAGGAGCAGAGTCACCATCTACGGAATGGTTAATTCATGGCTATATCACACTGCCAATCACGACGTTCCAGTTCCAATACTACCTTGAACACCACCCAGCAGACAGGTATGAAGCGTTAGGAGAAGGGTATATACAGGAAACCTGGGAGCTACGATATAGATATAGGTGCAGGAATAGGGACACTGAGGTTTTCTTGAGCTGTTCATACTGTGAGAAGGCTTTAAGTTGGTCTTTACTATGCAAAGAAGTATTGCTATATGGTGCATGTAAAGTGTCAATAGCGAACCTGTCTTTTTACTTGAAAGGCTCCCCAGCTGCTGTAATACATCACATTTTTGAGTTACTTTCGAATGGGAGTTTCTTAATGCTGAATAACCAAGGCTGATGTGGGATGCTGCCAGGCATCGCTTATCTAGTGATGGTAAACACCAGGGTTATTTGTTGTAAGCAAGTGTTGTTACCCCCAGCTCACACATTTAGGGAGGCACCACTGTGACCTTCACTGAATGTTTCCAGTATAGGGTTTGATTCTCTGAGCAGACTGAAAGCCATCATGTTTAAGCAAAATGTGGCCTTAACTTCAACCCAAGAGACTTTTGATATCCAGGTTGCAAGGTCTTCGGCAGAGATACAGGCTCTTGTCTGTACAAACTTCCCGCTCCATTTTGAAGAAATGGTTCATCATATCTTTAACATGTCTGATACTAGGAGGATTGTACACTTATTTAAGAGCATTGGGTCGGGTCTGTTAACCACCTTTCGGACCATCTTCGGAGACATTCCATCTTTCACACTTCGTACTTGGAAACATTTTTGGAGGGCTTCCTTTGGTCCTGCTTTCAGTGGTGGGCATCCTGATTTTAATTGTATTGCTTCACAATGGACATCCCAATCACTCGAGATATGGAGGCAACACTGCAGGAGTGACATTGTTGTGAACAAATGGTGTTCTACCTGGGTACACCTTGGCTTTAAGAGCTGAGTGAGCATTGATTCCTGTCTTTCAGACCGGCCTGGCTACACTGCATCTTGCCTTTATTCTGTTGCATCTTCTGCGGATTCGTATGCGTGTTGTACCTGTATCTGACACTTCCAACGCTTGCGCTGCCGGACATAGACGTGCTCCTGGAACCATTGCTGGCCCATGTGTATAGATGTCCACAGCCTATTCCCATGTTGATGACGGTATTCATAGAGCCTCCATAGGACGCTTCAGCTCTTGTTGGAACGGAAATCGTCTCTGACCCTGATGTACAGGCATCAGTTTTAGGCACACAGGCATTTAAATTCTTCCCCAGCGCCTGCAGTGGGAAACAGAGATGACCACCTCTGCTCACTCAACATCATGCTGGAGGTACTGGAGGACTGCCACCTGTGGATGCATTGTTCAGTGATTTTGAATCTTCTGTACGGGATTCATAAACAATTTAGCCTTCCCTGTGCTAGTGACTATTCTGCAGATTTTCAGCATTTATCAATTTTAAGGTCGAACTGAATTTGTTTTATTTTTCCTCCTTCTCTGCTCTCACTGAGCATAATGGCTTTCAAGATGCTCAGTGTAATAAAAGCACAAATTCTAGTATAGAGGACTTTTATGAACACTTTTTATGGAAGAAGGCTTTTTATCTAGACTTTGATTTTATGGACATTTTTAACAAGTTTGTAAGTGTTTTTAGTACATTTTACTATGAAGATTGTTTATGCTTTTAGAATGCTTTGAGCTTTAGAATCACCTAGCTGACCCTGTTGACCATTTCTGATGAGGAGTGGGTGTCATGTTCTGAAGGGTAGTCCTGTCATGTATGGCCTCTTTTTCATACATTATCTCATCCACAAGCTAACTAGGTGACCTTGTACCCAGTAGTTTTGCTCTCTGTCCCTTCGAGGCAGGGGCTCTTCTGTTTTTTTTACTGCTTCTTGGTATTATCATAAGAACTGTACCTGACGTATATAATCAACTCCTCAAGCACCGTATAGTTATTCTGTTCAAACGTCCACACTTTTTTCATCATTCTAGACAGCAGCCTGCTGTCTAGAATGATGATCACATTTGTTTTGAAAAACATTCACTGTTATTTTCAAAATACACTGATCCTAGGGAAAACACTGGAGTGATCATACCAGAATATAAGACCTGTATTCCCCCCTACAAATCAGATAAGCATTCCTTTCAAGCTGATCCGGGGTCCTGCATGCTGATCCTTCAACATGCAGCGGTCTGACATCTCTTGCGGGGTGTATTCCTCGAAGAAAACGCAGGTTCCTTCGTTCTTTACCATCAGGTGAGGGGTTAGTACTTCCCTGGGGGATTCTTGCCTACATCGTAGCACACATTTATGCACATAGACGGCGACTGACGCTGGAATCTGGGGACCACGGTTCGATCCCCGGCGGCAGGTTAGCCCAGCACCATGTGACTCTGGGCAATAGCTCGCTTAATCTTCCCGACGGCCCCCAGCGCCTAGAGACCCTTACGGGTGATTGTGCGCTTTACAAATGTGGACTTTACTTTACTTTACTTCATCTGCATATCTATGCTAGGTATATTCAGGCAAAGTAGGTTGTAAGCACATCATAGGAGTACGCCAATACTATTGTTTTATATATTGTGCCCATGTTCATCTTTTTACCACTATGGTAGAAATGTATCAACTGTTTACTACATTAGTGCTTGCGATTACTTTTGTATGCTCCTGTCTTCTGATTGTCACAGCAAACATGTTTTTAACAAGACTGACGATTGACCAATAAATACTTATTGAAAACGTACCAATCATCATTCTATGTGGTCTAAGAATAAGCAAGCACGAGTGACTGAGTGAAAAGTACTGTATTGTTTTCCATGATCCATGAGTAGTTAGGGTTGTCATGTTCAGTGGTTGCCAGAAACTACCTATACCACTGTAGGATACAGATGGGCGGTAGTGGCACTATAGAGCTAGCTGGTCTAACAGCTGACATATCCTGTGGGGGTGTCCAGAGTCTGTTTGTACACCAAGCCCTCAGTTAAGTCATCCAAAACACGCAGGTTCTAGGAGATTCCTAGGAGCTACACGACACCATAACTGAAAAGAAAAACAAGATGGCCGTGCCCATGGGTGACCGTGTGGTGAAGTTTGGTTGATATTTCCCCCTGAGCATGCAATCTGTGTTCCCGAATGTCAGAAATGTCTCACAAACGTGTGGTGCAAGCAACTTCGCCCGCTTGTGGAACTCTGCATAGCATTGCCGAGAACATATAACTTAAAACGGATCATACATCTTATAGATCTGGAAGGTTTTGAAGTCATGACTAAGATTTTTAACAAGTCAAATTAAGGTCAAGCTATCAAATACATTTGTGCACAATTCAGCAATTTCTAAAGCTCCTGCTTGTTAAAGAGAACTATAACTGCAGCCTCCCTGTGAATATGACTGCCTAACTCATTTTGCACATTTTGACTGCCCCATTTTGCAGTGTGATTACACGTTAATATTTAAGCCAGCATATCAGCTTCAGTAATAATTTATAATTTAAATGATCAGCTTTATCAATTTGATTATGTGATTTGCGCAGCTAAAGTGTCACAAAAAGTGGTGCTCTGGTGGCCCAAGGTGCACGTAAATAGGCCACAAAGAGTCCAAATAGCCTAAGTGATCTCTGTTAGAAGCAATTGAGGACACCTCACCTGCTTCTCAATTGTGGACAGTTTTTTAATGAGAACTGCGGTTGGACCTCTGCTGCCTCTTATCGATGACCCACCCCACTCCCCACACCCCCAAAATCCATTAGAAGTGAAGGCTCACTCAAAGTCACTGCTCAGATATCATGAGTCAGGGAGAGAGAATTACTGTATGAACCAAATTCTATTCAGTGGTAATTCCACCTGGAAAAGACTTTGGTTGCCGCAGCAGCCTGTTTCCCTTATCTTCTTGTGTCAGGGGGGGCATACAGTGCTCCCAAGTCCAGACTGGCTATACTGAGCATCTAATGGCTGGAAGGGTGGGGGATGTTTCTGTTCTTGGGGCCAGTTTTGTTACTAGTGGCTGGTTTTCCACTGAGATGGACGGTACTGTTGTTGGAGTGTAATTTATTATTGGGGTACGTAGGTGCCTATCACAAGTAGAAAGGCCAGAACCGCAATTTAAAGCCCAGTCAAGGACTCAAAAAAATATTCCTTAGCTTCACCCTTGCTAGCTGGCTGCAAGTAGGCAGGTTTAACTTAGTAGACAGGTGTGTAAAGCATTTTAAAAATCACCAACACATTAAATAAGTAAGACACAACACACACTATCAAAATAGGAAATATTTTAAGAGAATACACACTTTCTGGTGCCTAAAAGCCAAAAGTGCCACTTACGGACATCTTGACGTGCTTGACCGGGACAACATCAAAGTTTCACGCTGATACACTTAACGGTAGGGCTCAGTCAAAGATTTCACTTCGGATGTAGTCACTTTTCTGGAGCTTTTTCTCTCGATGTTGAGTGAGGCCCCTCATCGGGCTAGCTTTGGGTTTGATGGCAGCAGCTTGGCTCAGCACAATGCCTTCTTCAGCTCCTGGCTGTCTTATCGATGACGAAAAGCTCCGGAGCTTCAGTGGGGCTAACCTGAATCTCAGGCCGAGTCGCGGTTCGATATCACTGGCTTTATTCTTTTTGGCAGGTGGTCACCTTACGGAGCAGTATGACAAAAAAACACCAAATCTTTTCAAACTTCTGGATCTTCTTCCAGAAGGTCCATTTGGTGTTCCAATGTGTCCACAACACCAATACAAGATTCCAGAAACTCTGAGTTGCTCTTGAAATGTTGGGGCTAAATATACCACAATGCACCTGGCCAAATCTTTTAAAGTCCAGCTGAAGGTGGTCAGCTGTCTTCTTCTTGCTGGAGATGAAGCAGGTGGAGATCTTTTAAACCTGTTGCTTTCATGAAGTCGACTCCTTCACTTTTCAAAGGAAGGCAAAGTCCTAAGGGCAGTAGTTCCAAAGTGTGCAGCAGTTGGAGTCATCAGAGTGCAATCCTCTTGGTATTGGCCAGGGTTCCAGGAGGGCAGTCCTTCTTCTTGTAGTTTCAGGCAGCTCTCCTATATTCATCCAGAGTTCTTGGGTGACAAATGGGGTGCAGGGTGCCACCCTCAAGTATGAAAACTTTCTCCAAAGTGTGGCATATTCTTGGCCCAGAAAGCACTATTCCCTTAAAATCCAAAATGGAGAAACACTCTCCTGGAGGTTTAGATTTGGCTAAAACGTCACAATGATGTGTCCATGTTTTCCTAACATTCCCTTCCAGCTCCTCTGCTAATTCAATTACTGGGGCTACTGTCTGGCTGGGGGTGCAGGATGTGTGGGTGAGCCTGTGTCCTACCCTGTCATTCATTCTTTGAAGATCAGTTTGCCTAATCCACACCCATTCTGCGTTTTGCTTTGCATATGCTGATCTCTTCCCATCAGATGTCCTTTGACTCTATGCAGGCTATTTAACAGCTCATCAGAGCAGTTTAGTTCAACCTGTTAAATCTGGCCAATCAGGAGATGCTGCTAGAAGGCTGGATTTTAGTACCTCAAGGTTCTATAACCTCTTTTCTGTGACAGTTATAATAAATCTAACCTTGGCAAGTTGTTGGATTTATTTTAATGATCATTTTAATTATTTGAAGTATGTTTTTAGCTCACTCCTATCAATAGGTATGCTTTATTAAAGTATTCCCATGCTAGCCTATGGAGCCAATGTGCTACAAAGGGGAAAACATTAATTGGCAGTTTCTACCTCACCAGGGCGTATAAAACATTCTTTATATTGTTCCAGCTTATAGTTAAAAGGCAGTCTTCTCCTGGGGGCACCTAGAGGAGACCTTAGAGGTGACAGATATGTAACAATAAGGTAGTGTAAGACTTTGGAAGTACCTTTAATTCCATACTCCACATCCTTCAGCACTTAAAGGACTTCCACTGGCTCCCGGTCCAGAAGATATGCCAGTCCAAGCTCCTGACACAAACTCACAAAGCCATCCACTACCAAGGACCCGTCTAACTGATTCCAATTCACACTATTTTATGTGAATAGCTCAGAGGGTTACTGCTTTTGTCATAGAGATCATTTTGTTATCTGCAGTACTTACATTCCAATTGTAATCTAGCGCAGTAAGCTATGACGTGACATCAAAGAGCTGCATGCAAACTGCATGGCACAGGTTAGAAAGTTATGTTTTTCCCAGTCTTTACTTATCCCAATGTTGCTAAAAAGGGTGTGTTTGTGTAAAAATATTATGTGTTTTAGGCAGTATATTTTCTTGCCCTAGGATAGGGTCCTGTGTCATAGTTTATTGATTGATTAACTTTTACTTCTAAGGTCTGGGGTTGTTTTGTTAAGCAATGTAATATATATATATAGTAAATGGGTTTCTGACAGATATTTCTACATGCAGATTCCTCACCATTTGAATCCTCTCAGGTGCAAGCCTGGATTCAGAGCACCTGAAATAGCTCCTGAGTACTATTCAAGTGGTACCGCACTCCAGCCACGGATTCAGTACCTTCCTCTGAGGTGACATCACACAGCCATATATTGTTGCAATCTAAGCACAGTCAGTCCTTTTCTTCCATGCCTTCTAACTTGGCTGGACTGGCCGTACCTGGCATCAGGCGTTTTCCTGGGAGGTTGGAAGGGTCGGGTCAGTTTGGTTCCTGGGGGGGCTGGCTTTTTACTGGGATGGGGATTTTGCAGCAGTCCTGCAATATCAGCCCCCTGGTACATAATCAGCAGGCCTGCATAACCCACTCAGCACTCACTTTTGTTTCCAGCTTCCCTGTATTTTGAAATATGCTATGGTTTTAAAAGCATCCGATGCAAAGTTCCTTGTATATCCTACAGTTTTCAGGCAATAGTAAGAGAATCAAAGTATCTCTGGTGATTAATCTTCCAGCTGGTGAGCTTGCAGTTTTTTCTGATGCCAGTTTTGCCTCATCTAAGCTATCACAGAGTGTTTGATATGCAAAGAATGTGTACCACACAGAACTGTATTTTGTGTGCATAGCTCAGTGGGTTACTTTTTTGTCGCATAGATCCTTCTGTTTCTCAGCAGTTCATAAGTTACAATCTTATTCTTGCTCAGTGAGTTATGAACTGCCATCAAAGAGCTGCATGCAAACTGCATGATACTGGTAAGAAAGTTATGTTTTTCTCAGTTCTTCATTATCCAGATGTTGCTAACAAGGGTTTGTTGGAGGGGAAATGCATTTTAATAGTATAGCCAACTCTAACCACTGTGTTCTATTTTGAATCTTGAGTGTATCCTTCTACAGATCAAGCACTCTTAAAAAATGCCTACCAGTATGGTGCAATGGACATTTGAATTCTACACCTTGTAGTCACTATTGTCTTATGTAACATTTTCTAAAGACTGAGTTACTTACGTATGATTCATTGGCATACAGTGTCTGTGATGGAGAGTTCTCCTATACCGGTATGAGAGGTGCTATAAAACAAAAGTAATAAATGTGAGAGAAGGGTGATGGGGAGATGAGGGGCATTGTTGGAGAGTGATAGGACAGGAATCTGTGGAGGAGGAGGTCATTGGTGGGGCCAAATATTTTGGTGCACCAAGTGCCAACAGCACTTATACTGGCCCTGCCATGCAGCCTTTTGGGGTGAAGGATGCTAACCTCCCTTGAAAATATATTTCATTGTGTTCTCGACTTCTTAGCTGTGATTAACAGTGGATGTGTGCACTTATGATAAATTTGAATTCATGTTTCATGCTTGACATATTATTTTTTGTTTTCGCCATAAGAATGTCTGTGGGTATGACTGGGTATCCTTGTGCAGTATAAGGCCATCATTTACTAAGCTTTAAAAGCTAATACAATTGAATATATGGAGAAAAATGTGCTGTAGAATGCATAATTTCCCCAAACGTTCCAGGAGGAACCCCCTACCAATCCCTCTTTGTGGTGGTCAGCCTTTCTCGCTTCTCACGCTCGCTATGCACTGTCTGGGGGATGGTCTGGCTGCTTAGGGTTCCCAGTCCCGACCTTAGAGCTTCTCCCTATCAGAACTTAGCTCTCTCTTCTCTCCCCTATCCCTACACCCCATTCAGTCCACCTCCACCTCACACCGAGGACATAGAAATAACCTATCCGCTAACTACAGCAATTGGTAAATCAGTGCATTGAAGCCCAACAGATTGAGAATTCTGTGATCCTACATGGTAATACCACATTTGATGGGGTTTAACTCAAAGGGGCATATTTTTGAGGAAATGTGGGAGAGGAGCGCTGCAGCAAATTTTGCAGCGCCGCTATCCGCGATATCCAAAATGCAGAGCTGCGCCATATTTCCAACAATATAGCGCATCCCTGTGTTTCCCTGGTGCTGGCCCTAAATATAGCTGCCTAGTGCCAACACAGACACCATTGTGTCATAGTGCATGGTTGCCTGTGTTGCAGGGAATGATTGTTTATGTGACTTAAGGTGCCACTGCCTGCACATAAACAATCAATAATGGTGATTCATTACTTTTTGTGTGCTGCATTCTGCAGCACACAATAGAAGTAGAAAAGTGTTGTTATTTAATGATTGTTTATGTGCCGGCAGGGACACCTTCCTCAAGGTAAACATCATTTAATGGCATTTTGCTCTTTCCAGGTGTGCTACAGAATGCAGCACATATAAAACGCAAATACAAGGATAAATTGAAGTATTTCTCCTTGTTGCACCATTCTAACACATGCTATTGCATTGCGTTCGTTTTTGGCGCTGCCTCAGATATACAGATACGTGTATATTTAGGGTGGCATCAAAAAGCAATGGTTGTTTTGCATGCGGCTTTCACGCAGATACCTGCGTGAAAGGGTCCAATTTTTACAAAGAGTTAAGTCACAAAAAGTGGCTTAACGCCACTTTGTAAATATTGTGCAGGGCATTACGCCACCGGAACGCCTGTAATAGTAACATTCAGGTGGCACAATCCTCTTGTAAATATGCCCCATAATTTCATGATACGTGTGCAGTATTACTGCACAGTAATAGTAATTTGAAGAGTATATTTACTACCACACCTTTACCATGTAATTTGGAATCAGCTTCATATTGGCTTATCTATACTCTCCTTCCTGCATTCATTTGAAAAAAGCCTGCAAGCCTTTGTGTTAGAGACTTCTAGGTAAAGTGTGCATAAAGCAGTCAGTCATAGTGGGCTGAGTGGGCGTGGTGCAGACACCATCATATTTCTGGCCTGAGGAGATGTTAGTGGCTGATAAAAAAACTGCAAATTCAACATTCCCCAACCACACCTTGTGCGTGCAACAACTGGCCACAGGCAATGAATGGTTTACATGAAGATGCTGATCTTTTAAGGCAGGCCTATGTTGACGTTGGATCTAGACATGTGAAACCAGCAACCTGTTTGTACAAGTGAGGCTTGACTTCCGTGCGCCTGCTGTTATGTATTTCAGAAAGGCCAATGTTTACCCTCCATAGATCAGCACAACATTACCTTTTATGGAATCATTCCAAGGAAACTTAGAAGGATTTTTACAGATAAATACAGACAGAAAACAATGTATTTTCTGTCTCTATTTATTTTTAAAAATGGATAAATACAGATAATTGTGCTTCTTTTAAGTTACTCTCCGTGCTGTCTTACATGAATTATAGGCCAGCAGCTGAGCAGATGGACAGCATAGGAAATTGAAAACCAGGATGACATTTCTTTAAATAATGGCATATGTCAACAAACATTTATGGTATAGTGCTAGTATTTACCAGTGGATGTATTGCTGTGTAATATTTGGCAGCTTAAATAGCTTAAACACGACAGACATCAAAGTATGAGTGCACGTCTATCATTTAAATAGATGTGGAAATGTACCGTTTTACAACTTCATTTATACCCAAAACACAAAATAAATATGGATAAATACAGATAAAATGGCCCAAAAATAAATATGGATAAATACAGACGAAATGACCAAAAAATAAATACCATAAAACCGGAAGCCCTACTCATAATACAATAGTAACAGGATGAAGCTAACAATGCCAGCCTGGTCCCTAGTGTGAACGGACCGCAAAAGGATTACTTGTGGAAGAAATGTTTTGTTGTTAAGAAAGAGAGAGTTTAAAATTATCAGTAGAAAAAAAGTTTCATGTTACTGGAAACATTTAAATAACTATTGATAAAAAGAGAACCCAGCTGGGAGAAACTTCAAAAAACTCTCCAAGGGAGAGAACAACCTTGTTTTCCTTTAAAACCCTCACCCACCAAGGTTACCCCTTGGTGGCATGCTTCATCATTGAGGTTCTTCCGATCTTCTACGGATCTGTGCATGCTGCGACCTACGGTACACAGGAGCACTTACTGATATTATATAAAATGATAAAGATGATGTTATAGGAGACGAGTGGAGGAAGGTGCTAAACTAAATTAAAATACTTGACTAGTAGGTTTCTCTACTTTATTCCTGCCTCTAGTCGGTATGATTAAAAATCTGAAGTTGGTTTGAAAAAAGTAGGTTATATTGTGCTTATGTTTTTCAGGGTCAACATGTTTCGAGCCTTGCCCCTATTGGCTCTTTATCAAGATCGTAAGAACCAGGGGCCTCATTTATGAGGACTTGCGTCAGTTTTGCGCCTCGGATGAGTCACTTTTTGTGACGCATCGGCGGCGTAAAACATGCCTCCTGTTGCGCACTATTTACAAATTGACGCATCTAAGCAGATGTGTCACTTTGTAAACTCCTGCGCTACATTATACCTGCGTCAGGTATAATGTATGCAGAGGGGGCGTTCCCCCGCAAAAAGCCTCGTAATAGTGACGCAGTGAAATATATGAGATTTCACTGCGTCACTTTTAGGATGCTGTTGCGTCAAAATCTTGCGCCTGCCTCACAGAAGGCGTAAGACTGACGCAAGCCCTTTCACATGGGGCTTTCCCCATGTGAAAGGACGCATTGCTGGAGTTGCGTCACTTTTGTGACACACCCCAGCAATGCGTGACTTTTGCGCTTACAGATACGTCAGAAATACTAACGTTTCTGTAACTCCTTTCGACATGCTGCGTCATACTGTAAATATGATGCATCATTGGTGTCGCAAGGAGGACGCAGTGAAAAGTGACGCATCGCTGTTTTCACGCAGCGATGCGTCACTTTCATAAATGAGCCCCCAGGTTTCTTTGGTGCCACTCTTATGAGTTCCATAATACGAACACCTTAATTTGCATGCCATGTAACTCTACCTGAATGCTAGCATTCACGCATATGATAGAACGCATACAAGAGATTGATTTGCAGTCACGCAGCTTGCCTTATCAGATGGATTTTTTGTTATGTTTTCTTCAGTCTTTTATTTTATTTATTTATTTATTTATAATTCTTATAAGGCGCAGGAATTCGATCTCCAGGGAGATATCTCCGCGCTGTGTTGTTCCGAAGATAGGTAATGACAGCAAGTTTATATGACATGTCTTAGGATTACTAGGCAGGAAACAAGTACGTCTTCAAGTTTTTTCTGAAGGTAACAAGATTTGAATTTTGTCTTAGGAAGGGGGGTAAAGAATTCCACAAGGTAGGACCTCTAAATGCAAGGGCCCGGCCTCCTTGTCTTTCTCTTTTGATCCTAGGGATCTGTAACAGAGCTTGATTTTCAGATCTTAAAGTTCTTCCAGGTTGATAGAGTTGGAAGATATCAGCCAGATACCTAGGGCCAGTACCGTATAGGCACTTGTGAATGGTACAACATATCTTAAATTGTACTCTCTGACGTATGGGAAGCCAGAGTAGCTTATTCAGTAGGGGGTGTGAAGGGGATCTACGAGGGACATTAAGGATCAGTCTGGCAGCAGTATTCTGAGTGACCTGTAGCCTCTTCAGTTGTTCTGTATTAGCAGATATGAGCAGTCCGTTACAATAGTCAAGCCTACTCATAACTAAAGTTTGTACTAATGTTCTCCGATGATGGTCAGCTAAATATGGGAAAACCCTTCTGAGTAGGCCAATGACTCTCATGCAGGTTCCCGTAACCTGTGTGGCATGATCTTTTAACACCAGGGATTGATCTAGTTTGACACCCAGATTTTTCACCCATTCCTTGGGACAGGGAACTGTACCTAGTTCCTGCGGCCACCACTCAGGCGACCAAAGGAGAGGGGCATTTCCAAAGAGCATGACCTCCGTCTTGCCCACATTGCACTGTAGGCAATTGGAGGTCATCCATCCAGCTATGGCTCTCATTCCAGCAGCAAAGGAATTCCTTACTGCAGAGGTCATATTTTGGAATGGAAATAGCAGCTGGGTGTCGTCTGCATAGGATATTGGTATAAACCCAAATTTCCTTGCGACCTTCGCCAGGGGGGCCACATACACATTAAATAATGTGGGGCTTAGGCATGAGCCCTGTGGAACCCCCTTGGTGAGCTCCCTTGAGGCGGAATAGTGGGAGCCCAGGCGAACATTTTGTGATCTGTTGGAGATGAAGCTTTTCAACCAAGATAGAGCAGTTCCCTCCACACCTACTCCCTCCAGACGACTGATCAGGATGTCATGAGACACCGTGTTGAAGGCAGCGGACAAATCTAATAGCACTAGAATCATAGAGCCTCCTCTATCCTGTGCCATTCGGATGGTATTGGTCACGGAGAGGAGAGCTGATTCTGTGCTATGATTTGGTCTGAACCCAGATTGAGAAGGGTCCAGACCGTCCGCTGCCTCGATGAATTTAGAGAGACAGGTGTTAACATGTCTCTCCGTCATCTTACTGATGTACGGTAGGAGGGAAATAGGACGTAGGTTATTAAGGTCTGACCATGGTAGCGCGGTGTTTTTGCGAATGGGGTTAACTACCGCCATCTTCCAGTCATTTGAGATCTTTCCTTCCTTTAGGGAGATATTGATCAGTGTTCTAAGACTTGGAGCCAGAATGCTGGCCAAAGGTGCAATCATCTTGGCTGGTAATAAATCAATCGGTTATCCAGATTTAATTAAATTAAGAAGCGAGTCTACTTCAGTGGGACTGATCTCTGGAATCGAAGTCAGAGTGAGTCTACATGTTCCATTATTAGTGGACTCATCCCTGGGACTATCTATGATATCTCTGTTATTATATGGTATTTTAGTAATTTTATCATAGATTAAGTCTATCTTTTTCTCAAAGAATATCGAGATCTCATCACATAAATTTTGGTTAAAGTCATCTGGACTCTCACAAACTGTAGGTTTAACAAAAGATTGTAGCACTTTGAACAGTTCCCTAGTAGAATTTCCTGCCTCTGTGATTTGTGACTCAAGTTTGTGCCTCCGAGCTTTCTTTATATTTTTGAGGTAGTTGGAGTGAGCTTCTATATAAAGAGTTTTGCTCATAGGAGTATGAGTTTTCCTCCATTTTTTCTCCATGCTCCTACATTTTTGTTTTTCGACTCTTAATTCCTCTGTATACCATATTTCAGTTTTGGGCCTAATACATTGTTTATGTAATTCAAGTGGAGCAATTTGATCAATGGCCTCTAGTAGTGCTTTATTAAATTTGGCCAATCCTGTTTCAATGTTATCCTCTTCAAGGAAAGTGGGTTCTTTCCATATTTGTTGTAATACTTCTGGTGTTATTTTGTGCCATTTCCTTTTCCATATAGGTGGAGGGGGTTTTTGGGACCGTGTGTATGAACCAAGTAATTGGAAGGATAGTATATAATGGTCTGACCAATGAATGGGAATAGGTGGACAACAACTTATTTTAGGACAATTAGTTAAAATTAGATCTAGTGTATGACAAGTGACAACCTTTTATACTAAACAGAATACACATCTACAGTTTCCCTCTACTCTCCAATCAACTTAAAATACACACAGTTTTTCATTTACATGGATTTTGCATGTATGGTAACATTCTACGAGAAATGACACATACGCAATGTTTATTCTAATAACTGATGTACTATTGTAAGCATTCAATTCTTCAATTCTTCAGTGAAACAGTACATTATCTTGCTAAAGAGAATCATCATGGGACTGGTTTATTCTAATATCCTATAGTAGTTGTTGATGCTACACAGCTTCAGACACTGGTGAGAAACAAACATTCACAGAGAATCTGCCTATAAAACATTGAAGGCTCAAGAGACAGTTATTACAGCACAACTTTGAGGGGATGTATGTCGTTACAACGCATGCTTTTTCCACGCATGCCTTTACAACGCAGGTTTTTCAACGCAAGTCGTTACAACGACTTGCGTTGGGGGGCGCTGGATAGTGAATAGTATAATTTACTATTCCAACTCCAGTCCCCGTGGATAGTAGGGAAGGTGTTGGATAGTAAATTAAACTATTACCTATCCTACAGCGCCCCCCCAGTGCAATTCATTGTAACGAATTGCGTTGTAAAAGTTGCGTGGTAAAGGTAGTGCCTGGTAAAAGTTGCATTGTAAATGCTGTTCACCCTTTGAGGGCATGCCAGAATCACAGTATGTAGGCAAAGGAGAAATTACAGGGACATAACATGAGTCGGACAATCTAAATAGAGATTATCTAACTCTCTGTACCCCTAACTATGAGTCCTATTTATTTATTTATTTATTTATTTATTATAGAGTTTTGTATAGCGCGAACAAGACCCGTGGGTATCAGAGCGCTTAACATCGAGGTAGGTTACACATTGACAGTCCAATATCAAATTCAAATTCAAACAGATATAAGGTAAAGGGCGCTATGGCTATAAGGGGTGCCTAAATAAATATATTCCAAACACATGTGCAATTAATAGTAAAAGGTGAGAAAGGCCTAGTTCAAAACACGGTCTATATCAGTAGATACGGTGGGCCTTGCGAGACCCCAATTGCATGAGGACAAGGGGTTGAGATTGCTTAGTTAACCTGGACTCGTTGAGTTCTGTTGCATAGGAATGGCTTAAACCATCTCAGTACACTACATCACATTATATCGAGGTAGGTTACACATTGACAGTCAGATATCAATTCTAACAGCCAACAGATATAAGGTAGAAGAAGCTGTGGCTATAAAGGATGCCTAAATAAATAAGTATCTTCCAAACACATGTGCAATTAGTAATAAGGGTGAGAAAGGCCTAGCTTAAACACCATCCATATCAAATAGATAAGGTGAGGTAGAGGTTATATAGTTTGGCTCTGAGAACAGCAGTTGGTTCACACAGGACTGTGGTATCGATCAGGGTACAGCCGAGGCTAGTGAGTGGAGTCAGTTTCTTGATAATGTTAGTATTCATGAAGAGGGACCACTCTTCAGCTGATGTAGTAGTTCATACCAGCGATCCGTCGGCTTCCCTATGCCAGGTATTTACTCATCATATGGCTTTTCAATTCTCGTTTGAATGTTGCAATATTTTGGATCTTCCTAATGCTTGGAGGGAGTGAGTCCTATGAAGACACCAGAGTTTGAGGATGAATAATTCAAAGAAATCAAGGAAAATATGAAAAGTGACGCTTCTGATGAAACTTCAAGATGCAAAGCAGACTGAAAACTTCCCAAAAGATTTTTCTGACTTCTGACTAGAAGATAATTACAATTGGAAAGTTAGGGACACAGGTGGAGAGTTGAGCCCAAGCAGAGACTTAACAGGAGGAAATCCAAGCACCTGGCCATGCTCTGGCAGTGGCTTTTTTAGGCTGTTTTATCCTCAAATCCATTAGTATCCCCTCAAAACCTGCTATAGATCCTCATATTCCAGGATCTTCAAATCCTGATGTTGTTCCTCAATTTCTGCTGCAGGCTACCCCTCACATGGGGTATACGGTCATGACTATTAGGGTGCTTGGGGGAAGAGAACCAGCTGTTCTGGTGATGTGGTTATTACAATTGTGCCCCACATATGTGAAAGCCACAATCTTGCACGGCCTGGCTCCTATCAAGCTAGGGTAGACAACATAGTGAGCGGTAATGCCCTGAGCATGGGGTGGAAGGTGCAGCCAATAATGCCTAGTCTAGATGTGGATTTGGAGGGTGCTCAGACTGAACACAGCAACTAGGTCAGTGCGGTTAGGAAGGAAGATGCATCAGCCACAGAAAGAAGAAATAAAATTCCCATTGAACAGTTAAATTCCACTAGAGCGTGGGTCAATACTTCTGAATAGCAGACCACGCCACAGTGCTACACACTTTTTGAAAACGCAGAGACGTATGATGCAAATGTGACCTTGGGCACACAACGTTCATGCCCGAGGAAAAAGTAAGAGCGCTCTGGACCCGCTGACATGCAATTTCTATAAATCAATTTCTGTTCCACTTTAAGCAACTTGCTGTCCACTTCAGGGACTCAGTAGTATATTTGGCTTCTTTGAAATTGTAGAACAATTTTGTAATTAAAATGGCATTCCTAATAGTGCTTTCACATTCCTGCTTGTGTTTTTTTGAAAAGTTTCTTGTTCTCATACCAATATTTTTGCATAGACAAGCTATTAGAAAGACTATGGGCAGGATGTAAATCCTGGCAAATGGCACTTTGGCCTGCGAGGGCAGCGAGTTATTTACTCCTGGTGGAGGAATCGCCTGCTATATTTATAAATGACCGCCAAGCTGGTCAGTTATCAAGTATTGGCAGGAAACTGCCATCACAGCATTTCCTGTCAAAGCATTTTACTGTCTGATGCTGTGCTCTGTCAACATGACAAAGCCATGCACCAAACTATTTTCTTTGTTTATTTAAAAAAAAGAAAAGTACTGAAACAGGATTTTCTTTTTGAAAATTAAAAAAAAAATACTCTTGGCGACAGGAGCACTTAGCAATTTTCACTGCCCCTTTCTGCCAGAGTTTTCCTGGTGGTGATGGGCAGTGAAAACTGTCCTGTAATTCCACTTATCTAAATCAGGTGGGTTGATTTTCAGGTCTGCCTCCGATGGCCCTTACTCTGCAGAGGAAAGGTTTAATCGCTACCGAGACAGAGCAGCCTCTGCCTTAATTAAACCTATGTTCCTGCCGCATCTAAATAGGGTGGGAAGACCATCATCTTGGTCGAGACAGAGTATTCATGGAAGCCAATATATAAAGCAGGCTCCATATTGTCACGGGTCATAACTGGGAAGTTGTTTGTAAATTCATGGTGATCTTACACCTAACTCTAATTGTTTTGTAAATTTTTTATGGTTGCACACTGAGAAGGGAAATGACCCTGAGGTGATGAATCCCTCAAGGTACTTGATTGTATGAGGATTGTTTCTGAAAATGTTCATCTACAAATTTGTCTCTAAAAGTTGGACTTCTCCTAAAAACAAAGCATGACCAGGGTGGTACTTTTTCTACCACCTACACATTTTTCCTATATATATTGGGTATTTTTTTTTATTTCATTGTCAAAAGATTTAACGGAAAACACTGCTATAGTTCTCGCGTCTATTCCATTTGATAGAGCCCAAAATATTCTGACTATGATTATGTGTGGCTCGTTTTGGACTGCCTTCAATATCGTCTTTCAATTATGGTTTTAAACCATTATGTCCCTCAAAACCTTTATCCAGGTTTCGTAGTACACACCAGCAAAATATGCTTGCTATACATGAGGAACTGTCTGAAGGGGAGGATGAGAATGATGTCTTGGAAAAAGTGCAAAATAAATGTGTGTCTGTTATCTTTTAACAAACAGAGGTCTTCAATTCTCAATTGTAAGCTCTAGAAGGACATATTCTCTCCTTTTAGGAGTTTCAGTGAATGGCAAACCAGCATCTCGTGAGCTTAACCAGCAAATTCTCTAAAGTTTTTTTCATTACGTGGCCATATCACCAGAACATCATCTATTCAACTTAATTTTTTTTAAATATTATTAAAGTCGGAATAATTTTTATTAAATATTGCCCGAGTTCCAAAATATGGACTTTCAATTTTGTCAGATAGGAGGCATCAGCCAACCCTGCCAAAGTACCCACAGTTTGGAGTTTTAGCATTTTCTCAAATTGAAAAAGAGTCTTTTAAAATGAATCTCAATTAATCCATGACAAAAGTTATGGATGCTGAAAAAGTTCACTTGGAGCTGTAAATCGATTTTTCCCCTAATCTGGTTGAATCCACTTGTGACCTTTTACAGAATATCTGTATCTAAATCCACCATGATATGTGTAACTGGACCAAAAGTCCTGTCTCTCAACAGGCAAAAGATTTCACTCATTGTTCTTTCAGGTCTGCCATCACAACTGGTGCATGGTTCCTCATCGTCGGCCACCCGTTCACATACGCACTTTTCACTTTTATTTCAGCAGTGCAGCGTCCATGTGCGTCCTTTTGTAGTCCTATGTCTCTTTCTTTTTTCTGTTTTCCAGCTCCGGCGCAATCTGTCGTAGTCCTTTCTTTTTACAAATTGCATCCAGCCCAGTTCAAAAATTAAGATCCTCATGGAGTCATCCAGAAGTCATCTGATGACTCCAGCAGGGCTGTTTCAGTAATGATCTAGTGAAGTCATCCAAAACCACCCTGAGGCGAGTGAATAGTGCAAAATATTTAAATGATATGACTCCAGAATTTTCACAATGACTACTCAAGGATGATGGTCTGATTATTTTATTTGATTATGCGTGATGATTGCTTACTACTCTACGAATACTAACTGACAAGTTCATGATAAGTACAGACTGCTCTGGGATGAGTATGTGACAGCTTCAGAGTGAGTGTGAACTACAATAGGATGACTCTAGGACAACTTTACCATGAGTGCAGATTACTCTTAGATGATTCTGTGACAACTTCACAATGAGTATAAATTACAATAGGATGATTCCTGGACAACATCGGGATGAGTGCAGATTACTCTTGGATGATTCTATGACAACTTTAGGATGAGAGCAAGTTACTATAAGATGATTCCAGGTCAACCTAGGGATGACCGCGAATAAGCTTGAATTAGTCTAACATGATTCTGTGACAGCTTCAGAATGTGGAATGATTATTTCATGATTATTCAATGGCAACTTCAGGATGTATGAGTATGATTCTGTCAAAACATCAGGATAATTGAGGATTACTCTGTGTTGATTCCAGTATAACCTTAGGATTGATTTTAACTACTCCATGATGATTCAACGACTGTTTGTGGAGAATGTCATCAGAGTTACATTTTTCTCCTATTCCAGGATTTCCAAGTGCACTACAATCACCAGCACCATCCTTCCCAGTTAACAAACTCATGTCACACTTCTGCAGTCAATAGTTAGATGGCATCTCTTTCCACTCAAATGAGAACTAGTGTTTGATGATATGGTCAATGGTGATGAGACAAGAGGCTATGAGGTTATATTATGATAAATGGCATGAATGCTTCAAGCAGGTTCGAGTGGTGGATATTTGGGAAGAGCTATGGGAAAACAGGGCTAGGTTAAATGATAATGTGGTTGCATGAATGTGTTACAATTTGAGTTCCAACTTTTTGAGACCCGACCTATGTATGACTAGGTCAGTTCACAAAATAAATAATCTAATTGGGTAACAATCTGTTCTGCCACTTGAATATTATGGACATAGGTCAAAAATTGCGTCTCACTCCAATTAGTGGACTTCACCGGTATTGTGGATTGCTATGATAAGCAGACCACCATGTTTGTTATCCACTTTAAATGAAGAAATCCTTCATCTTTTCTTCAAAGGAGATGAGGCTGCATTTCAAAGAAGAAAAGTTTGGCTTTTTCTTAGAAAGTTTCTTTAAGAGCTGCCTGTTACCCACTGAACTTGTTTTTCATTCTACAGTGGACACATTCCCTTTTGCGAATGGGTTACCTCCCCAACTTGGGACACTGTAACTTTTCTGTGTTTTGCAACCCGGTTGCGACTGCAAAACATTGAAACATTGCATACCAAAATACTATTTGGAAGGGACGCCCCATCAATTTTGCACATCTGGTCCTTAACGTGCCAGGAAATATTATGTAAGCAATTGAGATTGATGGAACTGTAAATGAGAGGGTGTAGGAAAACATTTGCAAACAAGGTGAGAAGAAAGATGACTGCAGGTGATTGACTGCGGGAAGCTGTGATTGATGGAGTATCTGTAGGTAAGGTGTTGAGGGAGGTGAAAGCTGAGAATAGGTGGGATTCCATAGATGACAGTTGACAGATGGAGCGACAGGAAGCTATGATTGTTTAACAAGAAGAAACATAGAGGTCCTGGGAAGTTGTGATAAAATGGATACGTAATAAGCAGTCAGTTGGAATAAAAGATCTAAGTGAGTGGTTCCGTATCAATATGATTGTGACTGGTGGAAGAGGGAAGCTCAGTCTGTAGAGAAGGTATGATAAGCTACAGGTGGTTATATAAAAGAATGAGTAATGGCATCTAAGGTGGGGAAAGCTGTACGTGGCTGGGCAATTGAGGGTGTTCATGTTGTAAATTACTGTATGTAAGTGAACATATGTAAATATGTAATGGACAGCTTCAAGGTGAGTTGTTAAGGGTAGTAAGAGCTGTGAAAAGATTAGCAACTTAAGATGAGCAGGTCACAGCAGTGGAATCTGTGAGCAGACAAATTCATGGTGAGTAGGTAGGTGATTGAGGGCAGTAGAAGAATTTCACTAGGGAGCAATTTAAGGTAAGAGAAGCTGGGAGTTCATGTGGTCAGTGCTAGTAACTAAACCCATTGACCTTTGCATTTTGGTTACTATCGTTGTTTTACCCATTATAAAACATGGCTCTAAATTCCACAAAGAAAAGAAAAAGCACATATAGATGTACTTTTCACATTTGACATGGGATAACCTTCTAACTCTGCATTTCAGCACAGGTAAAGCTGTGAGTGAACTAGTCACTGTACTAGGTGCATGAGCGATGGGCTCCCTGAGTTCCTGCCCAGGCCTCACTTGGGTATATCTGGTGTCTGGGTGCAGCCTCTTTCGAAGGTAAGGCCTTCATTGGAAGTCTTGTTTGAGGCCAAGGCAGGTTCCTGGTAGGCGGAAACATAGTTTCAAATTTCAGAATTTAGGCTCATCTGTTCAGACCCAGGTGTCGGAATTTGTAATCTGGGCTCAAGGGCTCAAGTGTTAAGGGGAGTAGTGGGGGCGGAACTAGACAACCTCGAAGATGGCCGCTTGCTGAGCGAGCTGCTTTGGTTGCTCAGATTATCCTGAAATTATCATACATCAAGACGCTCCAAATGTGGTCTGTATAAGAGAATAGACAACCGGAATCTTCCGTGATCACGATGAACCAACTTGCATGCCCTGAAATGGAATATAACTGCAAAAAACCGCCTGTTACATAATTTGACCTAGCCTCGCACATCCCGCCCCTGCCTGGGAGGGATGTATGACGATACAATGCACACTTTTACAACGCATACCTTTACAACGCATTTTTTACACCGCAACATCCATTACAACGCACACCATTACAACGCATACCATTACAACGAATTCTTCGAAACTACCTTTACAACGCATTCCACTACAACGCATACTACATTTACAACACATACCATTACAACGCATTACATTACATTGCATATAAGGTAAGTGTTGGATAGTGTAGGGGTTAAAATTACTATTCTAACTCCAGGGGGTGCAACAGTAGGGAAAGTTTTGGATAGTGTAGGGGTTAAAATTACTATTCTGACTCCAGGGGGTGCAACAGTAGGGTAAGTGTTGGATGGTAAGTGTTGCGTTATAATGGTATGCGTTGTAATGACTGCGTTGTAATGGTATGCGTTGTAGTGGTGTGCGTTGTAGTGTCATGCGTTGTAATGACTGCGTTGTAAATGTATGCGTTGTAATAGATTTTGCGTTGTAAAAGTTTTGTTGTAATGGTGGTGCGTTGTAAAAATTGCGTTGTAAACGTTGTATACCGCCTGGGAGGCGACGTACGCTGCTGGGACGGAGGATACGAGACCGCGCCTGCAACGCAACTTCAGAGAAGGCCGCTGCTCACTAACATTGAAATGGGACTAAACTGCTGGGAGGAAAGGTAAAGAACTTTAGTACAAATCTTAATTCCTGAAGCTGGAATCTGCCACTCTAGAGATTCGTAGCATACCACTGAGGTTTCTCGGCAATGGCGGTGAGAAGAGTGTGACGACTGCGATCCTGGAGCAGTGCGGCCTCGGGCTGCTGGCCCAAGAGAGGTACAGCCTAGAACTTTCCACCTAAGTAGATGAGATTACTGGCTGAAACCACGTGCATAATCGCACAGGCAGCGGAGCTCAGGGGCGCATAATATTGAAAAGGCAAACCTGCGACGTCCGAGGGACGGCTACGGGCGCTATTATTGTGGGCCGCAATCTTTTGCGCCAACATACTAACCAGACGATGCACAAATATCCTCAATGGAAAGGCCAGCGCCGCTGCATAGGTTTGACGAACACCTCCACTAATAATACGGAGTAGGCTGGGGTGCGACAAGCGAATGACACTACGAGAAAAGCAGCCAAATTACAATGCAACCTGTGAAATTGGGGATGCCACATTAGCGACTCCATACACAAAGCGAGAGCCCCGCTGACTATTGCAAATGGTATCTCAAGTTTCCCCATACCACAGAGACACATGGATTACTGCCAATAAATGACGAATGCCTGCTGACTCGCAAATAGCGAAACTTTAGCAATACTACGACAGTATCATTGCAGACTACGCATCGAAATGCAGTAACAGTCCAGTGGATCACCGTTGCTGCAACAGCGCAAACAAATCAATTCTTCATATGCAGCATAATCTCTCTATTGCCGCCAGCAATAGTCCCTGTATACCTGAAGGTGTACCTATACCCTGGTGCTAACACGAGAAAGTATTATCACAACCATATAACATTCACTGCTGCAATATGCGGAAACCTGATAAGAATCAACCCAGGCTGACATTTGACCAGCAAAAGAAACCTCTTGGGCAGGAACCAGAAGGTCACCAAGAATCGAACCAAACAGCACCAACCACAGGTGGCCTGACTACGGGGGAAGTCCAGACTATGTTCACCTCAATACAAAATACACTATCCGACATAGATGGTAAGATAGATAATTTAACTTATCTGGTTGAACGAATGTCTGAGCAACTTGATCGGCACACGGAGAGCATGAACATGGCAGAACGGCACATATCCGATGCAGAAGATACGCAGCGCCAAATGGAAACCAAACAAAGCAAGATAGAAATAAATATATACGCACTACTGGCCAAAGCTGAGGACCTCGAAGCGAGGTCCCAAAGCAGCAATATCCGCCTAATGGAAATAGAAGAAACGACCAACCCCGGACCGATGGAGAAATATGTAGAACAACTGCTCATCACACTCCTTGGTAGGGATATTTTCACTGAGATTTTCATTGTAGAAAGAGCCCACAGAACATTAGCGCCTGCACCACCAACCGGAGCAAGACCGCGACCCATTATTGCCAAAATACTAAACTACAGGGATCGAGATGCAACTGTCAGGAATCACGGGAGGTTTCCTCCTCATACCTCCTCGGTGGCTTCTACCCTCTCATGCCAAATTCAAAGAGCTATTCATCCATTCAGTTGGAGTGCTAGTTGGCACCGCAGAAACTCCAACATGGCTGCCAACCTTTTTTCACTGCAACAGCTTCATGCTGTTTAGCAGTCTAATCTTTGTAGCAATCAAGGTCTGGTGATGTGTGCACCAACATTCTACTGCGCACTTCACCAAGATTCATCATGAAGAGCATCAGAATTTAGAGCATCGTACTAGTTAGTCAGGGTAGAACTCGCATGGTCTGGGTTTAGCTTCGTCGGTAAGGTCACGGGTGTTAAATAAAGGTTAGTGCAAAGTCTAAGCTTTCTTTCCTGAAGAAATGCACGTTTAAAATATATTTCCCTTGTAAGCCATAGCTGTTTAACCCAGAGAGAAAGAAAAGGTTGTTTATTCATTTTGAGTTAAAAGCCTTTTAAAACGACATTAAAGAATAATCTTGTTCGGAAATAACTGTGCTTTAGAAATATACTTGAGTTAATTAGACACGGACGTGACCTGTCAACAGGCGTGTCTCAGAGCTGGTTTATGAGCCTCATTAAGTTAAATCCATTCTTTCCAAAGTTAAAGCCTGCACATTTATGTTTTCCTTCGTGCAGCTTTGAACTTGCAAGTTAACTAATACAGAATATTTTGGAAGTGACAGAATATTTTGGAAGTGAGCACCTTGTCTCAGAGTTGCTGGAGCTAAAGGTTAAACTAATCATTTCCCTTGGCACTCGTGGTTGATAAAATTCTGAGAACCACATTTGTCTTGTTCCTAATTAAAAGAAATAACACGTGTATTAACACTGTGTTATTTAATCTTCTATTCCAAGAAGTAATTCAAGCACTTGGCTTCTCTAAGCTAAAGGTTTTTTCAATAGAATTACATTAGTGATCAAAGGGCAATCCTCTAATGAACCTTAAATAAAAAACATATTTATCTGCGCAACTATCTTCCAATAAAAGATATCATAACTAGGTTAGGAGGGTTGGTTTTTGGAGAGAAGCGAAAGACTCATCCCAACTTTTCAGAACCCCAATTTAAGGCCACTTCGTCTACTTGTTAAGTGAGTATATCATAGGAAGAAAACCCCCAAGATACAATATACCAGAATTAAAAGAAGAATATCACTTACCTAGTTTTTTCTCACGATAACAGAGCACATAAAGAAGTCTAAGGGCCTGCAAAGAAAAGAACAAGAGACTTAGTGAAAGCTTCTATTAGTGAATAAGAAACAGTCATTAAGAGAAGTAAGAAGAGAAGCTAGCCCCAAAACTACTTTCTGGTAAGATAAGTTATTCATATGTCTATTAAGAAAGTAAGTTAAAAGCAAGCAGAAAAGGTTATATGAGCATTTGTTTTTAGCCTGAATTAAACAGAAGAAGAAGAAGACCAGAAGACGCAGAACCGGCAGAGTTTTGGAGCGGTCTCTTTTCTATCCCATTCCCCTTTTCCCCCCTGAGTACTTACCTGCAAGGAGTAAACAATCAACCTGGCAGGGGAGTTCTGAGAGGGGCATTGGGACTTAGCAGCATTCTGCTCCTGTGTGGTTCCTGGCTGAATATAGCAGCCCCTTGACAGCAGCGCTTCATAAAGCACGAGAACTAGGGAAACTAAACCTCCAGGGCATGGACATAGCCATCTACCCAGATTTTACGCCGCAGGTGCAAGAGTCAAGGAAAAAGTTTGTAGCTGTTAAACAGGAACTGGGAGATCAGAACATCCAATATGCAATGCTATACCCAGCTAGACTGAGAGTATCTGATGGCGGAAAGAATGTAATATACAATAATCCGAAAGATGTACAAAAATATCTGCAACAGAAAGTGATTCCTTCAACGCTCCGGAGATCGCCAAGGAATACGGGTGATGAGCAAGTTGGGACCTCCGATGTTGAATAAGCATGGTACCTGCATTACAAAGAACCTGGAACACCTCACGTTAAGATACCCAGCATGCGGTAAAAATACAGGCTGGTGATGATAAGTATTGCAGACTGTAATGTGACTCTGAGGTTATAATGCATCAATGTTGTATTTGACAGAATGTATGGCAATTATTCTGGAAAGGTCCACTCGGTTAAAACTGTATTAATCATACCCTGACCACATAATTGATGGAGACTAATATAGTAGGAAATTGTGCTAAATGATACTCCAGTAACCCCCTAGAAGACAATAGTCCTTAAGGTATTCTGCTGGCAGCTTCCACCCACCTGTGTACACCACATCCAAGTTAATTGTTTCTTCTTTTCTTTTCTGAAGGGTTAGATGGGAAAATGGGGGGTGTTGATTTCTGATAATGGGAATTGTCTCCGTCATAATTGGGATGATGAAGTGGGAGGGTGGGGTGGAGGGATGGGAATGCGAACACTACGTACTATGCAATTATATTATTGAGTCATAAAACTAGTATTACATCTCTGCAGAAACCAATACACAGGCATGGTATACATATCCTACATTCAAATAGACATATCCTTAATTGAATTGGGCACCACAAGCACATCTATGTCTCAGGACTATTGATGGTATGACAATGATTACTAATATTGCGCCTAAACCTTTGACGCTAGTGACCTGGAATGTAAGACGACTAAATAATATAATACCCAAAAAATTAGACAGGTCTTTGCTTATTTGAATAGATATGGCATTGACATAGCCATGATTCAGGAGACACACTTGCTCAAACACAAAGCGGAGAGGTTCGGGAAAAGATGGGTGGAATTGGTGGCCTCCTCTTCCTACTCTCCGTATGCGTAAGGAATAATGACACTGGTGAGAAAAGGAACTCAATTGGTAACAGAACATATATTCACAGATGTGTAGAGGCAATATGTTATCATTGTAGGCTTGTTGCGGGGCACCAAGGTAGGACTCATTAATACATATGGTCAAAATATGGATGATCCAGATTTTCTCGTGAAAAATACATACCAAATTACGGGAATTTAAAAATTCTCTTTTGGGGCGGTGACATGAATGTCGCGCTGGACAGCACATGTGATAGATCACATGACAGATCCGAGCAGCGCCAACGAGCAGCTACAGTCCTTAAACAAGTGATGATTGAGATTAAACTGCAAGATGTGTGGCGCGTACATAATCCTAATATGTGAGATAGAACTCACTCCTCAACTGTCCTTAATAGTTGGTCGAGAATTGACTACTGGCTTATAACGGAACAAGCATTCACATGGACCCAATCCGTTCAACATATGCTGAAAACATTGTCAGACCACAAGCCTGTTTTATTAACTATACAGATCCCCACATACGTCCCGCCACCATTTATATGGTGATTCAATGCCAAGTCCTTACTGGCCCCTCTATAGGCTGAAACAATACATAAAGCAATAGAAGATTACTTTGCCACTAATAAGTCATCAGTGAAAAGTGCGGGCCTGCTGTGGGAAGCGTTTCAGGCGACAATGAGAGGTGTCTGCATAAGCACAACGGTGGGAATCCTGAAAGATATCGGTACCCAACTGACAAACTGCGAAAGGTGCATTAGAGAACTGGAGGCAGAATTTGATAACACACATACAGCAGATACCTTAAGACCTGAAATATACACTTCCAATAAATTAGCAGATGATGAAGTAAAGTACTTAACAAGATTACATACCGCACATAGGATGGGCGAGGGAGGCAGACCGGGGCGTGTACTTTCGCAGAAAATACGCATTGAGCATAAGCAACATGTTATACTCAAAATGATAGACGATAACAGCACAGAACATTATGATACAACAGGCCTTCTGCAAACATTTATGGATAAAAATGCCACATTATACAAAACACGCGAAACGGCGTACACGCAAGAGATCCTAGATTACGTGGAGGATGTAGCATTAGTATGGCTATCAGACGCACATCGTGAATACCTAGCGCAACCCATTACTATAGAGGAGGTACAAGATGCCATAAAGACACTTCCAAATGGCAAAACGCCAGGACCAGATGGATTCACAGCAAA
Source organism: Lissotriton helveticus (assembly GCF_964261635.1). Taxonomy (NCBI): domain Eukaryota; kingdom Metazoa; phylum Chordata; class Amphibia; order Caudata; family Salamandridae; genus Lissotriton; species Lissotriton helveticus. Next base: position 63,350,262 of record NC_136068.1, on the reverse strand, counting down.
CTTACTCTGAATTACTTAGTCCATACCTCTTAGAAATGTACGACGAGGCATATAATAACAACCTACTTCCTCCAACACTTCGTGAAGCCCTTATCATTGCAATACTTAAACCAGACAAAAACCCGGAAAAGGCGGACTTGTACAGACCGCTCTCATTAATAAATACTTACATTAAAATATTAGCTAAGGTAATAGCGACTAGGATTCAACCATTAATGACTACCATTGTATTACCGGATCAATCGGGATTCATAGCATCCCGATCAACTGCACATAATCTACATACAATATTTGCTCTCCAGCACCAATTACACCCAGAATTGGAAGCGGTGGCTGTGTTATTGGATGCCTACCACCAATGTTAATACTCTGGATCAAACTATTATACACGAAACCCACTGCACGCATACAAGTTAATAAACATATATCGGATGCCATTCCAATCCAAAGAGGGACGAGACAGGGCTGCCCACTTTCGCCATTACTATTTGCAATTGCTCTAGAGTCCCTACCATGTAAAGTATGTCAGAAATATGCAGCTACAGCTTTACAGTTTAATTTGCGGCCCATTGCCTTATCATTGTATGTGGATGATATGGTAATCTACCTCAGAGACCCTGGGACTAACCTCTCTCCGCTATTACGAGAATACATCATATTCAGAAGACACTCAGGCTTACAAATAAACTGGTCAAAATCAGCGGTGATATCTTTAACAACTAATACCACAGCTCCACCAATGGAATTCCCATTGATCTGGCAAGAAGACCTTAGAAAGTACCTGGGTATTTGGATACACCAGAACTCTGATTTAGTGATTCGGCCTAACTATGGTACAATAATTGATAAATTAGAAACGCAAATAGACTGCTAGGTCATCCTACCCTTATAACTAGCAGATAGAGTATCCTTAGTTAAAATTGTCCTCCTTCTTAAATTATTGTATTTATTCACTAACATCCCCATACCCCCCAGCTCCCGTCTTTCACCGACTGCACTCCCTTTTGAATAAACTAATATGGGGGGGGCAAACAAGTCAGAATCAGCTTGCACGCAATGACATTAGACTACAATGCAGGGGTCCACGATCTCTATTTATATAATATAGTCACTGAAAAAACCATAGGTTTCAGGAGTTATATAGTTAGGAATTAGCTTTTAAAAAACCTTTGAAATTCACTCAAAAAACTATAAGTTTTAGTGGTGTTATAGTTAGCTGGACATTTTACTCATACAAAACCATTGAAATTGCTCCTATATAGTTAGTTGTACTAACTATATTTCGCGCACCCGCAATCCACTGCCGATGATGTCGCATATTAGATCATTCATGACATGGTCAGTGACATCACTGATGACATCTCAAATGACATCACTGATGACATCATCCAGTGAATGTGGTTTGCTTCGTTATTTAAATATGCATTATATATATAGCAATTTGCATTGAAGAATAAGTGGATATATATAAATAAATATTTGGATGGAGGATTTAGTAGCAGTGTAATTGACTGTTTACTTGACCAATTTATAATGTCTCACTAAATATAGTGGATAGTGACTAAACTGTGTGAATATCTGTATCACTTTGTCAGTTGTTGTGTAAACTGATTCTACAGTTGGTTACTAGCTATGTGAAAGTCTATATTAGTTATTGATTAGTTAACTGAGTATTTGTATGGGAGTGTGAAAGTGTGTGTGGTTCGGTGGGGGTGTGTGACTGTCCAAAGATGTGTGAATAGTTGATTCAGTAGATATATGAAGTTAAAACAACATGTTCTAACAGTTGTTTGGGTGAGTGAATATCTTTATGGGTGTGGTGATGAGCAAATATATTTCTCAATGGTACAGGTCCAACAAACTAGAAAAATAAAAGGCAGTGTATGTGTCAGTTGTTGTATATAAATAATTATACATAAGACATAATGATTGTGTGAGTGACTGTATGGATAACTGTATACTTGTAATAATGATTTTATAATTCACTAAGTATGACTTACTATCTAAATGAATAGAAGAAGTGGTGTTTGTATAAGTGTTTTGCTAAGTAAATATGTAAGTATGATCCATTGTTTGCATAAGTGAGTAGGATGACTTCATATGTGAATAGGATGCGTGCTGTTGTTTAATGTCGATATAGATGTATAAGTATTTTTGATAGTGTTCTATTGTTCATTGACAGCATGTATGAGTGAATCCATAGGTAAGTGATTAGATGTGTGTATACATCTATGAATCACTGAGTGGATTTTTAGATACTTGTTTTGCTGTGACAATGGATTTAAATATGATACTCTGTATTTTACAAAGAGTGATGAAAAATTGTAATAGTGTATGAAAAGGTGTATGTGATTGTCACGTGGATGATGTCATCAGTGATGTCATCAGTGATGTCATTTGAGATGTCACTGACCATGTCATGAATGATCTAATATGTGACATCATCAGCAGTGGATTGCGGGTGCGCGAAATATAGTTAGTACAACTAACTATATAGGAGCAATTTCAATGGTTTTGTATGAGTAAAATGTCCAGCTAACTATAACACCACTAAAACTTATAGTTTTTTGAGTGAATTTCAAAGGTTTTTTAAAAGCTAATTCCTAACTATATAACTCCTGAAACCTATGGTTTTTTCAGTGAATTTCAAAGGTTTTTTAAATGCTAATTCCTAACAATATAAGGCCTGAAACCTATGGTTTTTTCAGTGAATTTGCAAGGTTTTTTAAATGCTAATTCCTAACTATATAAGGCCTAAAACCTATGGTATTTTCAGTGAATTTCAAAGGTTTTTTAAGTGCTAATTCCTAACTATATAAGGCCTGAAACCTATAGTTTTTTCAGTGAATTTGCAAGTTTTTTTAAAATGCTAATTCCTAACTATATAAGGCCTGAAACCTATGGTTTTTTCAGTGAATTCGCAAGGTTTTTTAAATGCTAATTCCTAACTATATAAGGCCTGAAACCTGTGGTTTTTTCATTGAATTCGCAAGGTTTTTAAAATGCTAAATCTATTAGCGGATAACGTTTTTATATATTAAAACGTTTTTTAAATCTCAAATGCCTGCTTTGCTAACAGAGTTTTTAAGCACAGGCTCTTTTGTCTCTGGTGGCCATCTTGGGAGACTGCTTATCAGAATTTTTTTAATGAAATATAAGAGGATTTGAGAAGTCACTCAAAATGTGCCCTAATTTTTCTTTCTTCAGCACTAATCATTATTTCTATGGCAAAATGAACCCCCTCATGTTGTTCCTTTGCAAATTAAATGTTTTAAGTGTTAACACTTTATTCCAATCAAGATGACTTCAGGTATGCCATACTTTTGTCATAAGTAAGACTGTTAGCGCTCTAGTTGTTCTTTAGAACACTCTGGGACATTCTGTCATTGGGCTATAGTTGGGCTACATCTGGCTGATATTTGGGCTGCATTTTCTTTTGTCTCTGGTGACCATCTTTGGGCTACATTGGGCTACATTTGGGCTCTAACATATATATAGCCCAATGTAGCCCAATATATATTTTTTCAAAGTTAATTTTCGTAAAAACCACTGGAGCACATATCTTGAGACATAGCAAAGGCACATCGGGCTACCAGTCCCTACAATTTTGCCAAGTTTGGTGGAAAACCATTCAGCCGTTCGGGCTAAAAGTGAGTCCAACCGCCCCATGGAAATTAACATGGGGAAAACACGTTTTGGGACCCCCCTTTTATCTCGGCCCCCGCTTGATGAATCCCCCCCAAACTTTCAGGGAAGGACCGGAGCGCCGCGAGTCAAAGTTAAGGAAAATTTCAGGAAGATTCCTCAACCGGCACCAAAGTTATTCCCAATAGAATGTTGCGATTTCCCTATGGAAAACAATCCTAACTATAAATACCTACTGGCTATCGCCAGTAGGTAATGTGCACAAGATCAATATGCTTACTTTTGGTACCATCCAATGAAGTATCTTCCACACCTTGCAGTTGAGGATGAGGACCCTCTTTCATCTCTCCAGCAAATGTATTACCACACTCAAGACCTCATTTGTCAAAAAATGAAATTAATACAGTTCGCACAACATCCTTGGCATGGAAACGAATTGGCCAACTCACAAGTAAAACGCCACTATACGCACCGAATATGCCATTAGCACAACATCCTGCCTTATCGGTGACGCAAGAAAATAAAAGTATGGTGCTATTCAAGCAGATTGGTATCACTACAATAGGTGATTTATATCCAAATGGACAATTTCTGACACTGACTGACTTAACAACCATAAGCAAATAGACGCTATTGTTTTAATTTGCTTACCATATACTGCGGGCGGCCATCCAGATGTTGTACCCTACATTTCCGGAAGAGCCCCCCTCCCTAGAAACACTGCATCTACTGCTAACTGCCAAAGATAATAAGCATATTCTATAAAGCCTTGCAAAAAGAAATTGGCTCTAATGCACAAAAAGTGCATCATCAGTGGGATAAGGAATTGGATGTCCCACTGAAAACGGAAGAATGGCAGACCTGTTGTGCACGCACTACGCTTTTAACACCAAATGATAAACTACGCATAATACATTTTAAATACATACATCAAGTATACCACACACCGTTACGTCTACATAAACACGGTCTGCGCGATGATGCAAAATGTAAACACTGTAAGGCAGATACAGCTGACTTTGTGCGCCTAGCATGGCAATGTGAGAAAGTATGGTTATTCTGGGAATAAGAAGTGCAACTATTAAATGAGATTATGGACTGTAAATTGGACTGTACATTGCAACCTTGTCTACAGGGACACTTAACACATTTGAAATCTGAAAAGAAAATATTTGCTGCAATCCTGCTCTTCTGGCAAAACAGAGAGTAGCTATACATTAGGACATCAGAAAGAACCCTACTATTACTCAATGAATAATGGACTCAATTTATTGTAAAGATAATTTCCTGATGTATGCAGAGGAATTACCTACAACTGCTAAACCAACTCGCCACTTACTTACGGGAACACGCTGATATGTTAAAGGTTGATGGATAAATATTGTATATAGTAAGCCGATGTAAAGTTATAATTTTATACCAATGACCTGAGGTACATTGACAGAACAACTGTATCATGGGCATGTGATACATGTGAAATGGATAATGCAGAATGACTTGGTGATATGAAAGAATATAAACTGTTATATTTGTTGTGTATGTGTGTTGAACTTACAGGATACATAGCTATTGGATACAAAGTTCAGACTCACAGTGCTTTTGGGTATAAATGACAGACTGACTAAAGATATCAGGACAAAGGTAATTTCTCAACTAAGGAGAGGCAAAGGTATGCAGCTACCATTTGTGCAGCAGGTGCATTGCACCATGGCCCAGAGCTGTGAAGGGTGCATTGGACCCTGATGATGCTGTATTTCTGCTACTTAACAGCAGCCAAAGGGGGCATTTTCCCTGTTTGCACCTGGGCATGTGAACTGTATTAGGTATGCCCTTCATGCTGGTCCCAAAGAACACCATCCTTTCTCCCCTCGCCATACAGCGGGATACCTCTTTTACTAAAGGTTTCCACCCGATCAGCATTTCATAGTCTGTCCTTTGTTGGCTTCCTTGGGTCTCCTTATCGGGCTGTCCCCTGGGCCTCAATCTGTCTTTGGTTCTTCAAGGATGTTGCACACAGGATCTCTGCACTACACTGCCATGCTTGCTGCCCTGGCATCATTCTGAAGCCCCGGCACAAACATATCAGCCAACACCTATGGAGGCTCCACTGGTTCCCCGTGGTGAAAAGAGTCACCTTCAAATTCCTCACCCATGCCTACAAATGCTTACACAAAACCGGACCCAAATACCTCAATGACAAAATAAACTTCCATGTAACCAAAAGAAGCCTCAGATCCTCCAACCTCGCACTAGCCTAAACCTCGCGCATCTACAGAGCCAGTGCAGGTGGAAGATCCTTCTTTCACAGTGCGGCCAAGACCTAGAACAAGCTCCCGGCATACATCAGATGCGCCCCATCCCTGAGCACCTTCAGGAAGACCCTCAAGACCTGGCTCTTCGGTTAAGCAGCTCTGCTGACCCCCTCCCTGCGCCTTGAGACCCTCACGGGTGAGTAGCGTGCTTACAATCCCCTGATTGATTGATTAAAGTGACTGAAAACAATATCTGAACTTCCCTCTGGGAATATGTTGATTCATTGAAACAAAGCTCTGTCCAAACAAATGGCTTCCTGCTGGAGGGGTGAGAATGAAGGTATAACCTCATAATGGTGAACAGGCTAACACTTTTCTGTGCATAGGATTATGTTAGCCTTAGCATGCTCTATTGATTAAGTTCGTTAAAATCGGGAGACACCTTACAAGGAGCATTTTATAAACGTGCTCCTATTTTTGTCTGCTTTCAGTTTACCCAGTGGAGTGCTAATTCTTTTAGTGTTAAATAAAAACTTTGATGTTATCTGCACAGAGAGGGAATTTTACGGTTGTCAGCTGCACCCGAGAATGTGTTCACACCTCTCACATATGTAAATAAAAGTTGAATGGGAACATTCCAGAAACAGAGTTTTGAGGGCATGGTCTCTTATGCCTGCTAGATGCAAACATTTTGAAGCAACTTGAATAGCTATGCAAAAGACTGGACTGTTATACACATTTACACCTGTTTAAAAGAACACACAGTGAAGGAGCGCATGCAGTGTCAAAAAAGATGGCCGCCTAACCCGGAGCTCACCTTCACTGCAGGAAATGCTGCAGTGATTTTCGCGGCTCCAGCAACTTTTTCGTTCTGAAATGGAGCATTTCACAAGTCAGAACCCCCCTGGATGGATTTCTTTTGTTTATTTGGCTTTGCCTCATCTTTTTCTGTGTAATTAGTCCAATACTGCTGCAGCTCTTCTATGGCCGCCATTTTGAATTCTTCGGTGATGGAGTTTCCTTTTCCTCCAGGTACAATGCTCATGAAATGACTTTCAATATGATAATATGCAGTGCTTGCTTTTTCATGCATAACTAGTCTTTCCCTGGACCAGTAGAGGATTTATTATTCTTCCAGAGTCTCTTACGCAGTTACTTTCTGGAATTTTCTTCATATATTGCGGGGTGTTTGTTGGTGATCTTTTTAGTGAATAAAGAGAGAGGTATCCCAACCAGTTCCAGGGAACAGGGCTCTTAAGACAATTGAGCAGAAGGGGATCCCTGGAGGTCAGAAATATTCGTCATTCACTCTACACGCAACATACACCTTCACATCAATAGCTCAAAATTGTCTCACAAAGGAAAGGCAACTGTCCAGTATAACTACTCCTGGGGCCCAGGATTGTGCTGGCAGTAGAACAACCTGCCCAAAAATCTTCAACATGTATTTGAACACAAGTAATATCCCACAACTGAAAAATAGTATTTGTATAAAAAAATATGTTTTGTTTATTTTTTGTTAAAAAGGAGTATAGATCTCCACTCTCATGTAAAAATCATCAATGCAAATACAATGAATACAGAAGATAAAAATAAAACAAGACAATCACAATTTATACAATTCCATGTCCAATATATCACACAAAAGTGCAAAAAGGCAAAAAAACTAATAAATGAGTACATTGACCCTAAACACAGTGAAATAATGATAATCTGTTAAAACATCCAAGTGATCCGATCACAATACTTGATATCCACAGGAATATATTGTAAGAAGTTCTCTTCATTATCTAATATCCCTTTGTTCATTGGATTCTCATTAAGTACAGGGCGTCGACGCGTTTCGGTGGAAGAGTTGAATTAATGTGCAACAACCACCTTCATCAGGACAATTTTCAATACAGGGTCACTTTTCTTCATAATATTTAAAAACATATTTACACAAGAGAAAAACATATATCAGCCAATTTATTTTATAATATTTTTCACCCTTACTCGAGTTTTATCAAGCCTAAACATTGCATTGCATTTTACTGTTTTCATTGTTCTCTTTTTTATTAAACACCATAATTTACAGTGGGTTATTTGCAATTCTTAAGTATTCGTCTCTATCTATACATACTACAAGGACAGAAAGAGAAAAAAACAGGATAAATAAACAGCTGAGTCTTGACTTTTATTGTACTGCATTCATGTCACTCATTCCTCACATCTACTTATACTAATACTGACCACGTTATGATGTAGGCCATGACATTCGTAAGATTAAGAAATGTTTCTGTCCAAGGGTCCTTTGATTGATGTTGGGCCTATTTATTTTGTAGAGAAAAAGAAGGAGAAACCATACACAACCTGTTCATGGATATAGGGTACTGTGTAGTGATGGAGTTTTTTCTAATAATTACCTTCAGGTCTCTATTCCTGACAGTTTCTTTCTTTTTACGGAGTCTTCCGGTCCTTTTTACACTTTATATCCGTGCCCAGAGTCCTTCCCGTTAACACAAATTAGTATCATTATCAACTAAAAACCTCTACTAGAGAATTGGTTTTACAATCTCCTCTCTGGAATAACCGCCTTAATATAATTAAAAAGAAACCTTTATATTGAAAATCTTGGAGACTTCAAGGAATAGTTTGGGTTCGTAATATGTTTGATGTCCAACCCCTTGTTCTTTCCCTCATTTTCAAGCTATTTTAAAATGTCCGCGCTCATTTTGGCAGAAATTTCCAATACTTATAGAGTTAATCTTGGATATCTTGGATATCTTTTATTCCCTTCCTTCTGACATTTCTGCATCCTCAAACGGTCCAAATTAAAAAATATTATATTTATTTTCAAAATCTTCCTTGATCTATGAGCATCTCTTTACCCCAGATCCTGTTCAATCTAAAAATAATTTAGAATTTGCTTGGGAGAGGTATTTGGGTTGTGTGTGGAGTGTCTATTTCTGGAACAAAATCTGGGCAAGATCAATAAAAATGTCTAGGTCCACTTCTACTACTCAACCTATGTTTTTTCTTTATCATAGGTTGTATTTTACTGCCCTATCAATAGCTACATTTTCACGTATTAATAACAACTCCTGTTGGTCCTGTAATCCCCTCTAGCTGATTTGTTCCATCTTTTGTTTTCCTGTCCCAATGTAACCTCCTTCTGGGTGAACATATGGTCTACTGTATCCAAAATGTTTAAGTTAAATATCCCTTTATCCAATGACATTCTTTTGCAGAAAGCCTGATAGAATCCTTGGGTTTGCCTGTCCGTGAACTAGGTTTACTTGGCCTTATGTTGGCTCAAGCTTTTTAACAAATCACACTAATTTGGAACTGCTCAACTAATCTTTCAGTTAAAGCTTGGTCAAATAATGTTTGTCACTACAATAGACTGGATATTGCTTTTCCCTCCTCCAACAATTCACTCCTTCATTGAGGCTTATATTGGTTACCATTATCTAATTATTTAAATAAGTTTGCACTAAGGCATGTATCTTCTAAATGTTCTGAAAATGTTAAACCGCCGTATGTTGTTAGTTTCTCTGCTTATTTACTCCATGTTATTTCTCAACATTATAACAATTTTGCTCTTTATTATTATTGAGTAATGATACGCAATTTTCAGTTGTAGAATTGTATTCTACCCTCTTTCCCCCCCCTCCTCATGCAAATGTCAACATGTAAAATGCTTTCTACTTTGTTTATTCTTTGCCTTCTTAATTCTTGTTATTTCAGTTTTAATATAATTTGTATGGCTTATTCTCTGTAACTATATTTTATTTCAAATAAAGCTTTTTAAACATAAAAGAACACACAGTAAAATAGCGTAAAGATCCCTTTAATTATCAGGGAGTCCTGCTGTCTGCTTCTCGTATTTCAAATGTTTGCCAATCAAATAACTTTTGACAGTAGCCATGTGTTTAGTTTGAAAAATAAAGTGCCAGGGCCCTTTGTTCAGAGGTTGAGGTGCCGAAAACCAAGGCTCCTATCAATTGCACCTCGTGCCTGTAATCCTCTACCAGACACTCCCTGTATCTCTTTCTTGCAGGTTCCCTTTCCCTCCCGGCTTTGCCTCTTTTTCACAATTTTTCCGTCTTTCCGTGTCTCTTCCTTTCCTCCTTTTCTGTTTTTCTCTCTCTTGTTCCGGATCAAAATCTGTTAAATAAAAGTAAATGCGGGCCCCCAATGTGTGCTGGTGGGCCCCAGATGCTATGTCCTTGTGAATTCCCATAGCAGCCCAGGTTCTGGTGTTAACCTGGGCTGCTATGGGTATTCACAAGGGCATATTATCAAGCCCATTATCGGCGCTTTAGCGGCAGTTTCCTGCCCATAAAAGCGGCGATAATCTATCGCCCTTTCTTGATAATATGGCCCCTAGAGTTGCAAATCACTTTATTTTGCAACAGTATAGCAAAATAACTCGGAATGTCCTGCTTAATTTGCAATCTTAGTTGGCAAAAGTTGAATTTCTCTCCAGCATAATTGTCTGTCCTGCTACATAAATACTCTTTTGCCTCGTAATTTCAGCTGCATTGCCTAACGCGCTCCGATTTCTTTATCATTAATAAAATGTTTAGAGCATTTTTGAACAAGATATTCGTTTTTATCAATTATTAGAAATGAAAATGTTAAAATAAAAACAATACAGTTATCAGCCAATGACCTACTGTACACACAGTTCTTTGAAGCACATGCCATGCATATTTGCATATAAAAGAACACTAATTTAATACTTAGCATGATAATTGTTAAGGAAACAGCCAACAACTATGAAATCATTCAGCAGTTTACTTTTCCAACAAAACTGAAACCAAAATAGTGGACATGCTCTTGAAGTAATCAGCTAATTATTCTCAAATCATCAAAAGCAACTTCTCTTTTAAAGTCATTAGATACAATACTCATTTTCAAGTCATCCTTAAATCATCAGGAAGAATGGAATCATGTGAAGTCATCAGATGCTCATTTCCATGTCATCCACAAATCTTCAGGTACAAGTTTCTAAGCTTGGCTGATGACTCCAGGATTTTGATGATGTCTGATGACATGAAAATGACTTCCAATGTATTTGGATGACCATCCAATGACTCTAGGATTGCCTCTAAACTCACCATGTTTAACATGGGAGTAAGCACTGGGTGTTGCTGCACAACTCCTTTAAATAATACTTCCAGTAAGCAAAAAGGGCTCCAATTACATATGTGGTTTATTTGACATCTAATACATATGCTACATATCTGAAAATGCTATTTGGTGCAAACAAGGGTTAAAGAAATTGAAAGTTGTTTTGAAGGCGTGAATGTGATTTTAGGTCTTGATTAAATTGTGCTTATTTGGTTGTATCTCTTTTGACTAGCGGAGGGCAGAATAAAACAAAAATTTACAGCAAGATGCACTGTTCATCAAAGGAAAGCAAATAGGTGGGGCAGGATTTCTGCTCGCTGTTCGAATCGTGGCATTCGGTAAAGCTGCTCCAACCTCAGTGCTCAGCTGTTCTTCGAGACCCTTAAAAATGCCGGGAGACAGAGGAGGATTTAGGTCATTATTTCTCCCCTCGGGTCTTAGCAGATTTTCAGGGAGTCATGGTTGTTCCTGTAGGTTCTCCTCCCATAGGCAACTCAACCCGAACCCCCAGCCAGCCTTCCCCTGTGGTGCCTGCAACAGTTTGGCCCAAAATCCCCTGGAGCCGACACACGCCGCAGCCGATCTACCACAGCGAATCTGCTTTGCAGCGAGTACACAGGAGGAGCCTGCAGCTACGGCCGCCGCCGTCACCGCCACTGTAGCCGACACCACCGGGAAACCGGAAACCACCCAATACACAGAGGAAAGTCCCGAGAAGCAAGCCAAGGAGAAACTAGGGTCAAAATACAAATGGTGCTCTGAGGCAAGGTAAGGTCAATGGCTGTTTAATGTTCACATTACGGAGCTCTCAGCCGGCGTGCTAGCTGGCCGCCATGTTACCCCCGACCTGCTGTCGCCTTGCTATGCCAAATAATGTATTAAAATGTACTCTATATATCTGATCTGCTGCCATCTTGGCAGGAGAAGAAGGACTGGACTTGCAACTTTAACCCAAGACTACCAGAGTGACTCCAAACGGCTAGTTTTCTGGCCTCCTCATCTGAGCTTCAGGGACACAACAGGCTCCCTTCACATTGGACCCACACCTGAACCCAGTCTGAGTGAGTCCTGACCCCCATGAGGTTACCCTCCAGTCCTCGACCATTGGAAGTGGTGCTGAAGGTTACCAGACACCGTGCAGGAACTGAGGGTGCAAATCCAGGTGGGCATTACATGTGACCCCCCCGCATGCACCTCCTGGACCCAGAGGACCCAGGGGCCCCTATTAGGGCCCATTGCCTCATTACTACCCTTTTTATGACAGGCTCCTCAGCATGGAAAGGCTGGTGGTTTGTCAACTCAGAATATGCTTGGCAGTGCCACTGCAGCACTGCTAGCATATTCCTGCCTCAGACCACCACTCAACGATCCTGTGGTGGCCCGACAGTGGGCATAAAAAACGTTCTTATAAGTGCGAAAGTAAGAACTAACCAGGCCCCATGTATCTCTTGCATACTAACCACACTCAATCGATGTCTGCCATATTTTTTGTCTTTGACCTGGTGTTGCGTGACTAGACGTCTGCATTTGCGACTTTGATCTTAATAAAAAAAAATCATAACTCCATTTCTACTGATTAGATTTTTGTCACTTATGTGTCAAATAATTTATGAAAACGTACTCTATATTTCTAAATTGGTATTGGAATTTTTTTGTGTTACGTTTTCACTTTATTACTGTTTGTGTGCTGCATGAGCTTTATTCATTGCTTCTAAGTTAGGCCTGACTGCTTTTTGTGCCAAGCAAGGGTTGGGCACAGGTTGATTTAGTGGCTTTTTGTGGTTCACTGTGCAAAACATTGCGGCTGTTGATTGACCAGGACTTACATCCCACTCAATTAACATCCCCATTTCTCACAGATTGCATCACATACATTCAAAACCTAGATTACGGAAGTGCGTTTGTAGTAGAATGTATCTGAAAATTTCACCAAAGACCAATATTGTATGAAGAAGTAGGGTTCTAAGCCTCTTCTGAAGGACGTGAAGGAACGTTTATCTTGTGACTCCGATACATTGGTTCATGCTCGCGCATTGTGTGGCACCTAAAACTATGTTGGAAGATATTTCTGATACGATTTTACAAGCCAATACTATTCAATCAGTCTTACACATAAGATGAAGACACTGTGAGAAAACGGCTCAAAATACTCGAAGGATTGCCGTGCATAGACACTTGTAAATAACATTCTAAATAAACTGAATGTAAATCCCTGATGAAGTCTGCTGTGGCTGAAACATGTGTTGGCGAAGGGGCGTGTATATTAGGAATTAAATAAAAGAACAGTCGAAACCACAAACTTAACTTTGGAATATCTGTGTGCTGGGAGACTCCTTTTCTTACTTAGGAGAAATAGCTCATAACAAATGCAAATTCTGATTAAAAGATGAAATGTGAATGAAGTGTTTTCTGAACTAAAACCAATCTATGAATTTTGCCAACATTGATTATCTATGGACCTGAAGAAGCACTTCAAGATCACAAAACCTGTGTTAGACCAAGCATTTGTTTCATGCTTTTGGTCTAGACTTGAGACTTCACTGAAGAGAGATTTTGGAATCCAAGAATACAATAAAGAACTGACCCATATCTGCATACATTTCTGGAATTCTTAGGGATATATTATCTATTCTTTGCACATGGATTACTGTGTCCCTTAATATAATAGAAGACTAAGGGCTTGTAGAATGTTTAGCAAACAACTACAGACAGTCTGACAGCAGAACGGTGTAGCGACTTAAATCCAGCAGTTACATACTGCAGAGCCTTACTGACATTACTGATCCTAAAATATTCTTGCTTATTCAGCATTTAATGTTTGCACTATGTTTATCACGACCAAAAGATTTGTCTCTTTTCGTGAACTGAATGGATAAGATGTTCTGACATATATATTTGTTAAAATTTCATCTATCATTCCATAAGCCGTATTTCCACTGCCCTCCCACCATGCTTAGCCTCCATCAGGTTTTAAAACTTTTTTATCAAAACCTTTGGAATCTGGGATGTGGGATACATGCTCATGTCTGCTAGTATTCTGTCTGCCCTACGGTGTCCATCCTGCACTGTGAGGTACATTCTGTGTCACAGTCTAGGTTTATCCTGAGGCGCTGCTTGATCAAATACACTTGAAAAGACATGGGGGCCGATTAGGAAGCCGGACGCCTGGCTGGCGGCAGCCACCGCCGGCCTGGAGGGGGCAATCCGTCCGCCATCCTCCCTGAAATGACCCCCGCCACATTAGGATGGCTGGGGGGTTCGCGGCGGACGGGAAGACCGTCTGCCGCTTTTCCACCACGTGGTGGAAAAGGTCTAATATGGTGGCGGCGTCTATTAGATGCCGCCACGAAAGGCATACGGTCTTTGCTTTGGGGGCCCGTTGCGGGCCCCCAGGGTGAAGGGGGGTGGTGCACATGGGGGGTACCTATGGTATCCCACTGCGTTTCAAAGTACAACATGGCAGGCATCACACGGTGCCTGTCATGTTGTGCTTTGAAATGCACAACATGCATTTTTAGATGTTAAAAATGCGGGACGCATCCTAATTCGCCGCATGGGACCTCCACCATTATGGCGGACGGTCCTTTGCCACGACAGGATGGTGGACATACAAAGTCCGTCCACCATCCTAATCAGCCCCATAGATGGGAGGAAAGATCTTGTGAACTGGCAGCGCCGATTCATAGACTTCAGCTTATACAGCACGTCCACCAGTTTCATTCCAACAACACAGACCATGGAGCAGAGCCTTGAAAATGGGATAAAGTCAGGAACCACCTCATCCAGTGCCATCTGGGTACAGTAGGGCTTGGCACCTAGCCTATCATGCATAGATGTAAACAGCACTGTGGTGTTAGCACAAGCACAACATCCATTTCCAGTGGTTAGTTTACCAACACTGTGAAGTAAAGCTGGGCACAGTACTGCCCATACATGCAAAAACAAATCAGCAAACCATGCCACTGGAACATAATGAAATTAACTATCCTGAGGCAATGCACTCAAAAATGAGTGGAGTTGCTGCAGTACATCGACATCCTCTCAGTGGAGATCTTTGTATTGTGAAAGATGGGCAGTCAACATGGACACCAGGGTCCTTTTAGTCCTCTTGCCTCCCTGTGCTCTGTTTCCTAACAGGAAACCTATGACTAGGGGATGTAAAGCTATCGCACTTACCTCTCAACTAATCGCTTTCCCAAAGGCTTAGGTGGCTTCTGGTGGACTGCTGCTCGCTCTTAACAACTCTCACAGCAGGCAGCTAACAATTAATGCTGGATATACAAAGAGAATCTATGTTGACAACATAACATTTTAGGGTCAGTTAATGGAAGTTGAATAAGTGAAATAAGTGAATAAGTGAAATCAACAGCCGCACAGCCACCAGTTCCTGCTACTATTGTGGAATGTTCACTAGGGAACCAGTAACATACCTACTTCATTGAGATGACTGTAACTACCCATGGGTGCTCCAAAACGAACTAAGTCACATTAATGTCATTGAGTCGGTCCGAATAAGAAAGCTTGGTATACTCATACTCTGAAACAGCTCAAAAAATCTTGTAAACAACTTGAAAGGAAATGGAGGAAGGACTTCACAGTAATAAGTAAGGGCAAATATAGAGAGGCAATAAAGCTCTACAAAAAGGAAATAAAAGCTGCCCAAGCCAGCTATTACCATGGAAAAATTATTTCAGCATCTAACACCCCTTTGGAAATTTTTTTCATTATGAAATCTCTTCTCACCCCCCCTAGTTCCCCGATTGACGGTGATAATGCTTTAAAGCGTTGTGAGGAGTTAGCAAGCTTTTTCTCCACTAAAGTTTATAACATCTATTCTAGTTTTCAGGAAAAGATCTTATACACAAAAATGTTACTGCCGCCACAACAAGCTATGCTGGAAGAATTTCCCCTGCTTACCCTGTCGTTACTGCAGGATCTTCTGAAGCGACTGAAATCAGGATCTCCTGCAGACCCTGCCCTGGCCACTCTGAAATTGGTCTCAGAGATTAGTTGCCCCGTTATGCAGGATGTAATAAAGGCTTCTCTTTTAACGGGCTAGGGGCCAGATGTAGGTAGGCATTTACCGGTCGGTAACGGCCGAATTCGGCCGTTACCGACCGGTAAATGGAATTTGAGATGTAGGGACAATCATTTTACAGAATCGGGTAAATGTACCAATCGGTAAATTTACCGATTCTGTAAAATACCGAATCGGCATTTTTACCGATTCGGTAAATTTGATATGTAGGTGGGACTCTTCTGAGTCCCACAAGCCTTACCGAATCGGTATTTTACCATCAAATTCTATTTGATGGTAAAATACCGTTTCCGGTGTGCATGCACATGTGTGCATGCACTCCTGTGCCATATGACAGGCAGACCTGCCCTTAGGGCAGGTATGCCTGCCACATGGCACCTGAACCTGTTTTGGGGGTGCTAGAGGGTGTCAAAGAACCACAAGAAGCCAGGTTCCTGGTGACAGAGAAACCCATCATCCCTGGCTTTTATTGTCTACCTAAAATTCACAAAGCCACTAGACCACCACCAGGACGTCCCATAATTTCAGGGATTGGTTCCCTTTTGGAACCTCTCTCCACTTTTGTGGACTTTTTTCTTAGACCACTAGTCAAGAAAATGCCGACATATCTTGAGGATACAGCGGATGTTCTTAGACTATTACCAACCATAGAATACAATGTAGAGACTGATCTGTTGGTCAGCTTCGATGTGGAGTCGCTCTACACCTGTATACCTCAGCAAGACACACTAGACACCATCAGAAGTCTGTTGTCGGCGGAAGACCTTGACAGCATCACCCCTGTCAATTTCATCTTATCTTGTGCAGAACTGGCTATGAAGAAAAATGTCTTCAAATTTGAAGACCAACTGTTCCTTCAAATCTCTGGGACCTCTATGGGGAGTGTTTTCGCCCCGAGCCTCGCCAACCTTTATGTGCACCAATTTGAGCAGAATCAAATCCTCAACCAAAGCAACCCATTTTTTGACCATCTAGTGCTATGGAAGAGGTATATAGATGATGTTCTGGTGGTATGGCGGGGCTCCGTCATAGAGATTCAGGCCTTCCATCTATGGCTCAACAAGTGTAATCAACATCTGAACTTTACACTAGAGTACAGTCATGAGAGACTTTCCTTCCTGGATTTATCCATTTTTCCAGAAGCTGGTGGGCTTCAAAGTGAGCTTTTTACGAAACCAATGGCAAGGAACTCACTTTTACTTTTCAATAGTCACCACCCACGCTCTTTAAGGGAAAATCTCCCGGTAGGTCAATTCCTCCGAGTCAGGAGGAATTGTTCATCAAGGGATTTGTTTAACAAACATGCCACTGTATTAGCCACCCAACTTCAGGATCGTCAATATCCTAAACATCTTGTAAAAAGAGCATGGAAACGTGCATCAAATAATAATCGTGAGGCATTGATTGAAAGACGGCCAGCTAAACCACCAATGGAACGACTCACGTTTGTTAGCACATTTAATGCATTGTCAAATACCATCCAAAAAACAGTTCGCAAACATTGGGGTATTCTCAATACCACTAATGCTAACATCCCCGCGCCCCTCTTTGCATTCAAAAGAGCACCAAGCCTGCGAGATACCCTTGTCCATACCAGGCCTCGGATTTTCAACACTGTTGGTTCGGGAAATTTATGGGATCTCCCACCGGTTTCTGGTCACCATCCGTGTGGATCATGCAGTGTTTGCCCTCAGACGGCTAAAACTAAGACAGTCGATATAGGAACAGGCAGAACGTGGGTCCTCAAGAAACACACGAATTGTAACACTGACAACGTTATTTATATGATTACCTGCCCATGCTCCCTAAGATATATCGGCCACACTACTCGCAAAATCAAATTGAGAATTGGGGAACACAAGAGTACCATCAGGTGTCGTAAACAGGCCACCAAACTCACGAACCATTTCCTGGAGGCTAGACACTCAGCTGAGGAAATGAAGTGGCTAATCCTAGAGCAGCCCTATATCCCTCCCCACATCAGTGATATATCGAAGTTCCTATTTAAGAAAGAACAGAAATGGATTTTCCTTCTTAGAAGCCATGTTCAGGGACTTAATGATGACATACCTTGGACATCACTGTAAATAAACTGTGCATTCATTAATGTCCAGTTATCTGACTGAGTGACTTTTTGAGAACACCATATCATTCACCACATAGCTGAACCAGTTCTCATACTCCTCTCTTAATGAGCCTACATCATTTTTATCTGGTGTCTTTAAGGTCATTATTCTGCATGATAAATATGTATGAACATCTAACTGGTCTGTCCTTTATTAGGAGTGTGCAATTAGTGTGTCCACCATGTTAGTGTTTTTTCTACATCATACAATTCTCTAAGAAGTGATGTTGCATAATACATACATATATAGTTGTTAATTTTTACAATACTACGTCTCCCAGACAGCGCATATATAATCATCTTTAAATTGGTTTCCTGGTGTGCCAATAACCAATGAGACCTGTAACAGCATATCTGTACAGAGACGCTAAGCCCTAACATCTTTACAACACGGCGCAGACGCGCGCCGCGAATACTGTTTCTATTGTAATGATTCTGCGCAGTAAGCTCCCAGACGCTTTAATTTTATTGCGCATGCGCATATAGTAAAGCGTCTCTGATGGCACAAGCGCGCTCTATCAACAGCGCGTCTCTATATTCAAGGTTTGTGAGCTGAAATTGTACTACGCATGCGCTCAGAATACAGTGTCCTCGCATGGCGCGAGCGCGCTCTAAATAAACAGCGCGATCTTTAACCAATTATAACAAACTTACTATCTAATTTTTGACAGCTGTACCTCATTAATTAGTTGACTCGGGTATAAAAAGACGAGCGCCCAACCGTCAGTTACCTCCACTCCCTCTCGGATGTTGGTGTAGAGGTACCGACGGACAGGTAGGATGCTCCATTCAGGCCCTAGTCAATTACCTTGCCTCTCTCTTCTTTTTTAACATAGCTGTGCTTATTGTTTTGGCATTCCTGTGCATTATATTGCCACAAAAAAAAAAAAAAATTTCAAGCCACAACTAATTATTTCATATAGTTTATTTAGTTTGTGCTGTATCTTTGACCACCCTGCATGGTTTGCACCATGTGTTCATTTGAGGTTGAATCTCCTTTTTACAACTAAATTTTGTTAGTAGAATATTGGAAATATGTGACCAATTGGACTATAGTACCCCTGATATTTCTCTGAGGTCCTTAAGTTTTTTCCATTCTGACAGAGCGGGGCCTCCTTATTCCCGAGTGGGTGACCGGGTGAGGTGAGGCACTTTCCCACAGAACGCTGGGTAAGTCTAGATATCTTGACTATTTGTGATTTATACACATTAATCCAGTAGTAATTCATAACTACTGAGTAACGGAGAGACTTTCTCTACCGTACTGTCAAGTCAAGTCAAGTCATAGAATTTATATAGCGCACTACATACCCAGAGGGTCTCAAGGCGCTTGGAAGGGGAGGAGGATTACTTGTCAAATATCCACGTTTTAAGTTGCTTTCTGAATGTTAGGTGGTTCTGGGTAAGGCGAAGGTAAGCGGGGAGTGAGTTCCATGTTTTAGCAGCTAGGTATGAGAAGGATCTGCCTCCCATGGTGGTCTTGTTGATGCGAGGTACCGTGGCGAGGGCTTGGCTGGAAGATCGTAGTAGGCGGGAGGGGGTGTAGAAGGACAGTCGTGAGTTGAGGCATTCTGGTCCGATGTCGTAGAGTGATTTGTGTGCGTGGGTTAGCAGTCGGAAAGTGATCCTCTTATTGACGGGTAGCCAATGGAGGTCTTTAAGGTGACCAGAGATGTGTTCGTTGCGTGGGATGTCTAATATGATCCTGGCTGAGGCGTTTTGGATTCGTTGGAGTTTCTTCTGGAGTTTAGCGGTAGTGCCTGCGTAGAGGGTGTTTCCGTAGTCCAGTCGGCTCGTGACCAGAGCATGGGTGACTGTTTTCCTTGTTTCGGTGGGGATCCAGCGAAATGTTTTTCTGAGCATGCGAAGAATGTTGAAGCAGGAAGAGGATACGGCGCTGACTTGTCTGTTCATTGAGAGTGAAGAATCCAGGATGACGGCTAGGTTACGTGCGTGGTCTGTCGGGATGGGTGCTTTTCCGAGAGCTTCCGGCCACCAGGAGTCGTCCCATGCAGAGGGGGATGTACCTAAGATGAGGACTTCTGTTTTGTCTGAGTTCAGTTTCAGACGGCTTTGTTTCATCCATTCGGCAACTTCTTTCATTCCTTCGTGTAGGTTAGTTTTGGCGGTGCTAGGGTCATTGGTGAGAGAAAGGATTAGTTGAGTGTCATCCGCGTAAGAGATGATGTTGAGGTTGTGTTGGCGGGCGATGGCCGCGAGGGGGCTCATGTAAACGTTGAAGAGGGTGGGGCTGAGTGAGGATCCTTGTGGTACGCCACAGATGACTTCAGTGGCCTCGGACTTGAATGGTGGAAGGCGGACTCTCTGGGTTCTTCCGGAGAGGAACGAGGTGATCCATTCAAGTGCTTTTCCTTGGATTCCGATGTTATTGAGGCGTTGTAAAAGGGTGCTGTGGCAGACTGTGTCGAATGCTGCAGAGAGGTCGAGGAGGATGAGGGCGACTGTGTCTCCATTGTCCAGTAGAGTTCGAATGTCGTCTGTTGCTGCGATGAGGGCGGTCTCAGTGCTGTGTTTTGCTCGGAAGCCGGATTGTGAGGAGTCGAGGGATTTGTTGGCTTCGAGGAAGGCGGCGAGCTGGTTGTTGACAGCTTTCTCGATGACTTTGGCCGGGAATGGAAGGAGCGAGATGGGGCGGTAATTTTTGAGTTCGGTGGGGTACGCTGTGGGTTTTTTCAGAAGGGCGGTGAGTTCAGCGTGTTTCCAGTCTTCCGGGAAGGTGGCGGAGTTGAAGGAGCAGTTGATGACATCTCGGAGGTGCGGTGCTATGACGGAGTCTGCTTTGTTGAAGATGTGGTGAGGACATGGGTCTGTGGGGGATCCTGAGTGGATGGAGTTCATCAGGCGGATGGTGTCCTCAGTGGAGATAGGGTTCCAGTCGTTAAGGGTGTTCACGGGGGGAGAATGTTCAGCAAGTGGTAGGGTGGGTTGGTTTCCGGGTTGGTTGTCGAAGCTGTTGTGGATGTCTGCAATCTTGTTGTGGAAGAATGAGGCTAGGGAGTCGCAGAGGGCTTGGGAGGGGGTGATGTCGTTGGAGTTGGCCGAAGGGTTGGTGAATTCCTTGACGATGTTGAAAAGTTCCTTGCTGTTGTGGGCGTTGTTGTCAAGTCGATCCTTGAATGCTGTTTTCTTGGCCTTTCGGATTAGTCGGTGGTGAGTGCGGGTGGCGTTTTTGAAGGCGTCCTTGGTGCTAGTGGTTGGGTCTTTTTTCCAGGCCTTTTCAAGGGAGCGGCAGAGTTTCTTGGACTTCTTAAGATCATCGTTGAACCATGAGGCCTTTTTGCTGCCAGGTTTGCTTTGACGTTTTTTCAGTGGTGCTACGGTGTCGGCGGTGTTCGATAACCATAGGATGAAGTTGGCGGCGGCTTCGTTTGCGTTAGAAGAGTGGGCTGGGGCGTTTAGAAGGAGCGAGGCGGAGATCTGGTCCGAGGTGATTTTGTTCCAGTTTCTTTGCAGAGTTGGTTGGAGGTGGTTGGTGGGTTTCGGCTTGTTGTAGGTGAAGTGAACGCAGCTGTGGTCAGTCCAGAGGAGGTCCGTAGTGTGGCTGAAGGAGACATGATTGCTGGAGGTGAAGATGGGGTCGAGTGTTTGACCTGCGATGTGGGTGGGGGAAGTGACCAATTGTTTAAGTCCGAGGTTGGCGAGGTTGTCTAAGAGGGTGGCGGTGTTGCGGTCGTTGATCTTTTCGAGGTGAAAGTTGAGGTCTCCCAGAAGGATGTAGTCTTTGGAGGGGAGCGCGTGTGGGGTGATGAAGTCCGTGATGTCTTCACTGAATTTTGCGCGGGGTCCTGGTGGTCTGTAGAGGAGGGTGCCTCTGAGTGTGGTCTTGGGGTCGATGTGGATCTGGAAGTGAAGGTGTTCGGAGTTAGCGAGGTTGGCGTCAGAGCTGGTTGAGATGCGGATTGATTTCTTATGGACGATGGCGATTCCTCCTCCTGTGTGGTTGGCGCGGTCCTTGCGTGTGATCTTATAGTCTTCAGGGATGGCAATGGTGATGTCTGGGGCGGAGGAAGCGTTCATCCAAGTTTCTGTTAGGAAGGCGACGTCTGGAGAGATGGTGTCTAGTAGGTTCCATAGGTCAATGGCGTGTCTGTGGACCGATCAGGTGTTGAGAAGGATGCACTGTAGGTGGTTGGGGTCGAGAGTCTGTGGTGTGATCGTAGTGGAGATGTTGTCGGTGCCGCTGAATTTGCAGGAGTAGCAGGAGAAAGGTCCATGGGTGTGTCCAGGAGCGGCTTGGACGCAGTTGAGGGCGCGACCGGGGTTAAGGGCTAGGAGGGTGGCTGCATCATAGGTAATGCGGGAGGGCTGGGGAGCGCGAGGGGCAGGGGGTCTGGCGCTGGGCGCGGTCCAGGCGCGGACGGGCGTAGACGGGCTTACCTTTGGCGCACCTTCGGCGCGAATGGGGCGCGGTCGCTGCGCGTAAACGCTGCGCGCGGTAACAACTGTCATATATGGATGGTGGAGGGGGAGGGGCGAGGGTGCTTCAGCTGGGAGGCGGGGCGGGCTAAGGAGGACGACAACAACAACAAAATGGAGGCGGAGGGGTCAAGAGCGCTTGGGGGAAAACGCAAATACTGCAACAGAGTCACGCTATTGAATAAAAATGCAAATGAGCAAAAGCGGCGAGATGATAACAATTCTACAACAGAGTCACGCTGGCAATATCACACTGCAAATGGGCAAATCGGCAATTTAGCAGTCAAAATGGGCAAAGCGGCAATCCACGCACACAGCGGCAATTAGAGCGCACAGCAGGCTGTAGTTATAAGTCACAGTCCAGATCAGAGCATAAGCGCTGCACAAACGATACCGCAACAGCAGGGGAGCGACCACTCAGCTCGGGAGCGAAGAGCGAGTCACGGCGCTTCCAGGTGAGGGAGCGCTGTTTGTTGTCTGTGGGAGGGCGCTTCAGCTGGGAGGCAGGGCGGGCTAAGGAGGACGACAACAACAACAAAATGGAGGCGGAGGGGTCAAGAGCGCTTGGGGGAAAACGCAAATACTGCAACAGAGTCACGCTATTGAATAAAAATGCAAATGAGCAAAAGCGGCGAGATGATAACAATTCTACAACAGAGTCACGCTGGCAATATCACACTGCAAATGGGCAAATCGGCAATTTAGCAGTCAAAATGGGCAAAGCGGCAATCCACGCACACAGCGGCAATTAGAGCGCACAGCAGGCTGTAGTTATAAGTCACAGTCCAGATCAGAGCATAAGCGCTGCACAAACGATACCGCAACAGCAGGGGAGCGACCACTCAGCTCGGGAGCGAAGAGCGAGTCACGGCGCTTCCAGGTGAGGGAGCGCTGTTTGTTGTCTGTGGGAGGGCGCTTCAGCTGGGAGGCGGGGCGGGCTAAGGAGGACGACAACAACAACAAAATGGAGGCGGAGGGGTCAAGAGCGCTTGGGGGAAAACGCAAATACTGCAACAGAGTCACGCTATTGAATAAAAATGCAAATGAGCAAAAGCGGCGAGATGATAACAATTCTACAACAGAGTCACGCTGGCAATATCACACTGCAAATGGGCAAATCGGCAATTTAGCAGTCAAAATGGGCAAAGCGGCAATCCACGCACACAGCGGCAATTAGAGCGCACAGCAGGCTGTAGTTATAAGTCACAGTCCAGATCAGAGCATAAGCGCTGCACAAACGATACCGCAACAGCAGGGGAGCGACCACTCAGCTCGGGAGCGAAGAGCGAGTCTGTTTGTGTGCCTGTTGTTTGTCTGGTGCTTTTTTGATACCATTATACACTTTATTTAGTTGTACACTTTTTCTTGTTTTAGGAAAGACGGCATGATTGGATTATCACCAGTATACATCTGGGCTCAGAGTAACTGGTAGGATTTATCCATTTATTAGTGTACAAATTCACTATTATTGTAAATTTATTTACTCAAGTTTGCAGTCGCAGTATTCACCAGGTCCTGAAGAAAGCTAGGACCAGTTGTCCATCTAGCTGAAACATGTCGACCTCAATACACCATGCCTTGACATAGTTATTATTTAAAACTATTGGGCTTTGTTTTTAGATTTGACCCTAGTACCATACCTAATAAATTGACTTTTTTGGTCCTTCGAGTCAATTTTATCTTCACTTTCACTTTTCATTTTGCACTGCACTCCATTGGCATCACCAGTGAAGCACTGCGGTCTAAGATTATATCTGCAAAATCCATCTTTGCATCATTACCAGGTGCCTTGATCAAGAATTGGATTTATGATACATCTCCCACGTGACGATACTCCACCAGATGGGTGGGCTGATGGGAATTTTTTCTAGCCCAGTGCTATCACTGCAGTGTCATTAATGGATTCATGGTTCTAGACCCAACACGGCACACTCACAGTAATTTTGACCAGGCTACTTTTGTTTGTTTTGTCAAAGTGACACCCCCTGCACCCTTGTGAAATTCGTTATTTACTGATTCGGTAAATACCGAATCGGTAATGCCCATTCATTCCTATGGGCTTCAAAGCCCATAGGAATGAATGGGCATTACCGGTCGGTATTTACTGAATCGGTAAATACCGATTTTTACCGATTCGGTAAAAAAGCATCTGGATTTCTGTACATGTCCCCCCTTCATATTTACCGACTCTTAAATACCGAATCGGTCACATTCGGTATTTAAGAGTCAGTAAATATTACTTACCTACATCTAGCCCCTAGTTCCCTGTCTGTGGAAACAAGCTAGAGTTAGGGCCCTTTTAAAAAAGAGCAATTTAGACCGTGAGTATTGGGCTAATTATTGCCCCATCTCTTCATCTCTTTCCTGCCAGGAATTAGTAAATTAACAGAACAATATGTGAATTCCTTATTGGCATCTCATCTTGAGGAAAATGACTACCTCCACCCTACTCAGACCGGCTTCAGGAGTCATCAGGGCATGGAGGCTGCCCTCCTTGCCGTGGTCGAAAAATCAAGAAAGATCTTGGATGACGGAGGCTGCGCTGCTATTATTTTATTAGATCTCAGCACAGCCTTCGATACTATGAACCATCATATCCTGATCCAAAGACTCAGGGAGGTGGGAGTTGCAGGCACTGCCTTAAAATGGCTACAGTCCTTTCTGACAGACAGATTTTTGTCTGTCTTCGAAGAAGGAGCCCTCTCGGAGCAAAGACCTTTGCAGTATGGAGTTCATCAAGGATCGTTACTTAGTCCTACCATGTTTAACATCTACATGAGGCCTTTGGCGGGGGTGGTACTTCCCAGGGGAATCCATACTGTTACTTATGCTGATGACACCCAATTGGTGATGTCTCTTATTCAGCAAGATAAATCTGAGCCGGGTTTAGCTGCCTGCCTTGCAAAGGTATCTGAATGGATGGACCTGACCTTTCTTAATTTAAATTGGGCCAAGACCGAAATTATGATCTGGGCCATGCATCCCCCAACAATTTAGATCTAATGTGGCCCAGCTGTCTTGGCTCTCCGCCTGCCCCAAAGAAACAAATAAAGAGTTTGGGTGTCTGGTTGGATTGCAACTTGAACCTTACTGCTCAAGCATGTAAAGTTGCTGGGACCTGTTATGGTCTTCTTAGGTGGATACGTAAGATCCTTCCCCTGCTCCCATTTGATCCCAGGCGGATGTTGGTCAAGCCCTCATCTTGTCTCGGCTGGACTACATGAATGCAGTCTATTTGGGTGCGCCACAGGAAACTATTAAGAGATTACAGATTACCCAGAATTGCGCAGCTCGTCTTTTGTTGAACATCCCTAAACGTAATTCTGTTAAATTGGCGCTTGGTCGACTGCACTGGCTCCCTGTTCAAGAAAGAATCAGGTTCAAGGCCATGTGTATTGTCCAAAAGTCCATCTCTGGTAATGGTCCCTCTTTGATTCAGCCCATGATGCAACTTTATCGCACCAAGAGGACTTTAAGATCCAATAAGAAGCGACTGCTTGCAGTCCCTAGGATCAAGCCGGCTCGGACTGGAGGTCGGCGGTTTTCTTATAATGCAGCCAAATTTTGGAACCAGCTCCCAGATTTCATTTGTCTTAAATCTGACCATCTTAGATTCAGGAAGCAGCTGAAGACTGTTCTCTTCCCGTGATGAGTGGTGATTGATTGGTGTCACAGGAAGTGCTGGGATGCCCTTGAGTAGCCATACGCTATACAAGTGAGTATTCATTCATTCATGTGGTGCAACTTTTCCCAAAAATGAGACAGTGCTAATTTGTTTTGTTCATCAGTGGGTGTCCATATCATATGTCAAGATCAGAGCCATCATTTGTGTAATGTACACACCCCATGTGAAATGCCTCCTTGGGCCAACAAAGGGATAGAGCATACTTGAGTACCAGCTTAGAGCCAGTAACTGAGAGAACTGGTCATATCTAATAGGCACAGCGTGACAAGCGTGCAAAAATTTGCCTAGTGTGCTACGTGGGTGCGTCACAGAATAAACCCTGATGATGAGAGATGAGATTCAAAACAAGAAAACAGAAGCACACAAACAAGAACTTCTTAAAGTGCCACAAATGTGGAATAAAAAGGCCATGATTGACATAAAGATGAGGAGAATTACGCTGCACGCCACATCATGCCCTTTACCCCCATTCAGTGAACTAGCCTCACCCTCCACTGCTGCCTCCTGCAGGAAGGTGTGAATAATTACCTCAGTCCCCTGTGAAACAGATGGAGCAGTAGAGATCCCTACTGCTGTGTTACACCACAGAAAAAAATGTGCACACTTCGAAACTTACCACAAGGATGAAAAAAGACAAGAGACACCCAGATTTTTTACTGGGAATTTTGTTTTGGAAAATAGTTTTATTTTTTTGCTGTAGGAGAGTTTTTTTCCACCAATTTTTTTTGCAGGAGTCCATCTTTTCTTTGTATCATGGTTTTTCCGTTTGGATTATTGGAGTACTAAAGACTCTTGGTGACAGGTGGTTTCAAAAAGTCACCAAGAGTTGAAGCAAGAAGACACCTACAGAAAGGAACCCCCAAATCCCTTTGATTTGTAGAAAATAATTTAAAAAATACCAATTTCAAAAGCAGACAAATAATTTTAAAGGTTGTTAGTGAGTGTTAAAAGTGTGGAATGTACGCAAGATTGTCCAGGTATTCTGAAGCTCCCATGAAAAGAAAATTGATAGATTTTGGCTAATAGTCTCTTGAACATCTCTTTACTTTTAACTTTTTTGGAACCACAAGGAATCGGACTTCCTGACAATGATTGTGCCATTCACATTTCTTGGAAACTTTGGGGCATATGTACAAGCCCCTAAAACCGCCACAACGTCACTTTTTCCGAAATTGTGGTGACAATTGGGGCTCAGCCTTATTTACAAGGCAGTATTAAGCCACTTAACGTGGCTTAACGCTGCCTTGTAAATGAGGCCCCCTTTCACGCTATGGTTAGCGTGAAAGTTGTGGGTAGTGTGTATTGTGGTGAGTGTTCCACTGCAACACCCATTGATTTGATGCGCCCCCTGTGTACAAGGTGAGCCTACTTAGGAGGCAAAGCCAAGATTAAGACCAGGGAAAACCTGGTCTTAACTAGGCAAAATGAGGAGAAACGCATTATTGCTCCTTGATTTTTTTTTTCCATGTGTGCTGCCTTGTGCACGACACATGGATAAAGCAAAATGCCATTGATTGTTTATGTACAGGAAGGTCCCTCTTCCTGTACATAAACAATATGTAAAAAATGCAATTTTGTGACTTTCATGTGTGCTGCATGAAGCAAAGGTCAAAAAATTTAAAACTGGCATTTTAAGATTGTTTATGTGCAGGAAGGGACACCTTCCTACACATAAACAATCCTCCCCTGCATGCAGACACCCTTGCACTATGGTGCAAGGGTGCCTGCGTTGGCTGGTAAGTGTAGCACCAACGCAGGGGGAAATGCAAGGCTGCATTATAGCCTTGTAAATATGGTGCAGCCTTGTGTTTCTGAAGTGGCGGAGTGAGGCGTTGAACCATGACGCCTAACGCCTCACTCCGCCACTTCCTCGTACAAATGCCCCTTCGTTCCCTCTTCAAAATTTCCCAAAAATTATAAAGGTTTGGGAGTGATCTGCCAATTAATTTTTTAATGAATTTTGCCAGCCCTCGTTGTGTTTGCACCTCACTCTAAGCAGGTCGAGTGACAGTTCCAGCAGTCAATGGGAAACCTTGGCTTCCTCCTGTGAACCGACCTGCTTAGATAACCAATCCATGTGTCTTCAAAGCAATTTAGTAAATGGGAAAAATTTTCTTCATTTTGAGTAAAGTGGTCTGATTAAGTTATTTATGTGTAGAACTTTTCCACACACTCAGGAGGTACAAAGTAAAATGCTGCTAGTTTTTTTTTAACTCATATTACTGCTTAACATGTAATCCTCAACTAAGGATGATTTTTGGAATTTTTCAACAATATGCTTGGGAAAAGTAAACAAAATCCTTGAATTTGGATGTCAGGGTAAATTTTGTATTTATCATTATTAATTTAAAGTTAATTATAATTTTCTGAGGACTTTTATTCACAGTTTTGGATTTATTACTGATAACAATTCAGTGTATGTGAGGATTGCGTGTCTGGGAGTCAGCTGTAGAATAATGAGACAGTTGTGTTGTTTATGTTAGCATGGATGTTGTAAATGTGGATCAATGGATGGGGTGTTGATTTAAAAATACCATCCATTATCTAAGTTTCACTATTCTCAAGGGCTATTAAAATATGGGTTGTGCTAAAGATTAGTATTCGTTTGTGAGGGTATTCATTGTCATTTTGATTACGGCAATGCCCTGTACATAGGGTTACCGGAGAAGCTGCTTGGTAAGCTGTAAGTAATAATGAACGATGCAGCAAGATTGATTTTTAAACTCCCAAGATGCTCACATGCAACACCACTGTTACAGCAGCTGCAATAGCTCCCTATCAAGCAGTGAGCCAAGATTAAGGGCCTCTGTATTGCTCATAAAGCTCTCTATGGGCAGGCACCAGAATACAGCAAGGATTGCCTTAGGAGCTACAAGCCAGGATGTAACCTCCGCTCATCCGAGGCAGGCCAGATGTTCTATCCGTGATTCAATAAAACTACCATGGCCGGACGAGCCTTTTCAGTTTTGATTCCCCACCTATGCAAATAGCGGTAAACATCCTTTACACCAAAACTTTTTCCACGCGGTACCTTTACAACGCAGGAATTACAACGCAAGTCGTTACAACGACTTGCGCTGGAGGGCACTGTAGGATAGGGAATAGTTTAATTTACTATCCAAAACCTTCCCTACTATCCACGGGGACTGGAGTTGGAATAGTAAATTAAACTATTCACTATCCAGCGCCCCCCAACGCAAGTCGTTGTAACGACTTGCGTTGTAAAACCTGCGTTGTAAAGGCATGCGTGGAAAAAGCATACATCCCAACTAGCTACCTGGAAGCCTACATAGGGAATCTTCTCTTCTTCCATTTAGGAAAAAACTTAAGACCCTATTGTTCACGGCGGCCTGGGAATAATACATGCTCTGACCAGGCGCACTGACAGATAACCATTGGTAGGGTTTAGCTACTCTCTAGTAGGATTGTGATTACCGTGTTACTTTATGAGTGCATGCTGGTTTTTGTCTCTAAACCATTCTCCTCAACTTGGGTATTGTGGGCCTACTACTAGCACAATGCAGTGGAATGTTTTGGGCTACCTCCCTCAAAACTGAGCCACAGGGTTTTTTTGAGGTGAATGCTTGCATTTGTGTCTGCTAGATATTCTCTCTCACTTTGATCTCCACTGCAGAGGCAGAGTGGTTATGTTCTAAGGTCCCTTCATCATTGTCACCCAAAGTAACTGCTTCACCTTTGCAATGGGATGAAAAATAGCATGCACACCTCCAATGACTTTGTGCTCAGTTAACCTCTCCTTACAATAAAGATAGCCGCCATATTTCAGCAGCCTGTTTGCACTCAGAGAATGGATATAGCAAGCCTGGTTTCTGGTTCCCTTGGTTCACTGATCTGTAAAAATATACAAAAAAGAGAAATTGTGTTAATACAATTGTCTAATAGTGTGCTGTCTGCAAACAATGTACCTGCTGAGGGAAAAAGATTTCAATGATTACTTGAGACAATGTGGTTGACGTGTTATTGATAGTAGCTTGTTGGATGAAAGTTTTTAGATTGGGTTTTTCATAGTTTTTATCAGAAATTATACCTGGTGAATTTTCCAATCTGGTATTCCAAAGTCTGTGGGAAATGTGGTCTAATATTACAGGGTGGCTGGATCCTTTGTTTCTTGGTTTTGTATTTTAATGTAGAAAGAAAGAATCTCTGTGAAATTACTGATGTTTTTGTTTTGATACTATAACTTTGCAGTTGTTGTTGTTAATAGGTTAACTCACCTGTGTATTGTTGGATTTCTTTCCAAAGCTGTACTCCAAATTTGCACTGTTTTTGTATTCTTTTACTTTCCAATTTCTATTTTGTTTTTAAGGTCTGTGGAATAGAAAATGAGGTAAGTGCCTGGCGGAGTTTGAATAGTAATTTTTTCCCCCAGTCACTGTCCAACTTCTGCCCTGAGGTAAGCACCTGGCAGAGTTAGAACTGTAATTTTGCAGCTCAGCCACTGTCCAGCACCTACTCTGAGGTAAGCACCGGGCAGAGTTAGAATAGTCATTTTGCCCCTAGCACTGTCCAGCACTTGTCCTGAGGTAAGCACTCAGCGAAGTTAGAATAGGATTTTTGCTTCCAGTCACTGTCCAGCACCCACCCTGAGCTAAGTACCCAGCAGAGGCAGAATAGAAATTTTGCCCCCAGTCACAGTCCAGCACCTGTCCCGAGGTAAGTACCTGGAAGAGTTAGAATGATCATTTTCTCCCCAGAGTCACAGTCCAGCACCTGCCTTGTGGTAAGTACCAGGCAGAGATAGAATAGTCATTTTCCCCCAGTCACTGTCCAGCACCTGCCCTGAGGTAAGTACGAAGGAATTGGAATAGTAATTTTGCCCCCAGTCACTGTCCATCACCTGCCCTGAGGTAAGCAAACATGCAGTTTGAATAGTAATTTTGCCCCCCAGTCACTGTTCAGAACTTGCCTCGAGGTATGCACCTGGTGGAGTCGGAATAGTAATTTGGCCCCCCAGTCGGTGTCCAGCACCTGCTGTGAGGTAAGCACACAGTGGAGTTAGAATAGTAGTTTGTTCCCCAGTAACTGTCCAGAACCCACCCATAGGTGAGTACCAGGCAGAGTTAGAATAGTAATTTTGTCCCCAGAAAGTGTCTTGCACATCATCTGAGGTAAGCCACCGGTGGACTTGGAATATCAATTTAGATCCTTTGTCACTATGCAACACCTGCCCTGAGGTAAGTACTCAGCCTAATTGGAGCAGTATTTTTGCTCCTCAGACACAGACCAGCTCCTGCCTGGAGTTGCTGGAGTTGGAAAGGTAATTTTGACCACCCACGGCAATGTCCAGCATCTGCCCTGCGGTAAGAACCTGGCGCAGTTGGAATAGTGCTCCCATCACTGTCCAGCACCTTTCCTGAGGTAAGTAGCGTACCTCAATCCATGTCTAATAAAAAACTATTATTTGAACACTTTTTATAAAATACATGCACCTTTATTCTCATTTTTATTAATTCAGAAAAAATGCATTGTTTCAGGACTTACATTTCTTGGACTCCAGTAAAATATATACTCAAAATAAGGAGTGGAGCTATTCTGGATATTATCTGCCAATTTATAACAAAAAACCTATTATTGTATGTTTTAGGGATTTAGCTAGTTAATAGTAAGAGTGTTTATTGTAACCATTGTACTTACTTGTGCAGATAGATGGCAGTGTGTGAACAGTAATGTCTCTTTTGTCTCCTCCTCTCTCTGATGAATGTGGTCATGAGTGAAGTCAGTGTACCACTGAGCAAACAATGGTGGATGGCTGAATTTATACTTTTTTGTGGCATTCCACAATTCAAAATATAATATATTTTGGTATAGACTCATTTAGTGAAACAAAATGTTTGTTTGTCCATTCTTATAAATAACGGCAGCCATTTTCATTGGGGACAAGCTGTACAGATGGGGGGAAAATAAAGGAAGAACTACAATACAAATAAAACCAATGTAAACACGCAGATTTTGGTGCCAGCTGCGGCATTATTTTTTCAATATTTTAATGTAAAGTATGTTGTGTAATATAATACTGCAGTCTGAATTATACATTATTTACTGAATTATATAATACATATTATATTTTTTGAACATATACCTAAATATGTTTTAATATATTTAAAACATACGGTGTAAAGGCATGTGTGCCATTGGTAAGCCTGGTAAAGGTACTTATAATGCACCCCTACGTAGGTTTGTGGTACTGACATTTGTGGTAAAGTAGTACGTTATACAGATAAGGGTGTTGTAGAAACTGTTGTAAAGGCATGCATGGTAAAGGCATACGTTGTTCCGTCATACAACATACACTTTAAGTCAGTTTTGAGCATATTGAAGGGGCATTAAAAGCCTTAGAGGCTGATTATTTGGCCACACTGTGCACAGTAGTCTTGGAAGAAATTAGGCACAGCAGATGGAATTTTCACATACAGCAGGACTGGAGGCCAAACATTCGTCTAAGTATGCACAAGCTCAGGCCTAAGGCGTGGCAAAGAGGCCAAACAGAACCGCTCTACTCTTGAGATCAGACAGACAGACCCAAGCCATCACACACCTAACAAAAGGGGGTGGCACTATAATATATGAAGCAACTGATATCTTGTTAGAACTAGTTGACTAATATTCCACCCTATAAACCTCCCAGATCATGCCACATTGTGAGGCCTACGTGCAGTACTATGACTGGGTAGCCCTGGCCTGGATTGAAGGACCACACAGACAGCTCTTGGTGGAGCCAATTACTCTGGAGGAAGTCGAGTCTGCTATAGCCGTGATCCCTACGTGTAAGGCACTAGGGGCAGACGGGTTCCCGGCTGAGTTTTATAAGTGCTATACACCCCTACTAGCTTCGAGGTTATTGCAGGTGTACAACAAGGCTCTCCAGCAGGGGGAACTCCCCCCGTCCGTTACTGGAATCTGTCCTTATCACGTTACTGAAAGCTGGAAAACAGCCTGATCACCCTGGCTCGTACCGACCATTATCACTAATAAACCTAGACAGCAAAATCTTTGTCCAGATACGGGCGACTAGGTTGACCCTCCTGATACCCGCGCTGGTCTTTCTGGACCAGGCGGGGTTTTATACCAAGGAGATCTACCGCACACAATCTGCAAACTCTATCTGTGCTTCTTTATCAGCATAACCCCAAATAGGAAGCTGTGGTGGTCTTTCTCGAAGCATCCAAAGTCCTTGATTCATTAGAGTGGTTGTATCTCTTCACAGTACTATTGTGACTTGGCACCCTGAAACAGTTTATAAACTGGCTGCAATTGTTGTATAACTCTCCAACAACATGGATATTAAACTTGGGGGGGCTCCTTTCTGAGCCCTTCCAATAGGACAGGGCACTAGGCAGGACTGCCCATTGTATCCCTCTACTTTATGCCGTTGCCTTGAACCATTAGCTTTTGCAATACAACAGCCCAATGGGAAGAACCTAATACTGTTCCTTTATGTGGGTGATATCATGTTGTAATTGGCGGACCCAGCCTGAAACCTCAATCCGTTTATTTGAGAATGTACTTTCTGTCGCACCGTTTCAGGGGTAGGTCTATAAACTGGAATAAATCCATGATTTTGCCACTCATGCAAGTCATGACACTGAGAACGATAGACTTCCTGATTACCTGGGTTACATAGCCTGTCAAGTACCTTAGAGTCTAGATCCATTAGGATAAGGATATTGAGGTCCAAGAAAACTACAGGACTACCATGACCCTCACTGAGGAACAGGTCTCCCGTTGGAAGACTCAAGTTACTTTACATATTCACTAACATTTCCATACCCCTCACTCAAAATGTCTTTAAGACTCTCAATTAACATCTGGTTACACTGGCTTGGGCAGGGTGCCAACCTTGCATCTGCTGAAAAAGTTGACGCTGCCATATGATAAAGGAGTGCTGAATGCTCCTGCCTTTGAACTCTATATTACTAGGACAGACCCCTCGATGCACCCATGTTGAAATGGACACGATCTGTAGCACACAACTAGCAAATACAGCCTCGCTGGAATATCCCTGTAACCTGATCAAGTTCAAGTTCAAGAATTTGTATAGCGCACTACTCACCCAGAGGGTCTCAAGGCGCTTGGGGGAGGGGGTGCATTATTTATCGAATAGCCAGGTTTTAAGTTCCTTCCTGAAGGAAATGTGGTTCTGGGAAAGGCAGAGGTGAGTGGGGAGAGAATTCCAGGTTATGGCCGCCAAGTAGGAGAAGGATCTTCAACCCATGGTGGATCTGTGGATGCGCGGAACTGCGGCGAGGGCTTGATTGGAGGATCTTAGTTGGCGGGTCGGTGTGTAGAAGGACAGTCGTGTGTTGAGGCATTCGGGTCCCAGTTTGTAGAGGGCCTTGTGTGCGTGGGTGAGGAGACGGAATGTTATTCTCTTGTTGACGGGAAGCCAGTGGAGGTCTTTCAGGTAACCGGTAATGTGGGCTTGGCGCGGGATGTCCAATATGAGTCTGGCTGATGCGTTTTGGATGCGTTGGAGTTTTTTTTGTAATTTGGATGTGGTTCCGGCGTAGAGGGTGTTTCCATAGTCCAGTCGGCTAGTGACCAGTGCGTGGGTGACAGTCTTTCTTGTTTCGGTGGGGATTCAACAAAAGATTTTTTTGAGCATACGAAGTACATTGAAGCAAGAGGATGAGACGGCGTTGACTTGTCTGGTCATCGAGAGGGAGGAGTCTAGGATGAAGCCTAGGTTACGTGCGTGGTCGGTGGGTATGGGTGCCGTGCCCAGTGCCGATGGCCACCATGAGTCGTCCCAGGCAGAGGGGGATGATCCTAGGATGAGGACTTCCGTTTTGTCTGAGTTAAGTTTTAGGCTGCTGTTTTTTATCCATTCGGCTACTTCTTTCATGCCTTCCTGAAGATTGGTTTTGGCGGTGTTAGGGTCTTTGGTAAGGGAAAGGATCAGCTGGGTGTCGTCAGCGTAAGAGATGATGTTAAGGTTGTGTTGTCGCGCGATGGATGCGAGGGGACTCATGTAAACGTTGAAGAGGGTGGGACTGAGTGATGATCCTTGTGGTACTCCGCAGATGACTTCGGTGGCCTCTGATTTGAATGGGGGGAGTCGGACTCTCTGGGTTCTCCCGGCGAGGAACGAGATGATCCAGTCCAAGGCTTTTCCCTGTATGCCGATGTTGCTGAGGCGTTGTATGAGGGTGCTATGACAGACTGTGTCGAAGGCGGCGGAAAGGTCGAGTAGAATGAGGGCAACTGTTTCTCCGTTGTCCAATAGTGTTCGGATGTCGTCTGTCGCTGCAATAAGGGCTGTTTCGGTGCTGTGTTTGGCCCGAAAGCCGGACTGTGAGGAGTCGAGGGAGTTGTTGGATTCCAGGAAGGCGGCGAGCTGTCTATTGACGGCTTTCTCAATGACTTTGGCAGGGAATGGGAGGAGGGAGATGGAGCGGTAGTTCTTAAGTTCAGAGGGGTCCGCTGTGGGTTTCTTCAAGAGGGCGTTGAGTTCGGCGTGTTTCCAGCTTTCTGGGAAGGTAGCGGAGTTGAAGGAGCAGTTGATGACATCACGGAGAGGGGGTGCGATGATGGAGTCTGCTTTGTTGAAGATGTGGTGGGGACAGGGGTCGGTTGGCGAGCCTGAATGGATGGAGTTCATTAGGCGGATGGTGTCTTCAGTGGTGATTGGGTTCCAGGCGTTAAGGATGTTAGAGGGCAGTTTAGGTTCGGAGGTGGGTGGAGTGGACTGTTCTTTGGGAATGTTCTCAAAGCTGTTATGTATGTCGGCGATTTTGTTGTAGAAGAAAGAGGATAACGAGTCGCAGAGTTCTTGGGAGGGAGTAATGTCGTTTGAGGCTGTGGTGGGGTTGGTAAAATCTTTGACGATGTTGAATAGTTCCTTGCTGTTACGGGCGTTGTTGTCGAGTCGATCCTTGAATGCTGATTTCTTGGTGGATCGGATCAATTGGTGGTGTTTGCGGGTGGCTGTCTTGAAGGTGGTCAGGTTGTCAGTGGTTGGGTTTTTTCTCCATGTTTTCTCGAGAGTGCGGCATAGTTTCTTGGATTTCTTAAGGTCATCGTTGAACCAGGGGGCCTTTTTGCTGCCCTGTTTGGTTTGGTGGTTTTTTAAGGGTGCTAATTCTTCAACGCTGTGAGTGATCCATTGTTTGAGTTTGGTGGCAGCTTGGTTTGGGTCCGATGAGAGGGTGGGAGGGTTTTGGTTGAGCGATGTGAGGAGTTGGTTGGTGGTGATTTTGTTCCAGTTTCTTCGCGGAATAGGTTGTGGGGGGTTGTGGGTCGAGGTAGTTTTGTAGCTGAAGTGAACGCAACTATGGTCCGTCCAATGAAGAGCTGTGGTGCGATCGAAGGAGATGTGTTTGCTGGAGGTGAAGATTGGGTCGAGCGTATGTCCGGCTACGTGGGTGGGGGTGTCAACAAGTTGTTTGAGTCCGAGATTGGCCAGGTTGTCCAGAAGGGTGGTGGTGTTGCTGTCGTTTTTCTTCTCCAGGTGGAAGTTGAAGTCTCCCAGTAGAATGTAGTTCTCGGAGGCGAGGGCATGTGGGCTGATTAATTCAGTGATGACTTCGCTGAATTGTTTACGGGTTCCTGGTGGCCTGTAGATGAGGGTGCCTCTAAGTGTGGTCCTGGGGTCGGTGTGGATCTGGAAATGGAGGTGTTCGGCGGTTGCAAGGTTATCGTCAAAGCTGGTCGTGATTCTGATGGTGTTCTTATGGACGATGGCGATGCCTCCTCCTGTTTGGTTGGTGCGGTCTTTTTGGATGATCTTGTAAGCGTCCGGGATGGCTATGGCGATGTCGGGTGCTGACGATGCGTTCATCCAGGTTTCTGTAAGGAAGGCGATGTCCGGTGAAGCAGTGTCGAGTAGGTCCCAGAGTTCTGTGGACCGAGCGGGTGTTCAGCAGGATGCACTTCAGGTGGTTGGATTCGGAGCTGAGTTTGGAGTTAGGTGATTTGGTGTGGGTCTTGATGCAGGCGAACTTGCAGGAGTGGCAGGTGAAGGGACCGTGGGCACGTCCTGGTGCAGCCTCGTAGCATTGTGGTGTGCGTCCGGGGTTAAGGGCTAGGAGGGTGACGGTGTCATACGTAATGCGGGAGGAGAGCGGTTTGCGGGGGCCAGGGGGTCTGGCGCTGGGCGCGGTCCAGGCGCGGACGGGCGTAGACGGGCTTACCTTTGGCGCGCCTTCGGCGCGCATGGGGCGTGACCGCTGCGCGCAGATGCATCTGTCATATGTGGATAGTGGGAGGGGGAGGGGCGAGGGAGGGTCAGCTGGGAGGCGGGAGCGGGGTGGAGACCCGGGCAGGGCGACACAACAACAACAACAACAAAATGGCCGGCAGCGTAAAACGGAACAAGCAGCCAATATGATGCAAAAGGCAGTGGCCCCGGTCTAGTCAGGCACGCCTCGAACAGCGCAGCACCAATGATAAGGAAAACTGTACTTGCAGCTCGCTCCGGCGACGCAGCGCTACGATGTCACAAACACAATAATGATATGGCAGTCAAGGCAGCACAGCGACGATACAATGATTCACACAGTGAATTAGCAGGCGAGGTGGTTCAGCGCTATTTAGCAAAGTAATACAAGCAATGCAGCACAAAAATGATTTAGCAGTCAGGGCAGTCTAGCGATGACACAATGATTTACAAGGTGAATTTGCAGCAATTTAAATCGGCAATTTATTCCAGCAATGTGAATTAGCAATAAGATCTAGCAAAGCAGCGGAGAAGCGCAACGATACCAGGCTGCGAGGCAAGGCAGGTCGGGGAGCAGCGTGGGGAGCGACCGCGTCTGTAGTAAACAGGACGGTCACAGCGCAATCTCGTCAGAGCGGGCCTAATAGTATCTGATGTACCTAATGTACCTAAATGTACCTGATCTGGCCCCCAAAACGACCTGACCTGATTGCACTGCCGAAGCCTGTGAATTTGTTGTTGCTCCGGCACTGGCTGCATTGGAGATGCCCCGAGCACCACAGAAACCGGCCGGACACTTCGAGGTGGGCAAGGTACGTGCGTGCAGGGCCCTGACGGGAGAGAACCATCAGTCAAAGATAAGCCGAGTACCAGCTCCGCATCTTCTTTTCGGCCACCTCAGTAGAAGGCATCTCCTCGGGATCGCGGGACCACCCGACACCTCCACATCTGTCGAGAGCTGCCGCCTGCATCCGATCCCGTATGCATAGTGCGTGTCCCCCCTGGCTTTGGGGAGCGGACCGCTGCTGAGCTTGCATTTGTCTACAGCGCTCCAAGGCGTGCGCCTGGCCCTTAGCTCACCTCCTGGGACCCTGGTGCTGCTGCACATTTGGTTGATGCCCGGTGCCATGGAAACCTGGGCCTGACTGCTGTACCGGCACTGCCGTGAGGTGCGTCCGATGCTTAGCTGAACCTTCGCTTTCTGCACTGAGTACCCAAGGTGACGCCCATTCACCACTATAGCGCTTCGCGACGCTCATAGGACTCAAGACATGGTATCTTGTCCTTACGTCCCACAGCCATTACTGTTCCTGCACTGTGGCGTGACCTCACTACACCTTTGGATTCCTGGCACTGAAACCTTCTTGACCTTGGTCTACGGCTCCTGCTGGAAAGGCTACTGTGACTTCTTGCTCCCTCTCCCCTTAGCCTTGCAATTTGGACGCAGGTGGAGTGGCTGCAGTGCCTGACCCCAAGATGGCGGCTGGGGCCATTCTTGACTACTGCAGCGAGAGACTCCTGAGTCCCCGGGGTAGTCCCAAACTGAGCTGTCAGGGCATTCCAGCTGATCCCCCCTTATGAAGGCGCTCTATTCCGGAGTGTCAATTGTGAGGATGGGCCAGGAGAACGCCTGACTAAGATGGTCCTGCACCCTGACTCCGTACTGCACGCAGTCTTCTCCGGTTCTCTGGCTCGAAATGTTTCAGAGTAATCTGTAACTGACTGCGGAGACCGAGGATTTATGGCCAATGCCCGATGGAGCTGCCCTATGCAGCTATAGCGGAGTCTGGCTCTGGGTCACCCCAACGGCCGTCACTTACCCAGCCGGACATCAGACATTGTTTTTCATGGTTCATCATGGTTTTATTTGTCTCTCTCTTTGGCTGCCTTGACTGCTTTATTCCGCCTGGAGTACTCTCCTCCTTCAGATCTATCTGACTCTGTCTGCTTTCCTTTCCCCTGTTTACCTTTCCCCTACTTCCTTTCATTCCATATATGACTGGTGTCTTGGATATGCTATATATCTTATATTATTGTGTAAGCTCACGTTTTTCTCCCAAGCATATACTGATAACTGCAACTGTAACTGATGTAACTATGTAACAATGTTCTGATGCAATGTCTTATCTCATGTAAAGCGCTCTCATACCTCTGGGTCTAGCCAGTGCTATATAAAACTTTTCAAATAAATAAATAAATTTACCAAAGGTTCAGAAGAGACTGCAGTCACCAGTTCATTACTCTCCCAAGCTGTCTAACACCTTGGTTTACCTAGCATCACTCACTTCCAATGCCATAATTTTGCAACACTTACACAGGTTACTAGCCACATTAGGAGATCTCTTCACAGATGGTTGATTCCTAGACTGCCCAACTGCACTTGAAGACACTGATCCAAAACCTTTGGACATCTTTACATAGTACTGTATCTGTGCTCCGTGCAGAAAACATTACCCTACGTTACCCCAGGAGCCACCGACAACAATCACATTATCAATGTTTCTGGCTGCTCCTATAGTTAGGCACATGATGACTAATTTACACTTCTCCATTCAAAAAGAGATCCAGCCATTCCACTTCAGGACTAGTGAATAATGGGGATTAGATTTGGAGAAGGCCATTTCGAATCAGGACTGGACATAATGCTGCAGCTTGAGGTGAGAACTCTCCCCAGATGGGCAATTGTTTCTAATTCAC
The DNA here is from genome assembly GCF_964261635.1 of Lissotriton helveticus. Classification (NCBI taxonomy): domain Eukaryota; kingdom Metazoa; phylum Chordata; class Amphibia; order Caudata; family Salamandridae; genus Lissotriton; species Lissotriton helveticus. The sequence goes on along the minus strand of NC_136068.1, from coordinate 63,310,089 downwards.
TTTGAATATCTTCTCCAAACATACAATACCACCCCAACAACTGTTTGCACTCAATCTTAAAGTACACTTGCAGTGTTATACAATGCTGGATGTATGCCTCTTGCGTGGCAATGCAGGGTGATAGCGGAATACTGGGAGAGAGTAGGCAGTGCACTATCAGAGATGTTAGCAATGTAAATCCAGTATTTTGTAAAGTGCGAACAATCTCGGGGGAGAAGATGGCGGCCGGTCGTTAAGCCTGGTCGGGAGCTCCTTGACTCTCTCAACTAAATGAGGCTGGAAGGGCTGTAGGACGAAGACGCTGCTGCTAGAACTTTCATCGGCGTAGTGAGGGAATTATACTTGTCAGAACCAGGAGGTCGGAAAACGGGACAGTAGTGGTGAAAACCTCATTTTGTTGTAGCCGTTTAGACAGAACATTACGGGAAATTTACAAAAGCGGAGCAGAGTACACTTTAAAAAAAAAAAACGAGTGTTGGATCATAAAGAGACGGCGGCGGCTTCAGTGGATCTAACACCTACCGATTGAGTGAAGACTGCCTTGGTGTATGCGGCAGGGTGGCTGAGGTCGGGAGACCGGACTGGGCAGCATCGGCGGACTTAGCGAGTTCCGTGCACCTGGGGGAGAGAGCGAGGCTGGTGCGGCAAGACTCTCACACCGACAGCTCTGCGCTCCGATCTCGAGTCAGCTGGTGGGAGACAGCTTCGAAGGTTTAGCGTAATTGCAGGCAGGCGGTGAGTAGGATCTCTGTGTTTCTCCGGGGGAAAGCTGGGGCAGTTACGCAAGACATCCTTGCCTCACGCTCGGGCGATTTTGGAGGAGCTTTGGGAGTGTTTGGAGTGTTCGAGGATCCAGGTTCTTTTGCCTGTAGTGGGACTTACCAAAACCTCCCTCACGGAGCCCGCAGGTTAAATCAGAAGCAAGATTGCAATTTTTTGAAGCCCCCCCCCGGACGCCAGACTTAACGCGATCTCACCCCTAATAGACGCACTAAAAGCCCAGCCGACTCAGCTTCCTCTATCAAAACAGAGGGAGATTTTTGTTAAGAGGTTTCCTGCAGCAAAAGTGGAGGGGTCTACTCGAACTGCTGACAAGGCAGTCTACTCCACTTTAGTTATAGTAGACCTTGTGGCTCCCGCAGGGGTGGTGGTCTCGAATCAAAAGAAAGGGCTACAGCTAGGTGTGATTTCTCCCAGAAAGGACGGGGATAAATCCCCCAAAAAAGCTCCAGAACCAGATCAAAGGACCCCTGGAGCGACAGGGCCTTTAAAGAAAGAAGCAGGCTCACTCCTGGTTAATCTTGACGGTAAAGGGATGTCTTCCTATTGCCTAAGGAATAGACAATTTCTCAAATCAAGCCTCCCCTTGGTTACAAAACAGCCAGTTGTCCCGAGGGTTACTAAAAGAATCACGCGCAAAACCCCTAAGCTCCAAGTAAGTAAAGCTAGTAATAAAAAAGGGCATTCAGGGGACAATCTGGAGATCAGTGAGGAGGGTAAAGCCCCAAAAATAAAGATCACCCCTTCATTAAGATCTTACTTCAAGATACAAAATCGGGGTATGAGTAAGGGAAAAGGCATGGAACAAGGGGAGTTAGTGAATCAAACAAAGGCCCCCTGAACAATGGAGAATAAACAATTCCTAGATCAGGGTAAATTCATGTGTGAAAATATACATCGATTCGTAATATATATACATCACAATAAAAAAATAAAAAACACAATATAAAGAAAGTGGCACAATACAATATCTTCTCAGAGAAGATATTGTATTGTGCCACTTTCTTTATATTGTGTTTTTTATTTTATTATAGTGATGTATATATATTATTGTACATGTATTGTATGCCCCTATTAGGGTCATTTTTAGTCTTTGTTGTTATTAAATGTCTGATTTTAATTAATTCTACGAATTGATGTAATGTTAATAAAATAATTTTGGTACCATATTTCTGAGAATGGCCTTTAGCCTTTAACTTTGTCTTTGTTACAAGCAATCACAGTTGCCTAGATGTATATTTTCACACACAAGGGGAGTTAGTAACATCTAGAACTGAAATGGAAAATTCCTCAGTAACTGTTGTTGTAGATGGAGTAATAAACGGCTCAGAAGGGGAAGTAACAGAGCAAGATGCGGGTTCTAGTCAGGTTCCAGTCCCCTCGCAAAGTCGGGTCTCCAGTCCGATGCTCAGACCGGTTCCCAGTTTAGTGCCTAGTCCAACCCAGAGCCCGATTCAAAGCCCGGTCCAGAGCCCCGCTAGAAATATATCTAAAAGCTTGCCTAAAAGTCCTCCTAAGAGTTTGGTCGAGAACCCAGAAGCCCTAGAAGATAATCCTCGTAGCAATACGGAAGCTCTCCTGGAAAAAATGATGGATCGGATCAGGTCGAGGTTCGAAATTTCTGAAGGTAATCAAAACAAGATACAAGACAGATACGAGATGTTGGACGTCAAGCTCAATGCTCTGAGCGAGAGAATTACCACAGTAGAAGAAGAGGTGGAAGGACTAAACAGAAAGGTAGCAATAACTCAGAAGGAAATTAGAACTTTGAAAGCTAAGGATAAAAGCATTGAAGAGAAGCTAAAGGCATTAGAAAATCAATCTCGAAGATGCAATCTTAGATTCCTCAATGTTCCTGAAGGGCGAGAAGGGTCAGAAGTAAAGAATTTTGTGGTGTCACTACTGGAAGAGTACTTCCCGTGGAGTAAATTACTTGGTCTAGGAGACGAAATCCAACGGGTGCACCAGGACCCCTTTGGCAAATCGAAAGAGAGGAAGAATCCAAGGAAGATCTTAATAAACTTCAAGACCTACACACTTAAAGAAAGATTCTTGAGCGAGGCGTTGAAAGGGGGGGAATTCAGCAAAGATGACTGGTCCTTTAAAATCCGATCAGACATTGCAAAAGCAACTCAGGACCGGCAGTGGGAGCTAGGACAGTTAATGCCGGAATTAAAATCGTTAGGCGCAACTGTACAAATGAAATTCCCTGCTTATCTTAGAATAATGTGGAGAAATAAGATGTCTAACATTAGAGACCCCAAAGAAGTGGAAACGTTCCTCAGTCAAATGCGCGACCAGATAAAAATTCAAACATTGACACAAATATAAAATTATTCTAGTAACAGAAAGAGCAGTAGCGCACTTCTAGAAAAACACATAAAAAGAGGCAGGGAGCTCAAAGAGGGCTAGTAATAGAGCCCAAGGAGGGAATAGGGAGGCTTCTCCAAGGAGGGAGGGTGTGTTTTATCCATTTTATTTTTGTTTCTTTTCACTGTCACTTTGGTTTTAACGTATACCCTTGAAATGCACGTGGGTTGGGAGCAAAATAGGGAAAAAATAAAAAATTGTCCTCAACAAATCACTAGATATAAAAAGGAGAAATTCGGGGGGTGGCAATACAGGAAAAAGAAATGATGCAGAAAATGAAGCATGTAAAGATAACTTCCTGGAATGTGAACGGGCTACGAACTAAGAGTAGGCGAAGGAAGATCTTCGAATATTTGAAATCAATCGATAGCGAAATAATAATACTACAGGAAACTCATCTACTAAAAAAAGAATGGGAGGAAATAGTGCAAAACCTGATCTGGGTAGACCCATATATATGCACGAATCAGGAATGTGTTATAAAAGGGGTGGCCATTCTCTTTAAGAAATCTCTGAAAGTAAGGGTAGAATCAGTTGAAAAAGATCCAAAAGGAAGGTGGGCAATAGCTAATATTAGAGTGCTTAATCAAACTCTCTCAGTGGTGGGCTATTATGGCCCAAATCTGGATGATCCGTCCCCCCTACAATCTCTATATACTCATCTGATTTCGGAACTAGGCCCCCTTATTATAGGTGGTGATTTTAATATTATTCCCGATCCGAAAGTCGATCGGCATCCAAGGGGGAAACTAGCAAATCTGCCAAAAATGAGAGAATGGTTGAGAATATATAAAAAGGATCTGAATTTAGTAGATATCTGGAAAGAGAAAGGAGACAAGCAAGAGAACTACACTTTTAAGAACAAGAAATTAGGAATACAATCCAGAATTGATTTCTTTTTAATAATCAAGGACTGCTAGAAAAACCACAAAAAGTGGTTAATGTCCCCGCTCACCTTTCAGATCATTCAGCGGTACAGCTGACAATTCTACTAAAAGATGTAGTAAAAGTCCCTAGATGGACGATGGATCACACGATTCTTTTAAACCCAGAGACCACTAACCAACTTATACAGGAGACAGAAAGTTTCTTTGAAATTAACAATGAGGGTGCCCCAACCCAACTAATATGGGACACATATAAGTCTGTGATTAGGGGAACGATCCTAAGTTTAGTTTCTTATAAATCTAGAGGGCTTAAAAGTGAGATCAAAAGGATAGAAGATAACATTATACTATTAGATCAACAATATTTACAGATCCGGGAGGGCCAGAATTAGAAACAGAAATTAAAGCAAAAGAACAAGCTTTCAGAAATTTTGGAAGATAAAATCAAAGAGAGGTGGGACTGCAGTAAACTGGCCCACTATGAATACGGGGAAGGCTGTGGTAAATTACTTGCCTGGAAGACGAGAACAGACAGGTCTAGAAATAAAATCGCCTCTATAGACCCACGTAATCCATCTCATAACAGTACAGAGGAGGCTGTAATAAAACAGGAATTTACGGCTTTTTTGGGGGATCTCTACTCTGAGGAGTGTAATCCAACAGTAGAAGAGATAAGTAAATTCCTAGATGCACAAAATACCCCTAAACTAACACAAGAAGAGAAAACCAAATTAAATGCAGAAATAACAAATGAAGAGTTAGATAGCACTATAAGAAATTTAAAAAGAGGCAGGGCTGCTGGCCCTAATGCCCTCCCGAACGAGTTTTATATCAAACTAAAAGACATCCTAGTCATTCCCCTCACTACTCTCTTTAATAAAAAAATTCTCAAAAATTGTAGGCTTCCCGAATCCTGGAACGATGCAACAATTTCCCTCTTCCTAAAACCTGGTAAAAAAAACAAAAAATGCGAGTCCTATCGTCCAATATCCATTTTAAACTGTGACTATAAAATCTTTACACAAATAATGGCGAAAAGACTTTGGGAAAGTAGTAGGCTCCCTGATAAACTCTAACCAAAAAGGTTTTGTGGCGGGAAGAAATTTACAAGACCTAACTCATGAGCTTATTGGAGCGATTGATATTGCTATCTGAGAGAAGCTACCTCTATCTATAATTACTATCGACGCTGCCAAGGCGTTCGATAGAGTTAACTGGACATACCTGAGTGAGTTGTTAAAAAAGTTTGATTTAGGAGTAAATATATCGAAGCTGGTGGAAAATATTTATAATTCCCCTAAAGCAAAAATACTAATCAACGGGGACCTAACTGAACACATTCTGATACCTCTACATTGAAGCAGCAGCTGAATGTCTTAGAAACCACCTTTCTATTATTCCTTTCTCGTACCAAGGCTGGCACAAAAAAGTGGCCCTCTACGCTGACGATCTTATGATCTTTACCGGTGATCTAGAGGAGGCCCTCAAGGCAACTGAAGAGACGCTGATTAAATTTCTGGCTACCAAATAAACAAGTCTAAGACAGAAACCATGACTTGGAATGAGGATTTTGTGAGCCCCTATAATAAAGAAAAAATAAGATATTTGGGTATTGACCTGATTAAAGAGCTAGGTAAAGTGGCCCAGATTAACATCCACAGAGTACAGGTGGAAGTCAAGAAACTGCTGAAAGTCTGGAGTGGCCTACCCCTATCGATTTTGGGCAAATCAAATATTCTCAAAATGTCAATCTTGCCGAAATTCACTTTTATCTTCGGTGCCATCCCGTTGGAGTTTAATAGGGAGACCATAAAAAAAATCCAGGGAGAGTTATCAAGCTTTATTTGGTCCTCGAAAAAACCTAGAATTGATTGGAGCAAAATAAGGAGAAGAAAAAACCAGGGGGGTTAGCCACCCCAGATATTTTAGAATACTGTAGAGCGTTCCAATTTAAAACAGTAGAATAATGCTAGGCCCATATGAAGACTACCCGATGTATATACAGAAGATGACAAATAACACCAGCCATTTCCTTTTCAAATTCGGTCATCCAAAATTAAAAAAAAAGTCAAGCTGAATACTCTAAAGGCAGCCGCTAAATTGTGGTACTGCATAAGATCTACATTGAATATCCCCCTCTGAACTGGACCCATCCCGAGCTGAAGGGGTAGAATGTGATAGTGACCCCATCAGCAGCAAAGATAGTGAATTTTACTCACTCTCAGAGCACTCCGAGGGGTCCGACCTGGAAGAGGATTTAGAGGAGGGGCTGGAAAATACAAGTAAGTAAACATCTGTCATTGCTACACCCGATGTGCGGGCAGGTAGAGCCTGGAGCGAGGAAACCTCCGATGGAGACCCAACTATAATAGATCAAGATCTAGATCTAGATCAGGATTTAGCAGATTCTACTCAACAAACCAGCTCTAGTCCTGGCTTTCCTAGTCAAACACCAATAGATATTATATTGAAAGCCATCTCAGAACAACGACTGGAGGCAAAAGCCGAGCACTTGAAAACTCATAATGCTTGAAAAAAACTTTAGAATACGGTGCGACGCTTAGTAAAATCATGCAATGATTTTACAGCTAGAATGGTAGAAGCTGAAGGTCTATATCTTCACTAGAGGACCAAGTAACACACATTAAAACTAGCCTTGATGACTTCAAGGGGCAGAAAGAAGATGTGAATTCTAAACTGGTTGACTTGGAGAATAGACTCCGTCGTAATAATTTGCGGATTTTGGGTGGTCCAGAAGGAAGCGAGGGACAAGATGTACGACAGTTTGTGGTGGAACTTTTTGAAGAAGCCTTTCCTGATGTTAAAGACTGGCAATGGTCTCAGGAGATTCAGAGGGCACACCGCTTTCCTTTTCGTAAGCAAACAACACGGAACACCCAAACTCGTCAATACCCTCGAGCCATTCTGATATCCCTGAATAACTTTTTGGCCAGACAAAAACTGTACGATCTTGCAAGGCCGGATAAGAAACGCTGTGGGAAGGGTATAGAGTTTTTCGTGCGTCCCGACTATTGCCATTCTACTGTAGAAAAACGCTGGAGAATGTGCCAACTGATTGATCCATTTAAAAAAAAGGGCGCTCAAGCTTTTCTGCTTCAACCATCCACACTAAAGATTGTATATAAGGGACAAAATAGATTCTTTACCGCTGAAGCTCTAGCAAAAGCGTATTTGAATACACTAGCATGAGGACTTAGATATGAGTTCTAGATATTAGACGTCTTGTGTGGTATAACTCATGCTTTTCTATTGTTTTAGAGTTATGGATACGCCCAAACACCTGTGGTGTTTTCACATACATCACCGGGGCAATAGGCCCCTTTGCCTTATTGTTGGGGGTGGGTCACTGGGGGGGGGGTGGTGTGATGGGGTTTGGGTGGGACGGACACGGGGGTGTGCTGGGGGGAAAAAGGGGAAAAATTCAGTCAAGGCCATAGAATATTGTGTTGAAATAAACTGTATTTTTTTTGCTGATGTAATGGTACAATGGTATAATGTAATTTTTGCAATGAATCTACGTAGCTGCTGTGGCGAGCTGTAATTTTCGAATGTGCTCATTTAATATATGTGGACTTAATAATGTGCATAAGCGTAAGCGTGTGATGCATGAAATTCGCCTAATACAACCGGATATAATATGTATTCAAGAGACGCATATACCGTGGGCAAAAAGACAAGTATTGAACGATCTTGGGTTTATAGTGTTGGCTGCCTCACAACAATCAACTATGAATCGAGGTGTGGCTATTTTGGGACAAAGGTCTGTAATCGCAACTGGGAAAACTAAAGTAGACAGCTTAGGACGCTGGGCAATTGCGAAATGTGTCATAGGCAATGTTGTTACTACAATCTGTACAGTATATGGATCCAATATTGATGACACTGCAGTAATAGAATATCTAAATGTAGAATTAGCTCTCTGGAGTACCCCATTATTTTTATTGGGAGACTTCAATATTCATGGGGAATTGAATACTTGGAATCCAAAATTCACTAGATATCAAGGCAGGAAGCCTAAGGTATTCAAGGCATTACGTCAACTCTTATATCAACATGGGTTGATTGACGGGTGGCCTGTGGCGAATTTGAGGGATCCTGGCTTTACTTTCTTTTCTTCGCCGCATACGAAATTTGTGCGAATAGACTATATTTTTATACCCAGACATAGGGCACAAGGATCTTCTATGTTAGTTAAACCACGCATCACATCAGATCACGCTCCAATCGTTATAGATATACCTATACCTAACACCCAACGAATACAAAGATCCTTTACTTTTAATAAGAAACTCTTATCAGATGAAATATATGTGAAACAAGTAATAGATTGGGCTCAGCAATTTTTCGACCTTAATAGAGGCTCTACATCTTATGCAATGGTATGGGACTGCTTCAAGGCAGGATTACGAGGCGAAACCTGTAGCTATAGCTGGAGTTTACAACAGAAAAGGAAAAATACAATGACACAATTAATACAAGATTTAATAAATGCAGAACATGATTTAATGCGTGATATTAGACTACATCGAGATAGCGAAACTTCACAAGACGAAGTTGCGAAGTATAAAGCCAAGATAAATGGGGTCTGGAGTCAGGATATAGCACAGCAATATAAGAACTTTCGTGCAGAAAGATATGAATATGGGGAAAATGTGGGTAGATGTCTAGCTCAAAGAATGCGTGGGAGACAGACTATACAGCGTATAACTTCTATAGAAAACAATCAGGGCACTCTAATCGAGTCACCAGAGGGGATTCTGCAGGTATTTTATGAGTATTATACAAATCTTTATACCCAAGAAGACTTCTCATTTGATCTACTTGATCAATATATAGATAAACTGAAACTGTCCCAATTAGATCCGGCACAACAGGAACAACTAGAGCTCCCAATCACAATTGAAGAACTCGAGACCTCCCTGAAAGAACTGGCCCTGGGGAAGGCTTGTGGTCCTGATAAACTTCCTAGAAATCTATCAAATGCTATTCCCCATAATCAAGAATGTTATGCTTGCAACATTTTTAGAAGCCCAAAATGGTTGTCCGCCTCCATCATGGGAAGATGCAAGCATAGTTATATTTCGTAAAAAAGATAAACCTTCGCATCTACCCGGGTCATACCGTCCCATTTCACTTATAAATGCTGATGCGAAATTATATTCTAAAATCCTTGCCAACCGATTGAGCCAAATCGTTCCAACTTTAGTTTCTGAACAACAGCATGGCTTTCTCCCAGATCGTGGTATGATCAATCATATACACCGGGTTATTGCAACATTAGATTATGCTACCACAAATCATTTGGACGTTGGATTGGTGTTTTTAGACGCAGAGAAAGCGTTTGATCGCGTTTCATGGGCATTTTTATGGACGATTTTGGGGAAAATGGGATTTGGACTACGATTTATATTTGCTCTACAAATTATGTATAGACATCCGAGGGCTAAGATATGTATCTCGGGGCAAGAGTCAATGGCAGTTAATATCACGCGGGGCACACGGCAGGGGTGCCCCTGCTCACCTCTTGTATTTGCTATGTATATAGAACCATTGCTAAAGGCATTAATGTCATCCCAATATATACAACCCATGGTTTTGCCTGGAGGCAATATACGGGTGTTAGCTTACGCTGACGATATTGCAGTAATAACATCTGACCCGGAATCTGCATTAATTGAAATAGAAAATCTGACTCGTGAATTTGGCAATGTGTCAGGGTACAAACTTAATATTCAGAAAACACAGGTTATATGCTCAGCAGGATTATGTACTAACGATAGTAGGCTCACTCTAGAGGCCAAATATTTAGGCATTAAAATTAGATTGCTACCTCAACAGTTAGTTATGGCAAATTGGTCAGATATATTATAATCAGTTAAAAGTCAACTAGAGAAAATTGAATGTTTACATTTATCATTGGTTGGGAGACGTAATGTCTTAAAAATTACTATCTTACCGAAAGTTTTATATTACTTTCGAGCAATACCATTGGAGATATCCACATTACAATTGAGGAAATTGCAATCTATAACTGATCGATTTTTATGGGGTGGGAAATCTTCGCGGAGAGCATCTAAATATATGACACTACCAATCTTAAGTGGGGGTTGGGGAGTTCCGAATTTTGCATTATATTATTTGGCATGTCTTATGCAAAATATTAAATATTTTTCAATAGGTGGAACTCCACCTATATTTGAAACCCCAGATATTTTTTCTCTCTTACTTGGCCCACAATCTCGGCAAATGTTGCTTCGTTTTTTAGAACCTAGTTATTATAAAAGAACTAGATTTAAACTTATAATGTCCGCCTTTAAAGGATTGCGATCTATACGGAAGCTCATTTCATTGGGACGTATTAATTTTTATACTCCTTGTAATTCTATAGAATTGCTTCCGTTAATATTCAGGGATCGTATTATGGGTATATGGCGGGAAAAAGGCATAACAGCCATTGGTGACATGGTTAAAAATGGTATATTTGCTTAATTTCAGGAGCTAAAAGATGAATATAGTCTTTTTCAACATGACTTCTTCAAGTATCTGCAAATACGGAATTTTATTTCTACACATCCAAATATTGTACCACTCTGTCATAATGAATTTATGGAAATACACGTATAGGGATTATATACAACTATCTGTTAAATTTACAGCAGGATGATATGGAACAGCAGGAATCAAAATGGTGCATGAGACTAGGCACATCTGTAGTACCCTTTCAAGAATCAATATGTATGGCCGATAAAATTATTTTATCTGCCAATTTATATTCACAGCATTATAAAACTTTATTTAATCTTTATCATACACCACTTAAAATGTTAAAATGGAGTAATGCAAATAATGGGAAATGCTATAGATGTCAATGTGATCTGGCAGATATTATACATATCTTTTCAGACTGCCCTATATTAAAACCGTTTTTTGTATCCATAGAATTTTTTTTAGCACATATTACAAAATGCGATGTAAAAATCTCAAGAGAGATGATTATTTTTGGTCTATCAAATGATAGTGAATTGTTTTCAGGTTATCAAGAAAATAGATATATTATATTCATGGCTATGGCTGTAGCTCGCCTCTGTATATCATCAATGTGGCTAAAGCCTGAAGCACCTACATATGAAATGTGGCGAGCGAAGTTCTACAATATCTTTCATTTAGAATTTAATTTATATCGCATTAAATCAATTACGAAAAAGCATAGCGGGTACAAAATATGGCAGGCTCTGATAGATTATTTGGATGACTACTATTCTTGTCATCAAACGAGATAAGCTGCTGTTTAGACTGTATTTATTTGATGTTAAAATCACTTTTACTGCTTATATGTTTATTTATGTTGAATATGTAAATCACAAAGTTGATATATTGACATGCTGATTGTGATATGACATAATCCCTTTATATTTCTATATATGGCTTTGCACTGAATCAATAAAAAAAAAATATATATATCCCCCTCTACAGTGATAAAGCCCCAATTTGGGACTCACCGTGTACACCAGAGTGTCTTAAAGACCGTCTTGCAATTCCCTTAAAGACAGCAGGAAAAGTAGCTTCGGGACAATTGCTGTGCCAGAACAAAATCATGGAGTGGGAGATTCTATATGAAATCACGAACTCGTCATTATCCAAGTTTAAATATTATCAACTTCTAAGCTGGGCAAAGACACTTAAGGAAACTAGAAAAGGCAACATACCTCTAGAAGGAAAGATGCTGGAAAAACCCTTCAAGAAAGAGATATCATGCTGGTATTGGGCCCTTATTGCATCAGGGGAGGAAGAATTTCGGTTACCGGAGAGAATTTGGGGGAAAGAGCTGCCAACGATGGATGCAAACAACTTATGGCAAGTATCAATGAGCAAATGCAGGTCCATTATAACGTCTGCTGCATTAAAACGAAACCATTTATATACAACTCATAGAGCCTACTGGACACCGGAAAAGTTATCAAAATTCAGGGGGTCCACAATGAAGTCCTGCCCGAAATGCGGATTACCGAGGGCCAACGACCTGCATATGATCTGGCAGTGCCCCCATCTCGATAGTTTCTGGAAGGAAGTGGGTAAGACCTTAGAAGAAGTAGTGGGAAAACAGCTAACCGTGAGTATTGACTTAGTTATTTTCGGGGTGAAGGTTTCATCTACAGTAGAGAAGTTAACAAAACGGGAGGAAAATCTGGTGTTTCTTTTGATACTTTTGGCTAGAAGAGAGATATGCGTAAAATGGATCACCCCAATTCCCCCACTTCATAGTGAATGGCTATCTTCAGTGCTTAAAACTTACAACTTAGATAAAAAAAAGAAGCCATTTTCTAAAAAATACAGCTTCTGGGAGTTATGGGAAAATCATCACATGGGTTTTTAAAGATTGGCTGTTTATTCATTTATCCAATTGTATTCCTTATTTTCTTGCTACCACGTCCTATGATTAAGTGCGAGCAACACATAAAAGACGAAGGCCAATTAGAGTAGCCACTGTGGCTAGCTCATCCTACTCCGAAAAGTAACCTTCTATAATAGTAATTGGAAGTAAGGGGTCCCTTGTTTTCCCTGATGGTTCCTGCCCATACTCCATCTTGACGGCAGGGATGGTACAGATCGTATACGAAAAAAAAAAAAGAAAAAAGGGACCCTGAGATCTCCTTACTATAAATGTTGCACAATGAGGACACAAAAAAAAAAAGCGCGAACAATTACCCGAAGGTGTCAAGGCGCTGGCGGCCGTCGGGAAGATTAAGCAAGCTATTGCCCAGAGTCACATGGTGCTGGGCAGACCCCTGCCGCCGGAGCCGGGGATCAAACTGTGATCCCCAGTGTCCGGTGTCAGTCGACCTGGCTGTGGGGTTGCTGTGGTTGGCCCCAGATTGGCTGAAAGATATGGGGCCTTATTACGGCTTTGTCGGTCCTCCAGCGGTGCTGACATTGTGCCATCCGCTGGAGGACCACCAAAGCAGCGGTTTGCCCACCCACCAGATTACGATTACAATCCATGGAGGGCGGGCGGACCAGCGTCGGTCTGATGGCGGTGGTCTATTAGTCTCATGGGAGAGCCTAACACACACACCGCTATCATGCGAACTACAACAGCGTTTCCCTGCATTGTGCGGCATGTATTCCACACCGTGCAGGAACTGAGGGTGCAAATCCAGGGGGGCACAACATGTGGATCCACGGTGGACACAACAGTCCCATGGTGGTCTGACTTTCATAATTGTAATACTGCAGTGGGCCCACAGTGTGGCGGTTGTCACACTACCACCACGAGTACGGCGATCCTATAGACTGCAATACTCTAAATAAAGCACCTGTTGTTTTGTAACAAACAGTTGGAACTATACTATTCCATGCTGCCCCAGGCGCACTAGCCCAAGAATATCAGGGCGTCTGTTGCAATCATATCTGCTGAGTCATATTATTCATCAAATGCAGGTCCTTGTTGACCTCAAGAGGCTGTGGAGTACATATCCCCTCAGACGCCTAGGAGATGGGCTGCATAGTGCCTGGAAGACGATGTTGGACTGGCCTCTTGAGAGCTCAAGCCTTAAGACTGGGAGTTGGACCTCAAGCTACTACAAGGTGAATGCTCACTTCACCCCCTTTGGTTACATTGGAAATAGCATTGCTAAATGTGACTCTGAATCCCATGCTGTACTTACTGTTTGCAGTTTTTTTCCTTTCTTTTTTTTTTAAGTCCTGCTTTGGACTGTCGTTAATGTTGAATGGCAAGAAGCAATAAATAAAACATTTCAAAAAAATATAATAAAACGTTTTACATCATCTGTAAAAAAAAATGAAAAGACATCAAGGAAATCTATCTTTGAATATCTTGTGAAGTCTCACTGTGGTCATGTAGGAGGGGTGCAAAAGAAATGTGTGTCAGTTCGATTCTGGCACTATATGCTATCATCTATACCTGGGAGCATGTTGAATATATTTATTATCTAGCAGGGGCTCCTGTAAGTCTTTCTTCCACTGTTGTCTAGTCCTCAAGGGAACTTCATCCTGTTATTTTGAGGGCATTATATAAGTGTAATAAGAATTTGCGACCCCATCCTGTCCCCAACAGAATTTAAAGTGAAGGGAATGTAGTTTGGGTAGCAGGTTAAGCAGCCCATAACTCCATGGCAGAACTAATGAATGTAACCAAATTGCAGGAACTGTCTTCAGCCAAAACCAAATGTATTGCAGACATCTTTGAAAGTGATAAACAAGTCATCAGAGTATAAGTTGCCCAATGTAAGGCAACCTCTCCAGAGTGCCATAGACCTATGCAGATGCGGCATGGCTGCATCGAACACATCTGTAATGACTTAGAAAATGGGGAACCTTACTAACCACTTTTTCCCAAGCTAATGACACTTGTCATATGTTCATTAACTGTTTTTCAGTTTAATTTAATTGGTTACTGGTTTAGTGGAATTTTCTTTTTTTTTACCTTTTACGTAAACACTAATTATCGTTTTTTCCTGCTATTTTTGCATGCTTAATTTATTTAGGTATGTTCATATTTCTCTAAAGAAATACATTTAAATATACATGTTTTACAATGTTTTCAGCAATATTTTGGTTAACAATATTTTTGTGATTTTGGTCATGCTCTTATATTCTCATGTAATTTCGATATTTTGTATTTCTATGTGTTTGTTTTCAATGTTTAGGCATTTTAGATAATTTACAACAATATTTTTGTGGTCAAATGTGTGTTTTTTGTTTTATCTGCCGATATTTGGGTTTCAATATTTTTTATGCCAGTTTTGAATGACCATATTTTTTTATATGTCAATGTTATGTCACAGATGCACTGTTGGTAGTGATAGTACATCCAAGGAAACTTGCAAATTTTTCAAGTTTGGCATGAAGATGATTCTAACACATCTATGTAAGACTTTATTTAATTGAAACATCGGAATTGTTTTTTACATTTAATATATATGTAAATTAATTAGGAATGTTGGGGTGGAGCCTGCGTTTATAAATGTATTAACTCTTTATGCCCATATCACAGCTGCAGTTAGAAACACTAAAGAAGAGGGACTCATTGATTATATAAAATGTTCTAGAAGGATGGGTTCTTGCCCCTTTTTTAATTTATTTTATATATCAATGGTTTAGAATCCACCCTGGGAGCATTACAGGCTGGCACTCCCAGAGTAGGCAGGAGACCGGAGCCTGTCCTGTTGTAAGGGGATGACGCAGTATTGATAGCGAGCACACCTATGGATCTGCAGGTGCTAATTGATAGGTTTGTTTCTTTTATGAATGTGTGGTGGGCCTCAGCAAGGCCTACCAGTGCTACGGGTTCGCCCTTCTCTGCACAAGTCCTCAGACCAATAGGATAGAAGTTGGCACGGAAACTGACAAATTACAACAAATGGACTGGACCTGTCTCCTAATTTCACAAAATCATATGTCATGCAATTAGGTATTCGTGCGACCAGACCTAAGATCTACAAGTCAGGAACATACCGTTTATCCAAGGTCCTGACTTTCTCATATCTTGAAATCCTATTTGATGCAAAATTAAATTGGAAATACATGCAGGATGGGAAACTATTGGACATGAAAAAATTGATGGTGAATATAGACAATTACACCTAAAGATTAGGCACATGGTCACCGGGGGTGATTTTGGAGCTATACCAGTCTTACTGTGTTTCTAAGGCTCTGTACAGAAGCAAGGTTTGGGGGTACATGGTGGTTAACAAACTACAGACTGCACAAAATAAATATTTAAGACAGATTTTGAAAATCCCCCAGGGTACCCCCTTGTACTCTGTACAAGAAAAACTCTGTATTCAGTATATAACCGATATGGTTGCTGTCAAGCCTTTGTTGTGCTGGGTGAAGATCTGGTCAAGTGAGGAGGCAGTTTTTAACCGGTCAGTAATCTTGGACGGCCTTTCACTTGAGCAAGCATTCAAAATCCCATGGTTAAGGTATGTTAAGGAGACCCTCACGGCCCTAGCAAGAGAAGACATTTTCCTAAGACATGATTCAGTGAAGCCTCAGTACAAGAAATTGGTCAAAGAATTGTTTTTTCAAAACGCTATGGCCTGCCATGAGGGTAAGGAGCTTAGTAAACCCATGGTAAGAAGGCATGTTTTAGTTAAATCTGTACAGGGCATGCAGACTTATTTATCCATTTTAACTAGTGCCTATGACAGATTTTAATTACTCATTTTGAATCTGCTCCATCATCTATTGGCATACCTCCCTGGCTTTGTTTTACATGTAGCAGATAGAGGTCCCTGTGGCTGTGACAATGTCTCCACAGGATACCCTACATTTTGTGTTTTTACGTCAATATTTTACTTATCCTAGGCGATTGCTTCTTAAACTTTAAAAAGAAGAAATGAGATTTAGGCACACTCGTGTAGCCCTATTGTATTTGCAACTCCTGCCTAATCTTCACACTCTTTTTATTGTACCGAACCTTCTAAGAGCCGTCTTATGATCTAGACGTTCTAGACGTGACTGATGGATATAAGAAATTTTGCAGTTTTGCACATATCGTGACATGTTGTTTTAAAGGAATTTGTTACTGTTTTTTTATTTCTGTTGCTTTCATTGCTGTGATTACTGCTACGTTAACAGTGCTGTGGCCTTTTTTCTTTTGTTGTATACTTAAAATCAATATTTGAAACAAAAATTAATGTACATTAATATTGAGCAAGAATATTTTTACTAAAGTTTTACTTACATTTTCCAAGTTTAATAAACTTTTTTTCCTTTCTCCATACATTACTATACAGAGATCTCCACCCCTACTGTGGAGTCTCCTGAATAGTAAAGTACGGGGTAAGGTATACAAATACTCCAACCTGATTGGTCGGGAGAACTTAAAAAATAGAACTCAAAATAAAACATATTTGTTATTTAATTATACACTATATTAACGTGCGCTACCACACGTGGCATTACCTCTACCAGATTCATCATATTTCTCAAGTCTTTGGTGTACCCTCCTTTGCTTCTTATTAGCCAGTAAATATTAGGTCAGATGTTTTGGCTGCTCATCACAGCACTGAACATTGATTCTTTTGATAATTAAATATCAGTTTGCTTTCTCAGCTTTGACTGAACCCTCCTGACCACTGCTCTTCTTCAGTATCTGGCATAGCATAGCACAGCATAGTATAGCATAGACAACTGTTATCAGGGAGTGGGGTGGGTAACATCAAGCTCTTCTAAAACTGGTGGTGTCTGTCCTGTATGCAGCCAAGGGGTCTTGTCTCTTAGCCAGCTACTTAATTGATACCTAGGCGGGTCATTAGGATGATGGGCGGACTTAGTCCGCCCGCCATCCTATCGGAATTCGTGACCGCCCGCCATAAGGGCGGGGGTCCCGTGGGAGGTATTAGGATGCGCCCGCCACAGTGGTGGGCGCATCCTGCATTTATAACATTGTGGCGGGCAGTGCTCTCTGCACCGCCCGCCACAATGCTATAAATGCATGTATGCATTTGCATACACAAAGCAGATTGTATATGCAAATGCAGGGGGGTACCACAGGTACCCCCGTGTGCCCCCCCACCCCTCCTTCGGGCCCCCAAAGTGAAGACCGCATGCATTTCCGTGACGGCATCTGTCCTGGCCCATCGTAATATGGCTGGCGGTTTCTAATAGACACCGCCACCATATTAAACGTTTTCTGCCCCGGCCGCAAGGCGACCAGGGCGGAAAAGCGGCGGACGGTCTTTCCGTCCGCTGCGGTCCCACCGCCATACTAATATGGCGGGGGGATTCAGGAGAGGATGGCGGGCGGATTGCCCCCACCAGGCTGGCGGTGGCTACCGCCAGCCTGGAGGGGGTAATCTGCCCGCCATCCTAATGGGCCCCCTAGTGTGCAGGGCTATGCAGACTGAGGACCCTCGCATCTGGGGCAATTCTGTATGGTGTCTGATTCTTTGAAGAAGGATAGACCTTGTTGAATCAGGTTATAAAAACTTGCAATGAGACTATTTGGATATCCCATTGAAAAGCAATACTTTGTGAATGTTCCTTAAGCCAAGTATTGTAGCATGATTGGCAACAATGAGATATCATGTAGCAGTGACATGAACCTCTCCGGAATGGATTAGGAGACTCTAGAAATGTACGTTATTCAAGGCAATTATCTACATAATTGAAAATATTTTCTCAAAAACCTATTCCACAGGAACTGAAAGGCTCAAAAAGGCTCCATCCATCCCACCCATTGACCTTCCTCCTCCCCAGGGTTGACCCCATCCCAGAGTTGCTTCTCTCCCTTCACACGGGAGAGTACCTCCAGTACCAGAGATGCTGATCGATCCTCAAAGATGTATGAATGTGAGAAGTTGGCCTGATAGGTGATGTTTCCAATTCTGGAACCACCTATTATCAGACCAAACAATCCCTTATGGTGTCTGGTTGTAAGTCAACCTTATTAGACAAGCTATCCTAGGGGTAGCATGGACTAAGCAGCCTAAAGGCTTAACTTAAGAGGTCGTGTTAAGCGAGCTGTTTTACCACATACAATCCTGTAATATCAAATGAAAGGACACCACACAAGTATATATTATAAAAATATATGTGTTTATTACTAAAAACAATCCCCAGTATTCTTTATGAATAAAGGGGCACAAGCGTTAAATCAAAAGCACTGTTTAAACATACAAGTTGCACAATTATGGATGAGGGCGGGTGGCCACTCAAACCATATACTAAACAAGTGGTATAAGAGATACCAATCGAGCAGTGGTTAGGCCTAGGGCCTAGGGAATCGCTGGGAGCAGTCAGGACAAGCAATGCTGAAGTCGGGAATGGCCCACGGGATTCGGGAGCAGTGCGGAAAGCGCACGCATGCACCAATGTTAACCAATGGTGCGTAAAAGTTACAAAGTTAAAGTTTAAGGACACTTCCGCTGAACCTAGAGGAACAAAACTTAAGACACAGACCCTAGAGATGTGTACCAGTGTGGGAACACCGGCGGAGCAAAGTTACCTCACCCACAGGAAGCGGGTGCACAGGGTCGAAGTGGCGTCGGGTTTTGACACGCAGGTTCTTGGCGCTTGAAGCTGAAGATGCTGCAGGCGATGTGAAGGAGAAGTGTCCGGTGGATCAAAGGGTGGATCTGAAGTGGTGAAGACCTGAAAGCAGAGGGGACAGTGTTCAAAGTCACTGACCAGTGACCACCGTGGAACCAGATTGGAACCAGGCAAAGTCGGGTGCAAACAGGTGATGAGGTGTTGCTTCTCTCTGCAGCCACGTGGACACGAAGAGGTCAAGGACGTCCAGGAGTCGATCACGAGCTGTCCCTCAAAGGCTCTAGCTGATAGCAGTGTCGGCAACTCGATTGAAGCAAACAAGCCTTGGCTAATGCAAGCCACGGGGAAAGTGAAAAAGGCTTATTACTCAGACCAGCAAGGTCAGAGCGGGTACTCCTTTCTACAGGAGCGAGGGCAGGTCTGGAGCAACCAGACCCACAGTGTAAATTGTAGGTTTCGTCGCCAGGATGGCCGCTGACCACGTGACAAGCGGCCGGGATGGGGAGTCAAGTGGCACAAAGCAAAAGGGCCCCACGCAGATCGTGGAGATGCTGGAGGGCTGATCTTTGGTGCAAATGCTGCTCCATTGTGGGTCTTCTCAAACCCCAAAGCACAGAGTCAAGGGTGCCTCGGGTGCTGCGCAGTCAGCGTCTCGGGGGTCTTTCAAGATGTCCGCTCCCACGTCTCTCGGTGCCTCCACGGGTCCCTTCTTTGCAGGGACTGTGGATCGGGCTGGGAGAAGTCTGTGAAGCTGGGTCTTGTCAGGCTCTGCACTCGGGCTCCGGCGGGAGGCGGCAGAAAAGCAGACATCGAGGTGCTGGGTGGTGCCTGTGTTCACAGGGTGGCCCCTCCTAGGCCACAAGGGAGATGCTCTTCAGTCTTCTGTTCATCAGAATGTCGAAGTCCAGTCGTCTTCTTAGTTTAAAGGTGATTTCAGGATGATCTAAAGTGCATTGGCACTGCTCCCAGTCTTATACTAATTTTGGGGGCTGGATTACCTGCTAGGTCCCCTCCTATGGGTGGGACCCAGGAAGTGGGTGGATACACCCCCTTCCTTTGATCCAGGCCGCCCTGGCACGAGGGCTGGAGTGCCCCAGAACCGGTTTGGCCGGATTATGCAAGGGGCAGCCTTGTGCTCCCCATGCAGTGTCTGGTTTCTTTCAAACCTTCTGCTACAATCCACTATCTCCTGTCTGAGGGGGTGTAACACCTCCCTGCAACAGGAAACCCTTTGTCCAGGCCCCATTTGGCTGAGTTTCGGTCAGCTTCAGGGGGTCAGACTCTTGTCTGTGGCAGAGGCATCCATTTTGTGGATCTAAGGTCCTTTTTGAAATTAACCGCATTAAAGCAAAGGAACATGTCTTACCCCTCTAGAGGGGTGGAATGCTATCCCCGTCGCCAGAACTGGCGAGGGGATAGTATTCCAAATCGTATGACACCTTACACGACATGTTTTGATAAAGCCAAACCAGAGTTGCTATATAACCGCGAGGATTATAAGGCACTTAAGAGTATATGGTATGGCATTATCCTGAAACAGCTTAGGGAGTTGTTCCCGACAGCTGCAGACAGGCTCAGCTCATGCTAGAGCTCCATCTCACATGAAACCACGCACTCTGCCTCCAGGATTGATGAGGCCTTCCATAGGAGTGGCTCACAGGTTAATATGTGTCCAGATATAGGTTTAGATATAGGTATACTATATCTAAGCAAGGGGTGATTACACCACCTTACCCCAGCTGAGTGATCAGCCAGTTGTGTCAATTTAAGAACCAGCCAGGGGTGGCAAAAGATATGCTGCAGCCCCTGGTAGGCCTTGGTGGCCCCTATGCCCTGGGCACCTATAGTGCATTATACAGGGGCTGACAAGGAGTCCATTTCCAATTGTGGTATGTACCTAGGGTACATGGAATCCATTTTACAGAGAGAGCAGATGGCCTGGGGCCCTGATTAGCAGGGAACCAGGTCAACTAAGTCAAAAAACCAGCTAAACACAGGCAAAAAATCTGGGGTAACCATAGTCAGGTAGCCACCTTCCTACATAACCCCCCCCCCAAACGAAAGGAGATAAGGCTATCCTTGGCCAGGTAAGCCTATATTGCCTGAGTGGCCATATAAGGAAGTACCTGCACTAGCATGGGTACCCCCTGTCTCATGGTCCACTAAGCAGTCCCTCACCCTTTGGGTATTAGAGGGTCTCCACCATAGGGAATCACTACCTTGGGTGTGTTTATGCAAAGTTAAAGGCTGGTTTGGATATGGAGTATTGAAGTGAGGCTCTACTAATTTAGGGCTTAGCTTCCTCCAATTATCTTCCACCATGTGTGCCTTTCTTTCTTCAACTGAGTTGCACTGTGCTCTCAGGGTCAACCTCTGGCTACCTAAAGCTGGAGGCTGGGTCCCTCTGTTTGGCTTGCTGGAGGGACAGTTCAGGTTTGGGCCCTTTGGGTCCCAGGTTTGGCTGTGCCCAACAGAATCCATCTGTGGGAGGTCCCTAACTGTTTTTAAGGGGGCTCCCTCAGGAGTTTTTAAAGTTTTCACCTCACTAGGGCTACTAGTTTTGGTGCCCCTAATCTGTTGATGGGGGTGCTTTATTTGACAGGGGGCCCTCTGGGTCTCACTGTCCTTCTTGTCCTCTGCAGCCCTGGGATGGCTAAGGCAAGGTAGAGAGGGGCAGGTTACCTGCTCCAGACTGGGTCCCACCTGAGAAGGGTCCACTGACATCAGAGGTTCTGTCAGGCTAGGCCCAACCACCTCTGGGGCAGTTCCTTCATCAGGGGTAAGATCAGTTCCCTGAGGAGGCTGATCCTGTCCTAAAGTCTGGTGAGGGGGAGATTTCTCTTCCTCCTCCATGCTCTCAGTTTGTGTGGAGTTATCCATCATTTCAGGTTTCACAACACACATATCAGTTTGAGTTTGGGCTGTGGCCATCACAGCCCCACCAACTTTTTCAGGAGGAGACTCAGTTTGGGTTTCTGCTGTTATCATAACAGCTTTGCTATTCTGTTCAGGAAGAGCTTTTGCTAAAGATGGGGCAGAGAGTTTCTCAGCCCTACCAACCTTTTCAGGAAGGACATCTTGGATTGGGGCTGTAGCCATTACAGCCCCACTAACCTTTCCATTGGAATTTACCATTCTAGAATGGATTTCCTGTTCAACCTCAGCCCAGGCTGAGATTTCCAAATCATTACCAAGTAGGCAGTCTACAGGCAAGTTTGATGACACTGCCACTCTCTTTGGGCCAATGACACCTCCCCAGCTGAGACTTACTACTGCCATGGGATGATTTGTTTTGATGCCATCGATGTTTGTTACCTGGTATGTGGCACCAGGTAAAAGTTGCTTAGAGGGGACTATACAGTCAGCCACCATGGTGATGCTAGCCCCTGTGTCTCTAAAAGCTTCAACTTTCAAACCATTGATGATGGGTTCTTGTCTATATTTGCTCAAAGTATTTGGGCAATCAGAGAAGTTGGCAAACCCCCTGCCAGTCTCATAAACAAGATCATTTGGGGAGGGGGACCTGGATAGGCCAGGGTCCTCCTGTGCTCCAAAAGTAAACCCACCCAGATTCCTGGGTGTGCTCCCACTTCCTGGGGGATTACTGCTGACAGTAACAGGAGGTGTTGGAGTTGGCTTTGGAGGTATATTCTCTTTATTGTTATTCTTGGGACAACAGTTGTCTGTTTTGTAATGCCCAACCTGTTTACAGGCATAACAATAAGGCTTTTTCTCTGTTGAAGAAGTGTCTTGGGACCCACCCCCATTCTTGGAGTTTTGGGGCCCTGGGGAAGTCTTTTCTTTATTTTTATCCCCACCCTTATCTTGAGGCTTGGTAGACTCCTTCTTCTGGTTACTGTCCTGATTCTTAGGCCTAATCCTGGTTCTGACCCACTTGTCTGCCTTCTTTCCCAATTCTTGGGGAGAGGTCCGATCAGAGTCCACCAGGTGCTGGTGTAAGAGCTGGTTCTGACAATTACTTAGGATCTGCTCCCTCATAATCAAATTATACAATCCTGTAAAGTCATGTACTTTGCTGCCATGTAGCCAACCCTCCAGAGCCTTAGTTGCACAATCAACAAAATCAGTCCAGTCCTGAGTCTGTGTCTTCTGGGTGTCTCTGAACTTCAACCTGTACTGTTCAGTGGTTAAGCCAAACCCATCTATTAGGACACTCTTCAGGACTTTGTAATTGTTTGCATCCTCATGTCTGACAGTGAGGAGCTTATCTCTCCCTTTCTCTGAAAAGGAGTACCATAAGATTGCTGCCCACTGTTCCTCAGGAACCTGCTGTACCATGCAGGCTCTCTCAAGAGCAGTTATCCACTTGTGGATGTCATCCCCTTCCTTGTAGGGGGGCACAATCTTTGTCAGGTTTCTACTATCATAGGACCTGGCTTTTTCTCTAGGAATATTGCTGCCACCAGTGGCATCTAAGCCACACAATGTCTGCTCTCTTGCCAAGGCAAGTCTAGCTTGAGCCAAGGCTACCTCCTCCCTCTCTATCTGGAGTTTGACAGCCCTCATTCTGGCCCTATGCTCTAGCTTTTGAGAAGCAGTCATGCCTCTCTGTGATTCTCTGGAGGCACTAGAAATATGAGAGTCCCCTGAGGGAGATCTCACTCTTCTGTTGCCTGGGAGAATGCTATAGGGTCTGGGGAGGTGCTGGCCCTCTCCATTCCCCAGTAGGTTTAAGTTGGCCTGGCTAAGCCTGGCAACTCCAACCTGGCTACCCTCCTGATCCTGGTCTTCTGTGTCCTCAACCTCTGAGTCCTCATCCCCCTCTTCTCCTTCTTCCTCCTGAGGGGTACCAGTTACAGGTGGGTTCTCTCCATTTCCTGACCCTAGGGGAATTCCCTTCGCCCTTTCTAAGTCATCCTGTTCTAGAATGGCTATCAGGATTGGACAGGTGGGGCTTCTGCCCCTTTTTAACCCTCTTGATTTGCACAAGGCAATCAAGTCCTTTCGGGTTAGTTTGTCATAGCTGGAAGTTGCTTGGGTAAGGTCAACTGTCACAGGAGTAGACCCTGAGGCTTTTCCTGTGTCAGACATGACTCTGGTGTGGTGTAAGTGATGCACCTACCTAGACTAAGTGTTTTCCTACTGTACCTTACTAGTGAGTTGTAGTCAGGGTGTGCTAATCCCTTTAATCTACAACTACTAAGTTCAGTAGAACTTAATATGCTAAGCTTTTGATTTATATGTACCTAAAGGTACTTGATGTGATCTTTCAATTTGATAAAAGATTGCAATGGTAAAACAACAGCAAGCTCAAATCCGCACCGCTGCTCACCAATGTGAGAAGTTGGCCTGATAGGTGATGTTTCCAAATCTGGAACCACCTATTATCAGACCAAACAATCCCTTATGGTGTCTGGTTGTAAGTCAACCTTATTAGACAAGCTATCCTAGGGGTAGCATGGACTAAGCAGCCTAAAGGCTTAACTTAAGAGGTCGTGTTAAGCGAGCTGTTTTACCACATACAATCCTGTAATATCAAATGAAAGGACACCACACAAGTATATATTATAAAAATATATGTGTTTATTACTAAAAACAATCCCCAGTATTCTTTATGAATAAAGGGGCACAAGCGTTAAATCAAAAGCACTGTTTAAACATACAAGTTGCACAATTATGGATGAGGGCGGGTGGCCACTCAAACCATATACTAAACAAGTGGTATAAGAGATACCAATCGAGCAGTGGTTAGGCCTAGGGCCTAGGGAATCGCTGGGAGCAGTCAGGACAAGCAATGCTGAAGTCGGGAATGGCCCACGGGATTCGGGAGCAGTGCGGAAAGCGCACGCATGCACCAATGTTAACCAATGGTGCGTAAAAGTTACAAAGTTAAAGTTTAAGGACACTTCCGCTGAACCTAGAGGAACAAAACTTAAGACACAGACCCTAGAGATGTGTACCAGTGTGGGAACACCGGCGGAGCAAAGTTACCTCACCCACAGGAAGCGGGTGCACAGGGTCGAAGTGGCATCGGGTTTTGACACACAGGTTCTTGGCGCTTGAAGCTGAAGATGCTGCAGGCGATGTGAAGGAGAAGTGTCCGGTGGATCCAAGGGTGGATCTGAAGTGGTGAAGACCTGAAAGCAGAGGGGACAGTGTTCAAAGTCACTGACCAGTGACCACCGTGGAACCAGATTGGAACCAGGCAAAGTCGGGTGCAAACAGGTGATGAGGTGTTGCTTCTCTCTGCAGCCACGTGGACACAAAGAGGTCAAGGACGTCCAGGAGTCGATCACGAGCTGTCCCTCAAAGGTTCTAGCTGATGGCAGTGTCGGCAACTCGATTGAAGCAAACAAGCCTTGGCTAATGCAAGCCATGGGGAAAGTGAAAAAGGCTTATTACTCAGACCAGCAAGGTTAGAGCGGGTACTCCTTTCTACAGGAGCGAGGGCAGGTCTGGAGCAACCAGACCCACAGTGTAAATCGTAGGTTTCGTCGCCAAGATGGCCGCTGACCACGTGACAAGCGGCCGGGATGGCGAGTCGAGTGGCACAAAGCAAAAGGGCCCCACGCAGATCGTGGAGATGCTGGAGGGCTCATCTTTGGTGCAAATGCTGCTCGATTGTGGGGCTTCTCAAACTCCAAAGCACAGAGTCGAGGGTGCCTCGGGTGCTGCGCAGTCAGCGTCTCGGGGGTCTTTCAAGATGTCCGCTCCCACGTCTCTCGGTGCCTCCACGGGTCCCTTCTTTGCAGGGACTGTGGATCGGGCTGGGAGAAGTCTGTGAAGCTGGGTCTTGTCAGGCTCTGCACTCGGGCTCCGGCGGGAGGCGGCAGAAAAGCAGACGTCGAGGTGCTGGGTGGTGCCTGTGTTCACAGGGTGGCCCCTCCTAGGCCACAAGGGAGATGCTCTTCAGTCTTCTGTTCATCAGAATGTCGAAGTCCAGTCGTCTTCTTAGTTTAAAGGTGATTTCAGGATGATCTAAAGTGCATTGGCACTGCTCCCAGTCTTATACTAATTTTGGGGGCTGGATTACCTGCTAGGTCCCCTCCTATGGGTGGGACCCAGGAAGTGGGTGGATACACCCCCTTCCTTTGATCCAGGCCGCCCTGGCACGAGGGCTGGAGTGCCCCAGAACCGGTTTGGCCGGATTATGCAAGGGGCAGCCTTGTGCTCCCCATGCAGTGTCTGGTTTCTTTCAAACCTTCTGCTACAATCCACTATCTCCTGTCTGAGGGGGTGTAACACCTCCCTGCAACAGGAAACCCTTTGTCCAGGCCCCATTTGGCTGAGTTTCGGTCAGCTTCAGGGGGTCAGACTCTTGTCTGTGGCAGAGGCATCCATTTTGTGGATCTAAGGTCCTTTTTGAAATTAACCGCATTAAAGCAAAGGAACATGTCTTACCCCTCTAGAGGGGTGGAATGCTATCCCCGTCGCCAGAACTGGCGAGGGGATAGTATTCCAAATCGTATGACACCTTACACGACATGTTTTGATAAAGCCAAACCAGAGTTGCTATATAACCGCGAGGATTATAAGGCACTTAAGAGTATATGGTATGGCATTATCCTGAAACAGCTTAGGGAGTTGTTCCCGACAGCTGCAGACAGGCTCAGCTCATGCTAGAGCTCCATCTCACATGAAACCACGCACTCTGCCTCCAGGATTGATGAGGCCTTCCATAGGAGTGGCTCACAGGTTAATATGTGTCCAGATATAGGTTTAGATATAGGTATACTATATCTAAGCAAGGGGTGATTACACCACCTTACCCCAGCTGAGTGATCAGCCAGTTGTGTCAATTTAAGAACCAGCCAGGGGTGGCAAAAGATATGCTGCAGCCCCTGGTAGGCCTTGGTGGCCCCTATGCCCTGGGCACCTATAGTGCATTATACAGGGGCTGACAAGGAGTCCATTTCCAATTGTGGTATGTACCTAGGGTACATGGAATCCATTTTACAGAGAGAGCAGATGGCCTGGGGTCCTGATTAGCAGGGAACCAGGTCAACTAAGTCAAAAAACCAGCTAAACACAGGCAATAAATCTGGGGTAACCATAGTCAGGTAGCCACCTTCCTACAATGAACATCTGTGTCTTCCTGATGCAGCTCATTTAAGTCCCATGTGTTGGTCACTGCACAACTGGATAGTCAGGTTTTGAACTTCCTTTGTAAGCAATGGAGTTACATCTGGAAGGGGATCTACAAGTGCCTAAAAGCACGTCGCGCTGACATTTAGTTCTTTTGCCTCACTTTATAATGCCATTTGGCCATTTGCAAGAAGCCTATTCATGAGTCTCTCCCATCGATTTGGAAAACATTTCTGGATGTCTTCAGAATGTGGTTTGCACCTTGCACTAAATCCATCCTGTGCACTATTGAATGGGTAACTTAATCAAGCTCAACCACAAAATGGGAGCACTCCAGCCAATCAGGCATCACATTAATTTTCAAGTGAATTATGTTTGGGGGAGGGGACTTTCTGAAAGAAATTCCTACTCTAGTAGTTAGTTTGCCCCATTCAGAGGCTACAGGAGAGCTGCTTCCACAGCTGCTTGTATTCTGTCACCCACTGTTCTGACTCATGGAGATATTTCCTTGGCAAAGAGCAGATTTCTCCCTACAAATGGTGGCAGAGATACTCCACAGCCTAAACTAAAGTTGTTAGATGCCTTATAACTTGCATAATGCTAGCATTGCTATATGTCTTGCTATATAATGTAGATATCTCAATTTCCGAATAGGAAATAATGATTTTATTAAAGGCCTGGGGGCAAACATTATTCCACCGATCTGCTTAAGCTCTGGAATGTTTTTCCCTTGTTTTCGCTGTTTTTATTCAAAAAGTTTGCCAAAATGTAGCATATAAGTATTTCAGATGTGATCAGGGCCTAGATGTAGGTAATTCCCATTTACAGACTCTTAAATACCGAATTTTACCGATTTAAGAGTCTGTAAATGGGAAGGGGGCAGATGTAGGTAATTCCGAAATCAGGAATACCGAATCTGTAAGATTCGGTATTTACCGATTCGGTAAATACCGAATCGGTATTGCCCATTGATTCCTATGGGCCTTGAAGCCCATAGGAATCAATGGGCAATACCGATTCGCTATTTACCGAATCGCTAAATACCGAATCCTGCAAGGGTGCAGGGGGTGTCACTTTGACACCCTCTAGCAACCCAAGTACAGGCTTGTGTGACATGTGGCACACATACATGCCCTAAGGGCATGTCTGTGTGTCACATGTCACAGGTGTGCATGCACAGATGTGCATGCACACCTGAATTCGGTATTTTACCACACAATAGGATTGTGTGGTAAAATACCGACTCTTAAGGGCCTGTGGCACTCTTAGGAGTGTCAGCTACATATGGATTTACCGATTCGGTAAATATACCGATTCGGCATTTTACTGAATCGGTATATTTACCGAATCGGTAAAATTACCGATTCTTAAAAAAAAAATGCCCCTACATCTGAAAACCCTAATACCGGTCGGAAACGGCCGAAATCGGCCGTTTCCGACTGGTATTAGGGCTCCTACATCTGGCCCCAGGTCTTTTATAATCCCTTTGTTCTTGATTACCTTTCACATTTCAAAAGCATTGCCAAAGCCAATCATTCTCATCCGAGACACCAGCCGCTGACCTATTGGCTTTGCCAATGGTTTCTTAGAACGAGGTTTGTTCTTCACAAAATGAATTCCAGATTTGCAGAAATGTGCATGAGAGCATTGCAGTCATCTTCCAATTTCTTAAAAAACACTCAAAACACTTTTCAGGTTGGCTAGACTACATGTGTGTGCTTTCAGGGTGGTCATTCTGGAATGGGTTTTGATAAAAACAAAAGGCAATCCAAGAGGGCTGCAGTGCATGCATTCCTATTGGCCATGCCACTGCTCTTTTGCAGATGTTGCACAGCATCAGCATTAAAAAAATGATGACACAACATGCAGATGCATCATCACATGAGCTTTACTCTAGTGTTGCAGTGTTCTAATCCATGAGTCATGATGTTGCGCTACTTTGTGTTTTTTTGGTTTTCATTTACCGTTCCATGATGGCAACACCATCTTGGGGTGGTATAAGAAACAAAAAATAATAAAAAGTGTCATAAAGCAAATTTTATTTAAGGAAGTAGTGTCCCAGCAGCATTGGGCAGCTGCCCACCACGCCAAAAAAAGAATATATGTAAAAACGAAAAGTACCAGATGAGGAGGGAGGAGCAATGGGGCAGCGGATACATGATGTAAGCGCCAATGAGAAGCGAAAGATGCTGGGGAGTGGCAAAGATGAACTGCATGAGGATAGACAGACAAAACCAAGAAGCAACTGGAGGGGCGTGGATGTCAATGGACAAGCTGGTGTGCAAAGGCCCGATTCACAGAACTAAGTTAAGACAAAATCCTAAACTTACTACTTTTGGTATTCACAGAAGTTAGGATTTTGTCTTAAGTTTGTCTTAAGACAAACTTAAGACAGACTTAAGACAGATTTAAGACAGACAGACTTAAGTTAGGATTTTGTCTTAAGTCTGTCTTAAGTCTGTCTTAAGTCTGTCTTAAGTCTGTCTTAAGTTTGTCTTAAGTTTGTCCTAAGAAAACTTAACACAAAATCCTAACTTCTGTGAATACCAAAAGTAGTAGTAGTAAGTTCAGGATTTTGTCTTAATTTAGTTCTGTGAATCGGCCCCCTAGAGAGGAGCAAAATGGAGTACGTGGGTGGGAAAGGGATTTAAGTATGTAATCAACACCTGAGCAATAGAGCAAGAAAACAAATGCACTTGCATGGAGTTTTGAAAGAAACAAGCATTGGCGGAGCCAAAATGTCTTGCCTATATGAGATCTATTGGCTTTGTCAATGTTTTTTTAGCCATTGTGTACAGCAATGCTGACTTCAGTTCAGCATGGTTGTAAGTTTTAAAATAAAAGTGCTATGAAGTGGTCAACACTGGCAGCGTCATCCAGCTTTTTCTCTTTACTTTCAGCCATGTTGTAACTACTTCCAGATGGATTTGAATAATGTGCAGTCACTCAAAATGAAAGGAGCCAGTGGCTAAAGTGGCCTGAAACACTGCCAAATGCTGTATCGTGTTCTAGGCAATAGCAAAATGTGAATGACACTTTAACTGACCAATAGATGAAGTGGGCCTACTAGAAGTTAATATATATATATACAAGGCTCTTGAGCCCCAAACGCGTCATCCTTTCATGCTAAAGAAACTGGGTTAAATAAAACATCTTGCCTGCATGCAGTGGTCCGTCTCTCCTTCTTCGCCGTGTGGGAAGTGGAAGGAGTTTTCGTATTGTGAATATATGTGTATATATATATATATATATATATATGTATCCAGCTCACGGTTTCCACAAAGCTTCAACCAAAGAAACCACGCACTCCGGGGTAGCTCTAAGATATTTATTTTAGAGTTCGCAACAGACGCGTTTCGGCGCTCCGCCTTTATCAATGTTACAAACATTGATGGTCGGCGCCATGTTTTTAACAGCGTGCACGTGATCATCGGCAAAACAAACAAGGGACTAAAATTCATACTCCATATTGGATGTTGTTCATAGGGTTCATTGCGTGTTGTCACAATACATAACATGATGGCATTGCTACATATTTTAGCCCATCTACGTGCTCATGGTGATCTCGAGCATGAATGGAACAAAATTAATTTCATCTTATACTGCGCAAGAATCAAAAAATATATATTTTCATTTCCCGCATAAAATTCAATGTGACCTGTTATTACGCCGTATATCGGCTGGAGTATGGCAATATACATCACTGTTCTATATCCGCCCTCTAGGGATTACATACCCCCAAATGTCACATCATTCTGTCCCATAATTAAAGACCGAATGTATTGTTGCATAACTCGCAACGAGTTACACTGATACTGCCGTGGATCGGCAAATCTCCCTTGATTTTAAATTGTTTTGCCAAAACACTTGGTTATTACTTAAACCATTATTCAAAACCTAAAATTCAAAATGTAACATTTTGAAAGGAATACATGAATATTTTTGTTAAAGATTTACAAATAATTGCACATTTTACATTTTTATCCTAACAGTCTTGTCTCAAATTATCAGACTAGATAACTTTTCTTAAGGCAAGTTGGTAAACAGTCACAAATTAAATGAAAGATTTTAAACTCATTATTCTGCATAATTATTACACCGATATTTTGTAATGTGGTTCATGCCCATATCAATTCATTGCCACACTATAGTTTTTTCATACTGGAGGTGTCTATTGAATCAAATGTATTTAAAATCCAATATGAGATGCCAATTCCTCCCCCGCATTCAATCCACTCGGATGTTTAGTCATTAAGTCTATGATATATCGAGACTCAAGTCTTCTAAGTCTATGTAGTCTATCTCCTCCTCTGGGATTCTCTGGTATGAAATCTATACCAAAATATTGCAAATGATGTCTGCTGCTTGAATGTTTTTCCTGAAAATGTCTAGCAACCGGATATGATTGATCATTTTTATCAATTGCTCTCAGGTGTTCTAGAATCCTTAATTTCAGGGGTTTGATAGTACTTCCGATATACATTAGTCCGCATGGACACTTAAGACAGTATACAGCGTAGGGGGTACCACAGGTAAGGTACTTATTGATTGTTTTCACTATTCCTGTGTTGGGTATCTCATAATTTTTCACTCTCTTGCTGTGTGCACAGGCTTTGCAATGATGACATGGATGGAAACCCTTTAGGTCAGCAAGTGTGTTTGGCTTTTTATCGATTTTTTTCAAATGGCTTTGGACCAACATGTCCTTGAGAGACCATGACTTCTTGAAGGTTACCAACGGGTAATCTGGAATGTCATCTTTGATACAACTGTCGGTTTTCAACATATGCCAGTTTTTTCTGAGCATACGCTTCAAGTAGTTAGCTTCCGCCGAATAGGGGGTTACCAGCCGGAACTTCCCCGTTTCTTTGTTAGACTTTGTGGAAATACAACTCTTGTCTGCTAGCAAATTCGATCTTGGTAGTGCATTGACCTTATTTAAAGCATTTTGTAATGTGGCCATCGCATAACCTCTTTTTTGGAATCTGCTGATACAAGCTGATGCTGCAAGTCTGAAATCCGAATCCCTGGAACTGTTCCGTTTGAGCCTGAGTAGCTCTCCCTAAGGGATGCTTTGAATTAGCGCAGTTGGATGGTTACTTGTGGCATATAGTATCGAGTTTCCGGCTGTACTTTTCCGGAAAAGAGATGTCTCTATGTTATTATCGACTATAAATACCTTCAAGTCCAAATATTCCACACTGATATTACTTATTGTGCCGCTAAAATTCAGATTCATATCATTCATGTTAAGGACGTCAATGTAGGCCTTGGCAGTATGTTCTGATCCTTGCCAGATTATAAACAAGTCGTCTATATAGCGACACCACTTGATTACACAGCCTTTCTCTCCATCCACTTCCAGCGACCTGGGCACCTGCTCCTCCCACCAGCCTACGAATAAATTCGCATAGCTGGGGGCAAAGCAGGTACCCATCGCAGTTCCAGATGTTTGTCTGTAATAGACGTCCTCAAATAAAAAAATGTTGTTTTCCAGACAAAATTCCACAAAAATTGCCAACATCTGGTTGTGCTCCAAAAACCTTAGTTGCCGTTTTTTGAGATAATGTTCCACCGCCTTGATGCCTTTATCATGACTGATGCAGGTGTATAAGCTTGTTATGTCCAACACTAGCATCTTGTAACTAGGATCCCATTTTACTTTTTCAATTTTTTTCAAAAAGTCTTTTGTATCTTTTATGTAGGAATCCAGTTGCTGTACCAATGGATTGAGGAAGTGATCGATAAAGATGGATAAGTGTTCGGTTAGACTGTTTTGTGATGAAATAATGGGTCTACCTGGGGGATCGATGCTGTTTTTATGAATTTTAGGGATGTGATAAAATGTTGGAATTGTCGGGTTGTTGCTTCGTAGGAATAGATATTCCTCTTTGCCTAGCATATCTCTGCGATACCAGCTGTAGATCAAATCATCATATTTTTGTATGCTAACAGCATAATGTTCTTTAGATGACAATTCATAGTTTGTTATATTTCGCAGTTGTTTCATTGCCTCTTTGCAGTAATTTTCCCTGGTTTGTAGGACAACATTACCGCCTTTATCTGAAGGCTTGATTATCACACTGGTGTCATGCATCAGATCCAAAATTGCTTTTCTTTCATCCTGATTTATATTCTCATTCCCTCTATTTTTGTCAGTCTTTGCACTTTATACCCTGTATTTCTGTAGATCATTAGTCATTGCTTCTGAGAATACATCGATGGCATCTAACGTTAATTGTGGATTGAAATGCGATCTTAGTTTATAGCCGCTCTCCTCTCTTTCCTGGTCAATCCCCAAGATTGCTGCTCTTGCTGCTTCCTCCTCGGTAGATGACGGGAGCTGGCTTGTGTATTCCTCAAGCGCAAGACCTTGCAGGGTTTCTACCGCTGGTAAGTCATTCCCTTTCAGTGCATCGGTAGCAGTGGTCCTCGTATGTATTCCAGTTTGATTCTTCGAGGATGGTCTTGTTTTAAAGTATTTGTGCAATTTTATTTTTCGAACGAAATTGAACAGGTCAATACGCGTTTGCGTATATTCGAGGTGACTTGTTGGACAGAAACTGAGTCCTAAACTTAGAACTCTATTTTCAGTGGCAGTAAGGACTCTTGGTGTTAGATTTATTACAGTGATGTCCTCTATTGTATCTTTGGGTGTGTTCATTTCTTCCTGTTCACCCAATTGGATCTCTTGGGTCTTCCGCGACCCCTTCCACCTCCTGCCCCCGCCTCCTCTTCTCGTTTTTCTTCTTCTCGCTCCGGGGGTTTGTTTTTGCCTCCCCGTAGCCATGCCTGTTGAATTACCTGAAATTCGTCCTGAAAAGGTGTCATCTTAGATGTTATTGCTTGGCTCTTATCCCTCATTGATGTATCATCTGCCGAATCATTCTCCGTTGCACTGGATTCTGAGGTTTCCACTCTCCGTGTCGATGCCTGCCCACTTTTCTTGTTTAGTTCTTTTCTAGGAGCATCGAATTTCCGGGCAAACGTGAGAATGCGACCTTGGGAATAATCTCTTTGATCACGGTCAAATTTCTCTTGTTTACGTGTTTTAATTTTTTGTTCATATTTGACAAGTCTTATTTTCATCTGCATCCTCATGTTGTCAATCATTTCCTTATCCTCCTCCATTTTAGCCAATTCTTCCTCCATTGTTTTTATCTCAATTAATGCCTTTTCACGATCACTCCAGGCATATTTTATCAGGAGACCCAGGGTGCCTTTACAGTAATGCGATGTCAATTCCTCCCAATCCGTTAGTAATTGTGGATCGGGGTTCTCATATGACGGAACTGTATATACTCTAAGCCCCCTTGGTACCATCTGCTCATCGAAATAATGTTGTAGGCTAGTCGCCTCCCACCACTTTCTGACCTCCCTTTCATAGAGTCTTTCTAAGGTGGTCAGTCGATCACTCAATTTGTTGGGCGGGTTGGCTTTGGAGGGTGGTGTTATTCCTTCCTTATGTTTTTTTAACATTCCTTTGACGGCTTCATGCCGTGACGCCTCGTTAAACATA
Organism: Lissotriton helveticus; assembly: GCF_964261635.1. Classification (NCBI taxonomy): domain Eukaryota; kingdom Metazoa; phylum Chordata; class Amphibia; order Caudata; family Salamandridae; genus Lissotriton; species Lissotriton helveticus. Next base: position 63,275,448 of record NC_136068.1, on the reverse strand, counting down.
GATAAACAACAAAAATGCCAATTCCGGAAATAATTTTACACTATTTTCAAAAAACGCAGTTTTGATTAAAGCAAAAACAACCTGTTTGTAATTAACACCATCAAGGTTTATTCATAATTATGACATGGTTATTATTCATATTAGCACACTTATTTATCGTGCTTTGGAAAATATAACATACAAAATGCACAACAATTTTTATATACAATATATACAAGAAAATACAATGTCAAACATACTTATCATTCATTCATGCACACTCCTTAACAAAACAGTGGAAACAATAAAGTGAAAATAAAGAAACACAGTACGTCACAACACCGGTTAATGAATGAGTCCTAAATATTTCTTTTCATATTTTGACAATTTGTCGCAGTTTGTAATAGTCACAAATACTCTCGTGAAACCAAATATGTACAAAACAAAATTAGGGGTAACCAGATGTTGGACAAGGTGGTCGACGCGTTTCAAACCCCTATCATTAAGGTGGGGTTCTCCTCAGGACCGAATGGTTCTTAATCCACTAGTCACAGCGCAGTTGCTAATAGGCAGTAAATTATCCCCAAAGTTCAGTATGGTATTTCCCAAAAACGTGATAGCAGCAGCGGCTTTGAAGCTGGCTGCTCGCAAATACTATTAAGTTGCGTCCGCTCTTTTCCAATTAAAGCGTGTGGTCTTGACTCCTTCTCCTAGGGCGGCTTGTCTGATTGTGACCGCTGAAGGGCTCGAGCTCAAAGCCGCTGCTGCTATCACGTTTTTGGGAAATACCATGAAACGCGTCGACCACCTTGTCCAACATCTGGTTACCCCTAATTTTGTTTTGTACATATTTGGTTTCACGAGAGTATTTGTGACTATTACAAACTGCGACAAATTGTCAAAATATGAAAAGAAATATTTAGGACTCATTCATTAACCGGTGTTGTGACGTACTGTGTTTCTTTATTTTCACTTTATTGTTTCCACTGTTTTGTTAAGGAGTGTGCATGAATGAATGATAAGTATGTTTGAGATTGTATTTTCTTGTATATATTGTATATAAAAATTGTTGTGCATTTTGTATGTTATATTTTCCAAAGCACGATAAATAAGTGTGCTAATATGAATAATAACCATGTCATAATTATGAATAAACCTTGATGGTGTTAATTACAAACAGGTTGTTTTTGCTTTAATCAAAACAGCGTTTTTTGAAAATAGTGTAAAATTATTTCCGGAATTGGCATTTTTGTTGTTTATCTAGTTGAGTTGGACTCAGCCTTTCTGAGTAAGGAGTCAAGGCCCTTGTTGATTCTTATGCCTCGTTAAACATAGCGCCATCCATTTTGTATTATTAGCGCTTGTCTTTCACTAATGAGAGCATTTACCCCCTTACGTCTTGCCAAGTATGCCGTAGTATATAGAAAAGATCGTTGTCTCCTCACCGCTATATGGTTCCTTACGCAGCTCTCCCAACGAAGTCACATTGAATTTTATGCGGGAAATGAAAATATATATTTTTCTTGATTCTTGCGCAGTATAAGATGAAATTAATTTTGTTCCATTCATGCTCGAGATCACCATGAGCACGTAGATGGGCTAAAATATGTAGCAATGCCATCATGTTATGTATTGTGACAACACGCAATGAACCCTATGAACAACATCCAATATGGAGCATGAATTTTAGTCCCTTGTTTGTTTTGCCGATGATCACGTGCACGCTGTTAAAAACATGGCGCCGACCATCAATGTTTGTAACATTGATAAAGGCGGAGCGCCGAAACGCGTCTGTTGCGAACTCTAAAATAAATATCTTAGAGCTACCCCGGAGTGCGTGGTTTCTTTGGTTGAAGCTTTGTGGAAACCGTGAGCTGAATATTTATGCGGATCCTGCGACCGCATCACGCACCCGTCTGAGAGTGCTCTCGGAACTTGCAGGAAATGGAGCTGGATATATATATGTATATGTATATAATGTTTTTTGGACAGAGAATAGTCTGGTTAGACCTCTAAAACTTTCTTAAAGACCAGACCTAAAAACAGCTGCTCAGCTGTGCTCTGAGTGAGCAAAGTTCTTCATGACACTGCCCCAGGTGTACCTGCTGCAGAGTGCTGCGGAGCACGGTAAGTGAGCATTTTCTGTTTTCCTTCCGCAAATCTGGAATAATTTACCTGAGCACCTGCGCAGGGAACCGGCTCGCCTCAACTTTAGGAAACATTAAAAAACGTACCTATTTAGAGAGGTGTTAACTACTGTGTAACTTCTGCCACCGCTGCTGCCTTTCCATCTGCCCTAGTGACTTGCTCACTTCTCTCTATAAGTACTTAGAGACCTGAAGGTGATTTGCGCTCTATAAAAGGCATATAACATAACATAACATAACACTCAAAAAGAGGGAGGGGCACAGCAGAAGATTAAAGATATATGCAAACACCTGGCCTGCCACCAGCTCTCACCTTCTGATGCAGAAGTAGACCGTAAGAAGTTGAACAGCATAAGAAAAAATGTGTCACTCACAGTCTCACCTTAATTTGTAAAACAGTACGTGCTGGGTGCCAAAGATTTTCTCAGAAACCGGCTGCCAAATGTTGGGCTGCTAAATACGAAGGCTGTGTAGAATTGATTCCACTTCATACCTCTTCCATCCACCACCAAACACTGCCTGCCCACTGATCTCACTCTTGCAGTTTATTATTCATTCCACTGTTTTCCCATTTTTCGCTTCCTCCTTCTTTCTCTCTTATTTGCTTTTCTCTGGATAAAGGTTTACTGATGACAAATAAGCTCATATACACAAAAATGAGTACTGTGGACCCCACCTGCAGCCGGATTTACGACGGTACAACGCTTGGTATTACCACGCGTACCGTTACAATGCATCTTTTACAACGCAAGTCATTACCACGACGTGCGCTGTAGGGGTGCGGACTTAGGAATAGTTTAATTTACTATTCCAACACCAGCCTAAGGTGTTGGAATAGTAAATCTACTATTCCTTATCTTAGAGCGCCCTTCAGCGCAAGTCGTGGTTACGACTTGCGTTGTAAAAGACGCGTCGTAACAGTACTGCGGGGTAACATCCGCGTTGTAAAGGATGTTCCCCCCCTGCAGCAACCAGCCCACATTGAAACTGAAACAAAATGCAGCTAACGTTACATAAAAGTCAGTTGTTGAAGTGCCAACCCAATTTCACACTCTCTGGATTGTTGTCTTGTGGGCTGAACCACAATGTAACTGAGACACAGAGGGTCCTACGTCAAAGTGAAAGGGCATGAATGCACTGTATTTATCTAATATGGTGGATTACTGTATTTTCCCCCAGCACTGGCACTGTTTTGAAAGCCTGGCGCTAATGAAGGCAGTCACCCTAGCACAATGCTGCAAGGGCTCTTGTGTTGTCAGAAGGATTTTTTTGTGCAAGAAGGGGCACGCTCCTGAACAAAAAACAATCCTGAGAGGCATTTTCTTCTTCCTATGTGTGCCGCAGAATGCAACACACGAGGAAAGTTGAAAAAACAAAGACAAATAAAGTTATTTCTCCTCGTTACACCTCAGCTCAGGCGCATCCCTAGGTTTACTCCTCCTGAGCACAGAGTAAGGCAACTCAGCAATTTGCGTTTCCTTGCCTTACTCCAAATCTATGAGGCCATTCAAAACCATGCACAGTGGTTCTGCATGGCCGCATAGATATGATTTTGTACTTTGCGCCACCAAAACATCACAAAAAGTGATGCTTCTTCAGCGCAAGGGGCTCATAAATATGCCCCAATGGTGTTATTAAAGAATATCATGGATTAATTTTTGAGGAAACTATTGTCTGGCTAAACAGTAGTATAACGGATCTAACAAAGAGACTTGGTTATGTTCTGAAACAAGCGAGGACCAATCAAATTAAAAAGATAAGCATCAGAACCCCAAGAACCTATGATGTCTAGATTTTTGTTTTTTTGGCACACCTATACAATAAGCCAAAGTACGTGGCAAACATATGAAAAAGGATAAAAATAAAGTAGAGACCCAGTAGCCAATGCACACCAATGCTCTTCTTTTCAGGCTGTGGCGCACGTGATCAAGAAAATTCTGTCATTCACAGTGCGAGACAGCCAATGAGTAAAGGTGGTGGACCCACTGCCCCTTGCTGTGGTAGGTGGAAGCAAAATGTGAATTATACATGAGCAGACCAAACGATAAGGGCACCATGGGACTGCCAGCAGCCCAGATCCCACTAGGGCAGGGGTCTCCAATCTTTTCTTTAACCCCTTGCATGCGGGGCTCATTCCCCCCGATGTGCTGGGGAAAGCGGGGAGCGCACAGCGCACCGGTGCTCATGGCGAGCTGAGCTCGTCATGAGCCAGGGTGCTCGTGTGCTCATGACGAGCTGAGCTCGTCATGGCCACACCCGTTTGTGTAGAACGTTTGCACAGCAGGGGAATTGGCCCAGCGTGCGAGCGTTCCAACGGTCATGATGAGCTCAGCTCGTCATGAGCACACGAGCACCATGGCTCATGACGAGCTCAGGTTCAAGGGGTTAATAAGAGATGTCAATGTTCAATGAAAATCATCCTGAGCTACTAATAATATTAGAATTGGTTTAGTGACAACAGACAACATACAAGGTTACATTAGTGGCCACCACATACAAGATTTCCTGCAGTAATCACCTGGATGCACAGTTACCATCAGTGATGTAAAACATGATCAGTCAGTGTGGAACGCTGCTGCATGGGTAACACATAGAAGCCATAACTGCAGTGCTCTGGTGCAAAGAATAGAAAATCAGTAACATGATTCCAACACAGCATAATTTATCACTCTAATATCAGCTTCAAATGTATTTCAAAAATAAATTATTTTTCTCCAAACATCAGTTGATGGGTTTTCAAAATACCCACATTTTCGTCTCGAATACACGCTTTTCAGTTTACTTATTCATATATTCATTCACCAAGCAGTAGCTCCTAAGCTGGTAGGCTGGGGTGCACACAGGAGAGCTCCTTACAAGTAGGTGGAGAGCTAGCAGGAGATCACAGCTACTCCTTGGGGAAGCCCACACTAGAGCTGCCAGGGCTCAAAGATACCCCCTGCTGATCCTCATGTCAAAGACATAGACATAGAGGAAGGACATCTCACACATGCGAGGCCTGAGAAGAGACACCATCCAGAAGAGAATCCACTGCACGTCAGGGCGCTCGTAGATATTGATGCCAATTCGATTTGACATTGGAAAAGATGCTGATCATAGAGAATGACTAGGGGGCATATGTAGGTAATTTCCATTTTGCGAGTCTCAAATAGCGATTTTTAAGGAATCGCTATTTGAGAATTGGAAAATGGAATGTAGGTAATAAATCGCAATTGTTTTGTGAATCTCTAAAATTCCTTAATTGCGATTAGCAAATTACGAATCGCAATTAAGGAATGAGTGTCCAATTCATTCCTATGGGCCAAGAGGCCCATAGGAATGAATGGGGAAACATTCTCAAATTGCGATTTTCTATGAAAAAATCGCAATTCGAGAATCGCAATTCCCAGGGTGCCAGGGTGTCCAAAGGACACCTGTTGCACCCCTGGAATGTGCCTGTAAGTACATAAGGCGCACATACATGCCCTAAGGGCATGTCTGTGTGCCACATGGCACTTTGAATTAAAAAAAATGCATTTTGACAGGAATTCGCAAAATACCATCTACTTTGAGTAGGTGGTATTTTGCGATTCCTTAAGCCAAAATCGCAATTTGCGAGGCAACCCTACATAGCATTTAAGGAATCGCAAAATTGCGATTTCCTAAATGCTTGAGCAAAATAAGGAATCGCAATTTTTGCGATTCCTTATTTTGCTATGTGGCCCATACATACCAAAATGCCGTTTGCGATTCGCAAACGCCAAAATTCTGTGAATTCCGGCATTTGCGAATCGCAAACGGCTTCCTACATATGCCCCTAGAGTCTTAGAATAGTCGCAAGACGGTAGCCAAAACAGCAAGCCTTGAATCTGCATCACATCCTACTCCTCTATCACCATCACAGTGGGGTTTTTGGAAATGGCACTTCACACATGGTGTGTTAAAAATTGTCTCGGAATTGATGAATGGCTTTTGTAAATTTCTAAGCTTTTCTGATCCTATGTAATGTCATTGGTGCTCTAGACTGTGCACACATCCTCCCAATTCCACCCAATGTCAGAGTGCATGTGTTCTGCAAGGAGTAAGATACACTCTTACATATGCAGAAGAGCTGTGGTGTTAATTTGGCATTCAAACAGAGCTCTCACTTCTGTCTTAGATCTGTCCATGACTGCAAGACCCTCTCAAACAACTACATTCCCAACATCCCAAGGCACCGCCTGCACCGAGGATATGTCACACAGGTATGGTTGAGAGTTAACGCACATGTACTCACTGTAAGTTCACACAGAAACCCAAAATGTATTTAAAGGATGACAGTAAACATCAGCCAGGTGACACCTCTGTTGGCACCTATAGGTAGAAAGTGTTAAAACCGCTGGGTGACCGTGGGGAGATGAAGGCACATGCACACATACACAGGCAAGCACACAGGTCACACAAGACACATGACCACAGCGGACGTCCCAAGATCAAACGAGCACTCATTGGCACATAGTGATAAATATGGGAGTATGCTGGGGTGTGGCTGCAGAGAGTCCAGGACCTTTACTTTTACCTCTTACAGATGACGTTGGATGCTTGTTACCTAGATCCCCGCCTCAGGGACTCATTGCAACCAGAATTTAATGCCTGGTGTTTGCCTAAGGTGTATGTGTCTGATGTGTATGAATCTGCAGTGTGTGTCTGACTTGTGTGGATGTGTTTTGTGTGTGTGGCTGTGTGTGTGTGTGTGTGTGTTTGTGTGGATGTGTGGATGTGTGTGCATGTGTGTTTGCGTGTGTGTTTTGGTGTTTGCCTTAGGTGTATGTGTCTGATTTGTATGAATGTGTAGTGTGTGTCTGATGTGTGTGGATGTGTTTTGTGTGTGTGGCTGTGTGTGTGTGTGTGTGTGTGTGTGTGTGTGTGTTTGTGTGGATGTGTGTGCATGTGTGTTTGTGTTTTGGTGTTTGCCTAAAGGTTTATGTATGTGATGTGTTTTGGATGTGATGTGTATGTCTGTGTGTGCGTGCATATGTGTGTGTGTGTGGGGGGGGTGTAAAAGTGCCAGTGTACACAAAAAGTCTCTGCATCGTCACAATAACAACGGGTATCAATTTGAACAACTTCCCTAGCAAAATCTCTTACTAGCTGAGATAGTAAAGCTTATTGCAGTCTCGCATGCAGAGTACTCACCAAGAGATGTCCCTCGGCTGTCTCACCTCGCACCTACACCAGACACCCTCTTCATATAAGACAGGACACTGGCCCCTCCCTAGCCTCCTCCTCAATTCAGCCCCTCGGCAACTACCACCTTCTCCCCCCTGCAACCCTTCATTTAAACCGGTTGAGTGACTGATTGTTGCCTGATTTAATTTAAGAGGCATTTTAAATGCTTTGCAGGAGACATAATCCAAACCTTTTAGAGCACACCCTCAGGAACCAGGTGCAGACTGCATACCCTTGTCTGATTTTGAAGGGGCTCAGAGGGCAAAGAGTGCTGGGTCTAGACAGAAGTTGCTCAGCAGGAACTACACAGATGCCAATGCTGATCTCTGATGCAAGGTGTTCCAAGTATATTGGTTTGTCTTTGGACATTAATAATCCTTTATATTAGAGTAAAACCTCTGTGTGTAAGTATGTCTTTATAGCTCCAAAGCGTGAATCTAGCTCCTTACAAAGGAACCCTGTGCTGGGCGCTAGCTACAATAGGCAAACCTTAGGTATGGAATTGAAGTCGGTAATAGATACTTAGGCTAAGAAGACACTTAGGGTTTGATAACAATGTCGGTCGGAAAGCCTCTGACCGCTGGTCAGGAGTGTAACTCGAACCGTCAAAGGCTTTCTGACCGACTCGGTCAGTTAAGTTCCGACCGCCGAATTCCAATGTCAGCAGTCGGATTGTTAATCGATTGGACTTTCTGACGGGATTCCGATGAGCAGTCAGAACATCTCCATGATCCTGTACGGACGTTGTTTTCGATGTCTTGATTACAAGTTAGGTTTCCTACAGCCTTTCTGACACAGATGGACTGTCAGAAAGCGACTTCAGGGGCCCCTAGCAAGGACCCCTAGCCCCTTGGTCCTACGATAGAGGTGGGTACCTAAGGGACCCCCCTGTAAAACCGTGCACTGTGTGGCAGGCACCATGGGGTACCTCCAACAGGGTGCAGGGTTTTAAACACACACCCCATTTCGCCATAGGAGCCTGTGTTAACCACTTGAATGCTCATGACGAGATCAGCTCATCTTGAGCCACGGCGCTCATGTGCTCATGACAAGCTGAGCTCGTCATGACCATTAGAATGCTCGCACGCTGGGCAACTTCCCCTGCTGTGCTAAGCGTTCTATGAAAACGGGTGTGGTCATGACGAGCTCAGCTCGTCATGAGCACACGAGCACTGTGCCTCATGACGAGCTGAGCTCGTCATGAGCACCGGGGCGCTGCGCGCGGCCCCCCTCCCCCCAGCACAGCGGGGGAATATGCCTCGCACGGAAGGGGTTAAGGTTGGTTCTCTGGCGTAACACAGCCTCCCATAGGAAACAATGGAAATCCGACCGAGCAGTGTTCGGTTGCATCATCATCCATCAGTCGGAACCGCCAACCGCAAGTTGGTCAGATGCGAGTGCCGACATCTATTAAGGTGTGTGTGATTGTGTCGGTCGGAGCCTTCTGACCAACATCGTAATCAGCCCCATAAAGGTTAGAGTTTGGCAGAAGCACAGCATCCACCACAAAGCATATATATATATATATATATATATATATATATATATATATATAAATTCACTGAAAAAACCATAGGTTATAGACCATATATAGTTAGGAATTAGCATTTAAAAAACCTTATTTTACTCACACAAAACCATTGAAATTCCATATATAGTTAGTTGTTCTAACTATATATCGCGCATCCGCAATCCACTGCTGATCATTTCACATATTACATCATTCATGACATGGTCAGTGACATCACTGATGACATCACTGATGACATCTCAAATGACATCACTGATGACATCACTGATAACAACATCCAGTGATTTTTTGTTTCTATAAAGTTTAAATATGTCTTACATATTGAAGAATGAGTGGATGTGTAAGTGTCTGGACGAAGGATTTAGTAGGTGCATGACTGACTGTATGAGTGAGTGATTAAATGTGTCTCACTGAGTGCATGGGTTAGTGACTAAACTGTCTTAATTTGTGCATCATTATGTCTGTTGTTCTGTAAACTGCTGCATGTGTTGATCAGTAGCTATATGAGTAACTATATGGGTTATTGATTGATTGCCCAAGTATTTGTATGGGAGACTGAGTGTGTGTGTGGCTAGCTGGGAGGTGTGTGACTCTGTGCAGATCAATCTGTACTTGTATCAATGATTGTATAAGAAGGTAAGTATGTGTTAGTATATGTTTGAAAATGTAAGGTGCTCTATGTTTAACTGTATAGACAAGAAAATGGAAGTGTCATTGATTCTTTACAGGACTGACTAGGTGTGTGAGTAACTCCATGGATGAGTGGCAGACTGTGAGTGTCTGTATAGGTGTATGAGTGCATATGATAGTGTTGTAAAGATGAGTGATTGTATGTATGAATGATTGTATGGGTGAATGAGTGAAGGTGTGTGTAGACGTAGCAATCAGTGAGTGCGTATGTAGTAACTAGTATTGGTGTGTCAATGGTTTCAAAAATTATACTCTCTTTTTAACACTGGGTGAAACAGAGGTTATATTAAAATGTGAGGAGATGCATTGTATTGTCACATGAATGATATCATCAGTGATGTGGTCATTGATGTCAAATGAGATGTCATCAGTGATGTCATTTGAGATGTCATCAGTGATGTCATCAGTGATGTCACTGACCATGTCATGAATGATGTAATATGTGAAATGATCAGCAGTGGATTGCGGATGCGCGATATATAGTTAGAACAACTAACTATATATGGAATTTCAATGGTTTTGTGTGAGTGAAATAAGGTTTTTTAAATGCTAATTCCTAACTATATATGGTCTATAACCTATGGTTTTTTCAGTGAATTTTCAAGGTTTTGTAAATGCTAATTCCTAACTATATATGGTCTATAACCTATGGTTTTTTCAGTGAATTTCAATGGTTTTTTAATAGCAAATATCATAAGCTGTCGAATGTCAAGTACGTGGTAAGTAAAAACATTTTCGTGTTTATGCACACTGATCTGCTTTGAATGCTGCCCCCCACCCCTCATTTCTATTAGGAGTACTCTCTCTTTGCAGATAGTGAAGGGTAGTTAACGCAGCCCTTTGCCCCCTTTGTAATCCATCGTGCCTGCTTCTCTCTCCATTTGATTGATTGTTCTCTTTGGTTCATTCTCTATTTACAAACAAGCACAGAGTCGCAATACTCTGTTTAGTCTTTGCAGATAGCGAAAAATCGTGTAAAAAAACAAAAGGAATCGAGCAAAATCAGTAGGCCACTAATGGGATCTCTTTTTGACCTCGCTAAAATAGAAACATTAGGAACAACCTGTTGAAAATAGCAATGCGTATGTACATAAGCGGCGTTCATTTGTGTTCACAGTACCCCTTGTTGATTGTTTGAATCGAGCATTGAATTGTTCGAAGTTGGTTCTCTTAAGGATCTTCTCTGCCTGCAAACGAGGAAGAATAGGAATATTCTCTCTCCCTTTGCAGATAGTGAAGGGTAGGTAACGCAAGCCTTTAACACGTCGTACCTATTTCATTCCTCATTGATTGATTGATTGTCCGAACATTGACTGTTTGGGAATTAGTTCTTTTTGGAGGTATTCCCTGTTTGCAAATAAACGTAGGAAAATCTTTGCAAGTAGTGAAAGGGTACGTAATGCGGACCTTTCTCCCCCGTTGTAATCTGTCATGCCTATCTACTCCCCACTGATTGATGCACCTGTTTCACCCGGACCATTTACTAGAGATACGTCATCTGGCCCGACCAGAGAGCACCCCTAGTGAAAAGGACATATGCAATAATAACGAAGTGATCACTGTATCCTGTTAACAGAAACTTTAGCATGAAACAACCTGGAAAGAAAAGAATAGGAAAACGAAAATCAGTAGGCCACTGATGAACATGAACTTTTATTAAACAACGAACAAAGAAACGATAACATAACGTAATGATAAAACCTATTAATGTCCTAGAAACAAGAAAACGTTAAAATATGCCAGTGGTGAGAGACCAGAAAAACAGTAAGAGAAACCAAATCACCCCTCGCTGTCCCACCGCCTGCCACACCAAAAAAATCGATAGACTAGGGAAAATGCAAGTCAGTAGAACATCCGCCCCCACTCTGGAAACTTCCAAGGTAAAGTAAAGTCCACATTTGTAAAGCGCACAATCACCCGTGAAGGTCTCTAGGCGCTGGGGGCCGTTGGGAAGATTAAGCGAGCTATTGCCCAGAGTCACATGGTGCTGGGCTAACCTGCCGCCGGAGCCGGGAATCAAACCGTGGTCCCCAGATCCCAGCGTCAGTCGCCCTGGCCGCGGCGCCACACCTCTCCCAGGTGGGGGAGGGTTGCGGCTACGCCCAGCCGGGAGCAGCTCATATAAGGCAGGTCCTGCTGCCACGCCTCGGCCAGGAGATCCTAACGTAGGGTGTAGCCGGAGGAGAGGCCGAGGCCAGCGGGACCCGGCCAGGGGATTGCCTTTACAACGCTGAACAGTTGCAGGGGGGGGGAATGTCTCCTCGACCCTCCCCTCTCTCTCCCAGTCCGGCCGCGGTGGCCCTTGAGAGTTGCAGGTACTCCCGCCACATGCTCTTCCGGTCCGGCCACCAACGGTCGGGGGGCCGAGGCCGACGGGATCCGGCTGCAGCCGATAAGCCAAGAAACCCGTTCATGGGGCCAGAGCCAGGGGCGTCCGGCCGACATCTACCGGAAGCCCGGCCCGAAGACGGACGGGACACTTCTTCTTTCATGAATAATGGCTGCGACAACACTGGGGGGGGATGTCTTGCACATGCCTCCAATCCCCCCCCCCCCCCTCGTCCTCATCGCCTGGTCCGGCCATAACAAATCTCAAGCGAGACGCCGTGGGGTGCACTGGGAGGGAGAGACGGTGCAAACAGGCCTCTCCCGCCTCCCCAGGTGGAGGCTTCCCAGCTGCACCCTCAGCGCTCCAAGGCGCCCGGAAAAGGGTTCTTCCACTGTGGCCATGCTGCAACGTCTCGCCCGGCAGGGTGGAGCCCGTCCGCTCATTTGACCCCGCGATCGCCAGTAGCTACCGAACTCTCAAAATGGCGGTCGACCGGGCAAGAGCGGGCCCAGCATAAAGAAATGGCCCGGTCACTGGTTGACTCCACCACCGTAGTCCTCCACGACCTTGAAGATTCTAGAGGAGCCGCGGGAGTCTCCGACCCCCGATGGGGAATGACTTCCATGATCGCCCGTGGAGTGACGAAACTGTATCCGCGGGACGTCGGCGCTCCCATGCTGGCGCCAGCCTCACTTTGAATTACTAGAATCCTGCAGACCTCAGTTCCGGTGAAAGCACAGTGTGACCCGGTAGGAAAATTTGTTGCACCCCCTCCCCTTTTTGACTGATAGTTCAAACCACCGATCCTTTCCTTTGCCCTTTTAACGGAACTTTGGACTGCCTCCCCCTCTTTTACATTTTCTAGAGAAAACAAAACATTAACCACTACATTAGCATAGCAGTTGACACCAGAACTGTTTTCAAATTTAAAACCAACAACATCTTCAACAGAATCCTTTTTGTTTCTGCTGTGACCCTGCTACAGCACAGGCATTGTCCCCAGCAGTAATTCTGCAATGCCGGTAAGAATAGCTGTGGTGCCTACTGGACTCACTCACCCCCGCGGCGCCCCACGCCGTTATTTGCTGGGCGGCAACTTACTAGACATCACTTTCGTGCCATCTAGATTTCAGCGCGTTCTGCTGCCTTGGAACTATTCGCACAACAGACCGCTACTGACAAGAATATTTCAATATTGGTGCTGTCAATTTCAATAAATCTATTGGATAGTTCAAAAGAAATTGCCACGGTCTCTTCGTTGTTTAAATGTTTTTACTGTTTTTGTTTTGTTGTATATATTTATATGTTATTAAAGTTTTATATTCCTACTACTTTGTTGGAGTGCTATATATTTTTAATGTGACACATAATTGTAAAAACTTTGATGTACAAAGAGTCATTCCTGGAATCTTCCGCTTCAGGCTCGGTCCCCTCCCCAATCACAATACAGGATGGTTTTCAGATAGTAGGAACACGTGTGGTGTGACGGATCTCATCGGGTGTGGGCCTTGATCTACTATAACTCCTTTGAAAAGGGGTGATTCTTTACAGCTGGGGCCATAAACTACATCTGCAGGGCTAGGTGATAGCCTGGACAATCGGACACAGAGGAAGAGGAGTGTCAGAGGGTGCGGTAGTGAATAGGGCGAAAGGGAGGTGTCGGGCGGGCACAGAGTGTGATTCTCAGGGAAGAGCAGCGCAGATGGGGGGAGGTTTATTGCCCATGCATAAGACAGAGAGCGGGGGTGACCAGTGCCTGGGGAAGATGCTTGCGAGGGTGAGGAGCCATGCTACGAATCGACAGCGTGCAGAGAGTGGGTCTGGTCAAGACATCTAAAATGGCTGCCGTGCACGACAAAAGTGTGGCATTTCAAAAAAGGCAAGATGGCGCAGACAATGTTTTTCAACACTTCCTCATTTCCTTCGAATCGAACGTTAACAGACGTTGGTGCATATTACCAAAGTTAAGCGATATTTATCGCTAACGATGCTTACCAACGAATTTTTTACCGCTAAGCATCGTCAAAAATTATCGAAGATAAACCTTGCTATTATCAAGGTTTATCGCAAATGCGATAATAAACGGCCGCAATGCATGAATATCGCTAAAAACTCAGCGATATTCATGCATTACCGAGCTAATGCTCTTAGCCATGTTATCCACCTCCCATTGGATAACATGGCTAAGAACTGCTCAGGGCAGGTGTTACTTTTTGGAGATATTCGCGCTTAGCGCGAATATCTCCAAAAGTTGGTAATAGGAGATAGATATCTTGCATGTTGTAATGCAAGTTATTGTGGTATATGGAACTCATACCATAATCTCTCAGGAAAGCAGAAACTGATCCTTTTGGGACCGCCTAAAAAGGCCTAGGGGGTGAGGAGTACTCTACTTTGCCCCCTTTTCACGTTCCGAACTATTTTATTTTACTCTCTTCTGTAATTACACAAAATAGCAGCGATAAGATGCATCGGAGACACACAGTGAGAGAAAGGAGGCCGGAGATGAAGAAGAGATGTCAAATACACATTGGAGATAATATAGTGGCAGAAGGGAAGTAAATATGAGTAAACTTACCATGTAACATAAAAATGTTGCACTCTATACTATAAGTCTCATTTTATACTACAATCACTTCGCTACAACCTCATAAATTAAAAATAAAAATGAATAATGTCTCAAACAATTTTTGATTTCTAAATATAAATTTATTCTTCAGAATTTTCTAAATTTGAAAGAACTAGTAACATGTCCTCATCAGCAATTTCCTCATGAAAAGTCTGCAATGATGATTCTTCTAACTCTATGGTCTCCAAACATTCGATAAATTCGCCATCAACAGATTGATCAAAAAAATCATTCAAGTCATCTCCTCCTTGTGACAATATTTCATTATTGGTGCTGTCAATTTCAATCAATGTAGTGGAATCATTCAAGTCATCTCCTCGTGACAATATTTCATTATTGGTGCTCTCAATTTTAATCAATGTAGTGGAATCATTCAAGTCATCTCCTCCTTGTGACAATATTTCATTATTGGTGCTGTCCATTTCAATCAATCTAATGGAATCATACAAGTCATCTCCTCCTTGTGACAATATTTCATTATTGGTGCTCTCAATTTCAATCAATGTAGTGGAATCATTCAAGTCATCTCCTTGTGACAATATTTCATTATTGGTGCTGTCCATTTCAATCAATCTAATGGAATCATACAAGTCATCTCCTCCTTGTGACAATATTTCATTATTGCTGCTCTCAATTTCAATCAATGTAGTGGACAATTCAAAAGAAATTGCCACGGTCTCTTCATTGTGAGCCATTTTATTTTGAAATTGCTTGCTGTAAATTGCAGAAAAAAATAATCACTTTCATTTATCGTTTTTAGTAATACATAATATAAAACTAACTTTATCAAGTATTTAGTATAACAGAAGGACTGCAAATAAATAACAGAAAACATTTTTCAAATTATCTTCAAGTGTACAACATAGTTCCCCTTACAAATTAACAACTCACCTTTTTAAAAGTAGGAGAAGTGTTAGTACTGTGTAAATCAAACACCAGAAATTCACCACCAAAAATTCCTCACAAATGTACCTCAGACAGTAGTATCACAAAATGGCTGTGGTTTCCTCTCATTTGACATATATACATAACCAATTAACTTTCATCACACACAAATACAAAACCAAACTAACATTTTAATTGGTTCTAAATTTCAACACTTTCAAATGTGTTTTCCCCATGCAATTTTCCATAGGACATTTACATACGTCTACAGCCTGAATGGCTGAACGGAATTACACCAAACTTGGCAAAATGGTACATCAAACCTAAGAGGTCAGGAAGGATCTACTATGCCCCCTTATGGTCATTTCCCCCTTCGCTTTGGCCTCCTCTTGTCTCTCAATCCTACCGAGAGACAAGATGGCGGCCGCTACGGACTGTTTGGAATGTTGACAGACGCCGGAGAACCAATCAGCTTCGCAAAGCTCCGTAACGCGAAAAGTACGCGAAGCGGAGCGCTGTTACAGATATATATCTTTTTTTGAACGTTAATTTCTCAAAATCCACTGGAGCACATATATTGAGACCTAGCAAAGGCACATCGGGCTACCAGTCCCTAATATTTTGCCAAGTTTCGTGCAAATCCATTCAGCCGTTCGATTATTATTATTATTTTTTTTTTTGCCCCGCGGGGCCCTTTTAAAACCTCCACATCAAACGTAGGGGGTCAGCGAGGATCTACTATTCCCCCTTATGGTCATTTGCCCCTTCGCTTTGGCCTCCTCTTGTCTCTCGATCCTACCGACAGACAAGATGGCGGCCGCTACGGACTGTTTGGAATGTTTACAGACACCGGAGAACCAATCAGCTTCGCTTCACAAAGCTCCGTTGCGCGAAAAGTACGCGTACTGGAGCGCTGCCCGGTCCGCTGTTACAGATATATATCTTTTTTTAAACGTTAATTTCTCAAAATCCACTGGAGCACATATATTGAGACCTACAAAAGGCACATCGGGCTACCAGTCCCTACAATTTTGCCAAGTTTCGTGCAAATCCATTCAGCCGTTCGGGCTAAAAGTGAGGCCAACCGCCCTATGGAAAACTCAATGTTAAAAACACGTTTTGGGACCCCCCTTTTTTCTCGGCCCCCTCTTGACGAACCCCCCCCAAATTTTCAAGGGCTGCTCAGAAACAAAATGTGCCATTTTCCTGAAAATTTCAGCCAATTCCGTCCACAAACGCCAAAGTTATTAGACATAGAATTTTCAAAAATCCCATAGAGAAAAAATCCTAACTATATATACCTACTGGCGACCGCCAGTAGGTAATATATATATATATATATATATATATATATATATATATATATATATATATATATATATATATATATACATATACATATATATATATATATATATATATTGCCTACTGGCGGTCGCCAGTATGTATATATAGTTAGGATTTTTTCCCTATGGGATTTTTGAAAATTCTATGTCTAATAACTTTGGCGTTTGTGGACGGAATTGGCTGAAATTTTCAGGAAAATGGAACATTTGGTTTCTGAGCAGCCCCTGGAAATTTGGGGGGGGTTCGTCAAGGGGTGGCCGAGAAAAAAGGGGGGTCATAAAACGTGTTTTTCCCATGTTAATTTCCATAGGGCGGTTGACCTCACTTTTAGGCCGAACGGCTGAATGGATTTGCACGAAACTTGGCAAAATTGTAGGGACTGTTAGCCCGATGTGCCTTTGCTAGGTCTCAATATATGTGCTCCAGTGGATTTTGAGAAATTAACGTTCAAAAAAAGATATATATCTGTAAGCGCGCTCCAGGCAGCGCTCCGGTTCGCGTACCTGACGCGTAACGGAACTTCGCGTAGCGAAGCTGATTGGCTCTCCGGTGTCTGTCAACATTCTAAACAGTCCGGAGCGGCCGCCATCTTGTCTCTCGGTAGGATCGAGAGACAAGAGGAGGCCAAAACAAAGGGGGAAATGACCATAAGGGGGCATAGTAGATCCTCCCTGACCCCCTAGGTTTGATGTGAAGGCTTTAAAAGGGCACCGCGGGGCAAAAAAAAAAATTTTTTTTTTTTGTTTTCTTTGCGTGGTGAGCGCCCGGTCCGCGAACCGGGAAGCGTTCTGGGGAGCGTACTATAAGGAAAAAAGAATTATAGACTTTTCAAATACTGTATGTTAATTGATTGTTGGTTTTGTTGATTATTTTTTAATTTCTTTATTTTTTAAGCAATTATTTATTATTGTGATTGTGTTTCAAAATTTAATAACATTTCTAACATTTCACTGTCTGAAATGTCGTCATTTTCATTGAACATAGCTTGTAATCTCTGAGTGTGTAAAATGTCCTCATTTTGAAGGAGGTCATCTACTGCTTGCACACATTGCAGTAGTTCTTGGTCCCAAGTTTCATCCATAAATTCTATATAATTTGGATGAATTAATTCTTGGCTGCTCTCTTGCAGGACAATTTGAAATGAAACTTTCTGTTCGCCTTCCATGTTGCCTGAAATTTGGATAAAAAAAATATATATTAGTAGAGATAGGGCACTGTTGGGATTAATTTTAGATAGGCAGTTTTTATCAGTGAATTTATCTTTGGGCAGTGTATAGTATCAGAGTGGAAGTAGGAATATAAAAAAGTGTATGTGATTTATCGTAAGTAAATTTATAATTATACAAGAGAAACCTAACTCTATCCATAACTATAACAGAGAAGTCTATCTAAATCTATAACTACTACAGAGGGATAGTATATAACTATCAGAAAAAGTTTACCATATTAACTGATAGTGCACAATATACTTCAGTTTTTAAAATAACAACTTACCTTTACAAAGAAGTTGAAGTGATTAGTGAAAATCCAATTGAAATGTACACCAGGAAGTAGTAGTCAAAATGGCTGTGTTTCCTTCTCTTCCTTTATATATATTCAGGTATATAACCAATCAAATGTCAGGTAAAAAAAGTAGAAAATGAAAGTAACATTTTCATTGGTTGTCAATTCCAACACTTCAGATGTGTTTTGTGAAGTAATTTACCTCACGGTATTTAGAGAGGTCTACAGGCTAAATGGCTAAATGGAATTTCAATCAAATTTGTGAAAATGATAGGGATTGGTATGTAGTATGAGCTAATCTATATTTGGTGAAAGTGTCTCCAGTCGTTTTTCTGTAAATTACTTTCCCACCTTTTTTGATGGAGCGCTTCCCGGGGAGCGCCCCGGTACGCGAACTGGCGAGCGCCCCGGTACGCGAACCTGAAGCGTTACGGGAGTCCACCATTTTGTGTTTCGGTCGAATTAAGATACAAGATGGAGGGCAACTAATGTTCAGAATGGGTAGAAGGGGGCACGGTAGACTTATCTTGACCCCCTAGGTTTTCTGAGGGTGGCTGAGGAGGCACATATGTGCGGATTTTTATTTATTTTTTTTAAATTTCGTGAGGTTAGCTTCCGGTCCGCGTACCGGGTAGCGCCCAGGGGAGCGTACTTTGTTGAAAATTAGTGAAAAAAGTTAGAGTAAAATAATAATTGTGAGTGATCAAATGTAGGGTAGCTCTGAGAAGAGCTTTTGGGTTTATGGTACATTTAGGTACTTATAAGTAGGTACCAATGCACAGTCTTAAATTCAGAATGAAAATTCTGTTGCCCTCATCTGAGAAGTGAACTCCATCTCCTCTGTAGATATCTTGCATGTAGTAACACAAGTTATTGTTGTACACGGAGCCCATTCCATGGTCTCTCATGTAAGCTGAAACAGATTTGTTTACATGCTTTCTCGACTTCTCAATTTGTGGACAAAATTGGTTCGACCACCTCCATTTCTGTCTTTGGCATATATTTGAATATACCAAGGCAGTCTGAGGAAAAAGTGCCATTAATTGCTCAAAGGTGTCCTTTAAAAGCATTTCCAGACCTACCCCAGTCAAAGTGCCCAAGTCATTACCTCCACAGTGCACAATTAACAGGTCAGGTTTTGGCAAATGCATAAAGGTTTTCACCAATTGTATCAATTGGTGACATTTTAATCCTCTGTGGCCAAACCACTTAATTTCCACATCTTGTAAATTGAGGTTAGGTAAATTTCTGTTATCAGCATACCTCTGAGCACAGTAGATGTAACTATGTCCAACAATCCAGACAGAAAACATGGTGAGAGAAGGTTCTGCTGCAGTCAGATGAAGTGTGGCAATGAAATGGCAGTTGAAAAAATAAGAGTTTAAAATGAAAAAAACTGTGGAGTTTCTGTGTTAATGAAGCAGTAACAGTGATTGGTGGATTTTGATTGCTGAAAACAGAAAGTTAGGGTGCATGGATGAGTTCTTTGAAAGATGTATTTTGAATGGTCAAGAAAAAATCATTAAATGAAAGATTGCACTGGATATGCAGGTGCACTGAGAGTTCAGAGTTCAATTGAAACATTGTTGTGTGAACTTGCAAACACCAGAGGTCTTCCAAGAGGTGGTTGCTATGCAAAAAAGGCAGAGAGGGCAGAGGGGGGAAGGGTTTTGATTTGAAAAAAGTGAGGGAAGAGTTTTGATTGGGTGACATGAGAGATATGTGTGAAGAATTACAGCATTTCTGTGCTTTTGATAGCTGCAGACTCTGGAGTGCATACCTTTTGCTCTGCTAAAGACAAAGTGGTGTGTTTCTGAGACTGTTTTGAAACTCATAAAGTATTTGCTAAGGTGAGAAAAGATTCATTTAATTTAGATAGAGAATAGTGTGCTTTAAGGAGAAAATTATGAAGAAAGTTGTGTTTTTAAAATGTTGCTTTGCCTCAAGTGTTTTACAAATAGATTTTGTTTCTTTGAGAAATTGTAATTGGAGAAAATGTGAAGTATTAGTACTGACAGGGTGTTTTTGTGCATAGGAGCTGTGCAGTGTTTTCAAATTATGACTTGAAAATCGTTTTTGAGGAAAAGGAATGCTTTTAAAATTTATGACAAGGACATAATGGTGTCTGCTTCTTTATAAGGCATTGGAGTCTCTCTGATGTTATTTTTCCCATTTTAATGTAAGACCTTTCCCCGTGGTGCAAATTCCTTGTAAATATGCTCCCACTTGTGCTTGGCAAATTTAGATTTTGAATGTTTGAGTTACATAGCCATGTTAAAAGTGACCCTAAAATGCTGCAAAGGCAATCAAAAAACGCTTCCATGTGTCTTAAGGACATTTTAAGTCATTTCCCCATGTGCAGTGTTTTCAAATTATGACTTGAAAATCGTTTTTGAGGTAAAGGAATGCTTTTAACATTTATGGGAAGGACATAATGGTGTCTGCTTCTTTATAAGGCATTGGAGTGTCTCTGATGTTATTTTTCCCATTTTAATGTAAGACCTTTCCCCGTGGTGCAAATTCCTTGTAAATATGCTCCCACCTGTGTTTGGCAAATTTAGATTTTGAATGTTTGAGTTACATAGCCATGTTAAAAGTGACCCAAAAATGCTGCAAAGGCAATCAAAAAACGCTTTCATGTGTCTTAAGGACATTTTAAGTCATTTCCCCATGTGCAGTGTTTTCAAATTATGACTTGAAAATCGTTTTTGAGGTAAAGGAATGCTTTTAACATTTATGGGAAGGACATAATGGTGTCTGCTTCTTTATAAGGCATTGGAGTGTCTCTGATGTTATTTTTCCCATTTTAATGTAAGACCTTTCCCCGTGGTGCAAATTCCTTGTAAATATGCTCCCACCTGTGTTTGGCAAATTTAGATTTTGAATGTTTGAGTTACATAGCCATGTTAAAAGTGACCCAAAAATGCTGCAAAGGCAATCAAAAAACGCTTCCATGTGTCTTAAGGACATTTTAAGTCATTTCCCCATGTGCAGTGTTTTCAAATTATGACTTGAAAATCGTTTTTGAGGTAAAGGAATGCTTTTAACATTTATGGGAAGGACATAATGGTGTCTGCTTCTTTATAAGGCATTGGAGTGTCTCTGATGTTATTTTTCCCATTTTAATGTAAGACCTTTCCCGTGGTGCAAATTCCTTGTAAATATGCTCCCACCTGTGCTTGGCAAATTTAGATTTTGAATGTTTGAGTTACATAGCCATGTTAAAAGTGACCCTAAAATGCTGCAAAGGCAATCAAAAAACGCTTCCATGTGTCTTAAGGACATTTTAAGTCATTTCTCCATGTGCAGTGTTTTCAAATTATGACTTGAAAATCGTTTTTGAGGTAAAGGAATGCTTTTAACATTTATGGGAAGGACATAATGGTGTCTGCTTCTTTATAAGGCATTGGAGTGTCTCTGATGTTATTTTTCCCATTTTAATGTAAGACCTTTCCCGTGGTGCAAATTCCTTGTAAATATGCTCCCACCTGTGCTTGGCAAATTTAGATTTTGAATGTTTGAGTTACATAGCCATGTTAAAAGTGACCCTAAAATGCTGCAAAGGCAATCAAAAAACGCTTCCATGTGTCTTAAGGACATTTTAGGTCATTTCCCCATGTGCAGTGTTTTCAAATTATGACTTGAAAATCGTTTTTGAGGTAAAGGAATGCTTTTAACATTTATGGGAAGGACATAATGGTGTCTGCTTCTTTATAAGGCATTGGAGTGTCTCTGATGTTATTTTTCCCATTTTAATGTAAGACCTTTCCCCGTGGTGCAAATTCCTTGTAAATATGCTCCCACCTGTGCTTGGCAAATTTACATTTTGATAGTTTGAGTTACATAGCCATGTTAAAAGTGACCCAAAAATGCTGCAAAGGCTTTAAAAAAACGCTTTCATGTGTCTTAAGGACATTTTAATTCATTTCCCCATGAATGTAGGTAGGCCTCACCTTAAAGAAACCTCTGGATAGGCCACACCTTATCGTCATCTTGAATTAATCATTTAAAATGCTAGGGACAGATTTATGATAGGTGTATGCCTCTTTTGCGCAAGGTATGCATTAATTTGCAAGAAAGCCCTGTAAAACTAACACAGTGAAATTTGGAAGATTTCACTGACTCAGCTTTA
Organism: Lissotriton helveticus; assembly: GCF_964261635.1. Classification (NCBI taxonomy): domain Eukaryota; kingdom Metazoa; phylum Chordata; class Amphibia; order Caudata; family Salamandridae; genus Lissotriton; species Lissotriton helveticus. The sequence continues at coordinate 63,253,089 of NC_136068.1, read as the reverse complement.
TAGCATTGCTGAATCAAATCATTATGCCTGTTTGAAACAGGCATAAGGAGTGATGCACCATGCAATGTGTGGCTTGCTCCTGTGCATTGCAGTAGACATGTTGCGCTTACGACGTGATTCCTGAAATGTGCTGCTTTTGCGGCACAGATGCGTGACGCATCTGTGCTGTTTTCACTCAATGGTGCTCCACATTTAAAATGCTAGGGACAGATTTATGATAGGTGTATGCCTCTTTTGCACCACTGTGCGTCACTTTTGTGACGCAGTGGCGGTGCAAAAGATTTGCTATGTGGCGACAAAATTACAAATTGATGCATCTAGGCAGATGTGTCATGTTGTAAAAAAAACGTGCCACATAAAACCGATGCAGCAGTGATGCAAAAGATGCACCATGTTTCAAGACAGGCCTCACTTCATCTCCAACAAGATAAGAAGCTTAGGGATAGATTTATGATGACTGGTGCATCCCCAGGGATGTGCCAGTCATCCTGCGCCGCTGTTCCGCCACCCATGGTGCGCTGCATTTACAATGCGGCGCACCATGGGGCAAAAACAGCACAGATGCGTGACGCATCTGTGCCGTAAAGGTGGCGCATTGCTGGAGCTGCATCGCAAGTGCCATGCAGCTCCAGCAAGGCTCAGGGGTGCCCCATCTCCATTTAATCTGCAACCCTGAGTAGGCCTCACCTTAAACAAACCTCTGGATAGGCCACACCTTATCGTCATCCTGAATCAATCATTTAACATGTTAGGGACAGATTTATGATAGCTGTGTGCCTCTTTTGTGCCGCTGTGCGTCACTTTTGTGACGCAGCGGCGGTGCAAAAGATTTGCTATGTGGCGACATATTTAAAAATTGATGCATCTAGGCAGATGTGTCATGCTGTAAAGTCCTGTGCCACATGAAACCTGCGTCAGTTTTGATATAGGTGTTTTGTTGCAAGGTATGCATTAATTTGCAACAAAGCCCTGTAAAAGTAACACAGTGAAATTAGAAGATTTCACTGACTCAGCTTTATAGCATTGCTGAATCAAATCATTACGCCTGTTTGAAACAGGCAAAAGGAGTGATGCACCATGCAATGTGTGGCTTGCTCCTGTGCATTGCAGTAGACATGTTGCGCTTACGACGTGATTCCTGCAATGTGCTGCTTTTGCGGCACAGATGCGTGACGCATCTGTGCTGTTTTCACTCAATGGTGCTCCACATTGTAAATGCGGCACACCATGGGTGGCAGAGCAGCGGTGCACATTAACTGGTGCATCCCTGGGAATGCGTCAGTTAACATAAATCTGCCACTTTACATTTAAGTATGAGCAGGGGACACAGAGTTGGTGAGGCTTATCCAAGGTTAAGAAGAGATGAGTCCTGTTCACTGAAAACTTGGACATAGGCCTTACCTCCTCAGTATCGCTGGTCATGGCTAAATAATAGCTGCAAAATGTTACTCTTGTTAAACAATTTTACTATTATAGTCTCTGAGATTTGTGCCTTACTCTGCAACATCTCATTGTTGTTCTCTTTCTTTAAAGATAACGACAACATCAACATGAGCGACAATCAGCAATCAGTTGATCTCGACCTCATAATTGAACTCGTAATTGAAACATCAGTGGAAGTAGATCCCTTGGATGATTTAAATCCTGAGGATGAAGAAGAACATGATGAGGATGCAGATTTGTCAGACTTGTATGACATAGGGTGGGAAGCTGACGTGCTTGAGCCTATGGAACTATAAACATTTATTTTTAAAAATGTATAATAAATGAAAAGTAAAAATGTAAACCGTTTCATTTAAAAATAAAGACACCTTCAAAAACAGGTTATGTGTAGTGTCTTCAATAAAATATTAAAATATGCTCATAAAATTAGATCAGATTCACATATAAAACAGCACAGGTAAAATGAATATGAATTCCATTTCTTTTCTGCTATTTCTGTATTCTAAATTTGCCAAGCACTAAAAATGTCAAATAGTGTGTTAAGTTTTTGATGACTGTTATTGATTTACTGTTTGGTAATAGTGGTTAATAACATTTTTTATTATATTTTACCACAGATTCAACTGCAGATCATTTCAAGATTTCAGCATGCCAACTAAAGAAAGACTTAGAAAGGCTGCAAAACGTCAAAGACAGCAGGTAAATGATATAATGCAGCAGTCCTCTAAGAAAAAAGCTTGTCAAGTCACCAAGAAAGCACCGGGTAAGAGCACAAAAACTTTTTTAAGAAATATTTGTACTAAAAAAAATATTACTACAGAAAATGTTTCAGTCCAGAAAAAGAGAAGCATTTTAAACGGAAAGGAAAGGCCAATCAAAAATGTTACTGCTAGAGCAAGAGATAACTCTGTGCATGATAGTAGAAGGAAACAACAGTTTAGGGACATTCGTAAACGAATGTTCCGCAACAGGATAATTGGCAATTTGTTAAAAAATATTAAGAAAGGTCAACAGAAAGTGGTTTTTTATAAGAGAAAAAAAAAGTTGAGAAAGTTATTGATCAGGCATTTGAAATTAAACGTAAGTTATTTATTTTGATAATCAATAGAATTAGGAAGTTAAACAAGGCAATTTATGATTTCAAAAGAAATAGTAGATGGAAGAGAATAGTTAATCGTAGTAATTTTTGTGAAGTTTTTTCCGGAGAATGGATGCATAGTTCAAGTTGTGAGGCATTTTTTAATGAGGAGAATTATTTCCAGGATAATGATTTGGTGCATGCAGTTGACACCAGTGGTCGAGCTTATGAAGTGAAAGATGGTTGTCCAGTTGAAAAAGAAAAACTTGTGACAACAGAGACAGAAGAGGTGTTAGGTAATGAGGTTTTAGGAAGACGTCCTAAGGGTCCTGTGTACACCTGGAAGTGTAGTAGTATTTGCAGTGTGCGACAGGATTCCATCAATTTGCTTTGTGATTTTGTACGGACATTTAATAAGAAAAGTTTGAAGCAGAAAATGAAGTGGTTGCAAGAATTAGATCCTTGCAGAGTGAGAGAAGTGACAGGTTTGCATGGTCATTCACTGGCTTGTCTTTCCAGGAGAGTATGCCAGAGTGTTTTTCATCATTTCAGGATGCTAGCAGTGCATCATAATAAAGTGAGGAAATTAGTTAGAATGTTGTATTATGCTAAGAGTCCAGCAATTATGCTTAAACAATTATGCGCTGCTCTTTTGCATGGTTCAGAAGTAGATGTGAAGAATATTTGTGCAGAAATTGAGTTTGGTTACTTTGGAAGTAAAGAGGAGAATGTTGAAATTGACCAAGAAGAAGAGGGTAATGTGGAAGATAGTGTACAGGTTTCCAGTACAGATAATTTTCAGAGGGAAATTGTGACGTTTCAGGTGAAATCAAGTGAGAGGCCTAATTTCACTTGTGTGTGTTGTCGACGCACTTATTATAAGAATCAGACTAAGTTAGTGGATTTATATGCAAAAAGTGAAAGGGAAAATAATAGTGAATGGAAGGATTTCACAACATATTTGATGGTAGAAAATTGTTTTGATTTGGGATCGGATCAACGTGTGTGTACTTATTGTTGTAGCAAATTAAATCAAAACCAGATGCCTGCTAGAGCAGTTCATAATAATCTGGAATTGGTTGAGATTCCTTCTGAATTGAAGGATTTAAATACTTATGAATCTATTTTGATTCAAAGTATCCATCCCTTTCAGGCTATTGTAAGAATGGAGCCAAAGACAGGGAAATTGCCTCCATCAGATTTACAGAGAGGATTAAAGGGAAGAGTTGTTTATTTGCCTCTAGATTTGAAGAAAAACATTAACACAATTGGAGTAGAAAAAGTGGAAGAGGAACCTCTGGTTATCTTAGTTAATGGGTTTCCGACAAAGAATAAGAAAATATGGCAAGATTTAGTGGATGTTAGGAAAGCCAAAAAGGCAACATTGTATTTGAAAAAAAAATAATAAGTACTATAAGAATGTTTATGTTGCAGAAGAGGAAGTAAGTGAGGAAGAGGATAGCGATTTGTGTGCTGGTCAAATTGAGAAAGTAGAACCCTCTACTAGTGAAGAAATATATGAACATTATAGTGTTCATCCTTTGCATTCCAAGGAAGTCATGGGGAATGCTATTGAGTTGTTTCAAATGAAACAAGCCAAAGGGAGTCCCATTAGTGTTTGGGAGGAAAGTTTGGAAGCTCGGTGTTTCCCACAGCTTTTTCCAACAGGTCAGGGAGGAAGATATGATGAGCGACCTCATCAAATTCCTGCTTCTGAATACCGGACTTTGCGATTGTATGCAGGAGATGCTAGGTTTCGACAATGTATTCCCTATTTGTTTCATCTCCTGTTTGAAAGCGATCTGTCTGGACTGTCATATGCAGTGAACCACATCTTGAAAAGTGGTATACACATGCAAAACATCTCGGCAAGTGACTTTATGGATAAAGTCAATGTCCAAGACAGTATTTTAGATTCTCACCTGATTAATCTCATGGCGTGTCAGCGTGGTACTAATGAGTACTGGTACCGTCGTCATGGTGATTTAAAATGTATGCTGAGGAACTTAGGAACTCCCACATGGTTCCTCACTCTGAGCTGTGCCGAGTATGGCTGGGAAGACTTACTTGAATTTCTACGAGAGGCAAATGGAAATATCGAAAACATCGAATTCAAGACACCCGGAGAACTGTGCTCTTTGGATCCAGTCAATGTATGCCGGTACTTCAATCATAGATTTGAAGCTATGATGTCTTTCATCATGAATAAGAAGAATCCACCTGTTGGATTTCTTCTGGAGAAAGGAGTACCAAGCAAGAGGTGCTCCTCACATACATATGCTGTTGTGGATCAAGGATGCACCTAAATTTGGAACAGATCCAGAAGACTCAGTGATGAGTTTCATACAACAGTATTCTACGTGTGCTGTTCCAAACGCAAAGGAGAAGAAAAGCCTAAGAGAAAAAGTTCTACGTTTCCAAAGCCATCGTTGTGGAAAGTACTGTCGTCGTAAATTCCGAAACAAGGACAAGTTCTACACCAAATGTCGTTTCGGCTTTCCACGACCGGTGATTTCTAAAGGAAGAGTAAACAGTTTGATGTCTTCACTGCGACATAATGTGATGAAGAAATCATCTAAAAACACATACAATTTGAAGAGGAACGAAGAGTCCAAGTACATCAACGACTACAACCCGGTGATTTTGTCCATGTGGAATGCTAACATGGATATACAGTTTGTGGCTGATAACTGTATGGCTGTGGCTCGGTATGTGACATCTTACATCACCAAAAAAGAGAAGACAGAATTGAAGGATATGTGGGAGGACATTTCCCATGAAAAGAGCCTCAGCAAGAAGTTGTACAGTTTCAGTCTGAAGATGTTGTCGCATCGAGAAATCGGAGCTTACGAATGTTCTGACCGGTTGTCTTCAGCAAGTCTCTATGCCAAATCCAGGAGTATCGTTTGGGCGAGTCTTGGTCTTGCTGCAACGCGTAATCGAGTTCTGAAACCTGTGCGGGAAATTGAGTATTTGGCGGAAAAGGAGCCAAACAGTACCGACATTTTGAAGACCAACATGTTGGATACATATTATCCAAATCGAAGCAGTCACCTCGAGAATGTTTGTCTGTATGAGGTTCTTCAAAATTACATATTCAAGAGGAATATCAAAGAAGATACTAAGAAAGGAGTGTATGCTGTAATTGGAAGTGAGGGATGTCTGGTCAAGCAAAGAAAATGCCACTTGGTAAACCATCGAAAATTGAGTGGCGAATCTCCTGAAAAAAAGGAGTTTTTCTATTTAGCACTTTTACAACTTTTCAAGCCTTGGCGTGCAGAAGAGGAACTGCTTGGAGATTTCCTCTGTTATGAAGACTCTTTCACTGCCGCCAAGGAGACCATAGAATGTCCTGCTTTTCAAAAATATGTAGAAATGTTGAATGTGGAAATCGAGCAGGAAGCAACGATTGCAGCCGAGATTGCCAGAGACAGTTCTCAGGACAGTCAGAGTTCTGCTTCATTGAGTCAGGATCCACTAGGAGGACCTGTTATCGAAAATGAAGCTGCCACTGCTATGAATGAAGTGGAGAGAGCCATGGCACATGCTCAGGAGGATGCGGTTAACTTAGAAGAGTTGGAAAGACAACTCAACGTTGAGCAGAGGAAAATATATGACGAAGTTACCATGCAAATTGATCATGGATTAAGTCATGAGAAGAAAGAGTGCTCATGTACGTAGTTGAAGCCTGTCCGACTCTACGTGAGTGGAGAAGCGGGAACTGGAAAAAGTTTCCTTATTAAAGCAATTTCATGTTATTTGCAGGAAAGGACTGAGTCATCGCTGTCTTGTGTTGTCACCGCTCCAACTGGACTGGCAGCACATAACATTAAAGGGATTACTTTACATCGTTTACTGATGCTGCCAGTGGAGCATGACAACAAATTACAATATCACAAGCTATCTGGAGATGCTTGTTGTGAAGTTTCAAGAATCTTGAGGAAAATGAAAGTTCTTATCATTGACGAAGTAAGCATGGTTTCCAATGTCATGCTTGCCTTTGTGCATTTGAGAATGCAAGAAGTTCTCAAAACAGAGTATGATGTGTTATTTGGTGGCAAACACATCATTGTTTTCGGAGATCTTCTGCAGCTGACACCAGTGAAAGGGCAACCTGTGTTCAAAATGCTCACGCATGAAGATACCAGGAAGTGCCTAGGGAGCATTGGCAACGTCAATATATGGTTAAACTTCAATTATGCTGAACTGCATGAAAATATGCGTCAGGCGAAGGGTGAAGTTTACAAGAATATTCTACAAGATGTTAGAATTGGAAAAGTGACCGAGCATGGGAAAGAAGCTTTACATGCACGATTACTGTCAAATTTATATCCAGAACAAGATGTTGTGCCTGAGAATATTTTTCAGAAAATTACTGAGAAGAAATCTGGAATATGTTTGATGCCAACTCTTGCAGAATGTGCCATCTTCAACAACAAAATGTTGCATTTAGAAAAGCAAGAGATTGTGAAACTGGAAGCTATTGACAGAGTAGAGCATATGGGATCAACAATTATTTTGTCTGAGAATTTGAAATCAAAATTGGATTCATTAGAGAAGACTATATCTAAAACTGCAGGTTTTGAAAAGAGTCTGAATGTGTGCTTGAACTGCCGTATAATTTTAAGAAGGAATTTACATGTTGAAAGAGGTCTGGTAAATGGATCAATGGGTAATGTTGTTGATTTTGTGAAATACAGAAATAGAGATGGAATTGAATTTTTAAAAATTAAATTTGATGGCATTGAGGAAGGACAGCTAATTGGTCGTTGTTCTGCTAGATTTTTGCTTGTAAAAGACTTATATGTTTGCCGTAAGCAGTTTCCTGTTTGCTTGGCATATGCGGTGACAATCCATAAATCGCAAGGTTTAAGTGTAGACAGTGCATTGGTGAATATTGGCAGTTCTGTGTTCAAGGAGGGTATGGCATATGTGGCATTGTCAAGAGTTAGAACTTTATCGGGATTGTACTTGATTGAGTGTGATGTCACAAACATTTGTGCGGATCTAGATTGTGTTAAGGAATACAATAGGTTGAGAAGAGAGTATGCGCCACATTTGCCTCAATATCCTTTGTTTGAGAAACGTGTGGTAGGCCGGAAACGAAGAAATGTGACCAATACTGGGGAGGTTGTAGCAAAAAGACGAAAAGTCGATGAACCTGAAATTATAAGCAGAAACAAAAAGGATTCTGTTGAAGATGTTGTTGGTTTTCAATTTGAAAACACTTCTGGTGTCAACTGCTATGCTAATGTAGTGGTTAATGTTTTGTTTTCTCTAGAAAATGTAAAAGAAGAGATTGTGGTCAGTTCTGATCAAAGATTATGCAGTTTGTTACATTCTGTGTTAGAGAAATGTAGCACTGATAGAACAAAAATAGAAAGTGTGTCTGAAATTCGAAATCTGTTAGACAGATGTTCAGGCCAAACACAATTCTCTCAAAATATTCAGCAAGATTGTCAGGAGTTTTTATTGTATATGCTTGATGTATTGCATGCTGAAGGTGTAGATGTAGATCATCTGTTTGGGCTTTCTTATCAATGGCAGCATGACTGCGAGAACTGTAGGGTATCAAGTACTACTAGTGTAGACTCAGAAAGATTTATATATTTAACTTTGCCAGACAGTAAATCAGTCTCCTTCAATAAGCTAGTAAAAGCAGCTGATCACAACATGGAATGTAGCCAATGTAAATCTGAAATGATGTCAACCTTATTTATACGAACATATGGCCAGTATGTCATTTTAATGTTCCAACGATGTAGGTCTGATGGACCAAATTGACATCATAACACTGGACGTCATGGAAAAATAAGTGCACTTTGAATGAGTTCAGAAAAACTATTTCTTTTTATAAGCTTATTCAAGCAGCCAATCAAAACATGGAGTAGAGGGAATGTAAGTCTGCAATGCTGTCTACTGTTTTATATTGCTTTGTGATTAAAAGTGATGTAGAGAATTACATAATTGTAGTAGTCATAGAGGTAGTGTAAGTCTGCTTCATAGTAAGCAGTATCAGTGTCATAGGAAATGTAGAACATGAGTGAGCAAGAAGGGTAAGATATTAGTAATCCAGGATTGTGAAAATGATCTTCAACATTTTAATTCTGAAAGTTGTGGAAATACAACATGACGGGATTGGCTTACAAGAATTCCAAGAGTTATAAATGGCTCTGACATGATTTGGCCTTGTGGAAACGTGTGGTAGAGAGCGAGAAGTCATTTATTGTATGTAACATATTTTTCAAAACGATGGAGGTTTTCTTTCAGAAAGTGGCGGGCTGAAAGTAATAACAGCACAACAGAGTGTAAGCTGTTCATAGGACATCCTTCGACGTCATGAAAAGTAAGTTAACTTTAAGGAGTTCTGAATTCTGATTTGTTATGTTGTATGGTTTTTTTAAACACAATCATTTTGATTGTGTTTTTTTTCCCCCGCTGTTATATGATGAATACCTTCAAGTCACTGTTTTTAGTGAAATTTGATACATTCTGAGAACAGCAAAAATAAACCATTTAACATGTATAATTAATTCTGTACTGTTTGCATTTATGATGTACATGTAGAACTGTGTAGGAGGCATGGAGAAGGTGAGGCTTCTGTAAGTGTCAAAGTTGTTGCATACAGTGCTGCACTTCTGGGTACTGTTTCATATGCTGGACTACATCTGCACTATGAGATACCTAAGCAAAGGCAACACAGGTGATGTGATTGTGAAATGAGGAAAAGAAACTCCACATTTTTCAATTACATCACCTGTGTTTCCTAAGTTTACGAATGACATTGTGCAGATGAAGTTTAGGTCTGTCCACGGACACAGAAGAGGTCTGGCCCTTGTTCAAGAGTGAAGTGGATATGACTTACTTCATTGGTAGGCCTTCACATGTATTATGTCCTCTGTTCTCTTCAACAACTCGAAATTTCATTTGGAACCCTGAGTAGGCCTCACCTCAAACAAACCTCTGGATAGGACACATGTTATTGGCATCCTGAAACAATCATTTAAAATGTTAGTGTCTTGCGACACTTTTGTGAGACAACAGCAGTGCAAAAGATGCACCATGTTTTAAGATAGGCCTCACTTCATCTGCATCAAGATACTGTTAGTTTAAAATGTATATCTTTAGGACTGTGTAGGGGGCCTGGAGAAGCAGAAGCTTCTGTAAGTGTCAAAGTTGTTTAAAAACTGTTTGTCCTTCAATCTTTTCCCTTGTCTTTTCTAATTTTTAAATACATGTTTTAATATTTTTCATATGTTTGTTCTCTCTTTCACAGATTGAAAGTATAAAAATAAAAAGTGAGTAAGTTAACGACAATTATAAGGTAAATGTTTTGAACTCTTTTTGTTACATTTCTATCACATTCACCTACTATTAGTTCCACAGCTTCATTTCTTTAACCCTCAGTTTCCTGCCTTTGCTACTTTCCTCATTCCTTTCTCTATTACATACTTACTCAACTCCTTCCACTCTTTTTCTCAGTCCCTCTCGTCTCATAGTTCCTCACTCTTGTTCACTCACTCCGTCTCTATTACTCTTAGTGTCTTTGACTGATCACTCTTTCACTACTTGTTCATAATGCTTTCTCTGTGTAGTTGAAGCACACTAAGGAGCATATTATGAACACAGCCAATAAAATTATTGCTGTTTTTATTGGCAGAAAACTGCTGCAAAAGTGGTTTTAGCGGCAGTTTTCTGCCGCAAAAGCGGCTTTAGCGACACATTTCTGCCGATAAAAGCTGCAAAACTTTTATTGGCTATGTTGATGATATGGCTCTATGTTATTTACATTTCTTTGCTGTTTCAATTAATCTTTTTCTGTTATTTTTTCTTTTCTGTTTTCTGTTTTTTCTCTCTGTTATTCCACATGTTTTAATCTTATTTTGAACATTCACTCACATTCTCCAAGAAACTCTTCTTTGTTATTGTTCTACGCTCTTTTTTTTCTTTCACTTCCTTTTTTATTTTGTTTTTCACAATTATACCCTCTTCCATCTTTTCTTCGGTAAATAGATCTATTAAACAGTATCTCTGGTTTAATCCCTATAGCTGTCTTTCTTTTAACATTACTCTCTGTTTACTTCCCTTATACTAACTCTTCTTTTTTTTTTTTTTTTTTTTTTTTTGGTTCGCTCCCGGTTCGCGAACCGGGAAGCGAACGGGGAAGCGAACCAAAAGAAATAGAGCTTGCCAGAGTGCTAAACATTCTAGCAATTTTTTTTGAAAGGGGGGGTAGTTCTGAAAAGAACTTTTTTTTTAATGTTTTTGTTGTTTTATATATATATTTTTTTCTGAACATTTTTTGTTTTTTTTGTATTTTTTTAACAGTTTTATGTTTTTTTTTGTTTTTGATGGAGGGGAAACAACAAAAAACAGGCATTGGAAACGGCTCAACAGGAGCAAAAAAAAAATTACTCTCTGGGGCGTTTAGGGCAATTGTGATTTTCATAAGCTCGGTTGATTAAGGTAATACTCATATTACCACAAGACAATAATGCACCACAATACAAGCAGGTAAACTTCATATGGACAAAGTTGTCCTGAATGTTTGGCACGGTTTCCCGTGCCTCTGCTGGTATCAAAGATATCTGTGATGATGACCTGGCCACAGGAGTTGTTGGGTTGTCCTGCTGGTCACGTATCTCTGCCCGGCTGTAGTTTAAAGGATGCCACCTGCTCATATGACGATGCATGGTGTAGTTACCGAAGCTGTATTTTTTTAAGGTGCCTCTAGATAACTTCTCCTTACATATGAGGCAGGTGACATATCTGGCATTTACTTTCTTCTGCCCTTCAGGGATCGAAAAATACTGCCAAATAAAACTGGTTTTCCGATGTGAAACCCGGGGCTGCTCTTTTAAAAACCGTGGTCCTTCTGTCTCCTCTTCCTCTTGCTCATCCTCTTCCTCCTCTGTGTTGCTGATGAACTGGGGAGGTGGTCCTCTCTTCCCATGAGGAGGTGGTGGTGGTGGTGGGGGTCCACCAGCTGAAGCTACCAATGAAGCCATTGCTGAACTATCAAAAAAAGGTCTTCCTCTCACAAAGATGAAAGTCAGAGTGAGGAAAGAAGGAGGGGTTTTCATCATTTGGGAAAAACAATAGTTCTAAACCAATGAAAAGTGTTATTTTTAGGTCACCTGACCTAGCCTTACATCATTATGAAACCAAAAGTGAAATGAACCAATGAAAAGTTTTATTAACAAGTCACATGACCTGTTACGCTTATGTTACGCGCTGCGGAACGCGCCCCGGATCGCTTCCGGGTCGCTGCGCTTCGCGCCTCGGTTCGCGCTCCGGAGCACTTCCGGGTGCGCTAACGCGGCGCATCATAAGACGCATTACGCTACAACGCGATACGTCGCGCTTTCGCGACGCGCCCCTGATCGCTTCCGGGGAGCTGCGCTTCGCGTCTCAGTTCGCGTACCGGAGCACTTCCGGGTGCGCTAACGCGGCGCGTCATAAGACGCATTACGCGACAACGCGATACGTCGCGCTTCCGCGACGCGTCACGATGTTGATTTCTAACGCGCCAGTTGCGCAAACGGACCGTTTACCGGTTTGCGGACCGGGTCGCGGCATCAAATTGAGCTAACGGGAAGCTTCCCGGTTCGCGAACCGGGAGCGAAGAAAAAAAAATATTTTAAAAAAAAATTATTAATAAACATATAACATATATTTTGGGATTTAAAGAAGAATACATTTTACAGCTACAGATATTAGCTTTTAAAAAACCAATGAAATTCACTGAAAAAACCATAGGTTATAGACCATATATAGTTAGGAATTAGCATTTACAAAACCTTGAAAATTCACTGAAAAAACCATAGGTTATAGACCATATATAGTTAGGAATTAGCATTTAAAAAACCTTATTTTACTCACACAAAACCATTGAAATTCCATATATAGTTAGTTGTACTAACTATATATCGCGCACCCGCAATCCACTGCTGATCATGTCACATATTACATCATTCATGACATGGTCAGTGACATCACTGATGACATCACTGATGGCATCTCAAATGACATCACTGATGACATCTCAAATGACATCACTGATGACATCACTGATGTCATCTCAAATGACATCACTGATGACATCACTGATGACATCACTGATGTCATCTCAAATGACATCACTAATGACATCACTGATGACATCACTGATGACATCACTGATGACATCTCAAATGACATCACTGATGACATCTCATTTGACATCACTGATGACATCACTGATGACATCTCAAATGACATCACTGATGACATCACTGATGACATCTCATTTGACATTACTGATCACATCACTGATGACATCATTCATGTGATATTATGATGAACCTCTTCAGACTCTTATATAATCTTAGATACACTCAGTATAAACATACACTCACAGACTGTCACTCATCCATGGAGTTACTCACACACCTAGTCAGTCATGCAAAGAATCAATCACACCTCCATTTCCTCAACTATACAGTTATACACACCTTACTTATTCAAACATATACTAAAACATATTTACTCACTTATACAATCCTGGATACAAGTTCACAATGATCCATACAACCACTCACACATTCACTGGCTCTTATGCACAGTTATTTATATATGTCAACTCTCACATGTACTGTATTTTACATATGTACTTACTTTGACATGTAGCACTGAGATATCCATTCACTCACCAATACACTCATGCACACAGTCAACCGCCCATACAGCTGTTTCCACATGCACTTTTGAACCCATACATCTAGTGAATCAACTGCTCACACATCTATGCAGAGAGTCATACACCTCCCAGCCACCCACACACACACTCAGTCTCCCATACAAATGCTTGGGCAACCAATCAATAACCCATATAGTTAATCATATAGCTACTGATCAACACATGCAGCAGTTTACAGAACAACAGACATAATGATGCACAAATTAAGACAGTTTAGTCACTAACCCATGCACACAGTGAGACACATTTAATCAGTCACTCATACAGTGAGTCATGCCCCTACTAAATCCTTCATCAAGACACTTATACATCCACTCATTCTTCAATATGTAAGACATATTTTAACTTTACAGAAAAATACAGTCACTGGATGTTGTCATCAGTGATGTCATCAGTGATGTCATTTGAGATGTCATCAGTGATGTCATCAGTGATGTCATTTGAGATGTCATCAGTGATGTCATCAGTGATGTCACTGACCATGTCATGAATGATGTAATATGTGACATGATCAGCAGTGGATTGCGGGTGCACGATATATAGTTAGTACAACTAACTATATATGGAATTTCAATGGTTTTGTGTGAGTAAAATAAGGTTTTTTAAATGCTAATTCCTAACTATATATGGTCTATAACCTATGGTTTTTTCAGTGAATATATATATATATATATATATATTACCTACTGGCGGTCGCCAGTAGGTATATATAGTTAGGATCGATATCCATAGGGAAATTGCAACATTCTATTTGGAATAACTTTGGCGCCGGTTGAGCAATCAGGCGGAATTTTTCAGCAACTTTGCCTCGCGGCTCTCCGCTCCTTCCCTGAAAGTTTGGGGGGGATTCGTCAAGCCGGGGCTGAGATAAAAGGGGGTTCCCAAAACGTGTTTTCCCCATGTTAATTTCCATAGGGCGGTCTGTCGCAGTTTTAGCTCGAACGGCTGAATGGATTTGCACCAAACTTGGCAAAATTGTAGGGACTGGTAGCCCGATGTGCCTTTGCTATGTCTTAAGATATGTGCTCCAGTGGATTTTGAGTAATTTAGGTTTAAAAAAAATTATATATCTGTAAGCGCGCCCCGGTACGCGTATCGGGGAGCGTTCCGGGCGCGCCACGCGACTTGCGCACGGCAAGCTGATTGGTTCTCGGGTGTCTGTAAACATTCGAAACAGTCAGCAGCGGCCGCCATCTTGTGTCTCGGTAGGATTGAGATACAAGAGGTGGCAAAAAACAAAGGGGGAAATGAGCAAAAGGGGGCAGGGTACACCCCCCTGACCCCCTAGGTTTGATGTGGGGGCCATAAAAGGGTCCAATGGGACAGTCTAGCCCGAACTGCCAAGCCATGTCTTTCCTGGACTGGAATCAAGCATCCAAGGACCAGTTTCTGGCTATCAGCCTTCAGATGGCTCAGACGTGAGTCCCATGCTCCCCACACCACTGGAGTCAAGCTATCCAGGCTGATGCTGCACTCACGGTGCGCTCAGAGTCAGCGGATCCACCGCGCCCATAGATATATATATGCTTTTAACTATCATTTTCTCAGGGACTACTGAACAGATTGACACCATTTTAGAAAAAGGCACAAGTCTGAACTGAGGACTATATCTCTGCCGAATTTGGTGTAATTCCGTTCAGAATTTCAGGCTGTAGCTGTGGCTAAAGGTCCTATGGGAAATTGCATTTCTCTAGTCCCACTACACGAATTATCCCCAAACTGTCAGAAGAGGAGTGGACCGGAATGCCTCACCAGTTTTGAAAATTTCGCAAAGATTCGTCAACTGGCGCCAAAGTTCATCCAAATAGAATGTTGCGGATTTCCTATATATACATATATATATATATATATATATATATATATATATATATATATATATATATATATATATATATATATATATATATATATATTACCTACTGGCGGTCGCCAGTAGGTATATATAGTTAGGATTTTTTCTCTATGGGATTTTTGAAAATTCTATGTCTAATAACTTTGGCGTTTGTGGACGGAATCGGCTGAAATTTTCAGGAAAATGGAACATTTTGTTTCTGAGCAGCCACTTGAAATTTGGGGGGTGTTTGTCAAGGGGGGGGCGGGAAAAAAGGGGGGTCCCAAAACGCGTTTTTCCCATGTTAATTTCCATAGGGCAGTTGGCCTCACTTTTAGGCCGAACGGCTGAATGGATTTGCACGAAACTTGGCAAAATTGTAGGGACTGTTAGCCCGATGTGCCTTTGCTAGGTCTCAATATATGTGCTCCAGTGGATTTTGAGAAATTAACGTTCAAAAAAAGATATATATCTGTAAGCGCGCTCTGGGCAGCGCTCCGGTTCGCGTACTTGACGCGTAACGGAACTTCGTGAAGCGAAGCTGATTGGCTCTCCGGTGTCTGTCAACATTCTAAACAGTCCGGAGAGGCCACCATCTTGTCTCTCGGTAGGATCGAGAGACAAGAGGAGGCCAAAACAAAGGGGGAAATGACCATAAGGGGGCATAGTAGATCCTCCCTGACCCCCTAGGTTTGATGTGGAGGCTTTAAAAGGGCCCCGCAGGGCAAAAAAAAAAAATTTGTTTTTTTTTTTGCGTGGGGAGCGCCCGGTCCGCGAACCGGGAAGCATTCTGGGGAGCGTACTATAAGGAAAAAAGAATGATAGACTTTTTAAATACAGTATGTTAATTGATTGTTGGTTTTGTTGATTATTTTTTAATTTCTTTATTTTTTAAGCAATTATTTATTATTGTGAGTGTGTTTCAAAATTTAATAAACTTTCTAACATTTCACTGTCTGAAATGTCGTTATTTTCATTGAACATAGCTTGTAATCTCTGAGTGTGTAAAATGTCCTCATTTTGAAGGAGGTCATCTACTGCTTGCACACATTGCAGTAGTTCTTGGTCCCAAGTTTCATCCATAAATTCTATATAATTTGGATCAATTATTTCTTGGCTGCTCTCTTGCAGGACAATTTGAAATGAAACTTTGTGTTCGCCTTCCATTTGGCCTGAAATTTGGATAAAAAAAAAATATATTAGTAGAGATAGGGCACTGTTGGGATTAATTTTAGATAGGCAGTTTTTATCAGTGAATTTATCTTTGGGCAGTGTATAGTATCAGAGTGGAAGTAGGAATATAAAAAAGTGTATGTGATTTAATGTAAGTAAATTCATAATTATACAAGAGAAACCTAACTCCATCCATAACTATAACAGAGAAGTCTATCTAAATCTATAACTACTACAGAGGGATAGTATATAACTATCAGAAAAAGTTTACCATATTAACTTATAGTGCACAATATACTTCAGTTTTAAAAATAACAACTTACCTTTACAAAGAAGTTGAAGTGATTAGTGAAAATCCTATTGAAATGTACAACAAGAAGTAGTAGTCAAAATGGCTGTGTTTCCTTCTCTTCCTTTATATATATTCAGGTATATAACCAATCAAATGTCAGGTAAAAAAAGTAGAAAATGAAAGTAACATTTTCATTGGTTGTCAATTCCAACACTTCAGATGTGTTTTGTGAAGTAATTTACCTCACGGTATTTAGAGAGGTCTACAGGCTAAATGGCTAAATGGAATTTCAATCAAATTTGTGAAAATGATAGGGATTGGTATGTAGTATGAGCTAATCTATATTTGGTGAAAGTGTCTCCAGTCGTTTTTCTGTAAATTACTTTCCCACCTTTTTTTGATGGAGCGCTTCCCGAGGAACGCCCCGGTACGCGAACTGGCAAGCGCCCCGGTACGCGAACCTGAAGCGTTACGGGAGTCCACAATTTTGTGTTTCAGTCGAATTAAGATACAAGATGGAGGGCAAATAATGTTCAGAATGGGTAGAAGGGGGCACGGTAGACTTATCTTGACCCCCTAGGTTTTCTGAGGGTGGCTGAGGAGGCCCATATGTGCGGAAAAAAAACATTTTTTTTTTAAAATTTCGCGAGGTTAGCTTCCGGTTCGCGTACCGGGTACCGCCCCGGGGAGCGTACTTTGTTGAAAATTAGTGAAAAAAGTTAGAGTAAAATAATAATTGTGAGTGATCAGATGTAGGGTAGCTCTGAGAAGAGCTTTTGGGTTTATGGTACATTTAGGTACTTATAAGTAGGTACCAATGCACAGTCTTAAATTCAGAATGAAAATTCTGTTGCCCTCATCTGAGAAGTGAACTCCATCTCCTCTGTAGATATCTTGCATGTAGTAACGCAAGTTATTGTTGTACATGGAGCCCATTCCATGGTCTCTCATGTAAGCTGAAACAGATTTGTTTACATGCTTCCTCGACTTCTCAATTTGTGGACAAAATTGGTTCGACCACCTCCATTTCTGTCTTTGGCATATATTTGAATATACCAAGGCAGTTTGAGGAAAAAGTGCCATCAATTGCTCAAAGGTGTCCTTTAAAAGCATTTCCAGACCTACCCCAGTCAAAGTGCCCAAATCATTACCTCCACAGTGCACAATTAACAGGTTTTGGCAAATGCATAAAGGTTTTCACCAATGGTATCAATTGGTGACATTTTAATCCTCTGTGGCCAAACCACTTAATTTCCACATCTTGTAAATTGAGGTTAGGTAAATTTCTGTTCTCAGCATACCTCTGAGCCCAATAGATGTAACTATGTCCAACAATCCAGACAGAAAACATGGTGAGAGAAGGTTCTGCTGCAGTCAGATGAAGTGTGGCAATGAAATGGCAGTTGAAAAAATAAGTTTAAAATGAAAAAAACTGTGGAGTTTCTGTGTTAATGAAGCAGTAACAGTGATTGGTGGATTTTGATTGCTGAAAACAGAAAGTTAGGGTGCATGGATGAGTTCTTTGAAAGATGTAATTTGAATGGTCAAGCAAAAATCATTTAATGAAAGATTGCACTGGATACGCAGGTGCACTGAGAGTTCAGAGTTCAATTGAAACATTGTTGTGTGAACTTGCAAACACCAGAGGTCTTCCAAGAGGTGGTTGCTATGCAAAAAAGGCAGAGAGGGCAGAGGGGGGAAGGGTTTTGATTTGAAAAAAGTGAGGGAAGAGTTTTGATTGGGTGACATGAGAGATATGTGTGATGAATTACAGCATTTCTGTGCCATTGTTGGTTCCAGCCTCTGGTGTGCATACCTTTTGCTCTGCTAAAGACAAATTGGTGTGTTTCTGAGACTGTTTTGAAACTCATAAAGTATTTGCTAAGGTGAGAAAAGATTTATTTAATTTAGATAGAGAATAGTGTGCTTTAAGGAGAAAATTATGAAGAAATTTGTGTTTTTAAAATGTTGCTTTGTCTCAAATGTTTTACAAATAGATTTTGTTTCTTTGAGAAATTGTAATTGGAGAACATGTGAAGTATTAGTACTGATAGGGTGTTTTTGTGCATAGGAGCTGTGCAGTGTTTTCAAATTATGACTTGAAAATCGTTTTTGAGGAAAAGGAATGCTTTTAAAATTTATGACAAGGACATAATGGTGTCTGCTTCTTTATAAGGCATTTGAGTGTCTCTGATGTTTTTTTCCCATTTTAATGTAAGACCTTTCCCCGTGGTGCAAATTCCTTGTAAATATGCTCCCACCTGTGCTTGGCAAATTTAGATTTTGATTGTTTGAGTTACATAGCCATGTTAAAAGTGACCCAAAAATGCTGCAAAGGCAATCAAAAAACACTTTCATGTGTCTTAAGGACATTTTAAGTCATTTCCCCATGTGCAGTGTTTTCAAATTAAGACTTGAAAATCGTTTTTGAGGAAAAGGGATGCTTTTAAAATTTATGACAAGGACATAATGGTGTATGCTTCTTTATAAGGCATTTGAGTGTCTCTGATGTTATTTTTCCCATTTTAATGTAAGACCTTTCCCCGTGGTGCAAATTCCTTGTAAATATGCTCGCACCTGTGCTTGGCAAATTTAGATTTTGATTGTTTGAGTTACATAGCCATGTTAAAAGTGACCCAAAAATGCTGCAAAGGCAATCAAAAAACACTTTCATGTGTCTTAAGGACATTTTAAGTCATTTCCCCATGTGCAGTGTTTTCAAATTAAGACTTGAAAATCGTTTTTGAGGAAAAGGGATGCTTTTAAAATTCATGACAAGGACATAATGGTGTATGCTTCTTTATAAGGCATTTGAGTGTCTCTGATGTTATTTTTCCCATTTTAATGTAAGACCTTTCCCCGTGGTGCAAATTCCTTGTAAATATGCTCGCACCTGTGCTTGGCAAATTTAGATTTTGATTGTTTGAGTTACATAGCCATGTTAAAAGTGACCCAAAAATGCTGCAAAGGCAATCAAAAAACACTTTCATGTGTCTTAAGGACATTTTAAGTCATTTCCCCATGTGCAGTGTTTTCAAATTAAGACTTGAAAATCGTTTTTGAGGAAAAGGGATGCTTTTAAAATTTATGACAAGGACATAATGGTGTATGCTTCTTTATAAGGCATTTGAGTGTCTCTGATGTTATTTTTCCCATTTTAATGTAAGACCTTTCCCCGTGGTGCAAATTCCTTGTAAATATGCTCGCACCTGTGCTTGGAAAATTTAGATTTTGATTGTTTGAGTTACATAGCCATGTTAAAAGTGACCCAAAAATGCTGCAAAGGCAATCAAAAAACGCTTTCATGTGTCTTAAGGACATTTTCAGTCATTTCCCCATGTGCAGTGTTTTCAAATTAAGACTTGAAAATCGTTTTTGAGGAAAAGGAATGCTTTTAAAATTTATGACAAGGACATAATGGTGTATGCTTCTTTATAAGGCATTTGAGTGTCTCTGGTGTTATTTTTCCCATTTTAATGTAAGACCTTTCCCCGTGGTGCAAATTCCTTGTAAATATGCTCGCACCTGTGCTTGGCAAATTTAGATTTTGATAGTTTGAGTTACATAGCCATGTTAAAAGTGACCCAAAAATGCTGCAGAGGCAATCAAAAAACGCTTTCATGTGTCTTAAGGACATTTTCAGTCATTTCCCCATGTGCAGTGTTTTCAAATTATGACTTGAAAATCGTTTTTGAGGTAAAGGAATGCTTTTAAAATTTATGACAAGGACATAATGGTGTCTGCTTCTTTATAAGGCATTTGAGTGTCTTTGATGTTATTTTTCCCATTTTAAATTAAAAGACCTTTCCCCGTGGTGCAAATTCCTTGTAAATATGCTCCCACCTGTGCTTGGCAAATTTAGATTTTGATTGTTTGAGTTACATAGCCATGTTAAAAGTGACCCAAAAATGCTGCAAAGGCTTTAAAAAAACGCTTTCATGTGTCTTAAGGACATTTTAAGTCATTTCCCCATGAATGTAGGTAGGCCTCACCTTAAACAAACCTCTGGATAGGCCACACCTTATCGTCATCCTGAATTAATCATTTAAAATGCTAGGGATAGATTTATTATAGGTGTATGCCTCTTTTGCGCCACTGTGCGTCACTTTTGTGACGCAGTGGCGGTGCAAAAGATTTGCTATGTGGCGACAAAATTACAAATTGATGCATCTAGGCAGATGTGTCATGCTGTAAAAAAAACGTGCCACATGAAACCGATGCAGCAGTGATGCAAAAGATGCACCATGTTGCAAGACAGGCCTCACTTCATCTCCAACAAGATAAGAAGCTTAGGGATAGATTTATGATGACTGGTGCATCCCCAGGGATGTGCCAGTCATCCTGCGCCGCTGTTCCGCCACCCATGGTGCGCTGCATTTACAATGCGGCGCACCATGGGGCAAAAACGGCACAGATGCGTGACGCATCTGTGCCGTAAAGGTGGCGCATTGCTGGAGCTGCATCGCAAGTGCGATGCAGCTCCAGCAAGGCTCAGGGGTGCCCCATCTCCATTTAATCTGCAACCCTGAGTAGGCCTCACCTTAAACAAACCTCTGGATAGGCCACACCTTATGGTCATCCTGAATCAATCATTTAACATGTTAGGGACAGATTTATGATAGCCGTGTGCCTCTTTTGTGCCGCTGTGCGTCACTTTTGTGACGCAGCGTCGGTGCAAAAGATTTGCTATGTGGCGACATATTTAAAAATTGATGCATCTAGGCAGATGTGTCATGCTGTAAAGTCCTGTGCCACATGAAACCTGCGTCAGTTTTCATATAGGTGTTTTGTTGCAAGGTATGCATTAATTTGCAAGAAAGCCCTGTAAAACTAACACAGTGAAATTTAGAAGATTTCACTGACTCAGCTTTATAGCATTGCTGAATCAAATCATTACGCCTGTTTAAAACAGGCATAAGGAGTGATGCACCATGCAATGTGTGGCTTGCTCCTGTGCATTGCAGTAGACATGTTGCGCTTACGACGTGATTCCTGCAATGTGCTGCTTTTGCGGCACAGATGCGTGACGCATCTGTGCTGTTTTCACTCAATGGTGCTCCACATTGTAAATGCGGCACACCATGGGTGGCAGAGCAGTGGTGCACATTAACTGGTGCATCCCTGGGAATGCGTCAGTTAACATAAATCTGCCCCTTTACATTTAAGTATGAGCAGGGGACACAGAGTTGGTGAGGCTTATCCAAGGTTAAGAAGAGATGAGTCCTGTTCACTGAAAACTTGGACATAGGCCTTACCTCCTCAGCATCGCTGGTCATGGCTAAATAATAGCTGCAAAATGTTACTCTTGTTAAACAATTTTACTATTATAATCTCTGAGATTTGTCTCTTACTCTGCAACATCTCATTGTTGTTCTCTTTCTTTAAAGATAACGACAACATCAACCATGAGTGACAATCAGCAATCAGTTGATTATGACATTATCATTGAACTTGTAATTGAAACGTCAGTGGAAGTAGATCCATTGGATGATTTAAATTCTCAGGATGATGAAGAACATGATGAGGATGCCGATTTGTCAGAATTGTATGACATAGGTTGGGAAGCTGACGTGCTTGAGCCTATGGAACTATAAACATTTATTTTTAAAATTTATAATAAATGAAAAGTAAAAATGTAAACCGTTTGATTTATAATTAAAAACACCTTCAAAAACAGGTTATGTCTAGTGTCTTCAATAAAATATTAAAATATGCTCATAAAATTATATCAGAATCACATATAAAATAGTAGAGGTAAAATGAAGAAGAATTCTATTTCTTTTCTGCTATTTGTGTATTATATATTTGCCAAAGCACTAAAAAATTTTCTATGTAAAAATGTCAAGTAGTGTGTTAAGTTTTTGATGACTGTTATTGATTTACTGTTTGGTAATAGTGGTTAATAAAATTTTTTATTATATTTTACCACAGATTCAACTGCATATCATTTCAAGATTTCAGCATGCCAACCAAGGATAGACTTAAAAAGGCTGCAAAACGTCAAAGACAGCAGGTACATGAAATAATGCAGCAGTCCTCTACCAAAAAAACATGTCAAGTCACCAAGAAAGCACCGGGTAAGAGCACAAAAACATTCATAAGAAATATTTGTAGTAAAAAAAATATTACTACAGAAAATGTTTCAGTCCAGAAAAAGAGAAGCATTTTAAACGGAAAGGAAAGGCCAATCAAAAATGTTACTGCTAGAGCAAGAGATAACTCTGTGCATGATAGTAGAAGGAAACAACAGTTTAGGGACATTCGTAAACGAATGTTCCGCAACAGGATAATTGGCAATTTGTTAAAAAATATTAAGAAAGGTCAACAGAAAGTGGTTTTTTATAAGAGAAAAAAAAAAGTTGAGAAAGTTATTGATCAGGCATTTGAAATTAAACATAAGTTATTTATTTTGATAATCAATAGAATTAGGAAGCTAAACAAGGCAATTTATGATTTCAAAAGAAATAGTAGATGGAAGAGAATAGTTAATCATAGTAATTTTTGTGAAGTTTTTTCCGGAGAATGGATGCATAGTTCAAGTTGTCAGCTCCCGCATTCACGGCTTGAAGCTGCCCCTTGGATTAACCCTCTAGTAGAACTCCTGATTCGATCAGACGCAGATCACCCCGGCTGACCCAGGCCACTCCACCCTGCTTTCAGCCTTGGATCCACGAATCCAGCCCCTCCATCCGCACGATATTGATAGTGGCGGACATCACTGTTTTCCCTGACAACCCCGTCCTGATGATGATCCCGATTGATGAGGATCGAAACGCCGTCGACCACACAGCCTAATTTCATGGCGCCCTACTTGTTTTGTACTCCTGAAATTGCCTCTTGTTTTAAGTGATTATAACTTAATCCCTGGAGCCATTACTCTGTATTTCTCACTGTCACTACGCGCCGACCACGCTGTTTTCACCCCAGCACTTGCACCACCATCACTATTCACTGTATATATTCATGTATATATCACCTTCACCAAGTGCCACCGGGTTGTCACTTCATTTATTGTATACAGTGCTGTTTAACTGTATATTTTTGCAAAAGACCCGCCTTTCTTTCTAAATGGTGAATAATACCCGTTTTTCTTCAAAATTCCAGTGACTCCTTATTTTCTTTCTTTTGTAATGCATATTGCATACACCCGTTGAAATTGTCTTCCTATTGAAACCTGTTGGGAATTGTTTATATTCACAGTCTATACCCATCCCAACTTGGTCTATGGGTTCCCTCCTGTTCATCCTATACATAGTTCAAGTTGTGAGGCATTTTTTAATGAGGAGAGTTATTTCCAGGATAATGATTTGGTGCATGCAGTTGACACCAGTGGTCGAGCTTATGAAGTGAAAGATGGTTGTCCAGTTGAAAAAGAAAAACTTGTGACAACAGAGACAGAAGAGGTGTTAGGTAATGAGGTTTTAGGAAGACGTCCTAAGGGTCCTGTGTACACCTGGAAGTGTAGTAGTATTTGCAGTGTGCGACAGGATTCCATCAATTTGCTTTGTGATTTTGTACGGACATTTAATAAGAAAAGTTTGAAGCAGAAAATGAAGTTGTTGCAAGAATTAGATCCTTGCAGAGTGAGAGAAGTGACAGGTTTGCATGGTCATTCACTGGCTTGTCTTTCCAGGAGAGTATGCCAGAGTGTTTTTCATCATTTCAGGATGCTAGCAGTGCATCATAATAAAGTGAGGAAATTACTTAGAATGTTGTATTATGCTAAGATTCCAGCAATTATGCTTAAACAATTATGCGCTGCTCTTTTGCATGGTTCTGAAATAGATGTGAAGAATATTTGTGAAGAAATTGAGTTTTGTTACTTTGGAAGTAAAGAGGAGAATGTTGAAATTGACCAAGAAGAAGAGGGTAATGTGGAAGATAGTGTACAGGTTTCCAGTACAGATAATTTTGAAGAAAAACATTAACACAATTGGAGTAGAAAAAGTGGAAGAGGACCCTCTGGTTATCTTAGTTAATGGGGTTCCGACAAAGAATAAGAAAATATGGCAAGATTTAGTGGATGTTAGGAAAGTCAAAAAGGCAACATTGTATTTGAAAAAAAATAATAAGTACTATAAGAATATATATGTTGCAGAAGAGGAAGTAAGTGAGGAAGAGGATAGCGATTTGTGTGCTGGTCAAATTGAGAAATTAGAACCCTCTACTAGTGAAGAAATATATGAACATTATAGTGTTCATCCTTTGCATTCCAAGGAAGTCATGGGGAATGCTATTGAGTTGTTTCAAATGAAACAAGCCAAAGGGAGTCCCATTAGTGTTTGGGAGGAAAGTTTGGAAGCTCGGTGTTTCCCACAGCTTTTTCCAACAGGTCAGGGAGGAAGATATGATGAGCGACCTCATCAAATCCCTGACTCGCTCTCAGCTCTCGAGCCGAGTGGTCGCTCCCCTGCTACTGGTATCGTTGTGTTATTATTGCCTGCATTGTGCCTCACCTGCCGATTTGCATTTTTCTCTGATTGCTACATCGCTGTTTTCGCTCTGTTTAATTAGCCTGCATTGTGCCTCGCCTGCCCCCTTTCACCTTGCTGATTGTTAAATCGCCGCTTTTACTCAGTATAGTTAGCGCTATTTTGTCCCTGCTTAACTTTGTAGCGCGTTAGCCCCCAGCGCTCCGCTGCCATTTTGTTTGTTTGTTTGTGCTCATCTTTGTAAACGCGCCCCGCCTCCCAGCTGAGCCGCCCTCGCCCCTCCCCCCCCCACTATCCATTTATGGCCAATGCCCCCACGCGCAGCGTCCACGCGCTACGGCCTCGCCGAAGGTGCGCCAAAGGTAAGCCCGTCTACGCCCGTCCGTGCCTGGACCGCGCCCAGCGCCAGACCCCCTGCCCCTCGCGCTGCCCAGCCCCCCCGCACTACCTACGATGCCGCCGCCCTCCTAGCCCTTAACCCCGGTCGCGCCCCCAACTGCGTTCAAGCCGCTCCTGGACGCACCCATGGACCTTTCTCATGCTACTCCTGCAAATTCAGCGGCACCGACAACATCTCCGCTACAACCACACATCAGACTCCCGACCCCAACCACTTACAATGCATCCTTCTCAACACCCGATCGGTCCACAGGCACGCCATCGACCTATGGAATCTACTAGACACCATTTCTCCGGACATCGCCTTCCTTACGGAAACATGGATGAACGCTTCCTCCGCACCAGACATCACCATCGCCATTCCTGAAGACTATAAGATCACTCGCAAAGACCGCACCAGCCACACAGGAGGAGGAATCGCTATCGTCCATAAGAAATCCATCCGCATCTCAACCAGCTCTGACGCCAACCTCGCCAACTCTGAACACCTTCACTTCCAGATCCACATCGACCCCAAAACCACACTCCGAGGCACTCTCCTTTACAGACCACCAGGACCCCGCGCAAAATTCAGTGAAGACATCACGGACTTCATCACTCCACACGCGCTCCCCTCCAAAGAATACATCCTTCTGGGAGACCTCAACTTTCACCTTGAAAATATCAACGACCGCAACACCGCCACCATCATGGACAACCTCGCCAACCTCGGACTTAAACAACTGGTCACTTCCCCCACCCACATCGCAGGTCACACACTCGACCCCATCTTCACATCCAGCAATCATGTCTCCTTCGACCACACCACGGACCTCCTCTGGACTGACCACAGCTGCGTTCACTTCACCTACAACAAACCAAAACCCAACATCCACCTCCAACCTACCCTGCATAGAAACTGGAACAAAATCACCACGGACCAAATCTCCGCATCGCTCCTTCAAAACTCCCCAGCCCCCTCTTCTAACGCCAACGAAGCCGCCGCTAACCTCACCCTATGGTTATCCAACACCGCCGACACCTTAGCACCACTGAAAAAACGGCAAAGCAAACCTGGCAGAAAGAAGGCCTCATGGTTCAACGATGATCTCAAGAAGTCCAAGAAACTCTGCCGCTCCCTTGAAAAGGCCTGGAAAAAAGACCCAACCACCAGCACCAAGGTCGCCTTCAAAAACGCCACCCGCACTCACCACCAACTGATCCGAAAAGCCAAGAAAGCAGCATTCAAGGATCGACTTGACAACAACGCCCACAACAGCAAGGAACTGTTCAACATCGTCAAGGAATTTTCCAATCCCTCGGCCAACTCCAACGACATCACCCCCTCTCAAACCCTCTGCGACTCCCTAGCATCATTTTTCCACAACAAGATTGCGGACATCCACAACAGCTTTGACAACCAACCCGGAAATCAACCCACCCTACCATTTGCTGATCATCTTCCCCCCGTGAACATTCTCAACGACTGGAACCCAATCTCCACTGAGGACACCATCCGCCTGATGAATTCAATACACTCAGGATCCCCCACAGACCCATGCCCTCACCACATCTTCAACAAAGCAGACTCCGTCATAGCTCCGCACCTCAGAGACGTCATCAACTGCTCCCTCAACTCCGCCACCTTCCCGGAAGACTGGAAACACGCTGAACTCACCGCCCTTCTGAAAAAACCAACAGCGGACCCCACCGAACTCAAAAATTACCGCCCCATCTCGCTTCTTCCATTCCCGGCCAAAGTCATCGAGAAAACTGTCAACAACCAGCTCGCCGCCTTCCTCGAAGATAACAAATCCCTCGACCCCTCACAATCTGGCTTCCGAGCAAAACACAGCACTGAGACCGCCCTCATCGCAGCTACAGACGACATTCGAACGCTACTAGACAACGGAGACACAGTCGCCCTCATCCTCCTCGACCTCTCCGCAGCCTTTGACACAGTCTGCCACAGCACCCTCCTACAACGCCTCTATAACATCGGAATCCAAGGAAAAGCACTTGAATGGATCACCTCGTTCCTCACCGGAAGAACCCAGAGAGTCCGCCTTCCTCCATTCAAGTCCGAGGCCTCTGAAGTCATCTGCGGCGTACCACAAGGATCCTCACTCAGTCCCACCCTCTTCAACGTATATATGAGCCCCCTCGCGACCATCGCACGCCAACACAACCTCAACATCATCTCTTACGCGGACGACACTCAACTGATCCTCTCTCTCACCAATGACCCCAGCACCGCCAAAACTAACCTACACGAAGGAATGAAAGAAGTTGCCGAATGGATGAAACAAAGCCGTCTGAAACTGAACTCAGACAAAACAGAAGTCCTCATCTTAGGTTCATCCCCCTCTGCATGGGACGACTCCTGGTGGCCGGAAGCCCTCGGAAAAGCACCCATCCCGACAAACCACGCACGGAACCTAGGCGTCATCCTGGATTCTTCACTCTCAATGAACAGACAAGTCAGCGCCGTATCTTCTTCCTGCTTCAACATTCTTCGCATGCTCAGAAAAACATTTCGCTGGATTCCCTCCGACACAAGGAAAACAGTCACCCACGCTCTGGTCACGAGCCGACTGGACTACGGAAACACCCTCTACGCGGGTACTACCGCAAGACTCCAGAAGAAACTCCAACGAATCCAAAACGCCTCAGCCAGGCTCATATTAGACCTCCCACGCAACAAACACATCTCTGGTCACCTTAAAGACCTCCACTGGCTACCCGTCAATAAGAGGATCACTTTCCGACTGCTTACCCACGCACACAAATCACTCTACGACATCGGACCAGACTGCCTCAACTCACGACTGTCCTTCTACACCCCCTCCCGCCAACTACGTTCTTCCAACCAAGCCCTCGCCATTGTACCTCGCATCAACAAGACCACCATGGGAGGCAGATCCTTTTCATACCTGGCTGCTAAAACATGGAACTCACTCCCCGCTTACCTTCGCCTTACCCAAAACCACCTAGCGTTCAGAAAACAACTTAAAACGTGGATATTTGAAAGGTAATTATCCTTCCCTTCCTAAGCGCCTTGAAACCCTCTGGGTATGTAGTGCGCTATACAAATACTATGACTTGACTTGACTTGACTTCTGAATACCGGACTTTGCGATTGTATGCAGGAGATGCTAGGTTTCGACAATGTATTCCCTATTTGTTTCATCTCCTGTTTGAAAGCGATCTGTCTGGACTGTCATATGCAGTGAACCACATCTTGAAAAGTGGTATACACATGCAAAACATCTCGGCAAGTGACTTTATGGATAAAGTCAATGTCCAAGACAGTATTTTGGATTCTCACCTGATTAATCTCATGGCGTGTCAGCGTGGTACTAATGAGTACTGGTACCGTCGTCATGGTGATTTAAAATGTATGCTGAGGAACTTAGGAACTCCCACATGGTTCCTCACTCTGAGCTGTACCGAGTATGGCTGGGAAGACTTACTTGAATTTCTACGAGAGGCAAATGGAAACATCGAAAACATCGAATTCAAGACACCCGAGAACTGTGCTCTTTGGATCCAGTCAATGTATGCCGGTACTTCAATCATAGATTTGAAGCTATGATGTCTTTCATCATGAATAAGAAGAATCCACCTCTTGGAGAGGTGTTGGATTTCTTCTGGAGAAAGGAGTACCAAGCAAGAGGTGCTCCTCACATACATATGCTGTTGTGGATCAAGGATGCACCTAAATTTGGAATGGATCCAGAAGACTCAGTGATGAGTTTCATACAACAGTATTCTACGTGTGCTGTTCCAAACGCAAAGGAGAAGAAAAGCCTAAGAGAAAAAGTTCTACGTTTCCAAAGCCATCGTTGTGGAAAGTACTGTCGTCGTAAATTCCGAAACAAGGACAAGTTCTACACCAAATGTCGTTTCGGGTTTCCACGACCGGTGATTTCTAAAGGAAGAGTAAACAGTTTAATGTCTTCGCTGCGACATAATGTGAGGAAGAAATCACCGAAAAACACATACAATTTGAAAAGGAACGAAGAGTCCAAGTACATCAACGACTACAACCCAGTGATTTTGTCCATGTGGAATGCTAACATGGATATACAGTTTGTGGCTGATAACTGTATGGCTGTGGCTCGGTATGTGACATCTTACATCACCAAAAAAGAGAAGACAGAATTGAAGGATATGTGGGAGGTCATTTCCCATGAAAAGAGCCTCAGTAAGAAGTTGTACAGTTTCAGTCTGAAGATGTTGTCGCATCGAGAAATCGGAGCTCACGAATGTTCTGACCGGTTGTCTTCAGCAAGTCTCTATGCCAAATCTGGGAGTATCGTTTGGGCGAGTCTTGGTCTTGCTGCAACGCGTAATCGAGTTCTGAAACCTGTGCAGGAAATTGAGTATTTGGCGGAAAAGGAGCCAAACAGTACCGACATTTTGAAGACCAACATGTTGGATACATATTATCCAAATCGAAGCAGTCACCTCGAGAATGTTTGTCTGTATGAGGTTCTTCAAAATTACATATTCAAGAGGAACATCAAAGAAGATACTGAGAAAGGAGTGTATGCTGTAATTGGAAGTGAGGGATGTCTGGTCAAGCAAAGAAAATACCACTTGGTAAACCATCGAAAATTGAGTGGCGAATCTCCTGAAAAAAAGGAGTTTTTCTATTTAGCACTTTTGCAACTTTTCAAGCCTTGGCGTGCAGAAGAGGAACTGCTTGGAGATTTCCTCTGTTACGAAGACTCTTTCACTGCCGCCAAGGAGACCATAGAATGTCCTGCTTTTCCCAAATATGTAGAAATGTTGAATGCGGAAATCGAGCAGGAAGCAACGATTGCAGCCGAGATTGCCAGAGACAGTTCTCAGGACAGTCAGAGTTCTGCTTCATTGAGTCAGGATCCACTAGGAGGACCTGTTATCAAAAATGAAGCTGCCACTGCCATGAATGAAGTGGAAAGAGCCATGGCACATGCTCAGGAGGATGCGGTTAACTTAGAAGACTTGGAAAGACAACTCAACGTTGAGCAGAGGAAAATATATGACGAAGTTACCATGCAAATTGATCATGGATTAAGTCATGAGAAGAAAGAGTGCTCATGTACGTCGTTGAAGCCTGTCCGACTGTACGTGAGTGGAGAAGCGGGAACTGGAAAAAGTTTCCTCATTAAAGCAATTTCATGTTATTTGCAGGAAAGGACTGAGTCATCGCTGTCTTGTGTTGTCACCGCTCCAACTGGACTGGCAGCACATAACATTAAAGGGATTACTTTACATCGTTTACTGATGCTGCCAGTGGAGCATGACCACAAATTACAATATCACAAGCTATCTGGAGATGCTTGTTGTGAAGTTTCAAGAATCTTGAGGAAAATGAAACTTCTTATCATTGACGAAGTAAGCATGGTTTCCAATGTCATGCTTGCCTTCGTGCATTTGAGAATGCAAGAAGTTCTCAAAACAGAGTATGATGTGTTATTTGGTGGCAAACACATCATTGTTTTCGGAGATCTTCTGCAGCTGACACCAGTGAAAGGGCAACCTGTGTTCAAAATGCTCACGCATGAAGATACCAGGAAGTGCCTAGGGAGCATTGGCAACGTCAATATATGGTTAAACTTCAATTATGCTGAACTGCATGAAAATATGCGTCAGGCGAAGGATGAAGTTTACAAGAATATTCTACAAGATGTTAGAATTGGAAAAGTGACCGAGCATGGGAAAGAAGCTTTACATGCACGATTACTGTCAAATTTATATCCAGAACAAGATGTTGTGCCTGAGAATATTTTTCAGAAAATTACTGAGAAGAAATCTGGAATATGTTTGATGCCAACTCTTGCAGAATGTGCCATCTTCAACAACAAAATGTTGCATTTAGAAAAGCAAGAGATTGTGAAACTGGAAGCTATTGACAGAGTAGAGCATATGGGATCAACAATTATTTTGTCTGAGAATTTGAAATCCAAATTGGATTCATTAGAGAAGACTATATCTAAAACTGCAGGTTTTGAAAAGACTCTGAATGTGTGCTTAAACTGCCGTATAATTTTAAGAAGGAATTTACATGTTGAAAGAGGTCTGGTAAATGGATCAATGGGTAATGTTGTTGATTTTGTGAAATACAGAAATAGAGATGGAATTGAATTTTTAAAAATTAAATTTGATGGCATTGAGGAAGTACAGCTAATTGGTCGTTGTTCTGCTAGATTTTTGCTTGTAAAAGACTTATATGTTCGCCGTAAGCAGTTTCCTGTTTGCTTGGCATATGCGGTGACAATCCATAAATCGCAAGGTTTAAGTGTAGACAGTGCATTGGTGAATATTGGCAGTTCTGTGTTCAAGGAGGGTATGGCATATGTGGCATTGTCAAGAGTTAGAACTTTATCGGGATTGTACTTGATTGAGTGTGATGTCACAAACATTTGTGCGGATCTAGATTGTGTTAAGGAATACAATAGGTTGAGAAGAGAGTATGCGCCACATTTGCCTCAATATCCTTTGTTTGAGAAACGTGTGGTAGGCCGGAAACGAAGAAATGTGACCAATACTAGGGAGGTTGTAGCAAAAAGATGAAAAGTCGATGAACCTGAAATTATAAGCAGAAACAAAAAGGATTCTGTTGAAGATGTTGTTGGTTTCCAATTTGAAAACAGTTCTGGTGTCAACTGCTATGCTAATGTAGTGGTTAATGTTTTGTTTTCGCTAGAAAATGTAAAAGAAGAGATTGTGGTCAATTCTGATCAAAGATTTAGCAGTTTGTTAAATTCTGTGTTAGAGAAATGTAGCACTGATAGAACAAAAATAGAAAGTGTGTCTGAAATTCGAAATCTGTTAGACAGATGTTCAGGCCAAACACAATTCTCTCAAAATATTCAGCAAGATTGTCATGAGTTTTTAATGTATATGCTTGATGTATTGCATGCTGAAGGTGTAGATGTAGATCACCTGTTTGGGCTTTCTTATCAATGGCAGCATGACTGCGAGAACTGTAGGGTATCAAGTACTACTAGTGTAGACTCAGAACGATTTATATATTTAACTTTGCCAGACAGTAAATCAGTCTCCTTTAATAAGCTAGTAAAAGCAGCTGATCACAACATGGAGTGTAGCCAATGTAAATCTGAATTGATGTCAACATTATTTATACGAACATATGGCCAGTATGTCATTTTAATGTTCCAACGATGTAGGCCTGATGGAACAAAATTGACAACTTTAATTAAAAATGTTGTGGCTTCACAGTTGTCAATATCAGGAAGGACTTTTGTAACTGTAGCAATTATATATCATGACGGTCCTTCAATAACATCAGGACATTACACAGCTTATTTAAAGTCTAGAAATGGCTGGTCATTCTGCAATGATTCTGTTTTAATTTTAAAAAAAAAATTGCCGTATGACCTTAAAAATTGTTACCTGGTGTTTTTAAAACCAAAATTTTAGGGAAAGAATCTCGGGATGTGCTCTGAGGAATTTCAAGAAGTTCTAATGGCTCCTACACGATTTGGCCTTGAGGATAAGTGTAGTACAGAGACATAACTTCTTACCATAACACTGGACGTCATGGAAAAATAACTGCACTTTGAATGAGTTCAGAAAAACTATTTCTTTTTATAAGCTAATTTAAGCAGCCAATCAAAACATGGAGTAGAGGGAATGTAAGTCTGCAATGCTGTCTACTGTTTTATATTGCTTTGTGATTAAAAGTGATGTAGAGAATTAAATAATTGTAGTAGTCATAGAGGTAGTGTAAGTCTGCTTCATAGTAAGCAGTATCAGTGTCATAGGAAATGTAGAACATGAGTGAGCAAGAAGGGTAAGATATTAGTAGTCCAGGATTGTGAAAATGATCTTCAACATTTTAATTCTGAAAGTTGCGGAAATATAAAATGACGGGATTGGCTTACAAGAATTCCAAGAGTTATAAATGGCTCTTACACGATTTGGCCTTGTGGAAACGTGTGGTAGAGAGCGAGAAGTCATTTATTGTATGTAACATATTTTTCAAAACGATGGAGGTTTTCTTTCAGAAAGTGGCGGGCTGAAAGTAATAACAGCACAACAGAGTGTAAGCTGTTCATAGGACATCCTTCGACGTCATGGAAAGTAAGTTAACTTTAAGGAGTTCTAAATTCTGATTTGTTATGTTGTATGGGTTTTTTAAACACAATCATTTTGATTGTGTTTTTTTTTTCCCGCTGTTATATGATGAATACCTTCAAGTCACTGTTTTTAGTGAAATTTGATACATTCTGAGAACAGCAAAAATAAACCATTTAACATGTATAATTAATTCTGTACTGTTTGCATTTATGATGTACATTTAGAACTGTGTATGAGGCATGGAGAAGGAGAGGCTTCTGTAAGTGTCAAAGTTGTTGCATACAGTGTTCACATTCTACGTAGTCTTTCATATGATAGACTACATTCCCACAATGAGATACTTAAGCAAAGGAAACACAGGTGATATGATTGTGGAATGAGCAAAAAAAATTGCACGTTTTTCAATTATATTACCTGTGTTTCCTAACATTACACATCACATTGTGTAGATGAGGTTTAGGCCTGTTCCAGGAGACAGAGGAGGTCTGACATTTGTTCAAGAGTGCAGTGGACATGACTCACTTCGTTGGTAGGTCTGCACATGTATTATCTCCTCTGTATTCTTCAACAAACCTAAATTTCATCTGCAACCCTGAGTAGGACTTACCTGAAACAAATCTGTGGATAGGTTACACCTTATCAGCATCTTGAAACAATCATTTAAAATGTTAGGATCAGATTTATGATGGCCGTGCGCCTCTTTTGCGCCGCTGTGGGTCAGTTTTGTGTAAAAGATGCACCATGTTGCAAGATAGGTTTCAGTTCATCTCCAGCAAGATACCATCAGTTTGAAATGTATATAATTAGCACTGTGTAGGGGGCATGCAGAAGCTGAAGCTTGTGTAAGTGTCAAAGTTGTTGCATGCAGTGTGCATTTCTGGTTACTGTTTCATATGCTGGACTACATCTGCACTATGAGATACCTAAGCAAAGGCAACACAGGTGATGTGATTGTGAAATGAGGAAAAGAAACTCCACATTTTTCAATTACATCACCTGTGTTTCCTAAGTTTACGAATGACATTGTGCAGATGAAGTTTAGGTCTGTCCACGGACACAGAAGAGGTCTGGCCTTTGTTCAAGAGTGAAGTGGACATGACTTACTTCATTGGTAGGCCTTTACATGTATTATCTCCTCTGTATTCTTCAACAAGCGTAAATTTGATCTGCAACCCTGAGTAGGCCTCACCTTAAACAAACCTCTGGAGAGGCCATACCTTATCGTCATCCTGAAGTAATCATTTAAAATGTTAGGGACAGATTTATGATAGGTGTATGCCTCTTTTGCGCCACTGTGCGTCACTTTTGTGACGCATTGGCGGTGGAAAAGATTTGCTATGAGGCGACAAAATTACAAATTGATGCATCTAGGCAGATGTGTCATGCTGTAAAAAACCCGTGCCACATGAAACCGATGCAGCAGTGATGCAAAAGATGCAGCATGTTGCAAGACAGGCCTCACTTCATCTCCAACAAGATAAGAAGCTGAGTCTTCTGTAAATGTCAAAATTGTTGTATACACTGCTCAACTTTTGTGTACTCTTTGATATGCCAGACTCCATCTGCACTATGAGATACCTAAGCAAAGGAAACACAGATGATGTGATTGTGAAATGAGGAAAAGAAACTCCACATTTTTCAATTACATCACCTGTGTTTCCTAAGTTTATGAATGACATTGTGCAGATGAACTTTAGGTCTGTCCACGGACACAGAAGAGGTCTGGCGTTTGTTCAAGAGTGAAGTGGACATGATTTACTTCATTGGTAGACCTTCACATGTATTATGTCCTCTGTTCTCTTCAACAACTCGAAATTTCATTTCGAACCCTGAGTAGGCCTCACCTCAAACAAACCTCTGGATAGGACACATCTTATTGGCATCTTGAAACAATCATTTAAAATGTTAGTGTCTTGCGACACTTTTGTGAGACAACAGCAGTGCAAAAAATGCACCATGTTCTAAGATAGGCCTCACTTCATCTGCATCAAGATACTGTTAGTTTAAAATGTATATCTTTAGGACTGTGTAGGGGGCCTGGAGAAGCAGAAGCTTCTGTAAGTGTCAAAGTTGTTGAAAAACTGTTTCTCCTTCAATCTTTTCCCTTGTCTTTTCTAATTTTTAAATACATGTTTTAATATTTTTCAAATGTTTGTTCTCTCTTTCACAGATTGAAAGTATAAAAATAAAAAGTGAGTAATTTAACGACAATTATAAGGTAAATGTTTTGTAGTCTTTTCGTTACATTTCTATCACATTCACCTACTATTAGTTCCACAGCTTCATTTCTTTAACCCTCAGTTTCCTGCCTTTGCTACTTCCCTCATTCCTTTCTCTATTACCTACTTACTCTACTCCTTCCACTCCTTTTCTCAGTCCCTCTCTTCTCATAGTTCCTCACTCTTGTTCACTCACTCCGTCTCTATTACTCTTAGTGTCTTTGACTGATCACTCTTTCACTGCGTGCTCATTATGCTTTTTCTGTGTAGTTGAAGCACACTAAGGGGCATATTATGAACACAGCCTATAAAATTATTGCTGTTTTTATCGGCAGAAAACTGCTGCAAAAGTGGTTTTAGCGGCAGTTTTCTGCCGCAAAAGCGGCTTAAGCGACACATTTCTGCCGATAAAAGCTGCAAAACTTTTATTGCCTATGTTGATAATATGGCCCTATGTTATTTACATTTCTTTGCTGTTTCAATTATTCTTTTTCTGTTACTTCTTCTTTTCTGCTTTCTGTTTTTTCTCTCTGTTATTCCACATGTTTTAATCTTATTTTGAACATTCACTCATATTCTCTAAGAAACTCTTCTTTGTTATTCTTCTACTG
This sequence comes from Lissotriton helveticus, assembly GCF_964261635.1. NCBI lineage: Eukaryota > Metazoa > Chordata > Amphibia > Caudata > Salamandridae > Lissotriton > Lissotriton helveticus. The sequence continues at coordinate 63,216,800 of NC_136068.1, read as the reverse complement.
TCCTTTTTTTCTTTCACTTCCTAATCTATTTTGTTTTTCACAATTATATCCTCTTCCCTCTTTTCTTCGGTAAATAAATCTATTAAACAGTATCTCTGGTTTAGACCCTATAGCTGTCTTTGTTTTAACATTACTCTCTGTTTACTTCCCTTATACTTACTCTTCTTTTTTTTTTAAAAAAATGTTTGGGTTCGCTCCCGGTTCGCGTACCGGTGAGCTAACCAGGAAGCGAACCAAAAGAAATACAGCTTGCCAGAGTGCTAAACATTCTAGCAATTTTTTTTGAAAGGGGAGGTAGTTCTGAAAAGAACTTTTTTTTTAATGTTTTTGTTGTTTTATATATATATTTTTTTTTCTGAACATTTTTTTTTTTTTTTTTAACAGTTTTATGGTTTTTTTGGTTTTTTTGGTAGGGGAAACAACAAAAAACAGGCATTGGAAAGGGCTAAACAGGAGCAAAAAAAAAATTTACTGTCGGGGGCGTTTAGGGCAATTGTGGTTTTCAAATGCTCTTTTGATGAGGTTAATGCTCATATTGGCACATGACAGTAATGCACCGCAATACAAACAGGTAATCTTCATATGGACAAAGTTGTCCTGAATGTTTGGCACGGTTTCCCGTGCCTCTGGCCCTGACAAAGATACCTGTGTTGATGACCTGGCCACAGGAGTTGGAGGATTGTCCTGCAGGTCACGGATCTCTGCCCGGCTGTAGTTTAATGGATGCCACCTGCTCATGTGACGATGCATGGTGTAGTTGCCGAAGCTATACTTTTTTAAGGTGCCTCTAGATAACTCCTCTTTACATATGAGGCACGTCACATATCTAGCATTAACTTTCTTCTGCCCTTCAGGGATTGAAAAAAACTGCCAAATAAAACTGGTTTTACGATGAGAAACCCGGGGCTCCTCTTGTAAAAACTGTGGTCCTTCTGTCTCCTCTTCCTCTTGTTCATCCTCTTCCTCCTCTGTGTTGCTGATGAACTGTGGAGGTGGTCCTCTCTTCCCATGAGGAGGTGGTGGTGGTGGTGGGGGTCCACCAGCTGAAGCTACCAATGAAGCCATTGCTCAAATATCAAAAAAGGTCTTCCTCTCACAAAGATGAAAGTTAGAGTGAGGAAAGAAGGAGGGGTTTTCATCATTTGGGAAAAACAGTAGTTCTAAACCAATGAAAAGTGTTATTTTTAGGTCACCTGACCTAGCCTTACATCATTAGGAAACCAAAAGTGAAATGAACCAATGAAAAGTTTTATTAACAAGTCACATGACCTGTTACGCTTATGTTACGCGCTGCGGAACGCGCCCCGGATCGCTTTCGGGGAGCTGCGCTTCACGCCTCAGTTCGCGTACCGGAGCACTTCCGGGTGCGCTAACGCGGCGCGTCATGAGACGCATTACGCGACAACGTGATACGTCGCGCTTCCGCGACGCGTCACGATGTTGATTTCTACCGCGGCAGTTGCGCAAACGGAATGTTTACCGGTTCGCGGACTGGGTCGCGGCATCAAATTGAGCTAACGGGAAGCTTCCGGGTTCGTGAACCGGGAGCGAACAAAAAAAAATATTTAAAAAAAAATTATTAATAAACATATAAAATATATTTTTTGATTTAAAGAAGAATACATTTTACAGCTACAGATATTAGCTTTTAAAAAACCAATGAAATTCACTGAAAAAACCATAGGTTATAGACCATATATAGTTAGGAATTAGCATTTACAAAACCTTGAAAATTCACTGAAAAAACCATAGGTTATAGACCATATATAGTTAGGAATTAGCATTTAAAAAACCTTATTTTACTCACACAAAACCATTGAAATTCCATATATAGTTAGTTGCACTAACTATATATCGCGCACCCACAATCCACTGCTGATGATGTCACATATTACATCATTCATGACATGGTCAGTGACATCACTGATGACATCACTGATGACATCTCAAATGACATCACTGATGACATCACTGATGACATCTCATTTGACATCAATGACCACATCACTGATGATATCATTCATGTGACAATACAATGCATCTCCTCACATTTTAATATAACCTCTGTTACACTCAGTGTTAAATACAGAGTATAATTTTTGAAACCATTGACACACCAATACTAGTTACTACATACGCACTCACTGATTCCTACGTCTACACACACATTCACTCATTCACCCATACAATCATTCATACATACAATCAATCATCTTTACAACACTATCATATGCACTCATACACCTATACAGACACTCACACTCTGCCACTCATCCATGGAGTTACTCACACACCTAGTCAGTCCTGTAAAGAATCAATCACACTTCCATTTTCTAATCTATACAGTTAAACATAGAGCACCTTACGTTTTCAACCATATACTAACACATACTTAGTCTCTTATACAATCATTGATACAAGTACACATTGATCTGCACAGAGTCACACACTTCCCAGCCAGCCACACACACACTCAGTCTCCCATGCAAATACTTGGGCAATCAATCAATAACCCATATAGTTACTCATATAGCTACTGATCAACACATGCTGCAGTTTACAGAACAACAGACATAATGATGCACAAATTAAGACAGTTTAGTCACTAACCCATGCACTCAGTGAGACACATTTAATCACTCACTCATACATTCAGTCATGCACCTACTAAATCCTTCGTCCAGACACTTATACTTCCACTCATTCTTCAATATGTAAGACATATTTTAACTTTACAGAAACACACAGTCACTGGATGTTGTCATCAGTGATGTCATCAGTGATGTCATTTGAGATGTCATCAGTGATGTCATCAGTGATGTCACTGACCATGTCATGAATGATGTAATATGTGACATCATCAGCAGTGGATTGCGGTGCGCGATATATAGTTAGTGCAACTAACTATATATGGAATTTCAATGGTTTTGTGTGAGTAAAATAAGGTTTTTTAAATGCTAATTCCTAACTATATATGGTCTATAACCTATGGTTTTTTCAGTGAATTTTCAAGGTTTTGTAAATGCTAATTCCTAACTATATATGGTCTATAACCTATGGTTTTTTCAGTGAATATATATATACATACATACATACATACATATATATATTCACTGAAAAAACCATAGGTTATAGACCATATATAGTTAGGAATTAGCATTTACAAAACCTTATTTTACTCACACAAAACCATTGAAATTCGCATATATAGTTAGTTGCACTAACTATGTATCGCGCACCCGCAATCCACTGCTGATCATGTCACATATTACATCATTCATGACATGGTCAGTGACATCACTGATGACATCACTGATGACATCTCAAATGACATCACTGATGACATCACTGATGGCATCTCAAATGACATCACTGATGACATCACTGATGGCATCTCAAATGACATCACTGATGACATCACTGATGACATCTCAAATGACATCACTGATGACACCACTGATGACATCACTGATGACATCTCAAATGACATCACTGATGACATCTCATTTGACATTACTGATCACATCACTGATGACATCATTCATGTGATAATACGATGAACCTCTTCAGACTCTAATATAACCTTAGATACACTCAGTGTAAACAGACACTCACAGACTGTCACTCATCCATGGAGTTACTCACACACCTAGTCAGTCATGCAAAGAATCAATCACACCTCCATTTCCTCAACTATACAGTTATACACACCTTACTTATTCAAACATATACTAACACATATTTACTCTCTTATACAATCCCTGATACAAGTTCACAATGATCCATACAGCCACTCACACATTCACTGGCTCTTATGCACAGTTATTTATATATGTCAACTCTCACATGTACTGTGTTTTACATATGTACTTACTTTGACATGTAGCACTGAGATATCCATTTACTCACCAATACACTCATGCACACAGTCAACCGCCCATACAGCTGTTTCCACATGCACTTTTGAACCCATACATCTAGTGAATCAACTGCTCACACATCTATGCAAAGAGTCATACACCTCCCAGCCACCCACACACACACTCAGTCTCCCATACAAATACTTGGGCAACCAATCAATAACCCATATAGTTACTCATATAGCTACTGATCAACACATGCAGCAGTTTACAGAACAACAGACATAATGATGCACAAATTAAGACAGTTTAGTCACTAACCCATGCACTCAGTGAGACACATTTAATCACTCACTCATACAGTCAGTCATGCACCTACTAAATCCTTCATCCAGACACTTATACATCCACTCATTCTTCAATATGTAAGACATATTTTAACTTTACAGAAACATACAGTCACTGGATGTTGTCATCAGTGATGTCATCAGTGATGTCATTTGAGATGTCATCAGTGATGTCATCAGTGATGTCACTGACCATGTCATGAATGATGTAATATGTGACATGATCAGCAGTGGATTGCGGGTGCGCGATATATAGTTAGTGCAACTAACTATATATGCGAATTTCAATGGTTTTGTGTGAGTAAAATAAGGTTTTGTAAATGCTAATTCCTAACTATATATGGTCTATAACCTATGGTTTTTTTCAGTGAATTTTCAAGGTTTTGTAAATGCTAATTCCTAACTATATATGGTCTATAACCTATGGTTTTTTCAGTGAATTTCAATGGTTTTTAATAGCAAATATCAAAAGCTGTAAAATGTATTCTTCTTTTAAAGGAAAAATATATTTTATATGTATGTAATATAATTTTTTTATGTATATAAATTTTTTGAGGGAACGAATTTATCAACTATCATGCTGAAGAAGAGTGTGGGGAAAAAAAAACAAAGAGGAGGACTAAGAGGAAAGAACAATCAGTTCAAAAATACAATTGCTTTAAAGCATGAAGTGCTTTTCCACACATTTACATTTAAATAACCCATATTAGAACATACAAAATATCTACAGAGGAGACGGTGTACATTGAATTTTAGACTCTTCATTGGTACCTACATGTTGGTACTTACATCACCCACACAACACAACAACCGGGACGCTGTCACAGATATATATATT